>NC_060121.1:278681036-279931036 GCF_021461395.2 Schistocerca americana | reverse complement strand
GTATAGGCATGCGTATTCAAATACAGAGATATGTAAACAGACAGAATTCGGCGCTGCGGTCGGCAACGCCTCTGTAAGCCAACAAGTGTCTGGCGCAGTTGTTAGAACGGTTACTGCTGCTACAATGGCAAGTTATCAAGATTTAAGTGAGTTTGAACGTGATGTTGTAGTCGGCACACGAGCGACGGGACACAGCATCCTCGAGGTAGCGATGAAATGGGAATTTTCTCGTACTACCATTTCAAGAGGAATCCGGTAAAACATCAAATCTCCGACGTCGCAGCAGTCGGAAGAAGATCCTGCAAGAACGGAACCAACGACGACTGAAGATGTTTCAAATGGCTCTGAGCACTATGGGACTTAACTTCTGAGGTCATCAGTGTCCTAGAACTACTTAAACCTAACTAACCTAAGAACATCACACACATCCATGCCCGAGGCAGGATTCGAACCTGCGACCGTAGTGGTCGCGCGGTTCCAGACTGTAGCGCCTAGAACCGCTCGGCCACCCCGGCCGGCGACAACTGAAGAGAACCGTTCAAGGCGACGGAAGTCTGACCCTTCCGAAAATTGTTGCAGATTTGAATGCTGGGCCGTCAACACTGTAAGCGTGCGAATCATTCAACGAAACATCATCGATATGGGCTTTCAGAGCCGAAAGCCCACTCCTGTGCCCTCGATGACTCCACGATGCACAGCTTTACGCTTCGCCTCGGCCCTTCAACGCCGACATTGGAATGTTGATGACTGGTAACGTTGCGGATGGACGTGTGCGGGTGTGGAGAGAACCTCATGAATCCATGGACCTCGCATGTCGGCGAGGGTGCCTTTCAAGCAGGTGTGGGGCGCGTGCAGCTGGAGTGATATGGGACCCCTGATGCGTCTAGATACAACTCTGACAGGTGACACGTACATAAGCATCCTGTCTGATCACCTGCATCCATTCATGTCCATTGTGCATTCCAGCGGACTTGGGCGAGTCCAGCAGGACAATGCGACACCCCATACGTCCAGAATTGCCACAGTGTGGCTCCAGGAACACTCTTCTGTGTTTAAACCGCTGGCCACCAAACTGCCTAGTGTGCTGTTCATAAGAGGTCTCCATCCCCTCGTACTCTTACGGATTTGTGGAGAGCCTTGCAGGATTCATGGTGTCAGTCCCCTCCAGCACTAGTTCAGACATTAGTCGAGTCCACGCCACGTCGAGTAGCGGCACTTCTGTGCGCTTGCAGGCAAATTTACTCGTCTCTTTGGCTGCCTTCTTTGGATTCCGCTCATGTGGAAGAATGAGCTACCGTTTCTCCGCAGACTTGCAGACACCTCACTGAAAGTGTCTGTAGCAGAATTTCAGGTGTCATAAGGACTAAGTGCGGTTGTGCTCCACATTGAAATCTTCTAACAGGTGTCCGGATAGTTTTGATCAGATAGTGCAGTCCACATAACGTTGAGCATCCTCAACGACAGCACGGCAGAGCGCCTGTTCTCCGACCGAGCGAGCGCAGCGCAAGGCCGGCGTGGGCTGGCGCGCTGTAGGCGCAGGGCGGTGAGCGACCGCGATTAGGCTGCTGGCCCACCGTGACGCGTGTCGCCGTCTCAGCACGTGCGGTGCGCGCCGGACCAGACCAGACCAGAGTAGAGCAGGCCGAGGCGCAGCGGCGGGCGCGGGCGCAGACGCTGTAATTGCCGGCTTCCTGCCGCCGCCGTCTCAGTCCGCGACAGCGGCGCACGCGGCTGCCCGCTGTGACCTCGCCGACCCCACACTAGAGTGCGTCTTAGGCACGGGAAGAACCGACCGGTTAAAACCGATACCGGTATTTCATTTCCGAATAACCGGTGTTTCTCGATATTTCTTTGCTCCCGGTTATAACAGGTATTTTTTTATTTTTACTGATAACCAAGTAAAAAAAGCCAAATATAAATTAGCCAAAGCAACAGTGCCACAACATTATTTTTAAGCCCCTTTTTTTTTATACGGAGAAATTGTTATTTCTAAAATTTCCTTTGCTTGGAACTATTCCGTTACTAGCTGCTTCCCGCGGCTGTGCCCTCATGTCAGTAAAGAGAAAAAAAAATGTTTATACGGCTTCATTAGTCGATAGACCTCATTCGGGATGTCAGGCCACTTGGCGCTAGTTTATTTTATTTCACGCCATTTCGACGACTTGCACGTCGATGATGCAATGATGAGGACAACGCATGCATCCAGTCCCGAGCGGAGAAAAATTCTGTCGAGGCGGGAATCAAAACCGGGACGCCGTAATAAAATGGCTCTGAGCACTATGAGACTTAACTTCTGAAGTCATCAGTCCCCTAGAACTTAGAACTACTTAAACCTAGCTAACCTACGGACATCAGACTGCAGCGCCTAGAACCGCCCGGCCACCCCGGCCGGCACGCCGTAATAGAGAGCCAGCAAAACTACCTTCTTTTAATTCTTACGCTATGTTCTTCAGGGTGCTTTTCTTCCCTCTCCTTTTTTTTATTTTTCGTTATTTAATCTTAATTCTGGGAACTTTATCTGCTAATGCTCAAAATGCAATAAAATAAAATAAAAAATAGAAATCTCTTCTTCCAGATTCAGATATTCGCTCTGTACCACTAAAGACCATTAGTACTCCAGGAACATCGTAGATCCTCTCCGACTTCCAACTTGCCTACCTGGTAAACGAAGACCAAGAAAGATGACTAAAAGCTTTTGGAACCGCTGAATATATTTTCTCTTCGTACATCCATATTTAAATTGGATGAAGGTGGGACACAGCTGGTATAATTTTTTTTATTAAAAATGAAACTCCTCCAGCTGTACGTAAGATTTTATATTTACTTGGCTACTAGTTTCGACGTAGCATCAACGTCATCTTCAGGCCCGTTCACTTTGATGAAATCAATTGTGTTTGGCTCAGTACTAGAAGTCCGCAGTGAGACCAACTCGTGCGTTGATGCAACATCGAAACTAGTAGCCAGGTAAATATAAAATCTTAAGTAGAGCTGGAGAAGTTATATATATATATATATATATATATATATATATATATATATATATATATATATATATATATTCTTCCGCTCACCTGCCGCATGATTCAGAAAAGCCTGGTAGTCTACTATGTCCGGAACTACCGTAGTAACGGAGTAGTGAGTCAAATGAGCCACGCACCAAGCATACGACCTTCATTTTGGCCCTGAGAACATGCAGCACTCGGGTTGGAAAAAGACCTTCAGGTACATGGAGGTAGGGCTTGTTCCGATAGTTAAACCCAATGTCTTTTTTGTCCACGACCAAATTGTATTTTTACTGGAACAAATTAATCTACGTACGAAGGTATGCCGTAACCGACACTCCTGAAGAGAGGATGTGGTGTTAGACTGATGACGTGCAACTTCACTCTAATTGGAACGCTCCTATAGATTATATCCAACCAAGCGGGTTTGACATCAGACGGTAGGAATTTTTTATGAACATTTCCCCCAAACTCTGTCCCAGTCTGAGATTTTCACTCTGCAGCGGAGTGTGCGCTGATATGGAACTCCCTGGCAGATTAAAACAGTGTGCCGGACCGAGACTCGAACTCGGGACCTTTGCCTTTCGCGGTCAACTGCTCTGCCATCTGAGCTACCCAAGCACGACTCGTGCCCCCTCCTCACAGCTCTACTTCTGCCAGTATCTCGTCTCCTACCTTCCAAACTTTACAGAAGCTCTCCTGCGAACCTTGCAGAACTAGCACTCCTGAAAGAAAGGATATTGCGGAGACATGGCTTAGCCACAGCCTGGGGGATGTTTCCAGAATGAGAGTGAAAACGACGGGTAACTTGTGTAAATTGAGTGTACTGGTGGATGCTGAAACGCTTGTTGGCATAAAAAAGGTGAAGAACGGTGGCTCCTGAAGTGGGTGTGCTGTTGGTCGTAGAAACGGTTGTTGGTATAATCAAGCTGTGGAATGATTCAGGGATTCCTCCCATTCGTAATTTGCCACAACGTAGTACGCCTGCACATAATATGGCGTGGGCTCTGTAGGAGGCATGAATGTTGACGGAGACATGTCGACTGGACCACATGACTATGAGCTGTTGATGCGGCTCAGTAGTTATGTTTGGTGAGTGATAGTGACGGCACTAAAATAAAATGTGGACTTTCTAATACTAGATACTAGTAGCGTTAAACTGGCGAAGAAAGAAAATATATAATTTTTAATTCACTGAGCCGCAAGTTTTATAATATTTGTAAATGAGCAACGTCAGGTTTCCTCATGACTCATGAATCAGCCTGTTACTCGCAGATTCGCTCAAATTTGCTTTAATAAAAGCCTCCTACACTCCAAAAATGAAGGCAAGACATCTCTGTTTACCGTACACCATTTCAGAGCTACCATTTCAGAGCTCGAACGGAAAGATATGTGTTCCTTTTCCCCACGCGCTATTCGAGAGTGGAATGGTAGAGAAGTAGTATGAAAATGGTTCGCTGAAACCTCTGCCAGGCACTTAAGTGTGAATTGCCGAGTAACCATGTTGATGTAGATGAAATCGCGCCCTAGTTGTGAGTCTTCAAGGGTCTCAGAAGCTAAAGAGGTCGCATGGCGCTCAGCGGCTAAAATCCGACGGGCTTGTGGCTGATGTTGGTCTCGAAATATGGATTAAATACTTTTAGCGTTGTATAAGCATTGTATTCACTGCATTGAATTGTAAGATGTAGAAAATTTTTGGTATGTTCCTGCGGAGAGTGAAACGAAATCCATAGAGAATTCCCAACAACAAACTTTATTTACTAGGCATCGAAACAACCAACACTGGTAATAGCATAGAGAGACAATGATATTACAACTTAATATTTGTTCAAATAACACTCAAAGCAAAAATTCAGAAAACTCTTGCAATGCAACAAGCGAAACGTTTAACAATACATATTTTAATTTAAGACAAATGCCAGCGACTTCCTTCAATAAAAGAATTTTTTAACATGGGACTTAAGACTTTACAGTTATTCTACTTGTTCACTGCTGATAAGGACTAACAAGCTTGGAGGCCCCGAAAGGGGTTGAAATCCGCGAATAGTTTATAACACGAAAAGCATTATCTACAAGCTACAGTTTTAAATCAGAAAACAATCTCTTTAAAGTAGAATACATGCATCGATGACAGTACTGCTTAAACTTAGCAGCCCTCCGCGGTCGCTGACCCTCTGGTCACGCAGCAGCGCGTGAGGCGCATCGCAGCTGGCTTAGGAACCATCTAGTTCCTTCTATAACACACCAAACAAACTATTAAACATGGCCCGTTTCACGCCAACTGAAGCCAATCAACCTTTTGCATGCAAGACATTAAATGAGATATTAACGTACAGCGTCGCAAACAGTCAAGCCAGAAGTTCTTAAAGCAAATTGCAATACTTTAAAGTACGTAAGACATTTTCATTGCAGCTTTAACTGTTAAATAATTGAAGTAGGAGGCTTAGTAAAATATTCTACGAATGCGGAAATCAGTAAAAGCACAGATAAAATTGCACTTTTAGAATTGCAAGTAGAGCTGCATTGCATAATTTGAGCTGCTTGCGCACACAGTTGAGCAGAGATATCCAGGACGTAATGAAGTACTGCAAGAGCAACCGCTACCAGCAATATGAGTGACTCACAATTAAGACTACACAACATACTTCAAACAACATAACAGCCTTTATCACAGTCGCACTTAGTATATTTGCCAGGAACTGGGCTTTAAAAAGACAGATACGAGGGGCGTTTGAAAAATATATGAAAAGTCTGAGAGATGCCACCACCGGCGCGTATCGAGGTCATGTTTAGTTAGTAGCATCTCTGGAAAGAACTCACACCAAGTTTCAGCCATATTGGTCTCTGTCTTTGTGTATGGCATTCGTATGAATCAAGGAAGTCGAGTGATTGTCGAAAAATGGACGAAAAAGAATTTCATGTGGTGATTAAACATTACTTTATGAAAGGCAAAATGCCTCAGGAGACTAAAGAGAAGCTTGATAAACATTACGGTGACTCTGCACCTTAGATAATAATAATAATAATGAGCGTATGGCATTGGTGGCCGGGAGACCCCTCGCGCGGCGGTTCGGCCGCCGCTCCACAAGTTCTTTAACGCCACTACGGTGACGTACGAGTAAATGAGTATGAAATGATGATGAAAGACACACAACACCCAGTCATCTCGAGGCAGAGAAAATCCCTGACCCCGCTGGGAATCGAACCCGGGACGCTATCGCAAGACCACGAGCAATGGACAGCAGCTTAGATCAGAACAGTTTATAAGTGATTTCAAAATTTTCGGAGTGGCCATATAGGCACAAGTGATGCTGAACGTTCTGGACGCCCTGTGGAGGTTACGACTCCAGAAATCATTGTTAAAATCCGTGATACGGTATATGTCAAAAGAGTTAAGGTGCGTGAGATTGCTAGTGCTGTGGGCATATCGAATGAATGGGTCCATAATATTTTGCATAAACATTTGGACATGAGAAAGCTATCCGCAAAATGGGTTCCGCGATTGATTACGCTTGACCAAAAACGGAATCGTGTGAAGTGTTGCAAGGATGGTTTGCAGCTGTTCAGGAAGAATCCGCAGGACTTAAAGCGTTGTTTCGTCATTGTGGATGAAACATGGGTACACTACTATACTCCTAAGACCAAACAACAAGCTAAACATTGGGTTACCAAGGGAGAATCAGCTCCAAAACAGGCGAAGACCATTCCTTCTGCCGGATAGGTTATGGTGACTGTCTTTTGGGATTAGCAAGGGATAATCCTCAGCGATTATCTGGAAAGGGGTAAAACTATTACAGGTGCCTATTATTCATCGCTATTGGATCGTTTGTAAACCGAACTGCAAGGTAAAGGCCGGTGATTTGACTGCAAAAAAGTCCTTTTCCATCACGACAATTCACCAGCACACATATGAGCAGTTGTGGTCGCAAAATTAATGGAAATAGGATTCCAACTCGTTTCACATCCCCCCAGACTTGGCTCCCTCGAACTAGTATTTGTCCCCAAAGATTCCATTCAAACGAAGAGGTGATTGCAGCAACTAATAGCTGTTTTGCAGACTTGGACAGTTCCTATTATTCGGAAGGAATCAACAAACTAGAACAGCGTTGAATGAAGTGTGAAAGTCTAAAAGGAGTCTTATGTCGAAAAATAAAAAAAGGTTTACCCCAAACACGTAAGTAGTTTTTATTTTTGCACGGACTTTTCAAACGCCCCACGTATTACTCTAGCAAAATTTGTATACAGTGTGAACAGTTTGCACAGCTTTCGTAAGTTAGATCGAGTAAAATACGCAATAGACACATGTAGTGCTTGTAAGCGAAACAGCACCTACAGGGCGAGGAACTCACACAAAACGCGACAGCACATTTGAGATATCACAGCTCAACACGAAAGTTGCAGAGGGCCAACCAACAGTTAATCGTACAAGAACGATGCTGGATGAGAAAACAGCTTACCCACTAGAATTAACACAGTTGAAGGTGACAGCAGCACACAGAAGTCTTTGCACGGTGACAGGATACAGACGGTTGTATCCAGGCCTCTTCACGGCTACACTGCCCTCCAGACGTAGCAAGGCCACAGTTCCGCTATTAGCGTGAAGCCTCACGCCACGTCGTCCACCCACAAGCGTTGCTTCCATATTCGCCTAAAACAAACACCTGGCTCCCACGGTCCACCACAGACCATGAGACGACCAGTAGTACAACGACGACGACTGCCCTCTCTCGGTAACCAACGTAACTTTCACCACATGTCGCTGCTGCGTCGATCCCCTTTCGAATCACTCCGTACGCGCCTGAATAGGCGATCGCGACAAATCGCACCGTGGCATGTCGTTGCACGACAATGAGCCGACACAATAACCACTCCAGAGGTAAGTTACAGCTCAATTTTCACAAATGTAAAAGTTCAAAAGTCGAAGAATAATTAACTTTTCCAAAGAGTCAAAGAGTAATTATGTCTCTACAGTTCGCGTTTCACGAGGGTTGGAACTTTAATAGTGGCAATTATTTATTTACAGCTCGTACAAGATATATACGTGTTTCAAAGTCTTACTGACCTTCAAAGTAGTCACTAGCACTGTGTATAACTCGTTGCCAGCGATGTCGAAGTCGTAGGATACTCTTAGCAGTGCCAGTTGTGTTGACAGTTCGAGCGGCCCGGCCTTTTTCCCGACGAATTTGTAGAAGTTCTGAAGCGAATGCCGTGAAGTGTTCTCTTCAGTTTAGAAATCAAACTGAACTCACGAAGGCTTAAGTCAGTGGAGTGAAGTAGGTGGTATAGCACTTAGCAGCCCCATCAGTCAAACAAATCAGTAACAGCTTGCACTGTGCGTGCTTGAGCATTGTCCTGCGAAATGATGGTCAGGTTCTGCAGAAAGTGTCATCACTTCTGTCTCGTCGTAGGTTGTGTTCCAAAACTGAACAGCAACGGCTTATTCACAATGCTGGTGGCTACGTTGAAGGTCAGTAAAACTTTGAAACACGTATCTATTTTGTACGAGCTGTAAATAAATAGTTGCCACTATTAAAGTTCCAACCCTCGTATTATTGTGTGTGTGTGTGTGTATGTGAGAAATCTTATGGGACTTGACTGCTAAGGTCATTAGTCCCTAAGCTTAGACACTACTTAACCTAAATTATCCTAAGGACAAACACACACACCCATGCCCGAGGGAGGACTCGAACCTCCGCCGGGACCAGCAGCACAGTCCATGACTGCCGCGCCCTAGACCGCTCGGCTAATCCCACGCGCCCCCTCGTATTATTCAAATTAGGAAATTCTTGTACTACACACGTTCTAAAGTAGCCTGTGAAGTAGCCTGTGCTACTCCTCAGCGTTCAAGCTACCTCCGTACCAAAATTTCACCAAAATCAATTCAGCAGTTTAGCCGAAAAAGCCTAACAGACAGAGTTACTTTCGCAGTTACAATATTAGTATGGATTATAGAAAATGGGAAAAGTGACCAGTGCTATTTTAGTAACCATGCCTACAGAAACGAGCAAAAACGCGTGGCGTAAGAATCTCTACAGCACTGATGAGAGAATAATTTCTCTGTTGCGTGTGTCGTGGCTTAAGGTACTAGCGTACGTGCTGGTCTATACGACCAGTTCCTTGTTGTCGTCGTCCTGCATACGTTGTAACGACGAATGACACCAACCCTAGCTTGGAACTATTGTTAAGATGTGAAGTAGCAGTGAAGCACAATGCATCATTTCCTCCAAAAGATTAAAGACTTGTCTGTCATTTCTATGAAATGATGAAAGAAGAAGGAAATTATGGTAAAGTAATAAATTAAAGGCTTAGTAATTACTTAACAATTCATTCATAGTAAACAACAATAAATATCAAGTAGTTTGTAACACCATAGTTCTAATGCTGTACTGATTTATTTTGCTTTTGTTTCATTTAATGTTACATTGCTGTGCTTCTGTAAATGTGTTTGTTTGAATCGACAACATAAAACTGTATACTCCTTTCTTTGTAAAAACTCTGAGTCATGGTTTGATTCTATGCAATGTAGTATATCTGTCGTTTAAATTCTTTGTCTCATTTGGAGGGAACAAAACTTACTATACATAAATGTAATTCCTGTGTGAATAATTTTTTTGTAGAAATGTCAATATGTGAAAATGTTCTGTTTTGTTTAAAATGATTGTTTACTGTTATGTAAACTGCTGATCCTCACTTAGGGTTCCTAGTTAGTTTGTATGTAAAAGGTGTAGTGGTTCCCCTCGGGAACGGAACTGTGTAGCGCACGCAAATTGTGGTTGGCCTAGGTGGAAGAGGTGGAACTGATAGTCAGTCGGGGACGAGCTACGAGCCGGGGACGAGCTACCGAACTGTGCACTGCCATGTAAAAGATGCATATTGTGCGGTTCCGAGAGAGGCTTTTTCTGCTACTTTCCAATGCCTCGGATGGATGGATAAATAGCTGGAACTATTCTGGAATTTGTATTTGTCGTCGCCACCAAGAAATGACAGAGTGCAGCAATTCTGTCTGCGAATCCACCTACCAACATGCAGTTGCTACCACGTTGCGCAATCACTGTAACGTAATACTATAATGATGTACAGTGAAGGATCAGCTTAATGGATGTGCTAATTTGCTCAAATATAAGGTAATTTATATCTGAATTTATGTACCTACCCTGATTTTTTTTTCCTCATCATAACACCTCTCAGGTTCCTCTCCGTTTGAGCTAAAGTGATATCCGAGTGTCCTTACTAAAAGAACATTAAAGCCCAATATTTTGCTCATTAATGCCTCTTCAACATAGTAAAAAGAAAGTTAAAATTAAGGTGGCAAGATAGTGAGTTAAAGTAAATGTTGTTTGCTGAAAATATTCCTATTAAAACTGCTTATTAAAGTGCTGTTGCTAACTTCAAAATTAAAAGTTCTTAAGACTGAGGCTTATAAAGCAAATGATCACATTATTGTCTGTAGTAAATTCTAAAAGGTGAGTCAGTTTCTTGCAATTTTGTCAACATTGTGTTTCGCTGTAGTAAAAGTGAGAAAGCTGCAGTTGTGAAACGTTATATACTCATGTTTGCTAAGTGTTTGTCTCTCTTGTGTATTAGAAGTGCATATTAATAGTAATGTTATAAAGACCATTCACTTTGTGTAAGCCCTGAAAGTAATAGTGTGTTTCGGTATCTGTTATAATTTTGCAAATTGTTTCTGCTGCTCTGTTAGTTCCAATCTTACCGTAAACATATGTATGTGTAAGAGTTCACTGCACTCGCGTGTGACAAAGTATAGGTTGTGTTGATCCGTTATAGTTACTTATATCTACTTCCTTAAACGAGAACGTTAATCTTTCTCTTGCCTAATTAGGCTGGCGGCCGTTTTCCTTATTCTATAAACAGTATAGCTAGGCAAAATTTTGTTTGTTACTGTTCAAATATTTACGTAATTCTGACTTTCACTTCCGATAAGCAGCCTCCGTTAGGTACAACACGGTCAACATAACAAAATTCCCCTCAGAGGGTAAAACTGATCTGTTGCTTTATACCATTATTACTCTAACAAAATAATTCTGTTTTGCAAATTGCCTCCAGTTTCGAGGTTATGGTATAACAGTAGCAGACGGGAGTGTTACAAGTTGGTCTGCTGCCTTTGCTTGTAGTGACTGAAAACGGACAAATTAACACCAAAAACAGCGTTCTTCAATCTTATTTTTCATCCTTAAGCACTGACTATTCGTAATGCCCAAGCAGTGGTATGGTCCCCTATTATAACACGATTTTTGAGCAGAGTTTCAAAAAATTAGCATTAGAACGCTGGCGACTTTTTGGGACTATTTAATTACTTATTGTTCGAGAAAAGCAGCAAACGGTGGACGGACTAATTTTCTGTTATTTTCATGTTGTTGTTGTTGTGGTCTTCAGTCCTGAGGCTGGTTTGATGCAGCTCTCCATGCTACTCTATCGTGTGCAAGCTTCCTCATCTCCCAGTACCTACTGCAGCCTACATCCTTCTGAAGCTCCTTAGAGTATTCATCTCTTGGTCTCCCTCTACGATTTTTACCCTCCATGCTGCCCTCCAATACTAAATTGGTGATCCCTTGATGCCCCAGAACATGTCCTACTAACCGATCCATTCTTTTAGTCAAGTTGTGCCACAAACTCCTCTTCTCCTCAATTCTATTCAATACCTCCTCATTAGTTATGTGATCTACCCATCTAATCTTCAGCATTCTTCTGTAGCACCTCATTTCGAAAGCTTATTTCATCTAATATTTCGATCCTTTGCACCTTCTAACTTTTAGAGTCAAAATTAGTCGTTATTTGTTCGATTTCTACGTTTATTATAGGAAACAATAGATATAAAAAACAGAAAATCGTTTATTTCAGACACAGGTTATTTTAAGCAGTTTTAACTGACAGATTAAACTGGCCTGGAGAGCAACCATATAATCGAAAACCTATTGTTTCAGCGGTAACTGCCATCTCCAGTGCCTGTGTCACAGCATGAGACAATGTGACTGATGCAAGCAGCCACTAGGCTTCAAATGGCTCTGAGCACTATGGAACTTAACATCTGAAGTCATCAGTCCGCTAGACTTAGAACTACTTAAACCTAACTAACCTAAGGACGTCACACACATCCCTGCTCGAGGCAGGATTCGAACCTACAACCGTAGCAGCAGCACGGTTCCGAACTGAAGCGCCTAGAACCGCTCGGCCACTGTGGTGTAACGACGTATTAGTTTTCGTTTGATATATGACCATGTGCAGACTTCGTCACCCACGTCAGTTACACTCACTTCAAAAATGATTTATATTCTTTTTAAATTGTCATAGAATGGTTCTTGAACGAAACTGTAAAACATCAGTTGAGTCGTGTGCAGAAAATTACATCACTTGGGCCAATTGGTTTTCGTAACTTTTTCCCAATTTAAATTTCGTTTGTTTCTCCTCAGAAAATTATATCGACACACGTTATCTTGATCTAATCGATATCAGAATCACACATTAAATAAACTTTTTTTTTTTTAGACTCAAAGTTTCGGCCAACGCTGTCTGAATCAATAATCTTGTCAAAATATATTATTAATCCGTTCACATAACTCTTCATAAATAAATCTTCAAGACACGTGTTTAAACTTTAGTAGCATACACTATTTTATTAGCTTCCTACACATACAGATGTGAACTTGAGCGTTGACAGACAGTGACTAACTTTTCAATAAGGTTAAGATCATTATGACGTCATTGTTGTACAAAAAGAGTATAAAAATTCATTTTTAATTTTTTAGAAACACGACGCAACAACTCGGTTCCAGGATCTTCTGTTGCTCCTTGGCTGTCGACCCGCGACGTATAGCGGCCAGCAATTTCCTCTCTGGTCGCGGCAACGAAGATGCTGTCCCCGTTCGTTGCGCCGATCTCTCCGTACATGAAACACATAAAAAAAATACAAAACTTTTAGATAATTCACATTTATTACAAATAATAAGAAAACACATAAACAAAAACTAAATTAAACTTATAGTCACCTGCAAACTGGGCTGACTTTGGTGGATAGGTGTCGCTTAATTTCGTCCCACTACATACCCCACCCACAAGCTCAGTTTGTCAGGTTTTAACCGGATTAAACTTTTCAATATACAATATTTAACTGTTAATACATTTTCCTCACATTTTACGTAACCTAGAGTCCTTGCTATTAGATAGATTTAATCCTTTTAATACGATATCGTTGTGACTATTTGTCATTTACTCTTAATTGTGCTCTTATGGTAATTCGTAACCGAATATAGGGAGATTGCTCCTCTTCAGTTAACAGTTGCTAATAAATACCAATCTAGTACGTTCTTTAACGTCATACATTAGGACAGAGCATTCAAATTGTGATAGATTAGTTATAGTTTCATTTATTTACTAGAGTTATTCTTTTCAAGAATGTATATTACTAATAAGTTTCTCACAATAACTAATAGTACTATTTACTTTACGTCATTCTCTTCCCTAATGCCTTATTTATGCCTGAGGTCAAGAAGAAATCAAGCAAAACTCTCTTTAGAATCTCGGCACGGCTTTCTTTACCTTCGGACACCTTGTTGGGTAATGGCCATTTATTTAGGAGAAACAAGCGAGAGAGCCCCGTTTGGTGTGTTCTATATTAACACTATTGCAAACCTCTATTAAAGGCACTCTGCTATGTTCTCGTGAGCCATATAGCTCTGGACGCCCATGGTCCCTAAAACTGTTAACCATCCCCTTTGGTTCCTACTATCCGAGTAAATTTAAAATATGCAAAATTCCTTTTGACCTAAGAGCAAAATTTCTTCCATATAAATCCCCCTTTGGGTTATCTTTCTCTTTTTGAAGTACCAGTAGATTATTGTAGGACACTTGTCTAAGCTTTCTGTTCTATTCTTTAAAATAATACGTAACTATCACGAAAAACTTCACATGAATAAACTAGGAACGCTCTTCCGTATGTAACATATACTAAATATTAACTTATTTAGGAATGAAGAGTTTCATTTGATCAACACTATATAATCCTTTAATTACACCTGATGAAGGTTCCATAAGAAGTAATGCTTTGGGATGTACAATCTTATGTACAACATATGGACCTTCAAAGATAAAGAAGAATTTTCTACATTCCTTATCGATCTTAGAACTTTTAGGATGAGATCGTACTAACACAAGATCTCCTACCTGAAATGAGGGTTCTATAGCCTGTTGATTATAACTTTTAATTCTCCGTTCGGCATTTTTTACAATCTGTTCGCAAACTTTTTCGTCTGGGATACATTGTTGGATCTCATTTACTGGTGGCCAAGGTAAAGCAGCTAGTAAAGGCTCACCTATAATTCGTTTGCCTAAAATTTCTATAGGTGATAATCCCGTCGTTAGGTGAGGCAATTCATTTAATATCTTTTCGAATTCAGGCATTAGTTTGGCCCACCGAGTATGTTTATGTGCACAATAAGTTCTACATAATCGTCCTAATTCTTTCATGACTCTTTCTACTAAATTACTTTGAGGGTGATATTTCGAAATTAAGATATGTTTGATTCCATATTGTCTTATCATATCTTGAAATCTTTGACTAATAAAGGCACTACCGTTGTCAGACATAAGTCGTTTAGGAATGCCCCAGTTAACAAAGTAATTTCGGGTGAGGCAGCGTATAACGCTTGCTGTATTCGCTCGTTTCAAAGTATACAGTTTCACATGTTTGGACCAACATTCCATTACAACAAACACATATGTTAATCCTCCTGAACTCCGAGGCAGAGGGCCGAAAAAATCTAATGACAGTAGATCCCACAAACCTCGAGGAATTACAGCATATAATTTATAACACTTGGATTTGTTATTAACTTTAACCTTTTGACAGGTTTCACAAGCCCTAATAATACTTCTCACCATACGTGACATATTTTTGAAATAATAATACTTCATTAGATGTTTAATACATTTATGAATTCCAAAATGCCCGTAACCTTCATGAATATAAGTAATTAACTCGTCCACAACAGTTTTCGGAATGCAGATTTTCCATCTCTGGTGTTCCCTCTGTGCTTTCCAATACAACAAGTCGTTAAAATATAACCACACACCCCGGGTGTTAACTGTTTCGTCCCCATTATTAAGGTTTTGTATAATTCGTAGAATAACATTTTTCTTTCCTTTATGTAATACGGTAACCTACTACTTAGGACTCGTATTAAATGACTTTCAATAATTGGTTCTTCAATTAATTTAGCACGGTTTAAATTCCATTCAAAATAATTCCTATAACCTCTCCACCGTTTAGAATATGGAGGAGGGGCTAACAACTCTAAAGCTAAGTGTTGTTGTTTTCGTCTTGACCAATAATTTTGTTTAAACTGCTTAACAAAATCATCCCAATCCCTGAATTCATTTCTATGCAGTACTGCCCATTCCGCAGCTTCTGCTTCTAAATGTCCTATTACAAATTGAATGCGTTTTTCACTACTCCATTTAGAAGATAATGATGTTTCAAAAGCTTTTATAAAGATTATAGGATGAAGTTCGCCTCCTGGTTTGAATACAGGAAATCGACTTGCTACATTTGAATTTGTCGTTATGTCATCCAGACATTCTACGAGAGAAATAGTCGGATTTTGTTTAGATTGCAGAGACGGAGTTGCATCGGATTGGCTTGCCGTGATTGCTTTATTCATATTGTTGTCTTCCGTGCTAGCAAATTCGATGCGACTGTTGTCTCTGATTATGTTATTACCTCTGCTACCTGAAATGTTCTCGTTATTATCTAATTCCGATAACCGTTTAGTAATTTCCTGTATCCGCATTTCTGTATTGGATACGCGATTAGCTAATATCGATTCTTCACTGTGTTCACGATGTGAACGCTCTGTACCTTCGTCAATATTATTATCTTTGGCAGTCTCAAGATTACTGCATATCTCAGTAATTAAAAATTTCATGTTTTCGATTTCGGTATGGTCCTTTTCTACTTGATGAGTTAATGTCTCTAATTCTACATTATCTATTGAAGAAATCTCTACAGGTTTGGTAGAGACCTCTTTAATAGATTTCAATAATTCTCTGCGAACAGTTTCTGTTTGCATAGAAAATTCATCTCGTAACATATCGTTATTTTTCTGTATTTCATTTACAACTAAGATATTGACACTATCTAGTCTCTCGGTTAAGTCAGTGATATCGTTTCGCATGCGAGCTTTTTCCTCGCGCGATTCCTGGATATGTTCTTCTAACCTTTTACAATTATCAGCAATCTTATTACTAAGTCCTACTAGTTTTTCCTGCATTTCAACTTTAGAAGCCTCTATTTTATCACTTAATTCTCGACTGGTTTCATTAAGATGTTCCTGTAACCTGTCTGTCGATTTTGTTAGCTCCCCTTTAAGTTCCTCTTTTAATCTAGCCGTCGATTCGTCGTTAGACTGTTTTAATTTAGCCATAGATTCTTCGTTAGACTGTTTTAATTCCTCTTTTAATCTAGCAGTAGATTCTTCGTTAGATTGTTTCAATTTAGCCATAGATTCTTCGTTAGACTGTTTTAATCTAGCAGTAGATTCTTCGTTAGACTGTTTTAATTCAGCTAGGAAATCCCCGTTAGATTGTTTTAATTTAGCGATCGCCCTAAAAAGGGATCTCATGCTCCTATCGGACATGGACTGCTCTTCGTCTGACATTTCACTTCCCGACATTATTGTAAGATATTAACTATCTACACACGCAGACTTGTAATCAACAATCCTGTAAAAGCACACTCCCTATATACAACACTCCACTTCCAACTTGAAACAAACTCACCGGACACTTAATATTGTAATTTGTAGTTCTCGATGATCAGTGTGCTGCTATGGGCTGCAGATGTAACAGCCGTCGATGCAGCCGCTGAGATGCTGCGACCCCGCTTCCGCAACCGGCAGGACGCTGAGTCGAACACCGGAAACGTCGCTGGCTGCAACCACGCCCGGCACCGCCGTAGACAGGCGAAGCCCTCAGCAACACCTCTAATACCAGCCGGAGGAACGCCTCGCAGCTGACGTACTGGGCCTACTAGTTTAGGGAAAAAAAAGGTTGTCGGGGTTTGCAGCGTTCAGCTGCTGCCCAACAGATGCGCCTTCTCGTGGAACAACTGCGTGACCGTACTGCTTGGCTGCGGCTCCGTCAGATGCCCACACCCACGAAGTCGCCGCTGGCTGGTGCAGGCTCCACGAAAACTCGCGTTGACTTCCGAAGGACTCTTGATGTTTTGTTTCGTACCTGTGTGCCTTAGTTGCACACAAGTCCTGTTTCTAAGGTCGCCACGGTGTGGTGTAACGACGTATTAGTTTTCGTTTGATATATGACCATGTGCAGACTTCGTCACCCACGTCAGTTACACTCACTTCAAAAATGATTTATATTCTTTTTAAATTGTCATAGAATGGTTCTTGAACGAAACTGTAAAACATCAGTTGAGTCGTGTGCAGAAAATTACATCACTTGGGCCAATTGGTTTTCGTAACTTTTTCCCAATTTAAATTTCGTTTGTTTCTCCTCAGAAAATTATATCGACACACGTTATCTTGATCTAATCGATATCAGAATCACACATTAAATAAACTTTTTTTTTTTTAGACTCAAAGTTTCGGCCAACGCTGTCTGAATCAATAATCTTGTCAAAATATATTATTAATCCGTTCACATAACTCTTCATAAATAAATCTTCAAGACACGTGTTTAAACTTTAGTAGCATACACTATTTTATTAGCTTCCTACACATACAGATGTGAACTTGAGCGTTGACAGACAGTGACTAACTTTTCAATAAGGTTAAGATCATTATGACGTCATTGTTGTACAAAAAGAGTATAAAAATTCATTTTTAATTTTTTAGAAACACGACGCAACAACTCGGTTCCAGGATCTTCTGTTGCTCCTTGGCTGTCGACCCGCGACGTATAGCGGCCAGCAATTTCCTCTCTGGTCGCGGCAACGAAGATGCTGTCCCCGTTCGTTGCGCCGATCTCTCCGTACATGAAACACATAAAAAAAATACAAAACTTTTAGATAATTCACATTTATTACAAATAATAAGAAAACACATAAACAAAAACTAAATTAAACTTATAGTCACCTGCAAACTGGGCTGACTTTGGTGGATAGGTGTCGCTTAATTTCGTCCCACTACACCACATCGGCCGGCGCAGCCACTAGGATGACTCACATAAATTACAATGTATGGACATGGGACACTGAACTGGGCAAATAATCTGATTTATTCAACATACCGAAATCACAGTCGTAGCACAATTGAACTCTTTCGTATCCTATGTGTGCCGTGTCACAACTCTACTAGAGCACAAAACAGTATATGATAATTATTAGAATGTCCAGGGATGACACATTAGGTTAGTGCACAAGTTCGTAGGGTTTTTGTCTTCCATGTTCGTATTCCCCTTTCTATGTGTTTATTTACGGATTTTTACCTTTTTAGTTCACTGTTGCTATTTGAGTTTAACTCTGTCACTGGAGATGGCGAGTGCAGCTGTGAACGCTAGAAAATCGAGTGGAAAAATTTCTGACAGATTCTTCTGTTTGAGGTCATTAGAGAAATAACAGCAATGGGGATAACGTCATTGGACAGGGAACGGCAAGAGAATGGTTTTCTCGTTTTAAGAAGGATCCTTTTGACTTTAGTGACTCCAAGTTCAGGAAGACCTAGGTGGTCTGATGAAGATCGTTTAAACGCGTTAATCCAAAACGATCCAAGTCAGCGTATTCGAGAATTGTCAAATGTGATTAACATCATGGTGCGACATTTACGTGCAATGGGGAAGCTTCAAAAATACGGTGTTTGGGTACTACATGATTTAAGCTGAAATCACAAAAATCAGCAGTAGCCGTATGTGCATCTTTGCTTGCATGTCGTCAGTTGGCTGGGAACAACACCGAACATTTATATCCTGTATCGTTACTGGTGACGAGTAATGGTGTCTTTATGCTAACGTAAGGAAAAAGAAGGAAGACCTGCGCGCATCCGCAGAAGATAACGTTATGTATCTGCTGGAACAGCGACGGTAGGGTGTATTACGAACTGTTTCCCCAAGGTGTAACCATCACTGCTGACACTTATCTTCAACAACTGAGACATCTTGTAGACGCAGTAGCCAGGAAGACTGCATAATGTGGTGCAACTCAATGATAACGCCCACCTGTATTCTACTAGACTGGCACAGAACACTACGCAGAAGTTGGGTTGGGATGTCATTCCGCACAAATCTTATTCAGCTGAACTTGCGCTCTCAAATTTTCGCCCTTTTCCGCCCTGTCGAACAACCTTGATGAAACTTCCTTTCCGGATCAAAATGTGTTCTGAACATGGCTCGACGTATTCTTACGCTCAAAACCGAGTGATGTCTACAGTTGCGAGAGTGAAGTCAGCTTGATAGATTTTTGTAAATTGGAGTGTAGTATATACACTACTGGCCATTAAAATTGCTTCACCACGAAGATGACGTGCTAGAGAAGCGAAATTTAACCAAAAGGAAGAGGATGCTGTGATATGCAAATGATCAGCTTTTCAGAGCATTCACACAAGGTTGGAGCCAGTGGCGACACCTACAACGCATTGACATGAGGAAAGTTCCCAACGGATTTCTCATAAACATGCCTGGTGAAACGTTGTTGTGATGCCTCGTGTAGGGAGGAGAAACGGTACCATCACGTTTCTGACTTTCATAAAGGTCGGATTGTAGCCTATCGCAATTGCGGTATATTGTATCGCAACATTGCCGCTCGCGTTGGTCGAGATCCAATGACTGTTAGCAGAATATGGAATCGATCGGTTCAGGAGGATAATATGAAACACCGTGCTGGATCCCAACGGCCTCGTATGACTAGCAATCGAGATGACAGGCATCTTATCCGGATGGCTGTAACGGGTCGTGCAGCCACGTCTCGATCCCTGAGTCAACAGATGGGGACGTTTGCGAGACAACAACCATCTGCACGAACAGTTCGACGACGTTTGCAGCAGCATGGACTATCAGCTCGGAGACCAGGGCTGCGGTTATCCTCGACGCTGCATCACAGACAGGAGCGCCTGCGATGGTGTACTCAACGACGAACCTGGGTGCACGAATGGCAAAACGTCATTTTTTTTCGGATGAATCCAGGTTCTCCTTACAGCTTCATGATGGTCGCATCTATGTTTGGCGACATCGCGGTGAACGCACATTGGAAGCGTGTATTCGTCATCACCATAGTGGCGTATCACCCAGCCTGATGGTATGGGTTGCCATTGGTTACACGTCTCGGTCACCTCTTGTTCGCATTGACGGCACTTTGAACAGTGGATGTTACATTTCAAATGTGTTATGACCCGTGGCTCTACCCTTCATTCGATCCCTGCGAAACCCTACATTTCAGCAGGATAATGCACGATCGCATGTTGCAGGTCCTGTACGGGCCTTTCTGGATACAGAAAATGTTCGACTGATGCCCTGGCCAGCACATTCTCCAGATCTCTCACCAACTGAAAACGTCTGATCAATGGTGGCCGAGCAACTAGCTCGTCACAATACGCCAGTCACTACTCTTGATGAACTATGGTATCGTGTTGAAGCTGCATGGGCAGCTGTACCTGTACACGCCATCCAAGCTCTGCCCAGGCGTCTCAAGGCCGTTATTACGGCCAAAGGTGATTGTTCAGGGTACTGATTTCTCAGGATCTATGCACCCAAATTGAGTAAAAATGTAAGTATAATATATTTGTCCAATGAATACCCGTTTATCATCTGCGTTTCTTCTTGGTGTAGCAATTTTAATCGCCCGTAGTGTATTATTGATGTGTGAAGCCTCCGTTATATGTATCTGTCATGTTTATTAAACTTCTGGAAAAACGCCACGAACTTATGTACCAACCCAATATGACAGCAGAAACCTCCAGTATGGTCAATAAAATGAAAGTTGTCCTATGGCTACACCGGCGGGAGGCGCTGCCTGCTTGACCCTTCAGCTACAAGTCTTTCATTCAGGCGCCACTACGGTAACTTGCGCATACAATGACGATAGGGTGATTGACGAAGATAACACACACACCAGTTTCCAAGCGGAGAATAGTTCTCGTCCCAGCCGTGAATCGAAACCAGGGCCTTGTAGTCAATAGGCAGCAACGTCTACCGCTATACCACGAGTTGCTGACTCTCATTAACCTGGGATACATGACACCTTTTTCTCATATTCGGTCGGTACAGACGAAAATGTCATGATGGTGGCGTACCGGAAGGACAACGTGCTGATGGGTACCCTGCTTTAACTATACAATACTTGGCAATTCTTAGAAGTAAAATTATACAACTAGGAATGAGAAATTTTTGAACAACAAAGGCAGCTACATAGATTCGCTTGCGAATATTAATAGTGGTTACACAACTCTACGGTGGAATAGCAGCTGATACAGAGACAGCAAGTCACTCACAATCATTTAACATTTCCACCAAATAAATGTAGTCCTGTCTTGGGAAATTGCCATTACAATATCTTTGGCCCCAAGGTCCACTAGGACGTTAAAAGGATAACCGGAAGTTCTCTTTTACACGCACAAAACATGGTCTTATCAGATAAATGCCTCGCCAGCTCCAGAAGCCGGAATTGGCCACTTGCTATCTCGAGGAGATCTCTCGTGGAAAGGCAGAACGTGCAGGCTGCCGCTCCTCCTGGCCGGCCGCAGTGGCCGAGCGGTTCTAGGCGCTTCAGTTTGGAACCGGCTTCGCTCATGGATGTGTGCGATGTCCTTAGGTTAGTTAGATTTAGGTAGTTCTAAGTTCTAGGGAACTAATGACCTCAGATGCTAAGTCCCATAGTGCTCAGAGCCATTTTTTTCCAGCCGTAATATCGACGTGCAAACAAATGGCTCTGAGCACTATGGGACTTAACATCTGAGGTCATCAGTCCACTAGAACTTAGAACTACTGAAACCTAACTAATCTAAGGACATCACACACATACATGCCCCAGGCAGGATTCGAACCTGCGACCGTAGCGGTCGCGCGGTTCCAGACTGTAGCGCCTAGAACCGCTCGACCACCCCGGCCGGCCACGTGCAAACACAACACTCGCCAAAACAACGGCTCGGCGCACGCGACCTCCCTCATCGGCTGATACTCCAGGAAGGACCTCCATTCGCAGCGCGGAGCTCCCTCTATCTGCCAGCGGTCTGCCTTCCTTCACCACGGCTCGTACCTCTCGCGACCTTTCCCGTGCTGCTGCTCACTCCTTGCCTAGCTGAGTTACGTCAAAGATCACAAACAGCTAATTTACGCCAAAGATCACAAACAAGCCAGCGAGCGATATCTCGAACAGAGTGCCACGGCTCAGTGGGATAATGAAATAATGAGGAATAGTGAGACACTCTGAATTTCTCTAAGGATGTAGATACTGCGATAAGGAGTATCACAGTAGGCACTTAGGTGCAAGAAAGGTAGCTGCGAGAAAACCTTAGGTAACAGAAATACCTCAGCTGAAGACGAAATTAGGAAGTGAAAAAATGTTCAGGTGAAGACAGCAATACTGCATTATCAGTTATTTAGGAATGAAATAAATAGGAAGTGCTGGGAAGCTAAAGAGAAATGGTTGCAGGAATTATGTCAAGAAATCGAAGAAGAAAAAATCGACGGAAAGTCCGATTCAGCATACAGAATAGTCAAAACAACCTTCGGTGTATTTAAAAGCAGGGGCGGTTTGATTAAGAGTACATTGTAAAACGCAGAGGAGAGAGTGGATAAGCCGAGTCTAGGGGACTGATAAACTCAGATGTTAAGTCCCATAGTGCTGAGAGCCATTTGAACCATTTGAAGAAAGTGGATATATGGGAAGGGCACAAATCTATGGGAGGAAGGACTTGTCTGATGACTTGATAGAAGAAGAAATTCAAGTCGCTGTGCAAGTCGTAGGGGGCCTAACTGTTAGTATCAGAATTTAGAAAAGCTCTTGGAGGTCTCAGAACAAATAAGGCAGAAGGGATAGATAACATGCCTTCGGGGTTTTTAAAATCATTGTGGAAAGTGGCAACCAATCGACTATTCAGGTTGGTGTGTAGAATCTATGAGACTGGAAATATACCATCAGACTTTCGGAAAAATGTCATCCACACAATTCCGAATATAGGAAGAGCAGATAAGTGTGACATGCATCCAGACTGCTGACAAAAATAATGTATAAACGAATGGAAAAGAAAATTTATGATCTGTTAGACGACGGTCATTTTGATTTTAGAAAAGGTAAAGACACCTGAGAGGGAGCTGCTACGATGCGCATCTTAATGCAGGCAAGACTTGTGAAAAATCGAGACAAGTACGTAGGATTCGTCGATCTAATAAAAAGCGTTCGGCAATGTAAGTGGTGCAAGATGTTCGAAATTCTGAGGAAAATTGGAATAAGCTACAAGGAAAGAGGACATTCACTGCAAGAACAGCAGGAGTCACATGCTCGGATTGAAGACGGTGTAAGACAGGGATGTACTATTTGGTCCCTGCTGCTCAGTCTGTACGTCGAGGAAACTATGACGAAAATGAAGGAAAGATTCAAGAATAAGATTAAAATTTAGGGTCAAAGGATGTCAGTGACAAGATTCGCTGACGACATTGACATTGACATTGACAAGTGAAGAAGAATTACAAGAATTATAGAATTTGTTGAATGGAATGAACAGTCTTAAAAGTGAGTTCAGAATATGAATTGCGAGTAAACCGAAGAAAGACGAAAGCAATAAGAAGTAGCGGAAATTAGCAAAATTTCTGACCACGAAGCACGCGAAACTAAGGAATTCTGCTCCCTTGGAAGCATTATATCCCAAGATGGACGAAAAAAAGAGGAAAAATAAATCCAGAATAGCAAAGGCAAAGATAGGATTCCTGGCGAAAAAAATATATTTCGAGAATGTGTATTTGGAGCCCAGCATTGTATGGTAGTGAATCATGGCCTGTGGTAAAACCACAACTGAATCAAAGCGTCAGAGACTGGTGTTACAAAAGAATGTTGAAAATTGAGTTGACTGATAAGGAATGAGGAGGTTCTCCATAGAATCGGAGAAGGAAGAAAAAACATATGGGAAACATTGACAAGAAGAAGGTACAGAACGAGAGGACATGGGTTACCACACGAGGACGTAACTTCCATGGTACTAGAGGGACGTGTGGGGTGTGAAACTGCAGGGGAAAATAGAGATTGGAATACACAGAACAAATAATTGAGGACGTAGGGTGCAAGCTCTACTCAGAGGTGACGAAGTTATCAAAGGAGATGAATTAGGCTGCATCAGACTAGTCAGAAGACCGACGACTCAGGAAAAAATATGTAGCGCCAGAGATATGTGGGTAATTGGACTGGAAAATCCCTAAGATCCTTCCCGAGTGTGCCATCGGTCTGAAAGGAAATGGGATACACAGAACTGAATGAGGAGTCAGGGCCCGTGGAGTAACGGGAGAGTATTTGCGTAGTGAGATGTTCGTTCAACGTTTGAAGCCTGACCTGTTTCACGAGCTAGTTTTTCATTTAGGTCCGAAGAAAAAAACCACAGTTGGTTTGTGGTCAGTGATCCCAAAATTAATGGTAAGGTTATGTATGGGAAATCGTATGAAAGTTGGGCTCTTCAATGGAACGTTGCCGGTGTCTGCCAATAACAATTGGTGGAAACTGTATATAAACCACGGGTAGATAGATAGCTGTATTTGGATTTGCAGCCCGGTGTTTTACAATGTGTGTCCATATTCCTAAACAAGACCTACTTTAATGACTAGATTGTGTAGCACTCTAAATGTCTTTCGTCGAAAGACGCAGCTGGAGATTCGCCTGTCAGATGAGTTCTGAAGGCGTAGCCTAGGAACAGAGACGGAGTTTCAACTCTAGGTATATAAACAGGTATAAAAATAATATTTCATAAACATACATAGCTCAGATATGAATCTAAAACAATACAGAGCTTTTACAGAAAGAAAATGTCGAATCACTGTCCCTTATAACCTTACTAATCCTAATAGTCCCAGTGATGGTGTAACGAGATAAGTTTCAAGAGGTCTGTGACGCCCACGATAAGTATTTCAATCTACAGACGACTGATTGTAAATAAATTGCTATAATAAGAGCAATAAATAGACCAGATGCCACATATTACCGAAGCTGGCCATGAATTAGTGCAAAAATATTATTTTAACCATCATAGTAATAACAGCGTGGTGTGTTACAGTTTATATCACATATTTTTGCTGAGCCTTGAGGAGGGGAGGGGGGTATGCACTTTTCTCCTTGGTTTTCCTCTTCTGGTTGCTATTTAAGCGCGGCGCTTCCGGCTATGGTTCTCTTGGTTTTCCGCTACGGGGCCCCAGTGGTCGTGTTTGCCTGTTCCTTGGGCATATGTTGGGTTGGCGAGTCTTGGAGTGACCGTCACGGAGGAGCATTGGTTGGTTGCGGCGCTGTTATGATTTGAGGAGTGTGTCGCCGGCGGGCTGGTGGTGATGGCCTACAATGTACTAGCTAGTATGTATATTGCATCACCTGATGCTGGATGCCTATACATGGTATGTGGATTCTCGTCGTTTGCTGATGCTAACGGAGGGAATCTGCTATTTCTTTGAAGTTGTGTTTTGTGATCAATCTGATCGTAATTTGTGTTCGCAGCCGGAAACAGTGATTTGTATGTGAGGAATTCACTCTTGGTCCCGGTGTATGTTGAGAAGTGGTGTTAAGAGAGCAAAAACACTACTCATTGACGGGAGCACATTGTTCAAATGGTTCAAATGGCTCTGAGCAGTATGGGACTTAACATCTGTGGTCATCAGTCCCCTAGAACTTAGAACTACATAAACCTAACTAACCTAAGGACAGCACACATCTATGCCCGAGGCAGGATTCGAACCTGCGACCGTAGCAGTCGCGCGGCTCCGGACTGAGCGCCTAGAACCGCTAGACCACCGCGGCCGGCGAGCACATTGTGTGAGTCATTCTAGGATAGTGCGAAGGCCATGTTAAGTGACAAGACGGTGTGCTTGTAATGTTACTTGAGTGTCTTATGATTTATTCTGTGGTCTCCGTTTGAAGGGGCCGTGACTTAGATGTTCTGTATTATGGGTTTTTATGCTCTTGGTTCTGCAGGCTGTTAACTTCTCCAAACTTTATGTTTGATATTGGGGTCTGCCTTTAAGAGTAAAGAATTATGAGCGGTAAGAAGTGAATAATTTTCCATGCTATTTGTTTGAGGCCTTGCATGTGTTATTAAATTTAAAGGGGGCGGTGGCATGACTCTGAAATCAGAGGGTTTGTGTTGTGTCCTTTGGTTTGGTTGTCTGTCCTTTTTTTATGGTATAGTGTACTAAGAGCGGCGAGCAAAATCAGTTCCGGATTGACCAATACAGGAGAGGGGCCAGGGGGGGGGGGGGGTGCGTCTTGATTGAAATATGTTCGGACGCCGTTAGCTGGGCCAGCTAAGTTTTGATGTGTCATGTCATAGTCGCTGTTCGCCCCAGTAGTTGACAGAAGTTGAGAATCCTATCTTGTAATTACTTGGAGATTCGTTAATGTGTTGGGGCTGTGCCAAGGTGCGTCCCCTGTTCCTAGTGATTTGATCACTCTTGTATTAGGGTGAGTCATCCATTGGGGTGTTCCCGCTGTTGCGTGGAAATTAAACTGACTGTTAAGGTAAACTACCTTTTCTGCCTAAATATTGTTGTTATACTTGAAAGGGATTTCACGAGTGAGTTCAGTGGAATAAGTCACTATATAACTGATGGAATTCTGTTGTTCTTTCATCTGTTCAATGGTCTAAGATTCTCGCTGGGGAATTTGCTCTTTTGCTTAAAAATTTGTTATTTAATATTCCGTACTGTTGCTTGTGTTACCAATGGGGATTTAGTACCGGTAAATTCCTGAAAATTTGTGGGCAATTATGCTTGTCATCTATATTTATCTGAGGCTATTTGTTATTTAGCTAAAAGGAAGGATCTTTACTTCACTTGTTTCATTCCATATAATCTTGTAAAGACAGTATAAGACTTTTAATTATATTCGTTATTGGTCGCTATTGCGGATATGTGTAATAAATCTTTGTGAACTACAAGCCTGTGTTTGTGTTTTCTTGTGATCGCCATTTGTGGTGTCACCGCCAGACACCACACTTGCTAGGTGGTAGCCTTTAAATCGGCCGCGGTCCGTTAGTATACGTCGGACCCGCGTGTCGCCACTATCAGTGATTGCAGACCGAGCGCCGCCACACGGCAGCTCTAGAGAGACTTCCTAGCACTCGCCCCAGTTGTACAGCCGACTTTGCTAGCGATGGCTCACTGACAAAATACGCTCTCGTTTGCCGAGACGATAGTTAGGATAGCCTTCAGCTACGTCATTTGCTACGACCTAGCAAGGCGCCATTACCAGTTACTATTGATGCTGTAAAACATGTACCGTCAAGAGCGATGTTCACCAATTATGGATTAAAGTTAAGTATTCCAGCAGCTACGTACGTTTTTTGTTAGTCTCATTTCCTTGACCTGTTCCAGACCTCACGCCAGCCTGCGTGAGCTAAAACGCGTGCCTTTCGGCTTCCTCTCATAGTGGGTTGGCTGTCTTGGCAATCCACAACACACAACACCATTTGTGACTGGTTGGAGGATTGTAAATTAAAGCGTCGCATTTGCAAAACATATTTAAACCGAATGGAGGTGCAACTACAACTAAATTCATTTTCTTTGTTGGGGACCGCATTGACAATCCTGTCATTACTAATCATTTAAACTCCGCCAATACATAAGATATTTTTAACGCTATGAAGGAAGCTTAATCTCAGCACCTCTCGTCTGCATGACAAGCATGAAAAGTTACTGGAAACGTAGGATTTGTCGTCTCTAGTGTGGAGATAAACACGCCACTACATACTAATAGCAATATGGTTACTGGTGCTGAGATTGAAGTCAAGTTTTCCAACATCCAGTGTATACTGCGTATCATTCAATCAGAAAAGATCATTCATGCTAACGACGTTTAATGTAAGGCTTTAGAAATTAATCGTGTGGCATACATTTAAGGTTAATTTTGTACCTAACCCATAAAATTCTTTCCAATGATGCATCGAGTCAATGTGCGCTTGTATAAGATATGGAACCATCGAGTTACTCGTCTTATTACATACAGCACACAGCCGGGAGCTTTATTTTTTTCTCTGTACGGTGTTTTATAACAATTAAGGATTATGGGACCTGAAACGAACTCAGATCGTTAAAACAGAAGATACGGTGTCTCCAAAGACGACCGGCTGGCTTGGAGATAAAATGAATCGTAACGAACAAAGAAACAGAGCCGTTTTCAATTAAACCACGACGAATTTTTTTTCTATTGCCCTATCGTTTTATTATGTCCGCGAAGCCGTTTGAAGATTCGAGATGGTATTATTAAAGAAGCATTCCACTGTTATTTAAAAATTAAAGTATGAGTTAATTAAACTACAAAACTCAATCAACAAGGAATTCTGAAGGTCCAATATTCAGCCTTTTTTACTGCCCATTTATTATATAAAAATTCTTTTACTGCTTTAGTAAACTTCAAAGCTGGCGTCAGGGTCAGAATTACTTTTTTGTGTGACAAATGGAAAAGATTAATTTTTGCCTCATATTAATCGGGTTTTGAAAGGTATTTAAATAAGTCTGAAAGCAATCGCTTCGTGTATCAGGTAAGTTTCTCTGCTATTCTGTCCGGTCGATAGAATCGACTTGTTTGACTCCCTCTCCCAACCTCCCTCCCCCCTCTCTCTCTGTTTGACACACACACACACACACACACACACACACAGAGAGAGAGAGAGAGAGAGAGAGAGAGAGAGAGAGAGAGAGAGACAGAGACAGAGACAGAGACAGACAGAGAGAGAGAACATGTGAAAAACAGGGAAACTGAAGGATAATGAACATATTGTGACTGAATAAATTTAATAAAATTACGCACAATTAAATCCAATGACGTAACAAGGAAGAAATTATTATGTTTTATTGGGGTTCGCATCTCGTGCGATATTTGTGCTACGGGTGCTCCAGGAACCACTATTGTTCGTCCTTTTCCTGTTCCATTCGCTAACGGTGCGTAGGAAGAATGACTGTCGCTACGTCTCCACTTGAGATCTCTTTTCAAGCCATGGTCATTTCACAACTTGCCTGTGTGTTGTAAGTTAATTTGATGGCCCGTTCTCGCAGAATTCCAACAATTAATCTCTCCACAATGCAAAATGCACCTCTCGTAGCGTTTGTTGATCATTACATAAAGCACCCCGATTTAATTGCCGAGACTGGTGCTCCAGAATCGGTCGAACGAATATTTTAAAGTCACTTCTGTCGTAGATGAAATACATTCCTTTAAGATTTTACCTATGCAGCTCAGCATAGCAGCAGTTTTTCTTACAGCTAGTTCCATGTGGTCATTTCGCTCCAGGTATTTTACAGCTTTTACTGTTGCCAATGATTTACTGCCGAAAATTCAATCTACTAATAATTGATCTCTTCATTTATTTTTCGTAGTACGTGACATTTAATTGCGTACAGCGTCAGCTGCCATTCCCTGCACCAGTCCTGATGTTACCTACCAAAAACATTTGTTGTTAACAGATACTATCAGCTTTACATGTGCAGGTTATTTTAGCAGTCAGCAACAGTAACCACCATGTTAGGTGGGGTGTTGTTTGGGCTGAGAGTTGTGAAGACGTGGTGCTCAATTTAACAGTTATTCTATTTAGCATCGAAAACTTCAGTTAGCACAATATAAATCACTTACAATAAAACAAATATAATTCTCTGTATTTCGAAAGAAGTAGAGCTAAAATTACCAAATACAAAATATCCTTCTGACAACAGGACAACATGAACAAACACAGAATAAATTCAATCTTGCCTTAAAATGGGCCACCAGGCAACAACATACAATTTAAAGTGTCTGGAACTTCTAGCGGGACATAATAAAAAATAAAGGCCTTTTACTCTGGTGTTGTTCAAATGGCTCTGAGCATTATGGGACTTAACTTCTGAGGTCATCAGTCCCCTAGAACTTAGAACTACTTAAACCTAACTAACCTAAGGACATCACACACATCCATGCCCGAAGCAGGATTCGAACCAGTGACCGTAGCGGTCGCGCGGTTCCAGACTGAAGAGCCTAGAACCGCTCGGCCACTCCGGCCGGCTTACTCTGTGGTTTGTTATGACTGTCAATATAGCATGAAAAATACTTGGTGAATACTGTCTTTGCTTTAAACACGTTGTAGGTTAAAAATTCAAATGGTAACCATAATGACTTCACTTTTAAATAAACTTTGAGCGGAATCACTTTCAATAGTGCTGTTAAATGTCCTTGCAGAGCTGTGGAGTTATTGCGTAACTCGTAATACTTCTTTTTCTCACAACAAGGGTTACGAATTCTTTGAAACATGAACTCTTTTATTTATCTCAGGTATATGGTTCGATGCATATGTAGAAAATATGCATTTTATTTGGTTAAAATCATTTACTTAAAGTAATGTAAAATATCTCCGTTCTAGTTGCTATTAGTTATCGTATTCGGCAATCCGATACGAGTGAAAGTTAAAACAAAATCTGAAAATTCTTACGATTATTATTTAACATTTCATTAGATATTAAGAATCTATCAGTTCTCTTTAGCAAGACTTGGTTCTCTGGGCCGTATTTAACAAAATTAGTATTATGCGCAGTAAAGGCAGCGAACAGTGGGTAAAGTCCACTAACCTTAATGTCGCAGTACGCAGGAAAGGACATTGCTTTTACACAAACAAACTACTATTATTTTAAACTTAACAACAATAAATGAATTTGCAAACACAAACCAACGAATTGTTGAGAGTTACAGACCTTGAGAGATATATATCGAGCAAAATGTTTGCCAGCCGGAGTGGCCGAGCGGTTCTAGGCGCTTCAGTCAGTAACCGCGCGACCGCTACGGTCGCAGGTTCGAATCCTGCCTCGGGTATGGATGTTGTGATGTCCTTAGGTTATTTAGGTTTAAGTAGTTCTAAGTTCTAGGGGACTGATGACCTCAGAAGTTGAGTCCCATAGTGCTCAGAGCCATTTGAGCAAACTGTATGTGCGTCCATTCAATTGACCGGTACTAGCCAGGGTAATGATATAGTTTATCCAAATGAAATATCTCCAGTCTCGTTTCTGCAATCACTCTTTCTTTTCCTGAAAGATGACACACACACACACACACACACACACACACACACACACACACACACAAGCGAGGTCTTTGATTCATTTCACCTTGCTAATTAGGCATGCGTAGTTTTAACGTACATTTAACGTATTTAGTAATATCAGTTCTAGGAGACGGTACGAACTTTGCCATAATCATAAATGGCAGCAGAACACTTACGAGGCCAAAGGTTATCCGACTTATGGAGAAACAATAATACAGCCTCTGACTTCACCTTGCTCTACACTCGACATCTACACCAGGATCATGTCTGAATAACTTTGTACACAAAACATGTATGAAAAATCAGACACAGATGACAATTAATTCATATAAGGCAATTACAAAACAAAATCTTAACGCATAGGAGTGAGCCACAGGCTCAATCACAAGATTTCAATACACAATCTGTGATGTCGCCCAAAGGTCGTGGTGCCACACCACAGTAGGCAAATCACGTCAGCACCGCAGACTCCGATATCTCGCTGCAAGCTGCAGTGACGATGGGGAGAGGCTAAAGAAGACACGCTCTCTTCCTCAACACAGCAGCTGCCTCGCATGCCAGTTAATACAGATCCGAGCTTGGAAGTGCTCTGGCCCTGATGGTGACCGCACCTGATGCAGCCAACACAATCGAGCAGGATTAGTGTTATCCAAGTCTCAGACGGAAATGTACTTCTGTAAATGTTATTCATTGTTCTTCAGGAGGACAGTTTGTTAATTGGTACATCAAGTGATGCTTCAATTCTGAGTGACAGTTGTGAGTTGCAGGCACTCCTGTGGCAAATGATTGCATCAAGTTAAGTAAATCTTTTCATCATTCGTGAATTAAAGTGAACTAATATTTCATATGTTGTAGTCCTCTTGAGCAATCAAAGAACCCACAATTATGGCCAAACAACTGTACTTCGTCTGGTCGTAACACATGCTCACCGTCTGTTCCATTTACTCAACCATGCTTATGGCATGTAATGACAGAAACACGCCCACTCCATTCGACATCGCATACTGCTGCATGCCCCGTGTGCTATAAATGCAAACAAACCGTTACTCAACACTCGCAGATTTCCATTGAGGAAATTCTTATGCAAATGATTCGACTCAAAGCACATAACGTGGAGCACCGCTTCAATTATAGAACCACCAGGCAACCACGATCTGCTGTGGATGCACTCAGGACTGCTAGTTACGACCAGCAAAAACCATTCTTTCACCTGCTCTGGAATCGCGATATGGCCGACAAGGTAAAGACAGCAACCGCTCCATCAGGTTGTCAACCAAAAAAATGGTTCAAATGGCTCTGAGCGCTATGGGACTTAGCTTCTGAGGTCAACAGTCCCCTAGAACTTAGAACTACTTAAACCTAACTAACCTAAGGACATCGCACACATCCATGCCCGAGGCAGGATTCGAACCTGCGACCGTATCGGTCGTGCGGTTCCAGACTGTAGCGCCTAGAACCGCTCGGCCACCCCGGCCGGCGGTTGTCGACCACATGGCAGCCCCGAGCAATGTGGACCGTCGTCTCATCCGACCACCAGTTCGTGAGTCACCTCAGACTTGGCTCCGCCCACGACTTGCTGCTTCGAGTAATTCTAGTCACTTCCTACGCCACCCTGTTCTGACTCATGTGCAAACCCAGACTTCCTTCACTGTCCATCTCCACGAACAGAACGAGTCTCCAACCTCCGCCGTCGCCACAGCCCTTGTGGTGCGCCAAAATATTTATGTTTGGCTCGTCACTGTTTCTTTGTTCGCCTTTCCTTATGAATGTATTATAATATAGGTTATTTTTTTACAGAGTTCGTTTATTATGTTGTATAACTAAGCTGTAATGATGTTTGTATGTTTGTAGATGTACAGTGAGTAATCTGGGCAGTTGTCGATGGATGAAGTTGTCTTCTCCTCGCCAAGTTGCCAGGGCGGCACCAATGAGCAGCGAATTAGAAGCAGCTGGCCATAATAGCAGCGACCGAGGGCTTGGATCAAAAATGTACTTAATATTATAATGGTCTTCTGATGGGTTCTCCGTTTACTTAATATGGTGCACAATCACCACTGTATCCGGTTTATTGTCTGTGGGTAGCATCCGCGATTTACCTGATTAAAAGAAGATCGATGTTACACCGAAAGTCTGTAGTAAACAGAAACACATGATGAGTCAAATATTCGACCTGAGCAAAACTGATGCTCGTGAGGACTGTTTTAATGGTCAAACGTCTTGGGCACTGAAGTTAAAGACGCCTGGATACTTCTGTGTGTTCTGGTGTTGATAATGTTGAGCTTGGTTTAATTGTATTAAAGATCTAACATTTGAATGTGGAACGCAGATAGTTGTGAGTGGAGGGGCAATATTGAATCTGCCGTTAAATTTTATGGTATCGGAGCATAGACCGATTCGTAATTCCGATTGTTTAAGAGATCTGCTCGGAGCGTTCTAAGGTAACTGAGTGCGTCCGATTTATGATGTGGATTATTGTTGCTGTGAATAGGTGCACTGTGTAGGAGCTAAGGTCCCAGTGGCATTAACGATATTTTATGCAGGATCATTTGCTTATATGACAGAGCATTGAATAATGGCTGTTTTATATTCCAAGCTATTTTATGCTAGTCCTGTGACGAAAGGATGTCTTCAGATAATTTACGACTCTTTGCGATTAATCGTACAGGACAGCATTTTCTGGACCTTTATTCTGTTTTATGAGGAATTTCCTTTCTTCAGCAGTAACGGTCGGATTTGAAATAGGATATTAGCCAACGCCTGAAGAGGGAAAATAATTTTGCTGTTGTAATAAACTTTAGTGTAAAAGTGACACTGGCACGATTTCATTTACTTTTTGTGTAGGCGAGGTCTATGATTAGGTTTGCGGATAAGTAAGAATTGTGACACTTTCTAAAACTGTTGACTCTGTAAGCTGCAAGTACTCGTTAAAGGGCTGAAAATAAATAAAAAAGAAAAGAAAGAGACACGTAGAAGCCCAAGAGAAACTTGTTGATATTTTTATTTATTTCTATATTAATAGAAAAATTACCGATTTTATGGTAATAGACGCCCCGTAAAAGTCATCACAAATAGTGTTTTTAATCCTAAAGGTAGTACTTGAAGACGTATTTGGGGAGAAATAGAAGAATCAGCTGCATGGGGGCTTAATTAAATATAATGCAAATATTTTTAATTTTTAGTAGCTGTTTGTCCGGCTACGAAGTCTCGTAACCGGTTGGCCCTGACTAGTATTAGTAAGCAATCTGACTGCATAGAATAACAACAAAGAATGAAAGGAAATTTCCGTTACCACAATTAATTAATTAAGTCCCCAGCAACTATAAAAGCTACGAAACAAAAACTACGGAACAACAAAGCACAAGTGTAACTGTTCTGTGTGTGGAAGTGTGATTCAACGTACACATCTGGCACGGTTCTTCCTCAATAAGACAAGATATTTTAAATACCATTTACACTGAATTAATTAAAAAAACTGAAATACTATAATTGCACATAGAAACTCGAATTACAGTCTAATACATGAACACAAGCGAGATGCTTTGTTGACTGAACCTGTGACCAAGAGGCATTGTTAGTTAGGAAATTAAAAAAAAAAAAATGTTTTTTACCTTCATATATATTGACTAAAATACACTCTGATCATTACAACATCTCCATTCGAACAACATCTGCTGTCTAGCCCATCAAAACAACTGCACACAACATGGCCTCAAATAATACAGCTATCAACATCCTCTCAGCAAAGCACTAACCACCACAACTTCTGAACAAGCACTGCCAGTGGAGGCGGCGGAATAAAACTCTTTGGCGCAATCTCTGGCGCTGTGACTCAGTGTAGCCACCTTTCACAGCTTGTTAGCGAACTGATACAGAATGGTTGGTTGGTTGGTTTTGGGGAAAGAGACCAAACAGCGAGGTCATCGGTCTCATCGGATTAGGGAAGGACAGGGAAGGAAGTCGGCCGTGCCCTTTCAGAGGAACCATCCCGGCATTTGCTTGGAGCGATTTAGGGAAATCACGGAAAACCTAAATCAGGATGGCCGGACGCGGGATTGAACCGTCGTCCTCCCGAATGCGAGTCCAGTGTGATACAGAATGAAGTGATCTCATAAATAGTGGTGTTGCTCTGAGAAAAAGAGAATGTTGGTAAATCCAATTTTGCTAAATAATTTGAATTTTAAAACAGAATGAATTAATACGTAGTGAGAGGTTAGTAACTTCCGCAACATCTCTGAGACAGGTGTTAAGAGATAGTTCACCTCTGGTGTTGTCGGGAGTTGATCTCATAGTAAGTGACATTTGCTTTATGTACCAATGTGGTTTAACTCTCAGAAACGCAGAAAGGTAAACTTTAAACTTATGTTACAGAAGAATGCATAATTTCTATTTTAACGTAATTACGTAGAAATAATCCAGTTAACTGAGCAGTTAGTTTACAGTTCGTCGGAGGTAATCTGATTCTGTCTTATGCCTTTGCATTTAATTAGTTTTACATGCGCGTAAGTTTGAGAAATAAGGTCTGGCAAAAATAAACCCTGAAAAGGTTACACCTTTCTTGCAGATCAGGCGGAGGTTCCTGTTCTGATTTAGACAGTTGGCGAAATTCTGTATCTTTGTCCTATACAATTAATCCCTTTATAACGTAGAACGGTATAGGAAGGAAAGAAAGAGAGAGAGAGGGAGATAAATAATTAGACTAAAGGCAGTACTGCTCTGAACAATACGTAAGAGCTTTTTTACTTTTTTTATTTTCTGTAGCACCGAATTTTAGCGTCTTTTGAGCTATTCTTTACTTAGAATAGCGGCGTACAAAACAACTCATTATTTTGATAAAATAGTCTGTTGCAATGCCAAGAAAGGTATTGCAGCCGTGCAGTCTAAGGCATCGTGTCACAGTTCGCGCGGCTCTCCCCCCGTCGGAGATTAGAGTCCTTCCTCGGGCATGGGTGTGTGTTGTCCTTAGCGTAAGTCAGTTTAAGTTAGATTAAGTAGTGTGTAAGCCTAGGGACCGACGGCTTCAGCAGTTTGGTCCCATAAGAACCTACCACAAATTTCCAAAAGAGTAATGCACAGAGCTTTCATCTAGCAAATTGTTATGAACACTGTTTAACAGAGTTGTCTGACTTTATGGGTGAATTAAAAATTGTCCTGAGCTAGACACACCATTGGAGAGTTCAGCAACTCTGTCACAGTACATAGTACGAATCCCTGATTTGCAACATTGCATGCTCTATGTTCAAATGGTTCAAATGGCTCTGAGCACTGTGGGACTTAACATCTGAGGTCACCTGTCCCCTCGAACTTAGAACTACTTAAACATAACCAACCTAAGAACATAACACACATCCATGCCCGAGGCAGGATTCAAACCTGCGACCGTAGCAGTCGCGCGAGTCTGCTCGGCCACAGCCGCCGGCTTATGCTCTATGTCCGTGTTGACTACTGACAAAGAGACACAGGCACCGAATGGACACAGCTTTGGCTTCTGGGAGATGTTGCTACTTCCGATTCCTGCAACAGACGGCCTACTGCCGTCCATCCTTGTCCTCACCTGGGCTGCCGTGGCGCTCGCGTCCATCACATGACGGATTTGTCCGCCCTCTCACGGCAAGAGGGCAATATAAGATTTTAAACCAACGTCTGTAGGTGGAGAAATCGACCATGCTGCTCTACGCAGCGCAATATGATGGCTGTTCGATCTCAACAACAAAGATTCACCGTAAAAATTTGTTCTGAAATGGTTGGTGGTACACTACTGTTTGTGAAAATTGAGACACTCACAAGGAATGGTCTGAAACATTTTGTAGAACAGTGATTGAAAATGCAGAGAGATGGTGCGCATATAGGCCTAGCAACACCCTCTGTGTGACTGGACAGGTCGGTGTTACGACAAGCTTAAGGGAAGCGAAAACGCGCAGGCAAGTGCTAGTAATGTTCTTGGACGTCAAAGGACGCAATATCACCATACAAGACATTAGCCTAAAATAGGGCGATAGGGGGAGGGGCTCGCCAAAATGTCAGCAGATCTCATTTAAAGGGGGAGAGAGGGGTAATGAAAATATCAAATCAACTTTTTAACTCAGTCGATAGATTATAAGTATTATTATACTACATAACATTTTGTTTTGTGATACTATTCCCGATCGTAGACAACATTGTTGTGCTCACCAGTCTTTATGGCCTCTCTGGACTGAAATGAAAGCTTTACACGTGTGCTTGCCCGGGATTTCCGGATTCGAAACAAATGTCAGATCTCATTGGGGGAGTTCTCTGTTGCGCCGGTCAAAATCACTTTGTGTCAGTCAGTGAGTCAGTCCTGATATTCTGCAACACGAGCGTGCAAAGATTTAACAGGACATAGAGGGTGTTCCACTGAACTTTTTGAGGTACAGAACGTGGTGTCGGAGAAGCCAGCTTAAGGAGAAAATAGGAATAAAATCATATTATTGTGTTCTTTCTTATTCACATTAGTGACCTTCAAATACCACATTGACACAATGAAAGTACAATTTGTACTGTATCTTACAAAATGTGCTGAAACTGACGTTATGTGAAATACCGACAACTTGAAACACACGTGCGGACGAGAAGTTAATCATGTGTAGAACGAAGGCAAGCTGAAGTTCACTGACAAGAACTCTCTTAGTGATCATACAAATCAAGAGATGGACAAGCTATGTAATCATACGGTTGAAAAGAAGTACGTAAGCCACATTTAGTGTGTGTAATATACCAATAAAAGGACAGTTTGTTAGTGATCCGTCAAAACGGCTAATACTATTTTCGTGGAGCCTTTTTGTCTGCCTGTCTCTGCCTGTCTGTCCGAATACCACTCAGGGTTGGCATGTTTAAAATAAAGAGTTTTCATTCACTTGTTTGAAATACTGTTCAGCAGACTTGCTAAATAAAACGGTTTTGTTGAAGTGTTTTGATCAATGTTTAAAACAAATTTTAAGAAATCGTTCTTGCTTGTTTTTACCCGACTTACGGATAAACCTCACGTGAATGGGGAAGGGGGTCTCACCACATCTTACCAGATCTCACCAAGTGCGGAGAGGAGTTCAAATTTTAAAGAAAACCCTTCATGTATTTAAAGGTCGTCCCCATGTGAAAGGACTGGAACAAGGCAGAGTTATTGGTCTCTGGGGAAACAGGTTGGTAGTGCTATGGCATTGCATCTTGCGCAGGCCATGCTGCTATTATAGTGAACTTTGTGTGGGACCAGTAGGTAGGAGAGGTCTGTACACAGCTACTAACGAACAATGGACCACCATTGCGAACACATCGCGGGATCGCCACCATCTTGTCCACATGGCTGTAACCAACAGAACAGCTGCGGCCAAAATGTTGAATCGACGATGAAGAACTGAAATGGGTATAGACATGCCTGCATCAATGGTCCTATGACGTCTGCTGAAGGTTGCAGTGGTGACACGCATGTCACTGCGTCGGCCTGCATTGCCCAGAAACTACCAATGCCTCAGGCAGAAACTAGCATGCGAATACCGTTACTAGCGCACTAAGTGCCGAAAGAGTTCCACTTAAACTTGTGCTACAGGGATGGGTGCACACGTATTAGACATCACCATGGTGAGAAATATCGGGTAGACAGCACTGTTGAGCGGCATAGCGGAGTCACGGCAATTAGCTATAACATGAGATCTCGCCTCTTACCTATTGAACGCAAACTGAACAGCAACCGTTATAACAGGCCTCTCCTGCAGGCAACCCCACATCCCATATTTCAGCAGGACAATGCTCGATCACAAGGTGCGAGTAACGTGCAAGTCTTCTTCGAAAAACGATAGGTATCTATCGTTCCCTGGCCTTCTCGTTACCCTGACTCGTCGCCCATTGAACATGTCTCGGATGTGATCAGTCAGCAACCTATTCGTTTTGTTCCTCCTGCAACGACTATCGATACTTTTATAGACGCGCCTAAAAATCGCATGGGACTGTATTCCTCAGCATCATATCCAGTCGCTCTTTGATTCCATACCATGACATCTAGTTGCTCTGATTCCAGCACGTGGCGGTTTCATCATTTCATCACCATCCGGCGCGCAGGTCGCCCAATGTGGCGTCGAATGTAATTAGATCTGCATCAAGGCGGCCAGACGCTCACTTCCATTCATTTCATACAGTATACGTAATTCTCACTGTGAAACTGCATGTACAGTTCTGTATCTCAAATCATCTTTGTAATGTCATATTCCTAATCTGTGGAGTAAATTTCAATGTCATCACATATCTCCTTCTTGGACTTGAAACTTTCACGAACAGTCTAGTTTACTATGTCTCGCACTTTTATCATAATATCAACATTTCCTCGTACTACACTGTCAGAGCTCCTGTATACAGTCCATCATGACGACACCCTACCAAATTTCAGGGGGGGGGGGGGGGGGGGGTACTGCACAACCGTAGCTAACGGACGAATTTTCGGATCTGCTACCTCAGCTTGTTCGCCTTGTTTATGGCCGCTTGATTTTACCTTTTATTTCGTGGCATGTCAAGAGTGTGGTGTACATAATACTCACTGCCGCAAGTGCTGAGTTAGGAATCAATGAGGCCTTTTCATTAGTTGAGTTCTGGGCGCTCGACAGAACTGGGTGGGAATTCATGAGAGTGTGTGTCAGGCACGTAACTAATCCTAGGGGAGAGTGTGAGAATATTTAATCGTATATGCCTTTAATAAAGTGTAATTTACGTACAGTTGTTATTTATTATCTAATGCCCATGATGATTCAAAGAGAAGTACGTTCCATACAAGGAAAGGGTCCTCTGTGTATGGTCGACCGTTACTCATGATTTGTTGTTGAGATCTTGAAATACTCTTTATACCTTTAAAATAGCAGCATGTACATCTGTAGTTATTTTAGGAATTTTATGCGGTTCGTCTAATACTAGCGAAGGCGAATCGAAGACAGATATGTAGAAAAGGTTCTAGGAATTTGCGGTCCATCTATAAACGAAAACGCTAGTGCTACCAATTCTAGAATACTGTTCGAGAATTTGGAGTCCTTATCGAGTAGATAAGCCAAAACACATCGAACAAATACAGGGATCGCAACATTTCGATACAGCCCAAACTCAAATGTAACAGAAATGCTTGGGGAACTTAAACGAAGTGCTTAGATGAAAGCTGAAGTAATTCTCGGGATATTCTGTTGGGTATGTTGAGGGAATCTGTGTTCTAAAACGATTACGCGACCTTTAAGCTGCCACCAGTGTCTCTCTTGAATAGGAATTAGGAGAAAAAGATAAAATATGTTATGACGTGCGCAGCGGTACAGAGACAGCCGTTACGGGAATATATATTGGTAAGAAGTACTCTCCTCCATTCGCTATACAATGACTTGTGGATTATTTATATAGATGTAGATTGCACTGAAAAATGTACTTGCTGTTGCAGTTCTTATCTTTGCGTATGTGGGAGAGATGAGGCCTTCTACTACGATTATGTCCGTCGAGGATAGGCGCCTTACTATACTTGTTAGGAAGTATTACCATTGTTCAGATCCTCAGATCACGCACGAATGGAATTCAGTAAATTTCAACTTTTCTAGACTTGGGGCAACTAGATCGTTGGCGCAAAGCAGTACTTAGTTCTTTAAATCACGATTATTTGCAATATTAAAAAAATTTTTTGGCGGCTTTTTTCCCTTTTGTCATAAGCTCTGAGTGTAGCGTGCTTATTGGAATTCGTTTCCTGACTTTAGTATGATCTGAATCAGCCACCATCCAGAGGCGCGTTGTGTTGTAAAAGAGAGTTAACTGTTCTTTACATTTGGTCATACCGCAACATTATTTTTATTCAGCCCAGTTATCTAAAATTTATTAAATCAAACAACCAGGTATTACATACATGTAAATCTGAAAATGATCTCGATCACAGAGAGAGAAATCCACGTGCATTAACGCGTTCTAAGTTTAAAGAGACTCCTATTCACGTTTTTGGTTGTTCATATTGATTTCTTCAGGTTGCTAGGTCATGAGGCCTGGACGGGGGAGTTTCGGACTGACCATTGGCACCTGTGTGAATAAAAATGTTTGATTTCGACTTGTTTCTTTAAATGTTTCGACAAAGACTTTTGTTACAAGTCATTTTTAATGACCTTTCGTGTGTCAAGGTGTGACCGTGTGGTCCTCATATTCAACTTGTATATTATATTATAAACTTACGGGTTGAATATCTCCCAGTGGCTTCTGTAACCATTTAATTAGCATCCAGTGTGCTCTACCTATAGATCGTATTTTAAATGGCAGTATACAATCTTGGGCACGTGGATTAAGACAAGGACATCAGAAGCAAGTGCATGCTACAGGGCAATAAAGCGGTACAAGACCGATAATATCGCTGCGTGGAATGTCTAAGATAACTGAAGGTGTACGTTCTGCTCTCAGTCTCACTGGTTTGGCTTCCTTTCATTTTACACCGCTCTAAACTAACAGCCATAGTGTTTTTACATGGTATATACACTCCTGGAAATTGAAATAAGAACACCGTGAATTCATTGTCCCAGGAAGGGGAAACTTCATTGACACATTCCTGGGGTCAGATACATCACATGATCACACTGACAGAACCACAGGCACATAGACACAGGCAACAGAGCATGCACAATGTCGGCACTAGTACAGTGTATATCCACCTTTCGCAGCAATGCAGGCTGCTATTCTCCCATGGAGACGATCGGAGAGATGCTGGATGTAGTCCTGCGAAACGGCTTGCCATGCCATTTCCACCTGGCGCCTCAGTTGGACCAGCGTTCGTGCTGGACGTGCAGACCGCGTGAGACGACGCTTCATCCAGTCCCAAACATGCTCAATGAGGGACAGATCCGGAGATCTTGCTGGCCAGGGTAGTTGACTTACACCTTCTAGAGCACGTTGGGTGGCACGGGATACATGCGGACGTGCATTGTCCTGTTGGAACAGCAAGTTCCCTTGCCGGTCTAGGAATGGTAGAACGATGGGTTCGATGACGGTTTGGATGTACCGTGCACTATTCAGTGTCCCCTCGACGATCACCAGTGGTGTACGGCCAGTGTAGGAGATCGCTCCCCACACCATGATGTCGGGTGTTGGCCCTGTGTGCCTCGGTATGCAGTCCTGATTGTGGCGCTCACCTGCACGGCGCCAAACACGCATACGACCATCATTGGCACCAAGGCAGAAGCGACTCTCATCGCTGAAGACGACACGTCTCCATTCGTCCCTCCATTCACGCCTGTCGCGACACCACTGGAGGCGGGCTGCACGATGTTGGGGCGTGAGCGGAAGACGGCCTAACGGTGTGCGGGACCGTAGCCCAGCTTCATGGAGACGGTTGCGAATGGTCCTCGCCGATACCCCAGGAGCAACAGTGTCCCTAATTTGCTGGGAAGTGGCGGTGCGGTCCCCTACGGCACTGCGTAGGATCCTACAGTCTTGGCGTGCATCCGTGCGTCGCTGTGGTCCGGTCCCAGGTCGACGGGCACGTGCACCTTCCGCCGACCACTGGCGACAACATCGATGTACTGTGGAGACCTCACGCCCCACGTGTTGAGCAATTCGGCGGTACGTCCACCCGGCCTCCCGCATGCCCACTATACGCCCTTGCTCAAAGTCCGTCAACTGCACATACGGTTCACGTCCACGCTGTCGCGGCATGCTACCAGTGTTAAAGACTGCGATGGAGCTCCGTATGCCACGGCAAACTGGCTGACACTGACGGCGGCGGTGCACAAATGCTGCGCAGCTAGCGCCATTCGACGGCCAACACCGCGGTTCCTGGTGTGTCCGCTGTGCCGTGCGTGTGATCATTGCTTGTACAGCCCTCTCGCAGTGTCCGGAGCAAGTATGGTGGGTCTGAAACACCGGTGTCAATGTGTTCTTTTTTCCATTTCCAGGAGTGTAGTTCATACTTCTTTTCGCTTGATTCACAGCATGACTCCCGATGAAGTCTACTGCCTTTCACTCGTTGGATGAAATAAATTAATCATATCCCTATCAACAACATACAACTCTTTCACCATGTTTCATATCAGCCGGTATTAGCTGTGACAAGGCTACACAAAATCTTTGATGTAGGAGGCATTCCTGTAAATTTTTCTTATCGGAAACAACCCACAGACGTCGGCCATAAAGTGTGGACACCGTATCTTACGTTTGATACGTAATTACATGCGGCACTTGAGATTTTCAGTCGGACTCAAACCCAGGAATTTTGCTGGTCGTTCAAAGCGCGAAAATTCCTACGGTTACGCAGTTATAAATTAAGCCCCGGGTACTGAAATAGTAGTATGTGGAAACACAGGCTTCGCGATGTAGTCTTCATTAAAATGCTGAGCGAGAGACAAAACCTAATTTTCTGCTAATCATGGCCCTCTTGTTTTACTCTGCGTATTCGTGATTGTTTTTTAAACACTATGATGACATTATTGCGTATTACACGCAAAATAATAAGAATGCAAGCCCTCAATGAAGTCAGGACACATCCATATAGTTATTAAGCAATTTCAAAAATTTACTTACCTCCATTTCCTTTATGAAGATTTCTCAATTTATGCATCAGAATTTTTTCATTATAGGGTACCATGGCATTCGAAACACCCAGAGGCTGATTAAAAGTTCTCCCTGTAAAGTAGCCAACTGGATTAAGCAACAACAACCTATGTTAAACAAAACCGACTTTAAATAAGTGGATGGTAGCTATTTTTATAACTTACAGTATGTTGTAATACTGGGTGTGTCAAATAAATATGGCCCACAGGACATAGTTCCACAGTACAGAGCCGGCCGAAGTGGCCGTGCGGTTAAAGGCGCTGCAGTCTGGAACCGCAAGACAGCTACGGTCGCAGGTTCGAATCCTGCCTCGGGCATGGATGTTTGTGATGTCCTTAGGTTAGGTTAGGTTTAACTAGTTCAAAGTTCTAGGGGGCTAATGACCTCAGCAGTTGAGTCCCATAGTGCTCAGAGCCATTTGAACCATTTTCCACAGTACAAAGAAACACAGCAGGAGAAAGGAAATACAGTACTAACCCAATATAGCATATCTTCAAAGTGATCATCACTCACCTCTTGGCACTTTTGAGCCCTGGGTCATCATGTTGCTGAAAGGCGTATCGAAACCCGACTGCAGGAATTGCTGCAGTCTCATCCGAAATGTTCTGCTGCAGTTCTTGAAGACTGTGGGGGTTGTTGTGATACAGCTTAGACTTGAGGGCTCTCCACACAGAGTGATCGCACACTGACAGACCAGGTGACCTGGGTGGCCAGCTATGGCCGCGAACAGACCGACACCTCTTAGCAATCCTGTCAGTCGTGAAGACTGTGTAAATGTGCTCTGAGGCTTGACCGGCTACTTGAGTACCTACACCATCCTGTTAGAAGTAACTGTAGGTCTCTTCCTCCGTTAATGCTGTTACAAATGGTTTCAAAATGTTGGCAATGTAACGCGCCGAAGTCAACATCTGAGGAAAGGAGATGCGACCAATAATGTGGCGTGCAGACTCTACACATCAAACTTCAACCTTCTGATGATTCAATGGTGTTTCGTGGAAGTTATGCGGATTCTCCGCTACCCAGAACCTGTGATCCTGTGAGTTCACATATCCACTCAGGTGAAACCAGACCTCATCAGCCATAAAGAACAGATCCAAGTCCAAGCCATTCATTGTTATCTCGGTGAACAGCCACTCACAAAACTGGAGGCGCTGAGGAGCAACTGCTGTTTTTAATGCATGAACAACAGACACTCGGTAGGGATGCATGTGTAGGAGGACCATCCGTCTGCAAGATCGATATGATATGCTGGGCGCTTGCAACAGGCACCGGGTTGATTTAATAGGACACTGAAACATTTTATGGTGAAATGCAGCCACATTTTCTGTTGTAAGGACATGTTTCGGAATATTTTCTGACTTTTTGAGAACAGAAGCTGTTAACACCATTTTCGGACTAAGTGTTGTGTGGCACTCTCTGCTCGCACTTTGACACCATTATACTTCTCAGGAATCGACACATCCCACCGTTTACACCACTTTGTTGCCAAGCAACTTTCCACAACGAACATCCGCTGCTCCACTGAATACCATCGCCCCTTTCGCACTGCTCCATTCTCACTGACACTGCTCGCACTTCGCTCTGAGCTGGCGTGGATCACGTGCCTGGCTTACAAGGGGTGTGCGCGTCACGCGGTATTCAATACATTCACGTCAAATCGTATCCACTCGTGCGGACCACCTATTTGCCCAGCCCTGTACAACCACAGAGCCCTCACAATGTCAGCTGCTCACAGAAGAGCCTTATATTTAGATATCCATGTAACGAGGGACATACATGCATTCTATAACTGTAAAATTAAGCTAATGAAAACAGCTATGCATATCAAGTTTAACAAAGCATGTTTGATGGCAAAGGTTGTGCCAATTCCGCTTATTCAGTTACAATACCGATGAAGCAACATTGGTTATAGCGGAACGAGAGAATATGTAGATGAAATATGAAACCAAAGTCTTTCACAAAGAAACAACTTCTTAATAACAAATGTATTACTATCATTTATAACTTGAAAACGGTTCGTGGTCGTCCCTCACCCCCCTCCCCCTTCCTCCCAATTTTCCCTTTTCATAAAAATGTTTCATGATTTCGTTAGTGGACAGCAGCAATGTATTTTAAACAGACAAAATTAAAAGTTTTAAAAATGAAGCAGTGTAACTCTTACTTTCAAAATAGGTTTGCATTCTTGTTGCTGTGGTCTTCAGTCCAGAGACTGGTTAGATACAGCTCTCCATGCTACTCTATCCTGTTCAAATGGCTCTGAGCACTATGGGACTTAACATCTGAGGTCATCAGTCCCCTAGAACTTAGAACTACTTAACATCACACACATCCATGCCCGAGGCAGGATTCGAACCTGCGACCGTAGCGGTCGCGCGGTTCCAGACTGAAGCGCCTAGAACCGCGTGGCCACACTGGCCGGCACTCTATCCTGTGCAAGCTTCTTCATCTCCCAGTACTTACTGCATCCTACATACTTCCGAATCTGCTTACTGTATTCATCTCTTGGTCTCCCTCTACGATTTTTACCCTCCCCGCTGCCATCCAATACTAACTTGGTGATCCCTTGATACCTCAGAACATGCCCTGCCAACCGATCTCTTCCTCTAGTCAAGTTGTGATACAAATTTCTCTTCTCGCCAATTCTATTCAGTACCTACTCATTACTAATGTGATCAACCCATCTGATCTTCAGCATTCTTCTGTAGCACCACACTTCGAAAGCTTCTATTCTCGTCTAAACTATTTATCGTCCATATTTCACTTCCATACATGGCCACACTCCATACAAATACTTTCAGAAACGACTTCCTGACATTTAAATCTATACTCGATGTTAACAAATTTCTTTTCTTCAGAAATTCTTTCCTTGCCATTGTCAGTCTACATTTATATCCTCTCTACTTCGACCATCATCAGTTATTTTGTTTCCCAAATAGCAAAAATTCATCTACTACTGTAAGTGTCTCATTTCCTAATCTAATTCCCTCAGCATCACCCGATTTAATCCCACTACATTCCATTATCCTCATTTTGCTTTTGTTGATGTTCATCTCATATCCTCCTTTCAAGACACTTTCCATTCCGTTCAACTACTCTTCCCGGTCCTTTGCTGTCTCGGACAGAATTACAATGTCATCGGCAAACCTCAAAATTTTTATTTCCTCTCCACGCATTTTAATTCATACTCCGAACTTTTCTTTTGTTTCCTTCACTGCTTGCTCAATATACAGATTGAATAACATCGGGGAGAGGCTACAACCCCGTTCGACTGCTTTCCCAACCACTACTTCCCTTTCATGTCCCTCGCCTCTTATAACTACCATCTGGTTTCTGTACAAATTGTAAATGTCCTTTCGCTCCCTGTAGTTGACCACTGCTACCTTCAGAATTTGAAAGAGAGTATTGCAGTCAACATTGTCAAAATCTTTCTTTAAGTCTACAAATGCTAGAAACGTAGATTTATCTTTCCTTAATCTATCTTCTAAGATAAGTCGTAGGGTCAGTATTGCCTCACGTGTTCCTACATTTCTATGGAATCCAGACTGATCTTCCCCGAGATCGGCTTCTACCAGTTTTGCCATTCGTCTGTAAAGAATTCGTGTTAGTATTTTGCAACCTTGATTTATTAAACCGATAGTTCGGTAATTTTCACATCTGTCAACACCTGTTTTCTTTGGGATTGGAATTATTATATTCTTGAAGTCTGAGGGTATTTCGCCTCATACATCTTGCTCACCAGTTAGTAGAGTATTGTCAGGGCTGGCTCTCCCAAGGCTATCAGTAGTTCCAACGGAATGTTGTCTACTCCTGGGGCCTTGTTTCTTTTAGTGCTCTGTCAAACTCTTCACGCGGTATCATATCTCCCATTTCATCTTCATCTAAGCCCTCTTTCATTCCCACAATATTGTTCTCAAGTACATAACCCTTATACTCCTTCCACCTTTCTGCTTTCCCTTCTTTGCTTAGAACTGGGTTTCCATCTGAGCTCTTGATATTCATACAAGTGGTTCTCTTTCCTCCAAAGATTTGCATATCAGCATAAATTCTGCAAGAGTGTCATTACTAGAACTAGTGGTGCCCTTAATGATAAGAAAATGCAGCTCTTAAACAGAGGACTCAAACATAACATTATCCCTAGACCAAACAGTGAAGTAATAATAAAAATTAATTGCATGGTACAAAAAATCAGTAAGTGTTATAATGAAAGTGATCGCAACTGTGGGAGGAATGCAAATGGCTTTAAAGGTAATAAAGATATATACAAACATCTAGCAAATATCTACCACGTAACAGTCATGAACTATTACTTCATCAAAGAAAGTCACCTTACGCCATCAGAAAAAGAGGCCTCATAGTGAAAGCCGGTAAAGTCCACTTCATAGTTTTAGTGCCTTAATTGGCCTATACTAACAAAAGTTAGACGTTTTCAACGCCAAGAATGTTACTGTAATAGACACTGATCCAAAACACAGTTTTCGGTCTAAGCTAAAAGCAGTAACTTTCTGCTCATGAACGTTAAACTATGACACTCCAATGTAATGAACCTCCTAACTCTAAGATTTAATGTGCAACCCAAAATAACAAAGCAGACTGCCCCCTATAGCCCATTGTGAACCCCAGAGCCAACCCCTTATATAAGATCGCAAGAACAATGAATGACCTAACTGCAGTCAATTTTTGCCTTTAGAAAGACGTACACCAACAGTAACACGTGTAAAATGAAAAGAGTAATGGTGTATGCACATACTATGAATACGAAAGCTTTCCTCCCTAGACATAGTACACCTGTACAGAAACATACCACTTGTGGACATTGTTGAAATAATAACAAAAATCTGAATAAATTTAAAATGTTATGCTTACTGGAAGTACACAAGTTAATACAGCCCTTTCAACTCATTCTGTTAAATAACTATTTTAGGGTTGCTATGTCCTTTCTAGGAAGCCTTTCGAAAGATAGTCACTATCTTGAAAAGTACAAATACAACAGTAAGTATTTTCACAAATAATAAACTGCGACATCAAGCTATTCATATTATAGATACTTCTGTGCATCTCGATCACCAGTCTGGTATATACAAAATAGCATTTCATTTCTGTCGAGACTACATTGGCCAGACAGGCAGCAGCTTCGAGATAAGATTTAAGACTCACCTCAATGCCACTTGAATAAACAATAAAAGCAAATTTACCTCTTCTGGTCACATTGCTGAAGAGAAACCTTCTCTACAAAGCGTTAAAATAACCTACCAACTTGTCGTAGGGTTCATCTCAATATCCCTTGGAACCCGGTCTTCTAAATCTGGTGTACGCACAGTCCGCCGCCTCCCTGTACGTTCGTCTGTCTCAAAGTACAAAAGGTCACACAAACGACCAGAAAGGGCTTCAAATATTGTGTGATGTGGTTGGTGTCTGTGAGCGTATTGGTTATGGTACAGCCATGCTGTCTCTAAACCGTTACCATCTGCATGGCCGTACTCAAACACTATCTCCGCTTGTTTCTGACGTGAATACCAGACTATTCTGCTGCATGCAATTCACCGCGTCAATCACACAACCTACAGCACACAAGGAACAGACGGCACGTGGTCAGAGGAACTGTCATTCGTCAGTGTCATGGACTGTGGCAACTACCCATTTCCGGACACATGTTCATAGGACCTTTTTTCCTCCATTTCCAATCAAGAATCCGTGCCTTTAGCTTGTCAGTTTTATTAATATTCACCCTGGACTACACACACACACACACACACACACACACACACACACACACACACACGCAAACACTTTATATAAAGTGTGTGTGCGTGTGTGTAATACGGACTGAAGAAATAAAATATAATTTATACGAATCCTACGCAGAGGAAAAGCTTATGAGTACATACTGGTATAATCGATATGTAACACAGGAATTTGCTTACACATTTTCCATGAACTCCTTAGAGAAAAGGAACGATCCATGAGGAAGTTCTTCAGTTTAGACTTATAGGTACGAAGATGACTGCTAAGATTTTTTTAATTTTTGGGTGGTTTATTGAAAATAGATACATCATAATACCGTGAACCTTTCTACACAGTAGTTGAGGAGATGCGATCCAAAATCAGATTGGATTGGAGTATTAATTGACTGACAGCTGCTAATCCTTGGTAATAATCTCATGTTGTTAACACCAAACGACATTAAAGAATACGCGCTTTGTTTTAGTTCCCAGTTTCGTGCACAGAGGTGACAATAGGTTAGCGAGCCTACACCACAGAGTGCTCGAACTGACCGCTTCTGAGCCCAAAATACAATTTGTGAATGAGAGGAGTTACCCAAGAATATAAGTGAATGAAAGCAATTTTCGAGTTGGGTTATCGCCTATTGCTGAGACTGTCCTAATGGTAAATATATCGACATTGAGTTTGTCAACAACGTCCTGAATGTGGGCTTTCCATGAGAGCTTACTATGTATCTAAACACCTATGAGTTTGGATATAGGTTCATTAATCATACACCCGTTCGATTTAATGAAAATGATGGCTTTAGTTGAACTGTAAAAACTGCGTCCTACTGCAACTTTGCATTAAATATTTTCTACAGGCAATGAACTTCCATCTTGCATTGTACTATTTGATACATTACCTATATTGCACTCAGCGTCTTTCACAAATAACATCTTTTACAATAATTGTCATCAATAAACAAAATTATTTTAGAATTACACGTCAGATTAGGAAGAATATCAGTTATACAACTAAGAAACAGTAATGGTCCCAGAACTGATCTCTGACTCAGGACCACTTAACCACTCCCTAATCAGTGACCTTCCTCATTACTGTGGAAATAGACTCTTGGCTATCTCTTCTTAACGAATGAGAGGAACGAACTGTGATCTACTACTATTATTCCGTAATTGTCTATCTCCTGCAGTTCAGTCAAACGCCTTAGTTAAATCATAGAAGAGACCTTTTCTCCGCAACTTTTGCCTCGCAGGGAATAGAGAATGTATGGTTTTTAATTGATAATCCAGTACTAAAACCGAAATATACATCTGACAGCAAGGTATGTGAACTGAAATGATTAATTACCCTTATATATACAGGATTTTTAGTAACTACTGCAAACATCGATGACACTGAAATAGGTCCAGAACTGTCCACATTATCCCTTTCTCCATTTTTCACAACTGAGTACTTTAGTCGTTCAGGAAAAACTACAAATATCGCTGAGTACCGCACTAGCTTGTGCAGCACAGTGCTCTAGTATCCCTCTGATACCCCGTCATATACGTGGGAATCCTCAGTCTTCAGCAGTTTAATTATTGACTAATTCTCCCCATAGTCAGTACCACGGAGGTGTATTTCAGAGATGTTAAAGTTATTTTCTAAGAGCAATTATTGGATCTCCCTTACGACTTAAGTTTTTATTTAGTTAAACTGCTATATTCAGTAAATGATTTTTATGTACTTTATATGTATCTGTAAGAAAATGTATCAGTAACAAATTCATTCTTTATAATGCCCTGACAAGATACCTTACCCTCCTGCTGTTGGCCAAATACTTCCTTCACGACTGATCAAATTGTATTAATTTTTTCGTTTGGTTTACCCTCGAACATGCGATTTACTCACAGACTAGGGAACCGAAAGGACAACGAGCGACAGTGCCCTGCGACATGTTCGAGTCTCCTCACTGGATGATCTTTGGCTACACCGAAACAAGTTACACCATTTCTGGCTCCCTGTCATAGGGGGATGTACCCCATACCACGCACGGTTAAAGTAACATATTGTGATATTTAACTGTCATTGACACTTTGAAGACTAATCCACATTTCTTGTGTAGTTTTCATCACACTCCAACTCGTTCGTTGGTGATTTTGAGGTTATGTCTTTGGGCAGTTGAATATGTGCAGTTTATTTTCTATAATACACGGACTTCTCGTCAGTTTCTTTACAATTTCCTCTGTCGTCTGAAGAACATAAAGAGTTTCGCTTAAATGCAGCACTCTGAATTTGCATATCGTGGTAATATGATTTCATGTTGCAAATAGCTGATGGTACTGGCGTTTTCTGGTACACTATTCTACTGCTTTCAGTATGTGTTGCTGTCGTCTTACTTGTGTCATTGCTTTTCTGGTGTTAAAGATTTATCTTCTGCTTCTTGCACTGTAACTACTTGTCAGCACAGCATAACTGCTTAACCATGTAGCTATGGTTTGCTCCATGTAGTCTTGTAAACTGTCGAATATACAGGGTGTTCCATTTATCTTGACCACCCTAAATAACTGTTTGTCCAGATGCAAATTACAAAATGTTTCAAGCAAATGTTCTTTAGCCGTCAGGGGGGCATCATCAGCATGATTTCCTTCGATGTAGCTTTTTTTTTGTTTTTTTACAAAGATATGAACAGCGGTATGACTTTTTTAAATGGCAAACTGTATTTTTGAATAGGTCTTTAGGAGAGAAAATGAATTATCGAATAAAAAATACAGGGTGCCATTTAAAAATGTCATACCGCTGTTCATATCTTTGTAAAAAACAAAGCTATAACGAAGGCAATGATGCTGATTGATGTTCCCTTGACGGCTAAAGAACATTCGTTTGAAATATTTTGTAATTTGCTTCTGGACAAACAGTTAGTTAGGATGGTCAAGATAAATGGGACAACGTGTATACAAACAGGATATCGAAATATCTCTAAAATTACACATCGAATCCAAAAATCTTATAGTTCCAATTTGTTTGTCTTTGTGGGCGACATCCATCGACACCACACTCGACCTGCCACACCACTCTGAGCGTGGGTGGTGGTGTCAACTTTGAAACCTACAGTGGGAACCCCCAGTTTTTATTGAAAAATTAAGATTCTGCGGCAAAATCTATATACGTTTTGTCCGAAGAATTTTCTCCGTTTCGACACAGATGGCGCTGTAATCAGAGGAATAGAAATGGGTACACAATCGTTATTTAGGAGATGCTATTTAATGGCCCTTGAATAACCAACGGCACTTGTAACCCCACTTCCATGCTGCAAGGGAACGACAGGACAGTATTTCGTAACTTCTAACTGGAAACTCCGTTCGCAACGTTATATTCCTCCGACATTTAGAACGGGGAACTACTCCACGTGCCACCGTGGTCATGTTGCGAACTACTACGTTTCATAACAGTTAGAACACTGCGACCGGAGCTCACGTATCGTTCAGACGTAGAACAGATAGCGGCTCCAAACATAACAATACATGCATAGTGTTTATTGCCTGCGCATCTACCTGTCATCTGGAGAGCAAATGTGCAAGTGTACGATGAATGTTGTACCCCGGTTTATGGATAATGTAGGACAAATGTTGAGGCTACTGTTCCCTTTATGCCGAACGTTTCCCAGAAAATGCTCGCTCTCGTTGGTTCTTTCACAAGATTGTGAATGCCTTTCTGTCCGATGGTGGCGTCCAGACTGCAAAACGAAACGAAGGATACGTGTTACAAGAAAAGTTAATGAAATAGCTGTACTAGCAGCAGTGTACCACAACCGATGGATAGGCAGCCGGCAATAACACCGCGATACCGGTGTGTCAGCAAGTAGTATTGTGACAATACTCCATAGTCGGAAGTATCATCCGTACAACGCGTCAGTGCATAAACAACTTCATGACGTCGATTCTTTTCACCAGGTAGTGTTTTGTAAATGGGGATGTCAACAAACGCAAACGACCTCACGTTCTTTGCCGAGGTACAACTTTCCGATGGGTCTACATTCACAAACATTGGTAGTTTTAAGCGGCGTAACATACATTTCTGGAGTGTAGACAATCGCCGCTGGTTACCTCACATCAACGTCCTCGATCGGTTGACGTATGGTGCGGCATCATGAGGAACAAACTCATTAGACCGTATTTTATCGTCGGCATTTTGAATGGACGCAGATATCGAGCTTTTTGGAACTGGAACTACCGATACTACAGCCATGGAAGTTCGACAACGTATGTGGTTTCAGAACGACGGTTGCCCGGCGCATTACGCAACTGAAGCCCGCTGGGAATTAGACCGTGTTTACAGCGGTCGAGGCATCAGCGGAGGTGACCCTATTAATTGGCCAGCTAGATCGCCGGATTCGACGACACCGGATTTCTTTCTGTGGGGATATTTAAAAGATGTGATGTACCAACAGGCCTTGAAGATATGGTCGACCGCATCAGAAACACCTGTGTTGTCCTTCCCGCAGACATGCTCCTATCCATTGTACCGTCATTTGAAAAGCGGATCACTAAGTGTATTGAAATTGGCAGCACTGTAGTTGAGCGCACTAACGGGAAAAGTGGAGAAGAGTTTGCCTCGAGCAATGGCCACAGTGGCGCGCCGAGTAGTCCCCATTTCGACACGTCAGAGAAATACAACGTTGCAAATGGGGTTTTCAACCAGAAGTTTTGAAACATTGGGCCTATCTACCCTCGCAGCATGGAGGTGAAGTCCCTCGTTCCATTGTATATTCAAGAGCCATTGAACAGAATGTCGTAAATTACGACTGTATACCCATTTCTATTCCTCCTTTTATAGCGCCGTCTGTGGCAAAAGGATGCGAATGCTTTAGATTTTGCCACTGAAGATGTAAATTTTGTCCCCGCCTCTCAAACACGCTATGAGGTGGAGGGTCGAGTGTCATTGGACGTCCTCTTCCGAGAAAAACAGTGTCGTCGTAACTGCCGTCTGCTTCACGTCTGCTGTGCAGCGAGCTACCATAATTTAAGTATTAACTGTATTTTTCTTACTTGCCACTTCTTCTTCCGTGTGTATTTGCTTTTAGGAAGCTTTAATTGCCGGGTGCTATTAATAGTGTTCCATAGATTTCGTGTTTGTTTTGAATACAGTCAGAGAGAGTCCCTTTAGTCAGCCATAGTGCCAGTAGAGTCAGTGTCGTCGTAGCTGCCGTCTGCTTCACGTCTGCTGTGCAGCGAGCTACCTTAATTTAAGTATTAACTGTATTTTTCCTACTTGACACTTCTTCTTCCGTGTGTATTTGCTTTTAGGAAGCTTTAATTGTCGAGTGCTATTAATAGTTCCATAGATTTCGTGTTTGTTTTGAATACAGTCAGAGAGAGTCCCTTTAGTCAACCATAGTGCCAGTAGTGCTAGTGTTTGTTTTCAATACAGTCCAGAGACAGGTAGTGCTATTTTCATTGTTTTCTACAAGAAGTGCCTAGCAACCACAGTTTAGTGAATAAACAGCCGCCTTTAGTGAATTAGCAGTCTAGTTAAAGGTTGATTAACTCTCTTCAGTAAATTGATTCCTTAGGATGGATAGGATGTGTGACTGCTGTGTGCGGACGCAGGAGGAGCTGGCCACTGTTCGCGAACAGCTGAGCGTGTTGATGGCCGCGGTCAGCCGTCTTCAGGCTGCTGCCTCGGAGTGTAGCGGCAGTGGGGAGTCTGGTGCGTCGCAAGGTACACCCCAGGTGTTACATGCTTCACCCACTGTCCCTGCTGTCGAGACATCTTCGCGTGTACTGGGCGCGGTTGGGCCACCCTCTCCCCAAGGGGAGTGGCGGGTTCAGCGGCGTTCGCGGCGCACGAGGCGCACGAGGGTCAATGTGGAAGCTGGCCGTGTGGCATCGCCCGCTCTGCCTGTGAGTGGACATGTGGCTGCTCCTTCAGCAAGGTCCTAGCAGGCACACGGGGGGAGGGGTTTATTAGTTACTGGGAGCTCCAACGTTAGGCGGGTGATGGAGCCCCTTAGGGAAATAGCGATAAGGTCGGGGAAGAAAGCCAATGTTCACTCTGTCTGCTTGCCGGAGGGTCTCATCCGAGATGTGGAGGAGGCCCTACCGGCGGCGATAGAGAGCACTGGGTGCACCCAACTGCAAATTGTTGCTCATGTCGGCACCAATGACTCCTGCCGTCTGTGTTCAGAGGTCATCCTCAGTTCGTACAGGCGGTTGGCGGAATTGGTGAAGGCGGAAAGCCTCGCTCGCGGGGTGAAATCAGAGCTAACTATTTGTAGTATCGTTCCCAGAACCGATCGCGGTCCTCTGGTTTGGAGCCGAGTGGAAGGCTTAAACCAGAGGCTCAGACGATTCTGCGGAGATCTGGAGTGCAAATTTCTCGACCTCCGCTATCGGGTGGAGAAATGTAGGGTCCCCCTGAATAGGGGAAGCGGCTACAAGGGTAACGGAGTACGTGTGGAGTGCACATGGGGTTTTTTTAGGTTAGAGAATCCCCTCCCTAGGCCCGACAAGACGCCTCCTGAGACGCAGCAAGGTAGGAGTAGGCAAAATGCAACAGGGAATAACAATATTAATGTGCTAATAGTAAACTGCAGGAGCGTCTACAGAAAGGTTCCAGAACTGCTCTCATTAATAAACGGTCACAACGCTCATATACTACTAGGGACAGAAAGTTGGCTGAAACCAGACGTAAATAGTAATGAAATCCTAAACTCAGATTGGAATGTATACCGCAGAGACAGGCTGGACAGTGAAGGGGGAGGCGTGTTTATAGCGATAAGAAGTGCAATAGTATCCGAAATGTGAAATGATTTGGGTGAAGGTCACGGTTAAAGCAGGCTCAGACATGGTAATTGGATGTCTCTATAGGCCCCCTGGCTCAGCAGCTGTTGTGGCTGAGCACCTGAAGGATAATTTGGAAAATATTTCGTGTAGATTTCCCCACCATGTTATAGTTCTGGGTGGAGATTTTAATTTGCCGGATATAGACTGGGAGACTCAGACGTTCATAACGGGTGGCAGGGACAAAGAATCCAGCGAAATTTTTTTAAGTGCTTTATCTGAAAACTAGCTTGAGCAGTTAAACAGAGAATCGACTCGTGGCGATAACATATTAGGCCTTCTGGTGACAAACAGACCCGAACTATTTGAAAAAGTTAACGCAGAACAGGGAATCAGCGATCATAAAGCGGTTACGGCATCGATGATTTCAGCCGTAAATAGGAATATTAAAAAGGGTAGGAAGATTTTTCTGTTTAGAAAAAGTGACAAAAAGCAGATTTCAGAGTACCTGTTGGCTCAACACAAAAGTTTTGTCTCAAGTACAGATAGTGTTGAGGATCACTGGACAAAGTTCAAAACCGTCGTACATAATGCGTTAGATGAGTATGTGCCAAGCAAGATCGTAAGAGATGGAAAAGAGCCACCGTGGTACAACAACCGAGTTAGAAATCTGCTGCGGAAGCAAAGGGAACTTCACAGCAAACATAAACATAGCCAAAGCCTTGCAGACAAACAAAAATTACGCGAAGCGAAATGTAGTGTGAGGAGGGATATGCGAGAGGCGTTCAATGAATTCGAAAGTAAAGTTCTATGTACTGACTTGGCAGAAAATCCTAAGAAATTTTGGTCTTATGTCAAAGCGGTAGGTGGATCAGAACAAAATGTCCAGACACTCTGTGACCAAAATGGTACTGAAACAGAGGATGACAGACTAAAGGCCGAAATACTAAATGTCTTTTTCCAAAGTTGTTTCACAGAGGAAGATTGCACTGTAGTTCCTTCTCTAGATTGTCGCACAGATGACAAATTGGTAGATATCGAAATAGACGACAGAGGGATAGAGAAACAATTAAAATCGCTCAAAAGAGGAAAGGCCTCTGGACCTGATGGGATACCAGTTCAATTTTACACAGAGTACGCGAAGGAACTTGCCCCCCTTCTTGCAGCGGTGTACCGTAGGTCTCTAGAAGAGCGTAGCGTTCCAAAGGATTGGAAAAGGGCACAGGTCATCCCCGTTTTCAAGAAGGGACGTCGAGCAGATGTGCAGAACTATAGACCTATATCTCTAACGTCGATCAGTTGTAGAATTTTGGAACACGTATTGTGTTCGAGTATAATGACTTTTCTGGAGACTAGAAATCCACTCTGTAGGAATCAGCATGGGTTTCGAAAAAGACGGTCATGTGAAACCCAGCTCGCGCTATTCGTCCACGAGACTCAGAGGGCCATAGACACGGGTTCACAGGTGGATGCCGTGTTTCTTGACTTGCACAAGGCGTTCGATACAGTTCCCCACAGTCGTTTAATGAACAAAGTAAGAGCATATGGACTATCAGACCAATTGTGTGATTGGATTGAGGAGTTCCTAGATAACAGGACGCAGCATGTCATTCTCAATGGAGAGAAGTCTTCCGAAGTAAGAGTGATTTCAGGTGTGCCGCAGGGGAGTGTCATAGGACCGTTGCTATTCACAATATACATAAATGACCTTGTGGATGACATCGGAAGTTCACTGAGGCTTTTTGCGGATGATGCTGTGGTGTATCGAGAGGTTGTAACAATGGAAAATTGTACTGAAATGCAGGAGGATCTGCAGCGAATTGACGCATGGTGCAGGGATTGGCAATTGAATCTCAATGTAGACAAGTGTAATGTGCTGCGAATACACAGAAAGATAGATCCTTTATCATTTAGCTACAAAATAGCTGGTCAGCAACTGGAAGCAGCTAATACCATAAAGTATCTGGGAGTACGCATTAGGAATGATTTAAAATGGAATGATCATATAATGTTGATCGTCGGTAAAGCAGATGCCAGACAGATTCATTGGAAGAATCCTAAGGAAATGCAATCCGAAAACAAAGGAAGTAGGTTACAGTACGCTTGTTCGCCCACTGCTTGAATACTGCTCAGCAGTGTGGGATCCGTACCAGATAGGGTTGATAGAAGATATAGGGAAGATCCAACGGAGAGCAGCGCGCTTCGTTACAGGATCATTTACTAATCGCGGAAGCGTAACGGAGATGATAGATAAACTCCAGTGGAAGACTCTGTAGGAGAGACGCTCAGTAGCTCGGTACGGGCTTTTGTCAAAGTTTCGAGAACATACCTTCACCGAAGAGTCAAGCAGTATACTGCTCCCTCCTACGTATATCTCGCGAAGAGACCATGAGGATAAAATCAGAGAGATATGAGCCCACACAGAGGCATACCGACAATCCTTCTTTCCACGAACAGTACGAGACTGGAATAGAAGGGAGAACCGATAGAGGTACTCAAGGATGTAGATGTAGATGTAGTAGGAATTGTACCTTTTTTGATCCGATGTGATTAATGTCCGCAGGTAACATGTACACATACATATATATATATAGTCTTCAGTTTTGTTGAGCGTTTTATAACTATTTATGAGAGGTTTAACAATGAATTGTTGTACAGGACCATATGTGTTTAGTCGCACACAGTAAAGATACTGCCGGCCGAGCGGTTTTAGGCGCTACAGTCTGGAACTGCGCGACCGCTACGGTCGCAGGTTCGAATCCTGGCTCGGGCATGGATGTGTGTGATGTCCTTAGGTTAGTTAGATTTAAGTAGTTCTAAGTTCTAGGGGACTGATGACCTCAGCAGTTAAGTCCCATAGTCCTCAGAGCCATTTGAACCATTTGAGTAAAGTTACTAAGCAGTTTTGGATAACGTAGGTAGTTGAAGTACACGTGATGTTAGGGGTAAAAGTGCCGGTATTGTTACTGGGGACTGAGGACAGTCTACGGTACAACTTTACATTAATATTCACTTCACATTCAGGCTAATAATTGTAGGTATTATGCGTAGTATGTAATTAAGTTGGATAGTATCTGCAAGTTCATGTGGTAAGAGCAATCCATTTATGCTACTTTTCCCCGTGTCGCAAGTCAGGCGTTGAAGTGTGGCTAGACTCGAAGCGGCTCGTCCATACAGACAGACATAGTCCCCTTGGTGCAGTTACGTACGTGAAGAAAACGTAAGGTAGTAAATTATGTGACTTTTTACGAGAAGACTGTTACATACAGAGAAGAAACAACTGAGATGGGCACATATCAAGGTACCAATAACTGCACTGCTACTCATAACAACCTGTATGTTGTAATTATTTATTCTGAAAATTTCCGTGTCTCACTTTACATTTATCGGATAATGGCTGTTCACTTTTAATTAGTTTTGCACATATGAAAAGTCTGGATTTCTTCTTTACAGCTTTTCGTAAAATTTCTGCTAGTCATTCCGCTACACAGTGTACGGTGGTGTTGGCACTCAAGTTGGTAAGTGGTTGCTCTATGGGACTGATCAGCCTTGGACGTTGGAGAAATGATACGTTGGAATGGAAGGATTAGATTGTGATGCAGCTAATGAAAATGTCCTAGTACTACAGGAAGTGCAGAGAATCAAGACGTATTAAGTGTCCGAAATGGACGATGGCCATGGCGACAAAAAGTGGAAATATTATTGGGCGTCTGAAATATTACCAACAGTTGTTCTTAAGTTGAATAAGAAAGGGGGATACGGTGGTTGTACCACAAGTACCTTCCACCACACATAGAGAGGTTGTTCGTTGTATGTAGACGTCTATAAATAACATAGAGTAGGTAAAAAGAGGGTACGTGGAAACGTTCTCTGCTTCAATTACTGAGACTTATAAACGAAAATTGGAAAACTATTGAATAAACAAGTACGAAATAGAACTGTATCAACAGTGTAGCACGCCACACTCACGTGAACAAACACTAAACAGTGAAAACAAAATTAATTTACGATCTGATACAAGTCCATGATTTGCTTACGCAATTACACATTGCTATTAAATGTACAGCGTATTTACAGACAGGAGACAAATGCAGCAAAGGTAAGCATCTCGCTACGTATTTCGGCGCAAGAATAGTTACACAGTAAATCAAACTTTACCATCTCAGTTACTTTCGTTTTTAGTAAAAAAGCAAACTACATTTACATTGCTGGTAAATTAAAGTGCAGCAGGGCATTTATCTGTGAATTTATGTTAAATATTCTACATGGATGACAATGTTCGATAGTGAGTTAATCTAAACGTTCATTAGTGTTGGCAGCTGGTGTAATAATAAGTAAAATAATGTCAGTATTCAAAAACACTATTCATTCTATCTAACATACTATGGAGTTAAGAATCTTCAACCACCAAACAAATTAAGTAATAACTGGAAATCAAACAGTGTCTTACAACATACAACAAAAAGTTGAAAGACATGAGGAATTTATGGGTCAGTGTCTCATTAAATGTAGTAGCTAGAAGATCTACCTGTTAGCAGATACCAGAGGCCACTAGTTCCAATTGATTCCTGCCTCTGCGAAATGTGTTCGAGTGGTGGGAGGTGTGAGTTCATGCTCTGTCGTCTTGATGCAGGGACCCATCGTCGAAATGCTGATGGCAAGGCTGGGCAATGTGTTATGTGTGACGATGCCACCCGATACAGTAGAGACCGCAGTTTACCTCGATATCCGTAAGACGCACCCAGTATCTGCACGCAATACCGGACCAATAGGTAACTGAGCCACTTTCCAGCTGAAGTGTGGGACTACATTCCTCAAATATCAATTCGTATCTCGCCTTTACCCACTCTTCAACGATGCTGGTCAGGCGTCAGATAACTCCTACAGTAAGGAGAACCTGACGCCATTGATCCAAGCTCTTTTCCAGCAGTTCCTTTGTCACATTTCTTCGGGGAACTCTGTAGTGTTTTACATAATGGAGGTCTAGAGGCCAGACTGAACGGGTGGCGAGGATTTCACACTGTCTGAAATGGTGCAGCCCATCTGTTGTTGATCAACTGACCGCCTAAATGAATCAAGAGGTTATCAACAGTGTCTCCTCAATGAGTGAAAGCAACAGGCACAGATTTTGACCGCTGTTTGTCAACGACGTAGGCTGGAACGTACACGCCAGTACAGAAACTGGACGTTCACTGAGTGTCGACAGGTGTTCTTTTCAGACGAATCACGTTTTATGCTCCACTGGATAGTGGCTGTTGGCGTGTGCAGCGTGAAAAGTCTGAAATAAAGCGGCCTGCAGCAATCTTCGGAACGGCCCAGGCCAGATACATTCCTTGGGTGATCTCGTCTTTCTGGAAGGCGGAATGGGGCAATACAAGTTGATCCTTGGGGTCCATGTCCACCCCTACATGCAATTTGTTTTTCCTTGAGACAATGGTATCTTCCAGCAGGATAACGCAACGTGTCAAACTGCTCGCAATGTACGTGCATGGTTCGAAGTGGACAAGGATGAGTTTACCGTGCTTCCCTGGCCACCAAACTCCCCAGGTTTAAACCCAGTCACGAATCTTTGGGACGACATACGTCGAGCTTTTCACGCCGTGGATCCTCAACCGAGAAACCCAGCGCAGCTGGTCAAGGCTCTTGGGTCGGAGTGGGTCCACATCCTTCCGGTATCTGCCACAACCTTACTGACTCTCTTCCTACACGTGACGCAGCGGTCTGTTGTGTAAAAGGCTGTCATTCAGACTTTTAACAGATGATCACGTTTATGTGAATGAACTGTGTAAAAGATAACCAGCTGCAGTTTTTAATGTCACAGATTTCAAAAATGGTTCAAATGGCTCTGAGCACTATGGGACTTAACATCTTAGGTCATCAGTCCCCTAGAACTACTTAAACCTAACTAACCTAAGGACATCACACACAACCATGCCCGAGGCAGGATTCGAACCTGCGACCGTAGCAGTCCCGCGGTTCAGGACTGCAGTGCCTAGAACTGCACGGCCACCGCGTCCGACGTCACAGATTTGAAAAGATATGTACTTTCTAATACAATACTTCTATTGTGGTTGTTGTTTTGTTATGGTTTTACACTAAAGCAACGGGAAATTTCATATCGGCGCACACTCCGCTGCAGAGTGGAAATCTCATTCTGGAATAAAGCAATTCTTTCTAGTCTTCTAACACTTTTTCTTTCACTTTCTGCTCCTCTTGAATATAAGCTCACACACGTTGGTATACATGTAGGTCGCACAAAACTTCCTTTTTGAACAGTGTTTATACATTTCCTGACAAGAAAAAATGAATTATCCAGAAGGGGAGGAGGAATTGAAATGAAACTTCACGGACTGAGAGAGTTTGTGATGTTGTTGCAGTGATTTCGTTTTTGGTCATCAGTCTTCTGACTGGTTTGATGGGGCCCGCCACAAATTCCTCTCCTGTGCTAACTTCTTCATCTCAGAGTAGCACTTTCAACAAACGGCCTCAATTATTTGCCGATGTTATCCAATCTCTGTATTTCTCTTTAGCCCCTTCTAGTACCATGGAAGTCATTTCCCGATGTCTTAACAGATATCCTATCATCTTGTCCCTTCTCCTTATCAGTGTTTTCCACATATTCCTTTCCTATTCTGTGCAGAACCTTCTCATTCCTTGCCTTATCAGTCCACCTAATTTTCAACATTCGTCTGTAGCACCACATCTCAAATGCTTCGATTCTGTTCTGTTCCGGTTTTCCCACGGTCGATGTTCCACTACCATACAACGCTGTACTCCAGACATATATTCTCAGAAATGTCTTCCTCAAATTAAGGCCAATATTTGATATTAGTAGACTTCTCTTGGCCAGGAATGCCCTTATCGGCAGTGCTAGTCTGCTTTTGATGTCCTCCTTGCTCCGTCCATCATTGGTTATTTTACTGCCTAGGTACCAGAATTCCTTAACCTCATCTATTTTGTGACCATCAATCCTGATGTTAAGTTTCTCACTGTTCTTATTTCTACTACTTTCATGGTTACAAAACTGAATTCAATTTGTCAGGTTGAATGTGGTGTTGCTTCCACTCTGGCCTATATGCATGCATTGCTGGGGAAGAGGTCATAAACTGTTATATCCTTTACCGAGATAATCTGGCCCACAGCTATTGTAAACAGTACTTGATGCGCTGGACACTGGCAATGGGATGGAGTTTACATTCGAACTGCTTCTAGACAGAGACTGGTGTGACGATATTGCTAACCACAGAAGCACCATTAGGCCGATGGTGTATAGAGACACATGCCATGTGTGAACGAGCATTGCCATGTTGAAGAATGGCATCATGAGGGGTAGTACGTGAGAACGAAGGATGGCCGTGACGTACCGTTGTGCAGTCAGATTTCCCTCCATCACTACCAACCCCAACCGTCATCTGGAGTCATAACGGGTGACTCCCCACTTCATGACGTTAGGAGTTAACACCGCTGTGTCTGTCAAAAGCGTTTGATGACTGCGACCTCTCCCCAGGTCGCCACTACACTTACCGAATGTAGTCATCCAGATTCTGAAAATGAAGTCCCATGCTTCTTTACAGAGCGTATGGGAACAATGCGGGAGACTCGTACCGCCGTACTAGGCAAGGTCCTAATGGAGGTGGTTTGCCGTTGCTTTTCTCCGACCGTAATGGGGATGAATGATGATGATGAAGACGACACAACAACACCCAGTCATCTCGAGGCAGGTGAAAATCCCAGACCCCGTGCTCGGGAATCGAGAACGCTACCGCGAGACCACGAGTGGCGGACAGTCATCCAGATTAGTGGAGCACTGATTCATCGTAGAAGACAATGCGACGCTACACATCATAGGTCTATGCTTCACGTTCACGGCACCATTCCAAAACGCAGCCGTTAGTGTTGCGGTGTTGACAGTTTACTTAAATTTGTACCGTCTGTCTCGTTTCCATTTGACTGCCCCTTATACAGGACTGGTTGCATTCAGTTTCAGAAGTTCGCCAATTGTTTTCTACAGTATTTTGTTTAGAAGATATTGGCAGTAAGTTTTGTATTGCACTTCAACTTTTATGGAACTTATACATTAAATATATTCGCAGTTGCGAATATGGACGACTATCAGCTGTATAATGGAATGGAGACAATGAAAATTTGTGTCGGACAGGGACTGGAACCTTGATTTCCCGCTTACCACGAGCGGTCACTTTATCAGTTGGCTATCCGAGCACAACTCACGGCCAGACCCCCAACTTCCATATGTTGTCACCTATGTTTCAACATCTTGTACAGTTTCAAGAATGTTCAAATGGGTACTTTTGATGCATGATCAAACATAAGGAGATCTGAGTTTGCCTCTGAATGCTTATGTTAGCCTGCAACGTAGATAATCGCTTACCTGCCACTCGTAGTGATGATTAATGTTAGGGTAACGCTACTAACTAGAAATCAACGCCCAAAAGTCATCTGTCACGAACGATAACTACGACGAGGTAGGCGTCGCATGTAAACGCCACAGCGCCACGCCTATATTTCGTAACTCGCCTGTGAACATTTTGCGCAACAGATCCGCTGCGTTTCTCTGACTTCCCATCATCCCTTATACCATTTCTGCTGTCGGCTGAGGCGTGAAACGCATTTCCAGTTTCTGTGAGAGCGAAGCCCCCGTTGTTCGCAGTTTTCCCGTTGTGAAACGTGGACTAGCTTGGCCTCTGGTCTGCACAGTCATTTGCTTTGCATAAGGCTTATGAGAACTTTCACAGTGACGTATTTCACATTGCGTAGTTATTGTCACGACGCATTCCCGTGCCGTGAAATTAAATGAGGTTTATTTTGTGCTGAGAATATTGTTACATACGGAGACGACTTCGCGGAAAATCCCATAAGCATTACTACAGAATTGTTGAGAGCGCATTATATTTTGAGTTTCCAATTAGCAGTTGTAATTACTTTCTAAAAGTACATTTACCCCACAATGTAGACTTTCATATTTGTTTTCATTATTAAATCATTTTTTATTATTGCTGCTCCTTCAGGTCTGCGTATTATTTCCTCTATCACTGGACGTGTGTAAAATTTTTTCTCCACACAAATCGTCGAATACATCAACAAACGCATATATAAAAACCAGTATGTATCAGTAGCCTGACCATTTAAATCCAGATATAATACCATATCAAGAACGCTCAATTATCACATTTGATGTACACACACATTCTTTGCGCCATATGAATTAGACGTTTGAAATATGATCTTTTTTCTCTGCAAAAGTACGGAAAGTCGGGTACCATACAGTATGAACTAATACCGATATCTGTGTTTATAAAGAAGAGCGTCCGTTTGTTTGTTTGTAATTCAAACCAATCTACAGTCTGATTCCGATATTGGAGAAATTTTGCACACTTTACGTTCAAGACAAGAGGAAGATCACTGTCGAAATAAGATTTCGTAAGCTGCCTTGAAACATTTGTGTATGTAATTTATAAAGAGTAAGTTGTTACCAAAAATTCTAAAATTTATTGGCTTTTTACTTCAGATATCCACACGATCTCCTAATGAACATTTGGGCGGACATAGGCTGTATTTTTTTTTAATGTACACAATTTAGGGGAGAAACGTTGTTACCAAGCATCTCGAAAAGTACTTGACCGACTTACTTCGAAGTTCTTGGTCCATGGTCGATTTATTTCAAATTTCTACGTTCAGATGAAACAATGAAGAAAATTATTGAAAAATTAAATTCCTAACAAACGAAACATACCGTGATAAACTGAATGTAATTTCTGTCGCGAAAAGAAATTACAGCGGCCATACCCGTCCTGGAGATAATACTATCAAACGTCAGTATATCGTAGGACGACCAAAAGCTCGACAAATTGACAGAAACGTGATTGAAAACTTTTGTTTATTGATTATTTGTCGTCGTTACATATGAAACAGAAAAAGGCTGGCCGTGAAGAACTTATGGCCGAACATAATAGCGGACGCCATCATCGCGGGGTATGCTGCAGATTAAGATGTATTCATTCCTAGAATTCCGCCGATACGCCGTGATTTAAACACGCCCTTCCATTTAAGGCGATTGCTGTTTCCCATGCAACTTGCATTCGCTATGGGTACCAATAAGGCAGAGGGGGCAATCACTTTGTGTGGCGGATATCAAACATCCCTGGCACTGCAGGTAGTAGAAAAATAAGAATGGGACACCAAGAACGAAATTAATAAAAGCGTAATGCGGGGATGCAGTTTTTCTCTCCTACTGTTCAGCCTGTACATCGACAAGGCCATGACGAAAATGAAAGAGTTGTTCTCCTTACAGACAAAATATTTGTACACCGAAATCTGGAATATGGATCTCAAGAATGGATTATGTCATTTAACCAAACGCAAAAATTCTATCTGCTGACCGAAGGATGCTTCGACTAGCTCGAAATCTGTTCTATGTATTTACGAAATACTTAAAACAAAAACAAAAAAATTCATTTGGATCAAAAGTACAAATCACCATACTCGGACCCAACAGACTGCGTTACAATGGACTTAACAAAATCACTCTTGCAGCAAGATCCTATAACGTTTAATTTTCCAAAATTTCGATATGCATTTCCTCCCTTCATTATTCTCGAAGTAGTATTGAATTCACTACAACAGAGTCCTCTGGAAAACGAAAATATCAATGAGACTGACAACAGATGAAGAACATCTACAAGTATTTGAAATGATGTAAAAGCCCAATAAAGAAATAAGTTATTCAGCAACAGTACTTCAGTCAATTCCTACAGAAGAAGACAAAATTCTCTAAATATCCGAGATTTTTAAGTTTTCCATCTTGAACGGAATTTTAAAAAAATTGTGATTCTTCAGTTTCTCCTGGAATATTTCTTGCTCGAAGAGTCCATGGGTGTACTGCCGGTCCATAGTCTCCAACGGGCACAATATTTCGACGATCAGACATGTCGCCATAGTCAGGTGCGCTGTGAACTGAGTCCCTGAGGGCGGGCGGCCGTCTTGAATCCCCCACCCGCTATGCGCTATGCGTTCTCTCCGAAGTCCTCCCCCGCGGACGCGCGTCGGCAGTCGCTGAGACGCTGGTGTCGGCGTCGGCGTCGGCGTCTGTGGTGGCGTCGGTGTAATTGACTCGTTCGCCCTGGTCGCCTGTCCGTTTTCTTTGCTGACCGTCTTTTTAATTAGACTCAGTGCTGGTTGCCATACCTTGCTCAGGTTATAGCCGCAATCTCGATTGATGAATTCGTCCCTGGTACGAATTTAGATAGCCTCTCTAACGACGCTGTCCCAGTATTTAGATGTTTGTGCCAAGACCATGGAATGTTGGTAATCCCTTTCGTGATTTTCGAACAAACAGTGCTCTGCGACCGCTGACTTGTTGAGGTACATAAGCCGAGTGTGCATCTGATGTTCTCGGCAACGATCTTGGATGGTGCACACTCTCTGTCCAATAAAAGTCTTCCCACACTGACACGGAATCTGGTATATGGCTGCCTTCCGCAAACCGAGATCGTCTTTGACACTTCCCAATAATGCTCATGTTTTATTGGGTGGGCAAAAGGCAGTTCGTACTCTATGTCCTCAATATTAGCCCTATTTTCCCCGATAGGGGACCGAGCGAGGTGGTGCAGTGATTAGACACTGGACTCGCATTCGGGAGGACGACGGTTCAATCCCGCGTCCAGTCATCCTGATTTAGGTTTTCCGTGATTTCCCTAAATCGCTTCAGGCAAATGCCGGGATGATTCCTTTGAAAGGGCAGGGCCGACTTCCTTCCCCGTCCTTCCCTAATCCGATGAGACCGATGACCTCGATGTCTGGTCTCCTTCCCCAAAGAACCCAAGAACCAACCCCCGATAGTGGGGCAGTATACGGTATATAGGCAGTGGCTATCTCTTCCTCCGTGACTTCTTCCGTCTCCACACGCTGTACTGTAGAGGTGTGACGGAGAGCGCGTCTAAACTGCCATTCCAAGTACCCGTTTTTCCGGAATAAAAATGGCTCTGAGCACTATGGGACTGCTGAGGTCATCAGTCCCCTAGAACTTAGAACTACTTAAACCTAACTAACCTAAGGACATCACACACATTCATGCCCGAGGCAGGATTCGAACCTGCGAACGTAGCGTCCAGACTGAAGCGCCTAGAACCGCTCGGCCACTCCGGCCGGCCGGAATACAGTTTTGAGGTGTCCCAGCTGATGGGGCAGACTCTCTGCGTCAGAGATGGTGCGGGCCCTGTACACCAGTGTTTTTCGTACCCCATTCCTTCGCAGAGTAATGATTGCCGTAAGGATTGAAGTAGCATATAGAAAAGACAAAACAATATTTTGTGAAATTAAAAGTAGGGGTGGTAATTCCACTGCTAAATACAGAGGAGAGAGCAGATAGGTGGAAACAGTACAATGAAGGCCTCTGTGAGGAGGAAGACTTGTTAGATGACTTGATGGAAGAAGAAACCGGAGTCGATCTAGCAGAGACAGGGGTCCAGTATTAGAATCGGAATTTAAAACTGCTTCGGAACGCTTAAGATCAAATTAGGCAGAAGGGAAATTTGTCATGGATTGTGCGGCTGGTCCAGGCGGAGATTCGAGTCCTCCCTCGAGCATGAGTGTCTGTGTTTGTCCTTAGGATAATTTAGGTTAAGTTGTGTGTAACCTTAAGGACTGATGACCTTACAGTTACGTCCCATAAGATTTCACACACACAGAAGGGAAATTTAACATTCCATCAGAATTCCTAAAATCATTGAAGGAAGTTGCAGCAAAACGGTTGTGCAATTGAGCAGAATGTACGAATCTGGCGATATGTCTGACATTCGGAATAACATCATCCACAAAATATCGAAGACTGCGATAGCTGACAAGAGCGAGAACTGTAGCATAATCAGAATGAGATTTTCACTCTGCAGCGGAGTGTGCGCTGATATGAAACTTGCTGGCAGATTAAAACTGTGTGCCCGACCGAGACTCGAACTCGGGACCTTTGCCTTTCGCGGGCAAGTGCTCTACCAACTGAGCTACCGAAGCACGACTCACGGCCAGTACTCACAGCTTTACTTCTGCCAGTACCTCGTCTCCTACCTTCCAAACTTTACAGAAGTTCTCCTGCGAACCTTGCAGAACTAGCACTCCTGAAAGAAAGGATATAGCGGAGACATGGCTTAGCCACAGCCTGGGGGATGTTTCCAGAATGAAGGTAGGAGACGAGATACTGCCAGAAGTAAAGCTGTGGGTAGGGGGCGTAGGTCGTGCTTCGGTAGGGGGGCTCAGTTGGTAGAGCACTTGCCCCCGAAAGGCAAAGGTCCCGAGTTCGAGTCTCGGTCGGGCACACAGTTTTAATCTGCCAGGAAGTTTCATATCAGCGCACGCTCCGCTGCAGAGTGAAAATCCCATTCTGGAAACATCCCCCAGGCTGTGGCTAAGCCACGTCTCCGCTATATCCTTTCTTTCAGGAGTGCTAGTTCTGCAAGGTTCGCAGGAGAACTTTTGTAAAGTTTGGAAGGTAGGAGACGAGATACTGGCAGAAGTAAAGCTGTGGGTACCGGGCGTGAGTCGTGCTTCGGTAGCTCAGTTGGTAGAGTAGTTGCCCGCGAAAGGCAAAGGTCCCGAGTTCGAGTCTCGGTCGGGCACACAGTTTTAATCTGCCAGGAAGTTTTATAGCATAATCAGCTCAACAGCCCTAGTATCCAAGATGCTGATAAGAATGCAGAAGAAGGAAAAGACAAATAAAGATGTGTTAGATGACGATCAGTTTGGCCTTAGGAAAGGTAACGGCACCAGATAGTCGGTTCTCACGTTACAGTTGAAAATGGAAGCGAGCCTAAAGGTAAATAAAGACACGTTTTTAGGATCTTTCGACCTAGGAAAAGGGTTCGAAAATGTCAAATGGTGCAAGATGTTCGAAATTCTGAGAAAAATAGGGCATACTACCGGGAAAGACGGGTAGTAATATTCAATATTTACAAGAACCAAAAGGGAACAATAATAGTGGAAGACCAAGAATGAATTGCTGGGATTAAAAAGGGTGTAAGACATGGATACAGATTTCCCCCCTACCGTTCATTCTATACATCGAAGAAGCAATGAAGGAAATAAGAGAAAGTTTCAAGAACGGAATTAAAATTCAGCGTGAAAGGATATCAATGATAAGATTCACTGATGACTTCACTATCCTGACTGAATGTGAAGAAGAATTACATCACCTGCTGAATGGAATGAACAGTTTAATGAGTGCAGAATATAGATTGAGAGTAAATCGAATAAGACAAAAGTAGTGAGAAGTAGCAGGTTCGAATCCTGCCTCGGGCATGGGTGTGTGTGATGTCCTTAGGTTAGTTAGGTTTAAGTAGTTCTAAGTTCTAGGGGACTTATGACCTAAGATGTTGAGTCCCATAGTGCTCAGAGCCAGTGAGAAGTAGCACAAATGAGAAACTTAACATCAGGATTGATGATCACGAAGTAGATAAAGTTAAGAAATTCTGCTGCCCAGGCAGCAAAATAATCCATGACCGAGAGCAAGGATATAAAAAGCAAGAAGGGCATTACAAACCGAGAAAAACCTACCAGGACCAAACATAGCCCTTAATTTGAGGAAGGAATTTCTGAGGATGTACGTATGAAGCACAGAATTGTATGGTAGTGGAACATGGACTGTGGGAGAACAGGAACAGAAGAGAATTGAAACATTGGAGACGAGGTGTTACAGAAGAATGTTGAAACTTGGGTGGACTGATAAGGTATGCAGTGAGGAGGTATTCCGCAGAGTTGGCGAGGAAAGGAATACTCGTACGTGGAAAACACTGACTAGAAGAAGGGACAGGATAGTAGAACATCTTTTAAGACATCACGGAATAACTTCCATGGTAGTAGACGGAAATGCAGAGAATAAAAACTGAGAGGAAGACAGAGATCGGAATACATCCAGCAAATAGTTGACGATACAGGTTGCAAATGCCACTCTGAGATGAAAAGGTTGGCACAGGAGAGGAATTTGTGGCAAGCCACATTAAACCAGTGAGAATACTGACGGAAAAAAAAGCCAGAACAACCGGTAGCCAATGCCAGCTAAGGCTGTTTCGATAGAGGCTGTTTCCCTCAGCCATAAGGCGAATGACGGAATTCGGAATGCAAAAAACTTAAATAACATTTTCCTTTCAATTATCCAGGTATATACAATTAAAAATCCTACAAAACTAAGTCAGTAACCAGTTACCCAAAATAAATGGTGTCACAAAAGAGCAAACTGCAACTTGTAATGCTATGAAGATTTTAACTGGAAAATATTTTAACTGATTATTATCTGATATTTTGTAGAAACTGATATAAGTAATCAACATTTTTTTAAAAGATGAACTTCAGTCCAGTCGAGGGGTGTGCCAAGATCATCGCTAGATAGGAACCGCCAAGGGCACAAGCGCACGTGGGTCGTAAAATCTGACAAGAAAGAGAATTTAAGAATCAACTGGGAAAGGTAAGTGTGTTTTCTTAACCTTAGTGTTCCTTTTTCTTCCGACTAGAACAAGCCTTTTCACCAGCTTGAGGTTGTAAATGCACGCTGCTATCAAAGTGACGTTTCGTCCGAGTAGCGTCATAAAGAAATGACTACCATTGAATAGGTGTCACATACATCAAGCGTCAACAGTGCGATTGGTTCATACAGCTGCCGCCTACATAGCTAGCTCATGTTCAACAACAGAGTTTTCCGTTTCCGAATTATGGGATATCAATGGCTGATTGCAGAACTGTTAGTCTGATCTCACATGTAGCGAAGATCATTGGAAGAATACTAAACAGGAGGACGCATCACAAAATTAAAGAAGTAGTGGGAGAGGAACAGATGGCTTTAGGAAAGGAACAGGAGCCAGAGACCCCGCTGGAATGATGAGGATTTTATCGGAGATACTTTTGGCAGTTAACGAAGAAGTTTGCGCTTGTTTTATAGACTAGCAGAGGATCGTCGACAGAGCCAACAGAACAAAATTGACGAATATGCTTAAGGAGACAGTAATGAACTGGAGAGACCGGAGACTAATTCAGTATTTGTTCCTAGGACAAAGAGTAAAGGTGCGAAGAAACAAACAGCGTGGAAATACACTCCTGGAAATGGAAAAAAGAACACATTGACACCGGTGTGTCAGACCCACCATACTTGCTCCGGACACTGCGAGAGGGCTGTACAAGCAATGATCACACGCACGGCACAGCGGACACACCAGGAACCGCGGTGTTGGCCGTCGAATGGCGCTAGCTGCGCAGCATTTGTGCACCGCCGCCGTCAGTGTCAGCCAGTTTGCCGTGGCATACGGAGCTCCATCGCAGTCTTTAACACTGGAAGCATGCCGCGACAGCGTGGACGTGAACCGTATGTGCAGTTGACGGACTTTGAGCGAGGGCGTATAGTGGGCATGCGGGAGGCCGGGTGGACGTACCGCCGAATTGCTCAACACGTGGGGCGTGAGGTCTCCACAGTACATCGATGTTGTCGCCAGTGGTCGGCGGAAGGTGCACGTGCCCGTCGACCTGGGACCGGACCGCAGCGACGCACGGATGCACGCCAAGACCGTAGGATCCTACGCAGTGCCGTAGGGGACCGCACCGCCACTTCCCAGCAAATTAGGGACATTGTTGCTCCTGGGGTATCGGCGAGGACCATTCGCAACCGTCTCCATGAAGCTGGGCTACGGTCCCGCTCACCGTTAGGCCGTCTTCCGCTCACGCCCCAACATCGTGCAGCCCGCCTCCAGTGGTGTCGCGACAGGCGTGAATGGAGGGACGAATGGAGACGTGTCGTCTTCAGCGATGAGAGTCGCTTCTGCCTTGGTGCCAATGATGGTCGTATGCGTGTTTGGCGCCGTGCAGGTGAGCGCCACAATCAGGACTGCATACGACCGAGGCACACAGGGCCAACACCCGGCATCATGGTGTGGGGAGCGATCTCCTACACTGGCCGTACACCACTGGTGATCGTCGAGGGGACACTGAATAGTGCACGGTACATCCAAACCGTCATCGAACCCATCGTTCTACCATTCCTAGACCGGCAAGGGAACTTGCTGTTCCAACAGGACAATGCACGTCCGCATGTATCCCGTGCCACCCAACGTGCTCTAGAAGGTGTAAGTCAACTACCCTGGCCAGCAAGATCTCCGGATCTGTCCCCCATTGAGCATGTTTGGGACCTGATGAAGCGTCGTCTCACGCGGTCTGTACGTCCAGCACGAACGCTGGTCCAACTGAGGCGCCAGGTGGAAATGGCATGGCAAGCCGTTCCACAGGACTACATCCAGCATCTCTACGATCGTCTCCATGGGAGAATAGCAGCCTGCATTGATGCGAAAGGTGGATATACACTGTACTAGTGCCGACATTGTGCATGCTCTGTTGCCTGTGTCTATGTGCCTGTGGTTCTGTCAGTGTGATCATGTGATGTATCTGACTCCAGGAATGTGTCAATAAAGTTTCCCCTTCCTGGGACAATGAATTCACGGTGTTCTTATTTCAATTTCCAGGAGTGTAGGAAGAGGAGTTAGACAAGGATCTTGACTATCACCGAGACTCTTCGAAAGGTATGGAGAATGGCTGGCGAGAGAAGCTTTGAACGGATGCGGAAACTACAGGACAGGAGCACGTCTTAACACCATCAAGCTTGCGGATGACCTGGCAGAGCTCCCAAAAAATCGAAAGACAGCAGCAACAAATGGTAAAGCGGTTGAGGGAAACTAGATGAAAATATGGCATAGAAATCAACACCGAAAAAACAAAAGTGATGCCGCTATCAAAACGGGAGAAACGTTTGAGGATTACTATTGACAATCGAGAACTGGAGAATGTGCTGTAATTTAAATACTTGGGAAGCTAGATGAAAAAGGATGCCTACAGCACAAATGAAATTCGAGCAAGAATGGCAATGTCCAAAGCCGCATTGGAGAAGAACAGAAAGTTGATTTGGAGTTAAGGAAGGAACTGTTAAAGTGCTACATCTGGAACATTTCACTTTACAGAGCACAGACGTGGACCACTTGAAAAATGGAGAGAAAATACCTGGAACGTTGTGAAATGTGGTGCCGAGGAAGAATAGAGCAGACTAGGTGGACAGATCGTGTGACAAACGACGATATAATGAGAAGAATAGGGAGAGGGAAACAATTCTAAACATAATTCTTTAAAGGGAGACTAACCGGGTCAGACACACACTTAGACACGAGAGGCTCACACGCGGCGTTATCGAAGGGAAGATCAAAGAAACTACAGGAAGGGGAAGCAGAAGAATACAACATCCGATCGACATGAATAACGGAAAGAGATACAGCAGAATAAAGGAAGAAGCTGGAGACAAGAACCACTAGCGTCACAAATTCTCCGTATGAAGACACGGACCTGCCACTTGGCTGACTACAACATAATAATAACAATGTTTGGCAAGTGGCTGCTGAAGTAAATACATATACAATACAAATGAAGACTTCAGAATTTTGCCGGTTTCTAACAGACGAGAACTAAGGTGAAACCGTTAAAGCTATAGTGCTCCGAAGTATTTGGTAGAATAGTAAGTGAAATGGGAAAAGCACCTCACATACAGGTGTAACACACTAATTTCCTGTCGGGAACGCCGTAAGTAAGAGAACTGTATCCTATTTTGAAGAACGTAGAGCAGTCCTTGGTGTCCAATAAACCAGAAATATCGATACATCTGAGTTAATTAACTAATTAGAGGCTACCTACCAAATTCCAGTAGTAAGCTAATAAAGAGCACTGACTTTTTCTTTTTTGTGAAGTATGGATTACGAGAAGGTTGTCCAAAACGCGAAACTACTTTGAGGATAATTATGACAATTCTGGTGACTGCAGCGTTTTTTCAACGCAGTTTCAAAATGAAAGATGATAAAAAGCTGAATAATTTGGAGTAGGGTCTGTAGGTGAAGCAGACCGTCAAATTCTGCTATCTTGGCGACAAAATGCCATACAATTCCCAGATGTGACATGAATGACTTTGCTTCGCTCAGAGCCACGAAGTGGAAAGTAAAATCTGGTTTTATCATACTTCGTACTAAAATTCAGTAGCTGCCAGCAAAAAGACCAATTTTGTTTTATTTTAATGGTTGAAGTGGCGGCGGCGCAACTTTCGCAGTTTTATCAATGTTCGTCCGTTACTCAACAATTGAAGCTGCTGCCACATTTCCCATTGCAACTGTAAGATAAGCACATCAGATCTTATTTCCATTGAGTGTCTAAATAGACTGTATTTGTTACACACAAACGACGTATTTTCAGATGTGGCTATCACTCCAGAGTTGCATATGCTGTTTCTGCTGCTACGTATATGAACACACCAGATATGCAAAAACAAACTGTATTACATCTTTGGGAGGGTTCGTATAATACAGAGGATGAAAACTATTGAAACGAAGAAATTCTACGAGGTTGTACGGGGCACCGAAATAAATATTTTTCTCTAATGTCATACTTTCCTGTGAGGATTTTTTAAACTGGTGGAGGGGCAATGAAAACACTTTCCCTAATGTGTTTTCCTGCGAGGACAAAAAGTAAAACAAATAATTTTAATTCTCTGTTACAGTGAGATAACAAAATTAACACAACACAATTACTTCAGTTATAGGAGAGGTTCAAAAATGTCTCCACTGCGTTCCAAACAGAGGCTACAGAATGTTCTGTCCAACACTGTCAAAGATTGCAGGAGTCTCCTTAATTGCTACTGCTGATGTTACTATCCAGCATCCCGGTACCAAATTCTCTTCCGATTCAACCCATTTTTCTGTAAACCGTCGGTTCAAGAGTAGACGCACAGGACTACCGAAATGTGCCGACGTCCCGTCATGCTGGAACCATACTTGTGGCGAGTGGTACGTCCTCTATCAACTCTGGCAATGCTCTGGTGAGGAAATAGCAATAATACCTGTGATTTAGTGACCCAAGCAGGAGATACGGCCCAGTTGAACATTCAGCAACCACTGCCCACACATCCACGTAGAACGGCAACTGACGAGCGCAAGTAAATGTAGCATGTGGATTAACCTCATGCGAATTCTGGATGTTGAAGACCCCATCACGCTTGACGGTTGCTTCATCAGAAAACAGCACAGAGGGCGGAAGTGTAGGATACATTTATCTCTGTTACAGATATCACTGCGAAAACTGCGTTTTTAGTGGATAATGATCTGGTTCCATGGTGTACACACACTGTATGTGAAATGGATTAACAATTGATCATGAAGAACATTTCTTAAATTTGTCTGATTCGTCTCTATGCACAATTACACGAGTGCTGAGAGAGATTACGCCCACTATTGGATTAAATAATGCTCACAGATAATTATGATGTTAGAGAAAAATGATTTAGTGTCCTGTGCAACTTCCTGGAGTTTGTTGGGTTGAGTTGGGTTGTTTGGGGGAGTCGGCCGTGCCCTTTCAAAGGAACCATCCCGGCGTTTGCCAAGAGCGATTTAGGGAAATCACGGAAATCAGGATGGTCGGACGTGGGACTGAACCGTCGTCCTCCCGAATGCGAATCCAGTGTGCTAACGACTGCGCCACCTCGCTCGGTCCTGGAGTTTGTTGGTTTCAATAATTTTCATCCTGTATGGGCCCTATTCCTGCGCTTAGTGCAGAGTTGATGCATATTACTCTTTGCTCTGAGGTCTGTCTTAAAACGATACCGGATCTCCGTAAAAAATTCATCGAACGCGGCGCAGTTATAAGACACTGGATTCGTATTCTTGATGACGGGATTCAAATCCCCGTCCGATCCAGATTTAGATTTTAGGTGATTTCCCCGGCTTATTTAAGACGAATGCCGGGATGGTTCCTTTTAAAGGGCATGACAGATTTCTTGCCTAAAATGTAGACTTTCACGGCTGGAAATGACGTGTCCATTATAATTATCCGGGCTGTTATGCCTTGGTCGGTTGATGAATTCTGTGTCAATTCCCAACGTTTCGTCCCCGTCTGTGGAGGACATCTTCAAGGAGATCTGTAGCTCGATGGAAGGTCCAACACACCCACTGGCTCGCTACCGACTGCCGCTAAATTCCGTTTCCGCTCGCTCCTGCGCCGAGGCGTGACGTCACGTGTTTTGAATACGTCAGTGCAATTGGCCACTGTCCGCTGCCGTCGATGCCGTTGCCATCACTCAGTGGTGGACGGGTGGTACACATCTTTTTCAACTCCGGCATCCATATACCGTTCCACGAACATCCGAATAGTATAAACTCGAGAATTCAGTTTACAATGGAGGAAGAGGTAGACGGCAAATTACATTTCCTCGATGTGCTTGTTTTTAGAAACGAAAATGGTAGTTTGGGCCACTCAGTATACCGCAAACCCACGCACACGGACTGTTATTTGCACCGGGATTCGAACCACCACCCACAACAGAAGCGGGGTGTTATCAAGACGTTAGCGGACAGAGCTAGAAATACTTGCGAACTTGAGTTGCTCGACGCTGAGATGGAACATCTCCGCAATGCACTAATGAAGAACGGATATTCGTCCACCGAAATAAAACGTGCGTTGAGACAGCCACGCAGAAATCATAGTGACGTACAGGCTACTGCAAAATCTAAGGTTTTCCTCCCGTTTGTTAAAAATGTGACGGAAAGAATAGGATCTTGACGAAGCAGAATATTACCGTAATTTTCAAGCCCACCAGGAAGATACAGGAATACCTTAAGCCTGCCAAGGACGCTCGCAAACCATTGGAAAAAGCTGGAGTGTACAGGCTCCCATGCAGCTGTGGAGATGTTTATGTGGGTACCACTAAAAGAACTGTTTCAAAACATTTCGAAGAGCACAAGGGCAATTGTACAAGAGGGGAAAAGGAACGATCAGCTGTTGCGGAGCATGCTCTCCAGCCAGGTAACCACCATATTCGTTTCGAGGAGAAGCAAGTACTAGCGGCCACAAGTGGATATTACGAAAGGCTCCTTACAGGGAGGCAATCGAAATCGTCAAACAATTTCAATCGAAAGGAGGAGGGCGTGAAATTAAACGGTATATGGATGCCGGTGTTGAAGAAGATGTGTACCACCCGTCCACCTCTGGGTGATGGCAACGGCGATCGACGGCAGCGGACAGCGGCCAATTGCGCGCGGACACGGAATTTAGCGGCAGTCGGTAGCGAGCCAGGACATGAGATTTCTTTCCACATTCTTGCCACTTTGAGCTCGCGCTCTGTCGCTAATGAGCTCATCGTAAGCCCTATCCCATCTTTCTTCTCCAGGTTACAAAGTTCTGCTTTGCTCTTTCGTCCATCCAGTGAGTCCACGACGGCAGTTCGAGCAGCGAACACGACAACGAGAAGAGCGGACAGATCGCTGGACGGAGATGTCTAGTTGACGATAGTTTAGGCTGGACTCCCGGACGTGCGGAACGTACGAGTCGCGGGGCATTGCCGACCCAGTTATCGTCACGTGGGGCCGACTTGGCACTCCAGTGCAGCGTAGCCGTTCCGCAGATACGGCGACCTCGCGACCGTCTGACCTTGCCTTTTTTCCTGGTCGTGCCCAGACATCATGCACCAAGTCCGTATCGCTGCCAGACCTGTCTTCTAGTTTACGTTAGCTCTGCCTCCTACAAGACATTTCAAGCGCTAGCAAACCATCATCTGTGAAGTACTTACTTTCGTTCGCGTGCAAGAATAACTTGTTGCAGAACCTATCCCCCCTCCTAATGAACAGTTCAACTGGCAATCGGTGGTCATAACGAATTTGTCTGAAGATACACTACTTTGAAGGAAAACGTCTCTTGTCTGTCTTAAACTGTGAACACAACAACTGACCCATTTCTACTTTTTGTTTATAAATCCTGTACTTGTCCTTCTCTGTAGAGAGAATCTAGACAAGTGTGCAGCCCACGTAAGCAGTAACAAAATGTTCCACTTTTGTCACTGAGACAATTTATTCCCCACGTCACTTTTTCCGGGAGGTGTCTTCCACCTTCACGTGGGTTCAAGTGAACTATTTGGATTATTTTCACAAAACTATTGCACAAATGTGTTACTATTGGCAACATTTTAGAACGACATTGCGTGAAATACATTCATATAAACGATTCGTCATAACAAGGTAAGCAATGCATCTCCCAAGAAACACCCTGAATGCGAGGTCGCAAGTTCGGTCTAGTAAGGCTCATTTGAAGAGTTTGTGTTAACAATTATGACATGAAAGATATTACCTGCTAGTGACTCACTATGTGTATCAGGAGGGCGACAGTAAATGAGTGTCTGGGAGGTGCAGATGTCAACCTCCTATGAAATGTATGTTTTACACATCGCAAAATGCACATCGTCGGCCTTCAAGGAAAGTTCAAAACAAACCCTAACTTGCACCATTAACACCAAATGAAGAATGACGCGCCAGTGATCACAGAGGTCCACATCCTCAAGACCTGAGGCGAACACCAAGCGAGTTACAAACTGTGCAGGACTTTCAGCTAGATGTCTACTGTTAAAGAATACATATAGAATAATATTTGTGTGACGGGCTGATGAGAACTGATGGAACGCAACTGAATTCGAAACAGTCTGTCGACCGACCGCTGTGGTCGAGCGGTTCTAGGCGCTTCAGTCCGGAACCACGTTGCTGCTACGACCGCAGGTTCGCATCCTGCCTCGGGCATGGATGTGTATGATGTCCTTAGGTTAGTTAGGTTTTAGTAGTTCTAAGTCTAGGGGACTGATGACCTTAGATGTTCGGTCTTATTTTGCTTAGAGGCATCTGAACCATTTTGTAGTTGAGCAAATCGTGAAACCGGCTATCCTTCAAGGAGTAGCTGCGATAATATGTTTTATAGCACGGAAAAAAAACATCCCGAGGCTGAATTTGTCCAGTCGTTCCAGTGGTACTGAAACGTCCCCTTAGAACAATTATACATGACTGTGCTTAAACTGACACACAGTATTTTTAGCGCAACGCAATCTGACTTTCAAAAATCCCTACAAAAGAATGGCCCTGACTAACATTAACCTATACCTTTCACAAATCACTTACCTCACAAAAATCTTCGTTACTCGAACTACTGCAATACAGCGAGCGCCACTACTGCCAGCTAAATAAAAGATTCAAACTACTGAAGGCGCTAAATACTGATAGGCATAGTTAGCAAATGAAAGATTTTGATAGAGAACAAACAATGTATTTACCTTAATAGTGTTGAAAAATCATAATATACATAGCAGTTCATGACATCCAGTCTTACAAATTTCAAAACTCCGCCATTTCTCTCCCCACATCCACCACTGCTGGCGGCTCACCTCCAACTGCGCCACGCGACGCGCTGTTAACATCCAGCTGCCCAACACTACAATAGCAGACAACAATGCAAACTAGCCACAGACAGCACACAGCACAGTCAGTGATTTTTATACAGAGCGCTACGTGGCGTTACCAATAAGAAAACCTAAACAGCCTACTTACATAGCCCCCATGCTCCCCACAAAAAATTTTACAAATTTTTTTGGGCGCTGGCCAATACATATTTGTTAAATTTTTTTTCACAATTACAATAACAAAGAAATCAAATGCACACACTTATTGATACAGTGTTGGTCAAAAGCTAAAATTTTCTCGCAGTCCATAAAGACAGTCCTGATCATCCATCACAGTAAAATTGCAGTGTTTTTTTTTTCTCAAAGTCTGAGCAGTAAAACAAAATGCACACGGAAGTAGTGGATTTCCATGCAATCTTGAAGAAGTAGTGTTGTCCTTCCAACGGAAAGACAGTGCTGACTCTTGACGTGCAGACAGGTATTGGTCCACAACAGAGCAAACCCACAGCAGAGTCAGTCGAAATTTTGAAGAGCATTGGTAGGTAGGTCATCACAGAGCAGACCCACTGTAGTCCTGGTAGAGAGTATGGTATTGGTGGGCTACCAGAGGTGCAGACCCACTGCAGTCCTTGTAGAAATAATGGTATTGGTGGATCATCAAAGATGCAGACCCACTGTAGTCCTTGTAGAGACAGCCAGCAACCATCTGTTGCGACTGTGCAGGTGCACAATCACCATCGAAGAGTCTTGCAGACAATATAGCAAGTCCATAAACCACCACATGTGCACTCACAAAAAAATTTCTTTTAATTGTCCCTAGAACCAGCAATGCTGTTATTCAGCCCCTTTCTGAATTATTAATACACGTGCAAACACTATGAGTCCCTACTTCTCACATATTGTCCATATACTACGACCAACAGAAACGTGTGTAGTGAAATGTAACTTACAAGTTACTTAATTTGATGAACTGGTATCAATTACAATTTTAAAACATAAGAATACATTAACAAAGGTACAAAATGCATCATTAAAAACATAATAATACAGATAACATTTGTAGTAATAGGGGCTTTACAAAAGAATAGAAATAAACATATACATCAGTGTTACAGGAATTATGACATAAGTAAATACATAAAAGATCAGAATAATTATTGAAACATCAACTTCACACATGAGCATTAAAACAGAACAGAATTAATAATGTCTAACATCTTTACAAAGTAAATAACATATTATTAATGCAAATTATATTTGAGGATAACAGTATTCCTCATCATAGTTCATGCAGCTGAGTATTAGAAAAATTCTACAACGTAAGTCTTATCAGATAAACATATAAAGACAGGAAGAACATAAATACATAAGGGTACACAAACACATAGTGGGATAACACAAGGAAAGGACAGGGTTTGTTTTACTGCAGTATTTTGCAGACAAAACTTTCTTTAATTCTCAGAGACCTCCTTTCGTTCTTCATTATTTCCAAAAAGTCCTATCTATGATTGCTTTCTGTAATTTTCTCGTATAACCTCTCAGTGCATTTCTTCAAATTCATCGCAACTCATTCTCTTATAGGCTACCCCCTCTTAAGCTAACTTAAATCTACTGAGCTCAGATGCATGAACTAAGGGACGAGGCAATGCAGCAGCACAAAATAATTAACACAAACAGCAATGACAAAAAAAATAGAAATTGGCAAAGCAAGCTACAGTAAATCTAAATTACCAAACAATGCAACATTACAACTAATATGAGCCAATGTCCAGCAACAAGAAAAATAAATCAGTAGTAAAACTAGCTTAACAGAGTAATACAAAGTGAAATTTAGTAGCACTATGCCTGGCAAACAGCAGCAGCAAATGCAATAACTTATATCTAAACATGACAAAGCTCAATCAGAAAAAATATTACACTAAAGATGGCCATGTCTAATACCTATGTCACTTCTTAATACTAGAGTGATGCATCACAATAAGTTACTGTAGCAGACAAGTTACCAAATCGTTTAAAAAATTATTTATGCAGTTCCTGTGAAGGGAAATGTCTATTTGTGCTCTCTTTTCTAAGAAAGTACATCATAAATGTATTCTTTCCTGGGTCTGTAGACAGAAAATAGTGATATTAGTACATCTACTAAATTTTATAATAACCAATGCTGCAGCGCACCTAGAAACTAGATATTAAACGAAATGAGCAAATATATATAGCCTATATAGAGCAATGCATGAAACGTCATTCACTAGGCAAATGGCGTCTTCAAAGGCAAAAAAATTCTCTCAACTAGAAAGACAATAGATGTAAAATGTTTCTCATCATTTCATTAGGGATTTTAGTAAATATCATAAATTAAGATCTCCACAGTATAATCACATGTTTTCAAGTTTGAGCGTGTCGTATTTGCGATGCTTTCTACAAAGGAATGTCAATAGCGAGGATAATGGCCTCCTTTTTTTTTTTTCCTTCTCCACATGTGCCTCTGAAAGGCACAGACTAATGGCTTTTTTCCAGGCGACTGTCACGCAGCTGGGTACTTACAGTGACCTACCGAAATGTTTACGACGTCAGTTTCTGCTACAGTGACAGTTGGATACAAATAAAATTTCACACGTCGAAATATTTGCGTTACAAATCTGTAGAAACAAAATCTTGTAAATATAAGAGTGTCCAAAAAATTTTCGTCGGCATTGTGGTACATTACGCATATACGGTACACACATTTCATAACTCTTAAAGTACGATTCTTGGTTTCCAACATCCTTTTTCACAAGTCAGAGTCCCTAACCACTACTCATTATTCCTTACCTTATTACACATATACATATTCGTCGACACTTCTTCATATTTCATCATAATAAATATGTAGCATAATCAAATTTCTCATATATCATCATGTTATTGTTCATAAACATACCTCACCAGCATAATACACATCGTCGTCGTAAAAATAACATCATAACACCTCAATCAAATCTCAAAAACGTCATAGCTTTCTGCCATAATGTCAAAACCTAAAAAAAATTCTCTGCTCATTTCAATAGTGTCATCTACCTCAAACGTACTTTAAAATCATGCTCCCTTACCAAATACATCATTCAAAGCTCTCATAGTATCACAATGGTTCCGAAAAAATATGAACAGTTCACAAAGTACAGACAAAATACAAATTCATAAGTGTGAAGTTACCCAACTATGTAATTGCATAAACATGTGTCACTGATGTAGTAAAAAAAATGTTTATCTCTCAGTTAAATGATCAGATAGCTGTGTAATTCGTGTATTAGAGAAATATGGTACAGATGTGTAAAGTTGTATAAGCCAATACCATATTAGCTAGGGCTCCTTGTGCTTGCCAAACACATGGTACACAAAGTAAGCGTGTACCCCCCTGAGGATTAATGTAATTATACCCTCAGGTGTTACAGATTACAGCAATGGAATGAAATGTATCACGGAAAACCTTTGTATCATTGTACTTCAAATATCTTTAAAAATAAATGATTTAAGTGCAAAATTAATACCTCAAATACGTGTCCTGTAGCGCTAAATGTGCATCTTGTTGTAAGATAATCTCTGTGGAAGTGTGGTAGTTATTGTCCTCCAAAAGCTAAGTTCTGCAGAAGCCAATGTACTTACCTCATGATAAACAAAAGTGAAATGCTTTGCGTATATATATCTTAGTTATGCTTATTGCTGTGATGAAGAAAGTACTGTGCTGTAACATATTGTTGTGCTATGGAAAAGGCTGTCTCATTGTAGCTATACCACAAAAGTTACTACTAAAACATGTTTTACTTTCCAGAATAATACAGAAAAACTGTGCAGATATAAAACAGAAACACCCCAAAAAAACATTGTAAATTGTCACTCATTAGTAGTGTCGTGATAAAATCGTGTAGCTGTCACATAAACTAACCACTGTGTCATCTGGTATCTCACAGAAAGTACTTTAAATCCAGAATGTATTTTCAAGTAAACCAAAATGTTGCATTTAAATCTCATTAGCAGTACCAGTATATGTTCTAACTATGTAAGCCTTATAGTCGTTACGTAATCGTGCAACTTACAAGCAAGAATGTACACACACAATAACACTCTGACGTCTGTTCACTATAACAATGCATTCTTAATTTCTGTTTAAATAAGTTCTCTTGGTTCTTGATTGGATATTTAACTTCAAACATTGTTGCATGATAACATTTTCTAAGTCTGACAATGCATACTAGAAATGTGAAGTGAAAAGTTTTATGGCAAAGACAAAGTTAATAAGCAGATTATCTTTCAATAAACGGATTTGCATGTGAAATGTGGTGTAAACCTTTACTCTTCCTAGTACGCAGAGTTTGAGCTTCAGTGGAATTATCATGTGGTATATGGTACATCGGTAAAGAACGCTAAAATTTATCTCAAGGTTAGTGTCTACGTAATTTTTCCCTGAGCCAGCCGGCACACGTGGCTGCCTGCGGTGCGAATCATTGTTTGTCTCTTTGTTGGCGTGCGTCGTTATTGGGATTAGGAGACCTAACTTCTACAAATTCACCTTGTCGAGAGTGCCCTGCTCTGTTTGAATCCCGCCAGTTCTGATGGAATTCAGGTCTGTCGTTTTGTCGGTAGTTTACATAGTTTCTTTTTTGTCGGTCATGTGGTGGAGAATTTCTTCCGGAATCGTAACTGCGCGCTGAACTGTTGCGTCTGAAGTAATTCTGTCTCCCTTCATAATAATTGTTTTTGTTCCCATATTGTCTGTTTTTATGGTAATCTCTGTCATATTCATTACTACGGAAATGCGATCTTTCTCTGTAACTATTATTACTCTGCCAGTGGTTGTCATATGGGTGGTGTCTGTTTTGGTCACGATTTGCGTTGTAAGAATAGACTTGTTGTGTCCAGTTATTGTTTCTGTCGTCACAGAATTGTGACGGATGTGACCTGTAGTGATTGTTTTCCTGTTTTCGCATCCCGCAACTGTCTGTGTCAATTTCTAATTCTTGCAAGAGTCCCTGAAAAGCTTCAATGTCGTCTTTGCAACGTCCTGCCAAAATAATATGTCGTAAATGTTCAGTTAATTTGATTAAGCAAATGCGGATGAGTTCTGAGGGGCTGTATGGGTTTGACAGGTACTGATTCTTGTGCAACATGTCTTCAAAATATTTCACAAGACTGGAAAATTCAGATTGTTCGAAATGTTTCATCATTATGATGCTATGTTTTACTCGGTCTTGTGTACCTTGAGACCAATATGCTGAGAGGAAGGCATGGTAAATTCTCCTTCACTGTGACAATCGTGAATGACCAATCGCATTCTTACAGCTGGTTCATTCTCTAAATAGCCACACATAAATTCTAATCTGTGCTCTAATGACCAGTTGGGAGGAAAACAATGAGAGAATTGATGGAGCCACGCTTGTGGATGAATGTCGTTGCCAGAATTCTTAAATGTTTTAAATTTACGTGTAGTAATGAACAGCTTATAGTCAAAATCATCATGCCGGCGAGTCGCATCTCGGTCATTGTTACGTCTTTTCGGCGGTTCCATTTCAAAATTCGGTGTACCTTGCCAATTTCTTTCATAATTTCCGAAGTGCTCGGAGTTATTATTTTGTGGCTGTTCCGTATTTCTATGTCCCCCTTCCCGTATTGGAGCGCGAGTGTCCTCTGGAATACGTAATTCTTGTATTACCTGTGTCAGCTGATCTTGTACTTCCCGGATTTCTCTTTGGTGTTGCGTATTAATTTGATTCTGATTTTGTTTGAATTTCCTAATTTGTTCACACTCTTCTGTGTCATTAAAGACTACCGGTTTTGTGTCATTCAGATTATCATCTACCTTCGTAGATAAATTATTTAGCTGATCCGAAAGTTCAACTACTTTCTCTGATAATGAACTAATTTCCTCTATGTGTCTTTCTGAACCAATTTTCAGAGTAACTACTGTGTCCTTTAAGTTTTCCTGAGTTTTTGCAAGTTGCGTAACCGAATCGGTAGATGCAACTGAGTCAATTTTAGCTTGCAAGGTCTCATGATTTTCATGAACAATAGTTTGCAGTTCTTTTATGGCTGCTTCGTGATTCTGTAATGCATTTTCATGACGCGAAAAAATAGGTTGGAAATGCTCACAAATTTGTGTTTTTACGTCATTACAGACTTTTTGACATTTCGATTCGATTTTATGTAACTCAGTAGTTAAATCTTCACGTGTTTGTTCAAGCGTGGTGTGAAGATTTTGTTCCATTGCGTCTAACTGTTGCTGTGTTTGTCTCTGGTGTTGTTCCATTGTGACTAACTTTTGAAGATTTTGTCCCATTTGTTTCTGATTTTGTTCAAGCTTTGTGTTTAACTTTTGTCGCCTTTGTCCCATTTGTTGCATTAACTGTAATAACAATGCATTGGTGTCTGAAACATGTTCCTCAGTGGTTTTCGGCAGTGAAGTTGCACCAGCAACATTCACATTTTGACAAGCAGAAAATGTGTCTTGACTTATTTGAGAAAACGGTGAGGACCCAAAACCTGAACCTACAGTATTTGCAAGATTGTGTCCTGTCATTTCGGATTCCTGAGGCGAACTGTTGCTGACCGATCGATCGATAATGCTTCCCTGTTCACTAATTGTTTCACTGTCTACGCCATTGTTTGCAGCCCGCTCCATTTCCCTATGCACAATTACCAAATTACTACTTTGAACATTAGTTAATTGATTACTCGGTGGCGCTAACACACTGCTTTCGTCTTCACTGTCATTTCCAAGTTTACTTTCGAGCCTAGTATTACGTTTTTCACACGTCATTATTGTCACAATATTTCACACGACAACACAGAAAAGCACAATTTGAAGAGCAAAAATAAGAAAACACATTAATATAGCACTGAAAATAATATCTAGTTAATTGCAAGCGCAGCTGCGAAATACTTGGTGCAAATCTACATGCATGCCACAACAACAATGAAAGACTGCAACTACGAAGGAGATTCTCTCTACAATTACGCGCTAGCAATAAACAATAGCTACACTAATTACACAAACTACAAGAAAAAAAAAATCAGAAGATTCCAATGAGGTATCCTCGGCTAAGGGTCGACATATGAAACGTCCCCTTAAAACAATTATACATGACTGTCCTTAAACTGACACACAGTATTTTTAGCGCAACGCAGTCTGACTTTCAAAAATCCCTACAAAAGAATGGCTCTGACTAACATTAACCTACACCTTTCACAAGTCACTTACAAAAATCTTCGTTACTCGAACTACTGCAATACAGCGAGCGCCACTACTGCCAGCTAAATAAAAGATTCGAACTACTGAAGGCGCTAAATACTGATAGGCATAGTTAGCAAATGAAAGATTTTGATAGAGAACAAACAATGTATTTACCTTAATAGTGTTGAAAAATCGTAATATACATAGCAGTTCATGACATCCAGTCTTACAAATTTCAAAACTCCGCCATTTCTCTCCCCACATCCACCACTGCTGGCGGCTCACCTCCAACTGCGCCACGCTACGCGCTGTTAACAGCCAGCTGCCCAACACTACAATAGCAGACAACAATGCAAACTAGCCACAGACAGCACACAGCACAGCCAGTGATTTTCATATAGAGCGCTACGTGGCGTTACCAATAAGAAAACCTAAACAGCCTACTTACACTACGAACTGCAATGTCACACTTTTCAGGACGGATAGTTGGCTCTAATGAATCGTGATTTTTACACGCAGGCAAAGAAACAAGCAAAATAAAGTTTTTTTTACTAGCTATTGGTCAAAAGTAGTGCTCATACCATAGTTGTAGTTCCCTTGCGCCCATTTTCCCACTCCGTGACATAATTTGCCGTGACGTAAATATTCGCTATTGCCCATGCTAGATCACTCACACGTGAGAGAATCACAGCAGGAAGAGCACCTCCAACTTCTTGCAGCACAATAAATAACTTTCCAGCCAGTTTACCATCCAAATTAACAGTCGGCATAATTGTATACGAAAGCGTTAAGGCACTTGACGTTATTTGGCCTTGATACAAATGTGTTGGTACCTCTAATTTCCAGGGTTCCTTTCAAATGTATCTCGTTTCCAAATCCCGATTGCTCGCATTTGAAAACAAATTTGTTACTTAACGTTATTTGGCCTTGATACAAATGTGTTGGTACCTCTAATTTCCAGGGTTCCTTTCAAATGTATCTCGTTTCCAAATCCCGATTGCTCGCATTTGAAAACAAATTTGTTACTAAACGATGGAACAAGTTTTTATATGTCATCTAAAAATTTTCGAACTGATTCCGCAGTTTGCTGCGCATCGTCAAGTGTCTTCCAATTCTATAGCATTTTTAAAGTCAAGCAACCATCCACTACTTCTCTTGAAATCACTTTAATCTATGTCACTCGCAATTTGATGTGCATCACATAATAGATCACTATAAAGCAAATCACGTAAATTGTTTCGAGCATCCTTAAAACGCCCAGTTTTTCATACAAGTGCTCTTTGTCACCCCTTGAATGTCCGTAGTTTCTCTTATGCACTACACGTCATATTTCTGCAGACTTATTCGATATATGCTTATATCTTCTTTTTTTTACTAGGCTGCGGATGTTCCTCCATGAACGTAGTTATGGCTAGAACCCGCTCCTTCGACAACGATTGTCCTTCACAACGTTTCACTGGACAGGAGATTTGTGGCGTCCTGTCCGACGACAATGATGAACTACGTGGTTCGACAACTGTCTCAATATCACGTTCACTTGTTAAACACATATCGTCATCATTGTACCCCTCGTGTACATTGTTAGCGGCGTCGATCGTACACGTTACAACACATTCCACTTACTCATCTTAGAGAAACTCTAAAATTTAATCTGCTACTTCTTTCTCACTGTGCGCAATTTCTTGTGTTCGTTTATGACGAAATATCAACTTAGGTAACTGGTGTTGTACGTAGAATGCAATGTTTGCTTTATTTATCCTTGGCATTGCTGCTGCTCTGCTTTCTTCCAACGCCACTAACACTATTGCATGCTTTCATTTACTCGTCGAGTAAGCATTTCAACTAGGCCCCCCCAGCCTCACGCTGTGGTCAATCCAGCCCTCTGTTGCCACGAGCGGCCAATATTGTGGTTGCATGGTAGACTATATGTGGGGCGTCGAATGCCATAAACATCATTGGCCTTTTGCGTCTTCGCTATCAAGTGGGTTCCTTGTCAGTACTTCACCTAAACACATCACAAGTTTGAAGGTACCTTCCGAACCACGTAGTGTTTGTGATAAATCAAATCATGGGAAAAACTCGAAAAGCTGAATGCATCGTTAAGGTTAATAAATCCCTTATATCTTGGACATACGATGATTTACTCAGTAGCCCATATCATATATTTGTGTTGTGCTATTTGCTTCCCCCCTCCCCTCCCCCCCATGAACCATGGACCTTGCCGTTGGTGGGGAGGCTTGCGTGCCTCAGAGATACAGATAGCCGCACTGTAGGTGCAACCACAACGGATGGGTATCTGTTGAGAGGCCAGAGAAACGTGTGGTTCCTGAAGAGGGGCAGCAGCCTTTTCAGTAGTTGCAGGGGCAACAGTCTGGATGATAGACTGACCTGGCCTTGTAACACTAACCAAAACGGCCTTGCTGTGCTGGTACTGCGAACGGATGAAAGCAAGGGGAAACTACAGCCGTAATTTTTCCCTGTATGGTTAAAGGATGATGGCGTCCTCTTGGGTAAAATATTCCGGAGGTAAAATAGTCCCCCATTCGGATCTCCAGGCGGGGACTACTCAGGAGGACGTCGTTATCAGGAGAAAGAAAACTGGCGTTCTACGGATCGGAGCGTGGAATGTCAGATCCCTTAATCGAGCAGGCAGGTTAGAAAATTTTAAAAGGGAAATGGAAAGGTTAAAGTTAGATATAGTGGGAATTAGTGAAGTTCGGTGGCAGGAGGAACAAGACTTTTGGTCAGGTGAATACATGGTTATAAATGCAAAATCAAAAAGGGATAATGCAGGAGTCGGTTTAATAATGAATAAAAAATAGGAGTGCGGGTAAGCTACTACAAACAGCATAGTGAGCGCATTATTGTGGCCAAGATAGACACGATGCCCACGACTACTACAGTAGTATAAGTTTATATGCCAACTAGCTCTGCAGATGACGAAGAAATTGAAGAAATGTATGATGAAGTAAAAGAAATTATTCAGATAGTGAAAGGAGACGAAAACTTAATATGGAATTCGGTAGTAGGAAAAGGGAGAGAAGGAAACGTAGTAGGTGAATATGGATTGGGGCTAAGAAATGAAAGAGGAAGCCGCCTGATAGAATTTTGCACAGAGCACAACTTAACCATAGCTAACACTTGGTTCAAGAATCATGAAAGAAGGTTGTATACATGGAAGAAGCCTGTGGATACTGACAGGTTTCAGATGGATTATATAATAGTAAGACAGAGACTTAGGAACCAGGTTTTAAATTGTAAGACATTTCCAGGGGCAGATGTGGACTCTGACCACAATCTATTGGTTATGAGCTGTAGATTAAAACTGAAGAAACTGCAAAAAGGTGGGAATTTAAGGAGTTGGAACTTGGATAAACTGAAAGAACCAGAGGTTGTACAGAGTTTCAGGGAGAGCATAAGGGAAAAATTGACAGGAATGGGGGATATACAGTAGAAGAAGAATGGGTAGCTTTGAGAGACGAAGTAGTGAAGGCAGCAGAGGATCTAGTAGGTAAAAAGACGAGGGCTAGTAGAAATCTTTGGGTAACAGAAGAAATATTGAATTTAATTGATGAAAGGAAAAAATATTAAAATGCAGTAAATGAAGCAGGCAAAAAGGAATACAAAGCGTCTCAAAAATGGCTAAGCAGGGATGGCTAGAGGACAAATGTAAGGATGTAGAGGATTATCTCACCAAGGATAAGATAGATACTGCCTACAGGAAAATTAAAGAGACCTTTTGAGAAAAGAGAACCACTTGTATGAATATCCAGAGCTCAGATGGAAACCCAGTTCTGAACAAAGAAGGGAAAGCAGAAAGGTGGAAGGAGTATATAGAGGGTCTATACAAGGGCGATATACTTGAGGAGAATATTATGGAAATGGAAGAGGATGTAGATAACGATGAAAGGGGAGATATGATACTGCGTGAAGCGTTTGACAGAGCACTGAAAGACCTGAGTCGGAACAAGGCCCCGGAAGTAGGCAACATTCCATTAGAACAGACGAATGGAAAAACTGGTAGAAGCCGACCTCTGGGAAGATCAGTTTGGATTCCGTAGAAATATTGGAACACGTGAGGTAATACTGACCCTATGGACTTATCTTAGAAGCTAGATTAAAGAAAGGCAAATCTACCTTTCTAGCATTTGTAAACTTAGAGAAAGCTTTTGACAATGTTGACTGGAATACTCTCTTTCAAATTCTGAAGGTGACAGGGGTAAAATACAGGGAGCGAAATGCTATTTACAATTTATACAGAAACCAGATGGCAGTTATAAGAGTCGAGGGGCATGAAAGGGAAGCAGTGGTTGGGAAGATAGTGAGAAAGGGTTGTAGCCTAGCCCCGATGTTATTAAATCTGTATATTGAGCAAGCAGTGAAGGAAACAAAAGAAAAATTCGGAGTAGGTATTAAAATCCATGGTGAAGAAATAAAAACTTTGAGGTTCGCCGATGACATTGTAATTCTGTCAGAAACAGCAAAGGACTTGGAAGAGCAGTTGAACGGAATGGACAGTGTCTTGAAAGGAAGGTATAAGATGAACATCAACAAAAGCAAAACGAGGATAATGGAATGTAGTCGAATTAAGTCGGGTGATGCTGAAGGAATTAGATTAGAAAATGAGACACTTAAAGTAGTAAAGGAGTTTTGCTATTTGGGGAGCAAAATAACTGATTATGGTGGAAGTAGAGAGGATATAAAATGTAGACTGGCAACGGCAATAAAAGCGTTTCTGAAGAAGAGAAATTTGTTAACATTGAGTACTGATTTAAGCGTCAGGAAGTCGTTTCTGAAAGTATTTCTATGGAGTGTAGCCATGTATGGAAGTGAAACATGGACGATAACTAGTTTGGACAAGAAGGGAATAGAAGTTTTCGAAATGAAGAATGCTGAAGATTATATGGGTAGATCATATAACTAATCAGGAGGTATTGAATAGGATTAGGGAGAAGAGAAGTTTGTGGCACAACTTGACTAGAAGAAGGGATCGGTTAGTAGGACATGTTCTGAGGCATCAAGGGATCACCAATTTAGTATTGGAGGGCAGCGTGGAGGGTAAAAATCGTACAGTGAGACCAAGAGATGAATACACTAATCAGATTCAGAAGGATGTAGGTTGCAGTAGGTACTGGGAGATGAAAAAGCTTGCACAGGATAGAGTAGCATGGAGCTGCATCAGACCAGTCTCAGGACTCAAGACCACAACAACATTTGCTTCTACCTAATGGCTTGTTCAAATGGCTCTGAGCACTATGGGACTAAACTTCTGATGTCATCAGTTCCCTAGAACTTAGAACTACTTAAGCCTAACTAACCTAAGGACATCACACACAGCCATGCCCGAGGCAGGATTCGAACCTGCGACCGTGTCCGCAGCTCGTGGTCTCGCGGTAGCGTTCTCGCTTCCCGAGCACGGGGTCCCGGGTTCGATTCCCGGCGGGGTCAGGGATTTTCTCTGCCTCGTGATGACTGGGTGTTATGTGACGTCCTTAGGTTAGTGAGGTTTAAGTAGTTCTAAGTTCTAGGGGACTGATGACCATAGATGTTAAGTCCCATAGTGCTCAGAGCCATTTGAACCAACCTGCGACCGTAGCGGTCGCATGGTTCCAGACTGTAGCGAATATAACCGATCTGCCACTACGGCCGGCGCTTCTATCTAGCTTAGGTAGTGAAAGGAATATTTTATTCAGTCCACCCCTTGTTTGACGATGAGGAGACAAAGTTACATTGCGCCAGGGTTTTCAGAGTTGTTAAGAAATCTATTGGAAAAACAGAGTAATCTTACTGGTAGAGTTAGTGTTCATTGCCACATTATGTTATCTCGGTACGCGTGTGATTTATCAAATCTAGATCGTCGACGCATTTTCGATACATTATAATGCACGCATGCTGCCAAGTAAATCTCACGAATGACAGTCAGGTATGGAACTGAAACAATATTTTAGGATTTGAGTGTTTTAGTACAGCAGAGGTACTATCTGTAACTTCAGAGTATGAGCTGGTGTAGCCCACATTCAATCTTGCGTTTCATAAGTTTCTGCAAAATCAAATTTTCAGACTGAAGTGTCAATGGACAGTAATTAAAAAGACTGATTTCAACAAGTTCCAATTTTACTAGAATCTGTTCCTTCTGTAGGCATTTTTCATCTAGCCGATTTGCGATGATCAAGACGTTTAAACGACAACGTTTCATACTGAAGGGTATTGTGCGAATTGTCTGTACACAAAATACGCACTCCAAAACAATACACTTTCATTTGAAGTAGAAGCTCTATATTTGGAACATATGAAGTACATAGTATCTCTAAGCTGAAGTAACATACGAGTATAATCTTGCAAAATGAAAATGTTTTCTCAGTAGGAGGTAAAAATCTTGACTGTTGGAACGCGTCATGTTCCTCTTCAGTTTCTTTACATGGCTGATGTTTCGATACCTCTCCTTGCGATCTTATTCAGGAACTTCTGCTTCTCATGGTTATTGGATCTTGTGGAAGAAATGAAAGAGGAACTTGACGTGGCCTAACGACCAAGAAGATTTTTACCTCCAATGACAACAACCCAAAACTCTTGCAGACTTACGTTGTTTCTAAGGAGTTTCGTGCAAAAAAAAAGTGACTTTTTGAAACACATTACGTACAGTTTTTTGTTGTTAGCTTCTCCTGTAAAATTGTAGTAATACTACTAGTTAGATTGCTTCAACAAATTCATTTTTTAAGATCACGAACAACCACAAAGAAGCTAAATAACTAGTTAAAGTGAAAGGATTCATGCGCATATACATTTTAGAGCCTTATGTGTTTGTAATCTTGTACCACCACTATCATTCCACATTCCAAGGATGTTACCGATCGTTGGCATTGGTCTCAAACAATGTATAAAACAATGTAAAGCTTAATTTCAAGATTTATGTTGGAACGCACAGTTAACGCAAGAAATGAGTGACAATAACGATAACCTGCATCAAAAATTAAATATTGTGAGCTATCGCCGCTACTTGTGTGTCGAAAACTACAATTATTGCAGTGCAAAATGGTTCAAATGGCTCTGAGCATTATAGAACTTAACATCTGAGCTCATCAGTTCCCTAGACTTAGAACTTCATAAACCTAACTAACCTAAGGACATCACACACATCCATGCCCGATGCAGGATTCCAATCTGCGACCGTAGCAGCAGCGCGGTTCCGGACTGAAGCTCCTAGAATAGCTCAGCTATTGCAGAGCAACAACACATGTATGATTCAATTTCATACGCAAAAGTTAAATATGGAGTCAAAACAATCTAAGATCTGTACTGGATGTAACTGTGACTTTCACCGTTACGTAATGAAACAACAAGACACAAAAATCGTACAAAATTATAATCTAAAAACTGTTGCACACAAAGGCATATAACAACAAATAAAAAAATTGTAAAACAATTTCTATAAAGACGTAATTTAAATGAAAACAAGTTTTTGCAAAGTCGATCCACAACGCCGATTTATTCACAACACAACAATAATACAACAAATTAAATACAGCAGTAAGAGCAAAAGAAAAGAAACAATTCACTTTTACATTCGTGTCAGCACAATTACACTGAATCCATATGCTCGCAGTCATACTACAGTGATCATAAATAAGAACAATACTCGAGTGCAATGTAGGGGCGGCAAATACATCTAATTGTGCAAGTTGCGAGGTGCAGTGCAACATAACTTTTTTATAATTTTGAACCTTGTGCAAGTTGCCAGGTGCAGTGCAACATAAATTTTTCTATAATTTTGAACCGGTAGTTATGTAAAGGGATTTTTGCGTGATTCGTAAGATTGTTAATTACAGAAGCAAGAATGGTCCATGACTCATAATTTTCAGGTCAGAGGAACAGATTTTAGTTCGGGATGAAATGTTCCGCACACACAAAAACACTGCTCAAGTACATACGAACTTAGTGATAATGTTATGAAGTTACCAAGAGGTGAAAGTACACAAGTGAGTGGGTCATCAGCTATAGTAGTGCATCAGCACGTTATCGTAGCTGCTGACACAAAGAAACGTGTTTTCAGTGCCTCCAACTTCGTCAACGAGTAAATTCACACTTGCTTATTAGTAAAGGATATCCATGGATAATAATATAAAAAATAATATTTGGATCTTTTCCACACATATAACCCAACTTCGTCAACGAGTAAATTCACACTTGCTTATTAGTACAGCATATCCATGGATAGTAATATAAAAAATAATATTTGGATCTTTTCCACACATATAACCACCTTTATACAGTCCTTCTACAAACGCTCTTCGCTCCGTCACAGGCCCGCTCGCTTTCCTCGCAAGCCACATTCCTACCGTCGCGAGACCCTCAGGCGACAAAGCTATTTCAATAATGCTACAATGCCCTGTTGTCCACTCACAAAAATGTGTTGTTTTCAAAATATTTTCACTTACAATAGATTTCCAGGATAAGTTAAAAAATTATTTTATATGTATACATTTGACACAAAATCGAATATTACCATTTACAAAAACTTACGTGTTACATCAGTGAGTGAAGTAAATGGCCTATAGATGGTACCAAAGGCTTCTCAAGTAGCGTCCGCACACAGGTAATCCAGGGTATCCTACATAAAACTGGTGCCACGCACACCCGAAATTCTAGTAACAATGAGCTAATTAAAAGAAAGCAGATAACAGTAACGTTAAAAGCATGTAGTTACCGTTTTATAAAAGGTGTTGGAGGCCGTGGGCTTCCAGGCATCGTGTAATGATATCACAAGCAACACACTGTGATTCTGCAGGCGTGATGTTTATTTCTCTAGCAACGTTCCATTTTCTATCATCCACTGTAGGAGGATTGTCGACGTACACTTTTGCTTTCCAGTGTGTCCCGTCACACAATGTTAAGTCCGGGGAGGCATCTACTGATAAATATGTCTTCAGGGAACACGTTGGTAATATGTGCCACACTTTGGTTTGATGTGCGATCGGTTACTCCATCTTGTTGGAATACTGCATAGAGATTCTCTACATTTGTTAACGGTGCATACAAAGAGCCAAAGAGCTGCGGCAACTTCTTGCAATGTCCATGCGAATACTGTCTATAGTTTACGGGATCCTCACTGTTGATGACCTATTGGGTCGCACGTTCTGAACAGGTTCTGCAGACCTCCATTTTAGGTACAGATCTCTAATAGTCGCGGTCTTGGAGAGTTTCCCACAACGACACCTCGCTTGAAACATTTATTTAAGTTCCTTGATGGGGTCTATCTTTATGTAACACTCTACAATATCAATTCGCTGTTCTAATGAAAACGGCCCCATTTGTGTAACAACTAAAACATTCGAGTTTCTCACAACTGACCCACAAACACACAGCTACACTCATCTTTGCGATAAAATGTAATGTAACCAACTTTCGAGACAGTATTGCCACTTCACAAGCAGCTCGACTAGAGATGATTAACCGGTAGTAAGGAGTACCGATTTTATATGGGACATCCTCTACAGCAACAATTTCCGAAAAAAGTTGTATCTACGTGTATAGTACACTCCTGGAAATGGAAAAAAGAACACATTGACACCATACTTGCTCCGGACACTGCGAGAGGGCTGTACAAGCAATGATCACACGCAGGGCACAGCGGACACACCAGGAACCGCGGTGTTGGCCGTCGAATGGCGCTAGCTGCGCAGCATTTGTGCACCGCCGCCGTCAGTGTCAGCCAGTTTGCCGTGGCATACGGAGCTCCATCGCAGTCTTTAACACTGGTAGCATGCCGCGACAGCGTGGACGTGAACTGTATGTGCAGTTGACGGACTTTGAGCGAGGGCGTATAGTGGGCATGCGGGAGGCCGGGTGGATGTACCGCCGAATTGCTCAACACGTGGGGCGTGAGGTCTCCACAGTACATCGATGTTGTCGCCAGTGGTCGGCGGAAGGTGCACGTGCCCGTCGACCTGGGACCGGACCGCAGCGACGCACGGATGCACGCCAAGACCGTAGGATCCTACGCAGTGCCGTAGGGGACCGCACCGCCACTTCCCAGCAAATTAGGGACACTGTTGCTCCTGGGGTATCGGCGAGGACCATTCGCAACCGTCTCCATGAAGCTGGGGTACGGTCCCGCACACCGTTAGGCCGTCTTCCGCTCACACCCCAACATCGTGCAGCCCGCCTCCAGTGGTGTCGCGACAGGCGTGAATGGAGGGACGAATGGAGACGTGTACTCTTCAGCGATGAGAGTCGCTTCTGCCTTGGTGCCAATGATGGTCGTATGCGTGTTTGGCGCCGTGCAGGCGAGCGCCACAATCAGGACTGCATACGACCGAGGCACACAGGGCCAACACCCGGCATCATGGTGTGGGGAGCGATCTCCTACACTGGCCGTACACCACTGGTGATCGTCGAGGGGACACTGAATAGTGCACGGTACATCCAAACCGTCATCGAACCCATCGTTCTACCATTCCTAGACCGGCAAGGGAACTTGCTGTTCCAACAGGACAATGCACGTCCGCATGTATCCCGTGCCACCCAACGTGCTCTAGAAGGTGTAAGTCAACTACCCTGGCCAGCAAGATCTGCTGATCTGTCCCCCATTGAGCATGTTTGGGACTGGATGAAGCGTCGTCTCACGCGGTCTGCACGTCCAGCACGAACGCTGGTCCAACTGAGGCGCCAGGTGGAAATGGCATGGCAAGCCGTTCCACAGGACTACATCCAGCATCTCTACGATCGTCTCCATGGGAGAATAGCAGCCTGCATTGCTGCGAAAGGTGGATATACACTGTACTAGTGCCGACATTGTGCATGCTCTGTTGCCTGTGTCTATGTGCCTGTGGTTCTGTCAGTGTGATCATGTGATGTATCTGACCCCAGGAATGTGTCAATAAAGTTTCCCCTTCCTGGGACAATGAATTCACGGTGTTCTTATTTCAATTTCCAGGAGTGTATATTATAGCAGTTTTCCATGCAAGCCACGAAAATTTAAGTGAACTATTGTATACTGCATTGCCCTTTCTTAGTGTTCGCATGCGCTTGTTCACATAAGCCATTTTAGTCACTTTTAATGGTATCTTTGTATCTTTAACAATTTCCTCTCGCAACCTCTTCACCAAAATTATCGATAGTATTCTTACTCTCATCTCCTTTCTTCTGCTTACTCGGAGCCTACTTTACTCTTTCATATCAATTAGTACTCTTTGGAATATCACTCATCTGTGACCAACTCTAAATTCTGACTACGGCTCTTGCGGTCATATGAAAAACCACGCCTTATCAATACTATTACGCCCAACGACTGTACCCAGGTTATCAAAGAACATGGCCTCATTACATATTGCAGCTTTCATGGTAGGGCGTATTACTCCATTCCTTAAATGATGTGTTGCCATGGAACATGCTCTACAATGGCGGAAACATCAGTGATAGTATGATAAATGTATAAATGTGAATCATTTCTTGTGTTTAAATAGCTACAGTTTCCAATTTCCAGGAATATTTAAATATTTAAACATTAATCTTACATGGATAAGTACAATGAACACTCCATCCTTTTGTCTGCCACCTCCGCCTTCCCTCCACATATGAAATTTAAGAAGGCATCTGAAACAATAGAACCTATTCAGCATGGATGTTGCTCTCGAAAACAGTATTAGCTCTACTTCCTCTTCTACCTCTTGTTTGCAGTCCTCAGTCTTCTGCTTGGTTTCATGCTACCCGCCACGAATTCATGTTTTGTGACAACCTCTCCACCTTAAAGCAGCATTTGCACACTACCTTCTCTATTACTTGCTGGATGTAGGCCTATTCCAATCTCGGTTTTCCCTTAGACTTTTTACCCTCTACAGCTCCCACCAGTACCGTGGAAGTTATTCCTGATGTCTTAAAACAAGTCATATCATCCCGTCTCTTCTTTTTGCCATTGCTTCCCATACATTGATTTCTTTGCCGATTGTGCACAGAACCTCCTCATTTCCTGTCTTATCAGTTAATCTATTTTTCAACATCCTTCTGTCGGAACACAACGCCTCTGATTTTTTTTCTTTTTCCGGTTTCCTCATAGCCCATTATTCACTACAACACAATGTTGTACTGAAAACGTAGTATTTGTTCTTCAAATTAAAGCCGACGTTACATACCAGTATATCTTCTCTTTCCCTGTGCTAACAAGCTTTTTATGCCTTTGCTGCGTCCATCATGTATTATTTTGCTTGTAAGATAGCAGAATTCCTTAACTTAAGCTACTTCGTTGTCATCAGTTTTGACGTTAAGTTTATCGCTGATGTCACTGCTGCTGCTCCTCATCTCTTTCATCTTTCTTCGGTCTCCTCTCAAGTCATTCTGTACTGATTAGAATGTTCATTACATGCAATACGTCCAGAATTCTTCTTCACCTTCGGTAAGGAACTCTCTTTCTGATATGGAACTCGAAATTATAAAATATCATATAGAATACTAACGATAAAGTTATCTATGCTTTTGGCATTTTTGTTTTAAAGGTTTTTTTAGAATTATTTGTAGACGCTGCAATTACACGACTGCAGAATGTAGATTTTTTATTTCTTGAATTCCGTCTGGTAAGAGCATGAAGTGGCTTTCTACACTATTACTTCGTGAAAGGGAAACATACAATTGACGGTAGCAAAAATTCGTACATTTGTTTAAAGGCTCTGCTACGGTATTTAAAATCGACTGCAAGAAAGAAAAGAAAACAATACAACTTTCACAGCACATCTATACTATTACACATGCAGTTTCTTTTAATTGAAGACATTGAAATACCTCGAAAGTTCACACCGGATAGAAAACGTTTATAGTTTCTATTTGTTTGTCTCGGAGGGAAATATCGAACGCTGCCACATTCTAAACGCTACCCGACCACGTGCGTGGGTGGCGGAGGTAGCTTTGCAATCTTCAAAGGGAACCCCCGTTTTTTATTGCAGATTCTACGACTACATCTACGTACGTTTTGTCTAGAGAATTTTTTCGTTTCGCCACAGACGCCGCTGTAATCGGAGTTACAGACATGGCTACACAATCATAGTTTACGACATGCTCCTTGAATATCCAAGGGCACGTGGGACCCCACCTCCAAGCTGCGAGGGTAGGACAGGCCAGTGTTCCATAACTTCTAATGGGAAACCCAGCTGGAACGCTGTATTCGTCTGACAGGGTAGCACAGGCCAGTGTTTCGTAACTTCTAATGGGGAACGCAATTGGAACGTTGTACTCCTCCGACATATTGAACAGGGGACTATTCGACGCGCAACCATGGCCGTGTAGCGAACTACGACGAAGGGGTCTCACGTATTGTGCAGACATAGAACAGATAGCGCCTATAAACATTACTATACTTGCGCAATGTTTATTGCCCGCACATGGTTCAAAAAATGGTTGAAATGGCTCTGAGCACTATGGGACTTAACATCTATGGTTACCAGTCCCCTAGAACTTAGAACTACTTAAACCTAACTAACCTAAAGACAGCACACAAAACCCAGTCATCACGAGGCAGAGAAAATCCCTGACCCCGCCGGGAATCGAACCCGGGAACCCGGGCGTGGGAAGCGAGAACGCTACCGCACCACCACGAGCTGCGGACACCCGCACATGTATCTATCATTTGGAGAACAGGCTTTCAAGGGGACGATGAATGTTGCAAACACAGAAAAAAAAACTTCCATAATCATGATTTACAGAGAATGAACGAGAATTGTTGTGGCTATTTCCTTGTACGCCGAACGTTTTCGGGCAAAACCTCGCTCTTGTTAGTTCTTTTAGAAGGTTGTGAACGCCTTTATGACAGATGGCAGCGCACAGACCGACAAAAGCAAACGAAGAAAACGTGTTACAGGAGAAGCTAATAAAATAGCTGTACTGGTGGAAATGCACCACTACCCAACGATAGGGAACGGGCAATTACACTGCGATCCCGGTATGTCCGTTGGTAGTATTGTCAGAATACCGCATTGTCATAAGTATCATCCGTATCACGTGTCACTGCATGCCAGTTTCCGTATTTTTCTAGGGTTTTGTGAATAGGCACGTCAACAAATGCAAATGACTCACGCGCTCTATTTTCCGATGAGTCAACATTCACAAGCCATGGTAGCGTTAACTGGCATAATACGTACTGCTGGAGAGTAGACAATCCCCACTGGTTACCGCCAACGTCCTTGGTCGGTTAACATAAGGTATGGCATCATAGGGAACAAACTCATGGGACAGTAACTCATGCGCGCGTGTGAGTGAGTGAGTGTGGTTCAAATGGCTCTGAGCACTATCGGACTTAACATCTGTGGTCATCAGTCCCCTAGAACTTAGAACTACTTAAACCTAACTAACCTAAGGACATCACACACATCCATGCCCGAAGCAGGATTCGAACCTGCGACCGTAGCGGTCGCGCGGTTCCGGCCTGAGCGCCTAGAACCGCTAGACCACCGCGGCCGGCGTGTGAGTGTGTGTGTGTGTGTGTGTGTGTGTGTCTGTGAGAGAGAGAGAGAGAGAGAGAGAGAGAGAGAGAGAGACAGAGAGAGAGAGAGTTGAGCTTGCTCGAATATCGATGGCACGATGAACAGACGCAAATATCAAACGTTTTTGGAACAGAAGCTGCTGGTACTATTGCAAGATGTTTCCCTAGACGTGCGATAACGTATGTGCTTTCAGCACGACGATTGTCCAGCACATTATGCAATTGAAACACGGATGGAATTAGACCGTGAGTACAGCTGTCTGTGGATCACAGGAGGTAGCCCTATTAATTGGCCCCATAGGTCAGCCGATTCGACGTCGCCGTATTTCTTTCTGTGCGGATATTTAAAAGATTTGTACCAGCAAGCGCCAACAGGCTGTGAAGACATGGCCGAGCTCATCGGAAACGCCTGTGTTGACATAGCCGCAGTTATGCTTCTATCCTGTGTACGGTCATTTGAAAATCGGATCACAAAGTATATTGAAACTGGCGGTACTACGTTTAACACTGGTAGGAAACTTAAAGTAGCGTTCGCCTCGAGCAAAGACCACAGTGGCGCGTCCAGTAGTCCCCAGTCTGATAGGTCGAAGGAATGCGGCGTTGCAAATGGGGTTTTCAATTGGATGTTATGAAATACTGGCCATATCTACCCTCGCAAAATTACGATTGTGTAGCCATCTCTATTCCTCCGATTACAGCGCCACCTGTGGCGGAACGAAGGAAATGCTTGAAACTAAATGTATGTAGATTATGCCGTAGAATCTCAATCTGCAATAAAAAACCGGGTTCCCGTGGAAGATTTCAAAGTTGACCACCAGCACCCACGCACGCCCGGAGTGGCGTGTTAAGTGTGGTATCGTTCGATGTCCCCCTCTGAGACAAACAAATCAAATTGATAACTTTTTTTGATCTGATGAATAGTTTTCGAGATATTTCAATGTAGAAATTCTTCCAATCCATATGTGGCATACAGCAAACCAGTGCTTAACAGTACTGGTTAAAAACGGTTGCAATTTTAGTTTTTTATTTTTCAACGGCGCGTTTCGCCTTATTTAGGTATCTTCAGGTTATCTTTTCTAGATGGACGCGAGAGGAATCAAGATCTGGATAACGCGTTATGCAGATCTTGATTTCTCTCGCGTCCATCTAATAACGATAACCTGAAGATGCCTAAATAACGCGTTATGCAGATCTTGATTCCTCTCGCATCCATCCAGAAAAGATAACCTGAAGATGCCTAAATAAGGCGAAACGCGTCGTTGAAAAATAAAAAACTAAAATTGCAACCAAGACTGTTTTTAACCAATAATAATTCAATATCTTCAGTTAAAATGAACGCACTGTATAAACAGAGTGGTCAGAAAGAGTCTGGAAGGCTTGTAAGGGTGTTACAGGGCAAATTGTGCTGACAAATAATTGTTACGAACAAATTTTGGTACCTTGCGCCGCGTCCGAGTTAATTAGCATAGCAGTTAGGCAATCAGGCCGTTGGGAGCGCAAATTCAAGCGGCCCGCCAGTTACAAATAGCGTCCATTGTTCTCGTAGCGTAGATTCCACACAAGACTGCTCAGCTTATCGCCCGGCTTCGATCCTAAATACTGTTATTTGTCTATTTTTTGTACTTCCGTGTTGTTCGGTTTTCGGAAACCAAACGGAGAACACCTTTGGCGACATGGTCACTGCGGACCGCTTGAATTTGCACGCGTGAAAGCCTGTTTGGCTAACTTCAATGCTAATTAATTATGAAACGACGCAAAGCATCGAATGTTTTTTTTCTGAAGGGACCTCTGGCCAGAGACAGTGCATGCGCGCGCGCGCGTGTGTGTGAGTGAGTGTGTGTGTGAGAGAGAGAGAGAGAGAGAGAGAGAGAGAGAGAGAGAGAGTGAGAGAGAGAGAGAGAGAGAGTTGTGCTTGCTTGAATGTGTGTGTGTGTGTGTGTGTGTGCGGTCTACTTTAGAAAAAGGCATTTTGGCTGAAATTTCAACATGCATGGCAGAGTTTTTTTGTGTCTGTGACTCAGCATGTCCTTATGGTGAGTAGCAAAATTTCCTTTTCATAATGTGGTGTCTCCGCCAGACACCACACTTGCTAGGTAGTAGCCTTTAAATCGGCCGCGGTCCGTTAGTATACGTCGGACCCGCATGTCGCCACTGTCAGTAATTGCGGACCGAGCGCCGCCACACGGCAGGTCTAGTCTAGAGAGACTCACTAGCACTCGCCCCAGTTGTACAGTCGACTTCGCTAGCGATGGTTCACTGTCTACATACGCTCTCATTTGCCGAGACGACAGTTTAGCATAGTCTTCAGCTACGTCATTTGCTACGACCTAGCAAGGCGCCATATTCAGTTACTATGTATCCTGAACAGACAATATTGTGAATTATGTACCGTCAAGAGTGACGTTCATCATTAATGGTTAAAGTTAAGTATCAAACTAATTCCGTCCGCTTTCTGAATTCTAATTCCTTGTCATGTTCCAGACCGCACGTCAGTATAGTCCTTCCCCCTCACGCCAACCTGCGTGAGCTAAAACGCGTGCATCTCGGCCCCCTCTAATAACACGGTGTTGGCTCTTCTGCCAACACTTCACATAATATTGTTGTTATACCATCCTGGATTTTCTGTTTCGAAGGAAATATTGTAGAAATGGAAGAGGACGTAGGTGAAGATGAGATTGGAAGTATGTTACAGCGAGAAAAAATTTTACAAAGTCCTGGAGACTTAAGCTGAAACAAGGCCCCAGGATTGAATATATTCCTTCAGAACTACGGACAGGCTTGGGACAGCCAGTTACGACAAAACTCTTCCATCTGGTGTGCATGGTGTATGAGAGGCAAAATACCCTCAGATTTCAAAAAGAATGCAATAATTCCAGTTCCAAAAAAAGCAAGTGCTGACAGGTGTGAATATTACTGTACTATCTCTTTAGTAATTCATGGTTGCAAAAATACTACCATGAACGACTTATAGAAGAATAGAAAAAGACTGATAGAAGCTAACCTCTTGGAAGATCAGCTTGGATTCTGGATACATGTAGGAACACGCGAGACAATACCGACCCTGCGTCTTGTCGTAGAGGATAGATTAAGGAAAGGCAAACCTCGATTTAAAGCATTTGTAGATTCAGAGAAAGGATTTAACAATGATCACTACAATACTCTCTCCGAAATTCTGAAGGTGGCAGGGACAAAATGCAGAGAGCAAAAGGCTATTTACAGGTTGCACACAAACCAGACGGATGTTATAAGAGTCGAGAGGCGTGAAAGGGAAGCTGTGTTTAAGTATGGAGTGAGACAGGCCTGTAGCCTATCGCCGATGTTATTCAACCTAACAAAGAGGATTCAGATTGCACGTCCAACTGATTTTGATGAGCCTTGATGTAATGTACGGAGCATTCGAAACCAACTACAGTGAAAGGTTTTAGGTCACTATGTTTGTGGTTTTGAAGAAAATCAGTGTCAAAGGTTTCCTCACGGAGCAAGTGGAATCACTACAGCTCCTTGAAATAAGGAAATTTTATTTATACATACGAGATCAACAACCAATAATGTTTTCTTCCCGGTTAAGGAAAAATGTGATGAACTTCTTATCTACCTACTAGCTTTGATATGGGTTTGATCATACGTGCAGTACGTATTTTTTCCATTCTCGTGAAGTATATTATCCTTTATGCCATGAAACTCAATTTCCCGCCAGCTCTCCCGATCCTGCTTGTGCAGGTCTGGTGCTCGGAAGTCTCGCGAGAGGCCGTGTGGCCTACAGCCAGTGTGCGATTTGGAGGGGGGGGGGGGGGGGGGATGGGGGGAATTTCGCCCCCTCTGCATCAGACCATCCCCTCCTCTGGTTTTAGTTTGTACATCCCAACCTGGGATGTTTATTTCCCAAGCACTGGAGTAAAACTTTACATATAATTTAAATTTGTGGAGCCGAACACTGAAAGTTTTTAATAAGTCTTACTATTAATATTATTAATATGTTTCAGTTTTCTATCATCAGAATAAGTACAACTTTTCACAAATGTGCCTCTACTTTTTGAATTCCCCTCGTATACCTGTACCTGTATGTAGATGATTTTGTAAATAAGCTTTAACTATAATGCACTTTTAAAGATATAACAAGGGATGGCTTTTCTGATAGTGCATACGCGTCAATAGTGAGTTTCGGCATTAACATCAATTTATAAATAGCTGTTTAACCATGCGTAACGCCACGGTCCAAGCTAGTAACATATTTAATTCTACTAACCCCTTAAGACATCCCCCCCCCCCCCCCCCCGCCCACTGGTAAAAGCACAAATCGCACCCTGCCTACAGCAGCTCAACTTCGAGATTTTTCTGTCACATTCACTAGATGAGCAGGTCTTAATACTTGCGTCTGTCCGAACCATCATGTGTTGGGTTTCCTTTAGCTGCTACAAAATGGTTCACCAGAACCTCGTAGTTCTCCCACACTATTAAAACAGTACAAAACCCAGACGGACGCATCTTGCGTCTAAAACGCTTGCTATTTTCAACAGTTAAACACCAAGTTAGTCTGTAGTCGAATCGAATAAAGTGACACGAGGGGTATAGCCAAGATAATGTGAAGAGTAGTAGTAACGGGATGGTTTTGTTTGATGGTCAACAACACAGGTAAGGCTGGACTGTGCGTGTTCAGTAGGACTAGGCATCAGTGCAGGGTGTTTACAAGTTGTGGGCACTTCGTATTTGCATTCAGAGGCCGAGGTTGACGAACAATGAAATACTTAACGAGTTCCAGAGAGGGCAGATTGTGGGGGGTCCGATTAGTTGGAGCATCAGTAACCAAGGCAGCCAACTTATTGAATGTTTCAACAGCCATGACAGCCTACACAAAACATGGAAAGACATCATCGTGTAAACGTAATGGTGGGCGAAAATAAAACTAAATGACAGAGATCGTCGTACGCTAACACTGATTGTGTCAAAACAACACAAAACTACGGCGGATAAAGTGACTGCAGAGTTCAATAGCCGTCTTCGACACCCCGTATCTATTGACACTGTCCGCCGAGAACTCCATAAAGCGAATATTTATGGACGTGCTGCTATACCGAAACCATCAGTGACGATAACCAACGCAAAGAAGCGTGAAACGTGGTGCCAGAACCATACATCCTGAACGGCTGATCAGTGGAAGCGCATCATATGTTTCGACGAGTCAACGTTTTCGTTATTTCCAACATCTGGCCGGGTTTACGTCTGGAGAACTCCAAAATAAGCCTACAATCCTGATTGCTTGATTGAAACACCTAAGCATGGAGGTGGAAGCATGGTGGTGTGGGGAACCATGTAATTGTATTCTGCGGTCCCATAATTACTCTCAAAGGCCGTGTTACAGCCAAGGATTATGTGAGCATTTTAGGTGATCAGATGCACCCCATGTTTCAAACGTTGTTACCCATCAATGATGCCATATTTCAGGACGATGATGCACCAATTCACACAGCCATGACAGTACAATCGTGATATGAAAAGCATTCAATTGAAGTACAGCGTCTTCCCTGGCCAGCACAGTCCCCGGACTTGAACCTTGTGGGCGGTATTGAAGCGCAGACTCCGGAACGGATTTCCAGCTCCCTCGTCACTATAAGAGTCAGAAGAGGTTCCGATCGAAGAGTGGCATAACATTCCTCTGGAGAGTATGCAACCATTATATGCCAGTATTACAAGAAGGGCCGCAGCTGTATTGCGAGCAAATGAGGGTCCGACTCCTTATTAATAAACCATTCCTATGCAAGTACAGGTGTTCACATTATTTTTCCTATCCCCTTTTTTCATACGGCAGTGTAGTGAAGCTTGTGCAGTGTGGTGGACCAGACATGGAGGGGGAAGAAGCTCCAGCTGGCCACAGCGTACCTCTAGATAAAGTGCAGTCTAATCTCGCATCAAGTAGGCATGATTTTACATCGCTGCAACTGCCGCAAAACTTCTGTCAAACCACATCTCAGAATATGCGGTTCTGATTTTTTTTCGTCAGAAGTACCAGTACAGTGTACCGGTGTGTACCGTCACAAATCAAGCACTAGTCACAAGTATTTTATTTTATTCAAGATTCATTCCAAGGGTTACACTGTTATCGGAAGAACTTTTTCTTTTCTATAAACGCTACGTGGCGAGAAGGGGCTATGTATATTCTTGGATGTACAGGAAGGATAGTGTGTCCGGTATACTCTGACGTGGAAAATTTCGTACGTTTACACTGTCCGTAATATACACAACGTTGAATAGACCACTTTTCGAAACGTACAGGGCAGTACGGGAACGTTATAGTTTGTGTTGATGATATGTGGTGGATACATGTAATCTTAAAATCGCCACATTCATTCGAAGACATCCGCGAAGTACTTTGGCCCGACTGCCAAGCATGGAGCAAGAACGGAATTTCCAAAATTAAAATGGTTCAAATGGCTCTAAGCACTATGAGATTTAACATCCAAATGGTTCAAATGGCTCTAAGCACTATGGGACTTAAAATCTAAGGTCATCAGTCCCCTCGACTTAGAACTACTTAAACCTAACTAACCAAAGGACATCACACACATACGTGCCCGAGGCAGGATTCGAACCTGCGACCGTAGCAGCAGTGCGGTTCCAGACTGAAGCGCCTAGAACCGCTCGGCCACAACGACCGGCTTTCCAAAATTACTACCTGCTTTTAGTTGGTTCATTGCTGAACGTTTTCGCGCATTTTGCAATGAGTGTACTTCTTTTAGACGAGAAAACCCCATGATATCTGTGGTGTCACCGCCAGACACCACACTTGCTAGGTGGTAGCTTAAATCGGCCGCGGTCCATTTAGTACATGTCGGACCCGCGTGTCGCCACTGTGTGATCGCAGACCGAGCGCCACCACAAGGCAGGTCTCGAGATACGGAAGAGCACTTGCCCCAGTTGTACGACGACTTTGCTAGCGACTACACTGACGAAGCCTTTCTCTCATTTGCCGAGAGACAGTTAGAATAGCCTTCAGCTAAGTCCATGGCTACGACCTAGCAAGGCGCCATTAGCCTTACATAGTTTGATAGTTATCGTATGAAATGTCTCATCAAGACCGTTGTAAACCAATGACGGATTAAAAGTTAAGTATTCCCAAAGCAACGTACTTTTCTTGATAGCAATTCATTGAGCGTCCTGTTTCAGACTTCAAGATATTCTGCGTGAGCTTATAGCGTGCCTATCGGCCCCCTCAAAATAACACTGCGTCGGCACTTCTGTCGACACATCAATATCCTTATCAAATGATCATTTACGTATGTATTACCTTAATTTTGTGTTCTGACTTGTCGTTTATGAGGCATGCACGTGTAGTAAAATGGTACATAACTTCTGCATTCGTTTCAACATTATGTGTATGTCGTTTGATTTTGTCTACACTTCGAAAGATGATCTCGTAAATGGTTTAAGGATGATTTAGGTAGTCCCATCCAGTGGGAGGAGTGGATCCTATGCCAGTCACTAGTGGACAAAGTTGTGATTGTGTCTCAGAGATAACTGCTAAAGCTAACAGCATATTTTGATTTGTGTGTATGTGTGTGTGTGTGTGTGTGTGTGTGTGTGTGTGTGTGCGCGCGCGCGCGTGCGTGTAGCTCTCTATCGAATCTGCTGTCTGGCAAGTATTAAACAAGAATCACGATTAACTGGTCTCCGATAGATAACAAACATGTTGCATTTATGTATTTCAAAACTCTGCAACATATTTAGAATAAGTACAGGGAACGCTTCAGACGTCATTGCGTTTACATTAAGTTACTGCATACACACGTTATGTTGTCACCATCTGAAGGTATTACTGACTGTCGAGCGTTAAAAAAATGGCTCAAATGGCTCTGAGTACTATGGGACTTAACTTCTGTGGTCATCAGTCCCCTAGAACTTAGAACTACTTAAACCTAACCAACCTAAGGACATCACACACATCCATGCCCGAGGCAGGATTCGAACCTGCGACCGTAGCAGTCGCGCGGTTCCGGACTGAGCGCCTTAACCGCGAGACCACCGCGGCCGGCTGTCGAGCGTTACAGCTTTCAAAAATATACCTCGAATTCATTTGCGTTCTCATCACACCGTCCTGAAGAAACATCGAATTCCTTAACATGGGGGAGGGGGGTTTAATCCTCCCTGACATGCTTGTGCCAGTGTCGGCTGCAGGTGCGGACTTTTAAGAACCTGGTGGAACTGAACGGCGCTTGTTATTTACGTATTTATTCGTTAATGGCTTCCTTGAACTTTTCCCATTATGCTCCAATATCGTATCAGAAGCCTGAAGACGCTCTTGCGGCTCACCTATCTAGCCTGCACGAGCGAATAAGTGGCTGTATTTCCAACTCTTCCATTATAGAGCAGTTTCGACAGACAAAAATCGCTTAATTTATGTTCACTGTCTGATGTTTATCTTTCTGTTTCATTTTCCGTTTTGTTTCCTGTGAACTACCCTCAGTTTTTGAACCTGCCTCAGATTTTGACAGTGTGAGGTATAATACCCAATATAAACGGTACATCATTGTAATGACAAAACACCTGGTGACACACTGTATTACCGAGCGAGATGCACGGTGGTTAAGATACTGGCCTACATATGGACGGTGGTTCAGTCCTCGACCCGAACATTCACATTTGGGTTTTCCTTTGCTTTCGTTCTAGGAATAGCTGTGCTGCTATAGTTCTCTTTAAAAGAAAAGGCCTGTTTTGTTCCCCATCCTTTCCCAATCCGATTTAGTACTCCGTTTCTAACGGTGTCATTCTCGACAGAACATGAAACCCGTGATGGGGTATCTTCCTTCTTTTACCTAAGGATGAATTCTTCACAACAATAATTTCAGTAACGTTCATAGTTTTCCTGGGTAAAGTGCATTGTGCATAGATACGATCTTTGAAATGTGCCTAGTGAGTTTGGGAATTGTACCTACTAATTCAATTTGTCGTGGACAAAGTCTGCATCACTTGCGTCTAGTAATATCGAACACATTCTCAGCAGTTCTGGCGATGGCGCTGGGCGGGACATCTGTACTGGTATTATCCTGTTGGAAGAACACATCTCTCTAACGTTCCACGAATGGACTCTGTAGCGTCCCCATACTCTGATCGGTTAATTCATTTGAGAGCATATCGAAGGATGAAAGAAATGAGGCCATCGGCTCCGAATACAACTTAAACGAAATGAAATATATACAACTCAATGTCGATAATGGCAGTGACAACTAACGCAACTACAACAATACTTTTAATGTGAAATTATTAGACTAATAACTAAAAGTGGAACTGATATTTCACGGGAATCAATATTAACACTGGCTGAATAATTTGGTTGCTTTTAATGAACTTCGATAATTTCGAAATAATACTGTCGCCAGACCATTTTGGACAAACTTCACTGCAAAATCAGTTAACTATAAATTATGACTGTAGGTTCAGCTCGATTACGTAATTTTCTACTACGTCTGCAAACATTTATCCGTGATTACTGAATCATCCAGCACGAATCACGGTGCACAATAATTGACAGGGCATTCTTAACCCTACTAAGTAGTTTATTTTGCACATCATTCAACTCGTTTGGGTTAAAAAAGGACCTTTTCTTCTGTTTCCTGTAGTATACTCTTTACACATTTGTGTATTGAAATCATAAATAAAGTTATAATTTAGATACTTTAATGTATTAATCATCACACTGGTTAATAGAATAGCACAATAATACAATAATATATTATTACAATTATGCGTGAGTTGATTTTACTACATTATGCCTAACTTTTAGTAACACTTTTGAGATATATATGTATGATATTTCTTGCAAGTGAATTTTTTGCACGAACACATCGCACTGAACATTTGTTATCAATTTTTCCATAGCGATGTCATCTGCGTCTCTTCTTACTTCTAGGATCATTTTTTTTCCGACGTGGAGGCTGCAGATTCAAACCATGTTCTTTTCTCTACAGCTTATGTACAGCATTTCCTCTTGCAACATGTCCTCATATCCTCATCGATTAGCTGCTCGCCAAGAGTTTTTAGGAATTGCCTTCTTCACTATAGGGTGCTAGCTTTCCATTTCGGGTACGTTGCCTTGTATAGCACATAAAGTTGTTCTCATCATAATCGACTGCAAACCAACGCCGACAACGACAGTTCAGGTATACTTGCCGACATCGCAAGCTGGAGGTGAAGAGAGAGAGAAAGTATACGAGAATGTTGCACAGGTAATTCAGTACGTAAAGGCTGATGAAAATGTAACAGTCGTGGAGGACTGGAATGCAGTTGTAGGGGTAGAAGTACAAGAAAGGGTTACGGGAGAATATGGACTTAGTACTAGGAATGTGAGAGAAGAACGACTGACTGAGCTCTGCAATAAATTTTAGTTAGTAATAGTGAATGAATAGTCTGCTCAAGAATCACAAGAGGAGGAGGTACACTTGATCAGGCAGAGATTCAGAAATCAGGTATTGGATTGTAAGGCGTATCCTGGAGCACATATAGATTCAGATCAGAATTAGGTAGCGCTGAAGAGTACTTCGTTCTTGGTCGTCCTCTGTTATTATTCCCTCTTGGCTCTTGTACATATTGTATATTACCTGTTTCATCCTTTAGCTTACCCTTGTATTTCTCAGAATTTCGGACATCTTGCACCATTTTTCAATGTGGAACGCTTTTTCCATTGCGACAAATCCTATGATCGTGTCTTGATTTTTCTTTAGTCTTACTTCCATTATCAACCGCAACGTCAGAATTGGCTCTCTACCTTTTCTAAAGCCAAACTGATCATCATCTAGCACAACCTCAATTTCATTTTCCATTCATCTGTATATTATTCTTGTCAGCAACTTGGATGCATGAGCTATTAAGCTAATTGTGCGATAATTGTCGCAATTTTCAGCACTTCCAGTCTTCGTAATTGTGTGCATCATATTTTTCCGGAAGTCAGATGGTATGTCGGCAAACACATACATTCTACACACCAACATGAATAGCAGTCTTGTTGCCACCTCCCCCAATGATTTCAGGAATTCTGATGGAATATTATCTATCCCTTCTGACTTATTTGACCGTAAGTCCTCCAAAACTCCCCTAAATTCAGATTCTAATACTCGAGCCCCCACCTCTTCTAAATCGACTCCCGTGTCTTCTTCTAGCACATCACACAAATCTTCCGCCTCATAGAGGCCTTCAGTGCATTCTTTTCATCTGTCCGCTTTTTCCTCTGCATTTAACAGTGGTATTCCCGTTCACTCTTAATGCTACCACCCTTACTTTTCATGCCACCGAAGGTTCTTTTGACTTTCGTATGTGCTGCATCAGTTCTTCCGACAATCACATCGTTTTCTGTTTCTTCACATTTTTCTTGCAGCCATTTCGTCTTAGCTTCCCTGCACTTCCAATTTATTTCATTCCTCAGAGACTTGTTTTTCTGTATTCCTGACTTTCCTGAAATTTTTTTGTGCTTCCTCCTTTCATCGATCAACTGAAGTATTTCTTTAAATGCGAACATTTTTAGGTTAGGCTTTACCGTGACAGGTTTCGTAGTTGCCTGTAGTAGGTACTAACGCGGTGTAATGTGTGCACATAATCTACTCCAATGCGACTATCACTAAGGGAGCCTCCATGCCTAACGTCGTCATCCGAAGGACGGATCACCATGAACAGTGTTAAATTTCTCCCAGTCGATGAGACACAATTTTATTTATTTATTTGCTGAAATTTAAATTTGACCTGCGATCTAGGTACTACGGCACATCATGCTACACCTAGTACAACAAATTTTTAACTCATTGTAGGGGAAAGTGTTGTATTTTGCAACACTTTTCAGTCTTTCGCATCTAGCCAGACCTGTAATTGAAGTAATATACCTTCTTACTCCATTCTTAAAGAATAGCATTCACTTTTTGTGTGCTCTAAATTTTTCTGAAATCACTAAAATTGTAACAGAAAAATGAGCTGTTTGCCAGTGTAAGGTACACAGAAATAACGACCGAAGTCCATCAAAATTTAAAATTTCCTTTAATTATGTCATCTCATATAGGAATGTGAAAAGGATCAATGTACTCGAAAATTTTTGTTAAAATTTTGATGTACTTCAGAAAAACCATCAAGTTCCACTAAGTACTGAGGAAGTACAATCAAGATCCACTTCCCACTTAGAGCTTTTCTCCCCTTTTATTTTTCATTTTGCACTGACGTGACAAGAAGTCATGGGATACGGATATGTACATATACAGATGGCAGTAGTATCGCGTACGGAATGTATAAATGCCATTGGTGGAACTGTCATTTGTACTCAGATTCATGTGGAAAGGTTTCCGATGTGAATACGGCCGCCAGACGGAAATTAACAGACTTTGAATGCGAAGTGGTATGTGGAGCTAGACACACGGGACATTCCATTTCAGAAATAATTAGGAAATTCAACATTCCGAGAATCACAGTGTCAAGAGTGCACAGAGAATCCCAAATTACCTCTCACCACGGACAACACAGTGGGTCACGGCTTCCACTTCACGACCGGGAGTAGCAGCGTTTGCGTGGCGTTGTCAGTACTAACCGAAAAGCAACATACCGTGAAATAATGACAGATATCAATGTGGAACGTAAGGCGAGCGTATCCGTTAGGACAGGGCGACGAGATCTGGCGTTAATGGGCTGTGGCAGCAGACGAACGACACGAGTGCTTTTGCTAACAACACTTCACTCTTGTTTATTTGCTTTTTGGATGATCATTTTGAATTTAAAAGATTTTAAATCGGCATTTAAGTGGTGGCCATCGCTCTATCATCATTTGTACGTTGTAATCTCTCAAATTCAATGGCATTCTAAATGAATTTGTGAACTAAATTGTATGAAAATATTTAGAGAAATGTATTATTCACCTGTGGTAATTCACAAATTAGTTGTAATTGTTAACTTCCACTACCTATGAATAATGCAAATGTATGATATTTTTAAGTAAATGTTTAACTCTAATGTGCTCTAAGGACAGCTATAATGATAATAATAATAGCAATAAAAATAAAAATAATAACAATTATTATTATTCTCACTGATAGGTACAGTAATTAGAAGTAAATCGATACTATGAATTGTTTTTGTGCCAATTATGAAAATTGCTGAGAAGGTTAAGAAAATAGGGGCGAGGAGGGGGAAAAATAATTTGTGTTTCAGAAGTGGTCACAATGGGATAAGTCTGAGAGCCCATGATGTAGCTAGTTTGGAAATGAAAGAATTTTGCTCACCATAAAACTCTGAAACTGAAGAACTGGCGTTATCTTCCAAACATCTGTAATACACTCCTGGAAATTGAAATAAGAACACCGTGAATTCATTGTCCCAGGAAGGGGAAACTTTATTGACACATTCCTGGGGTCAGATACATCACATGATCACACTGACAGAACCACAGGCACATAGACACAGGCAACAGAGCATGCACAATGTCGGCACTAGTACAGTGTATATCCACCTTTCGCAGCAATGCAGGCTGCTATTCTCCCATGGAGACGATCGTAGAGATGCTGGATGTAGTCCTGTGGAACGGCTTGCCATGCCATTTCCACCTGGCGCCTCAGTTGGACCAGCGTTCGTGCTGGACGTGCAGACCGCGTGAGACGACGCTTCATCCAGTCCCAAACATGCTCAATGGGGGACAGATCAGCAGATCTTGCTGGCCAGGGTAGTTGACTTACACCTTCTAGAGCACGTTGGGTGGCACGGGATACATGCGGACGTGCATTGTCCTGTTGGAACAGCAAGTTCCCTTGCCGGTCTAGGAATGGTAGAACGATGGGTTCGATGACGGTTTGGATGTACCGTGCACTATTCAGTGTCCCCTCGACGATCACCAGTGGTGTACGGCCAGTGTAGGAGATCGCTCCCCACACCATGATGCCGGGTGTTGGCCCTATGTGCCTCGGTCGTATGCAGTCCTGATTGTGGCGCTCACCTGCACGGCGCCAAACACGCATACGACCATCATTGGCACCAAGGCAGAAGCGACTCTCATCGCTGAAGACGACACGTCTCCATTCGTCCCTCCATTCACGCCTGTCGCGACACCACTGGAGGCCGGCTGCATGATGTTGGGGCGTGAGCGGAAGACGGCCTAACGGTGTGCGGGACCGTAGCCCAGCTTCATGGAGACGGTTGCGAATGGTCCTCGCCGATACCCCAGGAGCAACAGTGTCCCTAATTTGCTGGGAAGTGGCGGTGCGGTCCCCTACGGCACTGCGTAGGATCCTACGGTCTTGGCGTGCATCCGTGCGTCGCTGCGGTCCGGTCCCAGGTCGACGGGCACGTGGACCTTCCGCTGACCACTGGCGACAACATCGATGTACTGTGGAGACCTCACGCCCCACGTGTTGAGCAATTCGGCGGTACGTCCACCCGGCCTCCCGCATGCCCACTATACGCCCTCGTTCAAAGTTCGTCAACTGCACATACGGTTCACGTCCACGCTGTCGCGGCATGCTACCAGTGTTAAAGACTGCGATGGAGCTCCGTATGCCACGGCAAACTGGCTGACACTGACGGCGGCGGTGCACAAATGCTGCGCAGCTAGCGCCATTCGACGGCGAAAACCGCGGTTCCTGGTGTGTCCGCTGTGCCGTGCGTGTGATCATTGCTTGTACAGCCCTCTCGCAGTGTCCGGAGCAAGTATGGTGGGTCTGACACACCGGTGTCAATGTGTTCTTTTTTCCATTTCCAGGAGTGTACGTTGTACAGCACTTTAATCTATGGAGCTCAAAATATTAGCAAATACTGCAACAAACACAATTCCCATGTCTCACAACAACAAAAACAGTAAAAAATGTTGGAAACTGCTTATGGCTGTCTCTAGTGCGCATTCCTCCAATGGCTCTAAGATTCGTCTTTAGATTGCAACACAGATCAAGAAACATCACGTGTCATTAGGTACACTATCCTCAAGGAACAACAGTCTGTCTTCATATGTATTCTGCTCAACAGAATGAAGATTCTTTCCATCAGTTCGTGAGTCACTGTAGAGAATTTTCTAATGTAACTGAGTACTTTGGCACAAATCCTGACAGTCAGGCACTGTGTGCTATGTGTGCTACCACACCCCTTCACCCAGGCGACCATTTATCAGCGACGAGAATTTATTCCAACACCAGAATTCAGTCCCGCTACCTCCCAATCGAGCGTCAATGCGGAGGCGTGCTATTCACTCAACTTCGGTTTTGTTCTTACCGTATGCAAGTGTCTCTCATACCAGGTTTCATCTTCTCACATCTCCTTGAAGAAATTTCTAGATAGTTATGTCTTGTTTTAAAATGTGTACTTTTCAGAAATTTTCAAATTGAAAGTACTTGTTATGTTCGGCCCCCTCTTCAGTATATACGATTTGCACGCTTGATCATCCTTAACTACTAGATATTAGTGAAACATTAGTGAAGATGTCTCAATTCATGCATTTCAAAGGATCATAACTGCGTTTATAAGTGCCGAATAAAAGAAATTAATTTGATGATTCTTTCGAGATATCTTCCCACCTGTCGCCATCTGTTTTATTAGACAATCAATCTCCGACACGATTTCAGTTGCACGTCATCTAACTCCTTCCAGAGGCAACAAATTTAGATTTTCAATATTCTATCCAGTTGCTGACTGAATTGAAAAGTTTAAAGGTTTCTAGTCATCTACTCATTAAGAAATATAGTCTTATTTCAATGGTTTAACACATTAAGACAAGGTTTACAGTTAGAATCTGTGTTTAGGATTTGAGGCAGCGCAACCCACCGCGCATATTACCAAGTCTATATTCATCTGGTACTTGAGGAGGACAGCAGTTAGTCACTGCCAAAAAGTTTTATACATAATTCCAATTTTCTAAACTTTCCCTCTCCGACTTATCCCACAAAATGAAAAAAGGAAAAAAGTTTATCGCTCGCTGTATTTTCGCTGCTCAAGCAATAAAATGTCGGCATCGGGCAAGAGGTTTTAAATTATTATTTCTATTCATCTTGGGCGTTAGTAAACCGCTTCAGCTGTATTTATGCCTTTATTATTGGACCACTGCCGGTTTCGTGGCACTAAAGGCCACATCTTCAGGTGAACATCTTCATAACAATAAATCCAGGAAAAATAACAACCCTGAGATATACACTGGTGTGATAGATTATTTTAAGATCTTAAATTTTGTTAAAAAAGTATTGAAAACTCCTACATGAGAATATTAGAACGTTAGTACTCACATAACTAAAAACTTAGAGCTGAAAAGCTCCGAACTTTGTAGCCAGCATTCGTTGTTCGTCAGTACAAAACACCGCTAAAAGGCGGTATGTCATAGAATAAAACAGCCGGATTTCAATATTGTGGATGGATCCCAAGCAAATCGTACTATCTAGAATGAGATTTTCACTCTGCAGAGGAGTGTGCGCTGATATGAAACATCTTGGCAGATTAAAACTGTGTGCCGGACCGAGACTCGAAACAGGGACCTTTACCTTTCTCGGACAAGTGGTCTACCACCAATGGTAGAGCACCTGCCCGCGAAAGGCAAAGGTCCCGAGTTCGAGCCTCGGTCCAGCACCCAGTTTTAACCTACCAGGAAGTATCAAATCATACCATAGTGATCCATTGATGTGGTGAAAATAAACGAAAACTATTAAGACCTAATTTTGAGCCAGAATGAAAAACCAAGAAGTGGTTGCCACCGAATGGAGGGATGCTCTACCTGGACAAAACCCGTCAAGTAAAGAGCTATTGACGGAAAACCAAAACCTGAATAACGGACCTGGTCTATACGCAATCGCTAACAGGGGACGCCGCCGCATGCTGTGTCATACCGATGACAGGAAAGTAAACACCGTGCCTGTAGATGGCTCGCGCATGCGCTGATGAGGCGCTTTGGGGGATACACGAATGATGAATACTGGGTTAAAAAGTACAATAAGTTTTTTGAAAAACAATCTGTTGAATACTAATCTTTATAATATGATATGTGAGATATTTTTTTCCTTAATAACGCTCGTAAGGTATGCTAAAGCTTGAGCGTATAATGACGTAAAAGAGAAACATCATAAGCACAGATTATGGGAACGAAACAGATCTGCCGGCAGTGTCCGCTGCATAAGCCTTAAAACTTTAAAGAACTTTAAGAACCTTAAAATTCTAAAGATTATTGTTTCGTAAAAATGTTTTTAAAAATTCTTCAATTTTTTTACAGTTAAAAGGGTCCAAGACAGTAATGATTTTTTTTTTACTTATTAAGACAAGATAAAAATTAATAAAATTTACAAAGTTTTTAAAAAATACTTGAATGGAAGATGTGGAAAGCCCGAGAAATAAGGATGCATAGGAGATGCGGAGGGGGAGAAGGGAGGAAAATAGAAAGGGCCACGAGGAACAAAGGAGAACTAGGTAAAGAAAACGCAATTACGTCAACTGACTTAGGCAGTCGCAATTTGCCAAAATTCTATGGTGTCTCTACAAAAAGATTGCCTGCAGTATTATATCTCGATTTAAAACCCTGTTCGCAATATATTTTGCAAAATTTATCTACGTATGTCACTGAAGGTCCCTGCAAAATTATGTCACTGTACGACTTGCAGTTCAGGAGATACGTCACAAATACTGACACGCGAGGAACGGGTGTTTTATACATGGCAGTTACATTCCTTAATGAATCAAGAGTGGCAGTGTTATTGGTAATAAATAACGGTACACTTTAATGAAAAGGTATAAACGACGTTTTCTGCTTTCGGATACAATTCAAACACACCTTCCAAAAGAAGATTTATAAACTCTAATCCTTAATCTCCTTTGCGGCTGGGATCTTCGGGAAATTAATTGTCCAATAGGTTCTTTCTTGTTGCAGGCAGCAAATGAAGTCGTCGGTGCATGGAAGGTGCCAGTTATGCATCACAAGCCGCGAGTTTAATTGCCACAAGCTCTGATGCGTTGCTTGGCTTGTTATAAACCAGCAAATTTCTGAGTGTAAGCACCCAAGCTTATAACGACCGGATTTATTCCCTCCGTTAAATATGCGGCGGTCGTTGGACGCCAGAAGCAAACAGACATATCCCGGCGTGATTTACGCCGCCTTTTGAATAGTACCTTCCTCGAGCACAATGCGCGGTGGAACTTCGATTAATCGCGGGCTCTCGAGCGATTTATACCCACGTTGCGAGGGCACGGCGACAGTGGGGGATATTTATTCATTTTATGCGTGCGTTAGACGTACTAACCACAGTGCGAGCGGCCGAGGCCCATCAAGTGCGCGAACAAAGGACCGGAGCGCAGGTGGCATCTCTGATTACAGCGCATCGCGGCGTCGTAGTTGGCTCGCACAAGTCGCTCCCAGCACTTTATTGGCTCATACGCTCGCAAACAATTACGACATTCGAGAATGTGGACGTGGAAGGCCACGGCTTCTATCGCTAACGGTCTGATTAAAAAGAGTAACGAGTATGTTCGTACGCTGTCACAAACTGAAACGCTTTGAATAGCGCGTATGTTGCTCTTCTAATTAAGGTTGCTAACAACAAAGAAACCAATTTCTCTTTGTACAGGAACATAACATGGCATCATCGCTATGTTAACAAAGCCAAGATTTTATCGTAAATTATGACGTGGAGTCACGTTCACTGCGTACACAGTCAAGAGAAAGACAAGACGCAACACAAGCATATGGTATGTATGAAGTGAAGCAGGGATGCTTAATATTTGACAAATCATGAAAATAAAGACTAACCCAAAGAACTGCTACGTCTCATTTCTAAAATGAATTAGCTTTTGCGTTACAACCCACATATGTACAATTGTCAGTAGACCCAAGAGATGGGAATGCGCACAGAGGCGAGTTTAGTTCATATGTTCATCACAAGAGGGAAGCTTTGATATATTTATCACCTGTTTACCCAAAAGTCTACTAAATACCAACAGTTGATTTGAAAAATAGAGGGCAGGGCTTGGGATGCTTTGTGTTGTGGACTGGCAAGACAGCCAATCCACTATGACAGGAAGCCGAAAGGCACGCCTTTAAGCTCACGCAGGCTGGCGTGAGGTCTGGAACAGGACACGGATTTTAGACTTCAGAGAAAAGGAGGTAACTGGTAGAATACTTAACTTTAATCCATAATAGGTGAACATCGCTCTTGACGGTACATGTTTTACAGCATCAATAGTAACGGGTAATGGAGCCTTGCTAGGTCGTAGCAAATGACGTAGCTGAAGGCTATGCTAACTATCGTCTCGGCAAATGAGAGCGTATTTAGTCAGTGAACCATCGCTAGCAAAGTCGGCTGTACAACTGGGGCTAGTGCTAGGAAGACTCTCTAGACCTGCCGTGTGGCGGCGCTCGGTCTGCAATCACTGATAGTGGCGACACGCGGGTCCGACATGTACTAACGGACCGCGGCCGATTTAAAGGCTACCACCTAGCAAGTGTGGTGTCTGGCGGTGACAACACACTTTGAATGCAAATAATGTTGAAATTGGGAAAAAGAAGAAAGAAAGGTACTGGGTATACACCGAACTGCCAAAGAAACTGGTATACACACCAGCACTCATATAGAGAGATACGTAATCTGGCAGAATTCGACACTGCGGTTGGCAACGCCTATGTAAGACAAGTCTGGTGCTGTTGTTAGATCGGTTACTGCTGCTACAATGGCAGGTTATCAAGATTTAAGTGAGTTTGAGCGTGGTGTTATAGTCGGCGCAGGAGCAATGGGACACAGTATCTCCGAGGTAGCGATGAAGTGGGGATTTTCCAGTACGAGTTTACCGTGAATATCAGGAATCCGGAAAACATCAAACGTCCGACATCGATGCGACCGGAAAAAATCCTGCAAGAATGGGATCGACGACGACTGAAGAGAATCGTTCAACGTGACAGAAGTGCAACCCTTCCGTAAATTACTGCAGATTTCAATGCTGGACCAACAACAAGTGTCAGCGTGCGAACCATTCAACGGAACATCGTCGATATGGGCTTTCGGAGCCGAAGGCCCACTCGCGTACCGTTGAAGACTGCACGCCTCGCCTGCGTCCACAACAACGACATTGACTGCTGATGACTGGAAACATGTTGCCTGGTCGGACAACCTCGTTTCAAATTCTATCGAGCGGATGGACGTGTATGGGTATGGAGACAACCTCATTAATCAATGGATCCTTCATGTCAGCAGGGGACTGTTCACGGTGGTGGAGGCTCTTTAATGGTGTGGGGTGTGAGCGGTTGGAGTGATATGGGACCCCTGATAGGTCTAGATACGACTCTGACAGGTAACACGTACATAAGCATCCTGTCTGATCACCTGCATCCATTCATGTCCGTTGTGCATTCCGACGGGCTTGGGAAATTCCAGCAGGACAATGCAATACCCTGCACGTCCATAATTGTTACAAAGTGGTTCCAGGAACACTCTTCTGAGCTTAAACACTTCCGCTGGCCACCAAACTCCCGAGACATCAACATTATTGAGCATATCTTGGATACCTTGGTACGTGTACTCAGAAGAGATCTCCACCCGCTCGTACTCTTACGGATTTATGAACAGCCCTGCAGGATTCATCGTGTCCTTCCCTCCTGCACTACTTCAGATATTAGTAGAGTCCATGCCACGTCGTGTTGCGGCACTTCTGAGTGCTCGCGGGGGCCCCTACACTATATTAGGCAGGTGTACCAGTTTCTTTGGCTCTTCAGCGTAAATTGCATGGAACTGTCGACACAGAGCACTTAGAGACACAGAGGAATTACAGATATTCGCTGTGAGTGGTCACTGATTTAAATCAAGGGAAAAAGTTGAAAATTTGGGCTGGACCAGGGTGCGAAGCCGTGTCTCCTGCTTACTAGGCAGATGCTCTGATCACTGCACCATCCGGGCACAGTGGTTATCGCAACTGCGCGGATTCCCCTAACACGCCTCCCGTAAGGCCCAAATTAACTTATCCACACACCACTAACGTAGAGCCCCTTGTTGATTATCCCTATTACTCTCGGGATTCTGCCGATTCCTGTAAGAATTCGAGCCTGGTGTGCATCCCCTGTAGAGATCATTGGCATCCTCGCTTTAATTATACGTGCGTGATGTCCGAAAGAACAGACACGAAATATACGCAAAGTACTTTGTGGCCTCAACATAACCAAAAGTTTTATTTACTACATTTTGTACATGTAATTACATACCAAGAACAATTAGCTGATAGGGCTAATGGAAACTGTACCACTGCAGTGGTGATGACACGGTACGTATACAGTGCCATAAAACAATCGACGACATTCTACGGTCACATATAATATACCAGATGGAGAAGAAAATAGTGCCCAGGTATGTCGGGAGACTTTTATAGACATTTTTGCAGTATCTATAAGCACTCTTCAAGCTCCAGCCTCGAGAAAAAGAATAGAGAATTTTTATTTGAAGAAAGGAGAGTAAGGATCGCTAGCTAACAAAGCTTCCCACTGAAGCTATGGAGACCATTGAACAGCACATACGTAGCACACTAAGAGCAAACAGCCAGTACTGGAGTGCTAAATCTGTAAAGGAATACCTCAGCAGCGATTTCAACATACACAGATTGTACCAGTTTTACATGTCGGCTAATCCTTCAGTGGCTGTTTGTATAGAGATTATGCTCGAGCTTTAAGGAAGGGTTTTCCCGGTCTTTCATTCGGATTACCACTTTCCGATACGTCCCCAAGTTGCGATAAACTTTAGTGTGAAATAAAATGTTGCGAATCTATCCCAGATCTAGCAAAGACTAAACTATAACAATACCACAGGTAATCTGAAAAGACCATGAGACCCCATAAATATGAGTCCTCAAACCCTCAGATCCTGGTAGCAACGTATATGTGATTGCATAGACCTGGAGCAGATTTTATATGTTTCGACACTGGAATATTGTGATATGTTTATGAAAGGCAGTTATCCTGCTGTAATTTATGTGTCCATGTGTGTGATTTTAATAATGCCTGCACAATGAGGTGGCAGAAGTCGTGGGATACCTAGTAATATCGTGTTGGAACTCCTTTCTCCCGGCGCAGTGCAGTAACTCGACGTGGCATGGACTCGGACAGTCGTCGGATGCCCCAAATGGAAATATTGAGCCATACTGCCTCTACAGCCGTTCATAATTGCGAATGTGTTGCAGGTGCAAGATTTTGTGCACGAACTGTCCCCTCGATTAGGTCCCATAAATCCTCGATGGGATTCATGTCGAGCGATCTGGTTGGCCAAATCATTCGCTCCAACTGTCCAGTACGTTCTACAAACCTAATCGCTGACAATTGGGGCCAGGTCACGTAGCGCATTGCCTTCCATAAAAATTCAATCGTTGTTTGGGAACATGAAGTCCGTTGAACGGCTGTAAATGATCTGCAAGCGGCTGAACATGACTATTTCCAGTCAGTAATCGGTTCAGTTGGACCAGAAAGTCCATTCCATGTAAACACAACCCACTGCACTATGAAGATACCACCAGCTTGCATAGAGCCTTGCAGACAACATGTGTCTATGGGGTCTGCGCCATACTCGAAACATACCATCAGCTCTTACCAAACGAAACTGGGATTCGTCTGACCGGGCCACAGTTTTCCATTCATCTGGGTTCCAATCGATATGGCCATGAGCCCCAGGGAGGCGCTGCAGGCGATGTCGTGCTGTTAGCAAAGGCACTCGCGTCGGTCCTGTACTGCCATAGCCCATTAACACCACTTTTCGCTGCACTGTCCTAACGGATACGCCTGCCTTACTTCTCACATTCACTGTTGCTTGTTTGTTAACACTGGCAACTCTACCCAAACGCTGCTGCTCTCTGTCGTTGAGAGAAGGCCGTCGGCCACTGCATTCTCTGTAGTGGGTAACGCCTGAAATTTGGTATTCTTGGCATACTCTTGACACTGTGGGTCGTCGAATATTGAATTTCCTAACTATTCCCGAAATTTGAGGTCCCATGCGTCCAGCTCCAACCAGCATGCAGCGTTCGGAGTCTGTTAGTTCGCGTCGTGCAGCCATAATCACATCAGAAATCTTTTCATAAGAATCACCTGAGTACAAATGGCGGTTCCAGAAATGCGCTATACTTTTATACCTTTTGTACATGATACTACCGTCATCTCTATATGAGCACATCATCTGACATCAATGTATGTGCATGTGGCATGGACTAACTGCAGGCCAGGGGAGGGAACGAGATAGTGTCCTGGTCTCCTTCAAGTACTGAAAAATTTTGACCTAAAAACTTCCTATTATGGAGTAACATCTTCGCAGCACAGAATAAAAACAGGATGATGGTCTTCCTTCTTGTTATTCTTAGGTCACAGATTCTCTGACAGCAAAAGTTCATAATATCCGGACACAGCTACTTGCCATGCGATAGGGATTTCACCCTGATTCACAACATGAAGAGGTTATGCTAGGCATTTCTACCTGACGACCTGCATGACACTGGAAAACGTACTGCGTACGCCATCGAATTTGAAGTCGTCGACGTAACTAAACGCCGCGCGGGATTATTCGAGCGGTCTGAGGTGCTGCAGTCATGGACTGTGAGGCTGGTCCTGGCGGAGGTTCGAGTCCTCCCTCGGTCATAGGTGTGTGTGTTTGTCCTTAGGATACTTTAGGTTAAGTAGTGTGTCAGCTTAGGGACTGATGACATTAGCAGTTAAGTCCCATAAGATTTCACACACACCAACTTAACTAAACAAAATTTCATCAGTATCCTCTCTGCTGCCGATTCCTTGGTAACAAAAGACAAGCTGTAGATGTCAAAGGCGACGATGGAATCCTTCTCAACATGGAATCCCGAAGTCAAGAAGTGAAATACACCTTGTATGAACTGGAAACTTGGAAAACTTCTAACGAAAGGAATCTGAGACCAGATTGTAATATTCAACAAAACTGAATGGAAAGAGAACTTAACGCAGAAAAAATAATGCTTGTTATCAATTATGTAATATCTAGATGAAAAATACAGATCGTTTTATGAGAACTTCCGTCATGATCATGTGAACTGATTTGTATTTTGAGTTTCTTTCAAAAAGTGTTTTGTTACTAAGACTGAAACTATATCTACATCAACACACATACTCCGGAAACCACCGTTTGGTGCATGACGGAGGGTACACTGTACCACTACTAGTCAATTCCTTTTCTGTTTCACACTCTAATAGAACGAGGGAAAATATGTGTCTATATGCCTGCATAAGAGCCCTAATTTCTATAGTCTTATCTTCACGGTTCTTACGCAGAATGTACGCTGGCGGCGGTAGAATCGTTCTGCAGTTAGTCTCAAACGTCGGTACTCTAAATTTTCTCAATAGTATTCCTCGAAAAGAAAGTCGCATTCCCTCAAGTGATTCCCATATTCTCCATAATACTTGCATGTTTTTCGAACCTGCAGCTAACACATCTAGCAGCTCGCCTCCGAATTGCTTCGATGTCTTCCTTTAACACGACCTGGTGTGGATTCCAAACACTCGAACAGTATTCAACATTGGCTCGCAATAGTGTCTCTTTTACAGATGAATCGCACTTTCCTTAAATCCTCCCAATAAACGGAAGTCGAGTATTCGTCTTTCCTACTGCAACCCTAACATTTCACACTGTTTTGGAACGTTACTCCCACATGTGTAATCCATGTGACTGTCAAGCATCAAACTATTAATACTGTATCCGAACATTATGGGTTTGTTTTTCCTACTTGTCTGCATTAACTTATCATTTTTCAACCTTTAGAGCTAGCTGCCATTTATCATACCTACTAGAAATTTTGTCTGAGTCATCTTGTATCCTTCTACTGTCACTCAACGACAGCACGTTCCCATGCACCACAGCATCATCATCAAGCAGCCTCAGACTGCTGATTACCTTGTCCGCCAGATCACTTAAGTATACAGTAAATAACAGCAGCCCCATCACACTTCCCTGGGGCACTATTGACGATACACTTGTTTCTAATGAACACTCTCTCTCGAGGAAAACATACTTGGTTCTGTGGCCTAAGAAGTCTTCGAGCTACTCACATATTTGTGAACCTATTCCTGGTGGCAAGAATAGATGGCAAAAACAGGCTCGCATAAGCGATCCTATTTTAACTCTATGATACATAGGTTAAGTAATCTTCCGCTAGACGATGACGAAATAAACAAGGAGCTAGATATCTTGCAGGAAGTAGCGATCAACAAAGGTTTCAGAGCGTAAATGGTCACACAACTATTTGAACGGAAACTTAAAAAAGGCAGGGCAGGTATAACAGATGAAATCACACTTTAAAGAGATGATGTTAACTATAAAAAAACTAAGTTTGCCAAATTACCATATTTAGGAGTAGTATCAAACAAAACTGCACAGGTGTTCAAGAAAACCAACGTGGGGATCAGCCTTCACACAGACAATACATTAAATAAAAAATTAAGACATGGAACAGGTACAACAAACCAGTTTGCAAGATCAGGGGATTACAGAATAGAATGTGGCTCATGCACAAAGTATTGTATTGGACACACTGGGCGGGCATTCAACGACAGGTTTAAAGAACACGCCAGGCAGACAGAGAGAATTACCTCTACCTTTAGCAAACACTTCATTGAGAATAAACATGTGGTCAACAGCATAGATTCATCCCTTAAAATATTGCATACGGTGCCTAAAAGTAGAATCATGAATATTGTAGAAGAAATAGATATTTACAACTGTATTAAAAATCGTCCCAATAACCTACCTAATGATCAAATTGATTTAAAAAATAAAAGATTTTTAGATAACTTTTATGTACAAATGATAGATTGTAAAATGGCTTACAGGCGCAATATCTTGACATCTTATGGGAGTTTAGCACCCTGACGTTTTGCATAGACAAGCGTGTAAACGAGGTTTTAAATAATATATATATTTCTCTTTATTTGATGTATTTTCAGATCGCCAGTTTTTATGTGATGTATCTGACCAGTTTTGTCTTAAATCATAAGCAACAAATCTTATCAGCAATCTGGTGTATTTTACTGTAAAGAAAAGAGTATGGACTATAACGAGGGAAGAAAAGCATACTCCAATGTATTTTATTTTTGTATGTTCTATAAATGAAATGTAGCCTCGACATTTCATTGTATCCGAAGCTTGTGATTTATTGTATCAATCTACTTCAACAGTAATTCATAGAATTAGACAATTACCGAAAAACATTTTAAACAATTTCGATGGAGTAGTATACATATTTACTTAGTCCTGTTTGCTATAATAGAGCCTGGTTGAAGGATGCATCAAGTATTTGTGCGGTGACATTGTGATGTTTTGTCAGGATTTGTGGTGCTGCACAGTGAATTAGATTGCTGGCGAGCGTTTTACGCCATTTATATTCGTAAAATTTATACACATACAAAGTATTATATATCAGAGCTCTGTCTTCATCTCATTTACGAGCACTTAATGTGAGAGCTTATTTATAGAGAACACATGTGTTATTCCCTATTATGTTGTAAATAAATATTCCCATCCTATCCTACTGCCCATTACAATCATAGCACTATTTAGTAAGCTGTATGGTGTCGACAGATGAAAATACTTTACGATGTAAAGCTTATAAGTTGTATCCTTGATGTGCACTATCTTTGCTACGTGCACAGGCAGTATCTTTAGTAAATGTATTTTCGCGCCAACTGACTTAGCTCCACAGGCTGTCAGTGCACCTGAACTTGTATGTGTGATAGGTTATTAGAACGATGGTAACATCGACAGTTCCTTATATATTTAACAACATATTACGATGTAATAAGTGTCGTACTCATCGGATCTTGTGGGACTTTCACAGTCAAAAGGCTGCATTTTGACGACGACATGTACTACCTCCTGTGGGTGTAGCCAAACTCCCGCGGTGTCGATGACGCCACTTGGAGCGTCTCCACAGACAGAGGCACTCACTGAGGGCAGCTCAACCAGATACACAACACAGTTCAACCCTGAGGTCAAAGCAGGAACAGCAGATTTGCTGCTTACACTGCCCCCACACTTGGCAGAGGCCGCCAGTGTTTTACAGCAGCAGCAGACGACATGTACTCATGTCAGATAGTTTTATATTCTGACATAATGTAAGTAATGTACATTTATCTCCAATTTTTGTAATTGATCTACTTTATTGATGAAATGTTTGCTTAATTACGTATATACACCCTGTGCTTCACTTTTGTATTTTTGTGTTTAAGTAACTTTGCAGTGTTACTTGAAAATGGCCATAAGGCCGAAATTGCAGTAGGAACAATTGACAGCAGTGGGGGAAAGAAGTACAGTAGAAGAAGAATGGGTAGCTCTGAGGGATGAAGTAGTGAAGGCAGCAGAGGATGAAGTAGGTAAAAAGACGAGGCTAGTAGAAATCTTTGGGTAACAGAAGAAATATTAAAATTTAATTGACGAAAGGAGAAAATTTTAAATGCAGTAAATGAAGCAGGCAAAAAGGAATACAAATTTCTCAAAAATGAGATCGACAGGAAGTGAAAAATGGCTAAGCAGGGATGGCTAGAGGACAAATGTAAGGATGTAGAGGCCTGTCTCACTAGGGGTAAGATAGATACTGCCTACAGGAAAATTAGAGAGACCTTTGGAGAAAAGAGAACCACCTGTATGAATAACAAGAGCTCAGATGGAAACCTAGTTCTAACCAAAGAAGGGAAAGCAGAAAGATGGAAGGAGTATATAGAGGGTCTATACAAGGGCGATGTACTTGAGGACAATATTATAGAAATGGAAGAGAATGTAGATGAAGAGGAAATGGGAGATACGATACTGCGTGAAGAGTTTGACAGAGCACTGAAAGACTTGAGCCGAAACAAGGCCCCGGGAGTAGGCAACATTCCATTAGAGCTACTGACGGCCTTGGGAGAGCCAGTCCTGACAAAACTCTACCATCTGGTGAGCAAGATGTATGAGACAGGCGAAGTACCCTCAGACTTCAAGAAGAATATAATGATTCCAATCCCAAAGAAAGCAGGTGTTGACAGATGTGAAAATTACCGAGCTATCAGTTTAATAAGTCACAGCTGCAAAATACTAACAGGAATTCTTTACAGACGAATGGAAAAACTGGTAGAAGCCGACATCGGGGAAGATCAGTTTCGATTCTGTAGAAAAATAGGAACACGTGAGGCAATACTGACCTTACGACTTATCTTAGAAGAAAGATTAAGGAAAGGCAAACCTACGTTTCTAGGATTTGTAGACTTAGAGAAAGCTTTTGACAATGTTAACTGGAACACTTTCTTTGAAATTCTAAAGGTGGCAGGGGTAAAATACAGGGAGCGAAAGGCTATTTACAATTTGTACAGAAACCAGATGGCAGTTATAAGAGTCGAGGGGCATGAAAGGGAAGCAGTGGTTGGGAAGGGAGTGAGATAGGGTTGTAGCCTCTCCCCAATGTTATTCAATATGTATAATGCGCAGGGAGTAGGTATTAAAATCCATGGACAAGAAATAAAAACTTTGAGGTTCGCGGATGACATTGTAATTCTGTCAGAGACAGCAAAGGACTTGGAAGAGCAGTTGAACGGAATGGACAGTGTCTTGAAAGGAGGATATAAGATGAACATCAACAAAAGTAAAACGAGGATAATGGAATGTAGTCGAATTAAGTCGGGTGATGCAGAGGGAATTAGATTAGGAAATGAGACAAAGTAGTAAAGGAGTTTTGCTATTTGGGGAGCAAAATAACTGATGATGGTCGAAGTAGAGAAGATATAAAATGTAGATTGGCAATGGCAAGGAAAGCGTTTCTGAAGAAGAGAAATTTGTTAACATCGAGTATAGATTTAAGTGTCAGGAAGTCGTTTCTGAAAGTATTTGTATGGAGTGTAGCCATGTATGGAAGTGAAACATGGACGATAAATAGGTTGGACGGGAAGAGAATAGAAGCTTTCGAAATGTGGTGCTACAGAAGAATGCTGAAGATTAGATGGGTAGATCACATAACTAATGAGGAAGTATTGAATAGAATTGGGGAGAAGAGGAGTTTGTGGCACAACCTGACGAGAAGAAGAGACCGGTTGGTAGGACATGTTCTGAGGCATCAAGGGATCACAAATTTAGCATTGGAGGGCAGCGTGGAGGGTAAAAATCGTACAGGGAGACCAAGAGATGAATACACTAAGCAGATTCAGAAGGATGTAGGTTGCAGTAGGTACTGGGAGATGAAGAAAGTTGCACAGGATAGGGTAGCATGGAGAGCTGCATGAAACCAGTCTCAGGATTGAAGAACACAACAACAACAATATGACTGTGAATCCCAACCATGAGAAGTTTCTTTGGGATGTTGCTAAGTTCGCGCCTCCCATTCGCGCCTTCTTTGGTCTTGACGAAACATCAGATACCCATTCTGCGCTTTAACGTTTTGTGGTAAGTTCCGAAGGGCAACACAAATACTCGTCACCAGTGATGTTTCTTCCCAAAAAAAGAAGCGTCCGCGCCAGGCGTCGACACCTCTTTTTTATGTTCGGGAGTCCAGGAGTGCAGGACAACAAACTGTTCACACTTTTTTTTTTTTTTTTTAAATATTCAGGAGAATGTCTTGAACATCCGTTTTAGAGATTCTCATTTCGTTTCTCCATTGCGAATTGTGAGACAACAATCTTGGCACACTACGATCGCACGCCCACTACTTCACACAGCCTGCTCATGACAGATTGGTCAAGTGCACATCTGTTGTTTACATTTGTTAGTTCAAGCTGCCATCGTAGCTGCTGCGCTGAATTCGCTTATACGCCAAGAATAAAATCGGTCTCGGGTCTTTTCGGACAGACGGTGCATTGCCTACGTGTCCGCCAGTAAATGTTTTAATCGCATCCGGCCACGTTTGCACGAAATGAATAGTTGAGGAAAAAGAATTTCGAAGTTGTGTTTCTTCCAGTGAAGTGAATGACAAGAAAGCGTTTGTGTTAAGAGGCGATTACCTATAAGGAGCGCTATCCGGAAAATAGTGGGAAACGGAGAATTAGGCACGCCAACTCTCAGTCCTGTTTACATTTTCCGTGTGAGCAGAAGGTTATCTATTGGTGTGAAACTCACGAGGTAATACCGGAAAGACGATCTCTGGACCCAGTTCCGGAGGTTTTTCGGACGGTTTATACTAGGTCAGACGCAGACAGCATTGAGTGTTCTATGAAATGTAAAAGAACGCTATACAGGGCCAACAAAATGTATACCAAGACCAATCCCTTAAAATAGGGCCGACAGCTGGATTCTAACAGCAAAACGACTTCTTGGGATATGGGCATGGCTTCTGGATGCATAGCTTGCAACTGCACTAGTGCCGCAGTTTCCCAACGTATTGCTCATTGCAGACAAACAGCATTCACTCTTGTGTGAATCATCTCACATTCGGATGTTGAGATAGTCGGCGCAGTCACTGGAACATAGTGAGAAGAGACCAGTTAGGAGATAGCGTGATCCTGGAGAGGGTTGTTATCATACTGGGTGAGTCTACGGAGCTTCACATCTTCCGCAGTCAGAGAAATGTCTTCGCTATACACAAGAAACATAGAACTGTAACATGCTTTTTAAATACGATTGATACTGGAGGCTAAATTTAAAAAAAATTCAAGACAGTTTCATTGGATTTATCGAGAAACACCGTTAGAGAACAGAACATGGTGGTCGGTGTTTGGAATTAACAGAAACACTGGTATACGCTTTAGGGAACGAGGGGTAATACACAACTCGCAGTGAATGAAGAAGGAACAGTGAAAGTGGAAGACTGTGGGAAAAAGTATTAGTAGTGTGCCGCTTGACACATTCACGTCCATTAGATACCCAGGCGTAACGTTACAAAGCGATATGAAACGGAACGAGCACGCCATGAAGCAGTGGGGAAGCCGAATGGCGTCTTCGGTTTATTGGGAGAATTCTGGAAAAGTGTAGCTCAGCAATGAAGGAGAGCGCATATATAACACTAGTGCGACCCATTCTTGGGTACTGCTCGATAGTTTGGGATCCACACCTCGCCGAATTAAAAGAAGATGTCGAACAAATTCAGCGGCTAGCTAGTGTTTAGATTTATTATCGGTGGGTTCCATCAACATGCGAGAACTCAAAAAGGAATCCCTGGAGGGAAATTGACGATCTTTTAGCGAAACGCTGTTAAAAAATTTAGAAAACCGCGATTAGAAGCTAACTGCAGGACGGTTCTGCTTCCGCCAACGTAGGCACTTCATTTCGCAGAAGATCCGCGAACATAAAATAAAAGAAAGTAGGGCTTGTACGGAGTCGTTTTCCTATCACTCTGTTTGCGAGTGGAACAGGAAATGTCTACTAGTGGTACAAGATATTCTGCGCCATGCACCATACTGCGGCTTGCAGAGCATTTATGTAGATGTGTTCGAAATAAATAAGAGCAGAAGGTAGGGTTGCAATCTTTCTGACCAAATGTTCAACCTACACAAACTAAGGTGACTGGTCTGGCAAGAATTCATGACGTTTTTGAACAAACGGACCTAGCGCCCTGGCAGATTTTCAGTGAGCAGCCGTGGCCATTTCTCAGCGCGATGTTGTCTTGGGCTGGCTGCTGGACTGTCCTTGGTCCCACTTCGAAATCTGCAATGATAGTCGATGACCCACCTTCGATGTACCAGCTGTCGGTAATCGTGTGGTCGGTTGATCTCCTCCCTACCGGATGGTAGGTTTCAGCACAAGGAGATGGCTGACTGTTGAATAGGAACATAGATCACAAGGGGCCCTCTTGCTGGCTTCCTCATTGAAGTTCAGAGCTGGCAGCACTCCGAGACGTTGTGTTGTCGGAAAACATTCATTTCCTTCGTCAGTAGATGATAGGGCGATTTCCGCATTTGGAGCCCGTACCTTCGGCATAATGACTGCCCATTCGTCTTCTCTTCCGCTCGCATTCTTTCCATATTGCGTCACGTACCCGCAACACCACCTGGAGGCATTAACCTCACTGTGGGGAGCGGTCATAATATTTTGACTCATCAGTGTATAAACGTTTTGAGGCACCCTACTTTTTCTTCTCGAACTGCTTTTGCCCCTTTGCAATCTGTTTACAGTGAAGACCAACAGCGGTCAGTAATAATAACCGAGGTACGCACATCGACTTATTTTAAGAATTAAACTATGCTATTTGGCCATAACAGAAGTTCTCAGTATCAGCGTAACCTCCTCTGTAGATCCAAAAAGAAATCGCAGAATAAAAATACATGAGATATATGGATTTTTGTGACGCTGCTGCGGTTGTTGAGAGCCCTAATCCCATGTAAACATAGCCCGACGATAAAAATAAAGCATCCAGAAGACATAGTAGGATGTAAATGATTAGAACGGCAATTCTCTATGACACTTAAAACGGCCACTAGATTGCATTGGTGTTGTTCGATTTTAATGCTATTGCCAGATATGTTGTGGAATACAAAGGGCGCAAATAGTGTCAGATGTTGAGTGATCTCTGTGAGGGATACGGGATGTCGCACAATTGTGTGAGATAGCATTATCAGCACCTTACAGAGTTTCAAAGGGTCCTCATTATGGTGCTCCATTTGGCCAGCTGGTCGAATCATGCAGTATCCAGATTTATGGCGCATTCGGACATGACACTGTCCCGATATTCTGCTACATCAATAAGTGCATCCAGATATATTCGTCAAAGTTTCGGTTGATCCGCCCCAAGGGAGGATCGCCATATTACGCACCAAGCAAATCATATACTTTAATCATATACTTCATATACTACAATCTGAGAACGGGTATAGGGCTCCGTACAACATTCCATGACACCCCTTACTATTCAACGGAGACTATTTATTTATTACTCATAATTGCAGCCTATTATCTAAAAAGCTAAAATAGGCCACACAGATCACATTTCCTTGGATAGTTATAAGTTATGTATTAATTACTTATTTCTAGTACTTAATATTATTTTTTAAAAAAGAAGAGATCCAAAATTAAAAGAAACTACAACTACTTCTACCATACCAAAACTGCATTAAACCGGTAACCAGTTACCCAGCTACTAATCTGCTACAAATGCTAGAATTTGTTCTCCATCTCTTCATTTATTTTGGTGCATTTAACCTGAACGTAGTTGTTTCCGCTACTGGATCTCCCCCCACGGTCCCCGGTCAACAGCCATAGTTTTCTGGATTCCTTGGGCGCCGGACAGCACGTCAACAGCGTTTACACTGCAGTAAGTAATTCCACCCCTCACTTTTACTTCTGAAAGTCCACACTTCCATGATCACTTGCACCAACGCAATGTAGATTCTTGGGGCAGTATTTTACTCGGCTGCCGCCAACCTTAGTCATCTTCTCTCCATGTGCAGAGTATGTTGTCTAGCCTGGACAGAAGCATGATGACTTAGGGTTGAATGCCTCGTGAAGCCTTCCTTAGCCTTCTGCAGTATCGTACAAGATGCGCGCGGTCGACTTTTCTTTGCGATCCAACACCCTTAATAAAATGGTTTAAATGACTCTGAGCACTATGGATCTGAGGTCATCAGTCCCCTAGAACTTAGAACTACTTAAACCTAAAGACACCACACACATCCATGCCCGAGGTAGCATTCGAACCTGCGACCATAGCAGTCGCGCGGGTCCGTACTGAAGCGCCAAGTAGCGCTCAGCCACAGCGGCCGGCCAACACCCTTAATACCTGACATCCATCACCCGCTGCATCTTCATAGAGCGCGCAGTCCAACAATGTGTGTTCTGGTGTGACCACACAGCCGCAAACGCCGCTATCATTCATCTGTCTTCTGATTTATACACTCCTGGAAATGGAAAAAAGAACACATTGACACCGGTGTGTCAGACCCACCATACTTGCTCTGGACACTGCGAGAGGGCTGTACAAGCAATGATCACACGCACGGCACAGCGGACACACCAGGAACCGCGGTGTTGGCCGTCGAATGGCGCTAGCTGCGCAGCATTTGTGCACCGCCGCCGTCAGTGTCAGCCAGTTTGCCGTGGCATACGGAGCTCCATCGCAGTCTTTAACACTGGTAGCATGCCGCGACAGCGTGGACGTGAACCGTATGTGCAGTTGACGGACTTTGAGCGAGGGCGTATAGTGGGCATGCGGGAGGTCGGGTGGACGTACCGCCGAATTGCTCAACACGTGGGGCGTGAGGTCTCCACAGTACATCGATGTTGTCGCCAGTGGTCGGCGGAAGGTGCACGTGCCCGTCGATCTGGGACCGGACCGCAGCGACGCACGGATGCACGCCAAGACCGTAGGATCCTACGCAGCGCCGTAGGGGACCGCACCGCCACTTCCCAGCAAATTAGGGACACTGTTGCTCCTGGGGTATCGGCGATGACCATTCGCAACCGCCTCCATGAAGCTGGGCTACGGTCCCGCACACCGTTAGGCCGTCTTCCGCTCACGCCCCAACATCGTGCAGCCCGCCTCCAGTGGTGTCGCGACAGGCGTGAATGGAGGGACGAATGGAGACGTGTCGTCTTCAGCGATGAGAGTCGCTTCTGCCTTGGTGCCAATGATGGTCGTATGCGTGTTTGGCGCCGTGCAGGTGAGCACCACAATCAGGACTGCATACGACCGAGGCACACAGGGCCAACACCCGGCATCATGGTGTGGGGAGCGATCTCCTACACTGGCCGTACACCACTGGTGATCGTCGAGGGGACACTGAATAGTGCACGGTACATCCAAACCCTCATCGAACCCATCGTTCCACCATTCCAAGACCGGCAAGGAAACGTACTGTTCCAACAGGACAATGCACGTCCGCATGTATCCCGTGCCACCCAACGTGCTCTAGAAGGTGTAAGTCAACTACCCTGGCCAGCAAGATCTCCGGATCTGTCCCCCATTGAGCATGTTTGGGACTGGATGAAGCGTCGTCTCACGCGGTCTGCACGTCCAACACGAACGCTGGTCCAACTGAGGCGCCAGGTGGAAATGGCATGGCAAGCCGTTCCACAGGACCACATCCAGCATCTCTACGATCGTCTCCATGGGAGAATAGCAGCCTGCATTGCTGCGAAAGGTGGATATACACTGTACTAGTGCCGATATTGTGCATGCTCTGTTGCCTGTGTCTATGTGCCTGTGGTTCTGTCAGTGTGATCATGTGATGTATCCGACCCCAGGAATGTGTCAATAAAGTTTCCCCTTCCTGGGACAATGAATTCACGGTGTTCTTATTTCAATTTCCAGGAGTGTATATAGATACGTGGCATAAGCGCAAAGGTCAGTTAGGTAATGTATTAATCCACTCGATGGGTTAAGAAATCTCATTTTTAATGTCTCCCTGGTGTTAAGGAGAAGTCCGTATGTCATCCTGCCAGTGCCTGAAATATACCATTCATTTTTCCACAGTTGTAATATACGATCTTTTATTGCCTTTTTCGAACTAGCCTCAGTTCCAAGCACACTTCGTACTTCCATTTGATTGCCTTTCTTTAACCAGTAAAATGCTCCCCTTTCCCTAATTTCCAAGTCCAGTGGAAATATTCCTAGAATTACTAACAAAGCATCATTCAGGGTAGTGCCGTAGGCCCCCGTTAATCTTGGTAGCACGCCTCGTTGAACTCTCCTCACTATTGAGGCAGGCTTCACTAGCTGCAGTCTATGAGCCCAGACGCTCGCGCCGTATCCTACGCCTGATGCTAATATAGATTGGTGGTATACTCTAATAATTGTCTTCAAGGGAACGCAAAATTGCCTATTTGCAATGGCTATAATTTGATTCACTACGTTGGTAGCTTTCCTGCGTGCTTCCTCTACATGATATGCAAAGTTACGACATTCGTCGATACTGTGCTTCTTCTAATCGTTATATCACTTAATTTTATTTTAGGGTTCTTTATTAGGTTTCTTTCCAGCGGGAGGTATGTTGTTTTGTGAGGTGCTAATGACAATTTGACACTTCGACGTCAGCCCTCAAGTTCTTGGAGAACGGCATTACATTTGTTTTTTATAATTCTTCTAGAATCACCACTTATAAAGAACAGCACGTCGTCATGTGGAAACGCCACCAGACCGTTATGTTACCGCTGTCATGTAACTTCTGTAGTTTGGGCTCCAGTGCTACATCCCAAAATTCTGGACCACACACTGTTCCCTGCGGACAACCTTTTGCTATTTCTTCGTTATTTTCTTTCTTGGGCATGTCGCCCGTGGCAATAATGTCTCAGGCAATTATACAGCGCTTCGGGAGACTCCAATTCCCTATGGCGACCAAGGAAAGACTGCCACCATAAATTGTAGAAAGCGCCAGCACTATCAATCATCATCAGAAGGTGTACGTAGAATGAGTGTCTGTCGGTTGCGAAATCACCTTGTTAACTGCGTCTTCAGTGTACTTGCCTCTTCTAAACCCGTACTGGTGAGGGCTCGTCCCGTGTAGCAGTCTGTGATCTTGTAATCTTTTGCATAATAGTTTTTCAAACATATTGCCGAGAACGTTCAAAAGAAATTGGTCTGTAGGATTTGAGTATCAGTGGATCTTTATCATGCCCTTTTCTAATTACTATCACTTCAGCGCTCTTCCACGGTGCAGGGACCCTTCCTTGCTAGAGATATTCGTCGTACAGGTCGCACAAGTAACTATCTAATTGATCTCATAAGGCTTCTAATACTTCGGCACGGATCCCGTCCGGTCGTGGATATTTTTTCTTTCTCAGTATTAAAATTATATGCCTAATTTCTTCCCGTGCGAAGGGGTAGACAAGTTTATTGTTCCTGTATTCCTCCCATAACACGTCCCGTAACCTACGTTTATCATCTGTCTCGCCTTCTTCTCTGTGGGGTGAGTACTGTAAAACCTTCGGTGCCCACACCATCAGATTATTTTACTTGTCGCTCTAGTGAAGTAGGCGAGTGTCAGCAATATGTCTCGTGGTCATATAGTGGCGTGTTTATCTTCTGCCATTAGGTCAGACGATAGAAATGCCACTTGCACGCTTAGAGTAGCAGATTGACGGTGACCAACTTTAAACAGAACTTGATTAATTTTCACACACATTTATTAAAATAATAAAAATCATAGATATTACGTAAGTTGATTCTGGATGCTGTTTACACTTGACAATCTGAAGTTCCTTTGGTCTTGGTACATTAATCTTATTCTCACATATCTCTGATACTTGACAAAGTGTCTATACATTTCTCTTCATGACTATATACAGGAATGTGATAATCTTATTAGGCGCAGACTGAAACTTGACTACAGACTAATGCAGACTAATGCAGACTGACTAATCGGAGGTCTGTACACTCGTTATAATACCTCGCGCGTTCACGTATCACTGCGCGAGTGTGGTCTGCGAGGAGAAAAGGTTCTACCTTAGCAGCAATCTCATTGGCTGCGTGACATATTAATACGCGGATCGGCGGAAGCAGAATTTGGTCCGTCTCTAAGACAGCGCCATCTCGTAGTGCGGAGACGGACGAGCGCTGCGCCAGCGCGTTGAGCTTAGCTGGGCGCGCTCTAGTGGGAAAGTTGTGTATGCGCTGACTACGCGGAACTATGTACACAACATTCTCCATCGTCAGTAAATAGTATTTCCACAAACAGTGAGTTATGCTGCTGTGCTATAGCTTCCTGGCTCTTCTTGTTTCACATCTTAATTTCTGCAGCGTCTCGGTCCAGAAGCAAGGTGCTCCTTTAGAACGACCTCTGCTGACAGGTATCGACGCCTAAGTTTGCCTCTAAGTTTAGCCACTGTCAGTTCTTGCACTTTACATCTGTATTATCACCCAACAACGGACAGTGAAACACTCTTCTTAGTTCTTCCCATTTAGCGTCCTTGATCTTATATTTGGGTCTTATGTGCACGTTTCCTGTGTCGTCCTGGATTTCCCTTCCAGTGATGGTATAGTGTATGATATTGTGGTCACTCGAGGTCACTGCACGCACATGGCGCACCGCTGCTATATTTGCTAAAGTGACGTCAATATTTGACGTTGCTCTGACCCGCTCTTCTTAGGTTGGCGGATTGTGAGGCGCAAACAGTAACTGTAGGTTGAGTTCCATAACGGCTTCTTCTAGTTGTCAACGGAGACTAGCAGCAGCCGGACTATATAATTACCGTCCCATGTGTAGACTGCCGTTAACACCGCGGTAGAGGTGGCTGCAGTTACAGTGGTACCGTACCTGGAAAGCATAAAATACTGATTAATGGCGCCCTATTGTATTCAATGATGAACCGCGGTTCTGCACTAACTCCGATGACCACCGTCGACGAGTATGGTGGTGACCTGGGAAAGGTCAAATTATTCCAGTAGTTTAGAGAGGCACAGCTGTGCTACGCCTGCCATCATGGTGTGGACAACCATAGAGTATGGCTTCCGATTACGGATGATAGTGAGCGACGGAACTCAGACAGCAGAACGGTACATCACGGACATCTCCCGTCCTCATGTGTTACCTCTAGTGCAACACTTTCGTGGTGCCATTTTCAACACGACAATGCCCGTTCAGTCATGGCACGTTGTTGAACCAACTGTTCACATGACGTTGAGGTATTCCTGTAGCCAGTGAGATCCAGTCAAGTCAGTGCCAGTAACCAGAAGATAAGTTACGGTGGCTGGCCGCTGTGGCCGAGCGGTTCTAGGCGCTTCAGTTCGGAACCGCGCTGCTGATACGATCGCAGGTACGAATCCTACCTCGGGCATGGATGTGTGTGATGTCCTTAGGTTAGTTAGGTTTAATTAGTTCTAAGCGACTGATGACCTCAGATATTAAGTCCCATAGTGCTTAGAGCCATTTGAACCATTTTGAACAAGTTACGACTATTGTTACACACCTGGCCGCAGCACAGGACACAACGGCTTTGAGACAGTCTTTCCAAACGATTCATTTGACCCATCCATGCCAGAGGCTATGCAACATTGTGCTAGTAGGTGGCAGTCGGTAGAACTCCAGTTCCGAATTTTCCCTCTGGGTGCCTTTACCAGACTTCTATCAGTCGCTCTAGCGATAGTGGTGTTGAAACTTCACTGTGGGCAGTTTTTGTAAGTACCGTTTCACGCGTAATGTCTTAGACTCTCCCAGCGAATTTGTGACATCTCGTTGATGTAGTGGCAAATCTGTTTATGGAAAGATTCGAGGATGAGGCACTTATGGCTACTGCCTACAAGTCGACCTGTTTCTATAGATACGTTAATAACACGTTTGTCACCTGGCCACATGGTCGGGAAAAACTGCACGAGCTTCTTGACCGTTTGAACTCGAGGCACCCTAGCATTAAGTTCACAATGGAACTAGAAAATAATGATCAACTTCCTTTCCTGGATGTCCTAGTGAAGAGGAAGACAGACGGCACATTAGGCCATAGTGTGTATAGAAAACCTACACACACCGACTTATACCTACAGGCTGACAGCTGCCATCATCCGGCACAGAAGAATGGGGTGTTGAGAACACTTGTTCACCGAGCCAAAACGCTGTCCAACTCGGACAGCTTGGCAGCAGAGTTAGTACACTTACAGCAAGTGTTCGCAGACAACGGATACACGACAAGGGCCACCCGCAAGGCGCTACATCCCTCCATACGACCTGATACTGAGGGAGAAGAACAAGAAGAAGACACTAGGTGAATAGCCTTTCTACCCTATGCAGGACATATATCTGCTAAGATCAGCAGAATACTGAAAAAGCACAATATCAAGAGTGTGTTCTGCCCACCAAACAAGCTCAGGGCGCGTCTTGGAACGGTTAAGGATGATCTGGGATTGAGAAAACCTGGTATCTACCGTATACCAAGTGAATGCGCTATGTCTTACATTGGCCAGACCGCCAGGACCGTTGATATAAGATGTAAAGAGCACCAAAGGCATACCAGGCTACGACAAGCCACTAAATCGACAATAGCAGAACACTGCTTGGAAAAATGGTTCAAATGGCTCTGAGCACTATGCGACTTAACTTCTGAGGTCATCAGTCGCCTAGAACTTAGAACTAATTAAACCTAACTAACCTAAGGACATCACACATATCCATGCCCGAGGCAGGATTCGAACCTGCGACCGTAGCAGTCGCTCGGCTCCAGACTGTAGCGCCCAGAACCGCACGGCCACTACGGCCGGCAACATTGCTTGGAACTTGAGCACACCGTGAATTATGATAAAATCAGGATCTTATCTCAGACCCCCAAATTTTGGAACAGCGTCATCACTGAATCGATCGAAATCAAGATGACAGAGATCTTGATAAACCGGGAAGTTCGGTACCAACTCAGAACGGCGTGGAACCCGGCTTTGGACCTATTACAAAAACAACGGAAGAATCCACAAGACCAGGAGAATGACAGGGGCGCTGGAGAAAGTCGGAACGGTCACCAACAGCAAACGCAGCGTGTCGACAGTGCGAGGAAAGCACCTGGCGGGCGCGGACCTACTAGGGTACGTCATGAAACGGCCGCCACCGGGGAAAACAGCGGAAGCGGGCGCGGACGGAAGACGGAACATCTGGCGACCAACCGACACGGTCGCAGCGGGAGCGGACGGCGTAGGGAACGCCACACACCGTCCAGACATAAATACGGGACACGGTCAGCCTGTCGTTCAGTCAGGAAACACCTGATGAAGACGCCGAGGTACGACGTCGAAACATTGTGTTAGATAAACGCAGTCCACGGGCAGTACACCCCATTGAACGACGTTAAATACCAACATGCTTGAGCCGTGGTAAAAATTCCTGATTTGAAGAGCGCGCCGCAGCGCGTAGTGTGAAGCAGTCGGCCTCCGTTTCTGGCGGCGGCGCCGCTGTGGCAATCACAGCTTTGGTGTCTCCCTCTGGTTTAAAAATAGAAAAAAAAGTTTTTTCTAGACGTGGCGACCTCACATGCGCCGACGCTCAAAACGGACAAATCATCTTGTGTCCCAGTGAGCGACTGAGCAACCGATCGATCCTGCCTGAACAAACTCGAGCAGACTGGTGGCCTAACACATTCTAGCACTCCGGACAACAGACAGACACTGACTGCCCCGCACTGACCCAGCTGACCAACTGAACAGACTCGCCCAGTCTGCACCGACTCAGAATAACCAACTGCCGAGCTCAAAGCGCCCCTTAAATGCACGTGAGCAGGCAACCTTTCCCCCTTTCCCACCAGAGGGAGACACCAAAGTTGCAATTGCCATAGCGGCGCCACCGCCAGAAACGGAGGGCGGCTGCTTCATACTACACGCTGCGGATCGCTCTTCAAAACAGGAATTTTTACCACGGCTCAATGCTACCATCAGGTTATGTTTCTGTTACGGAAATCAGCAGCAGAAACGGTCCCTGCTCTTCGGATAGATTATGGAGAGGAAGCTTTGAGACAAGCAAGGTGTACAAGTGCTTTTCTGGTTTTAAAAGTGGACGAATATCAAGTGAAGAGGCTCAGGGCACGGACGTCGCTCGACTTGGAGAATGGACGAAAACCCTATAATGTCCTGGAGTTTGTGTCATCGAATTTTGATTGAAGATATGAAAGCGAGAAGTGCTGCAGCAAAATTCGACCCGTGTGTGCTTCCTGAGGAACAGAAAGGAAATCGTTTGCACGTGTGCTAGGAATTGAAAAAACAGCCAAAGTTGATCTGCATTTTGACGCAAAAGTTATCACGGGAGATGAATCGTGGTGTTATGGATATGACCCAGAAATCAAGCGACAATCCAACCAGCTGGAGACTCTTTCATCTCGAAGACCAAAGAAAGCTAAGCAGGCTATATATTTAAGAACAGTGTTGGTTTTTTTTCCGAAACCGAGGGAATCGTCCTCCATGAATTCGATACCCAGGGTACGACAATTATGCAATATTACTACTTCGGAGCGCTTAAACGATTACGTGAAGCAGTGAAATAAAACGACCCGCATTGTGAGAATCAGGAGATTGGCTGTTGAACCACAACAAAGCCGCTGCGCACGAATCATTTAGTATCGGATATTTTTTGGCCAAAACCAAACGACAACGGTTTCTCTCTCACCCTACTCACCGGAACTGACGCTAGGGACTTTTTTTACTCCGAAGACTGAAAAGAAACCTGAAAGGGAAGCGTTTTCGAGACATTGAAGATGTAGAAAAAATCACAGGAGGCACTGAACAGTATGACTTCAGATGAGTTCAGAAACTGTTTCCACCAATGTAAAAAACATTAGGAGAAGTGTATTATGTCTTATGGAGACTATTTTAAAGGTATTTAAGTATTGAAAATGTTCAGTCAACAACAATACTTTCAGCAAAACACTCCTTGTTTCTTTTGGGTGCCTCGTCATATATGTAGCGTGGTCAGAAACAGTCTAAAGAACTTATAAGGAAGGTAGGAGACGAGGTACTGGCAGAAGTAAAGCTGTGAGTACCGGGCGTGAGTCGTGCTTCGGTAGCTCAGATGGTAGAGCACTTGCCCGCGAAAGGCAAAGGTCCCGAGTTCGAGTCTCGGTCGGGCACACAGTTTTAATCTGCCAGGAAGTGTCTTATCATTCATATTTCACCTCTATACATGGCTACACCCCATAAAAATACTTCCGGAAAAGAGTAAGGTGATCATGTCATTTTGGTTTTTGAATGTTATCGATGTGCTTGTGAGAGAGAGAGCACATAACGTTACTGTTAAACAACCTTTGGTCCTGTCGTGGCACACTCTTGGCCTCTGCAGTCTGACACATTCTTAGTTGAAATGTGGTAGGTGATGTACGTATTTAGTAGTGCGATGTGGACTGTTATATGGAGAAAGATTGATTGTAAAGGAAATATATATACATTGGAAAACGAAAAAAATGTAAATTTTGAATAATATTATTATTTTTCAGAGAAGTCTGAGGTAAGACTGTAGCACTGTCCAGCTAGCAATGATTATTGTCAGCTTGTTAACTTGCTCAGAACTGAGAGAAAGATCACTGCACTTGCCTGAGTCCCGCATAAACATATTAACTGTTTAGTTGTTGTAGAAATTCTCTTAACATTGTACCCTCTTTAAATCGTTTTACATTTTGTTAAGCATATCAATTCAGCAGATTAGAAACAGTATTCACAATGACATCTTCTAAGGACATACTTCAGAGGTTTAACAGCGTAAATCTGAACTTGCAAAGTGTAAATGTTTATACTAAAATAATGCATAAATTATATGAATCACTTGTAGGATTTATTGCATCTATTCGTGGCATGTTCGACTTTTATGAAAAAAATCCATGGAGATTGTGACTGACAGACTATGAATGCACCTATAAAATATCACGAAAACGCCGAATTAGTGAGGAGGAAGGAAAGCTGTAGAAAACTGTCGGGCTCCTTCACAGTTCTCAGTAACCATAAGACCCGTTCACCTGACGATATTGCTGAACGTGCAGCAGAACTTCAAGCGTCATACGACACAGATTTAGAGCCTTCCTTCCCTAGTGAAGATGTACATTTCGCGGAACTTTTTAAATCTTCTGAGATTAGTGATATACCAGTCGAAATGAGTACATTTTTACGTAAAGAGAGGTTACAGTCAATGTTCCCGAATGTTGACATTGCTCTTAGAATATTTCTATGTATGGCACTTACAAATTGTTCAGCTGAACGCTCGTTTTCGGCTCTTAACAGACTGAAATCGTACCTACTTTCTACGCTGTCTGAGGAGACATTGAACGCCTTGTCCATTCTTCACATCGGAGCCGACTGATAACCGTATGAACTATGAAGATATGAGAAATGAGTTTTCTGTCGTCAAAGCCAGACGCAAACGTTGCTGACTGGTGAGTTTCTTTATTTACTCGTATTAGTTTTAAAAATTTAAGATTGTAATGTGACTTATTATAGCCTAGAGCACATTCATTGGATTTACAAACTACGTATTACCTGAAACTTCCTGGCAGATTAAAACTGTGCCGAGACTCGAACTCGGGACCTTTGCCTTTCGCGGGCAAGTGCTCTAACTGTTGGTAGAGCACTTGCCCGCGAAAGGCAAAGGTCCCGAGTTCGAGTCTCGGTCGGGCACACAGTTTTAATCTGCCAGGAAGTTTCATATCAGCGCACACTCCGCTGCAGAGTGAAAATCTCATTCTGGATACGTATTACCTGTTTATTTTACAATTGCCGATGGCACATCGCGGAACTAAACCTCGTTTACGTGCAGACTTAACCGAAGCCCGCATCTCGTGGTCGTGCGGTAGCGTTCTCGCTTCCCACGCCCGGGTTCCCGGGTTCGATTCCCGGCGGGGTCAGGGATTTTCTCTGCCTCGTGATGGCTGGGTGTTGTGTGCTGTCCTTAGGTTAGTTAGGTTTAATTAGTTCTAAGTTCTAGGGGACTGATGACCATAGATGTTAAGTCCCATAGTGCTCAGAGCCAACTTAACCGAAGGCGCCCCACGACACTAAACAATACCCGAATGACCCAGTCCGCTCGGCGCTGTACAGTCAAGTCGTGCTGATACTGTATAGTATACTACGACTGATGCGTATTTTTGGCGTCTGCTGAAATGTATAGTTATCGCAGAAATATACGTTACCGGAGAGTACGCTCAGATGAAGAAGTGTTATGAAAAAGTGTTAATAAATAACGTACAGTAGTTCAGTTCTGTCGATAAATACGTAAAAACTTTGCTAATGCCGTTAGAAAGAGCTATGATGAGAGCAGTAGCTGCAGTACAAAACAGTTCAGTCCTTACATGGGTTAAAGGTATTGTGTACACTTATTACGCAGCATCTAGCTGCACAGACCCCAATGCTTTACACGTTAACTATTAGATTATAAAACAAATTTGATTTTTCCACACTAGTCTGTAAAATTATGTAATAGCAAATCCAGTTCTGTGTATGTTCGTCTCTATTTAGATATTAGTTCGTGCACCGAAATCTCTATTTCACATTCATTTCTTACGCTTAACTATAGACAACAGAACTATACCGAATGTGTTTTTTTATCAGCTACACATTCAAGTTATTACATCTTAAAACGACAGTGTAATTTTAAGTTTGACTGCATCTCTGTAGAAGTACGTATTAATTTCTGATGTATGAAACGCTCGCTTCAATTTTTAGATCGTAACACAACTTTTTATTTTTACTTTCAGCAGTTTCGTGTAAAAGAACATATTAAAAGTAAATGTATAACGAAAATCCGTTGTGTCCTAGACGCTCTGCTGAATTTTTAGGCCATAAAAGAGAAGTTATTTTCCTTGTGTTCGTTTCTGTTGTCTTCCGACAGGAGAATGTGTTAACACAATGCAGTTTTAAGTTTGTTTTATCCGCTGCCGTACACCAAGTACAGTTCAGGAACCTTATTACATTCTTATTGAGCGCGACTAGCCCGCTGACGTGTCCTTCATAACAACGAATAACAGAGTACGGAAACACTTCACAGCGCTCCCACCCAAAACCGCAGTTGTGAAGGCGTCGGTAATAGTTATTATATAAAATATGTTTTTGGGGGGGGGGGGGGGGCGGGGGCGCAAATAATATGGTGTGCCTAGAGGCGCAATTTTTTTTTAAATCCGCCGCTGCAAATACACTGATACAAGCTGCAACTGACTTGCACAAGGAACTCTTCGATACTACCAAGATGACTTTTGAGTTATCAGTGGATCTACATCCTGCTTCAAGCGATATTTCAACACTTTAATATTGTGCGTGTGTCTGGTTGTCAGCTGATAACTGTGCTTAGTCCCACTCAGTCTGCTTCCACATAACTTCGCACAACAATGACATTACTTCAACGAACTATGGGAAGTTTGGTCGTTTGCAAACACGACACTCTTCTACCTACTTTCATCATGCAAATTAATACCGCCTTATGTGACTGTGCTTCAGAAATGTAGGCCTTGTGTGACATATACTCTTTAACCCACATCCTGTGTGCTACAAAAAAAAAGACAATGTACTTCACAAATACTAATTCAATACAAAATGTGATATATAAATTTCAGAAATAGCTCTGTCCAGAACATTCTCATAGGCATGATAAAAAAAATTTATAACCTACCAGAAGTGAATACTGTTGATTAATCATTCACATGTTCTTGAATTTTGTAAATTTTTTTAACTTATAGTTCTGTAACTCATATTCTTGTAAAGCTTGTACTTGGGTAAGGTGGAGGACATATAAGGCGATCATGTCATCTTGTATGTTATCGATGTGCACATCAGAGAGAAAGCAAGATACGTTATTGTTAAAAATCTATGATCTTGTTGGGGCACAGTCATGCCTCTGTGCAATCTGATACATTCTTAGTTGAAGTTTGGTTGATGATGTACGTATTTAGCACTGCTGTGTGGACTTCTGATTGCATCTGTTAGATGAAGAATAATTGATTGTAAAGAACAAAAAAGATGAATATGATGTATATAATGGAAGGTGAAAGGAATATAAATTTTGGATAATGTTATTATTTGTGAAGGGAAGGTTTGAGGTAAGACTACAGCACTGCGCAGCTAGGAATGATTATTGTCAGCTATTTAACTTGCTCAAAGCTGAGAGAAAGACCACTGCATTTCCCTGAGTCATGCATTAACATACTGATTTATTAAGCGGTTTGATTTTAGAGAAATTCACTGCTAATATTGTACCGTCTTTAAATCAGTGTTAACTTTGTTAAGCATAGTATTATTCAGACCTATGCTCTGTTTGAAGATCACGCGAAGTTTTGCTCTGTCCTTTTGAATACATTCTTCATTCTAAAGTAGTTATCTTGGAATATCATTCCATGGGAATAGCTACTCTCCCCATCTCAGTATTTATCATTATGCTTTACCACATGAAAAAGTTCGAATACGTATTTAGTAACAGAAAACTAGCTTAGTCGCTGCCTGCTTGCTGTTTGCTGTTGTTCTTTCGAGAAATCTGAAATGGCATTATCAAGAAGCGAGGTAAGTGGAAATTTTGATTATGGCTGGATAATTGTTTTACTTCAGCTGCACATTTAATATAAAGACAAATTGCATTCTAAACAGTTAAAGTGCAGTTCAAATTGGGTTCTGTTGGGCCAAAGGTTGGCACACGAGATTAACTTGTATAACAGCTTGTGGGGACGTAGTTTTGTAATATATAGGCTTCTATAGAGTGGGAGGTGAAGTTGGGCTAAGTTTCAGACGGAAACTAAATAGTGGGGAAGTTACAACACATGAATGGACACTGTATATTAACAAATTTCTCTTCTTCAGAAACTCTTTTCTTGCTATTAATAGCCTACATTTTATATCCTCTCTATTTCGACAATGATCAGTTATTTTGCTGCCCAAATAGCAAAACTCATCTACAACTTTAAGTGTCTTATTTCCTAATCTAATTCCCTCAGCATCATCTCAGTTCATTCGTCTACATGCCATTATCTTCGTTTTACTTTTGTTGATGTTTCAAGAAACGGCCCATTTCGTTCAACTGCTCTTCCAAGTCCTTTGCTGTCCCTGACAGAATTACAATGTCACTGGCAAACCTCAAAGTTTTTTTCTTCTTCTCTCTTGAATTTGATTCCCACTAAATTTTTCTTTTGTTTCCTTTACTGTTTGCTCAATATACAGATAGAATAACATCGCGAACTGACTACAACCCTATCTCACAAGCTTCTCAAGCACAGTTTCCCTTTCATGTCCCTCGACTCCTATAACTGCTGTCTGGTTTCTGTACAAATAACTAGCCTTCCGCTTCGTGTATTTTACCCCTGCCTCCTTTAGAATTTGAAAGAGAATATTCCAGTCAACATTGGCAAAATCTCTCTCTAAGTCTACGAACGCTACAAACGTAGGTTTGCTTTTCCTTAAACTATCTTTTATGAGAGGTCGTAAGGTCAGTATTGCCTCGTGTGTTCCTACGTTTCTCTGGAATCCAAACTGATCTTCCCCGAGGTCAGCTTCTACCAGTTTTTCCATTCTTCCATAAAGAATTCGTATTATTATTTTACAAGTGTGACATATAAAACTGATAGTTCGAAAATTTCACACCTGTCAGAACCTCCTTTGTTTGGAATTAGAATTATTATAATCTTCTTGACGTTTGAAGGTGTTCCGCCCGTCTCGTACATCTTCCTCATCGGATGGAAGAGTTTCGCCATTGCTGTGTTTCGCAAGGCTATCTGCAATTCTAATGGAAGGTTATCTACTCGCGGGGTCTTCTTTCGACTTAGATCTTTCAGTGCTCTGTCAAATTCTTCACACACTACTGAGTCTCCCATCTCATCTTCACCTATGTCCTCTTCCATTTCCATAATATTGCCCTCTGGTTTTTTATGTCGATCCAGGTCTCATATTTTTAAGTTCCTACCTTTTTGCAGTTTTTTAGTTTTAATCTGCTGTTGATAGGCAATAAATTGTGGTCAGAGACCACATATGCCCCTTGGAAATGTCTTATAATTTAAAATCTGATTCCCAAATCTCTTACATAATCAATCTGAAACTTTCAAGGATCTCCAGGTCTCTTCCACGTATACAACCTTCTTTCATCAAATATCAGCTATGATTAAATTATGTTCTGTGCAAAATTCTACTACGCAGCTTCCTGTTTCATTATTCACCTCCTAATTTTTGTTCTCTTCCTTTTCCTACCGTCGACTTCCAGACTCCATAACTACTAAAGCCGGCCGGAGTGGCCGAGCGGTTCTGGGCGCTACAGTCTGGAACCGCGCGACCGCTACGGTCGCAGGTTCGAATCCTGCCTCGGGCATGGATGTGTCTGATGTCCTTAGGTTAGTTAGGTTTAAGTAGTTCTAAGTTCTAGGGGACTGATGACCAAAGAAGTTAAGTCCCATAGTGCTCAGAGCCATTTGAACCATAACTACTAAAGTTTCGTCCCCCTGAACTAGATGAGTAATTCATTTTATCTCATCATCCATTTCTTCACTCTCTTCATCATATGCTGAGGTAATTGGCATATAAACTTGTACTATTGTCGTGGGTGTGGGCTTCGTGTCTATGTTGGATACAATAATGCGTTTATTCCGTTGTTCATGGTTGCTTATCTGCGTTCCTTTATTTTTATTCATTATTAAACTTGCTCCTGCCATACCCCTATTTGATTTTGTATTCATAGCCTTGTATTCACCTGACCAGCAGCACTGTTCCTCCTGCCACCGAACTTCAATAAATCCCACTATATCTAACTTTAACCAATCCGTTTCGGTTTTTAATCTTTCTAACGTATCTGCCCGATCAAGGGATTTGAATTTCTACGCCCGCATACGTAGAACGCCAGTTTTGTTTCTCCTGATAACGAAGTCCTCCTGAGTAGTCCCCGCCCGAAGACCCGAATGGGGGACTATTTTACCTCCGGAATATTTTACGCAAGAGGACGTCATCATCATTTAACGATACAGTAAAGATGCATGCCCTCAGGAAAAATTATGGCTGTTTCGCCTTCCCTTCAGCCATTTGCAGTACCAGCACATCAAGGCCGTTTTGGCTGATGTTGCAAGGCCCGGTCAGTCGATCGTCCAGACTAGAGCCTCTGCACCTACTGAAAAGGCCGCTGCTTCAGGAACCACAAGTTTGTCTGGCCTTTCAACAGATATCCGTCCGTTGTGGTTGCACCTACGGTACTGCTATCTGCATCGCTGGGGAATGCAAACCTCCCCATCGACGGAAACGTCCGTGGTTCATGGGAGCGGGGGTACAGGTTATTCTTCGTGTTTTACTGTCCTTGTTAACACACATGGGTAAAAGCAATATCGCACTACACTGATTTCCCACAGCTCTGTCGAAAGGTCGTGTAAAATTCCACTTTAGCATTTATTTTGTTTGTAACGGGAATCAAACCGCCGCTTGCCGTTGGCTTTGGGCGTTTGTGCTGACTCCAACTACACATTGCAAGACAGAAGCTACAAATATTTGACGGAACGCATAGAAAATGCTGCTGACGACTCTTAGGAGAGACACGCTATGTGTGTGTGTGTGTGTGTGTGTGTGTGTGTGTGTGTGTGTATGTGTGTCGTGTAACCGAAATGATCGACTGTAGTTTACGCAAACTTTTAACACAAATTCCGTGAGCGATTTAGACAAGTCTCACTGTTATCAAGAGTAGCAACACATTGGAGGAAAGCTCTAATTTCAGCTCTGTAGGTAGCTAATCCGATTCCTTTCTGTGACCAGTGCAGTCAAAATGTGTGCGGTTGGCTGCTCTTCCTCGGTTACACTCAGCATTCTGCATACTAGTGCAGTAACGCCTGGGTAGATCGAGGGACTGCGGACTAGAGGCGAAGTTATGTAAGAGTGCGGTTAAGCCCCAGGGGCTAGCGAATAAAACGGCGCCGCTCTTGAGGACTTCGCGGCGAGCGCGAGTAGTTATAAATGCGCATACGTGTGTGTGCGGCGGGCCGGCTGTATGAATATTCAGCAGGCGCGGGACTTCCCCGGACCTGGACGCCGCGGGCGAGCGCTGTCGCGGAGGCGGCGGCGGCGCCTTCTGATGCGGGCTCATTGTGCGCCGCTTGCAACACGACGCCGCCGCCCGGCCTGCAACCGAACGCCGGCCTTGGGCCCGCACCTGCAGCGGCGCATGTAAGGGTGTTGCATGCGGCCGCCTGATACTCGAGTCGCCGGCCGTTCTGCCCCGCCAGCCAGCAGCGTGTAACACAATGTTCCTCTGCGTTGCATTACCAGTGTAGCCAGCCACACGCCGACCTGCAGCTTCGCTTAATATAGCCTTTTCGTGGGCAGTGCGAAGATACAGGGGATAGGCAAAATAATGTGAACAGTTGTAGGAATTGGGTGGTTGTGATTGACGGTCAACAACGCATGTAAAACAAGTGACGCGCTGTACTGAGCGTGCTCAGTACGGACTATGCGTCAGTGCAGTTTGTTTACGAGTAGTCCACTCCTCGTATTAGCAATCAGAGGCCGAGGTCGACGTGCAATGAAAGACCTAACAGACTTACAAAGAGGGCAGATTGTGGGGGCCCGATTAGTTGGATCATCAGTAACCAAGGCCGCAGACTTGTTGAATGTTTCAACAGTCATGACAACCTACACAAAACATGAAGAGACATCATCGTGTAAACGTAATAGTGGGCGCAAAAGCAAAATTAAATGACAGAGGTCGTCGTACGCTAACTCGAATTGTGTCAAAACAACAAAAAACTACGGCGGAGGAAGTGGCTGCAGAGCTCAATAGCGATCTTCGAGAACCTGTATCTATCGGCACTGTTATCCGAGAACTCCATAGCCGGCCTTGGTGGCCGAGCGGTTCTAGGCGCTTCAGTCCGGAACCACGCGACTGCTACGGTCGCAGGTTCGAATCCTGTCTCGGATGTGTGTGATGTTCTTAGGTTAGTTAGGTTTAAGTAGTTCAGAGTTCTAGGGGACTGATGACCTCAGATGTTAAGTCCCATAGTGCTCAGAACCATTTGAACCGGAACTCCATAAAGCGAATATTCATGGACGGGCTGCTATGTCGAAACCATCAGTGATGACAACCAACGCAAAGGAGCGTAGAACATGGTGTCGAGAGCATAAATCCTGGGAGGCTGAAACACGTCATATGGTCGTACGAGTCAACGATTTCGTTATTTCCAACATCGGACCGGGTTTACGTCTGGAGAACGCCAAAAGAAGCTTACAGTCCTGATTACTTGATTCCAACGGTTAAGCATGGAGGCAGAAGTGCGATGGTGTGGGGAGCCATATCATGGTATTCTGCTGGTCCCATCATTACTCTCAAAGGCCGTGTTAGAGCCAACGATTATGTGAGCATTTTAGGTGATCAGGTGCACCCCAAGTTTCAAACGTTGTTCCCCAACAATGATGCCATATTTTAGGACGATAATACACCCATTCACACAGCCAGGACAGTACATTTGCGGTATGAAGAGCATGCAACTGAAATGCAGTGTCTTCCCTGACCAGCACAGTCCCCAGACGTGAAAATTTTCGAACCCTTGTGGGCGATAATGGAGCGCAGACTTCGGAGTAGATCTCCGCCTCCCTCGTCAGGCTCTGATCGAAGAGTGCCATAACATTCCACCGGAGACTACACTATATGCCAGTATTCCAAGAAGGATCGCGGCTATATTACGGGCAAATGGGGGTCCAACCACTTGCTAATAAAACATTCCCAAGTAAGTACAGGTGTTTACATTTTTTTGCCCAGTCCCTGTACCCTGCCACATACTTCCGTGTCTTCCAGGTCCATCCGAGGTCCACGAGGCAGACGGTGGCGCGTACGTCATAGCACGTGACACTACACGTCACAGTGCCAGCAGTCGTCTCTGGCGGAGAGCGAGTAACTGTTTCAGACGAATTTAGTATCTTGACTACGTGTTTAAATGCTGATAAGTTTTTGAAGGCACACGAGAAAATCAAGACATTTATGGGGCACCTTTTCAATTAATTATTGACTTCTCGTGGGCCCTGCACGGAGCCGAGGGCTCAAGAAGTGTGGTGGACAACCCAACTAGCGTGACGTCGCAAGTTCGTTGCAGTGCCCGTAATCTCGATTGTCCCCGTCCAACGGACACGAGATTTTCACGTCTTGATGGTGGTGCTACTCGTAAATTAGAATGAGAAACTCGTGAAAATTCGCGCAGCTGTCAGCAGTCGTACTGGCAACAACTGACGGAGTATTATTTGTCTGTTGTGACCATTTTGGTGGTAGAAAGAGTTCATTTTGGTGCTATCTATGTTTTGTTTCTTTATTTGCTGTCAGTGACGTTTTGTACGTAAATCTATAGTATTTATTTGAAATTTTATGCGACTTTCTTCACGTTAACGCCTGAAAGAAAATTTCTAGTACATTCTAACACATCCAAAATATATTGTAAACTTGTGGGAATATTTGCTCCCACGGTCCAAATTGGCCACATATCTAGCACAGTTTAACACTTGTAGTGTAGACAATACGACTGTTAATTGAGGTGTTATCAGGCATATTTACTCATCTTAGGTATTTCATTACAGAATTACTTTACCAGAGAGGGAGACGTGCTGGACTATCTTTTCTCACTTCCTGAAGATGAGTCAGTTTCCGACACTGAATCTGATGACGCTTCGACAATTGAGGAAAATAATAGGCCTATACTGAACATCATCCCACAGTCTTCTGCCACTTTTCAATAACCAGTGGCCTCAGTAGCAGACAGTGTTTCAGTCCATAGAGTGTATTCGGTACCGGCTGGAGGGTGTCCATAAAGTTGACAAAAATTCAGCCTCTGAGTATGAGATTCCTGAAACTGACTGAGATGAAACACTGCATCAGTGTTTAGAGATAGATCTTGTTAGAGAAATCTTAGCATTGCGAAAAAGAGCACTCTCTGAAACGAATCGTCCATGAGAGTATTTTCTTGATATCTTCAATGAAAATATCATTCAGCATCCTGTTGAACAAACAAAATGTATGCATCCCAAGAGCGACAAAATTTTCAAATGAGCTCTGAAACACCTGCAACATCAAAGAGCTGAGGGGACACAACAGACTCTGAAATCAAAGCATTTGCTAGGTTTCTCATATTAAAGGCATAAACAAGCTGCCACATTTACCAAATTAGTGGAGTTCAGATCCTCTTTTGCATCTTGAATCAGTGTCGAAAGTGATGACTGTAAAAATCTTAAAAAATTTATAGAAAACTTTCATCTCAACGATACTTCGAAGGTATTGCGGAAGGGTGAACCTGGATATGATAAATTATACAAACTAAGTTATACAAACCCTCCCTGGTTTTTGTGTCTGTAAATGAAAGCTAATATTAGGAACTGCTGTAGGGATTTTCATACAGTTTTCACTAATAGATAGACTGATTTAGAACGGATGGTTTTGTATATAATTTACAAATATTTCGTGCAAAGTGGCTGAACTACAACGAATTAATGTCGCCTACCGGAATTTTGTATCTTTATTGGAAGTCTAGGCTCAGGATCTAGTGTAGCCATTTTGATACGGTTTTCACTAATAGATAGTCTGAATCATGAAGAAGGTTTGTGTACGTAATTTATTAGAGCTACGCCAAGACAAGTAGTCCACCAGTAGATGCTTGGAGGTAAAATGGGTACAACATTATTTTATTCCAGGACATATTCATGCAGCCATCTCAGCGCACCTAAGTTTAGCTGTGTCAACGTGGTCTTTAAATTTATGTGTAACAGAAGATTGTACAGTACATAGTGTGCAATAAACGCATTCATTGTTTGGAAATGGTGCGTAGTAGGCCGTAATGCGATGTTTGTTTAATCGTGCGATTAACTAATTTCGACTAAACGTCATTTGTAACATCTGTATTTCATCTCACTTTCAAATCACTACTGTTTTTTTGTAATTAAGAGCGATTTGAAAATCACATGAAATACAGATTTTACAAATGTTCTTGACAACGAGGCTCAGTCAAAATTAGCTAATCGCACGATTAAATAAACATCGCATTACAGCCTACTATGCACCATATTTACGTATATTAAGCATCTGGAGTCTGTGGAACTCCACAAATACGAAATTTTAAACGTTCATTGTTACTGTCATTATACAAGTTGAGAAATTTGTATTTAAGTTGCAGGCTAACATTAAACACACATTACCTTTTCCCCATTGCTAAATGACGAGACAGAAAACGAATAGAGATAAAATGATCAAGAACGTCTAGAAGAGATACTTCATACACGAAAACAAAAAGAAAACAACACATTGCTATTGTCGTGTTGGCAAATCAAGTGAAAAGTTGTGGCGGTACCGGTAGCCACATCTCCCCATCGACGTGAACACATGCTCCAAGGTAGGCTCGAGAGACACGGCTGAACGTGAATGTTTGTTAACGCGATGTCGAACATATTAGGTCTAAAATTAAAAAAAAATATCCTCGCCTGTAATAAAATGCTCGAACTCCGGAGCTCCAGAGCTTTTGAGTACCAGATATTACCCAGGACGACACTAAAAAGCAGGATTGCCCCGGCTAATCTCGGACGTTCTATCGGTAAGCATACTCAAGGTGTCATATCTCTTGACCTAAGCGTCAAATAACGATATAATTTTGCGGCTACATTCAGTGGTATATGTGGATAGCTTCTCCAAAATGTGTAGCAAATAAATGTGGTAGTAAGGATGTAGTAACTTAAATCGTCGTGTCAGATGCTGAAGTCTTGTTGTACGAACAGCGGAAATGTAGTGTGGTGTAGAGTTTTCCCTTTGACGCCTTTGTGTCGAGTGTCAGCGAGAAGAAGTATCGGAAAAGTTTGAAGTTATTATAAAGATTTTTGGAAGTCGCTGAGTGCTTTCATGTTCTCATAGAGGGTGAATATAGTGTCGGTAACTTACGCGTCGTGAGTTAATCGCTGCCCCAAAACATTTACACAGTTTCTAATTTTAATACTTGATTAGATGCGTTAAACCACTAACTCAAAATTATACACATTAATAAGTATACTATGACAAGATTTTAATTTTTTAAATTCGATCAGCAACCATCTGAAATATTATTATCCTGGAAGTTGTTACATAGACAACCCGCAACTAACACTAGGTTACCGGGTGACCGTGTGACAGGTTGTCCTATAAAAAGCACTCCGTCTTCAGGCCACGAGTGGCCTACCGGGACCATCCGACCGCCGCGTCATCCTCAGTGGAGGATGCGGATAAGAGGGGCGTGAGATCACCACACCGCTCTCCCGGTCGTTATGATAGTATTCTTGACCGAAGCCGCTACTAATCGGTCGAGTAGCTCCTCAATTGGCATCACGAGTCTGAGTGCGCCCCTTGTCAGCTATAGTCATTTAGTAATACGGATGTATACTCTCTCAGTCTGTACTTGCTTCTATTAAGACTTCAAGGTCAATCTATGAAACTATTTACAAACGTTTCGTCCCCATCTATGAGAGAATCTTCAGTTTTAAAATGGAAATTCCACGAAAGCGCATGGAGTCCCGAATTTACAAACGCATTATGTCCAGTAAGTGAACACCATTGGTACGTGCTACTGAATACATTATTATCTCTTCCTGGTCATACCGTTCTTCATTACGAATACACCCGAAGACATAAAACCGACGCAACGCTAAGGAATTATTCTAATGGGATGGAAATTCATAGACGTGGCGTACGTGCACAGACAAATAAACGATTACAATTTCAAAAAAATCGAATGATTTATTGAAAACAAAGAGCTTCGCAAATTGAGTAAGTCAATAACGCGTTGATCCGCCTCTGTCGTCTATGCAAGCAGTTACTCGGCGTGCTATTGATCGGTAGAATTCTAGAATGTCCCACTGAGGGACATCGTGCAAAACTTTGTCCAATTGGAGCACTAGATCGTAAAAATCCCGAGCTGCATGGAGGACCCTGCCCATACTGCTCTGAACGTTCTCATTTAATGAGAGATCTGGCGAACTTCCTGATCAAGACAGATTTTATCAAGGATGAAGACAGGCAGCAGAAACTCTCTCCGTTTGCGGGCGGGCATTGTCTCGCTGAAATGAAAGCCCAGGACGGCTTGCCATGTAGGGCAAAAACAGAGAGCTGTAAGGATACCGCGGATGACAACCAAATGGATCCTACTATGAAGTGAAATGACAACCCAAACTACCATTAAAGACACGTTCTCACTGGTCATCGGACCTCAATTCGAAGCGGGACTCATCACTGAAGATAATTCAGTCATTGAGATTCCAGGCCCCAGTGAACAGCGAAGACGCGTCTGGAGATACCCCGTCCAGTGGTGGGATGCCAGCCTGTCAGTCACCCGCCATACGGGCCGACAATCGTATCAGTTTTTTGTTTAATGAATTCCACCGTAGGTCTCTTCGTGCGAAATCAGTATCGACATTTTGTTTAACTCCCTCTTCCTTTCAGATAAAATTATCGTGGTGTTTCTAACTTTTTATTGCCTCTCTATACAGTCATCTGTAATAATGCGTTGACTTGGCTAAAGGGTTAGTCCCACGAAATTTTATTTCATGGTCTCCAATCTGGAAAGTGTGATTCGAATTTCCGTGTGTCACAAACCAAGGGCTGTTCGGAGTTGGCGTTACATTATACGGAGAGGAAGAAGAAATCTTGAAGTAATCAGTTTGTAAGCAAAACTTGCAAGCAGTAAGAAAAGAAGTAAGAAATTAATAGATTGATCAGTCAGGTGATGAAGATTGCTAACGAGCATGTCGTACTCTTCCACTGATGATAGCCCGGGATTGACGTAACTGCGGAGTCACATAGAGAAAATGAGACACAATAGGCCACGGAACTGGAATAGTAACTCAAGGAATGGATAAATAATTTCAGTAGTAGCTCAAATGGCTCTAAGCACTATGGGACTTAACATCTGAGGTCAGCAGTCCCCTAGACTTAGAACTACGTAAACTTAACTAACCTAAGGGCATCACACACATCCATGCCCAAGGCAGGATTCGAACCCACAACCGTAGCAGCCCCGCGGTTCCCTACTGAAGCGCCTAGAACCGCTCGGCCACAGCGACCGGCTTCAGTAGTAGTAGTGGCTGTTTTATTAGTCAGCTGATCACTTTTACAAAGGTACTGGAAATGTGGTAGTACAACTTAAAAACAACGTACCTTATCCTTGTTTACACTGATCAGCTAGAACATTATGACCACCCGTCCAGGCGATAGCAGCATCACCTGACGAGGAATGACTGCTAATCAGACGCACGGAAGGTGTATGTAATGCCAGTGAGCGCGCTGACCGTGTGTAGAATGCGGAAGGCGCGATCTACCTCAGTTTGACCAAGAGCAGATTGTGACGACCCGGAGGCTCGGCACGAGAATTCTGGAAACTCTACAACTTGTCTGGAGTTCAAGGAGTGCTGTGGTGAGTGTCCTCAACACGTGGTGAAATCAAGGTGAAACCGCGTCCAGACGTCGTGGAGTTGGGTGGCCATGCGTGATTACACATGTTGGACGTCGTAGGCTGCTCAGACTGGTAAAACAGGACAGGCGGTGAACTATGGCGGAACAGAGTATAGTACTGGGGAGAGTACATGTGTCTGCGAACACTCAGCGCACCGAACACTCTTAACGATGGGCCTCCGCAGGCAACAAACCATGCATGTGCCAATGTTAACACCACGACATCGGCAACTGCAACTGAAATGAGCATGTAACCATTGGCACTGGACGTTGGCGCAGTGACAGAGCGTTGCATGCCCTGTTGATCCGATACCTTCTTCAGTATGTCGATGAGGGCACGAATCAGTTGTCTTCCAGGGGAACAGTTCCTTGACACCTGTGCTGCGGGAGGGAGACAAGCTGGCTGCGGCTCCATTATACTCTGGAGAACATTCACTTGGGCATCATGGGTCCGGTGGAGCTCCTGCAGGACACCATGACGCCAAGGAGTATCGTACAAAGGTTGCAAACCACGTACATGACGGTTGTATTTCCAGAGAGCAGTGGTAATTTTCAAGAAAATAATGCATCATGTCACAGAACCAAGAGTTTGATGGAGTGGTTCAAGGAACACGATGGCGAGTTCTAGTTGATGTGCTGGCCTCTCCTGTTCGCCAGATATGAACCCGATCGAACACATCTGGGGTGTTGTTGAACGTGGCGTCAGAGCTCTCCCCCCCCCCCCCCCCCCCAGGAATTTACGGGAATTAGATTACTTGTGCGTGCAGATATAGTGTCTGCTCCGTCCAACGACCCAAGAAGGCTTTACTGCTTCCGTGCCACGACGCGGCGCTACTTTTTTCGGTGCCAAAGGTGGACACACCGGGCATTGGGTGGGTGGTCATAACGTTCTGGATGATCCGCATGCAGGCAGTATAGACTTAGAGGTGTAATTTGACAAGGATCGGGCGACAGTTGTGCGTGGTCTTAGAGCACGAGACATTCCAGCACATGTCTGAAGTTCCTCCAGAGTTACATCACTTTTACTTACTTTTCGTGTCTTCTGCTTTCTGTTTATTCTTTTTTTCATATATTTTTTTTTAAATTCCACATCCCCGATTGGGATTATTTGAAGTTCAGTACATAGCAACAAAAACTTCCTTGAAAATGAAAGAGAAAACTGTAGCTATGTAATTGGGGGTACACCTGTCCGTTATGCATTATGTTATAATTGAATTGAACGACTATTAAAATTTTTTAAGCTGTGCTAATTACTCGTCGTGGAAATAGCACGCCATTGCTCATTAATGCGTTGCAGTCCGGCTAATGAAAGAGCTCTGGTTTCTGCTGTTGAATTATTAATGTCTTTTGCAACACATTATACGTCAAACTGTGTTTAATACGTGCCACCCTGCCCTTCAGCACGTATCCGGGACACTTGATCATCAATCATAACCTATTAACTCTGATAAACGGTAAATGTCAGGTTTAAAGGTGGGAACTACAAAACAAAGCTATCGGATTTCTTTTGTTCTTCTCAAACCAAAAACAATGCAGTATCGTTGTTTCGCTAAGCAAAAATTTTCCGAATAGGACGTCAAGAAGAATATTCTGCCCAGTGTTGATTCTCTACATATGCAGCAGATATTAAAGGTGGATGTACTCGCAAATTAAAAGGTACCATTGTGTTGTATCGTGTGAATGTTGCCACTCTGTTAAGTCTAATATATAATCGATGCAGTCGTGTTGTAATTACGTAACACGAATCTTCAGCTTAGTACCCCTACGTAAAAACGATTTCTGATATAAATTTCAAATACAAATTGCCTTAACTAGTCGATTTTATTACACTCCACTACCCACTTCGGAGAATAGTAGCTCCACATTAGGTGTATCTGATACAATAGAAAATCCGTAGATGCTTTGTACGTACGGGTTTTGCGGGCATTTTGTGGCACTTTATGCCAGCTAAAGAAAAAAAAACTTTTTTTAATAAAATGCTCATATTTATGTCGATACTTTGATTTTTTTAGGTGGTAAAAGGCTCCTTTTGCAGTCGTATTTACATTACATAGAGTTTTTATTAACGGAAGTAAGCAAACTTGAAACATTAGGAGTTTACAGATGCGAAAAATGTAGAAAAAGGATCTGTTCATAATGAGGGATCCGTATGCTTTTAAAAGTATGATTCCAAACTGTTTCTTGCTTTAATTAGGTCAATGGTACAATTTTAACGGACATGGATATATATCTATGTTCCACCCTTGGTATGTCCAGAGCTCGAGGTCACCCGTTAGGGTTCTCCGTTCCCGAGCCCGGGGTCCCGGCTTCGATTCCCGCGGGGGTCAGGGATTTTCACCTGCCTTGAGATGACTGTGTGTGTTGTGTCGTTTTCGTCATAATCATTCATCCCCATTACGGTCGTCGGAAGGCAACGGTAAACCACTGCCATTAGAACCTTGCCTAGTACGGCGGTGCGTGTCTCCGGCATCGTTCCCCTACGCTCTGTCAAGAAGCATGGGACTTCATCATCATCATCATCGTCATCATCCTTGGTGTACTTAAGTAACGATGAGTGAATCTTGCTTGTGAGAATTCTGATGTGGAAATGTATTTACTAATGGTATTAAAGTTAGTGGCTTGTATATTACTCTTTGTTACCGTTCGTATTAAAATGTACATGTATTACAAGGTATACCAAAGAAATAGTTGAGGTAGTGTCTGTAAATAAATCAAGCAGTGAGATTTTCATTTAAACTGTCAGAGGATGCAAACCGCTGGTGTGTGGAAGAATCTGTTGGATTTATGACTCAGTTTTCAAAGGTTATCTTACACATGTTTATTATATCCTGCTAAAATACCAATTTCAATTTGGAAAGATAGAATAATCGATCTTAAACTGTTGCTGATGGTGGGAAAAGGGCGAAAAGTTGGAAAAATAGTTTTGTTAATTTTTTTTGTGTTTTTTTTTTTCCTGCATTTACGCTGCATAGAACTACCTAACTGCCAGCCATCTTCACGTTCTTTGGAATGCAGTACTGAAGAAAATGGTGTGACTGCATTGGAGGCACAGATCAGACTCAGTATCCACAGACATCCGTTGTTTTCCCGAGAATAATGACAAGTACGATATATTAGTAGAGTAAGTGTTTTTATTGTATTTGTTCTGCATTGACTGGTTTATAATTTCATCAGGGCTACTGCAGTCATCAATAATATCTTTTTAAGACTGTTAGGAAGTTTCTTCTAGGAAACGGAGGGCCTGTTACGTCACTGACGAATATACTGTATTTTAAATCTGTGTTCGAATTTTTTTTTCAAGTTAACGATGTAAAAGTGGTTACCTATCTTAGGTATCTTTGCCCAGCATGTAGTTTTTAAATGACTGGGTGATGCTAAGACAGATATTTACCAATTGTAGTGACGTCTTTTGGACAGTTGTTTTGTTGGTGGAGCCCAGAGCGGGGAAATGACAGTAACTCCAGAAAGCGACCATAGAATACAGCATATAGCATCCACAACCGTAAAAATATTGAATTTGAAGCCATTTTGATTATTTTCCGGTCGTGACTGTCTCAAGAAATATGTAGACTTTTTTTTTATATTACCGCTACCAGTCACTGGTAGCGATAATATAAAAAAAGTCTACATAAAAATATAGCTGTTTCCTGATACTGGTAATATCTGTATTAGTAAACAAGATCCCGGGTACGGTGCTGCACTGACACACGACCCTATCCCCTTCCTGATGCAGATGTGTTTCATCCACTATGGTGGATAGTTACGTCTCTGTTTTCAAAGAGTGATATTTGAATAATATCGGTCAAAACATCGGGAAACTATAAACTAAGAGAGAGAAATCTGCATCAGGCTGTTTCCAAAGGGAAAATATTTTCAAGAAATCGGAGAAATCATTGTCAGACCTACCATCACAGTGAAGAGTATTATTTACTCAGAACAAAAAAGGTACAAAACTAATTACGAACCGGTCATCCTACAGTTCTATGCGAGATGGAAAAGAGACAGCAACTAAGAGAAGTCAAGAAAGATCAAAAACTAAGCGCTCCAAAACTTGCTAATTCAGATCAAATGCACACAAGAATGTCTTTTCAGCAAAGACAGTAAGAAATGTGCTTTACGAAGCTCATAGAAACCCTTACATCAGAGTCAGCAGAAGGCAGCGAGTTACATTTGCAAGAGCACGTAAGTTCGATGGATTTCATTTCTGCAAGAGGATTGTCTTTACAGACGACAGTCGATCCGAGATTTTGAAGTCGAATGGGCGAGAAACAGCGTAGAGAAAAAAAGAATTGCGAACCTGAAGAGAAATATAAGAGCCTCAGTTAAACAATGAGGAATTTCAGTACGTGGCTGGGGCTGCAAGTGTGCAAATGGTTTGGGGGATTTGTATTTTAATGGTGGAATTATGTACCACAAGAATGACATTTTTCACTCTGCAGCGGAGTGTGCACTGATATGAAACTTCTTGGCAGATTAAAACTGTGTGCCGAACCGAGACTCGAACTCGGTACCTCAGCTTGGGTAGCTCAGTTAGTAGAGCACTTGCCCGCGAAAAGGTCCCGAGTTCGAGTCTCGGTACGGCACACAGTTTTAATCTGCCAGGAAGTTTCATGTACCACAAGGTACATCAGTCCAGAAGTGAGAATAATATCGGTCTTTCTGGGAACTACATTTTCACACAAGATAATGATCCAAAACATACAGCCCTAGATGGAAGGCTGTAGCTGTTGTACTCTTATAGCACTCCTCTCTAAATGCGGACACCACCACAGTCCCCAGACATTAATGAAACAGCGAGTTTGTGGTATGTACTCGAGAACAAAATATGAGGAACCAACAGAGAGCCAATGTAAATATTTTTTAGCTCTACTACAGCTTTTTTTTTTTTTTTTTTTCAGTTTGATGCGGCCCGCCACGAATTCCTCTCCTGTGCTAACCTCTTCATCTCAGAGTAGCACTTGCAACCTACGTCCTCAATTATTTGCTTGACGTATTCCAATCTCTGTCTTCCTCTACAGTTTTTGCCCTCTACAGCTCCCTCTAGTACCATGGAAGTAATTCCCTCATGTCTTAGCAGATGTCCTATCATCCTGTCCCTTCTCCTTATCAGTGTTTTCCACATATTCCTTTCCTCTCCGATTCTGCATAGAACCTCCTCATTCCTTACCTTATCAGTCCACCTAATTTTCAACATTCGTCTATAGCACCACATCTCAAATGCTTCGATTCTCTTCTGTTCCGGTTTTCCCACAGCCCATGTTTCACTACCACACAATGCTGTACTGCAGACGTACATCCTCAGAAATTTCTTCCTCAAATTAAAGCCGGTATTTGATATTAGTAGACTTCTCTTGGCCAGAAAAGCCTTTTTTGCCATAGCGAGTCTGCTTTTGATGTCCTCCTTGCTCCGTCCGTCATTGGTTATTTTACTGCCTAGGTAGCAGAATTCCTTAACTTCATTGACTTCGTGACCATCAGTCCTGATGTTAAGTTTCTCGCTGTTCTCATTTCTACTACTTCTCATTACCTTCGTCTTTCTCCGATTTACTCTCAAACCATACTGTGTACTCATTAGACTGTTCATTCCGTTCAGCAGATCATTTAATTCTTCTTCACTTTCACTTAGAATAGCAATGTCATCAGCGAATCGTATCATTGATATCCTTTCACCTTGTATTTTAATTCCACTCCTGAACCTTTCTTTTATTTCCATAATTGCTTCCTCAATGTACAGATTGAAGAGTAGGGGCGAAAGGCTACAGCCTTGTCTTACACCCTTCTTAATGCGAACACTTCGTTCTTGATCGTCCACTCTTATTATTCCCTCTTGGTTGTTGTACATATTGTATATGACCCGTCTCTCCCTATAGCTTACCCCTACTTTTTTCAGAATCTCGAACAGCTTGCACCATTTTATATTGTCGAACGCTTTTTCCAGGTCGACAAATCCTATGAAAGTGTCTTGATTTTTCTTTAGCCTTGCTTCCATTATTAGCCGTAACGTCAGAATTGCCTCTCTCGTCCCTTTACTTTTCCTAAAGCCAAACTGATCGTCACCTAGCGCAGTACTACAGTAATGGCGTAAAACCACAGTGCATACTACAGTATCTCTGGTGAAATCTTAGTCAATGAAATGCAGCAGGTTATGAAAAGGAGAGGAGGATCTACTAAGTACTAACCACTACAATCTATGTTCAGAGTGTCAGTTTCAGTATTACAGACGAATACTTATTTCACATCCTAAGTTGTCTACTTAATTTGAATGTTTAGCTATGTTCATATAAACAGAAATTCATGATACTTTAATGTATTGTCCTTTACAGTGATTAATAAACGATTCCATGTACCTGCTGTATTTCATTCTCACAATTTTCCACTATCTGTACACCCTTAAACACAAACTCATGTATTAGTCGAATACATTTTGTAGTAACTGTATTTTTCAGTGCAATCAGACGCTAAATCTAGGTCCCTAGTTATGACTTTTAAACTGGTAGTGTAAATTTTTCAGGAGATTTTTATTCCGACTTTCTGTTACAGTGGTTCTCCATAGCAAAATTATAAGAACTTCATTTCTACTGAACTTCGGCACTGGGGTTCGGAGGCAATCTAAAATAACACTTATCTAAATTTAAGCCTCAGTTTAAGAAAAGGAGACGCCGTAAGTCAGAGAAACCATCAGGTAGATTGTGTGTGTTTAATTGTTTAGTCTGTTGTTAAAAACAAAGATGGTACTGTTGTAAATTTCATTTTTGTCTTTGTATGGAGTCGGATTCCGTTCTTCGGTGTTTGTATATATCGACTGTTTGGAGGATGTCTGATTCTGTGCCTTAATATTCGATGTGTAGAATGCCGTTTATGTAACAGACATGGTGTTTTGTTTCGTGCTTCTAGGTGGCTACTGCTGGTGCACGTTTATTTTATTTTACTTTTTAGTGGTCCTTTACATTCCTTGAATCTGATATCAGATGATCTACTCATCTGATGGTTGAGCTTTTCTATGCTTCAACTTTGGAACTACTATAACCATTTGCATTGGTTGCCTTTTTACTTTCATATATCGAATAAATTTCATTTCGTACAGTGGTAGTTTGACAGCTCTGTAGCCATATACTGGAAAGCTGCCCTTTCGTTAGTTGTTATGTGGCAAGAGAAGTCGTTGATAGTAGTGTGCTTTGTGGTGAGTTTCCTATAAACTTCGAATTGTTGTTTATTACTCATTATTCTGATGATCGAATCTAAGAATTTTATACTGTCAATGCATCTTTCAGTTAGAAACACACTCGCAATAGTGAAGTTAAAATCTTCCGGGTTACTAGGCCGTGTCATGATCGACGTTCCGACCTCTCTGCTAGGATCCTCCTCAGGATCTTCTGGGGTCTGCTACTGCTAGAACATACGTAGTAATCTACTACGAACTTTTATTTTCATGTAAACTGTTGAACCATACGATTTAACTCAGTGGTAACATTTTTTCCCTAATTATTATTGTAGTATTATCTAAGCATCTATAGTAATAAAGAATGTTTTCGAGAGTGTAGCGGACAGAATTATGATTCTTATCTTCAGATTTGCTTATGTGTATTTCGTTTACCAACCCAAAGGTTTTACCTCAGTTATAAGACATTTCATTGCCTGGTGAATTGTCGAATCTAAAATATTTCTATGACAACGTGAACTCTAGCAGTCCTGTAACGTTTCTTGATGGGATCCTTTTGCGTTTTTATAGGTTGTAATCTATAATATTAAGTTTATGATCTATTGCCACAATGTAATAGAGGTTCTGAATATCAACTGAGGTTAGTAGAAACCTCGAATTGCCGTATCTCTGTCAAAATGCTTCATCTCTGCTGTGTTTCTGTGCTTCCTGTTGTCACTGAATGTGCAGTGAAAGTAAGAAGAACAGGCTTCTGATCAGATGAGCACAGGGTTATAAATACAAAATCAAATACGGGTCGTGCAGGATTGGCACTAATAGTCAATAACAAGATACGAACGCGAGCAAGTTACTATGACCAACAAAGCGAAAACGAAATCATAACCAAGATCGGCACGAACCCAGCACCCACCGCAAATTTTATATAAAAGTTTATATACCAACTAATGCCGCAGATGATGAAGAGATTGATAAATGTATGATGAGATGAAGGAAACTCTTCGTTTCGTTAAAGAAAATGAAACTCTAATTGTACTAAGTGACTGAAATTCGAAGAGTAGGAAAAAAGATGAAAACGTAGAGTGGGGAAAGTAGTAAAAGAGTAATCTGCGTGGTAGACTTTTGCATAATGCGCAAATTAATCATTGGTAATCGATTAAAATTCATGAAAGATGGGTCTATGGATCGGAGACACCTGGAGACACAGGAAAGTTTCAAATAGGTTACATAATAGTAAGAGAGAGGGTTCGAAACCACATTTTAAGGTCCAAAAGATTTCCAGGGACCGGTGTGGATTCTGACCATATGACCACATAGTAAACTGAAGAGATTTCAGGAGTGTGGGAAAGCGAGGACGTGGGACTTCAGTAAGATGAAAGAACAGGAGATCGCTGAGAGTTTCTAAGGATACGTTAGGCAAGAGCTAACTGAGTCAGGGATAAGGAACACAGTAGAAGACGAAAGGTTAGCGTTTCGATACGAAATAGTGAAGACAGTAGAGGAGCATGTAGGCTAAAGACCAAACCCAGTAAAAAGCCTCACGTAGTGCATAAGATATTTAAATGAACTGACGAAAGAAGGAAATATAAAAATGCAGCAAAAGAAGCAGACAAAGGAGCTTAAAGACATATAAAAAAGGATATTTACAAAAATCGTATAGCGCAAAGCACGAAAGTTCAAGAAAAAATACAAAGCTGCAATAGGATTCGTGTCCACAGCAAGTACAGATACTGCAAACAGAAAAACTGAAGAAGCCTTAAGAGAAAAGAGAAGCAGCTGTATAAATATCTAGAGCTCAGACTGCAAGCCAGTACTAAATTATAAAGGGGGAGTTCAAATTTGGAAGGAATATATAGAAGGGAGATACAAAGGAAACTGACTTGAAGGTAATATTATAGAAATGGAAGAGGAAGTAGATGAAGATGATTTTGGAGATAAAATAAAGCGGGAAAAGTTTGACGGGGCACTGAAAGACCTAAGTCGAAACGAGACCCCTAGAGTATACAAGATTCCGTCAGAATTACAGTGATGCTTGGGAGAGACTGAGATGAAGAAATTATTCCACCTAGCGTGACAGATATGCGACTGCTGAAATATCTTTACCCTTCAAGACTAACGTAATAATCGCAATACTAAAGAAGATGGGTACTAAGACGTGTAAATATTAGCGAACCACCGGCTTAATAAGTCATGGGTGCAAGATGCTGACTCAAATTATTTCTACGACACTGAAAAAATTGCTAGAAGCCGATCTGTCGAAGATGAGCTTCAGTTCCAGGTAGATGTAGGAACAGGTGAGGCAATGCTGAACCAAAGACTTATTTTACAAGACAGACTGAACTGAGGCAGACCTACGTTTATATTATTTGTAGGCTTGGAGAAAGTTTCTGGCAATTTAAATTATGTAACAAATGGGAATAAAATACAGGACTAGATATCTTGTTTCTTGACTGATGTGTAGGAAAATTATGTTGTGTGAAATATGTATTATTTGCTTTTGCATTTTAGATGTTGTCTCCTCTGTAATATATATCTTTCGTTGATTTTGAAGAAGTTTAAAGTGGTTTCTAATCATGACGATTTTTTCTTGATTACAGCTATATTTCTCTTGTCAGCTTCTAAAATTATTGCAAACTGCCTGACAAAACAAATGAAGCATGAGCAGACGTGGTTGGACGTCAAGTAACTTCGTACACATTAATACTGTTGGTAGGTATGTAAAGGATTAGAGTGGTAGGGTATGTAAGGAACGTCAATAGAGTTGGAGGTCAAGTGATCACTGTGAAGGACACGTCGTTATCAGCACCAGATAGAGTTTGAAAGAGGTGCCATTGTCGATGTCCATTTTGCCAACTGGTCTGATCACGCAGTGCCCAGATTCTTGAGTATTCAGATGTGGCAGTGGGCTGATGTAGCACGGCATGGGAATGTGACAACAGACATACTCTTTGCCACTGTACCAGTCGACCACGTCAGACCATCACAAAGACTGTATTGCACACCAAGCACAACGTAACCTCTTCACATCTGCAATTACCATCTGAGCCCAGCTCATGGACTCACTCTGACATTCTGTGTCATCCTGTACTATTCAATAAATAATAGCAGCAGCGAGACTAGGGATTAACCATCGCGTGTCTAGGCTGCTATCAATAATGCAACACAAACGGTTGGGTTTGGAGTAGTGCAGTGACCAGGAACCATGGACTGCTAATGAATAGCATGCCATTGTGTTCAGTTGTGAGCCGTAGATCTGCACTACCCCAGATGACCGTTGTTGGCGAGTATGATGGCGACCTGGGGAGAGGTCCCAATTTATAGTGTTTTGGAGAGGCACATTGGGGAAGGTCCCAATCTTCAGTTTTGGAGAGGCACAGCAGTCTTATTTCTGAGATCTTGAAGTAGGGAGCCATCGGTTGCGACTTTATACGGATAGAGGACAAGTTACTCTATCACTTATTTTTCCGCATATGGAAAATTATTAAAGATTTTATTACAACCTGACGCACCTTGAGCGAGACTCTACAAAGTTGACATCCTAAGCAGACAGTGATGGAGCCTGGTAGGGTGCTATGAGGTATTTTTAAGATTCTTAGCTCATATAAACAGCTTGTTGGGAGTTGAAAGCAATGGGCAGCGAGCCCATCCCTTAGTAAATATTTCTGGACAGGCGCACAGCCGTACAGGGCAGAAAGGGCAGCGTCTCATTGAGACAGGTCTCCAGCAGAACAATGCCGTGACACCTGCTGCGGTGCCAGCAAAAGCCTGGGCTGGGGCGAAAGTCTAAAGGAATGCGTCTACACAGTGGAGTCATAAACTGGACATTGTAATAAAAATTCACATGTTTTTTTGTTTGCTAATATTGCAAGTAGGCCAGTGAACCACTTCTCTCAGTCGCCTCGGTTGTGTAAGAAAACTCCGGCGTCTGAGAAACGTTTAGAGATAGTTGGGGCTAACAAGCTCCAAGGCACAGGCGATTTACACTAATGGCCATTAATGTTGCTACACTATGAAGATGACGTACTACAAACGCGAAATTTAACCGACAGGAAGAAGATGCTGTGATATACAAATGATTAGCTTTTCAGAGCATTCACACAAGGTTGGCGCCGGTGGCGACACCTACAACATGCTGACATGAGGAAAGTTTCCAACCGATTCGTCATACACAAACAGCAGTTGACCGGCGTTGCCTGGTGAAACATTGTTGTGATGACTCGTGTAAGCAGGAGTAATGCATACTATCACGTTTCCGACTTTTATAAAGGTCGGATTGTAGCCTATTGCAATTGCGGTTTATTGTATTGCGACATTGCTGGTCGCGTTGGTCGAGATCCAATGACTGTTAGCAGAATGTGGAATCGGTGGGTTCAGGAGGGTAATACGGAACGACTTGCTAGATCCGAACTGCCTCGTGTCACTAGCAGTCGAGACGACAGGCATCTTATCCACATGACTGTAATGGATCGTGCAGCTATGTCTCGATCCCTGAGTCAACAGATGGGGACGTTTGCAAGACAACAACCATCTGCACGAACAGTTCAGCGACGTTTGCAGCTGCATAGACTATCAGCTCGCAGACCATGGCTGCGATTACCATTGGCGCTGCATCACTCACAGGAGCGCCTGCGATGGTGTACTCAACGACGAACCTGGGTGCACGAATGGCAAGACGTCATTTTTTCGGATGAATTCAGGTTCTGTTTACAGCATCGTGATGGTAGCATCCGTGTTTGGCAACAGAGCGGTGAACGCACATTGGAAGCACCTATTCGTCATCGCCATACTGGCGTATCACCCGGCGTGATGGTATGGGGTGCCATTGGTTACACGTCTCGGTCACCTCTTGTTTGCATTGACGGCACTTTCAACAGTGGACGTTACATTTCAGATGTGTTACGACCCGTGGCTCAACCCTTCATTCGATCCCTGCGAAACCCTACATTTCAGTAGGATAATGCACGACCGCATATTTCAGGTCCTGTACGGACCTTTCTGGATACAGAAAATGATTGACTGCTACCCTGGCCAGTGTTGTGGACTGGCAAGACAGCCAATCCACTATGACAGGAAGCCGAAAGGCACGCGTTTAAGCTCACGCAGGCTGGCGTGAGGTCTGGAACAGGACACGGAAATGAGAATAGCCAAAAGCGTACGTTGCTGCTGGAATACTTAACGTTAATCCATAATTGGTGAACATCGGTCTGACGGTACATGCATCAGAAGATAAATAGCAAATGATAATGGCGCCTTGCTAGGTCGTAGCAAATGACGTAGCTGAAGGCTATGCTAACTATCGTCTCGGCAAATGAGAACGTAATTTGTCAGTGAACCATCGCTAGCAAAGTCGGCTGTACAACTGGGGCGAGTGCTAGGAAGACTCTCTAGACCTGCCGTGTGGCGGCGCTCGGTCTGCAATCACTGATAGTGGCGACACGCGGGTCCGACGTATACTACCGGACCGCGGCCGATTTAAAGGATACCACCTTGCAAGTGTGGTGTCTGGCGGTGACATCACAGCCAGCACATTCTCCAGATCTCTCACCAACTGAAAACGTCTGGTCAATGGTGGCCGAGCAACTGGCTCGTCACAATACGCCAGGCACTACTCTTGATGAACTGTGGTTTCGTGTTGAAGCTGCATGGGCAGCTGTACCTGCACACGCCATCCAAGCTCTGACTCAATGCCCAGACGTATCAAGGCCGTTATTACGGGCAGAGTTGGTTGTTCTCGGTACTGATTTCTCAGGATCTATGCACCAAATTGCGTGAAAATGTAATCACATGTCAGTTCAGTTATAATATATTTGTCCAATGAATACCCGTTTATCATCTGCATTTATTCTTGGTATAGCAATTTTAATGGCCAGTTGTGTAGATAAAGATCTTTGAGATTGTATCTATTCGCTTGTTGCTGTGGGAAGTGAGACAGTTCGAAAAAAATCATCTTTCCCCCTCTGTGAAAACTTAAAAAGTCTGTAATTGCGGGTTTCCTTTTTTTTTAGAGATGCTGTTTTCTTACCTCTTGCCGTGGTTTGACATGAGTTTGTGCTGTCGTGTGGGAGGGGAGATTTAGCGCCTCTAGAGCCTTGTGAATGGTTCAACATGGGGTGGAGGCAGTGTTGTTTGTGCATTTTGCGGGAAAACGGAATTTTTTTCTGGTTAGGAGCAAAGCACTCGGGTGTTGGACTTTGGTCTGGTAAGCACTTCTAGTCAAAGCTCTGACATGTGTGGTTGGCACTTGGGGCCTGTCCTGAGACTTCACTTGTGAGTAGTTTAGACTGGGGAGCCTATGGTGAACTGTACCGGCAGTGTGACTTCAAACGTCTCAGACTACCCGTTTGCCTAGGGTACACTTATTCGTTGTTGGTTTACCAGTCTTGACGTTTGGTATCCTTGTGTAGTCAGTCGTATAAGTGAGCCAAATTGGTCCTTGTTATGATCAGCGAATACTGAAATCTACCGCGATTTCAGGGCCCTGGTAGAGAGTAAATTGCGATCCGTCTGCCTGATCGCTAAACCGTGAGTTTTTGACATTTCTTTCGTGGCCGCGGTCGATTCACAGGTGGAGCCTCCACGTCTCATCTCCTCCGCCGTACACATCTCGCCAGCTCCAAGTCACGTTGCCGCACGAAGTACACAGGGTAACGTACTGCCACTCTGGCATTGTCACGGCGCACAGATCTCAATCGCCACTTGCTCTCAGCTTCAATTATGTAGAGAAACTTCAGTAGATTTGATCAGTCAAAGTCTGTTCAGCGTCATATCAATTCAGCTAGCGTTATCCTCATTTTTTAGTGCCAGGGTATTTGACTCACTGGTCACCTAGTTAAACTGTCTTTGCCACCCAGGAACCACTCAGTGGAGTACTAAATCACCTGTTACTTGTTTAGGGTATTCAATTAATAACATGTTTAGCATAATTTATGTCCGTTTTGGGAAAATAAATGTTATTTTGCCAAAATTCTCAGTCAATTAAATAGTGCTAACAAGTTACCTTTCAATATCATAGCTGATATTGACTGGGAGAACTTTAACAGCACAGTGGTACATCACAGATACCTTGAGACGTTATAGTGCATAGCATTTAAAAGGATGTGCTCCTCCACATATGGCATGTGTCGGCTTGAACTGTCTGTATAATGGTGACATAGTCCCGTCGCCAGCAAGGTTCCCTATAGAACATGTGTTCTACCAGCTCTGACGTCCCAGCACCAGTATCCAGGTTATCAAAGACTAGTTGCAACAGTTGTGGGCCACGGTGGTTCAGGAGAGTATACCACGACATTACAATGCACTTCCTAACCGCATCAGTACAGGTATACAGGCCAAAAAGGGCACAAAGTCATATTGCAAGTTGTAATGTGGTCATCTCATTTTGGTTTTTGTATGTTATCAATGTGCACGTCAGGGAGACAGCAAGTTATATGTTACTGTTAAACAATATGTGGTCTTGCCGTGGCACAGTCTTTGCCTCTGCACAGTCTGATATGTTCTTAGTTGAAGTAGGTGATGGACGTACGGAGTAGTGCTGTGTGGAGATTGTATTTGTTAGATGAAGAAACATTTCTGGTAAAGGATGAATGTGATGCATATATTTGAGGACGAAAAGAATAACGTCATTGTTTTTAAAGAGAAGAAATTTGAAAAAATATTGCAGCACTGTGCAGCTAGTTTATTAGAACAGTTATTTTCAGCTAGTTAACTCTCTCAGCGCTGAGAGAAAGGCCACCCCACTTCCGTGATTCATGTTTAAAGATATCAACTGATTAATCTGTTTGATTTTTATAGAATTCTTTGTTAACACTGTGCCCTTTTCAAATCATTATTCACATTGTTAAGCATATTGTTGTTCAGACCAATGTTATGTGTGAAGATCACGCGAAATTTTACTTTAGCCTTTTGAAAGCATACTTCATTCAGAAACGGTTGTCTTGGAATGTCATTTCATAGGAATAGTTACTCTCCCCGTTCCATTGCTTAAAGAACGTTTATCGGTACGCATTACCACATTGCTCCGTGCGGTATGCAACAGTTTGAAATTTATTTACAAACAGAAATCTATCTTAGCCGCAGCGTGCTTCATGTTTTCTGTTGCGCTTTCGAGAAAGGTGCAACAGTGTTGACAAGACGCGAGGTAAGTGGAAATTTTTATTAGGGCCAGATAATTGTTTTACTTCAGTTGCGCATTTACTATAAAGACAAGTGTATTCAAACCAGTTACAGTTCAGTTCAAATTAGTTTCTGTTTTGTCAAAGATTAGTATTCGATGTAAGTTGAATAACAGTTTGTGAGTACATAATTTTGATGGTACGTGTGTCTTTTATTAAGTAGGAGGTAAAGTTTTGCTCAATTTCACGCAGAAACACATAGCGGGGAGCTTACAAAGTGGGCTCATACTGTCAAGATCATTTTAAATAAGACTCGACTCTGTACTCACTGAAATTAAATCAGATACCCTCTCAACCAATACAATTTCATTTCGTGTCATCCTCCTGTTTCGGGGACCTCACTATTTATCAGGTAGCGTATTTAATTAATTTGGTGTGAGGAATTCTCGATCTTTCTTGTCTGCATGAACTGTCATGTCCATAATTTCGTTGTATTTGTGGAAAGTTGCTATTCTGTAATTTTATTTGTCCAGAATAATGTTTGAAATCTACGTTTACACTGCCTAAGAGGTTCTCTCGGTTCTTTGGTTGATTAGGTATTGGATATGTACTCAACTTTTGTTGTGCAGTGCCCCCTCTTCCGTAGTGGACATTATGTCTTTGTTGGGTGTGGAAAAGAAATGAATCAACTTTCCTAACTGTAATAGTGCGTTGTAAAGCTGTGATAATTCATTAGTTTTTTCTTCTCAAGTGCTTCAGGTTGCTTTTCATCCACAGTTTCCACGTGTTTTAAAGTGTTTTCTTTGCAGTAGCATCAAAGGCCAATACATCTGTAACCATGGGTAAATTATCGTACAAATACTCACAGAAAACTTCAGATTTCTCCAAGTGAATAATATAACAGAAATTCCGGAGGAATCGACATCCAAACTCAAGTATCATGAGTTTCTTACTCAACATTCAACAAGCATTACATACTGAAGCTCCAAAGAAACTGGTATAGGTATGCGCACTGAGATATGTAAACAGGCAGAATACGGCACTGCGGTCGGCGACGCCTATATAAGACATCAAGTGTCTGGCGCAGTTGTTACATCTGTCATTGCCGATACAATGACAGGTTATCAAGATTTAAATGAGGTTGAACGTGGTGTCATAATCGGCGTATGAGCGATGGGACACAGCATCACCGACGAGCAATGAAGTGAGGACTTTCCCGTACGACCAATTCACGAGTGTACCGTGAATGTCAGGAATCCGGTAAAACATCAACACTCCGATATCGCTGCGGCTGAAAAAGATCCTGCAAGCACGGGACCAACGACGACTGAAAAGAATCGTTCAGTGTGACAGAAGTGCAATGCTTCTGCAAAATGCTACACATTTCAATGCTGGGCCATCAATAAGTGTGAGCGTGCGAACCATTAGAAGGAAAAATACCGATATAGACTTAAGGAGCCGAAGGCTCACTCGTGTACCCTTGATGACTGCACGACACAAATCTTTACGCCTCGCCTGTGCTCGTCAACACCGGCATTGGACTGTTCGTGACTGGAAACACATTGCCTGGTCGGACCAACCTCGTTTCAAATTGTATCGAGCGGATGGACGTGTAAGGGTATGGAGACAATCTCATGAACCCATGGACCCTACATGTCGGCAGGGGACTGTTCAAACTCATAGAGGCTCTGTAATGGTGTGGGGCAAGTGTAGTTGGAGTGACTGATACGTGACTGACAAGTGATACGTACGTAAGCATCCTTTCTGATCACCTGCGTCATTCATATTCATTGTGCATTCCCACGGACTTGGGCAATTCTAGTATGACAATGCGATACCTAAAACGTCCAGAATTGCTACAGAGTGGCTCCAGGAACACTCCTCTGAGTTTAACCACTTCCGCTGGCCACCAAACTCCCCAGACATGAACATTATTGAGGATATCTGGGGTGCCTTGCAACATGCTGTTCAGAAGAGATCTCTGGCTGCCTTCAGCACTATTTCAAACAGTAGTCGACTCCATACCACGTCGTGTTGCGGCACTTCTGTGTATGCTAGGGGCCCCAACACGATATTAGTCAGGTGAACCAGTTTTTTTGGCTCTTCAGTGTATTAATGAGGACCCAAACACCATTCACATTTTCACAACGAAATGGAATCCCTATCAGGTCTACAGTCAGCTGTAGGAATCTCAACATTCAAACTCAACACGAAACTGTTCAATGTTCTTCAAGTTATATATACCAATAACAAAAGTAAGAAACAAAACATATCTTGGTCAACTCGTTCGCCGTGTAAAAAAAAGCTCTTTCATGGCCTTCAATCTCTCTTTAAACGCTTCAGGTTTTATTGTGGGTATCTAAGGATGCATATTTTTCACTTGTTCGTCATACTTAATGAGCACATTGGAAAGAATATGGACTGGGCTTCACTCAGATTCTGCTTTGTATAGTTATCGTAAACTGAGCTAGACTTTGTAGATTGCTTTCTTTGCTCCGGTTACTGGTATGTGGCCCAATTACTTATATTCTTGAAGAAGCCGAAACGTGCAATAAACATACACTCCTGGAAATGGAAAAAAGAACACATTGACACCGGTGTGTCAGACCCACCATACTTGCTCCGGACACTGCGAGAGGGCTGTACAAGCAATGATCACACGCACGGCACAGCGGACACACCAGGAACCGCGGTGTTGGCCGTCGAATGGCGCTAGCTGCGCAGCATTTGTGCACCCCCGCCGTCAGTGTCAGCCAGTTTGCCGTGGCATACGGAGCACCATCGCAGTCTTTAACACTGGTAGCATGCCGCGACAGCGTGGACGTGAACCGTATGTGCAGTTGACGGACTTTGAGCGAGGGCGTATAGTGGGCATGCGGGAGGCCGGGTGGACGTACCGCCGAATTGCTCAACACGTGGGGCGTGAGGTCTCCACAGTACATCGATGTTGTCGCCAGTGGTCGGCGGAAGGTGCACGTGCCCGTCGACCTGGGACCGGACCGCAGCGACGCACGGATGCACGCCAAGACCGTAGGATCCTACGCAATGCCGTAGGGGACCGCACCGCGACTTCCCAGCAAATTAGGGACACTGTTGCTCCTGGGGTATCGGCGAGGACCATTCGCAACCGTCTCCATGAAGCTGGGCTACGGTCCCGCACACCGTTAGGCCGTCTTCCGCTCACGCCCCAACATCGTGCAGCCCGCCTCCAGTGGTGTCGCGACAGGCGTGAATGGAGGGACGAATGGAGACGTGTCGTCTTCAGCGATGAGAGTCGCTTCTGCCTTGGTGCCAATGATGGTCGTATGCGTGTTTGGCGCCGTGCAGGTGAGCGCCACAATCAGGACTGCATACGACCGAGGCACACAGGGCCAACAGCCGGCATCATGGTGTGGGGAGCGATCTCCTACACTGGCCGCACACCACTGGTGATCGTCGAGGGGACACTGAATAGTGCACGGTACATCCAAACTGTCATCGAACCCATCGTTCTACCATTCCTAGACCGGCAAGGGAACTTGCTGTTCCAACAGGACAATGCACGTCCGCATGTATCCCGTGCCACCCAACGTGCTCTAGAAGGTGTAAGTCAACTACCCTGGCCAGCAAGATCTCCGGATCTGTCCCCCATTGAGCATGTTTGGGACTGGATGAAGCGTCGTCTCACGCGGTCTGCACGTCCAGCACGAACGCTGGTCCAACTGAGGCGCCAGGTGGAAATGGCATGGCAAGCCGTTCCACAGGACTACATCCAGCATCTCTACGATCGTCTCCATGGAAGAATAGCAGCCTGCATTGCTGCGAAAGGTGGATATACACTGTACTAGTGCCGACATTGTGCATGCTCTGTTGCCTGTGTCTATGTGCCTGTGGTTCTGCCAGTGTGATCATGTGATGTATCTGACTCCAGGAATGTGTCAATAAAGTTTCCCCTTCCTGGGACAATGAATTCACGGTGTTCTTATTTCAATTTCCAGGAGTGTATATTATCTGTTTAACTGGCTGCTTTCCACCATTTACCATAAATGCATGGAAAGTTTTTTAGTGTTTCGCTTGGTGTATAAGCAGACGCGTAACAATGCCACTCATGTAAGTGGCAAAGCACCGATGTGAAAGATGTGCGTGTGAGTGTGTGTGTGTGTGTATGTGTGTGTGTGTGTGTGTACTACGCAGTTCATCCACGTCTATGAATCAACATCAACATTCGCGTTTGACCAACCGGCAGTGTGTTCATACCATTCACTTTTAATGATGCTGTCTTTACTAGTATATTTCCTTAGTGTCTTCACTCAGTTAACCCAGCGACTGCAATGTCTTAGAACAAGGCAGTATTTATAGCGATGTCTGTGACTAACGCTTCTGGTCTTTGGTTCGAACGACTCTTTTGTGTGCATCCGCACGTGATGCATTGTCACGGTTTCCGGTGGAGACAGAGAGAGTTCTCATGTTTCATTAAGTATGAGAATTTTTCCAGGACACTGCAGCAAGCAGATGTGTGTATGACGAGTGAGGTACGGTAGCCTGGTAACCATTTACACATCCAGGCAGAGTTTGCGGAATGTTTCTATGTAGTTTGATGTTATTAACGTATCTTCTCTGCTTCTCCTCTCCAAGATATAATTTCACATGATTCCTTTTGAATTAGACTGGTGATATCCATATTTCTCAGTGGCTACATGATTTCTTTTATTTTCCTGGTTTATCTGGAGTTGTGCGTTGGGCTAGTGTAATACAGTCGGTATTGTGAATCCCGGCGTGTGTCGTCTTGTCATGTGGTCAGATTTGTCGTCTTGCTTTCTGTCCTTCAGAATTGTGTGCCTAATATCTCTAAGAATTACGTGATATATCCCTTCATTATTTTATTCCCACTGAGAGGTCCTTGTTTAACATCAGGGTATATGAAAATGTATTTCTCTGTAGATTATTTTTCATCTTATTAATTAGCGTGCACATTCAGGTCCTTGTGTCTACGAGGCACTTTGATGTCAGTCCCTGATGTTAATTAGGCTATGTAGTTTTCTATTAATGGTCATAAAGCCTAGCCACGTAATGTTCAATGCTCTTATTCAATAATATTAAGAAAGAATTGTAAATTCATGCTGCCACGCTTTCCGATTTAGGACGGACCTTGCCGTTGGTGGGGAGGCTTGCGTGCCTCAGCGATACAGATAGCCGTACCGTAGGTGCAACCACAACGGATGGGTATCTGTTGAGAGGCCAGACAAACGTATGGTTCCTGAAGATGGGCAGCAGCCTTTTCAGTAGTTGCAAGGGCAACAGTCTGGATGATTGACTGATCTGGCCTTGTAACAATAGCCAAAACGGCCTTGCTGTGCTGGTACTGCGAACGGCTGAAAGCAAGGGGAAACTACAGCCGTAATTTTTCCCGAGGGCATGCAGCTTTACTGTATGATTAAATGATGATGGCGTCCTCTTGGGTAAAATATTCCGGAGGTAAAATAGTCCCCCATTCGGATCTCCGGGCGGGGACTACTCAGGAGGATGTCGTTATCAGGAGAAAGAAAACTGGCGTTCTACGGATCGGAGCGTGGAATGTCAGATCCCTTAATCGGGCAGGTAGGTTAGAAAATTTAAAAAGGGAAATGGATAGGTTGAAGTTAGATATAGTGGGAATTAGTGAAGTTCGGTGGCAGGAGGAACAAGACTTCTGGTCAGGTGACTACAGGGTTATAAACACAAAATCAAATAGGGGTAATGCAGGAGTAGGTTTAATAATGAATAGGAAAATAGGTATGCGGGTAAGCTACTACAAACAGCATAGTGAACGCATTATTGTGGCCAAGATAGATACGAAGCCCACACCTACTACAGTAGTACAAGTTTATGTGCCAACTAGCTCTGCAGATGACGAAGAAATTGAAGAAATGTATGATGAGATAAATTATTCAGGTAGTGAAGGGAGACGAAAATTTAATAGTCATGGGTGAATGGAATTCGGTAGTAGGAAAAGGGAGAGAAGGAAACATAGTAGGTGAATATGGAGTGGGGCTAAGAAATGAAAGAGGAAGCCGCATGGTAGAATTTTGCACAGAGCACAACATAATCATACCTAACACTTGGTTTAAGAACCATGAAAGAAGGTTGTATACATGGAAGAAACCTGGAGATACTAAAAGACCACAATGTATTGGTTATGACCTGTAGATTAAAACTGAAGAAACTGCAAAAAGGTGGGAATTTAAGGAGATGGGACCTGGATAAACTAAAAGAACCAGAGGTTGTACAGAGTTTCAGGGAGAGCATAAGGGAACAATTGACAGGAATAGGGGAAAGAAATACAGTAGAAGAAGAATGGGTAGCTTTGAGGGATGAAGTAGTGAAGGCAGCAGAGGATCAAGTAGGTAAAAAGACGAGGGCTAGTAGAAATCCTTGGGTAACAGAAGAAATATTGAATTTAATTGATGAAAGGAGAAAATATAAAAATGCAGTAAATGAAGCAGGCAAAAAGGAATACAAACGTCTCAAAAATGAGATCGACAGGAAGTGCAAAATGGCTAAGCAGGGATGGCTAGCGGACAAATGTAAGGATTTAGAGGCCTATCTCACTAGGGGTAAGATAGATACTGCCTACAGGAAAATTAAAGAAACCTTTGGAGAAAAGAGAACGACTTGTATGAATATCAAGAGCTCAGATGGAAACCCAGTTGTAAGCAAAGAAGGGAAAGCAGAAAGGTGGAAGGAGTATATAGAGGGTCTATACAAGGGCGATGTACTTGAGCACATTATTATGGAAATGGAAGAGGATGTAGATGAAGGTGAAATGGGAGATAAGATACTGCGTGAAGAGTTTGACAGAGCACTGAAAGACCTGAGTCGAAACAAGGCCCCCGGAGTAGACAACATTCCATTGGAACTACTGACAGCCTTGGGAGAGCCAGTCCTGACAAAACTCTACCATCTGGTGAGCAAGATGTATGAAACAGGCGAAATACCCTCAGACTTCAAGAAGAATATAATAATTCCAATCCCAAAGAATGCAGGTGTTGACAGATGTGAAAATTACCGAACTATCAGTTTAATAAGTCACAGCTGCAAAATACCAACACGAATCCTTTACAGACGAATGGAAAAACTAGTGGAAGGCAACTTCGGGGAAGATCAGTTTGGATTCCGTAGAAACACTGGAACACGTGAGGCAATACTGACCTTACGACTTATCTTAGAAGAAAGATTAAGGAAAGGCAAACCTACGTTTCTAGCATTTGTAGACTTAGAGAAAGCTTTTGACAATGTTGACTGGAATACCCTCTTTCAAATTCTAAAGGTGGCAGGGGTAAAATACAGGGAGCAAAAGGCTATTTACAATTTGTACAGAAACCAGATGGCAGTTATAAGAGTCGAGGGACATGAAAGGGAAGCAGTGGTTGGGAAGGGAGTAAGACAGGGTTGTAGCCTCTCCCCGATGTTGTTCAATCTGGATATTGAGCAAGCAGTAAAGGAAACAAAAGAAAAATTCGGAGTAGGTATTAAAATTCATGGAGAAGAAATAAAAACTTTGAGGTTCGCCGATGACATTGTAATTCTGTCAGAGACAGCAAAGGACTTGGAAGAGCAGTTGAATGGAATGGACAGTGTCTTGAAAGGAGGATATAAGATGAACATCAACAAAAGCAAAACGAGGATAATGGAATGTAGTCTAATTAAGTCGGGTGATGCTGAGGGAATTAGATTAGGAAACGAGACACTTAAAGTAGTAAAGGAGTTTTGCTATTTGGGGAGCAAAATAACTGATGATGGTCGAAGTAGAGAGGATGTAAAATGTAGACTGGCAATGGCAAGGAAAGCGTTTCTGAAGAAGAGAAATTTGTTAACATCGAGTATAGATTTAAGTGTCAGGAAGTCATTTCTGAAAGTATTTGTATGGAGTGTAGCCATGTATGGAAGTGAAACATGGACGATAAATAGTTTGGACAAGAAGAGAATAGAAGCTTTCGAAATGTGGTGCTACAGAAGAATGCTGAAGATTAGATGGGTAGATCACATAACTAATGAGGAAGTATTGAATAGAATTGGGGAGAAGAGAAGTTAGTGGCACAACTTGACCAGAAGAAGGGATCGGTTGGTAGGACATGTTCTGAGGCATCAAGGGATCACCAATTTAGTATTGGAGGGCAGCGTGGAGGGTAAAAATCGTAGAGGGAGACCAAGAGATGAATACACTAAGCAGATTCAGAAGGATGTAGGTTGCAGTAGGTACTGGGAGATGAAAAAGCTTGCACAGGATAGAGTAGCATGGAGAGCTGCATCAAACCAGTCTCAGGACTGAAGACCACAACAACAACAACATATAGTCTAGTAGTACGGGGCAAAATATTTCACAGGGTGACCGCATCTCTATGGACATGTGAGTAGTTGAGAACATCACTCTGACCCTGTTACATAGGAGCACAGCAAGCATTGGAAAGAAGTCTATTCACCATCGCCGCAAAATCATCATTGATTAAGGTGATGCTGAGTGTTTGGTATAGTGCAGGGTCGGCTAAGATTAAGGCTGCCGGGCTCGCTTCAGATTTACCCCATCGCCACAGTGGGCTGTCTGACACGCAAACCTTCAGATATCAGACACTCATATCGGTACCAAACGTTGTGTGTCGATAGAATATCAAACAAAACACCGACTTAGTTCGTGCTGTGAGCTGTCGTCCAGTAGAACTTGCGTAAACGGTAATTAAAAGTAATGCCTGAATTACAGAGAATAGGAAAAGCGTATCTGGGAACCTATAACATGAACGTCTGTGGAAGGTGACTTGACAGAGCTTCAGCTCGTCGTAGTGAATGTTCCGATTCGAATTCGAACTGATAGCGATTTTTTTAACGGTTTACGTGTGAAATTGTTAAATGGTAGAACATATTTGTGTCATGTAAAAAGATGTATCCCAGTTAGTAGCAATGTTCTTTTGGCAGTCAAATCCGCTTCGGTAGTTGAAAGTAGCTAACCTACAGAGAACATCTGTATAGACAGGTATCTGTTATCTATACAAACGTACGCTGTCAACTCACCTACCAGAGACCTTATTGTTATCTTCTCGCAGACAGACTTTCCCTGTACTCCGTAGTTCAGGTGTTACTTTTAATTACTGTTTACGCTTGTTCTACTGGGCGACAGCACACGGCACGAACTAAATCGGTGTTTTTGGTTGATATTCTATCGACACACAACTTTTGGTACCGATCTGATTGTCTGACATCTGGAGGTTTGGGTGCGTGCGCGACGAGGGGAAAAGAGGGGAAAACAGCGAACGCGCCGCATTTAAGTGGTAGTACAGCCGTACAACATACGACTTAGTTTATATTTCACATTTCTCAACAAAACAGATCACAGACAAAATAAGTAGTTAGTACTAATGAATTATTTTTGACGTGCTGAAGGCACACTAAAATTTTTATCTGGTACGAACTGTCGGCGCACGGACAAACGCAGATAATTTGACAGTGTACGATACTGCTATACCTGTATTATTTCGAATTACGATGCAGTGTTCCTTTGGACATGTATGCCGTGAGTCACGCTCAGATCGCTTATGGTAAGGCGAGTGGGTTCGAATACTGGTCCGGCACAAATTTTCATTCTTGTCATTCCATTACACAGCTGATGGTTGCTGTGACGTGCCTTCCCTCCTCCTTCACTAACCGGGAGGAGACGCTACTCGTAGCGATGTTCGTCCCCGTCGGTATGACGTGGAACAGCACCTGTAACTCTCGTAAGCACACAACTCCTCGCGTGGTTTAGAAATATTCTGTTATTTGTCCGCAACAGTCTTCACAGCTTGTGCGAACTGGTAAACTGCAACCGTTTATTTTTATTTTATGTCCGGTTAGTTCCGCGATGAAATAAAATCTTGATTCTTGATTTTATCATTACGGTAGTTTTTTACATCTCACATAGCGAGGATGAAGTTTTGCTTTCTACTATTCCGTTGCTACGTCCAGTTATGAACAACGATCCGACTTAATTCCAGAGACAGCTTACGTTGGAATAAATGTTTTCTTAATGCACCATAATACTGGTTTAAACTAATCACTCTTGACTGCCCATTATTCGTGTACTCACTTAGTCACTTAAAATGTTTAAAGAGTCAGTCAACTTGCATTGATACACATTGTATTGCCTGTTTAATGAGTTACGCGACACGTAAGGTTTACCTTTTGACTCAAATTTTATTGTTCTTCCTGTAATTAATTGTTTGTCCCTACAACGCAGACACACCGATATGTCATTCAAGATTAACTTCAGTTCAGTAATCGCGACGCTGACGACAACTTTTGACTAATAGGCGTACTTGTCTTTCTTCGTGTCTTCGTTTTATTGTGTCCTACTTAAGATTATGAAATGTTTTTCTGTTGTTGATCCATTGCTCTCAAGGTTTGTAACTGTTCATCAGTACGAAGGCTAAGTCCAATAAAACAATATCACTCAATTGAAGTCTAACACTCGTCTTACTATACTGTCGCGTTGAGAACGGTGAAGATTAAATTTCTTCAGTCGAATGACTGAGCAATACTTCCATCTCTGTCTCACGAATTATCAAACTTCCAAAACTGAAACAATCTAATAGCCTTTGCATCCCGACAACTATCGCAAAGGTACTCTAGAGCGACTCAAGAACAACTAACTAACTGAATATTTCCATATCCGAGTTGCATTGTAGTTGCATTGAATTTGCTTTTCTATGCGGCTCCAACTGTCTTCCATGGTAAATGTATCTTTGACTGAATTACTTTCCTGGATTTAACCTTCGTTCGTATGATTTTGAATTTATTCTATAGATGTTTGATAAAGAATCTGTGATAATCCCTCGCTTCCCACGCCCGGGTTCCCGGGTTCGATTCCCGGCGGGGTCAGGGATTTTCTCTGCCTCGTGATGACTGGGTGTTGTGTGATGTCCTTAGGTTAGTTAGGTTTAAGTAGTTCTAAGTTCTAGGGGACTGATGACCATAGCTGTTAAGTCCCACAGTGCTCAGAGCCATTTGAACCATTTTTTGTGATAATCCTTTCCTTTTATCTGCCCTCTTTGTATGCTATTCTCAGTATTTGAATGATATAGGTGTTAATCAAAATATTACCAGTGTAGATTTTATCGTCAATAGATGCCGTCACTGTTAAGATGACTCACTTCCCCACTTCAAGTTTCCACTAAATCTGTTAATTGGGGTTTTCTGTCCTTGGGGTGTCGTCCATATTCGTAACTGCGAATACGTTTCATGAATTTCACAGAGTTTCGCACTGAAGGTGCCACGTAATCGTGACTTATTCAGTTTCATAATCGAAAACAGATCTTTCACACGAATATCGTGTGAAACCTCATTATGGAAACTTGGGAAATCTACCTGGGAAAAGTAACGCAGGCGCCCTGAATTGTTTTAACATAAAAATTTTTGTAACTAAAACTGGAATTACCTCGCATGTCAGTCAGTTACAATTGCACATGTATAGGGGCGCTTTCAACTGAAACAGCAAACGGTCCCGGAAACAGATGTAAGATTGACAGAGTCCTCAAAACATCTATAAAACTATCGTAATTCTTGCAAGGCCACAATGAATTCTTCAAGGCTTGCGCTTTCTTTAACGCCAGTGACCTTAGGGAACTCGATTGTCTTTGTCATATTTTCTTCTTAAATGCATCTCCATCAAATCAGAAAGAAGTTTCCTTACAGTTTGTTACTGTCGGCAGTGTGTGGTCAAGTCCACTCAAAACGCGAACTCTGCAATCCATTCCAGATGTTTTTTCCTTCGTAAAATCAGCAGTAGCGTGATTTAAATCGAAAAATCGTTCCAGGCATGCCCCTTGACTTAACCCAAGTACTTTGCAGTAGCGTTTGAAACCCCATACCCTTCGTTCATTTACAATGAAAACTGTTACAACTGAAAATGAAATAACTGATACGACTTCAGAAATTTTACAGTTCGTGGCATCAGTTTCTTCAAGCGCTCCATGCCTGCAAATTTGGCACGAAGTGCTTCTTCATGTACAGAACAATGAACGCCGTCTGTCGACAGTTGTACTTTTTTTCTCTTTCATTCTCATCCACAAGTTTAAATTCTTTCTGCATGATACTATAATGCCGTTTCGTAGCAAATAAGCTGTACCTGTCCCTCATGCGATTTGAGAATTCTCACCCGTTCCTTCAGTTATTCCCATTCATTTTAAGGGATTGTGACGATAGATCGCTACACTGCCTCTTTTTGTGCAAACAGCGACTGGACCTACGAACGTCCTTCATATCACGAACAAATAGGGAAGGTTAAACAGCGCTTACACCACGATTCTCCCGAACTCAGACAGTTGTGCCTACCGCCAAATACCGCACCGCAATGCTAAATGAAACGTCGTGCCGTTCCGGGTACTTCCGAGAAGGACAGAGCAAAGCTGGGTGACATGCCGGATTTTGGCCCGCAGATGCTGCACGCGTGAAGTTTGGCACCCTTTGGCCGGCCCTGGTGTAGTGTTTGAAAGTGGCTCTGAGCACTATGCGACTTAACTGCTGAGGTCATCAGTCGCCTAGAACTTAGAACTACTTAAACCTAACTAACCTAAGGACATCACACACATCCATGCCCGAGGCAGGATTCGAACCTGCGACCGGAGCGGCCGCTCGGTTCCAGACTGTAGCGCCTAGAACCGCACGGCCACTCTGGCCAGCTGGTGTAGTGCTGAAAACTGATGCTCATTTAGGATGAACCGTCAAAGGAGCATATTTCTGAAATCTCTTAATGAGATTATGGAAAGCTGTCGAAACGAAGTGTATGAGGAGGTTTTCCAGGGCATTTGCTCCACAACAACATCCCAAACGTTTGTGCACAGGACACAATCACACACGCTTTCTTGTCGAACTATCAAATTTTGCTTCTTACCCTCCGTTCCCTCCGTATTCTTCTGACATGGCATTCCATGACTTCTTACTCTTTCCTCGGATGAAGGAACCACTGCAAAACTACAGTCTTCACAATCATGGTGTGTGCCAAGTCATCCGCTGTAGAGGAGAATATGTCTCATTGAAGAATGAATAAGTAGCGAAGTGCTAACACCAAGTTACGGTCATAGCTGGATTTTTTTTTCGAGGAGATGATTAAAAGACTACCCTGCCACTGTAGCGTGTCTCAAAAGTACACTATCTGCTAAAATGTATCGAGACATGTATTTGTGGACATTGACGTGGGGTGTGTCAACCCTTTGCCTTGATGTTGTGTTGAACTCCCTTGGGACACTTACACTGAGGTGTCTGAATGTCAGTGTAGGAATGGCAGCCGAAACTGCCAGGGTGTCAGGCCTCTATGGTGGCCGACAGAGGTCAGAGGTCAGAAAGCCAATAGTTAACCAGCCTGGGCAAGGACGCAGTGGAGTGGTGAGTGGATCCATGGTAGTCGTTCAATGTATCTTCATGAAAACATCAGTGTTAAAACATTCATTTATTGCTTAACAAACGACAGCTGTCATGACTCAAAGAGAAGCCCACGACCACAGAACATAAGCTGTCGACACCCTGCGAAGAAGCGGGGCCGACAGCTGCATCACACGATCAGTGGAATGTTCATAGTAGAGACTTAGCAAGAACGCGAACCACAACAGCGGGTGGTGGCCCACACTGCCGATTAGAAGCAGCCTGGCTCAACAGCCTTCACGAGACAGTTCACAGTGGCAGATTCTGTTTACACGAACTGAGGCGAGCAGCAAGCAGTTTGCCCACACAAGTGATTTCAGCTGAATGGCTGCACCACCTCAGGCTTGAACTGCAGACCACCAGGGCAGGAGGCCGGGAACAGCCAGGTGATCTATCAGATTGGTGGGAGGGAGGGGAGGTGCTAAGTACACAGCACTGGATTCAGCGTGAACAGAAAGGCAGCTGCTTGCAGTGACAGACTGGCAGATTTTGGAGATGATGATTTGTTGATCCACACAGACTCATAAACCATCATAGGTTTCCCCTCGGGTCTGGTGGCTATCAGACTATAACTCCTTTGCCTAGAAATATTTATACGGGTTAGGCCCAACCCTGTTTTGCCAAAGCATCTGTTCCTATCCTCTAAGTCGCAATAGAGCTATGGCTTGGATGTGAAGCAATTATATCAGCCATGCCACAGCTCCTCAGCCTTTCTGCTGCATCAGTGCTATTGTGCCTCTGGACTTCTGATTGACACAGCATGTGGTGGCCTTCTCGGCGCATCAGCAGCGGTACTTGTACATTAGTAGGTAGCCCCTGATGTAACTTACCCTGATTAGTCTGAACTAACCTGCTTCCACGTCCTCTTGCATTAGCTATCGGTGTTGCGTCATTTGTACCTAACCGTGCCAAGAAAATTAACTGTGGCGCAACAGAAGCCATAGCTATAGTGATCAAGCTAAAGATATAGCTACAGTTATGGCTATAGCTGTAGCAAAAATCTGCTAATATCACTATTACTGGCCCCTGGTTCGATCAGAACCGAGGTAGAATCTTCCGACATGTCGTCAGGGGCCTGAAGGTGGTGCAGTAAAACACAGAAACTGGTAGCCGAATAAAATCAGTTTGTAAACTAGATGGCTGAAAGGTGTTTAATTTGACATCCTGTATCGAACAGCCGAGCCCCGCAATCATCTCTAAAAAGATGGCGGGCTTATCTCCAATGTTCATACAATGGCCGTGTTCGACCACCTGGTAGTACGACAGTTACCAGTTTCTTCACTGGGCTGTGACACGGGAAGTTTCGTGAAACATAGAGAAGTACGGTGCGCTCACGTAGGTTGTGTGCACAGTACAGTATGCCGAAGCCTAGCGACCTCCCCGGCAGGTAGCGGGTGGGATGCCGGCGCCCGGGGCAGATGGTAGCGTCCGCTCGCCGCCTGGCGGTATTGATTGCGGCGCCCTCCGTGTCGGGACAGCGCAGCGTCTCGTACCGCTCAGAGGCGTCGCGACGCCACACGACGCCGCGCACGCCCCCAACTCCTCCCGCGTCACGGGCTCCTTCAATATGGCTTTGAAATGCAAAACGCCTCATGTGCGTTCGAGCGCCCGAGGATGCACCGAGGCACAAAATTGACTATGCATGTAATGGGAGAAAAAACCCTTCGTGGCAGAAGACGAGGGACCCCGACAGAAACAAAGTACTACTAAATAAAATCACGTACAAATTTATTATCAGAGGTCTATTTTCCTTAATAAGATAGCATTTGAAGAACATGCTTCTAATGTGTAACACGATACCTTAGAACGTGCTGGTTGTGTCCATATGGGTCCGCAATGGGGTGGCGCAGGGGATGGTGGGGTGTTGCAAGAGAGAGCGCTTGCCTCCTCCTGCAGTCTGGTTACAGCTCTTTTATCCATTACAAAATTCTCTAGAATTTGAAGGAATCATTGCCTGCGACAGCGCTAAACTATATACACTACTGGCCATCAAAATTGGTACACCAAGAAGAAATGCAGATGATAAACAAGTATTCATTGGACAAATATATTATACTATATATATATATATATATATATATATATATATATATATATATCGTCTTCCTTACTGCATGAACGCATGAGTCAACATTGCAACGTAATGACGAGTCATTTTCTACGTAAGTAACCTAAAACTAAAACAGTTTCAAAAAATGGTTCAAATGGCTCTGAGCACTATGGGACTCAACTGCTGAGGTCATTAGTCCCCTAGAACTTAGAACTAGTTAAACCTAACTAACCTAAGGACATCACAAACATCCATGCCCGAGGCAGGATTCGAACCTGCGACCGTAGCGGTCTTGCGGTTCCAGACTGCAGCGCCTTTAACCGCACGGCCACTTCGGCCGGCAAAACAGTTTCACTTTAATTATTTGTTTACATTATTTTTCAATTATTAATAGGTACAAGTACAATGAAATAGGCCGTTCCTCACATAATGGTTTAGTTGTAGGGCACCAGCGGCCCAAAAAATTGTCACTGCATAGCGAAAAAAACTGAAAACTACATAAACAATAACAAATGTATATCTTGTCGTGAACAGCCGTCGAAACCGGTATAGCCGCTATTTATGTGAACGAACAGTATTGTTAAATATAACTGGTTGCTGCTTTCTTTTCTGCAAAAATCGACCTGTAGTTTGTACACGGTCTCTAAATGTCAATTACTTATTTAAAATAAAATACACATTAGTTTCCTTCTGAAATAGTATAAGATTAATTTTCATATTAAAACAGGGACCACGATTCGCCATAGTGCTAATTTCTACGATAACTATGCGTACCAATGACAGAGTTAACAGCAGAAAAGTCACGCAAGGGAAGAGCGTCTGCAAACAAGTTCACGTATTAAGTAATGTAGCGGAGCGCAGAAGCACTGAAATTTATTCAAGTATGAGCAGGTAGGTTACCTTGACATACGAATATCATTGTTGGAGGCAGGAAATTTTGCCTGTAAAATTTTCAAAGTGCTGAGAAGAACTTTATGAATGATTGCGGTGGACGATCGTCATGGAAAATGTGGGAGATAATAATGTTGATAAGCCACAGTTAATGGTTCAAATGGCTCTGAGCACTATGGGACTTAACGTCTGAGGTCTACATCTACATTTATACTCCGCAAGCCACCCAACGGTGTGTGGCGGAGGGCACTTTACGTGCCACTGTCGTTACCTCCCTTTCCTGTTCCAGTCGCGTATGGTTCGCGGGAAGAACGACTGTCTGAAAGCCTCCGTGCGCGCTCTAATCTCTCTAATTTTACATTCGTGATCTCCTCGGGAGGTATAGGTAGGGGGAAGCAATATATTCGATACCTCATCCAGAAACGCACCCTCTTGAAACCTGGCGAGCAATCTACACCGCGATGCAGAGCGCCTCTCTTGTAGAGTCTGCCACTTGAGTTTATTAAACATCTCCGTAACGGTATAACGGTTACCAACTAACCCTGTGCCGAAACGCGCCGCTCTTCTTTGGATCTTCTCTATCTCCTCCGTCAAACCGATCTGGTACGGATCCCACACTGATGAGCAATACTCAAGCATAGGTCGAACGAGTGTTTTGTAAGCCACCTCCTTTGTTGACGGACTACATTTTCTAAGCACTCTCCCAATGAATCTCAACCTGGTACCCGCCTTACCAACAATTAATTTTATATGATCATTCCACTTCAAATCGTTCCGCACGCATACTCCCAGATATTTTACAGAAGTAACTGCTACCACTGTTTGTTCCGCTATCACATAATCATACAATAAAGGATCCTTCTTTCCATGTATTCGCAATACATTACATTTGTCTATGTTAAGGGACAGTCGCCACTCCCTGCACCAAGTGCCTATCTGCTGCAGATCTTCCTGCATTTCGCTACAATTTTCTAATGCTGCAACTTCTCATCAGTCCCCTAGAACTTAGAACTACTTAAAGCCAACTGACCTAAGGACATCACACATATCCATGCCCGAGGCAGGATTCGAACCTGCGACCGTAGTGGTCGCGCGGTTCCAGACTGTAGCGCCTAGAACCGCTCGGCCATCCGGGCCGGCAAGCCACAATTAACTATTTCTGTATAGTATGCTTGTACTTAACCTATGTAAGGAGCATTTGGTGCGAAATGTACATCGTTATGTCTTATTCAAATGTCATTTTTCCTTTATGTAATTAGCTACATTAAAAGGCGTACGGCTTTAAAAAATTGACTGATAGAATGTTGCGTAATGTATTGGTAGCTTTCCATGTGTGGAATGAGGAAACGAAAAGGTCTGAAAGAGGCATCACATGCAAAGTGTAAAGGAAGAAATTAGATTAACGTCATGTATGGAAACTTAGCGAGGGAACACTGTAGGCTGCCGTTATAATCGTATTCCGTGACAGATCGTGGAGGTTATTCTAGGGAATTTATCTCAAAATGGGCTGCCAGGTCATAAATATTAATTTGAAACATATAAAATTGAGTAGCATACAAACTATACTCACGGAAAATATCGCAACTCCAAAACATAATTGATGCAGAGTATGAAATTTCGGGAATACATTTGTCTAGGTAACATGTTTAAGCGATTAACATTGCAAGAATACGGGGTTAATGTAAGCGCGATATAACTCATTGCAAATGCGAAATGCTGGTACATTAATAACCCGTTAGAACGTTGAATGCATGCACTCAAAAGTGCAAGCATTGTGTTGTAAAGGTGCCGAATGTCAGATTGCGTGTTGGAGTTCCATGCCTGTTGCACTTGCTCGGTCTGTACAGAGAAAATTAATGATGTTTGTGGATAACGCTGGAGTTGTCGTCCAATTGCGTCCCATATGTGCCCGATTGGAGACAAATCGGATGATCTAGCAGACCAAGGCCCATGTCGACACTCTGTAAGTCATGTTGGGTTACAACAGCGGCATGTGGGTGAGCGGTATCCTGTTGGAAAACACGCCCAGGAATGGTGTTCATGAACGGCAGCACTGCAGGTCGAATTATCAGACTGACGTACAAATTTGCAGTCTCGGTGCGTGAGATAAACACGAGAGTGCTCCTGCTGTTACACGAAATCGCACCCCAGATCACAACTACAGGTGTAGGTCCAGTGTGTGTAGCACTCAGACAGTTAGGTTGCTGGCACTCAACTGGCTTCCTTGTAACCAACACACGGCCATTACTGGCAGCGAAGCAGATTCAGTTCTCATCAGAAAACACAACAGACCTCCACCCTACCCTCCAGTGAGCTCTCGCTTGACACAACTGAAGTCGCAAATGGCGATGGTTGGCGGTCGGTGGAGTGCTCGCTATTGGGTGTCTGGCTCAGACTTGCGTTTGAAGTAACCGATTTTTAACAGTTTGTTGTGTCTCTGTGGTGCCAACTGCTGCTCAGACTGCTCCTGCAGAAGCACTACGGTGCGCCAGTGCCATACGCTAAACACTGTGATCTTTGCTCACGGAAGCACCACGTGGGTGTCCAGAGTCCAGTGTTCTTGCAACCGTACATTCCCATTGGTTCAAATGGTTCAAATGGCGCTGAGCACTACGGGACTTAACATCTAAGGTCATCAGTCCCCTGCAACTCAGAACTACTTAAACCTAACTAATATAAGGACATCACACACATCCATGCCCGAGGCAGGATTCGAACCTGGGACCGTAGCGGTCGCTCGGTTCCAGACTGAAGCGCCGAGAGCCGCTCCGTTCCCATTACCACGGCTGCCAGCAATCATATATAGTGGCTACATTCCTGCCAAGCCTTTCTGCAATATCGCAGAAGGAACATTCAGTTTCTCGTAGACCTATTAAACGACCTCATTCAAACTCAGCAAGGCGCTGATAATGGCTTCTTTGTCGTCTTAAAGCGGTTGTTACTTAATATCAAGTGACCACGTCCAATTCCAAAGGTAAATTAACTCTCACGACAGTTACAGCGTGTATTTATAGCAAATTTGGTTTGCATCCTCTTTACTATTTTCACTCTTATGCGATGGAGTCGAAATTTGAATAGACATCATATTCCAGATGTAGAAACACGCCTCCGAAATTTCGGACGCACAACGTCTTCTTGATTTTACGATATTTCTAACGTCAGTGTATGTAGGAAACCATTTTTATGCTTGTACAAGACACCAATCTCGTGAAGTGCAGAGAATTTTTCAGTTATACTTTCACTAAAGTCTCCATCGTACGTCTTTCTGGACGGAGAAGACTGTTAGCACCTTTATCTTCTCCAATCCGCAAGAATTAATAGAAAAGTTTCTATACCTTTCAAAACAGAGGAAGTGTGCTCCACCTCAGATATCGTTATTAACTGCCGTAACAGTCTGGCTCTGCAGTTTGTTTCATCAAACGTCCGCTGTACGTTGTATTCGAACAGGAGTGGCGGATGTATAACAGCGCCTGTGGAAGTTACAAACTCTTCCATTATATAGAAGAATTGAAGCTTGGTTCCCGTTCTAGTACATTCCATGACGCAATATATTTCGCAAGACATCTCCAGCAACCTGTGTGAAAATTAAATTGCACATTGACCAAACCCTTCAAAGGTGAATTAATCACAGCGGCGGGGTGTCGTACACAGTGAAAGCGTTCACTTGCCTGAATGAGAATTACATCACATGCATCATTCGCAGCCACTGTTTTCGAAATTCCATTTTCTCGTGTTTATCTTCCGGCAGGACGAAGAAAATGTCTGCCCGTTGAAATTTTATTGATAATTCTGCCTCGGATGCCTTATACTGCACTTTTGAATAGTTCTACTCCCTTTCTCTACACTCATTGCACAATCTCTTTTTCTTTTGTAACTGTACAATCCCAACATGAGACATGATATGATACAATACAAATAATCAAAGTTCTGACTTGAGGCAGAGTCATCTTTGTTTTGTAATCGTAATAGTTTGCCGAGATCAATTTTCAATTTCTTTATGTATTCTAGGAGTGACAGTTTTAGAATAAACCTCGAACATTACTTAACTAAAACTACATAGCGTCTCAGAATCAGGGCAAACGTCCATATTCCAATAAAAAAATTAGACTTTCTGAGATTACCATAAATCTCTAACGTCTGTATACTGACTCACTGCTCGAGAAAAAATCAGCTTCAAAAAATGGTTCAAATGGCTCTGAGCACTATGGGACTTAACATCTGTGGTCACCAGTCCTCTAGAACTTAGAACTACTTAAACCTAACGAACCTAAGGACATCACACATATCCATGCCCGAGGCAGGATTCGAACCTGCGACCGTGGCAGTCGCGAGGCTCCAGACTGAGCGCCGAGAACCGCTAGACCACCGCGGCCGGCAAATCAGCTTCATCTCCTGGGTACGCGTCCAAAATACTATTGCACAGTTGTTTGCTCACCTGAATGACGAACACTTCCTACCAGCTATACCACATCAGCTCTGAAAATTATGTAGAATATCGACAGTAGTATGATCAGGAATATTCTCCGAAATAACAAACCAATCCACAATGTTTCCCTCAAGTAAAATTCTCCGAAGTAACAAACCTTTCCACAATTTTTCCCATCAAGCAGAATAAACCTGTTAACCACCATTGTGGAACTGTTGAAAAATCGTGTATACGTCTGCTATGACTTACGCCGATTAACCGGTAGATATTTTTCCTTTTTCTGGTTCGTAACGAACACATAAAAGTCATTCGTTATGAATTTATTTTGTAGTGTGACGCCAAACATTGCCTTGGGAAAGCATTCGTTATGCGTGGAATTGGTGGAACATGGAAAAATGCCTTGAGCTGATTAATCGTTACTTTCGTTATGTCTACGACTTGCTACATCAAAAACACTGGAAAATTTTATTGATCACCCGGGTTTTCTCGGCGTGACGCACAGAACTGCGACGAGCGACCCAGCCGTCTTCTTTACGTGTCACGAGTTTTGCTGTGACGTTTACTCGTTGCCTGGACAGGTTGGAGTCCAGGCAGCTAGTACTCGTAACAGCAAAACTCGCAGCACGTAAAAAAAAACGACTGAGGCGATCATCGTAATATCGAGTATAATGTGGAAACAGTAACTCGGCAGAACGCCGGGACGAATACCATTATCAACAAAATTTAATAGACCTACCATACAAACTCAATCTATCCGTTGTCGAATATTCTGTTTCCCCAAAATTTCGTGCTTTATTCGTGCAGTCAGAAAAAGCCCTCGTAAACATAAGTTTCTTGATCTGCTCAATTAATTCTCAGAAATTATTTAAGTGCTCAAGTCGCTTTGCATGTCAAACCTTCTTTTGAAAACTACCATTCGTTTACGACATATTAATGATAAATTTAAACTGTATACACCGGAAATGATTTTTCTAGACATTTTTACATTTCCTGCAGCTGCCCTGAGTTTTCGTATGGAGCTTTGCATTATTGAGGACTTGCATGTACAAACTCAGAAGTCGAAACTATATCCTGTAACACACGCACGGCGAAACAAGCCTCAAATGCAACCAGAGCAAGTAAATACAGCATGTTTCACAATTTCTGTTACAGGGTCAGGAGCTGTAGAGGGGACTTCGCAAAGTTTCGAAGAGGAATCTACGTCCGGACATGTACCGTTTGAACGTAAAATAAGTCAGAAAATCACATGACTTTCAAATTTCTGGCTTTTGCGGTACGAGCACAGCAGGGCCAATGAGCTCTGACCTGTACGCTCTGTCGGAGCTCCACGCGGCGGCGCTGTTGTTGTTCGTTGCACAAGGAATACCTACGATATATGCCTTCACACGCACACACGGTCCTCAAATCTTCCTGATCGTTGGTTTAGAATCGTAGTCAACTATCCTACCGGGCTGTTTAATGAAATAGCGATCTATTAATGCAGAAACGATTTATGCTGGAAAAAAAATTAGTTCCAGTTTTGACCACCAGGTCCAAATCTGGCGCTGTACAGCATCTCGCCGACGTCTTCGATGCTCATACTGAAAAAAAATTGCAAGCGGAAGTTAATAATAATATCAACATTATACCTTTCTCACTTGTTTGTCCTTTTTTGCCTACGTCCTGTTCCTAATCCATTAAATGTGGTAACAGTTCTAAAAGTCTTTCTGACATTCAAAGCGCCAGATTTGCGCTTGGTGGTCAAACTTGGAACTAACCGTTTCCCAGCGAAAATCGCTTCTGCATTAACGCGTTAGCACACATATTAAGTTTCGCTGCCGTACGATAATTACAGCCCACACTAGACCTCTATGAGTAGCTGCAATTTTAACCATCTGGTAGTTGCGAAGTTATCAGCTTCTCGCAGCCGTTATTGTAGGCGGACGAAAATGGTACAATGTCGATCCGAGGCAATGCGGAAAACGTTCTCCATACATGCGTTGTCGCAGCTCTACCATTATCTGCCCTGCCGTGCAGCGGGGAATTGGTAGTAGTCCGATCTTCAAAATTATTTTATATTAGAGATGGGCAAACTGAAACACGTAACTGTTTCGAAACAAATGAAACAGTACAATGTAATGTTTCGATACGCTGTTTCGAAACAGTGAAACAGTTTGTGGTTTGTAATTTAATAAACCTACACATTTTATCATCTTGGATGTCTAGTGTATAAGTATGTCCATATAAACACGAATGAGGTGCCAGAGCGCTAATCATATCGCAGGAAGTATGAAACTGTCACTTAGGCGTATTGGCAGTTTCGTATTTCATGCAGCAAATGCGCTGCTTTCGTGTCGTGTGACTTTCATACTTTTCAATTGGCTGAGGACAGCCATAGCTAAAGACAGCAGAACAACCACGAACGGAACTGGAGGTGGGAGCAAACTGCAGAAACAACGGATATGCTACTGGGATTCCCACATTCCGTTAGTATGGTTAATATACCCATCCTGCTAATTTCCATACACACAAAGGGAATCATTGTGGATAATAGGCACAGTGACTATAGCCTTACAAATAATGCCAAATAATTCGAATAAATAACAAAATATAACAGAAAATAATTTTGTCTTTCAAAGTGTTTCGAACCGTTACTATAAATTCACCATGCTTCCCAGCCCTTCCCGTTCACCATTACACTATCAGTGATATGTCAAACAGATTGCTTGCAATGATACCTACATCAAATTTGTATATATGTCTAATAACTGTCACTCTACGCCTTTTTTTTTATTCACAATGTTGTAGGCTTACTTGCGTTTCTTAATATGATTACTGTACATGAGCAGAGAAGCGTATATTATAAAAAAAGTGTAATTTAACTGAATGATTTTCACATATTTATTATTTTGAATGTGAATAGTATGCGTTGTTTTATTGTTTGGTTAGTGTTTATAAAGCAGATGTTACGCCATTTTGGGATAGGACAGTCAGCTAGAAACGAAGCTTTATTTTCGGATATCTTAAGCTTCATGCTATTGCTTGTCAAAAAGATTTCGACACTCTTGAAAGTGTTTCACGAAGTGGTATATTGTGTTTCAGTACCTGTGCCGAGCCCGAATCTCGTCCGACACAGAGCGGAATGAAACATCACTGTTTCGATACAATTAGTCCGTTCCAAGCACAGGTGGACTGAAACAGCCTTATTTTGAAACAACGATACAGTTTATGTGTCTGGCTCGAGATCGAATCTGTTCCGGTTAACCGAGACAGGGGCGGAATGAAACACAACTGTTTCGAAACAGTGAACCACAGCCGTTCCGAAACACTGAAACAGTTCCACGTATCGATACACTGTATCGAAACATAGAAACAGTGGCCAAGTCTATTTTATATAGAAACGATACATTTCCAACCATGGATTCATTATCAGACCTTCATCTACTAAGTTCTTTCTACAGCCTCTAGACGCCTGTAATAAGAAAAGTGAAACATCCGATATATCGAGGTGCGGCTTTCTCTGAGATATAGCAAATACTGTGGCTAGTTTTCACACGTACGCGATTAATTTTTAATACTTATTGCTGCTGCATTATGACAGCAACGTTGTTTTCGTTTAATTGTGCTATGTACGTTTTCCTGTATCACTGGGAAGAGATTTCGAAGAGGGCTTTAACGACATAAAATGTGTAGAAATTTGTAAGATGGTTACTCGTTTGGAAATTTGACTACTAATGCTAGTAGTATGATTAAACCCAGATTTAGTGAAGCTGTTACCCAGTAAACAATACAGCATTGCGACCTGACTTGGAGACAGGATAACGAATTTAAATCGGTGTCTCGCTGTTACAGGAGGTGGACAAAATTATGGAAACACCGAAAGTATAACACATTTCCATTGCTAACACGGTGTATGAAAAGCGTTGGCATTTGCAGCGCTTACAGTCGCGTCGGAATGGATAAATTCAAGTCCTGTATAATCTTCAAGGAAAACGTATACTATTCCTCCTGCAAAACAGTGGCAGGGGAGATGCGAAACGTCAATGTCGTACCCATAAAACCAGTCCTGGACGATGTGAGCTATATGAACAGAGGCCCTGTCATCTTGGAGTACAGCATCAGAGCCGGGAAACAAACATAGTAGAACGGGATGGCCTCGATCATCCAAAATGTTAGCATAATCCTTGGCAGTAATCCGGACTGGCAGGACAACCGGCCCATAGCATAGCACGATACGGCTGCACAAATTATGATGGAAACCCTCCATATTTCACTCTCGTTACGTAAAATTGACCAGAGATTGGAAAAAGTGCGAAAAAAGATTCATCCAACCAAATGACATTCTTCGATTGGTTCTATAGCCCAGGTTCTACGGCTTCCCCACAACGTTTTCCTGTTACAGGCATTTTCATCACTGATGAGCGGTTCTGGAGTTCCAGCTTAGCCTGCAACACCCAGCGTATGTAGCTTCCTTCGTGTTGTCTCGGACCTGACACGTTCACGAGTGCCACATTCAGTTCTGCTGTGACTTTCGCTGCTGTCGTCCTCTTATTTTTAGTCACAGTCCTCTTCCACGACCGCCTGTCACGATCACTCAACACATTCGTCCGCGTTCTGCCACAGCAGATGATGTTTTTCCGTTTGCCCTATATGCCGTACAAATCTTAGATATTGTGTCTCTACAAACACTAAACATGTCGACTGCCTTGGTTACATAAGCACCCACCTTACAGGCAGCAACAAGTGGCCCACGTTCGTAGTCACTAATGTGCGTCACAAAGCATTCATAGCTACACGGAACACTGTCGTGACAATGACTGGCCCGCCGGAGTGGCCGAGCGGTTCTAGGCGCTACAGTCAGGAACCGCGAGACCACTACGGTCGCAGGTTCGAATCGTGCCTCGGGCATGGATGTGTGTGATGTCCTTAGGTTAGTTAGGTTTAAGTAGTTCAAAGTTCTAGGGGACTGATGACCTCAGAAGTTGAGTTCCTTAGTGCTCAGAGCCATTTGAACCATTTGAAGGTCAGATGTTAAGTTCCATAATGCTTAGAGCCATTTGAACCATTTTTTGATGACGACTGACACTAGCAGCACACTGAGGACATTGCACAGTGACCTCTCGTTGTCAAATACAACAGCAAAATCTGTAGCGTTGGCTAGCATCCGTATTTATGTTCAAGCTTGCGTTTCTCGCGGTGTTTCGATATTTTTTCCCAACACCTCTACGTAGGTCGTGCAACTATTTAATGATAGGTGTTGTACCCTGCCTAATTGTCAAAGATGGGGTGTCCAGGAAACCTGCTTCTCGGTTCGCTAGACTACAATTCAAGTAAATCGTACTATAGAGTTTTATTATGAGATGAATCAATGACAATATTTAACTTTGAGAAATGCATAGATGTTGCGCAAGCAAAGGGTGACAAGCAATATAATGAATGTCCTTAACTTTAAAGATTCCAGTGCAAGTGAAGTAAAACAGTGGATGCTTCTATCCAGGTCGTTAGTCTTGATGCTTCTGTACAAGTCGTAGAATCGGGCCTCTGCTGTCGCGTCCTGGAGAGAGGTCGGTCAGCGTGCAATTGGTTTTACGTCTTCTTCGCAGCCGTCTCCGCGCTATCGTTTCCGACTGGCGTTTCGGCGCTTAAATTTACGACGGAACAGTAGGCATAGCACGTATAATTAAGCATCAATAAATGTGAAAACCGGTCGAAAGATCCTAACAACTACGTGTAATAGTGATCACCAAATAAGCCGACCACGGTGAAATGGCGATCAGGGCTCCTTTCATTAATGGTAGTGCTGGAACGTGAAGATGACTAACCGCTGGTGATAGTTCTCAAAGTTACCTGAATGATGGAACTTAAAGAACTGAAAAAGCATGAACTACGATGGGCGTTCAATAAGTAATGGACTATTTCGGATGGAAAAATGCGGAATTTATTGAGGGATATCGTGAAATATTACCGCTTTAGCCCCTATACCTAACGCTATACGTAACCTTCAAAGTGGCATCTGTAGAGGAGGTACATCCCGAGCACAGACCTGTCACTCAGATACACTACTTGTCATTAAAATTGCTACACCACCAAGATGGCGTCCTACAGACGCGAAATTCAACCGACACGAAGACGATGCTGTGATATGGAAATGATTAGCTTTTCAGAGCATTCACACAAGGTTCGCGCCGGTGGTGACACCTACAACGTGCTGACACGAGGAAAGTTTCCAACCGATTTCTCATACACAAACAGCAGTTCACAGGCGTTGCCTGGTGAAACGTTGTTGTGATGCTCGCGATTGCGGTTTATCGTATCGCGACATTGCTGCTCGCGTTGTCGAGATCAAATGAGTGATAGCACAATATGGAATCGGTGGGTTCAGGAGGGTAATACGGAACGCCGTGCTGGATCCCAACGGCCTCGTATCACTAGCAGTCGAGATGACAGGCATCTTATCCGCATGGCTGTAACGGATCGTGCAGCCACGTCTCGATCCCTGACTCAACAGATGGGGACGTTTGCAAGACAACAACCATCTGCACGAAGAGTTCGACGACGTTTGCAGCAGCATGGACTATCAGCTCAGAGACCATGACTGCGGTTACCCTTGACGCTGCATCAGAGACAGGAGCGCCTGCGGTGGTGTACTCAACGACGAACCTGGGTGCACGAATGGCAAAACGTTATTTTTTCGGATCAATCCAGGTTCTGTTTACAGCATCATGATGGTCGCATCCGTGTTTGGCGACATCGCGGTGAACCAACATTGGAAGCGTGTATTCGTCATCGTCATACTGGCGTATCACCCGGCGTGATGGTATGGGGTGCCATTGGTTACACGTCTCGGTCACCTCTTGTTTGCATTGTGGGCACTTTGAACAGTGGACGTTACTTTTCAGATGTGTTACGACCCGTGGCTCTACCCTTTATTAGATCCCTGCGAAACCCTACGTTTCAGCAGGATAATGCACGACCACATGTAGGTCCCGTACGGGCCTATCTGGATACAGAAAATGATCGACTGCTGCCCACGCCAGCACGTTCTCCAGATCTCTTGCCAACTGAAAACGTCTGGTCAATGGTGGCCGAGCAACTGGCTCGTCACAATACGCCAGTCACTACTCTTGATGAACTGTGGTATCGTGTTGAAGCTGCATGGGCAGCTGTACCTGTACACGCCATCCAAGCTACATCTACATTTCATCTACATTTATACTCCTCAAGCCACCCAACGGTGTGTGGCGTAGGGCACTTTACGTGCCACTGTAATTAAGTCCCTTTCCTGTTCCAGTCGCGTATGCTTCGCGGGAAGAACGACTGCCGGAAAGGCTCCGTGAGCGCTCGAATCTCTCTAATTTTACATTCCTGATCTCCTCGGGAGGTATAAGTAGGCGGAAGCAATATATTCGATACCTCATCCCGAAACGCACCCTCTCGAAACCTGGACAGCAAGCTACACCTCGATGCAGAGCGCCTCTCTTGCAGAGTCTGCCACTTGAGTTTGCTAAACATCTCCGTAACGCTATCACGCTTACCAAATAACCCTGTGACGAAACGCGCCGCTCTTCTTTGGAATTTCTCTAGCTCCTCCGTCAACCCGATCTGGTACGGATCCCAAACTGATGAGCAATAATCAAGCATAGGTCGAACGAGTGTTTTGTAAGCCACCTCCTTTGTTGATGGACTACACTTTCTAAGGACTCTCCCAATTTATCTCAACCTGGTACCCGCCTTACCAACAATTAATTTTATATGATCATTCCACTTCAAATCTTTCCGCACGCATACTCCCAGATATTTTACAGAAGTAAGTGTTACCAGTGTTTGTTCCGCTATCATATAATCATACGATAAAGGATCCTTCTTTCTATGTATTCGCAATACATTACATTCGTCTATGTTAAGGGTCAGTTGCCACTCCCTGCACCAAGTGCCTATCCGCTGCAGATTGCATTTCGCTACAATTATCTAATGCTACAGCATCATCCGCGAAAAGCTGCATGGAACTTCCGACACTATCTACTAGTCATTTATATCCTCCATTGAGAACAACATGCTGTGTTCTGTTTGTTAAAAACTCTTCAATCCAGCCACACAGCTGGTCTGATATTCCGTTGGCTCTTACTTTGATTTTCAGGCGAAAGTGCGGAACCGTATCGAACGCCTTACGGAAGTCAAGGAAAATAGCATGTACCTGGGAGCCTGTATCTAATATTTTCTGGGTCTCATGAACAAATAAAGCGAGTTGGCTTTCACACGATCGCTGTTTCCGCAATGTGATTCCTGCAGAGTAGATTTTGAGTTTCCTGAAACGACGTGATACTCGAGCAAAAATGTTCTAAAATTGTACAACAGATCGACGTCAGAGATATAGGTCCATAGTTTTGCGCATCTGCTCGACGACCCTTCTTGAAGACTGGGACTAGCTGTGCTCATTTCCAATCATTTGGAACCTTCCGTTCCTCTAGAGACTTGCGGTACACGGCTGTTAGAAGGGGGGCAAGTTCTTTCGCGTACTCTGTGTAGAATCGAATTGGTATCCCGTCAGGTCCAGTGGACTTTCCTCTGTTGACTGATTCCAGTTGCTTTTCTATTTGTTGGACACTTATTTCGATGTCAGCCATTTTTTCGTTTGTGCGAGGATTTAGAGAAGGAATTGCAGTGCGGTCTTCCTCTGTGAAACAGCTTTGGAAAAAAGTGTTTAGTATTTCAGCATTACGCGTGTCATCCTCTGCTTCCATGCCATCATCATCCCGGAGTGTCTCGATATGCTGTTTCCAGCCACTTACTGATTTAACGTAAGAACAGAACTTCCTAGGATTTTCTGTCAAGTCGGTACATAGAATTTTACTTTCGAATTCGCTGTACGCTACATACATAGCCCTCCTTACGCTGCCGGCCGGTGTGGCCGTGCGGTTCTAGGCGCTTCAGTCTGGAACCGCGTGACCGCTACGGTCGCAGATTCGAATGCTGCCTTTGGCGTGGATGTGTGATGTCCTTAGGTTAGTTAGGTTTAAGCAGTTCTATGTTCTAGGGGACTGATGACCTCAGCAGTTAAGTCCCTTAGTGCTCAGAGGCATTTGAATCATTTGAACACCAATACGACATGCAACACTGTTGACTATTCGCAGCAGTACGAAATGCATCGAAATTAATTCGATGGCTGCGTATTCGTTGACGTCAGCCACATTAGGTATAGATCTGCTACCCAATAGCGACGTATGAAAATTTGTGACGGGGATTCGATCCCGTATTTACCACTTATCGCGAGCGGTCGCCTTAATCACTTCAGCTATCCATGCACGCTCTGTAGCGTGCATTCCACTAACCCCATTTGCGACTTCAGTGGTGTCAAGCGAGAACCATTCAAGGGGAGGATGGAGGCCTGTTGTGTTTTCTGATAAACGTGGTTATGCCTCGGTGCCTCTGATGGCCGTCTTTTGGTTAGAAGCAGACCAGTTGAGGGCCTGCAGCCAAACTGCCTACGTGCTACACACACAGGACCTACACCTGTAGTTATGTTTTCGGGTGCTGTTTCAGTGACAGCGGGAGCACTCTCGCTGCTATCCTACACACGCAGACTGCAAATTTGTACGTCGGTCTGGTGATTAGACCTGTTGTGTCGCCATCGTGAACAGCATACCGGGGAGTCTTTTTCCAACTAACCAACATACCGCTTTTGTAAGTCAACATGTTCTACGACGTGTTGACATGCTGTCTTGGCTTAGTCAATCGCCAGATCTGTCTCCAATCATGCTCATATGGGGTATCATCGGACAACAGCTCCAACGTCATCCACAAACGACATTAACCCTCCCTCTATTAACCGAGCAAGTGCAACTGGCATGGAACTCCATCCCCTAATCTGGCATACAACAATGCATGCGCGTTTGCAGGCTTTCATTCAACGTTCTGGCGGTTACAGTGGTTATTAATTACCAGCGTTTCAGATTTGCAATGGATTATCTCGTTCTTACATTAAGCTGTGATCTTGCAATATTAATCACTTAAACGTATCTAGACAAATGTATTCCCGCCGTTCTTTTCCTCCTCATTAATTATTTTTTGGTGTTGCAGTTGTTCCGTGTCAGTATATATGAGAAATGAATATCTTCGTCATCGTTATCATGCGCCGCAATTGGACAGACAAAGGTGATACTTAGCAGTATGTATGTATGGAATAGCAGCAGATAAAGCACGCCTCAAAATATACGTAAATGTTCAATAAATGACTTAGGAAAGTGGAAACGAGAAGCAGGAAATATAAACAAATTGTGTACTGATTTCAAAAGAAGTAAACAAAGAACACAAACCGCTGGGCGTGACGTGCAATATAAGTCGAAAGTTGCAGCAGTCAAGAAGACACAAGTACGAATTCTCAACTACAAGAAAAGCATAAGATAACCTCAACTGAAGGTTAGAGACGGGAAATTGAATGTATAAAGCTTCCGAATGAATGACCACAACGTGGTCTTGCAACGAAATTCAAGCTCACAGAAAGCGCAAACACGCGAATAGTTTGTAATACCACAAGCCTGTACAGTAGCTCAACTTAAGTTTTCATAACAATGCAGTGTACGAAATGAGTGGAAATAATCCGTGGGATGGAACACAGCAGGACGGAATTGACAACAAAACCTTGCCTATGAACAACAACCCTGAATATATGGGACATTCTCACCAGTAACTGTAAACACACCGCGCCACATCTGACCTCCAATCGTCCATAGGAAGCCTCCCAGACAAAGTCTGTTTCAGAGCTGTCCGCGAACATGCAATTTACACTGAGTACTGCTGAAAGCTCACAGAAAACAGTCTGCTTGATCACAGAGAGTAACGACTCAAAATAAAGGTGTTCGGATATTCCCGTTATAAACTTCTAGGATCTACATAGAGGAGTGAGTACATCATATTTTGAATAGGAACCCATGTCTGGAAATGTACCGCTTCCCTTTCTATAACGGTTTCAGTCCAACTGTTTAGCTTTTCCACTACTGCGTGAACAATTGAATTAGATGTGACGTAATATAATTATTAGGTAACAATTTGAAAGGAAATGTAACGAAATACTCATCTATCACTTAGGTACATTTGTTTGTATTAACAGTTAAACATTAAGTGTTTACGTCATTCCAAAACAAAAAAGAAGCCAGCATACTGAAATTACGGAACAGTACTGATGAATTACAACAGCGGCTCGATGTGACGACCACCGTTGTTACAGGCATTGTGACGACCACCGTTGTTACAGACATTGTACCTATGAAGCCTACTCCGTCCCACCTGGTGCCTCTTCAGTTTCTACGTAGTACAGCCGCCAGAACTCGTGCCAGCGGATTTTCCTGTGTCTCAACAGGAACTTCGCAGCAAAGCAAATGTTAAGTGACATCACGTGACCACTGACGTAATACACGTCATGCCATCTGCCGTACTTCATACTGAGATGAACAACTCTGCGACTTCCCCTTTCCCTCAGCTGACGTGGACGCGTTACACATCTGTGGTGAAACCATGATAGAACGGAAACGCTACTTTTCCGGACAGGGGTTTCGTTTCAAAATATTATGTACTCACTCCCCTCTTCAAGCCCTAGAAGTTTGTAACGGAAATTCCCGAACACCCTAAAGCCTATCACCCTGCGCTCTGCTGTTGTAGCGCCGGCTGGAACGGCCTTGATGTTCTAGGCGCTACAGTCTGGAACCGAGAGAACGCTACGGTCGCAGGTTCGAATCCTGCCTCGGGCACGAGTGTGTGTGATGTCCTTAGGTTAGTTAGGTTTAATTAGTTCTAAGTTCTAGGCGACTGATGACCTCAGTCGTTAAGTCGCATAGTGCTCAGAGCCATTTCAACCATCTGCTGTTGTAGCAATCAGACAACTTGCTCACTAAGCTAATCAAACCTTCACAATTCTTACGACAGTCGAAAAAGTGGATATGGTTCACGTTTATACCGAATGGAGGCGAATTGTTAGAATAGCGGAACGGTTGTGTGCTGAAATTGCTCTGAGCGTGCCGCGCCCTCACGACTTCCTCTTTGAGAAGACAGACTCTGCATACTGTAATGCGACATTTCTATGCAAGATTTTTACTGCTAAAGACGTTGTACGTTTTTCACCACTCAATTAGTCAACTATACACGAAGAACTTTTCAGAGGTGATGATGTTCAGATGTGTGTGAAATATTATGGGATTTAACTGCTAAGGTCATCAGTCCCTAAGCTTACACACTACTTAACCTACATTATCCTAAGGACAACCACACACACCCATGACCGAGGGAGGACTCGATCCTCCGTCGCGACCAGCCGCACAGAGAACTTTTCAGCCAGTAAACGCGACATCTGCAAGGAAGAGGGAGTAACAGTTGTGTAATCGAGACCAAAACGACACCTTTTCTGGGTTTAGCACACCTCAATACTTCATGCAAGCAGTAGCTCGTTGGTGGCAAATCTTCAGGGCAAAGCTTATACGGCGGCGCCGTCAGTACACTCTACAGGCAAAGAAGTCGGACAGTTTTACTATCGACCATGGACATAGTTCATAATATCATTATATTTCCACACCTATCACAACATTCGCGCATGCGACAGTATTGCACTATAGCCGTTTATGCTTTTGGGTGAGTTGTTTCAGGGAGTTCACAAGGGTTATAAAAGTCTGGAAGCCATTTCAGACACGCACTCGATGTGGAATAAGTGAATGTAATAACTGCCTAGTTGTGAAGGGTGAGCTTGCAATGCCTGGTCCTCTAGAAGCTGCTGGGAAACAGGAACCCTTCGTTAGCCAGCAGTTCGGTGTATTCATTCTGATTCAAAGTATCTGTGGCCCAAAGCAAAGAAACCACTTCTGTGTAATTAACAGGTCAGGTAACATTACAAAGTCTTCCATAGCTCTTCACAGTCATCTCAGAAGACTGTCACACATTGGTGACATAGAAAAAGGGGAACTTTTGATACACCGTGCAAAAGTAGACAAAATACAACAAAAATTATTGACAAGACTAGATATTGGATGATTACAGCTTGCCGTTTAAGAGCCAGTAATCCAGATTTTCTCTTTTTTTTTTAAACGTCCTGTAGCTTCCTCCTGTACATACAAGTTATTTGAATGTGCTCTTGAGGCTCTCCATTGATTGCTGCAACATCTCAGCTACAATAACAGGAATTTCGCCTTGAATGCTTTGTTTCAGTTCATCATGTATTCTTGCCCAAGTCATGTAGACCCGACTCTTTAACATTTCCCGTCAAGCACAGTGACTAATGGACAAATCTGGGAGAATTTCTAGATGACACGGTTACCGAACGACTCTCCCTCACAGCTGCCGTTGACTGCTTTGCAGTGTGCGATGTCGCACCATCCTGTTGAAAGCAGTTTTCGTGAAATTATGGAACACTGTTCAATGTAGGTAGGTGCAACGAAAGACTGAAACATCTGAACGTTTCGGTCCGAAGTGCCGGTCACTTTGATCCGCTCTTCATTTTAGAAAAAGTAAGGTCCGATGACGTCATGTGATGTAACTGCACACCATATTGTTCCCTTGTTGACGTATGAAGAGCGTTCATTAACTTCATTACGGTTGCTATCTGCCAAAAATAATGGTGGTTCTGCTTATTCTCGTAACCTGTGAGACAAAAATGTGCCTCATATGACATCCACATCTTGTCCACATATACATTGTCATCTTTGTCAGAGCTCTAACCGCAACTGGTGATAATTCTCCGTCAGTTGTTCCAGGATCCACAGATTGTACGGATGAAATTTCAATCAAAATGAAGAATTCGGTGAACCTCTCTCGGAGCACTTTGGTTACACCTGCTCGCTAACGAACAGAACGACGTGGGTTTCGTAAAATTAAAACGTGTACGTATTCGAAATTCGGTGAAGCACGAGCACTTCTCGGTCGTCCTGTCGGTTCCTCCTTTAAAGCACACCCATTCTCTCCAAAATTTTTAATCCATGTTTTTATCACCTGTTTCGAGAAACCAGATCATGACCCTTTAAGATGGAAAAACATGGAACACCTTCAGCGCAATTACCGTACTACCGTTGTTTATACGAAATACTTATACGGCAAAATCACGCTGTTATCTGTTCCACTGATTCATGATTACTAAATGGCGAGATAGTCTACTGCTCGAGGTCCCTGTTCAACAGTGCTGCCAACTGCATATGACAGCTTCTACCGAGTTCAAAAGTTCCCGTTGTTCAATGTCACCCCGTATATCTTTCACAAAAGCCAGTAATATCACATTCTAATATACACAGTAACGACACTCTGTGGTGAGAATTTTGTTATTGTTCGACAGCTGGAGCGACATCTGCGCTCCAAGCGGTGAGAAAGTAAATAGTCATCCGCGTCATAAGGACAACTACTTTTCTACTTAATTAACAAAGTAGTCGTCAGGTTTTGCGTTCCAGGCATTAGTAAATTACCAAGAGACATAAATTATCTTGAAACTTCCTGGCAGATTGAAACTGTGTGCCGGACCGAGACGAACTCGGGACCTTTGCCTTTCGTGGGCAAGTGCTCTACCAACTGAGCTATCCAAGCACGACTCACGACCCGTCCTCACAGCTTCAAATTCTGCCAGTACCTCGTCTCCTACCTTCCGAACTTCACAGAAGCTCGTCTGCGAACCTATCAGAACTAGCACTCCTGAAAAAAAGGATTTGCGGAGACATGGCTTAGCCACAGCCTGGGCGATGTTTCCAGAATGAGATTTTCGCCCTGCAGGGAGTGTGCGCTGATATGAAACTTCCTGGCAGATTAAAACTGTCATTCTGCAAACATTCCCCAGGCTGTGGCTAATGTCTCCGCAATATCCTTTCTTCCAGGAATGCTAGTTCTGCTAGGTTCGCAGAAGAGTTTCTGCGAAGTTTGGAACGTAGGAGACGAGGTACTGGCAGAACTGAAGCTGTGAGGACGGGTTGTGAATCATGCTTTGGTAGCTCAAATGGTAGACCACTTGCCCGCGAAAGGCAAAGGCCCCGAGTTCGAGTCTCGGTCCGGCACACAGTTTTAATCTGCCAGGAAGTTTCATATAAACGCACACTCCGCTGCCGGGTAAAAATCTCATTCTGGATAAATTATCTTGAAAGAAATGTAAAAACAGCCAAATCTCACGGATTCAATGAGATAAACTACAACTTACTCATGAAGAAATACTTTCTAATATCTGTATAATTTCAACTTACTCCACTAGAAGCAAGAGAGTATAAACACGTATTTCAGGCTTGAGAAGCATGTATTTCTATTGTAGTCTGTTGTTATTATGATAGAGACATTCATTTACAATTAAAAATTTTTTATGGAATACAATGACTCATATTCTTACGGTTCACTCGACTTTCTGATAGGTACATAAATTTTTCATAAATATAATTACTTTTGCTTCCAAAGCGAATATGTCGAAGATTCTTGGCGATTGTGATTCTAATGTAGAAACTATTGTGGACTTGGTTTCTTCTGTGTTGGGGAAACAGTTTAATTTCCTTTGACGTTCTGTCGTCACGTCTGTGTGGCTCTGTCTTCCTGTCTTCAGATAAAGGTGTGGTGACTTATTTTGTACGTTAAATAATGTATGTATTATATTATCCCAGGTTTCCTACGTTCCACATCCGTTGATTTGGATGAAAAGTGTAGCGAACAAAATTTCGCTTTGTTGGGTAGATACACGACGCATTTCTGTAAAAAGTCTGATCTTCCGCTGTTTACTAGCAGTTTTTTGTTATTAAAGGAGAACGACATTCTTAGTAAATGTCTGTAGATTACAAGAGAATCGGAACCAAACTCTCCTTAAGGTGCCGTTTCATACCTCACAGAGTCCTTAAGGAAACTGAAGAACGACAAATTCTTTGTCATTTTTACTTATTGTCGATGTTTATTGCACTATATTTGCTCCCTATTGTATAAACTATTATACAAATCAGTATAAACAATAAATTGCATTCGAACTCATGTGATATTGCATTCGGAAGTGATGGTTGGTGGCTGCTCGACGCGCTGTTATCGCACTGGATAACAAGAAACAGGCGGAGTGTCGTGACTTAAGTTACACCGTGATCGTACAACTCGTTTGCCTTGACAATGGATTTCTAGTACTCCACATCCTCTCTGTTCATAGTTCCGTGTTCAGAGTAACTGGGCAAATTCTTGGGCTGCTACGCGTCATCTTGCGTTGGACATTCAGATGCTATTAACTGTCGAAAGCATCAGATAAAAAGAGTATATAGCCTTCGGCACGCATCAGTGCCGTTCCAGAACGAGATATTGGAAAAGAATTCTCAAGATTTATGCTCGACATTTCACAATTCTTTCCGTTTTTTTATTGTTGGCTGACTACTGTCCCAGTCTTTTCGTAATTGCTTCCAATAATTTCAATAGCTGTTTCAAAATCCTCACGATAGGTTTCCATGGTATCATATAATATTTGTTTCTTACTGTCATTGTTTCATAGCTTCCAGAATGAGAAATATTTCAAGTGAATGCGTAAAGGTTCAAGCGATCAATTTAAGTTTGCAAGTATAGCGTCAGTAAAGCTTTCAATTAACGTTCTTATATGAGTACAGTGGAACAAAAATAGGTGAACTGTCCGGACCAATTAGTATACTGAGATACAGGTAAAGTATGCTGCGAGAAAAAGAGGAAGAGTTCGTAATGCACAGGTCTACAACTCTAATATTATGAGAGTTTGCAGAATTACGATTCAGACAAGGCATACCTGAAAGATTAAACAAGACTGAAATACGTAGGTCCAAGCAGTGTTAGAGATGTAAAGAAACGAGGATATATACTGAAGCGTGAAAGAAACTGGTATAGACATACGTATTTAGATACAGGGATATGTAAACTTGCGGAATACGGCGCTGCGGTATGAAACGCCTGTATAAGATAACAAGTGTCTGACGCAGTTGTTAGACCGGTTACTGCTGGTACAACGGCATATTATCAAGATTTGAGTTTGAACGTGGTGTTACAGTCGACGCACGAGCGATGGGACACAGCATCTCCGACGTATCGGTGAAATGGTTTTTTCCCGTGCGACCATGTCACGAGTGTACCGTGAATATTAGGCATCTAGTAAAACATCAAATCTCTGACATCGCTGCGACCCGAAAAAGATCCTACAAGAACGGGACCAATGACGACTGAAGAGAATCGTTCAACTTGACAAATTGCTGCAGATTTCAATGCTTGGCCATTAACAAGTGTCAGTGCGTGAATCATTCAACGAACCATCATAGATATCGGCTTTTGGGGCCCTTCAAACACCGACATTGGACTGTTGATGACTGGAAATATGTTGCCTGGTCGGACGAGTCTCGTTTCAAATCGTGCAGAGCAGCTGTACGTGTACGGGTATGGAGACAACCTCATGAATCCATGGACCCTGTATGTAAGTAGGGTATTGTTCAAACTGGTGGAGGCTCTGTAATGGTGTGGGGCGTGTGCAGTTGGAGTGGTATGGGACCGCCGGCCGAAGTGGCCGTGCGGTTAAAGGCGCTGCAGTCTGGAACCGCAAGACCGCTACGGTCGCAGGTTCGAATCCTGCCTCGGGCATGGATGTTTGTGATGTCCTTAGGTTAGTTAGGTTCTAAGTTCTAGGGGACTAATGACCTCAGCAGTTGAGTCCCTTAGTGCTCAGAGCCATTTGAAACATTTTTTTGGTATGGGACCCCCGATACATCTACATAGGACTGTGACAGCTGTCACGTACGTAAGCATCCTTTCTTATCACCTGCATCCATCCGTGTCCATTGTTGATTTCGACAGACTTGGGCAATTCCAGCACGATAATGCGACAACAAAATGGCTCTGAGCACTATGCGACTTAACTTCTGAGGTCATCAGTCGCCTAGAACTCAGAACTAATTAAACCTAACTAACCTAAGGACATCACACACATCCATGCCCGAGGCAGGATTCGAACCTGCGACCGGAGCGGTCGCTTGGCTCCAGACTGTAGCGCCCAGAACCGCACGGCCACTCCGGCCGGCGATAATGCGACACCACACACGTCCAGAATTACTACAGAGTGACTCCAGGAACACTCTTCTGAATTTAAACACTTCTGCTGACCACCAAACTCCCCAGACATGAACATTATTGAGCATATCTGGGATGCCTTGCAACGTGCTGTTCAGAAGATATCTCTAGCCCCTCGTACTCTGACGAATTTATGGACAGCCCTGGAGGATTCATGAGTCAATTTCAGCACTGTTTCCGACATTAGTCGAGTCCTTCTGTGTGCTCGTGGGGCCCCTATACGATATTAGGCAGATGTACCAGTTTATTTGGTTCTTCAGTGAATGTCTCTGAGTGGAATGACAATAATAGCATAAACAACTGCGTGACAGAATTGTCACTCCTTCGTTTCTCTATATCTTAGAAAAAGTCAAGTTTTTTTTTTTTTTTTTTTTTTTTTTTTTTTTTTTTTTTTTTGAAACGTCGAGGTAAAGTTTATGCACGTCATAAATCCAAGTAGAAGTCGTTCGAATCTCCGCTGTGAAATCAAATACGTGCGACCTTTGAGATCAAGATAAAATTAAAATAGTGCGGAGTGAAATTCAAAGATTCGAAAGCAGCAGCCGTCTATGAGGGCTGCTGAACTTGGCGAATAAATAAAAACAGTATCTGATAGTATCAGTAGGCAAAAAGACTATTGGTATACACAGTAAAACATCCAATGATGAGGGACCAAAGTACAATACTACCAGAACGTTGAACTATCTGAGATTGTATCGGTCAGAGGTGCTAAACTTGAGGTATCAAGACACAATACTTCCAAGATGGAACTGACAAATGTGGACAGAGAATTAGGAGATAGACAAACAAGGAGTTACGGAAACGAAGCTAAATTATGTTCATATGAACAATGAAAAGGTTACGAACACCATCAGGGAAAGAAGATTTATCTCCTTGGAAGATGTACCGCTTATGGATTGTAGAAATTACCAAAAACGTTCTACCAACAAGTTTTGAAGTTAAAAGGCAACATTGTGGTAAAAAGATGAGGTCAACGATTTAGAAGTAAGTGGTATGCTAGAACAAGACACAATGGATAGAAACAGCCTCAAACATAAAATCAAGACCTGCAACGTATCAAAAGAGGTGGTTACGCTTGTCAACTTGCAACAGTGCCAAGAGGTACGAAGAATATAATGAAGGACATGTTGGCAACGTTGTGCAAACATGACTAGATTCGGATACAAACGGTGTTTAAAGTAATATCAATGACCTCTTTGGGGCTGTTCAGTTGATGTCTGACGTCAGAGTAGCCCGATCAGTGTCTTGTACTTTGGATAGTTTTTCCATAGACATAGAGACCGTAATGTATGACAGATTCCTGAAATTGAAATAATTTCAGAACTCGGGTCAAGAAAGTGAATTTTCATTGCACACTGCGTACATGTTGCTCCTTTTTTATATATACGTCGGAAGACATGAGAAGTTGCTGCAAAGTTACTAGAAGTAAGAAAATTACTGTAATGACATTCAAATTACTGCCTCTTTACTGCACACGAGTAGAATTATACAGTTATTATGATAACGCTTGCATGCTAATTAGGCACACCTCTACGCAGAACAATGTGTGAACCCAGACGTAAGTAAATTAAATTGAGGCTTATTATAATGACGTAACACGACTTTGTGGGAAGATAGAGTCTTTACAGACTTGTGGTCCCAATTAAGAATTTCTCGGTGACAACAGGTGAATAAACTATGTGAATATCTGGTATTTCATTTGTGTTGGAGACAACGATGAGAGAATATATTCGTGCTGCGCGATTTCATACAGCTGGCCCAAAGCGTCATTAGGTAACTATGCTATATTTCTTCATCTTACTGTTAAAATTCTGTTTCTAGGTACTTTTAACAATTGGCTAATAGGTTTTAATGCGCGAATCGAATCATATCAGGTGCTTGGTAACGTTAGGTGGCAACGGGGGGGGGGGGGGGGGGGGGGGGGGGGGGGGGGGAATGGGGGGAAGGGTCGGGCGGGCGGGGAGGGGGGGAGAGGAGGACGTCGATATTAAATTCAATATTTAACTGAACCACAATAGCTTACTTTTTTACAAAGGCATATTTCTCGCTCCCTCGCATCTTCCTAACCAACTCTTCCTTGGATCTGATGTTATCGTAGTATTGACAACAAGTGAGTTCTTAAGAGTTATAACTAAAGATCAACCAATTCTGTAGACATTGTATAGAAAGTCTATTTCTTTCATCGGCCGAATGTACAGTTAAAGATAGGGAGCACCACAAAGGAATTACGCAAATTTGTCACAAACTTATATTCATACAGGTATCGACGGAAAATCAAAACTATGAACTTTGGTGGCCGATGGATGAATGTGTGGCTTTGCAGCACAATTTCACCGCACAGTTGGCAAGGATGGTAAACATATCGATACCAGGACGAATTTATTTCCATTTACTCAGCTAGGCAGTAACTATGCCTCTCAGACAGGCTCGTGAACAGCCTATGCATATGTTCAGCATTTGAGACAGAACGGGTACTTGGACTCAAAGAAGCCGTTTGGAGTAATTGGCGAATCACTCGACATCTGAATAGGAATGATGCCACTATTCGATGATGTCACCAGGAATGGCCGAACCATGGCCGAACAAAGCGTCAAGAAGGATGCGGTCGAACTAAAGAGACGAGGCACTCAGAGCCCTGGATTCACCATAATCGTTGATCCGATGTGCAGCTGCTGCTTCATTGACCACAACGCCCATTGATAGCGGGTCACATAAAGGGAGGCTGCGCTCGCGGCGTCCTTTTCACCGACTGCCATTGACTTCCATACCACAACAAGACCGTTTTCAGTGGTCTATGGCACTTTCGGCCTGGAATCTCATTGCCTGGTGTAGAATTGTCTTCAGTAATGAAACCCATCTTGAAATAAGCCCCGATGAGCTGCGAAGACGTGTCCAAGACGCCTCGGACGACAATGGGATATGAACCTGACTGTCGCCCATAATAGGACGCAACGCCACCAACGGTGGCCCAGCGGTTCTAGGCGCTTCTGTCCGGAACCGCGCGGCTGCTACGGTCGCAGGTTCGAATCCTTCCTCGGGCATGGATGTGTGTGATGTCCTTGGGTTAGTTACGTTTAAGTCGTTCTAAATCTAGGGGACTGATGACCTCAGATGTTAAGTTCCATAGTGCTTAGAGGTATTTTTGAAAACAGGACCCAATAAACAGGAGTGATAGTCTGGGGTGACATCTCATTTCATTGTCAGGACCCCTTTCATTGTCATCCGTGGCCCCTTACAGCACAGTGGTATGTCTAAGATATTCTACACCGCCGTGATGGGTAGCCGCGTGGTCTAAGGGGTCTTGTCACGGTCAGCGCGGCTTCCCTCCTCCCCCCCTCCCACCCCACCTCCCCGCCGTTGTCTCCCTCAGGCATGGATGTGTGTGTTGTCCTTAGCATAAGTTTAAGTTAGATTAACTAGTGCGTTGGCTTAGTGACCGATGACCTCAGAGGTTTGATCCCATAAGACCTTACCACAAATTTCCGAAATTATTCTACACCCCGTTTTGTTGCCCTTCATGGTAAGCCATCCTGAGCAAGGTAATGCCAGCCCACGCACGGCGAGAGTTTCTACTGATTGTCTTCGTGCGTACCAAACCCTGCCTTGGCCACCAAGGTCACCGGATCTATCCGAAACTCAAAGCGTTTGGATCATAATGGCCAGGACTCTTAACAATCTGGGCATATTGACGATCTAACGCGCAAACTGGGTAGAATTTGGCACGATATACCCCAGGACGACATCCAATCATTGCCAAGCGAATAACTGCTTGCAGGATCAGAGGTGGACCAACGTTTTATTGTCTTGCTCAGTTTGTGCTGTTGAATAAATCTTGAATTTTTCGAACAGTGTAATCATTTGTTAGCCTGTATAAGTCATCACATCTACCGATTTCCATTGTTACAGATAATTCCTTCTTGGAGTATCGACTTTTTTCTTTTTTTCCCCCTGGAGTGTATATTTAACAATGAAAATATTCTTTCCGCAGCTACTTTGCGAGGAGGGATTGCAAGAAAGTATTGCACAATTTAAAAAAAAAAAAATTCGTCTCCAGAACGACGGTTCATGAAATCAAACCGTCTATCAGATACAATTTCTGTAAAAATGTTTATCTAGTTTCCGATTTTAGCTGTTCACTTACAATCACAACACCTAATACAAATGACGACGCTACAACGGCCAACTCGATGTGCGACAAGAGAATCTAAGTTGAAACTTAACGTCGCCGTGCCACGACAGTTGACGATCGCCTGAAGTGTTGCCAACATGTTTTTGTCTCTCCTAATTTATGCGCAGTTTCGATTTCTGCCGCCAGATGACATTTGACATCATCGAACGAAACCGTGACATGGATTTCCAATGTCGAATTTTTTACTGTTTTGTTAGTTTGCAACCGGGGTTAAAAATAAAGAATTAAAATCAAATGCAGTCCGGATAAACTGGGTGATTTGCTAACCCTAAGTGAGAATATCTTAGATTAACCTTAGCCCTGACCGACATGAATAACAACTGAAGAGAAAAATTTGTGTAGTCAGTCACATTTCTTATATTTTCGACTATGCATTTAGTAGGATTACACCTTAACCATAACATGACTTCATGGCACTTAGTTGTTGTGTGCACAGCAATAACTAGTATCTAGTATCATGAAATTCAATAATTCAAAAACGGAACTATTAAACATATTACGATTTCCAGAGCTTTCAGACTGTGGTGAAGTCTTGGAACCTCCTGGAATCTAAATAAGAGTACCCATTTTCGGAGGATGTGTTCATGGTAAGGGTCAGGGAAAACTTCGTGGTTTTGATGAATTAATGACCCACAGCATGGCTCACTGCCGATGACAACTTTCGTTGCCTCGTACACGACAAAAGCATGAAATCACTTACTTTTGTGATTATGTTGAAACTTGACCATTGTTGCACTGTAGAAAACGTATCCGTTTCCTCTTCAGTACAGGAATGGCTCCCTGCTTACGGCAAATCATTTCGTTGCAGCGTACACAGAGACAGAAGCATGAAATCATTTACTTTTGTAATTATGTCGAAACCTGACAATTGTTTATTTCTTTCTCATGTTATTCTTTCTTGAATGAGGCGAAGCTGCAATTTTTTATAGAATTAATAATATACAGTCGGAAAGGAAACAATATTATAAGACGTTTTTGTGAAAATTGGACAATACGCAATCATTACACAGTTTAAATAAGTGTAAGAGGTATCCCTTTCACCGCAGACTGCAGCTACTGTCAGCTGAAAATTTTTCCGAATCATGAAATTAGTAAGTCATGGTTTCAAGAAACTAAACCAAATTATGTACAGAAAGATCGACTGCGTCCAACTAAAATGTAGGAAGATGTGAAGCTACACTCGCCCTAAAGAAGATAAGGTAAACCAAAGCTTATAAAATTTCTAGATGTAGAAGAATCTTTTGACAGCGTTCACTGGAATACACACGTCTGCATTTTTTAGGTAGAGGAATAAAACATATCGAGTGAGAGGCTATATATAAGGAGTTAAGAAACCGGACCACAATTGTAAGAGTCGAAATGCATGAAAGCAAGGCATTGTTGGAGAAGTGAGCAAGAGAGTATTGCAGGCTATCCCCCACCTTAATCGGCCTATATATTGAGAAAGTAGTAACGTAAACCAAAGAGAAATTTGGAAAGGAACTAAAGTTCAGTGAGCAGAAATAAAAATTGTAAGGTACGGCAATGAGGTTTTGATTCTGACAGAGACTGCAAAGTGTTTGGAAGCATATTTTAACAGAATGAATAGCTTCTTAAAAGATGAAAATGTAACAAAAGAACATCAACCAAATTGAAACTAGGGCAATGGAGTGCAGTCGAATTAAATTAGATGATTCTGAGCGAACTAGATTAGAAAATAAGATACAGAAAGTAGCAGCGGAGTTCTGATGTTAGGGCATAAAAATAACTGTCGACAGCTGAAGTAATGAGGATGTTAAATGAAGACTCGCAATAGTATGAAATACTTTTCTGAAGAAAAGGTTTTGATAGCAAATACTAGCATAAGTGCCACAAAATCTTTTCTGAAAAGAAAATCTTTTCACAAAAACTAAACGTAGACGATTAAGAGCACAGACCAGGGAGAACAGAAGATTTGTATGTATAGTGGTATGCAGAGCTGGATGGCTGATCTAAATGTAAGTACTGAAAATGATCATGTAAGCAAGTGGTACCTTCATTGCTTTATGTTATACTGGATGAACTGAAGCGTGTTAGTCAATAGTGATTAATTCAGTGTGTGGAATTCTGAGGTAAAGAGAATGAAATTAAATTAACTGTCCAACTCAATGCCAATAAAATGATACTTATATATTGGTTTTGTACCTTCGTTAAAGCACGTGAAATGAAGGATCAAGAGAATAAAATAAACATCTTTCTCTGATATTGTATATACTTTCTAAAAGTATATAGCACCAATGGTGTATGATAATGAGTATGCATGCGCTCATTAATGCAAGCAATCACTCAAAATACATGGACACGCCCAACTGATGCATCATCCTAAGCAAACCTGTCCTAAACATATCTACACTAGCTGTTAGATTTGAATGCGGCGCATGTTGCGGTTCTCGACGAATCAGAGTTAAACACATTTATGATAGTGTTGCACACCCATAGTATAATGGCAGTGTACAAAACTGTGCACTAGACAGTTTAAATTATTCAGTATGTGAGAAGTACGAATCTGCGGATCAAGACAAATTTGCTGAATGAATGCGATCTTAGATGACTGCTATTTGACAAGTTAACACAAAAATTTTAAGGAAGGAAGTGGGAAGGAAACACTGCTACTAAAAATTTAGGCAATACTACATATGTGGATCAACATTGTATTTTAAACAGAAAATATATTTCTTTTGCAACTGAGAGCTATATGCAGTACGTCTCACCTCGTTGCAGAACTCCTGTTCAACAGTCAGTTACAGATTCTCCGCTTTGATTGCACCTTAGTTCGACACAGCATTCTGGTATAGTGTAGCAGCGAAGAAGATGACGATTCTGCATTGAAAATAACGTCTCTAGATCAACTATACACTGTCTGGTCACATAAATGTGACCACGGCGTATGTTCGGTTTCAACTTGCAATAATCGCTAACAGATGGCAGGTGGCAACACTAACAGTGGAAGTAATATAAAGGGTGTCGATGGAGGAGGAGGTGGGGCAGGGGAGGGGATGTGACTGCAGTGCACTCGCTGTCATGATACGGAAACGGAGTGATATATCTGACGTACAAAAGTGCATATCACTTGCTTTCGGGCAAAGGGTGGAAACATTCGCGAAATGACTAAGTTTGTAAACAGTTTGAGTGCCACCGTGGTTAAAGCATACCGTGCATGGTAAAACGACGCTAACCAAACCGGTGCTGAGCCAACTGTGGCGCCGTGGGCCATAGGTAAGAGGGTTGGACGATGGATGCAGAGATGTATATCAGTGAACAGATGTGCTAATGTTGAGCAACCGACTGCCGTCACGAAGCCCAGCTACAGCTCGTCAAGCTGAAATTAGCTCGCCAATATATCAACTGGATGTCCACTGAGTGATGACAGCTGGCCTTTTCGGATGAAGCAGTTTTAAACTCCATCGCACAGACGGCCTTTGGCATGTACGGCCCTGAACCAATCGTCGGGAGGGTCTAGGCCAGAGGAGGAGGCGATATGGTCTCGGGAAGGTTTTCGTGGCAGTCCCTAGGTGATCAACACAAGTACGCATCTATCCTTGGGGACCATGTCTACTCCTGAATGCAGTTTATTTTCTCCTTGGCGCGTTGACACCTACTAGCAGGACAATGCAACAGCAGGACAGTGCAAAGTACCACAATGCTCACAGTGCAGGAGTGTGGTTCGAAGAAAACCAGGATGAATTTACTGTACGCTGTCCACCAAACCCCCGGATTTAAACCCAACTGAAAATCTTTGGGACGACCTCAGTTTGGCTGTTCGCAGCAGGTTTCCTTAACCGAGAAACCAAGCGCACTGGCCACGGTACTCGAGTCGGTATGGCTCCACAGCGCTGTCGGTACTTTCCGGGAACTCACTGACTCTCTTCCAGCTCGTCCACAGTACGAAATGTAGTTTTCACGCTTTTGTCAAGAAGTCACGTTAAAGTGACTGGACGATGTATGTCTGTTTCACGTAACGATACCACTCCTGCACTGTCTGTCGCAGTTGTGGAGGGCTTGATGCCGGCCGGAGTGGCCGTGCGGTTGTAGGCGCTGCAGTCTGGAGCCGGGCGACCGCTACGGTCGCAGGTTCGAATCCTGCCTCGGGCATGGATGTGTGTGATGTCCTTAGGTTAGTTACGCTTAATTAGTTCTAAGTTCTAGGCGACTGATGACCTCAGAAGTTAAGTTGCATAGTGCTCAGAGCCATTTGAACCATTTTTGAAGGCTTGATGTTGTGGGAGAGCAGTTCCAGAGTTTGAAACTCGCAGCATTGACATATTTTCGTTGTATGTCTGTCTATGCGATGGGGGTACACGCAGACCAATTTCCTTTCATTGAGTGACACCACATAGTTCACGGTTTATTCACATTGAAGCACAGTCTACGTAATGATCAAATCTGATATCGTGTACATGCTTTTGTGCCACCAGTGACCCATCGTCATTATGTGTCAGTGACACATGCGAAAACTGTATTAATTCCTCTAGGAAGCTGCGCGTGGTAGCCGTGCGGTTTGGGGCGCCTTGCCACGGTTAGCGCGGCTACCCCTGTCGAAGGTGCGAGTCCTCCCTCGGGCATGGCTATGTGTGTTGTCACTAGCGTAAGTTAGTTTAAGTTAGTTAACTGCAGAAAGACAGGGCTATTCCACAAGCTGCGAGTTCACATTAACATAGATTCGATGCAGACGTTAATTTAAATGTTTTCTACTTTTCCTCACTCACGAAAGCCAACCTATCAGTCATGCAGACACATTTACAATCATCATCTCTTTCGTTATCGAAATATGCACCTCAATTGTTTGGTTTAGATAGCCGAAACAATGTCTCTTATAGAAAAGATACATAAAGATAAACTGAAACCTTTATGCTCTGTTAGATGTATTTGTAATATTCGAATGTAATAACATCACTAAATGTGATGAATGAAAGAAAATAATAAACGAAGGAAAAAGTCTATATAGGCTCACTGGCGCTCTATCTATACTTCGTACAGAAGCCAATTTATGGGATACCATCGCAACTGTTGTACCGCCCGTTCCGCTCAGATAATTACAGATCGTAACAAAACAACTGGATCGTTATTTAGGAAATACAGAATTGTCTGCATGTTCACCAGACGTAAAACCTCTGTGTTTTATCTACAGGGAGGATTAAAAATAGAGGTCTACAATGAGACACATACAAGTCCTCAACAAATATGGCGTATGCCACGGGTCCGCCCCCCGATAAGTTCAGGCGAAGTTTTGTGAATAGTACTGTTTGTATGTTTGGAATCGCATTGCAATATTCAACTGTTGTATACATTATGTAAGTCTAAAAGCATTACTAGAAAGTTTCTGATCGCTACAAAGACAGAACACAGTCTGATGGGGTTAAAGCGCACATTGTGCTGGTAAACACACGAACCGTACTTGAGTTACGTGTTTGCTTACCTTTAGAATAGTATGGTAACGAAGGAACTGCGGTTTGTGGTGGTATCATTTTGTTGCTATTCGATTTGGTTTCATATGTGTTATGTTGCTGGACTTCTCTTCGAGGGCTCAGTGGCACAGAAAAGAGTACATAGTTCCATTAAATAAACAATAGATGTAATAATCCTTCAGCTTCAAACGCTGAAAATAAATCAAATAAACATGTCAGAAAATTTACCACGTTGTTCGCTACAACTTAGTGAAAACTAACTTTCCGTATATTTACGCATTCTGAATGTAATTTCGGTTGTCTATGTATACAATGGTTATAAGAACAGATATCTTCATTGGTGACTGGTGAGTGAGGACGGTGTACTGAAGAACATTATAGTAGTATGCACTTCATTTTCAAGCTAGTACGTATAGCTAATAGAAGTACTATGTTTTAAGTTGATTAGTACCTCCAGTACAGCTATCAGGAGTATTATGTTTTTAAGTCGGTTAGTACCTCCAAGTATATGTGGCAAGAGCAAGTCATTAATGCATGATTTCCCCTGGCCAGCAGCTCAGGTGCTCACGCGTGGACATGTGGACACAAAACGATTAGTCAATGCTGACAAGTGTAATCCATCTAATGGCACAACTAAGACCGAGCTGAAACATAGGTCGTAAAATTTGTGACGTGTTTGTGGGAAGACCGTTATACGCAAAGAGAGAATCAGAACACACTGATGTGTGTATATATTAATGCTCCACATATATAATGTTTTGCACTTATACCCGTTACACCCTATATTATGATCACTAACGATATTAATGCTACTAGAATTCACCCTATATCTATTAACCTAGACTGCAAACGAAATGAGATAATTCCCTAAACTTCTTGTAAATAAACATCTACTTCTGCATCTAGATATACAATAATGGCCATTAAAATTGCTACACCACGAAGATGACGTGCTACAGACGCGAAATTTAACCGACAGGAAGAAGATGCTGTGATATGGAAATGATTAGCTTTTCAGAGCATTCACACAAGGTTGCCGCCGGTGGCGACACTTTCAATTTGCTGACATGAGGAAATTAATGTTCAGATGTGTGTGAAATCTTATGGGACATAACTACTAAGGACATCAGTCGGTAAGCTTACACACTATTTAACTTAAATTATCCTAAAGACAAACACACACACCCATGCCTGAGGGAAGACTCGAACCTCCGCCGGGACATGAGGAAAGTTTCCAACCGATTTCTCATACACAAACAGCAGTTGACCGGCGTTCCCTGGTGAAACGTTGTTGTGATGCCTCGTGTAAGGAGAAGAAATGCGTACCATCAAGATTCCAACTTCGATAAAGGTCGGATTGTAGCCTATCGCGATTGCGGTTTATCGTATCGCGACACTGCAGCTCGCGTTGGTCGAGATCCAATGACTGTTAGCAGAATATGGAATCGGTGGGTTCAGGAGGGTAATACGGAACGCCGTGCTGGATCCCAACGGCCTCGTATCACTAGCAGTCGAGATGACAGGCATCTTATCCTCATGGCTGTAGCGGATCGTGCAGCCACGTCTCGATCCCTGAGTCAACAGATGGGGACGTTTGCAAGACAACAACCATCTGCACGAACAGTTCGACGACGTTTGCAGCAGTGTGGACTATCAGCTTCGAGACCATGGCTGCGGTTACCCTTGACGCTGCATCACAGACAGGAGCGCCTGCGATGGTGTACTCAATGACGAACCTGGGTGCACTAATAGTAAAACGTCGTTTTTTCGGATGAATCCACGTTCTGTTTACAGCATCATGATGGTTGCATCCGTGTTTGGGGACATCGTGGTGAACGCCATTGGAAGCGTTTATTCGTCATCGCCATACTGGCGTATCACCAGGCGTAATAGTATAGGGTGCCACTGGTTACACGTCTCGATCACCTCCTGTTCGCATTGACGGCACTTTGTACAGTGGACGATACATTTCAGATGTGTTACGACCCGTGGCTCTACCCTTCATTCGATCCCTGCGAAACAGTACATTTCAGCAGGATAATGCACGATCGCATGTTGCAGGTCCTGTACGGGCCTTTCTGGATACAGAAAATGTTCGACTGCTGCCCTGGCCAGTACACTCTCCAGATCTCTCACCAACTGAAAACGTCTGGTCAATGGTGGCCGAGCTACTGGCTCGTCACAATACGCCAGTTAGTACTCTTGATGGACTGTGGTATCGTGTTGAAGCTGCATGGGCAGCTCTATCTGTAAACGCCATCCAAGCTCTGTTTGACTCAATGCCCAAGCGTATCAAGGCCGTTATTACGGCCAGAGGTGGTTGTTCTGGGTACTGATTTCTCACTATCTATGCACGCAAATTGCGTGAAAATGTAATCACATGTCAGTTCTAGTATAATATATTTGCCCAATGAATACCCGTTTATCATCCGCATTTCTTTTTGGTGTAGCAATTTTATTGGCCAGTAGCGCATATTCCATAAATAAACTGGTGGTACTTGCTGGGGGATAATTCTAGTAACCTGTTCCACTCGCAAACAGCGGGTAGGAAAAATTATTGTCTGCAAATATTTGAATTAGCTGTAATTTCTCGGATTTTCTCGTTGTGGATATTTCCTGAGTCGTTTGTGGGAGGAAATACATTACGAGTCTGTTGTAGCGTCCTCTGCTGCTGAGAATCTCTTGAATGTTCGACGGAACGTTAAACTCTCCAATTTTCCTTTCCCGTAAAGCTCTCACGCCGGCTAAACGGTACCGTAAGGAAACGCGCCGGTCTTCATCGGATTTTTTCTCTTCTTTCAGATCATCTCGGTAAGGGTACGGGTCTGATGAGCAGTACTCAATAAATAATCCAACAAGTGTTTTATAAGCCTCTTCTTTCGAGGATGATGTAGATCTTCCTACGAGTCTCCTTAAGAATCTCAGCCTGCTATCTGCTTTTTCTAAGGTTTATTTTATGTGTTCTGTCCACTAAGTCGCTCCGAAGAGCTACTCCCAGGTGTTTTACAGTACTTCCTGTTTTCAGTGATATGTCACTAATAGCGTAATCGAACAGCAGTTGATCTCTTCGCTTACTGATGCGCAGCATGTTACATTTATTTACGATCAGGATCAGCTGTCTGTCTCTTTGCAAGTTATTGAGCCTCTGCAGACCTTGGTGCATTTTGCTACAGTATTATAGCGCTACTAGCTTCTTGTAGACAACTGGATCGTCTGCGAACAGCCCAATAGAACTTTCAATGTTATCCACTGGATCATTCACATATATTGCGAAAGAAAAACATCGTTTATTCAGAAAAATTGTAATTTGGTGACTGTTTTCCCAAATTACTTAAAAACAACAGTAATTAATCTACCCAAATTGGTGGCATTTTGACTGTAGAGAGTCTGCACTCTACATTATTTCTATTCATATTACAGAGCATACGGTCACGAACTTCTCTCATTTCGGTTTAATTCAGACTTCATCTAAATGTCCTAAATCGGAGGTTCTAAAACATGTTTTATTGAAGGCCATAGATGTTACATGATGCATTAATCATTGAATTAAGAACTCGCTATAGAGAAGTGTTGGTGTATGGACCAATGGGACTCGGATGCGCATAATTGTCGATTGTTGAGCACGTTCTACGAGTCGGGCCATGGAATGTCAGAAGCGTGAACGTGGTAGGGGAGCTAGTAAATCTCGATCTAGATATAGTAATGGTCAGTGAAGTGAAACGGAAAGTAGACAAGGATTTCTAATCAGACGAGTAGAAGGTAATATCAACAGCAGCAGAAAATGGTATAACAGGAATATGATTCGTTATGAATAGGCGGGTAGGGAAGAGAGTATGTTACTGTGGACGCTTCAGTGATGGGTTGTTCTTATCAGAATCTACAGCAAACCAGCATCGACAACGGTAGTTCAGGCACACATGCCAACATTGCAAGCTGAAGATGAAGATAGAAGTATGTGAGGATACTGAAAGAATAATACAGTTCGTAGAGGGGGTGAAAATATAATGGTCATGGGGGACTTGGATGCAGTTGTAAGGGAAGGAGTAGAAGAAATTGCCACGGGAGAATGTGGGCTTGGGGTAAGGAATGAAAGAGGAGAACGACTAATTGAGTTCTGTAATAAATTTCAGTTAGTCAGAGCGAATACTCTGTACAACAATCACGACAGAAGGAGGTATGTTTGGGAGACGCCGGGTGATACAGGAAGATTTCAGTTAGATTACATCACGGTCACACAGAGATTCCGAAATCAGATACTAGATTGTAATGCGTACAGGGAGCAGATATAAACTCAGAACACAATGTAACAGCGATGAAGAGTAGGCTGAAGTTTAAGAGAGTAGTCAGGATGAATCAATATGCAAAGAAGTGAGATACACAAGTACTAAGGAATGACGAGATGCGCTTGAAGGTTTCTAAGGCTACGGATACAAGAAAAAGGAATAACTCAGTAGGCAGTACAGTTGAAGAGGAATGGACATCTCTAGAAAGGGCAATCACAGAAGTTGGAAAGAAAAACATAGGTACAAAGATTGGTTAGTTGATTTGGGGAAAGGGACCAGACAGCGAGGTCATCTGTCCCATCGGATTAGGGAAGGATGGGGAAGGAAGTTGGCTGTGCCTTGTCAAAGGAACCATCCCGGCACTTCACTGAAGCGATTTAGTGAAATCATGGAACACCAAAATCAGGGTGGCCGTACGCACGTTTGAACCTTCGTCCTCCAGAATTCGAATCCAGTATGCTAACCACTGCGCCAAGTCGCTCGTTAAGTACAAATAAGGTAATTGCGAGGTAACCATGGGTAACAGAAGAAACACTTCAGTTTATCGGCCAAAGAAGGAAGAACAAAAATTCAGGCATACAAAAATACTGGTCACTGAGGAATAAAATGAATAGGAAGTGCAAGAAGAATGTAAGAAAGTCAAAACAACCTTCGGTGATATTAAAAGCAGTGGTGGTAACATTAAGAGAACAACAGGAATTCCACTGTTAAATGCAGAGGAGAGAGCAGACAGGTGGAAAAAGTACATTGACAGGGAGGATTTGCTGATGTGATAGAAGAAGATTTACAAAATATAGAGGATGCAGTATTAGAATCAGAACTTAGAGTAACTTTGGAGGATTTAAGATCAAAGAAGTGATAGATAACATTCCATCAGAATTTCTGAATAATTGGAGAAAGAGGCAACAAAATAACTATTCACGTTCCTGTGTGGAATTTATGAGTCTGGCAACATACCATCTGACTTTCGGAAAAATATCATCCACAAAATTCCGAAGACTGCAATAGCTGACAAGTGCGAGAATTATCGCACAATCAGTTTAACACTTCATGCATCCAAGTTGCTGACAAGAATAATATACAGACAAATAGAAAAGACGATTGGTTTGGCTTGAGCAAAAGGCACCAGAGAGGTAATTTTGACGTTGCGGTTGATAATGGAAGCAACATTTAATAAAAATCAAGACGCTTCCATAGGATTTGTCGACCATGGAATAGCGTTCGACGATGTAAAATGGTGCAAGATGTTCGAAATTCTGAGAAAAATAGAGGTAAGCTATAGGGCGAGGCGCGTAATATACAATATGTACAAGAGCCAAGAGGGAATAATAACAGTGGAAGACCAAGAAAGATATGCGCAGGTTAAGAAGAGTTTAATGTAGGGATGCATTCTTTTGCCACTACTTTTCGATTTGTATATCGGAGAATGATGGAAATAAAAGAATGGTCCAGGAGTGAAGTTAAAATTCATGGTGAAAGGATGCGCGACACCTGGACGACTAAACCATAGAACTTTCACAATAAATCGGTCTGGACTATTCTCAAAAATTTATGGGGCAAATCATAGATTTGGTTTAGCCGACGAAAGCAGCGTTGACGAAAATGCGACTAAATACCTACCACGCAAATTCCACATAACTCCAGTTCATGGGCAGTAATTGGAAGTTTGTTAAACTATCTAGTGTTCGGGATTCTTGCAAGACTCATTTGAAAAAAACGTGTAATATTTCCTTTAAATTGATTTATTGTCTTTTTAACACAGAAAATGGCCATCAAGTCCGTATTTAATATCCCGACACCAATTATGGAATGTTACTGGTTGTCTCTGTTACAAGTTCACACCCAAAAGCAGCCAGAAGGTATTTAGTCCGACCCGATAATTTGAGCGTCCAATGGAGCCCCTGACCCACGGCTCTTTGTGAATTAAGATATTCAGTCGTTTAGTTGGCTTCTTGTAAAGAAGTGCTCGTAATAATGGCTCGAATCTGCACGACACACACCACGCGGAGTTTATGCACAACATGAAAGGTTCACATGCAAATATCTCATAAAATAAACCACTCACAACCGTCAAACTGTCACAAAATATTCAATATTGTATTCGCTTTATGTCATCGACAAGAGAACCAATAAAACATGCGAATTTCTTCATTTTTGTACGAATATGATCTTCGCGATTTATTATAGGTGATTACCAGAAGACGGCTCCCGAGCGACTATCTCCACTCAAAGATCTGCCTTTGTGGCCGAGCGGTTCTAGGCGCTTCAGTCCGGAACCGCGCTGCTCCTACGGTCGCAGGTTCGAATCCTCCCTCGAGCATGGATGTGTATGACGTCCTTAGGCTAGTTAGGTTTAAGTAGTTCTAAGTGACCGTAGCGGTCACGCGGTTCCACACTGATGCGCCTAGAACCGCACGGCCATACCGGCCGGCTGCTGAATTCTTATTGACTAGTATTTAAGCAGCCTATCAGATCATCACGAGCACTTCTATAGTCGCGGTATTTCTAATGTTAGCCAATCAGATTACGACAAATAATTTAGACTAGAAGTCTCGTAAATCCGAAACAAAATAAAATTTAATGAAAACAAAGTATGATTCCTTTCCACAAAATAAATTACTAACAAATTTAATACTCAACGCCCCTTTTGGCTGCGTTTTCCACGCGCCGGTGATGAGGATGAAATGGTGAGGACAACACAACACCCACTCCCAGAGCGGGGAAAATCTCCATACCGCCCGGGAATCGAACCATGGCCCGCTTGCATGGGAGGCGACAATGTTACCATCCAGCTAGACAGGCGGACACGTTTTACAAAATCAAGCCTACTCGGGCATACGTCACAATTTCCCCTATTGCACAACAAATTTCTCAAACTTACATTTACATAGTTTTAATAAACTATCTCATCCTCACTTTACGTATGTCCTCCATTCACACTCTCAGTCTCTCCAAAAAAGTCATACAATCAAAACACGATAAAATAATAATTTTCAGAAGTACTTTTAATTTCGCCACAGATCAGTAATAATTAAAGTAAAGAAAATTCCAGAAAATTGGATTATGTGAACCTATCCTATTGGTTGTAGTTACAATTGATACTAAAGATGAATACATTACAGTCACTAACTCGTTTTCACAATACCAGGACGGTTATTCACGTGTTTAGCTAAAAATTTGTATCTCCAAAAATATTGAAGTTATTGATTTGAAATTTTAACGGCACGGTTGTGTTATCCATAGAGTTTAGTGTGCTAAATATGAGGCCGGCCGCTGTGGCTGAGCGGCTGTAGGCGCTTCAGTCCGGAACCGCGCTGCTGCTTCGGTCGCAGGTTAGAATCCTGCCTCGGGCATGGATGTGTGTGATGTCCTTAGGTTAGTTAGGTTTAAGTAGTTCTAACTCTATGGGACTGATGACCTCAGATGTTAAGTCCCATAGTGCCTAGAGCCATTTGAACCATGAAAAAGATCGATTAATATTTTATAGTATTTCTTCAGTGTATAGTATTGCCCGCAGTGTTACGCGAACACACGGCTCGTTCGGCCCAGTAGCCAGCGTCAGCTGTGCCAGAGTGAGAACCAAAATCTGCTTTCCTCCCGGCTCCGCGGTAAGCTATGCTTTCAGTGCAAGAATTTGCTATGTTACAAGGATATCAGTGATACGATTAGCTGATGACATTGCTGTCCTGAGTGAAAGTGAAGAAGAATTATCTACTGAATGCACCGAACAGTCTAATGAGTACAGAATATGGATTGAGAGTGAATGGAAAAAAAACAAAAGTTAATGACAAGCAGCAAAAATGAGAGCAGTGAGAAACTTGAGATCAGGACGAAGTAGATGAAGTTAAGGAATTCTACTACCTAGACCATAACGAGCTGAGCAAGGAGGACATCAAAAGCAGGTTAGCACTGTCAAAAACGACATTCATGGCCAAGAGAAGACTGCTAGTATCAAATATAGGACTTGATTTGAGGGAAAATTTTCTGAGAATGTGTGTGGTAGTGAAACATAGACTGTGGGAAAACTGGAACAGAAGAGAATCGAAACATATGACATGTGTCACTGTAGACGAATGTTGAAAATTAGGTGGACTGATTTAAGTTGAGGAAACAGGGGGTTCTGCGCAGAATCGGAAAGGAAAGGAACGTGGAAAACACTAATGATAGGACATTTGTTAAGACATCAGGGAATGACTTCCTTGGTAGTAGAGGGAGCTGAAGAGGGCAAAAACTGTAGATGAAGACAGGAACTGGAATACATCTAGCAACTGATTGACGACATAGGTTGCAACTGCTACTCTGAGATGATGTGGTTGGCACAGGAGAGGAATTCGTGGCGGGCCGCATCAAACCAGTCGAAAGACTGATGACTCAAAAAAAAAAATTGAGCACCATCTGTTAAAAAATAAACGGATACAGAGCTGTATAAAGAAACAGAGAGAGATCCGAGATTTTAACATTGTAAACCTTTGCAAGAATATGTGGAATTTCTATAAAAGGTAATTCAATCGATCCCAATTCTTTTCTGAAGTGAATTTTTGGAAAGTAAATTGTGCTAAGTTTCTATAGGAACTTCGGACGTTTGGTTGATGTTTGCTGGCGGATCTGCAAGCGGGGTCAAAGGAATTTAGAATGTTTTGTGTTAATAAAAGAAATCTGCGAACGGCTATGCATCATATAACCGTGTGTGGACTGAGTCGTACAGAATCAGTACATAGGGTGACATTTATTATTAGTTCTCTTGAAACTGTTATACTTTATATTTGGTATTAAACTTTTCCACGTCAGCTTTACTAAAAATTCAAGGAACACTGATGTTCAACGGAACACAGCTTGGAAAAATTAATTTTAAGCGTCTCCAGTAAGATGAAGTTAGTAAACTGGTTGTCTCACCAACTATAATCATGAAGTGCTTTCTTAACTAATTAACTCGCTGTCTGCGGTTGTTACACTGTGGCGAAAAGACTAACAACTTCCCTTCGTCACACCTAGTCATCGCTCATCGTTATCTCGAGCAGACACTACATAATAGCAAGCACATAAATCTCAAAGAACTGACTGACACTTAGCTCCATGGTTCGTATTATTATTACAGTGCTATCCAGACCACCACAGTGAATGGTGTTTGTTGCTCAGTAGTATGTTAGCATCAATGTAGCACCCTTCTACAGTGTAAGGCGGCTATAGTATGCCATCCCTAATTTGCTCAGCTTTCGATTTATAATTGTAGACAATATTGTGAGTTTTGCTGCCAGTTCTTCTTGTGCACACAAGAAGTTTTTAATGTTTACACTTGTAATATTTACAGCTAATTGACCCTGCGCTGAGAGCCGACAAATCTGAGCTATGATGTTAGTTTATTAGCAGACTGTTATTCCAGCTCGATGATGCAGCATGCGGAAGCTGTGATTGTACTAACTCAGCTGGCTACACATATTGCGTCGTGATGACACACTGCGAATCACATGAAACGACTGAGAAATATATTTTACTGTGTCCTACTGGCAGTCAATGTCACTTCCTTATAAGGTAGCGTTGCCTTTCCCAGCCTCTGACGGACTAGCGTTTTTAGACGGACACTCCAGAACGGCCTGACATGGCGGCCTAGCGTGACTCTGACGGAGATGCGGAAAGACAAGTGAGACCGTGTTTTATTCCATTCCAGCTGCGTGACATCTTGCTTCATAGTGCTTGTGATGAAGTGTACCACACATTGCACAATGGCAGTTAATTAAAAATGTTATGGCATACCTAAAGAAGTGCCTAATTATTCATCGTCAATAACTCAACTGTACAGTATACCCCACATTACACTACTGGCCATTAAAATTGCTACACCAAGAACAAATGCAGACGATAAACGGATATTCATTGGAAAAATATATTATACTAGAACTGACATGTGATTACATTTTCACGCAATTTGGATGCATAGATCCTGAGAAATCAGTAATAACGGCCTTGATACGCCTGGGAATTGAGTCGAACAGAGCTTGGATGGCGTGTACAGGTACAGCTGCCTTGCAGCTTCAACACTATACCACAGTTCATCAAGAGTAGTGACTGGCGTATTGTGACGAGCCAGTAGCTCGGCCACCATTTACCAGACGTTTTCAGTTGGTGAGAGATCTGGAGAGTGTACTGGCCAGGGCAGCAGTCGAACATCTTCTGTATCCAGAAACGCCCGTACATGACCTGCAACATGCGGTCGTGCATTATCCTGCTGAAATTTACGGTTTCGCAGTGATCGAATGAAGGGTAGAGCCACGGGTCATAACACATCTGAAATCTAACATCCACTGTTGAAAGTGGCGTCAATGCGAACAAGAGGTGACCGAGACGTGTAACCAATGGCACCCCATACCATCACGCCAGGTGATACGCCAGTATGGCAATGACGAATACACGCTTCCAATGTGCGTTCACCGCGATGTCGTCAAACACGGATGCGACCATCATGATGCTGTAAACAGAACGTGGATTCATCCGAAAAAATGACATTTTGCCATTGCACCCAGGTTCGTCGTTGAGTACACCATCGCAGGCGCTCCTGTCTGTGATGCAGCGTCAAGGGTAACCGCAGCCATGGTCTCCGAGCTGATAGTCCATGCTGCTGCCAACGTCGTCTTGCAATCGCCCCCATCTGTTGACTCAGGGATCGAGACGTGGCTGCACGATCCGTTACAGCCATGCGGATAAGATGCATGTCATATCGACTGCTAGTGATACGAGGCCGTTGGGACCCAGCACGGCGTTCCGTATTACTCTCCTGAACCCACCGATTCCATATTCTGCTAACAGTCATTGGATCTCGACCAACGCGGATAGCAATGTCGCGATACGGTAAACCGCCACCCAGGCCGGCCCCACACAAGGAGTCAGCAGACCAGCATCTAAATGGATCCGCAGAAGAGGGCATCGTAACATTTCAACTGAAGATCATGGGTACGAAACTCATTGAACGAGATGACATCACCACTGTGCTAATCACCCCAGAAGATTTTGTTACTGGAATACGCCGAAAAGACCTGCAATCACAAGCATTTAAAGCGAAACTCATGTTCGACAAGTACGTATTTCTAATTCGTTAATTACATTTTAAATGTAAACACTGGTTTTTAATTATTTATAGAGTGTATTTTAAATAGTCGTTCCAGTGTTCCATGGCGAATGATATATAGCTTCACATGAAATTTACCGGTATGAATGATATTTTGGACGTCAGTAATGAAAACACAGTTCGTCATTTTTCACGCAACGCAGAAAATTTGACGTATTTTTCGATAAATATTGCTGATACTTTTCAGCATATCATACATTAGCCTGCATTGTAATTTGAACTTTCATTTTAATGCTGTACTCTGATAGAAAGAGAGGAGAGGGAGGTGTGTAACGTATTCTTTCATTAAATAACTTTGGTCCATCGGATAGTTTTGATAACAGCCCAGATTGAACCACATTGCACTTGACTCTTTCATTTTAACTCTAGGCTCTGTTTGGAGGAAATGAAACGCGGGGGAGGGGGGGGGGAGGTCGTACACTATGTGGTGTGTCTTTACGCAATATTTACGAAAGTGTCACGGACTTAATGTCAGTTTGCGCATCCTTTTAATATTTTAACAGTACGCTATGAATGTTTGGAAAGAGGAGAGGGAGGGGGCTCTGAGACATCGAGCAAGTTTAGTTTCCATATTTGCTGTTTCATTTTTTATTTTCCACTATAGGCTGTTTCTTTTTTATTACAGCACTACGATTGCCTGGAGATAAGTGAGCGGGAGAGGGTTTTTAATTTCCCATTAATACATCTTGATTAGTTACATCATCTTGAACTTCTTTTTGATTGCCTCATTCGTTTTTCATACTGGACTATGACTGCTTGGAGATTTGAGGTACCGAACTGTGTGTGGTTGAATATAGCGGAAGGAGGAGATGGTTTTCAATTTCCCACTAATGCAGGTGGCCTGTTTTAGCCGCGTCGTATTGTTCATTGGTTGTTTTATATTCAATATGGCGCTATGATTAGTTGGAGACAGGAAGGTGGAGGAGAGGGAAAAAGGGGGCATGGCTTTCCAATGATAACGGTGATGACATCAGTGATAAGAGCGTGACACTACTGATGATGCCACTGCTAATGATGATGGCGTCACTGGGTGAATGACCTCAGTACGCCAGAAAGCCCAATGTAAACAAAACTGAACAGAATCCTTATCATACTACTTGTGTCATTGCCAAGTAACACAACTCGATGAAACTGGGATGCTACACAGAAAGAACCGCTGCAGTATAATACAGAGGGTAACTAAAAGAAATACGCAATGAGACGAACAGAAATATATTTCTGTCCTAAGACAGTAATTACACTGAATTCACAGCGATGGTCCTCTAGACATTGCAATAGGTCGAACATAGTTCTCAATTGTGTGTGTGATCACCACGTTTGGCAGTACATGCTCTTCATGTATGCTTTCATGCTGACCGCAAAGTTAGTAAGGAGTTCTTATGATACATCGCTCTATTCAGTCACCAGTATCGTTGGCAACTGCTGCAAGATCCAAGGTCGTTGGTGCCCATTTACGTGCTGCAAAACGTCTCCTCAACGCATTCAACACGTGCTCGATGGGATTTAAGTTGGGGGAAGGGGCAGGAAAGTCCATTTTCCGAATATCCTCTCGTTCCAAGAACCCCTCCGCCTGCACTGTTTGGTGCGGTCGTGCATTATCGTGTAAACGAAGCTAGGGGCGAATGCATCCCTAAAAATACGCACATGGCAATGGAGTACAGTGTCACAATAACGTTGAGCTGTCAGCGTACCGTGTTCAAAGATTTGAAGGTCAGTACGCTCATGTAATTTTATGCTTCCCCACACTATAACACCTGGACCACCAAAACGATATCCCTTGGAACGTTAAGTTTTCCCAACTCTCGCCATAAGATGGTACGTCCAGCGGTGTATGCATTGTAAATTCTGCCTTAGGATCAAAGTGTCATTTCTGTTCGTCTCATCGCGTATTTTTTCTGTCACTTTCTGTACCATACTGTAGCAATTTTTTCTATGTACGGTCCAAGTTTCATTGAGTCATGTTACTTGGCAGTGACACGTCATGCGAAAGTTACTTTGCTCCTCAAGTTTTGCGTAACAGTGTGGTTTCATGCTCATAAAAGTTTGTGTCGGTTAGCGAACTATTAACGGTAAAGATTACTTTTGTATGTTAGAAAATTTTCCATGCTGTCCATTATAAATTAGCGAAAACTGTTCTTTGTTATATTGACACTTTCTGTTTATGTCTGGTGTTTCCTGTCTGTACTGCCTCTCTCTATATTGGATCGTTAGGTTGGAACATTACACTATTAAATCTTGTGATAGGTTTTGAAAAAAATGGTTCAAATGGCTCTGAGCACTATGGGACTTAACATCTGTGGCCATCAGTCCCCTAGAACTTAGAACTACTTAAACCTAACTAACCTAAGGACATCACACACATCCATGCCCGAGGCAGGATTCGAACCTGCGACCGTAGCATTCGCGCGGTTCCGGACTGAGCGCCTAGAACCGCATGACCACCACGGCCGGCGATAGGTTTTGAAGACCTCTTACTTGCGGTGTAGTGAAAAATATCACAAAATAATCGACAGCACAGCTATGGGCTTTCAGTTATATCCAGGAATTTCTTGCTTCTTGGTAGCAGATTTTCAAGACTGAGCCTTTTCCTCTGTCATTATTCCAACACGTTTTCATCAATATGTTGACAACTCGTTCTTCATCCATCCCAATGGAATAGACAAGTTAAGCCAGTTTCCTTACCAGATAAATTCTGTACATCCGAATATCAGATTTACGAGGACAGAAAAGAAAGTTGCCTTTTTGGATGCGTTGCTTGACAAGGACAAGGAGTTGGGCCCACAATTAAACAGGAGATCGACACAAATTGATTTTTATTTAAATGATCGCGGTTTCCGCCACTCTGTCAGCAAGAATTTTGTTACGAGAACTTTAATATGTAGAGCTCAAACAAATGCAAAATTGGAGAACTTAAGGTGGAAATTAAAATATTTGATAGCTCCAGTAAAAAATCATTTATCAAACGTGTCAGATGATGTATAAGTTCACGGCATATACGTTCACGTTACTGTGAAACATTAACTTATTAAAAGGTACTATAAGAAGAACAACATGTTTTCTCCTAAAATTCATGTCCATCCCTTTACCTTCTGAGCCTTTTAATGTTTACAAATTAATGTGTCAGCTGCTCAGGAGGTATATTGTAAATCGAATGATACCTTCAGCTTTTGTAGTGCTAGTTTCTCATCTGCAAACAATCTTAGAAATTTCTGCAGTGAATGTGGATCGGAAAATCATTAAATGATACAACTAGTATGAAACATATCAATCATAAATGTTCCATTAATACTAAGTTATCAGTTGTTATATTGTATCTTGGGATATGTTGCTGTATTTTGTTGTTTTGTTTCTGCACTCGCGCTTTACATAGTACAGTTTTCGACTAGGAAGCAAATCAAGTGAAGTACGTTAGTATCTGGATAAAAGTTGTCATTGGTTTCAGGATAACACACTCAGTGACCACCTATCTTCAGCTGGTGTACCATTGATCCATACTAAATGCCATGCTCATTGTTCCTATTTAGCACACCGCCTGCCTGCTGGGTAGCGATTACGTGAGAAAGAGGACTAGCGCTTTTTGTTTCCTACAGCTGGGATTATCCGTCTATTGCCCCGCACTAGATACCTGCGCTTTCATTATGTCACAGCACTAGGTTTTCATTGTAGTCCTTTTTGTACGTACTTAGACTGTTGTAATAAATGCGTGTTTCCCGTTAAATGTTCTTTGTGCATACTCGTTTTACAAACAAGAACTATGTGCGAAAATGGTAGTTACATACAGCTATTTAGGGAATCTCATTTTGTTTCGCGCACTGTTGCGGAAATTTCTCAGTGTCCTCGTTATGTGGAGCGTAGAAAAAAATTCACTCTAGTTTTGTTCCTCAGATTATTTTGTATTACTCTTGCTCTATGTTCTGTGTGTAAGTATGAAATCTGTTTATGACGATGGTACTCTCATTTTAGCATAATTGTGCGCAAGAAACCTTCATTTATCGAAGGCTAATTCTCAAAAGGAAGGAAAGGAAAAATAAAGACTAATGTCCCGTCGACGACTAGGTCACTGAAGACGTAGCGGAAGCCGCGGTCAGGGAAGGACAGTGAAGGAATTCTACAATGTCCTTTTCGATAGAACCATTCGGACATTTGCCTGAAGCGATTTAGGAAAAAAACGGAAAACCTAGATCCTGCTGGCCAGAAGCGGATTTGTGCCAACATACCCCCTGCGCCATTTCGTTCGGCAGGTTTATTACGATCGATAAACACTTCTTAGCTGTAAACAAGGGATCGGCTGGCAGAACACACACTCGGGCATCAATCAACCGTCAAGTCATTAGTGGGAGGAGAAGTGGGAGGGAGCTTAAAGGGGGGACAAAGGCTTGCCTGCAGTGAGCAGATTGCAATGAATGCACAGCGGGAGGACAAAAACACGGAACACCAAAAACGCAACATATTACCAAGGCTGATACGGTGTACGAGACACGTTGTCATTCAAAACAGCTTCCACTCGTCCCAGAATGGGTAAATAGAGGTCCTGTAGGGTTTCAAGATAATCTTATACCATTCTTTCTGCAAAATAGTAGCAAATTCAGAGAGAGACGATGGAGATGGATAGCGATCACACAGCCGTCCGTCGGCCGCGGTGGTCTCGCGGTTCTAGGCGCTCAGTCCGGAACCGCGCGACTGCTACGGTCGCATGTTCGAATCCTGCCTCGGGCATGGATGTGTGTGATGTCCTTAGGTTAGTTTGGTTTACGTAGTTCTAAGTTCTAGGGGACTGATGACCACAGATGTTAAGTCCCATAGTGCTCAGAGCCATTTGAGCCAGCCACACAGCCGTCCCTTCAAAGCAGACCACAAAGGCTCACTGAGATCTGGTGACTGTGACGGGTCAGGGTACATGCGACTGTTCATCCTCGTGCTCAAAAAACCTGTCGTCGACGATTCGAGCTGTGTGAACAGGGGTCCTTTCGTCTTTGTACAGAGCGTATCTCTGGGAGCAAACATTGTAAATAGCTTCGAAACAATGAAAGACAATTGCCAGGTGACAATGAGCAGTCCATTACTCGGGGCCGTATTTTCGTGCGTCACCTTGTACCATGGGATGGACCTTATCACCAAAATTTTCGCATAATCCTTGCCCGCAGTGTAGTCTTGCAGACTACCCGCAGTGTCCATGGGATACCACGATATGGCTGTCTAAATCATCACTGAACCACACGCCATGTTCCACTCTTGGAACGCAAAGCTCGGCCAGTAGTTGGAAACAGTGTGAAACAAGACTCATCCGACCAAGCGACTTTTTTCAATTGCTGGATAGTCCAGGTTTTATGGCTCCAGCGCCACGTTTTCTGTTACGAGCATTCGCATCACTGATGAGTGGTTTTGGAATTCGAGTTCGCCTCACGATTCTCTGCTTATGGAGCTCCCTTCCCGTTGTTTCGGTGGTGGCAGGCTTCGCGAGTGCGACAGTCGGTTCCGCAGTGACTTCCGTAGCTGTTTTTCGTCGCAGTCCTCTTTAATGACCGTCTGACACCATTACGCACCAGGCACTTTTCCCCACGTTGTGACTTAGTGGATGGTGTTTTTCCGTTTTCCCTGTACGTGATACAAAATCCCGCTACAGTACCTCATGAAACACCCAACACTTCGGCTACCTTGGTTTTGGAAGCATCCACCACACGAGCTCCCAAAATTTGCCCAGGTTCGAATTCACTTAGCTCCAGCATAACGGACTGAAAACTACACAGAACATTGTTCTGACTACAACGGATGCTTTCAACGTAACGAGAGCATTGCGCAGGTGCCCTTCGCGGTCAAATATAACATGGCAACCTGCAATTATGTTCAAGAAGACATTTCTCGCGTAATTTCCAAGTTTTTGTCCAACTCCTGAAGGTTGTAGTAGTTACTCAGAGATGAGGAGGCTTAGACACGATAGACTGATGTGAAGAGCTACGTCATACCAGCAATCAGACTGAACATCACAACAAAACAAATTCTAGATGATTGTTCCTTATTTTTTATGTTGTTGTTGTAGTCTTCAATGCGAAGGTTGGTTTGATGCAGCGCTCCACATTTGCCTATCCTGTACAAGCCTCTTCATCTCCGAATAATTACTGCTACCCACATGCACTTGGACCTTGCATACTGTTTTCATCCCTTGGTCTCCCTCTGCAATTTTTATCTCCTACGCTTCCCTCCAATACGAAATAGACAGTTCCTTGATGACTCAGAATTTTTCATATCAGCCGATACCTTCTTTTAGTGAAACTGTTGCCATCAAATTCTTTTCTCCCCAATTCCATTCAGTATTTCCCCATTAGTTATGCAATTTACCCACCTAATCTTCAGCATTCTTTTGTAGCACCACATTTCGAACACTTTGATTTTCTTCTTGCATGCATTGTTTATCGCCCACTTTTCACTTTCGTACAGCGGTGCACTGCACACCTAAATTTATATTAGATTTTAAGTAGCTCCTCTTTTCCAGAAAGCAGGCTGTTGTGGCCGAGCCGTTCTAGGCGGGTCAGTCCGGAACCGAGCTGCTGCTACGCTCGCAGGTTCGAATCCTGCCTCCGGCATGGATGTGTGTGCTGTCCTTAGGTTAGTAGGGGCCTGATGACCTCAGATGTTACCTCCCATAGTGTTCAGAGCCATTTGAACCATTTTTTTCTTCAGAAATTCTTTTCTTGCTATTGCCAGCCTGCGTTTTGTATTCTGCCCAATTGGGTCAAAATCAATTTTTTGCTGTCCGCATAGCAAAATTCATGTCTGTGTCATTTGCCAATTTGATTCGCCCGTCATATTCTGATTCAACTGTACTACATTCCACTATACTTGTTTTACTTTTGTTGTCGTTCTCTTTTCTACACGCAATCCACTCCATTCAACTGCCCCTCCAAATCTGTTCAAAAAATGGTTCAAATGGCTCTGAGCACTATGGGACTTAACATCTGTGGTCATCAGTCCCCTAGAACTTAGAACTACTTAAACCTAACTAACCTAAGGACATCACACACATCCATGCCCGAGGCAGGATTCGAACCTACGACCGTAGCGGTCGTGCGGTTCCAGACTGTAGCGCCTTTAACCGCTCGGCCACTCCGGCCGGCTCCAAATCAGTTGCGGCAATGACAATGTGATTGGTTAATTTTTATCTATCCTTCCTAAACTTTAATTCCTTTCTTCGGTTTCCTGATGCCTCCTTTTTTCTAATGAACACGTGATTTTATGGAAAGACCGTCGATAGTAAGAGCGTGTTCTACAAAGGCGTAGTGTCAGTCGAAAAGAAATAATAAATTATTGTCCGATAGAGTAAAGTATCTCAAAGAAAAGAAGAGGAAAATGGTTGTTTAACGTCCCAGAGACAACGAGGTCTTTAGACGTGGAGCAAACACTCAGACTGAGGTGGTACTGGGAAGATAAATGACTATGGCGTCCCCAGAGGAGTCTTCCAGAATGCGAGTCCATTGCCTTAACCGAAAATATTATCACACTCATTGTTGGTTTCCAAATTAATTTCAGATTCCTAAAGAAATGCATTTCTTTTATTTTGTTTTTAATTTCCGAAGTACCTACTGTGGTCTGTATCACATGTTTATTGTACACGTATAAAACAATGTTTCCAGATGTATTAATATATTGCAGTATTCTCGTTATTCTCTAATTGTTAAATAAGAAACAAATTTCTGACATGTTAGTTTCGTAAGGTTAAGTTGGTGTCTGATCATATTTATACAGTTTTGGAATCTTGTTGCCACATACATGTCACCTTGAAATTGTACCTCGTTGTCCAGAAAACTTACATCTTCTGCGTAAATAATATCTGTGTAACTGTCACATCATTTTATCTGTGTTTGTCACCATAAAGTACGCATGTCTATCGTATCTATGGAGTGGGCATAGTCCACTGCTCATGGTCTAAGCGTACAACCGGGCTAGTCACGTGATTTTGGGACGACGCTGCTTGTCTACAATTTGCGGTAATAACGGAAATCGAATATTACATGCCTTCGTCTTGTTTTATACGTGTTTCTGAGCGTTTGAGTTATAGTAACAGGTATTGCGCAGTATTGTAGTTGCTACGGACGTAAAGAGAACTATGGGAAACGAGGACAAGCTATTTTTCATAGGTATGTACAACGAAAGTACAGTTGTAAATGTCATATTGATATGACGAACTCTATACGTTGAAAAATATCGGGACACGGTGCTATGAAGGCTTGTATTGTAAAGACATTTTCAGCGATTTTATGGCCATGTTCTTAACGAGAAAACTTCTAGATACTTCGAAGGTGTGTATACATAATAGTGTTATGTTCATAAGCATACAAAATTTATACACAACCCTCTGATTAATTTGCTCCAATTTACGCTGGTTCTAAAACTCTTGTGTGTATCTAATTATTTCTGCATGAGTCAGTTTCCTATGTTGTTGTTGTTGTTGTTGTTGTTGTTGTGGTCTTCAGTCCTGAGACTGGTTTGATGCAGCTCTCCATGCTACTCTATCCTGTGCAAGCTTCTACATCTCCCAGTACCTACTGCAGCCTACATCCTTCTGAATCTGCTTAGTGTATTCATCTCTTGGTCTCCCTCTACGATTTTTACCCTCCACGCTGCCCTCCAATACTAAATTAGTGACCCCTTGATGCCTTAGAACATGTCCTACCAACCGATCCCTTCCTCTGGTCAAGTTGCGCCACAAACTTCTCTTCTCCCCAATCTTATTCAATACTTCCTCATTAGTTATGTGATCTATCCATCTAATCTTCAGCAGTTTCCTATACAGTGTGTAATATTGGTAATTTTCGCCTCACAAACGTTAGGATACTCTTAATAGTAAACGCCTGATGGCCGGAAGTTATCAAACTATGGTAATGTAAAAGAAATGAATCGTCGCATAGCAGTGACAGAATTTATTATTCTTTATCTTTGCCGCTCCTGCGCGGCGGCTGTAAATCTCTATGTACATTTATAGATTAATGTTATAAAAAGGATTCAGTTGTTTCAAGACAAATGAGGCCATGAGCGCTTCGCCTTTCACTGTTTCTGTTCCCTAAAAGGCGGACGCTGACTCGCTGCGTTCTGCAATCTGTATTTTATGATTTGTGAAAAATACTCTGTAAACGTGCTAATTGTCTTCTCAATCAGACAACATGTAGTTACCAGCAGGCACCATCAAGAGGACACTAATCTCAAGTATTGCTTGTTATTTGCCAAACTTTTGTTAATACGCACCATCCATTGTAACTGCAATATAAAAAGGTATGTAGCATTAAAAAACGTGAGATGTATATGAAGTGTGCTTATTTAGACAAATTATCGTTAAGTATTTCCATCTCCTCATTACTTGAATGTGAATCATTTTGTATCAGTTTATCTCCAGAACTTACGATCACGCTGATGGAACGAGCGCAGCATTGGGGCAGGACGAATATTATCGTTTTCCTATCATTTATGAATCAATCCTTTCTAATTGTGTTGTTTTTTTTCTTTTAAAGTCAGTAAATCTTTTGGTTCCTTAATGTCGATCCGGTTATGACTGCACCGCGGTCATGAAAACACGCGGAAATGATAATGTTGCTTTCTACCAATCTCAAATAAACTAAACTGCTGCTCTATGTCCAAAGAATGTCAGGTATTTAAAAAATATTTATCAGGTGAAATAATCATTACAGTGACTTGTTACGATAATTCAATCAATCTCTGACTCTGTTGCCAAGTTACCCACAAAATTTAATTACGTCTTTAACATTATATTTTTTACAACACTACAAGTATCATTGTAATGGAATCTATTAAAACATAGTTGTCAACATGAATGAGTGCAATGGGATACCTAAAAGAAATACAGCTGGCGGTCACTTCTTTTATTAGTCCGAAATTAGAGCATTAATCTCATATTTTTCATTTTTTTGTGCGTAGTGTATGGTTTAACTTTTCTGATGAGATGGCGAAAAAATGTTATAGATGTTTTACTTGTCTATAAAAAGCAGAAGGTTAAATAAAGAAAAACTGAAAACAATAGTGCACAAGCAGGTAGTGAAAATCGCTTGCCGTATTTACTGCAACTGTTTCATAGTTCAAATGGCTCTAAGCACTATGGGACTTAACATCTGAGGTCACCAGTCCCCTAGAGTTAGAACTGCTTAAGACTAACTAACCTAAGGACCTCACACACATCCATGCCCGAGGCAGGATTCGAAACTGCGACCGTACCAGCAGCGCGATTCCGGACTGAAGCGCCTAGAACCGCTCGGTCACAGCGGCCGACTGGTTTCATAGTTCCAAAGGCGTTCTTTTTCTCATGATACTGCAATGCCGTCTACACTGATCAGCCAGAACCTTATAACCATTGACCTACTTGTTGTGGATTGGCAGGAGAGCCAACCCGTATGAAGAGAGGAAGCCGAAAGGCACGCGTTTAAGCTCACGCAGGCCGGCGTGAGGTCTGGAACAGGACAAGGAAATTAGAACTTAGAAAAACGGACGCAGATGGTGGAATACTTAACTTTAATCCATTAATGTTGAACGTAGCTCTTGTCTGTACATTCTTTACAATATCAATAGCAACTGATAATGGCGCCTTGCTACGTCGTAGCAAATGACGTAGCTGAAGGCTATGCTAACTATCGTCTCGGCAAATGACAACGTATTTTGTCAGTGAACCATCGCTAGCAAAGTCGGTTGTTCAACTGGAGCGAGTGCTAGGAAGTCTCTCTAGACCTGCCGTGTGGCGGCGCTCGGTCTGCAATCACTGATAGTGGCGACACGCGGGTCCGACGTACACTAACGGACCGCGGCCGATTTAAAGGCTACCACCTAGCGAGTGTGGTGTCTGGCGGTGACACCACACTACTATCGATATAAACCACTCCAGGGGATATCAGCGTCACCTGATGGGGAGTAACTACTGGTCAGACTCGCGTACGGTGCATGTAGTATCAGTGAGCGTGCTGTCCTTGTGTAGAATGGGGTATGCGCGCGATGTATCTGAGTTTGAGCGAGGGCAGATTGTGATGGTCCGGAGGCTCTGTACGTGCATTTCGGAAACTGCACAACTTGTCGAGTTTTCGAGTAGTGTTGTGGTGAGTGTCTTCAACACTTAACGAAATCAAGGTGAAACGCCGTCCATAATTGGTACTGTTGGGCGGACACCCGTCATTACAGATAGCGGAAGTCGTAGGCCGGGCAGACTGGTAAAACGGGAAAGGTGGCGAACTGTGTCGGAACTAACATTAGACTTTAATTCTGAGTAGAGTACAAGTGTGAACACACAGTGCACTGAACACTCCTATGTGCCTCCGCAGCCGACAACACATGCATGTGCCAGTGTTAACACTACGGCATCGGCAACTACGACTGAAATGGGCACGTGACCATAGGCATTGGACGTTGACGCAGTGCCAGGGCGTAGCATGGTCCGATGATTCTCAATACCTTCTTCATCATGGCGATGGGAGGGCACGAATCCGTCGTCTTCCAGGGGAACAGGTCCTTGACATCTGTACTGCGAAACGGAGACAAGTTGGCGGCGGTTCCGGTAAACTTTGGGAACTTTCACGTCGGCATTCATGGGTTCAAATGGTTCAAATGGTTCTGAGCACTATGCGACTTAACTTCGGAGGTCATCAGTTGCCTAGAACTTAGAACTAATTAAACCTAACTAACCTAAGGACATCACACACATCCATGCCCGAGGCAGGATTCGAACCTGCGACCGTAGCGGTCGCTCGGCTCCAGACTGTAGCGCCCAGAACCGCACGGCCACTCCGGCCGGCGGCATTCATGGGTCCAGTGAAGCTCGTGCAAGGCACAGTGACGGCCAAGAAGTGTCGCACACTGCTTGCTGATCACGTACACTCCCTTCGTGACGATCATGTTTACCGACGGCAGTGGTATTTTTCACCGAGAGGTATCGCAAGGTCAGCATTGTGATGGAGTGGTTCGAGGAACACAGTGGCAGGTTCCAATTGATGTGCTGGTCCCCAAGCTGGGCATATGTGAACCCGACCGAACACATCTGGGATGTGACTTAATATGGCTTTAGAGCTCATCGCCTCCTTTTCGAAATTTAGGGGCTTTGGGTGAGTTCTGTGTACACATGTGGTGCTAACTCCCTCCCGCGACCTACCAAGGGCTCATTGCTTCCATGGCACGACGCGTCATTGCCGTTATTCGTGCCAAAGTTGGACTTACCGGCTATTAGGTCTTGATCAGTACATAGTGTCTTTACATTGCAGGTAATTGGAGAGACATTCGACAATGTCTACGAGTATACAGTGTCACAGTTGTTCGATAGTTTTAGTAGGAGTGAAAAATAAATACTGACCCGAATGCAACCCCAGAAGACAAAATCGAAAACGTCAAGTCTGACCACTCAAGTGACTGAGTTTTGGAGTGTCAAAATATGTTAGACATATTTTGACTGGATTGACTCAGAAGCTCAAAAGCTTTACCCCGTCAAAGGACAATAGACTTTAGTATGTGACATAAATTTCAACGTCTATTCGTTCCTGGGAGAAAGAGGTCTTCAGACGGACTGGCAGTCGGTCAGATAACAAAAAACAATAAATAAATAATAATTCGTGTGATATAATTACAAATCAACTACTTTCGGTTATCTTCCTTGGGTTGTAATGTCAAACCTTGCTTCTTGGCAAATTTCATAAGCCTAAACCAACGGGAAGTACTCTATAGGTTTTGATGAATGGGTTTGGGAGTGCCACAACATGTGACATAAATAGCCGTATCTTTCGACTGTATTGAGTTGGAAGCTAACATCTATTTTTTCCACCAACGGACCATTGACCTTAGTATGTGACATAAATTTTAACTTGGTATGTCTATTCGTTCCTGATAAAAAAGCGGTCTTAACAGACAGATGGACAAACAGTCTGAAAACAAATAACAAAAAATATTTTTTCTTGTGATTTAATTACAAATTTAAAATTTTCTGATTTTTTTCCTTTACTTGTATTGTAAAACCTCGATTCTTGCGAAATTTCTAGATCCTAAGTCAACGGGAAGTACGCTATAGTTTTTGATGAGAGAGTTTTCGAGTATCAAAATATGTGACATTACGGTCGAATCTTTTGGTTGTATTGATTCAGGAGCTTAAAATTTTTACATTGTGATGAGACTATAGACCGTAATATTTAACATAAATTTGAACTTCATACGTCTACCCATTACTGAGAAAAAAGGGTTCTGAACAATCGGACGACAAAGGGATCCTACATGGGTTCCTTTTTTAGAGATCGAGACACCAAACCCTAAAACTAAGAAATATATCCTGGGTTGGACTCAAAAAGAAAAAAAAAAATGATAAGCTTGTGCGTGACCTATCGATTCCGATTACAGGACATTTGAGCGAAATTCATGCAAAGGTGATTTCGCGAATTAAAGAAAACAAAACAGCGAGTGAAATGAAATTACTGTTTAGCACGCAAATTTCAGCTTCATGATTACAGTGGAAATGTAATTCTGTAGAAACTTTGGATGGGTGTCCTGTTTAATATTTTTATCGTTTTCCCCAACCTACGATGCATAATTCAGTTATTGTCGTTCTCAAGATACCTGCGTTCCTGATAGTATTCGACGTTAAAAGCTGGCCCTCTCTCTACACCCACGCGTCTGCTCCTCCCAGCGCGCCTACACCGGGCTGCAAGTATCCACCGAGGACCACCTTTATTTGTGAAGTCGTTGCGGTCGGAACTCGTTCCCGGGAATTCATTATTTCAGCTAATCGTGTTTCAGAACTCAATTACAACGGAGCGCCACCGAGTGATCGAGGACTCTTTTAAAGCGAATGCGAAACACATTACAGGAGCAAGATAACCGAGGGTGGAATTCTGACAACTGTTTCCCTTTTACTCCGGCCTGCTTTAATTTTCAGAGAGGGCTTTTTTTTTCTAGTGAGCCAGGTTCGGGGAGGGGAGGCAAAGTAACGGCTCTATGAGGAGTAGCGGATTTATTCCAGCTGCTCTTGCGATTTATGGCTTGGGCCACGTACCACCTGGGATACGGCGGGTCGAAAGCACGGTTGTGTGATTCCATAAAGACACGTGAAGTAAACTTTGCTCGTCCGGAGCCGGTTCCTGACATTGTCTCACTGTGCTCATTCTTAAAAGCGGCCGGTTTTGCAGGTGTGTATACAGACAGAAACACTTCATTTTGCAGTCAGAGGTATGTTGCGTTATCTCTAACACCTGTCCTACAGGCTGCAGGATGCTGACGGAAACAACACAGTTTCGTGTAAGCATAAGAAATAATTGAGGTATACGGCTACCGCTCACAGATTTGCGCGTGTCTACTAAACTGAATATTTGGACACATGAATTACTTAACAGTGCGATGTGTGGGAATTAGGGCAAACCCAGGTCCTTTCGGTCACACCTTGTAAAGTAACAGGCTTGTCCAACCGTTGCACTGTAATATCTTCCACAACTGTATTGATCAGTGGTTGCATATTGATACCACCAATACTGGCGAACTGAAGCAATAATTAATGGTATAACTGCGCTTCCCACATATTCGATAAAGTAGCCTGACGAATCGTACAATTACAAACGGAACCTCGTGTTTATTTTTAGTGGTAATCGTTAATGCGCGGACGCACTTTAACAAATATACTGACGAAAAAAACCGCAACACCAAGAAGAAGTTGCGCGACATAAACGAATGTTGGTAGGCGTGTTTCTACATCTGAAAGGTGATGTCTGCTCAGATTTCATGCCAATCGCGTGAGAGTGGTGCTAGAAATGTTCAAATGTGTGTGAAATCTTATGGGACTTAACTGCCAAGTTCATCAGTCCCTAAGCTTACACACTACTTAACCAAAATTATCCTAAGGACAAACACACACACCCATGCTCGAGGGAGGACTCGAACCTCCGCCAGGACCAGCCGCACAGTCCATAACTGCAGCGCCTTAGACCGCTCGGCCAATCCCGCGCGGCAGAGTGGTGCTAGTATCACCTCTATTAGGATGAAAAACAAGTTTGCTTTAAGTACACGCTTTAACGGTCGTGAGCATTAGCTCCCTTCGAGACTGAACGTCGTGAGTTGATGTTAAGGTGACAAACGTGTCATCAGCAACTCACTAAGTTCGAAAGAGGTCGTGTAACAGGGCTACGAGAAGCTGGATGTTCCTTCTGTGATACTGCAGAAAGACTTGGCAGAAATGTAGCCACTGTACATTATTACTGGCAGTGGTGATCAAGAGAACATAAGGTTGCAAGAAGACCGGGCCCTGGACGCTTACGAGAGGGAAGATCATCCTGTTCGATGTATGGCTATGTCGTATCGAACTGCATTTGCAACTGTAATTTCAGCGACAGTTGGCAGCGCAATGACACAACGAGCTGTTACAAATCTGCCACTTAAAGGACAGCTCCGAGCCGACGCCCTGTAGGATGCGTTCCACTGACCCTAAACCACCACCATTTGCTACTTCAGTAATGTCAAGTTAGAGGTCATTGGAGGGCAGGATGGAGGTCTGTTGTGTCTTATGATGAAAGCTGATTCTGGCCTCGGTACCAGTGATTGCCGTCTTTTGGCGAGGAGGCCAGCTGAGGACCTGCACCCAACCGTCTGTGGTCTAGACGCAGTGGACCTACACCTGGAGTTATGGTCTGAGGTACATTTTCGTTATGACAGCAGGAGGGCTCTTGTGATTATCGCGCGCACCCTGACAGCAAATTTGTACGTCAGTCTGGTGATTCGACCTGTTGTGCCACCATTCATGAACATCGTTCCAGGGGGTGTTTTCCAACAGCATAACGCTTGCCCAAATAACGTTATTGTAGCCCAACATACGCTACAGACTGTCGACGCGTTGCCTTGGCATAGTCGATCACCAAATCTGTCTCCAATCGAACACATACGAGATATCATAGGACGACAACACCAGCATCCAACCTCGTGCAACAGGCATAAAACTCCGTCCCAGAAACTGACATCCGGTACCTGCAAAACACAGTTCATGCAGGTTTACGTGCTTGCGTTCAACACTCTGTCGATCACACTGGTTATCAATAAACGAGCATTTCACATTTGCAATGGATTATCTCGCGTTTTGATTAACCTGTAATATTGCAATGTCAAACTCTTGAATATGTTACCTAGACAAATGTATTTCCAAAATTTCGTTAATCTGCATTAATACTTTGTTGGAGTTGCTATTTTTTCCCACCAGTGAATTTGAGCCATAGGGTGAAAAGTTCTTCGTATAGCACAGACCAGCGGCTATTTGCATATTAAGCAAAGTTTGTCCGACGAACCGGAGCTGGCGCCCAAGCAGACTGTGTGAATGGATTAACTTCTTTTGCAAAACATTATCATTTGGCTGACATTAACGATCAGCTGGTGGCACCATTTGTATGACTATGTACACTCCTGGAAATGGAAAAAAGAACACATTGACACCGGTGTGTCAGACCCACCATACTTGCTCCGGACACTGCGAGAGGGCTGTACAAGCGATGATCACACGCACGGCACAGCGGACACACCAGGAACCGCGGTGTTGGCCGTCGAATGGCGCTAGCTGCGCAGCATTTGTGCACCGCCGCCGTCAGTGTCAGCCAGTTTGCCGTGGCATACGGAGCTCCATCGCAGTCTTTAACACTGGTACCATTCCGCGACAGCGTGGACGTGAACCGTATGTGCAGTTGACGGACTTTGAGCGAGGGCGTATAGTGGGCATGCGGGAGGCCGGGTGGACGTACCGCCGAATTGCTCAACACGTGGGGCGTGAGGTCTCCACAGTACATCGATGTTGTCGCCAGTGGTCGGCGGAAGGTGCACGTGCCCGTCGACCTGGGACCGGACCGCAGCGACGCACGGATGCACGCCAAGACCGTAGGATCATACGCAGTGCCGTAGGGGACCGCACCGCCACTTCCCAGCAAATTAGGGACACTGTTGCTCCTGGGGTATCGGCGAGGACCATTCGCAACCGTCTCCATGAAGCTGGGCTACGGTCCCGCACACCGTTAGGCCGTCTTCCGCTCACGCCCCAACATCGTGCAGCCCGCCTCCAGTGGTGTCGCGACAGGCGTGAATGGAGGGACGAATGGAGTCGTGTCGTCTTCAGCGATGAGAGTCGCTTCTGCCTTGGTGCCAATGATGGTCGTATGCGTGTTTGGCGCCGTGCAGGTGAGCGCCACAATCAGGACTGCATACGACCGAGGCACACAGGGCCAACACCCGGCATCATGGTGTGGGGAGCGATCTCCTACACTGGCCGTACACCACTGGTGATCGTCGAGGGGACACTGAATAGTGCACGGTACATCCAAACCGTCATCGAACCCATCGTTCTACCATTCCTAGACCGGCAAGGGAACTTGCTGTTCCAACAGGACAATGCACGTCCGCATGTATCCCGTGCCACCCAACGTGCTCTAGAAGGTGTAAGTCAACTACCCTGGCCAGCAAGATCTCCGGATCTGTCCCCCATTGAGCATGTTTGGGACTGGATGAAGCGTCGTCTCACGCGGTCTGCACGTCCAGCACGAACGCTGGTCCAACTGAGGCGCCAGGTGGAAATGGCATGGCAAGCCGTTCCACAGGACTACATCCAGCATCTCTACGATCGTCTCCATGGGAGAATAGCAGCCTGCATTGCTGCGAAAGGTGGATATACACTGTACTAGTGCCGACATTGTGCATGCTCTGTTGCCTGTGTCTATGTGCCTGTGGTTCTGTCAGTGTGATCATGTGATGTATCTGACCCCAGGAATGTGTCAATAAAGTTTCCCCTTCCTGGGACAATGAATTCACGGTGTTCTTATTTCAATTTCCAGGAGTGTATTTTACGTACGGAAAGAGTCACCCTTCGCGCTCCAAAAACCTTCCAGATATAAAGATTTTTTTCGAAAGGTTAAAATTTATCTTAGACCATGGCCCGATATGTCGGTGGACCTAATTCGAGCCGTCATTCTCACTCCAGTCAGGAGTTATTTAAGGGTGGGTATTTTTGCATGTAAAGAATGAAAAATGCTCCTATCATAGAACAAAAAAGTCGAATATATCCCCGTCAGAGTTAGGGATGTAAGAGAAGGGAACTAGCTTTTCGTTTTATCTGTTAGCTTCAAAGGCATTTAAATCAAAACATCTTCACCTATTCGCGCTTTTTTTCTAGTTAACCCTACTTCCGCAGCGCATTGAGCTCTCTTAGCTGCAAGACGCTGGCACTCCTGGACCTTGCAATTTATGGGCCAAAGTTTCTGATCCAGCTCCTAGAATCCAGAATATTCGCCAGGCATAGAAAAAATGGCCTGTTCATAATCAGATGGCTGGAAAGTAAACATGCAATAAGTTAAAAAGTTTTTCTGGAAGGATGAAATTTCTGGGGTGGATTAAAGATACGAAAATGTAAAGAAATTTTAATTTAATTGTCTGTGAACTTCCAGATGAGTCAAAAAGCTAGTTCCCTTCTTTTGCATCCTTAACTGTGCCCATGACAACTTATCTTTCTCGTAATGTCGCTGGAGCATTTTTCATTCTGGTACGTAATGTATTTAAAATCCAAGACGGGGCAATAAGACAAGGCAGCACAGCAACAAACTCGACTTAAAGAAGAAAGAAAGAAAACCAACAAGAAAACCAGTTGTCGTCGAGCATTGCCTAGAATATAATCATGAAATTAAGTACGACAATGCCAGTTTCGTGGTGCAAATACAAAGTTTTTGAGACAGAGTAATTAAGGAGTCTATCGAAATAAAGATGTCAGAAAACATAATGAAGCGTAACGGAGGTTTCAGTTAAAACAACGCTTGGAGACCGGCGCTCGGTTTATTAAGACCTCAAAGCGTGTGTCGTCCACTATAACTGGAAAACGCCAGGAGTATGTGCGCCTCAAGGGCTCTGAAACACAAATCAGAATCACAGACCGTAGCTGACGCCGAGAGTCGAACTCGACCAAACAGCAGGGCGAAACCATCAGTGATACTCCACAAGCTGGTTGAAGTCCAGATAGCGACTTCCCATAACAGCACAGCTCGCAGCAATTGAAGAGGACGACTAAATTGATCGTCGAAATGTATACATATTATCGAAACTGATATACCTGTATACATACGCTGGTGCCCAAAATTAAAACAACAATCGGAAATTTTGCAAGATTGCGTTTACTTTGCCACAAAACAGTATGAAAATATCACAGTGAAGTAGGAACAATGAAAAGAATACGGAATGTAAGCAACTACAACATGCATAACGGTTGACAAAAACCGTTCTTCGTTTCTCTCTTCTTTTTTTTTTCTTTCTTTATTGTCATTTGTTCACCTTATGCAAAGGCGGGCTGGCAGCGGATACATCTACTCCGCTCTTCAGCCACAAGCATTACAACAATAGAGAAAAAGGAGACAGAAAAGTAACCAATCGGTGATTAAAAAACAGGAGATACAATAAATAAAAAAAACATGAAGCTATCCACACTCGACGAAAACACACGAAAAACTGTCGGCACAGCACACAAACACTGACGAATGAGACGGTACAAGTGAACGAGGAGCGTGGCGGCGAAAAACACTAAAACACAAACACGACGGCACAGACACTACGCTGATGGCGATGATCTGCGGCGCGCGAATGTCCACCTAGCGTGTACGACTCCGTTCGTTTCTCGCCAACTTAACGTATTTATACACAAATTCTGACAACTGGTTATTGTGCCCAATAAGGCTTGTGGCCACCTCTGGCAGCAGCACAAGCTTGACAACGACGGGGCATACTGTGAATGATATCTTCAATCTCATTTTGAAGCAATAACACCCATTCTTCCTGCAGAATTGCTCGCATGTTATATACAGGACGGTCCATTGATCGTGACCGGGCCAAATATCTCACGAAATAAGCGTCAAACGAAAAAACTACAAAGAACGAAACTTCTCTAGCTTGAAGGGGGAAACCAGATAGTGCTATGGTTGGCCCGCTAGATGGCGCTGCCACAGGTCAGACAGATATCAACAGCGTTTTTTTTTAAATTGGAACCCCCATTTTTTATTACATATTCGTGTAGTACGTAAAGAAATATGAATGTTTTAGTTGGACCACTTTTTTCGCTTTATGATAGATGGCGCTGTTATAGTCATGAACATATGGCTCACAATTTGAGACGAATAGTTGGTAACAGGTAGGTTTTTTAAATTAAAATACAGAACGTAGGTACGTCTGAATATTTTATTTCGGTTGTTCCAATGTGAGACATGTACCTTTGTGAACTTATCATTTCTGAGAATGCATGTTGTTACAGCGTGATTACCTGTAAATACCACATTAATTCAATAAATGCTCAAAATGATGTCCGTCAACCTCAAAGCATTTGGCGATATGTGTAACGACATTCCTCTCAACAGCGAGTAGTTCGCCTTCCGTAATGTTCGTACATGCATTGACAATGCGCTGACGCATGTTGTCAGGCGTTGTCGGTGGATCACGATAGCAAATATCCTTCAACTTTCTCCATAGAAAGAAATCCGGGGACGTCAGATACGGTGAACGTGGGGCCATGGTATGGTGCTTCGACGACCAATCCACCTGTCATGAAATATGCTATTCAATACCGCTTCAACTGTACGCGAGCTATGTGCATGTTGCAAGTACATCGCCATTCTGTCATGCAGTGAAACATCTTGTAGTAACATCGGTAGAACATTACGTAGGAAATCAGTATACATTGCACCATTTAGATTGCCATCGATAAAATGGGGCCAATTATCGTTCCTCCCATAATGCCGCACTGTACATTAACCCTCCAAGGTCGCTGATGTTCCATTTGTCACAGCCATCATCGATTTTCCGTTGCCCAATAGTGCATCTTATGCCGGTTTACGTTACCACTGTTGGTGAATGACGCTTCGTCGCTAAACAGAACGCGTGCAAAAAATTTGTCATCGTGCCGTAATTTCTCTTGTGCCCAGTGGCAGAACTGTACACGACGTTCAAAGTCGTCGCCATGCAATTCCTGGTGCATAGAAATATGGTACGGGTGCAATCTATGTTGATGTAGTATTCTCAACACCGAAGTTTTTGAGATTCCCGATTCTCGCGCAATTTGCAGATTAGCCGCGACAGCAGCTAGAACACCTACTTGGGCATCATCAATTGTTGCAGGTCGTGGTTGACGTTTCAGATGCGGCTAAACGCTTCCTGTTTCCTTAAATACCGTACCTATGCCGGGAACGCTCCGGGCACTTGGATGATGTCGTCCAGGACACCGAGCAGCATGCATAGCACACGCCATTTAGGCATTATGATTACAATAGCTATACATCAACACGATATCGACCTTTTCCGCAATTTGTAAACGGTCCATTTTCACACGGGTTATGTATCACGAAACAAATGCCGTCCGTACTGGCGGAATGTTACGTGATACCACGTACTTATACGTTTGTGACTATTACAGCGCCATCTATCACAAAGCGAAAGAAGTGGTCCAACTAAAACATTCATATTTCTTTACGTACTACAGGAATATGTAATAAGAAATGGGGGTTCCTATTAAAAAAAAACGCAGTTGATATCCGTTTGACCTATGGCAGCGCCATCTAGCGGGTCGACCATAGCGCCATCTGGTTTTCCCCCTTCAAGCTAGTCGAGTTCCGTTCTTTGTAGTTTTTTCGTTTGAAGCTTATTTCGTGAGATATTTGGCCCTGTCACTATCGATGGACCACCCTGTATATTGACTGGTGAGTGACGAAATGATAGAGCCCGTCTCCCTAGTGCGTGCCAGACATGCTCTATAGGATTCAAAATGAGAGAGCGAGCAGGCCATGCCATGCGCACAGCATCTTCCGTTTTCAAGAAAACATAAACCACCGGTGCTCTCTGACGTCGAGCATTATCGTCTATCAGTACGGAGTCTGTGCCCTCAGCACCTCACGACAACCGCACAATATCTGACAGCAGTTATACCCAGCGTACTCACCAGTAAAATTTCATCAAAAGGTGTTCGAATTGTCAAATTAATCCCTGCCCACACCATTATGGATCTACCTCTATGTCGGTCTGTTTTCACACTGTTGGGTCCCGAAATCGTGTTCCTTGAGATGTGAATCCGTCAAGAATCACTCTCCAGACGAAATCGGGACTCATCTGTGAAAAGAATATTGGTCCACTGTTCGACCGTCCAGGTGGCATACTGATGGCTCCACTCTAAACGTTCCCTTCTGTGAACACGCGTCAGAGGTATACATACAGCAAGTCTCCGACAGTAAAGGCCACCCTGCCGAAGCGTTCTGTACGCCGTTTGCCTCGATAAAACACGTCCAGTGGTCGCTTCAAGCTCGCATGCCAGTTGCCGTGCAGTACAAAGGCGGCACTGTCGTACTCTTACGGCCAAAAAAGATCCTCTCTTTCTGCTGTTACACGTGGTTGGCACCACCCTTGTCTTCAGAATACGGCTTCGGTCTCTATAAAATGTCGCCAAATCCGAAAAACAACATTAAGCCATCGGGCCACATCAATTTGCCAGTGTCCTCTTTCCATCCTTCCTACCGCCTTCCGCCGCAGAGAGTCTGGTAGTCGTCTCCTCTGTGCCATGCTGCACTGTCTGTGACTGTACACACAGCGATTTCGGATGTGGTACTACTCGACGAACACTATCCTGTTTGACAGGTCCCTGACGTCATCGTTGGCGTGGTTGTCCGTTGAGCGGAATGCAGAACACGACTGTACTGACGTCTCTTGACAGTTTGTATGATTGTTTCGTGAATTAGACACAGAACGGGGAAATAGCCGCGTGTTTCTTTAATTTTGGACACCAGTGTATGTATATTCCACATCTCCCCATAAATCGCTGGACCGATGCCAACGAAACTTGGTACACGTATCACTTACTATCCGAAAATCATTGCTGTGGGGGTTAAGAACCACCTACCTATCAAATGAGTGGGTGTAAAAAAGCAGTGTGCCTACGACGCACGAAAACTCGTACTTCGGTTGTCCATTATTTGGGACTGAGAGCACTTAGGGACTTACAACTAACCTTACACAACTTCAAGCCTTTACGAAACTCTTCCTCACTGTAGAACCTCACAAAATGATCAAAGGAAAGTGTGGTGTCACCGCCAGACACCACACTTGCTAGGTGGTAGCTTAAATCGGCCGCGGTCCATTTAGTACATGTCGGACCCGCGTGTCGCCACTGTGTGATCGCAGACCGAGCGCCACCACAAGGCAGGTCTCGAGATACGGACGAGCACTCGCCCCAGTTGTACGACGACCTTGCTAGCGACTACACTGACGAAGCCTTTCTCTCATTTGCCGAGAGACAGTTAGAATAGCCTTCAGCTAAGTCCCTGGCTACGACCTAGCAAGGCGCCATTAGCCTTACATAGTTTGATAGTTATCGTATGAAATGTCTCATCCAGAATGCTGTACTCACATGAAGGAATTAAAAGATAAGCATTCGAGGAGCTGCATACTTTTCTTATTAGAATTCACTACTTATCCTGTTCCAGAATTCACGCCCGTCTGCGTTAGATAGCGTGCATTTCGGCCTCCTATATCTACAAGGTGTTGGCACATTTGCCAACACATCAGAAAGAAGCTTATTGCTTACTGCATTTGAGATGTTCATGCAGTAAAACCGCCACATGAAGCACGACGTTTTAATTTACTGATTCTTTACTACAACAAGAACGGAAGGAGCTTCCCCATGATGTGTCTCTGCCAACTAACATAGCTTTATGGAACTTGGACCACACATAGAAAGGACTGCTAAAAGTATGATATAAAAAGTAACAAAGAAATACGCAAAGAGACGAATAGATATAATTTACTCAGATACAACAATAACACGAAGGTCACCATGATTCCCCCCCTTCCACCCCTCCCCAAGTTACAAAATGCAGAACACGTTTCATAATAATGTACGTGATCACCAAGGACGGCAATGCGTACTCTGGAAAGGCTCCGGTGCTGCCACAAGTTTGGTATGGGTTTTTGTGGTAGGGCTTTCTATTCGTCATCAACACCATTGAAAATCCCTTAGTTATGCTGGAAGTTCGTTGGTGCATGCAGACGCTCTAAAATAAACCTTCCCAACGCATCCTACAAGTGCTCGATTGCGTTTAAGTCAGGGGCAGTGGCAGACCTTCGAGACAGTTAAAACAGGTTGAGGTGGCTACGATTTTAACGGTGTTTTTCCCGATTACGGCTGCGGTAACTACAGCACAGCACCTCCTAAGTCGGTAAAATGACGCGAGAGAAAACGACTGCTCGAAAAAAAAAATCACACTGCTCCAATGTAGCGGCGGAAAGCAAGTGCGCCAAGACAAGGACGTCTGGATTATCGCTTGTTTTGCGAAAGAGGATCAATTGCGTGACTCCAAGTTTTCGTCACAAGACAAGAACGTGCAGGCGATGCAAGTATGAACTTCCACGATGCCACAGAGATTATTGGAGGACAGAACTGGGAAGATTTTCTAGAGATCTAAGTGCAGAGATGCTAAGGGAGATAATGTAGAGAATTTATTACCTGCAATATTGCTTCCATTGAAAAAATGTCTTTTCAAGAAATTGTTTTCACTTTCTGGCTAAAATGGTTCAAATGGCTCTGAGCACTATGGGACTTAACATCTGAGGTCATCAGTCCCCTAGAACTTAGAACTACTTAATTCTAACTAACCTAAGGACATCACACACATCCATGCCCGAGGCTGGATTCGAACCTGCGACCGTAACGATCGCATGGTTCCAGACTGTAGCGCTTAGAATCGCTCGGCCACCCCGGCCGGCTTTCACTTTCTGATTTGCCCTTATAAAATGTAGAGATTGAATGTTGTGATACATACTTAATATCCTTATTTTGACAACAAGTTAAAGTGTAACATTTCTTGTAGCCCATTAACCCTACAGTACTATATTTTGTGCTCTGACCGTGAATACTGTACTAGAGAACTGTACTATAGCACCATTATCAAAATAATTAAAACCAATTTTCCACTGGTGGAAGTCGGTGTTTCGTTGCTATGACGTTATTGTTAGCATTCCAATGAATAGTGAAATCTGTGTGTGCATAATACTTTACATACCCTCAAGACATAAAGACCCGTTATATACGTTGCAGATAAATCAGTTACAGTTTTCACACTTAACCGCTGTCTTTCTGTCGTTCTTCCTGGAAAAAACACAACAGCTCTTTCCTCAAGCAGTATTGTCTTTTGAGATGGTTTGTCACTTCATTAACGACTACCACATCCAGTTCAACATGATGAGCATCAGTGCACTCATTTTTTCCTATTTCATTACTTCCGTAATTGTCTCCTCCTTAGTATCTCTTTCGCCTTGACAGAATGGTATCCCGACAATATCCTCGATCGATAATATTTTATCCACCATTTTCAGCAAATCTAATTGTTAAAATGTTAAATGTGTGTGAAATCTTATGGGACTTAACTGCTAAGGTCATCAGTCCCTAAGCTTACACACTACTTAACCTAAATTATCCTTAAGGACAAACAAACACCCATGCGCGAGGGAGGACTCGAACCTCCTCCGGGACCAGCCACACAGTCCATGACTGCAGCGCCTTAGACCGCTCCTCTATAATCCCGCGCGGCAGCAAATCTAATTGATAAAAGAAATAAAACTGTATTACTCAGATATTGGATCTGTATAATTTGTAATTATAGAGACTGTTATTATTATTATTGTAAGGTTCGCTTCTATAGCTGAGTGGTCGACGTGGCAGAATACCGTTAGAGGAGCCCGGGTTCGATTCCCGGCCAGGTGGGACATTTTCTCTGCTCGGCGACTGGGTGTTGTGTTGTTTTCATCATCATATCATCATCATCGACACACAAGTCGCCGGAATGGCATCAACTTGCACCAGGAGGCCAGTCTGCCCGAAGAGAGGTCCTAGACACATGTACATTTCATTTTTATTACTGTAACACAAACACAGATTTATATCACCACAAAAAACTTTATAACAGAGGAAATATGGAAATAAATACAGTAAGACTATATTGGTGTACGTGGTGTCTGAACAATACTGTTGGTGAGAAACAGCCATTTCAAACAATACTGACCAAAGTTTAGTTGGAATTTCAATTACTAAAGTCTTACCATCCCCTATGAATATTTGAAAGAAAAAGTGGTGGGTAATTCTGTATTCCACCATAGTACTACAGGGTTAATAACGAAGTCGGGAGAAGCAAAGTACTGTCACAAAGGAATGATTAACGCCTTTAATGAGAGAGCAAATTAGGTGAAGTGCGCGAATACTAAATCAGATTGAGAAGGGTGGGATTCTACTATTTTTCCAATTAGGGGTCCAGGAACTTAACCACAGCGCCGCCTCTGCAGAATAAATGACGCGAGAGCTAAAATGAATGCTAAGGAAAAGGGAGAGGAAATTGCAGGGCTTGCTCCAAGACAGGTCCATGGTTAACGACAGCGGCAATAGCCTTACAGCAATTCCGCGTAGCTACACTGTAGCGACTGAGGGCCAGTGAGCCAGGACTGGAAGTCTGGATTACCGTCTTTTTGGTCCATGGAAGTATCACCTGCGGGAATCCATATTCTCGTTGCAGGATGAGGGATTCGGCGCAAGAGTGAGTGTGCGCGGTGCCACAGACTGCATATTAACGCAACTACTTGAAATGCATGAGAAATGAAAACACTACGACGAATTCTTTTGGCCAGCGCCAGAAGATAGTCTGGGTACAGACGGAAACTAGCAGCAACCTAAGAAAGTTTTCGACATCAGCTGATGGTACAGCTATATCAATACGTCTTTTATGACACAAGGCTTCTTCTAGAATTGAATTAGAGAGCTTTTCTAGAGATCCAAGTGCAGAGAGGCTGATGGGGGACATGTACAGAAATTTTTCTCATTAAATGTTGCTTTTGAGCTTTCTGACCATAAGACTTGTACAATGTAGAAATTGAATACCATGATACATACGTTCACCGCTTGGCATGTACGGCAAGTTAAACTCTAAACATACTTCTTTGCAGCCCCAACAATAGCAAAGCTGAGACGAAAAAGGTGCAATTACAATCAAAGAAGAACTGATTAGTAGCTTCAGTGAGAGAACAAATTATGAAAATTACGAGAAAGGGTAAATACGTTCAGACTTGCCTCTGGATATGTCTTTCTCTGCTCAAATATTAGCTGGCATATCGAAGTGCTCCGATATCTTATAAATGTTTAAAAGAAAAATTACTGGGAAATACAGTATCTAATCGCAATATTGCAGGATTAATAACAAAATCGAGAGAAACTAAGCATTATGGCAAATGGATAAGGAATTAATAGCGTCTTTAACGGGAGAAAAAATTAGGTGCAGTAGGCAAAACTAAAGCACATTTTTCTATTGCTTTTCCCGATTATGCTTCGTAAGATAACCGTAGTGTCACCTCTGTTGATAAAAACCGACGCAACAGAAAACGGAAGCAAGAGAGAGAGAGAGAGAGAGAGAGAGAGAGAGAGAGAGAGAATTGTAGGGCTTGCTCTGAGAGAGGTAGTTAACGACAATGGCAATAAGCTTAAAGCAGTTACACGCCGCTACACCATAACGACAAAAGGCGTTTGCGCCAAGACTGAACGTCTGGAATATTGCCTTTTTGGTGCAAAAAGGATCACCTGCGTGTAACAAGTTTTCGTCACATGACGAGATTATTTGGGGCAGTGCTAGAATTGGTGTGTACGTTGCCCTAAATCGTGTTGTGTGACGGAATTAGGAAGTTTTTAATAGTTTCCACAACAAAACTCTGTCTCGAAGTCTTCCAAAATAATACAATGAATTCTGGTAGTATGTACACCAGCAGCAAGACACAATAAATGCTTTTCACTGCGCGGTAGCTATGTCAATATTTTAGATGACAGTATCACCAATGTGGAGTTAATGGGTTGGTGCTCGAGTTCGCAGCGTTCTTCCCTTAAGTGTTACACAATATGCATATAACAGAGATTTTAGCTATCAATAGTATATTCTCTTTCATTATTTCTAACAGTTTGTCAACTCTGGGGTAACATTTCGATTCCGCGACAGTAGACATCACGTGATTTTGAGGCGAAGAACTCGTCGAGCAATGTCCACCCAAGATCATCCTGCAGACATTTATTTAAGGATCTGGGGATATTCACAGTAGCTTCTCAGTATATATACTCTCTTATGAAATTTGTTATTAACAACCAAACCCCATTCAAAAGTAATAGCAGTGTGCGTAACTACAATACTAGGAGAAAGGATGATCTTCACTATTCAAGATTAAATCTAACTTTGGCACAGAAAGGGGTGAATTATACTGCCACTAAAGTCTTTGGTCACTTACCAAATAGTATCCAAAGGCTGACAGATAACCAACAAGTATTTAAGAAGAAATTAAAAGAATTTCTGAATGACAACTCCTTCTACTCCATAGAGGAATTTTTAGATATAAATTAAGAAAAAAAGAAAAAACCAAACAAAAAAATTATAAAAAATAAAAAATAAAAAAGTTGTTATATTAACTTAATTATGTTGTTAAATTAACTTAATTATGTCATGTGTTGGAAAATTTGACTCGTTCCACATCATTACGAAATATCGTATTCATGATCCATGGAACTAGTATTAATCTAATCTAATCTAATCTAATCTGTTCGGAGCGCATTTTCATCCGGAAACGAAGTTCTTTGAATGTTGCCCCATAGAGAGTGGAAAAGGTGATAATCTGAGAGCGCAACTCCTGTATAGCGTTTTCTGACAGTCTAGGAGAGGGGTTATCTTGGATATAGCATCACTTCACTCAGTCGTCCTTCCTGGTCGTTGTTCTTGGAATGCGTCTGCAACATGTCTCGTGTGTTGACAATAAATGTCGGCAGTGATGGTTACACCTCGGAGAAGCAAGTCTAGTATACTACAACACTGCTGTACCACCAGAAGAGTAACATTATCTTTTGTGGATAAACGCACGTCTTTGTACGGAGAGCTGATGCGTTTTTGGGCTCAACAATGCCTTTTTTTCCCTTACGTTAGCAGGAGGACACCATTTCTCGTCAACAGTAACGATAAGGATAAAAATGGTCTGTGTTGTTCAAGAGCCAATTTGTGACGGGCAAGCAGATATACACATATGGCCACCCACTGGTTTTTGTGATTTTGGCTTAGAAACTGTGGTACCGATACACCCGATTTTTGAACCTTCTTCACTGCTTGCAAGTGTCGCACGATAGTGGAATTATCACAGTGCATCACATTTGCCAGTGCTCGAGTACACTGTCGAGGATCATTGTGTATTAATGCGTTTAAATGATCTTCATCAAATCGCGAATGTCTTCCTGAAAGTGGAGAGTCACTAACGTCAAAAAGATCCTCCTCAAAACGAGAAAACCATTCTCTTGGCGTGCTCTGTCCAATGGCATTATCCCCTTACACGGCGCAAATGTTTCTGCTGTCTCCGATGCTGTTACCTCTCTGTTGAACTCAAACAGAAGAATATGTCGGAAATGTCCCGATTTCTCCACTTGGCACTATATTTTCTAACGTTAACAGCTCCACTCACTATCTCCAAATGACAAAATGAGAGCATGTAAACTCAAATAGAAACAGTGAACTACAAATAAAGAATGACATTCGATACATACATCCATAGCAACCAGAATACCAACATGCAAAACAAAAACGCTACGAAATTATGCACCACAGCAATACCAAATGCGGTTCCGGAAAGCTATTTCTGCGAAGAAGACGGAGTCAATATTTCACAATTACAATCAAGAACCACTGCCAACGTGGTTAACCTAGATGTAGATGTCTTTAGTTTACCGAAATAGTCCAAATCAGTCAGTCCGTATTGTACAGAAATTAGAGTCCTTTCAAAGTATGCTGACGGAATAGCTGTGAACTTAACAATCACATACAACCGCTCGATGGACGGAAGATCAGTGTCTAAACACGAAAACGATCTGTTTACACACAGGAAACGAAACCAGCTCTTTACCCCCACGAGGTAATAAGTGCTCTCCCCAGGGGATCTCAGATTGATTCCTTTTATTATTATTATTATTATTATTATTATTATTCACGTTTGGGCCCTACTGGACCACGCGAAGTACAATCACGGGGCATTCAGTTATTTTCTTTTAGCCTTTCTCTCTGCCCAAATTGTTTTCATTCTCTCGGAATGAGCTCTTTTCCTTTCATCAGACCATGTGGTTCCAGTTTTCTTTGGTTTTTCAGCTTGACCAACTACCCAGTCACGAATTTTTTGCCCAAATAATTTTCTGTCTTGAATTTCATCTTGTTTTATATCTGCCTCTTTCATGTCCTCTTTTATAGCAGCAATCCATTTTATTGTCTCAAATTTAGCTTTACTTCGATTTTCGTAGAATTCCACTACTTGTTTAGTTAGTCTGGTAGCATCCATTCTTTTAATATGCCCATAAAATTTTAATCTGCGTTTTTTCATATCCGAATATATGCTGGTGTATTGTTGAATTTCACTATTTGCTCTTAGCCTGTATGTTCCTTCTTCAGTATATTTTGGACCTAGAATTTTTCTGATTACTTTTCTTTCTCTTTTTTGGATTTCTTGAATGTCCTTTTTTCTGTTTAAAATTAGCGTTTCAGCCCCATAAAGGCACTCTGGTTTTATGACCGTGTTGTAATGTCTCAATTTAGAGTACCTCGAGAGACATTTTTTGTTGTAGATGTCTTTTGTAAGTCTAAAAGCTGTCTCCATCTTTTGACAACGAATTTCATTTCCAATTTTTTCTAGACCAGTCTCTGAGATTGTTTCACCTAAATATTTGAATTGCGAAACTCTTTTGATTTTTCCATACTTAGTTTCCAAAAGTTTGGGTGCCAGTTTGTTGCTAGTCATATACTGTGTTTTTTCAAATCAGATTTGGAGACCTACTCTTTCTGCTGTTCCTTTAAGAATTTCTATTTGTTTCTGAGCAATTTGGATGTCCTGCGTTAGAATAACCAAGTCGTCTGCAAAGGCCAAACAGTCTATTCGAATATTTGTTCGTCCTAATTTCACTGGTTGGTCAATTTTGAACTCCAATTTTCGTTCGCGCCACTCTTGTATTACTTTTTCTAGAACGCAGTTAAATAGCAACGGAGAGAGTCCATCACCTTGCCTCACGCCTGTTTTTATTTCAAAGGATTCTGAAATTTCTCCTCTGAACTTTACTTTTGATTTTGTACCAGTTAGCGTGTCTCTGATAATTGCCGTGGTTTTAGGATCCAGGCCTTGTTCATTCACAATTTGGAAAAGAGATTCACGATCCACTGAGTCATAAGCCTTTCTAAAGTCTACAAAGGTACAAACTAGTTTTTTATTGTAAATTTTTTGATGTCTGAGAATTAGTTTGAGGACTAAAATCTGTTCTGGGCAAGATCTATTTGGCCTGAAACCTGCTTGATATTCGCCAATTTTCCATTCAAGTTGTTGTTGTGCTCGGTTCAGAAGACATTGAGAGAGGATTTTGTATGTGACTGGAAGAAGAGAAATTCCTCTGTAATTATTAACATCAGTTTTGTCTCCCTTCTTATGAAGTGGGTGAATCAAGGCGGTTTTCCATTCATCAGGAATTTTTTCAGTTTGCCAAATGTTTTGCATGATTGAAGTAATTTCTTTAACGGTTTTTGGACCAGCTGCCTTTAAAAGTTCTGCAACAATTCCATCTTCACCAGATGCTTTGTTGTTTTTCAACCTATGAATTTCTTTAATGATTTCCTCTTCATTTGGTGCAAGTGAAACTGGATTGCATTGTTGGGGAATTTTTGGTGGAAATCTTTCTGTGGGCTCGGGGCAATTTAGAAGATTCTTAAAATATTTAGAAAGTTCTTTGCAATTTTCTTGGTTGTTAAGAGCCAACTGTCCATTTTCCTTCTTGAAGCAAAGATTCTGGGGTTGGTACCCCTTTATTTTGGTTTTAAAAGTTTTATAAAAATTTCTGGTATTGTATTTCTGAAAATCTTCTTCAATTTCTAAGAGTTGACTATTCTCATATTGTCTTTTTGTTTGTCTAATTAGTTTTGAAGTGTCTTTTCTAGTTGTCAGGAATGTATCATATGTGTCTTCTGTCTTGTTGCTATTCCATGCTTTAAATGTCTCTTGTCTGGCTTTGATTGCATGATCACAGTTTTCATTCCACCAAGCATGTTTCTTGTGTTTTCGTAAAGGAATTTGATCTTGAGCTGTTTTGATAATCTTGTGTTTGAGTTGTTCCCAATTTTGTGCACTTGTTTTGTCAAATTCGTCTGCTAATAATGATGGTTGGATTTTACTGGTGTCAAATTTGGGGATTAATGGTGTCCTTTTGTTGAAATTTTGGGGTTTTAGCTTTAGTTTCACATGGGTTAAGTAATGGTCTGAGTCAATATTGGCGCCTTTACGAACTTGAACATTTAAAATTTCTTTGTGACATGGATACGAGATTGCAATATGGTCAATTTGGAATTCACCTATGTCCTTGTTAGGTGATCGCCATGTCTTTTGTTTTGAAGGTTTTTTCTTAAAATGACTTGACATAATTTTGAGATTGAAATTTCTGCAAAATTCTACCAGCCTCTTTCCATTTTGATGGGTCCATTTATGTGCAGGGAATTCACCGACCGTTTTTCTAAATTTTCTCTCTTTCCCTAACTGTGCATTAAAATCACCCATTAAAATCTTTACATAATTTTGAGGAATTTTGGAGACTGTATTCTCTAACACTTCCCATGACTTATTTACTTTTTCTGGATTTGTTTTATTCTCCTGGTTGATAGGCATGTGTGCGTTCATTAAACAGTACATTTTATTTGCACATTTCATGGAAATTGTCATTAGTCTGTTGTTTACTGGATTTACTTCGATTACGGAGCCAAGAATGTCTTGCGAAATTGCGAATGCAACACCCAGATGCGGAGTGTTTTTAAGAATTCTTTTGTCTGTTTTACTTTTAAACAATCGGTAGTTTCCAAAATCCATGGTATTCTCATCAGGCAACCTTGTTTCTTGCAGGGCTAAAATTTTGATATTTTGTTCTTTTAGTGTGTCTCCTAATTTATAGAGTTTTCCTGGTGTCAAGAGAGAGTTAATATTGATAGTTCCAAAAAATGTTTCGACCTTGGGCATGAGTCGGTCAAAAGACTTCGATTTCCTCTGGTTTGGGATATAGCGTTTCAGCCTAGTCTCCCCAGAATCCGATAGACTAGTTGCGCCACTGATGGCGGAGGATTTGTTACCACCTGGGGTAATTTTGTAATTACTAAAACGCTCCATAATAGTACTTAGAATCAAAGGGTTGAGCTCAGAAAAGCTCAGTGGTTAAGACTGGAGTGGTTAGTTCCAGAATTTGTTATTATTTCCAAAAGGCTTTTAATAACATTCGTCGCAAGCGGCTTCTAATCAAACTGCGCACCTATGGAGAATCGTCTCAGTCGTGCCACTGGATTCGTGATTTCCTATCAGAATCAGTTCGCAGTATTTGGCAAGAGCTCATCTAGTAAAACAGTAGCGATATCGGGCGTTCCCGAAGGAAGTGTTATGGCCATCTTCAGTTCCTAACTACACTACTGGCCATTAAAATTGCTACACCAAGAAGAAATGCAGATGATAAACGGGTATTAATTGAACAAATATATTATACTAGAACTGACATGTGATTACATTTTCACGCAATTTTGGTGCATAGATCCTGAGAAATCAGTACCCTGAAAAACCGCCTCTGGCCGTAATAACGGCCTTGATACGCCTGGGCATTGAGTCAAACAGAGCTTGTATGGCGTGTACAGATACAGCTGCCCATGCCACCACAGTTCATCAAGAGGAGTTACTCACGTATTGTGACGAGCCAGTTGCTTGGACTCCATTGACCAGACGTTTTCAATTGGTGAGAGATCTGGAGAATGTGCTGGACAGGGCAGCAGTCGAACATTTTCTGTATCCAGAAAGGCCCGTACAGGACCTGCAACATGCGGTCGTGCATTATCCTACTGAAATAATGATCGAATGAATGGTAGAGCCACGGGTTGTAACACATCTGAAATGTAACGTCCACTGATCAAAGTGCCGTCAATGCGAACAAGAGGTGATCGAGACGTGTAACCAATGGCACCCCATACCATTACGCCGGGTGATACGCCAGTATGGTGATGACGAATACACGCTTCCAATGTGCGTTCGCCGCGATGTCGCCAAACACGGATGCGACCATCATGATGCTGTAAACAGAATCTGGATTCATCCGAAAACATGACGTTTTGCCATTCGTGCACCCAGGGTCATCATTGAGTACACCATTGCAGGCTGCTGTGAAGCAGCGTCAAGAGTAACCGCAGCTATGGTCTCCGAGCTGATAGTCCATGCAGCTGCATACGTCGTCGAACTGTTCGTGCAGATGGTTGTTGTCTTGCAAACGTCCCCATCTGTTGACTCAGGGATCGAGACGTGGCTGCACGATCTGCTACAGCCATGCGGACAAGATATCTCGACTGCTAGTGAAACGAGGCCGTTGGGATCCAGCACGGCGTTCTGTATTACCCTCCTGAACCCACCGATTCCATATTCTGCTAACAGTCATTGAATCTCGACCACCGCGAGCAGTAATGTCGCGATACGATAAATCGCAATCGTGATAGGTTACAATCCGACCTTTATCAAAGTCGGAAACGTGATGGTACACATTTCTCCTCCTTACACAAGGCATCACAACAACGTTTCACCAGGCAACGTCGGTCAACTGCTGTTTGTGTATGAGAAATCGGTTGGAAACTTTCCTCATGTCAGCACGTTGTTGGTTTCGCCACCGGCGCCAACCTTGTGTGAATGCTCTGAAAAGCTAATCATTTGCATATCACTGCATCTTGTTCCTGTCGGTTAAATTTCGCGTCTGTAGCACGTCATCTTCCTGGTGTAGCAATTTTAATGGCCAGTCGTGTATATAAATGACATAGATTGTTTGTGGATGATGCTTTCATTGGCCACCTGATAAATTCAGCAGAAGATCAAAGCCCATCGTATTGATTGAGACACAATATCTGTATGGTACAAAAAGTGGCAGCTGACTCTAAATGCACAATGGACTATTATTCACAAAAATATTAATGCTGTCGATTCGGCTAAATACTTAGGGATTACTGTTACGCAAAACCTAAATTGGAACTATCACACAGGAAACGTAGAGGGAAAGGCGAACAAAAGACTGCCTCTGGTTGGGAGAATACATTTAAAATGCAATAGGCCTGCTAAAGTGTCTATGTACACTAAATATGACCGTCCTCTGCCAGGGTAATACTGTGCAGTAAGGGATCATTACCAAATAGGGTTGCCAGAAGAATTCGAAAAATTTCTAAGAAGGTGTGCTTGTTTTGCACTGTTTCGAAGATTGGGAAAAGAGTATCATTAACATCGTAGACGAGTTGGGGTGTCAATCATTAAAACAAAAGCGATTTTCGTTGTGGCGAATCCTCTTCACGAAATCTCTAACTTGCTCCTTCGAATGCAAAAATACACTGACGGAAAAAAAACACCAAGAAGTTGTGCGATGACAGGCATATTTCTAGATATGAAAAACGATACATATTCACATTTTGCTCGAGTCGCAGAAGAATGACGCTAGTAGCGGCACTAAGAGGATACAAATCAGATTTGCTTTAAAGGCACGCTGTAACGGTATTGAGCGTTAGTGACCTTTGAGACTGGACGTGGTGGGAAGATGTTACTCAAGAATGCCTTTAAGGTGACGAAGACACCGTTGTCAACATCTCACTGAGTTTGAGCGAGGTCGTGTAATAAGGCTAAGAGGAGGTGGATCTTCCATCTGCGATACTGCAGAAAAAACTTGGTAGAGACATAGCTGCTGTAGATGATTACTGTCAACGGTGGTCACGGGAATGTATGGACACATGAAGACCGCGCTCCGGTCGGCCAAGTCGAATACCGAGAGGGAAGACCAACGTGTTCAGTGGGGGCGGCGGGGCGGACTGTTACAAATCGGTTACTTCAAGGTGAGCTCTGAGCCAGGTGCCCTGTAGCGTATGACTCCACAGCCATTTGCGACTACAATGGTATCAAGCGAGAGTTCATTCTAGAGTAGGGTAGAGGTTTGTTGTGTTTTCTGATAAAAGCTGGTTCTGACTCGCTGTCAGTGATGGCAGTGTGTTGGTTAGAAGCAGGCCACCTGAGGACCTGCTATGGACGTTTCTGCGTGGTAGACACACTAGTCCTACATCTAGAGTTATGATGTTGGCTGCATTTTGTATAATAGCAAGAGTACTCCCATTGTTATTCCATGCACGCTGAGTACAAGTCTGTTCGCAAACCTGTACTGCTGCTACTCATGAACAGCATTCCAGGGCGCATTTTCCAACAGGATAACGCTCGCTCACATACCGCCGTTGTAACCCAACGTGCTCTATAGCGTGTCGATATGTTGCCTAGGCGCCGGCCGGGGTGGCCGAGCGGTTCTAGGCGCTACGATCTGGAACCGCGCGACCGCTACGGTCGCAGGTTCGAATCCTGCCTCGGTCGTGGGTGTGTGTGATGTCCTTAGGTTAGTTACGTTTAAGTAGTTCTAAGTTCTGGGGGACTGCTGACCTAAGAAGTTAAGTCCCATAGTGCTCAGAACCATTTGAACGATTTTATTGTTGCCTAGGCCTGCTCGATCATCAGAACTGTCTCCAGTCGAGACCGTATGGACCATTATCTGACGATAATTCCAGTATCATCCGCAGCCAGCATTGCCTATTCCTGTACTGACCGACCAGGGCATAGAACTCCATCCCACATACTGATATCCGACACTTGTACAGCACAACGCATGCACTTCTTCATTCAAGATTATAGCGGTTACGTCGGTTATTAATGTACCAGCTTTTCACATTTTCAATCTCTTATCTCGCGCTTATATTAACCTTTGATCTTGCCATGTTAATCATTTAAATATGTCACGTAGGCAAATGTATTCCAGAAATTTCATGACACTACGTTAATTACCTTCTGGTGTTGCAATTTTTTCCGACGGAATATTTTGTTGACGCCCAGCTACAGAGCAGGAAATGATGATCGTAATAAAATCAGAGTTCGCACGGAAAAAATTTTAACGTTCGTTTTTCTCGCACGCTGTCCCTGAGTGGAACGGCAGAAAACTATAACGAATGTGGTTCTGTGAAGTCTCTGCCAAGCAGTTTATTGTGAAATGCAGAGTATGGATGTGGAGAGAAACAAAGTAGTATCAAAAAGGGATAAGGACTGGAGAAAGAGTGAATGGGTAAAAAATGGTTCAAATAGCTCTGAGCACTATGCGACTTAACTTCTGAGGTCATCAGTCGCCTAGAACTTAGAACTAATTAAACCTAACTAACCTAAAGGCATCACACACATCCATGCCTGAGGACGGATTCGAACCGGCGACCGTAGCGGTCGCTCGGTTCCAGACTGCAGCGCCTAGAACGGCACGGCCACTCTGGCCGGCCATCAAGGGCACACGAGCCCATATACGACATCAACAAAAGCAAAACGAGGATAATGGAATGCAGTCGAGTTAACTCGGGTGATGCTGAGGGCATTAGATTAGGAAATGAACCGTTTAAAATAGTAAATGAGTTTTGCTACTTGGGGAGCAAAGTAGCTGACGATAGTCGAAGTAGAGAGGATATAAAATGTAGACTGGCAATGGCAAGGAAAGCGTTTCTGAAGAAGAAAAATTTGTTAACATCGAGCAGAGATTTAAATGTCAGGATGATGTTTCTGAAAGTATTTGTATGGAGTGTAGCCATGTATGGAAGTGAATCATGGACGATAAATAGTTTAGACAAGAAGAAAATAGAAGCTTCCGAAATGTGGTGCTACAGAAGAATGCTGAAGATCAGATGGGTAGATCACATAACTAATGAGGAGGTATTGAATAGAATTGGGGAGAAGAGCAGCTTGTGGCACAACTTGACTAAAAGAAGAGATCCGTTGGTAGGACATGTTCTGAGACATCGAGGGATCACCAATTTAGTATTGGAGGGCAGCGTGGAGGGTAAAAATCGTGGAGGGGACCAAGAGATGAATACACTAAGCAGATTCAGAAGGATGTAGGTTGCAGTAGGTACTGGGAGATGAAGAAGCTTGCACAGGATAGAGTAGCATGAGGAGCTGCATCAAACGAGTCTCAGGACTGAAGACCACAACAACAACGAGAGAGCAACCTGGGGAGTGTACGAGGAAGGTAAAACAGGTTGAGGAGGCTGGTATTTTAATGTGACGCGATGGAAAACGACTGCTAAAAGAAATAAGAGGGGAAAAATTGCAGGGTTTGTTACGAGACTGGTCCCAGTTAACGACTACCGCAATAAGCTTGCAGTGATTGCACGCTGCAACAGTGTAGCGGTGGCGGGCGGCTGCAGCGCCCCGCGCGGCGCGCCGCGACGGCCGTGGACACCCCTGCAATAGACGAAGCCCGCCGCCGCCGCCGCCGCCGCCTTCCACGGACAAAGGGCGCAGCGCAGCGCACGGTGGCTGCGATTGCCGGCCGGAGCGGCGGCGTGCCCGACGGCTGGCTGCCAGCCGGCCAGCCCAGGCGAGATTCTCAATTACATCGCGCCAGCCAGCGGAGGACGCAGACGCAGACAGCAATTTTCCTATCAGACGGCGGCGGCGGCTACTAGGAGCGGCGAGGCGGCGGCTGTCCAGAAGGTCGGCATCCCCTCCCCTCCCCACCATTACGGGGGATCAGCCGCGGCCGGCGCGGCGCGGCGCGGATACGAGATATCACATCCGCGACGTCTGACCTTGGGGCGGCGGGTAATTGGGCATGCGCCACGCAGACGACTACAGCCGACCACACGGCCGCCTCCGCATCGCAGCCGGCCTGCACTAGGCGCTGCTTCGCTCGTTGCTGCCGCTGGCGCTACAGCCGCTCAGGTTCCTCTCACCGCGCGTAACAGACGCACCTTTCCGTTCCTGCAGCGGGCCAGCAAATAATATTTCTACGTCCATACAGGGTGAATTTGGGTGGGAATTTAAGGAGATGGGACCTGGATAAACTGATTAAGCCAGAGGTTGTACAGAGTTTCAGGGAGAGCATAAGGGAACAATTGACAGGAATGGGGGAAAGAAATACAGTAGAAGAAAAATGGGTAGCTTTGAGTGATGAAGTAGTGGAGGCAGCAGAGGATCAAGTAGGTAAAAAGACGAGGGCTAATAGAAATCCTTGGGTAACAGAAGAAATATTGAATTTAATTGATGAAAGGAGAAAACATAAAAATGCAGTAAATGAAGCAGGCAAAAGGGAATATAAACGTCTCAAAAATGAGATCGGCAGGATGTGCAAAATGGCTAAGCAGTGATGGCTAGAGGATAAATGTAAGGATGTAGAGCCTTATCTCACTAGGGGTAAGATAGATACTGCCTACAGGAAAACTAAAGAGACCATTGGAGAAAAGAGAACCACTTGCATGAATATCAAGAACTCAGATGGAAACCTAGTTTAAGCAAAGAAGGGAAAGCAGAAAGGTGGAAGGAGTATATAGAGGGTCTATACAAGGGCGATGTACTTGAGGACAATATTATGGAAATGGAAGAGGATGTAGATGAAGATGAAATGGGAGATATGATTCTGCGTGAAGAGTTTGACAGAGCACTGAAAGACCTGAGTCGAAACAAGGCCCCGGGAGTAGACAACATTGCCCTAGAACTACCAACAGCCTTGGGAGAGTCACTCCTGACAAAACTCTACCATCTGGCGAGCAAGATGTATGAGACAGATGAAATACCCTCAGACTTCAAGAAGAATGTAATAATTCTAATCCCAAAGAAAGCAGGTGTTGACAGATGTGAAAATTCTCGAACTATCTGTTTAATAAGTGACTGTTGCAAAATACTAACACAAATTATTTACGGACGTATGGAAAAACTACTAGAAGCCGACCTCGGGAAAGATCAGTTTGGATTCCGTAGAAATGTTGGAACATGTGAGGCAATACTGACCCTACGACTTATCTTAGAAACTAGATTAAGGAAAGGCAAACCTACGTTTCTAGCATTTGAAGACTTAGGGAAAGCTTTTGACAATGTTGACTGGAATACTCTCTTTCAAATTCTGAAGGTGGGAGGGGTAAAATACATGAGCGAAAGGCTATTTACAATTTGTACAGAAAACAGATGGCCGTTATAAGATCCGAGGGACATGAAAGGGAAGTAGTGGTTGGAAAGGGGGTGAGACAGGTTTGTAGCCTCTCCCCGATGTTATTCAATCTGTATATTGAGCAAGCAGTGAAAGAAACAAAAGAAAAATTCGGAGTAGGAATTAAAATCCATGGAGAAGAAATAAAAACTTTGAGGTTCGCCGATGACATTGTAATTCTGTCAGAGACAGCAAACGACTTGGAAGAGCACTTGAACGGAATGGATAGTGTCTTGAAGGGAGGATGTAAGATGAACATCAACAAAAGCAAAACGAGGATAATGGAATGTAGTCCAATTAAGTTGGGTGATGCTGAGGTAATTAGATTAGGAAATGAGTGAATTAGATTAGGAAATGAGACACTTAAAGTAGTAAAGGAGTTTTGCTATTTGGGGAGCAAAATAACTGATAATGGTAGAAGTAGAGAGGATATAAAATGTAGACTGGTAATGGCAAGGAAAGCGTTTCTGAAGAAGAAAAATTTGTTAACATCGAGTATAGATTTAAATGTCAGGAAGTTGTTCCCGAAAGCATTTGTATGGAGTGTAGCCATGTATGGAAGTGAATCATGGACGATACATAGTTTCGACAAGAAGAAAATAGAAGCGTTCGAAATGTGGTGCTACAGAAGAATGCTGAAGATTAGATGGGTAGATTACATAACTAATGAGGACGTATTGAATAGAATTGGGGAGAAGAGGAGCTTGTGGCACAACTTGACTAGAAGAAGGTATCAGTTGGTAGGACATATTCTGAGACATCGAGAGGTCACCAATTTAGTATTGGAGGGCAGCGTGGAGGGTAAAAATCGTAGAGGGAGACCAGGAGATGAATACACTAAGCAGATTCAGAAGGATGTAGGCTGCAGTGGGTACTGGGAGATGAAGAAGCTTGCACAGGATAGAGTAGCATGGAGAGCTGCATCAAACCAGTCTCAGGACTGAAGACCACAACAACAACATGTTTATTTGCCAAAAAGAAGTACTGTACAGTAAATTTATTCATAAAAACTGGCATCTCTTTTAGTATTACAAAGTAGCATACAAAGGCAACTTCAATAGGAATATGCTAGTATGTGGCACAGTTTATTAAGCAAAAATATATACTTATTACATACGCATTTTGCATGAACAATACACACAGTATACAAAATTAAAATTGGATAAAGTGGTTGCAGATTCACCTTCTTAAAACCTTTTAATAATCTCGTACTTGTCCCTCATAGAAAGGACAACACGTTTACGTTTAAGCATTTTGTATCGTCAAGTTCACTTCTTCATGCAGCAGCACACAAGTGGTCGTAACAGAGAACAGAAGGTGACTGTTTGCACCGTGAGAAGCTCTTCTTGGATGCGTGCAGTCCTTCAAACTGTGCGGAGCGGCACGCCTCAACTGGCGCAGCTGCTGCTGTGAACAGCTTTGATGCTGCCGCTACTTCTATTGCCAGTGCCAAGCCGACAGAAGTGTGCTGATTGTTGAAACACAGCGACTGGCGGCTTGGGTGGTCAGCAGCGCCTTGTGAAGGCCCCATTAGAAGCAATGTTCCGCCAGCGGTGGCCCAGTGCGGTGACTACTGTGGGAAACTTGGTTTGGGAGTGAGGGGGATGGATGATGGACGGTAGGGTGGGAGGGTAACAGGTGCGAGCGAGTACACAGTTCGGTTAAGCGGCCGTTCGGTTGACCGACGTTCGGATAATCGACACTCTACTGTATTTAAACCGACAAACTCTGGGAAGTTGTAGGGGACATCAAAACAAATATTTTTCCCTAATGTCATTTTTTCCTATGAGGAGTATTTAAACCGGTAGAGGAAGATTTCTCTGGCGGCAAATTAATTAAACCAACAAACACTTTTCCATTTTTTATTACCAAGAGACAACATATTAACACAACCCAATTTCAATTACAGTAGATTTTCAAAAATGGCTCTGAGCACTATGCGAATTAACTTCTGAGGTCATCAGTCGCCTAGAACTTGGAACTAATTAAACCTAACTAACCTAAGGACATCACACACATCCATGCCGGAGGCAGGATTCGAACCTGCGACCGTAGCTGTCGCTCGGCTCCAGACTGTAGGGCCTAGAACCGCAGGCCACTCCGGCCAGCGCAGTAGATTTTCAAAAATGCCTCCATTGACACGTAAACGAAGGTTACACCGTCGGATCATGTTCTGCCTGACACGGGCAAAAACACCAGGACTATCCTGAATTGTTCCTGCTGCTGCTACTATCCGGGCTACCAGATCCTTTTCTGATGCAACAGGAGTTGCGTAAACAAAGTTGCGCATCTCTCGTCGCACAAAAAAGTCCAGAGGGCACATATCTGGGGATCGAGCAGGCCATGGTACAGGATCGCCTCTGCCAATCCACGTTACTGGGAACCGTCGGTCCAGGAACGGACGCACACGTCGACTGAAATGTGACGGCGCCCCGTCATGTTGAAACCACATGCGTTGTCTTGTAGGGAGCAGGACGTCTTCCAGCAATTCTGGCAATGCTCTGGCGAGAAAATTGTAATAGTGCGTGCCATTTAATGGGCTAGGTGGCAGTCCCCAACAACACCGACCCAAGACTCCATCACGCCCGAACGTTGCTTCATCGGTAAACAACAGAGGAAGGAGGGGCTCTGAGCACTATGCGACTTCTGAGGTCATCAGTCGCCTATAACTTAGAACTAATTAAACCTAACTAACCTAAGGACATCACACACATCCATGCCCGAGGCAGGATTCGAACCTGCGACCGGAGCTATCGCTCGGCTCCAGACTGTAGCGCCTAGAACCGCACGGCCACTCCGGCCGGCGGACACAGAGAATGGAAATGTAAGATGCATTTCACACTGTTCCAGGTACAACTGCGAAAACTGTGCTCTGGGTGGATAATCAACTGGTTCCAGGTTGTGGTCACGCTGTAAGTGAAATGGACGTAACATTTGCTCTCGAAGGACTGTTCTTACATTCGTCTGATTCGTCCCCATGTTACGTGCAATTGCACGGTTGCTGATTGAAGGATCCCGCTCCACATGCTGCATGACAGCTTCCTCAAATTGCAGCGTTCTCACCGTGCGACGGCGTCCCTGTCCAGGTAATCTACTAAATGACCCGGTCTCACGCAGACGTTGGTACACAGCAGCAAAGGTCGTATGATGCGGGATACGGCGATTAGGATATTGTTGTTGATAAGCCCGCTGTTCAGCTCGTCCGTTGTGGTGCGCTGCCTAGTACGCAACAACCATACCAGTTTACTCACTCCATGTGTACCGCTCCATTAGTAAACAGAGACAATGCACTACTACACTGGTGGACAGCAGTTGCCTACTGAAGAGCGTAATATGCCTTCTAACAACTGAAGAGCGTAATGCGGCCTCCACCGGTTTAAATAATCCTCATAGGAAAAAATGACATTAGGGAAAAATACACTCCTGGAAATTGAAATAAGAACACCGTGAATTCATTGTCCCAGGAAGGGGAAACTTTATTGACACATTCCTGGGGTCAGATACATCACATGATCACACTGACAGAACCACAGGCACATAGACACAGGCAACAGAGCATGCACAATGTCGCCACTAGTACAGTGTATATCCACCTTTCGCAGCAATGCAGGCTGCTATTCTCCCATGGGGACGATCATAGAGATGCTGGATGTAGTCCTGTGGAACGGCTTGCCATGCCATTTCCACCTGGCGCCTCAGTTGGACCAGCGTTCGTGCTGGACGTGCAGACCGCGTGAGACGACGCTTCATCCAGTCCCAAACATGTTCAATGGGGGACAGATCCGGAGATCTTGCTGGCCAGGGTAGTTGACTTACACCTTCTAGAGCACGTTGGGTGGCACGGGATACATGCGGACGTGCATTGTCCTGTTGGAACAGCAAGTTCCCTTGCCGGTCTAGGAATGGTAGAACGATGGGTTCGATGACGGTTTGGATGTACCGTGCACTATTCAGTGTCCCCTCTACGATCACCAGTGGTGTACGGCCAGTGTAGGAGATCGCTCCCCACACCATGATGCCGGGTGTTGGCCCTGTGTGCCTCGGTCGTATGCAGTCCTGATTGTGGCGCTCACCTGCACGGCGCCAAACACGCATACGACCATCATTGGCACCAAGGCAGAAGCGACTCTCATCGCTGAAGACGACACGTCTCCATTCGTCCCTCCATTCACGCCTGTCGCGACACCACTGGAGGCGGGCTGCACGATGTTGGGGCGTGAGCGGAAGACGGCCGATACCCCAGGAGCAACAGTGTCCCTAATTTGCTGGGAAGTGGCGGTGCGGTCCCCTAAGGCACTGCGTAGGATCCTACGGTCTTGGCGTGCATCCGTGCGTCGCTGCGGTCCGGTCCCAGGTCGACGGGCACGTGCACCTTCCGCCGACCACTGGCGACAACATCGATGTACTGTGGAGACCTCACACCCCACGTGTTGAGCAATTCGGCGGTACGTCCACCCGGCCTCCCACATGCCCACTATACGCCCTCGCTCAAAGTCCATCAACTGCACATACGGTTCACGTCCACGCTGTCGCGGCATGCTACCAGTGTTAAAGACTGCGATGGAGCTCCGTATGCCACGGCAAACTGGCTGACACTGACGGCGGCGGTGCACAAATGCTGCGCAGCTAGCGCCATTCGACGGCCAACACCGCGGTTCCTGGTGTGTCCGCTGTGCCGTGCGTGTGATCATTGCTTGTACAGCCCTCTCGCAGTGTCAGGAGCAAGTATGGTGGGTCTGACACACCGGTGTCAATGTGTTCTTTTTTCCATTTCCAGGAGTGCATTTGTTTTGATGTCCCCTACAACCTCCCAGTCTTTGTCGGTTTAAATACTTTTCACCCTGTATACCCCACCATGACAAATATCATGGGATAGCTCCTAATATCGTGTGGGACCTGCTTTTGCCGTACGTAGAGTAGCAACTCAACGGGACATGGACTCAACAAGTCGTAGAAAGTCCCCTTCAGAAATATTGAGTCATGACGCCTCTATAGCCTCCCGTAATTGCGAAAGTGTTGCCGGCGAAGAATTTTGTCCACCTCTTGATTATATTCTATAAATATTGTATGAGATTCAAGCCGAGCGGCTGGGTGGTCAAACCATTCACTGCCAACATGAGTAACTTAGAAGTAAATATTCTCGGAGTAGTGAAGCAACTTAAATCACTTAATAAAAGCAAGTCTTCTGGTCCAGACTGTATACCAATTAGGTTCCTTTCGGAGTATGCTGATGCATTAGCTCCATACTTAACAATCATAAATCACCGTTCGCTCGACGAAAGATCCGTACCCAAAGACTGGTAAGTTGCACAGGTCACACCAATATTCAAGAAAGGTAGTAGGAGTAATCCACTAAATTACAGGCCCACGTCGTTAACGTCGATATGCAGTATGATTTTAGAACATATATTGTGTTCGAACATTATGAATTACCTCGAAGAAAACTGTCTGTTGACACACAGTCAACATGAGTTTAGAAAACGTCGTCCCTATGAAACACAACTATCTCTTTATTCACATGAAGTGTTGAGCGCTGTTGGCAAGGGATTTCAAATATATTCCGTATTTCTGGATTTCCAGGAGGCTTTTGACACTGTACCACACAAGCGGCTCGTAGTGAAATTGCGTGCTTACGGAATATCGTCTCAGTTATGTGACAGTATTTGTGATTTCCTATCAGAGAGTTGGGAGACAATCTGAGCAGCCGTCTTCGATTGTTTGCAGATGACGCTGTCGTTTATCGACTAATAAAGTCATCAGAAGATCAAAACAAACTGAAAAACGATTTAGAAAAAATATCTGAATGGTGCGAAAAGTGGCAGTTGACCCTGAATGACGAAAAGTGTGATGTCATCCACATGAGTGCTAAAAGGAACTCGTTAAACTTCGGTTACACGACAAATCGGTCTAATATAAAAGCCGTAAATTCAACTAAATACCTAGGTATTACAATTACGAACAACTTAAATTGGAAGGAACACATAGAAAATGTTGTGGGGAAGGCTAACCAAAGACCGCGTTTTATTGGCAGGACACTTAGAAAACTTAACAGACCTACTGCGGAGGCTGCCTACACTACGCTTGTCCGTCCTGTTATAGAGTACTGCTGCGCGGTGTGGGATCCTTACCGGATAGGACTGACAGAGTACGTCGAAAAAGTTCAAAGAAAGGCCACACGTTTTGTATTATCGCGAAATATGGGAGATAGTGTCACAGAAATGATACAGGATTTGGGCCGGAAATAGTTAAAAGGAAGGCGTTTCTCGTTGCGTCAGAATCTTCTCACGAAATTCCAGTCACCAAATTTCTCCTCCGAAAGCGATAATATTTTGTTGACTCCGACCTACATCGGGAGGAACGATCACCACGATAAAATAAGGGAAATCAGAGCTCGTACGGAAAGATATAGGTGTTCATTCTTTCCGCGAGCTATACTACAATGGAATAATAGGGAATTGTGAAGGTGGTTCTATAATCCCTCTGCAGGCACTTAACTGTGATTTTCAGAATATCCATGTAGATGTAAATGATTTAGATGTATAACTGTCCAGAATGGGTTGGTTGTTTGGGGGAGGAGACCAGACAGCGAGGTCATCGGTCTCATCGGATGAGGGAAGGATGGAAAAGGAAGTTGGCCGTGCCCTTTCAAAGCAACCATCCCGGCATTTGCCTGAAGCGGTTTAGGGACATCACGGAAAACCTAAATCAGGATGGCCGGACGCGGGATTGAACCGTCGTCCTCCCGAATGCGAGTCCGTGTGTTAGCCACTGCGCCACCTCGCTCGGTCTGTCCAGAATGTTCTTCAAACAAAACGTCAACATTTGTGGCCCAGTGCCATAGCGCATTGTCACCCATAAGAATTCCACCGTTGTTTGGGAACATTAAATCCATGAACGGCTGCAAATGGTCTCCAAGCCCACCAGAGGACCTAGTCCATTCCATGTAAATGGAGCCCACACCAATATGGAGCCACCACTAGCTTACGCAGTGCCTTCTTGACAATTGTGATCCACGACTTCGTGGAATCTGTGCCACACTTGTACCCTACCATCAGCTCTTACCAACTGAAATCGGGATCCATCTGACCAGGCTACAGTTTTGTAGTCCTCTAGGGTCCGGCCGATATTGCCACTAGCCCATGAGAGGAACTGCAGGAGATGTCGTGCTGTTAGGAAAGGCACATTCGTTGGTCGTCTGCTGCCATAGCTCATTAACGTCAAATGTCGCCACGCTGTCCTAGGGTATACGTTCATCGTACGTCCAACAATGATTTCTGTATTTCACCCACTGTTGCTTGTCTGTTAGCACTGACAACTCTAAGAAAAAGTTGCTGCTCTCGGTGAAGGCCTTCGATCACTGCGATGTCTGTTGTGATAGATAACGCCTGAAATTTTGTATTCTCGGCACACTCTTGACGCTGTAGTCTCGCAATACTCAACTCCCTAACGATTTACGAAATGGAATGTCCCATGCGTCTAGCTTCAACTACCATTCCACGTTCTAAGTCTGTAATTCCCGATGTGCGGCTGCAGTCACGTCGGAAACCTTTTCACAAGACTCATCTGAGTACAAATGACACTTCTCCCATACACTGCCCTTTTATACCTTGTGTGTGAGATACTATCGCCACCTGTTTACATGATTTCCTTATCACATGATTTTTGTCACCTCGGAGTTCATTTATACCTACATCTACACGGTTATTCCGACTTCAGAGAGATCATCCAACCACGTTCACACTTTTTTTCTTCTATTCCACTATCCGATAGTGCGCGGGAAACGATAACTGAAATTCCTCCGTGCGAGCTTTGATTTCTCTTCTTTTATTACAATGATCACTTCCTCCTATGTAGGTGAGTGTCAACAGAATATTGTTGCATCCGGAGGAGAAAGTTAGTGTTCGAAATTTCATGAAGTTATCTTACTGCAACGAAAAACGCCTTTGTGTTAATGACTTCCACTCAAAATCGCGTGTCAAATCCGTGAGATCCCCCCATTTCGCGACTTTTCGATGTCCTTCGTCACTCCTGTTTTGTAAGGGTGCCATAAGGCATCGGTAGGCAAACACAAGCTCGCGAGCCATCTGCGCCTTTTTGGCCCCTTGTGTGTGACTCTTCCAGAAAAGAGCACATGCATTCGGGTACTTATATTTGCAGAAAGATAACATGTCAACTCGTATCGTCAAATCGTACAATATACAGGGTGTCCATAAAGTAACTGTTTTATGTTTACGGTAACGTCTTTTTGTTACAGTTTGCTCACTAAGCTGTATGTTGGCGGTTCCCGTACGTATGAGCCACGTATTCTTGTCACATAGCGTCTACGGGGTGTTCCGTACAATGAACTGCGATGACGGTTACAACGGAGATTTAGGAAGGACGACAAGCGAAACAGTTGAATAAAACTCAACGAACAGGCACTGTTGCTGATGAGTCTCGACAGGTCGACCTTATTCAATCACAGATGACATTGACGTCATACGGCAATTAATTGAATGGAATCCTAAATCTGTACAGTGTTTTTAACGTTAATTGAAAATGGCGAAACCAACAATGTTCAGAATGCTGAAATTCACCTTGAAGAAGCGTGCAAATCATTTGCAAGTGTTACACCATCTCCATGACGAGGGCTTAGCGGAACGCACTGCGATGTGCATAAATTTGTTGCAGCGTTTGGAGACTGATGATTTAATGTTACGCGTGTTGCTTAGTCATGAGGCAACCTTCCGTGTATGTGGACACGTCAACCAGCTTAACTGTCGCATTTTGGCCGACGCTCCTCCATCTGAGTTCATTGAGCGTATGAGGGTGAGTCCAAAGACCAATGTGTTGTTGGGAATCACGCAAACAAAAATCTATGGATCATTCCTCTTCAGAGAGGATATACTGATTTCCACAGCTACAATTAGAACAAGACTGTATCCTACACACTGTTGTTTACCAACAGCATGGTGCCCCATGTGGTAATGGTCAGGGAAAATCTGAATGAAGTGTTTCCCAAACGGTAAATATGACGAAGAGACCGTAGACGATGGGCAGCAAGGTCCCCGGACCAACCCACTTTTTTTCTATAGGGATTCATATTGGAGAGAACGGATTATGAACTTCGTTCACAGCACAAGTACTCTATTTTGGCACACCTGGAGAAGGAAGGTACGTTGATTGTTAACAGCAGGAATAATATTCTTGACTCATATAACAGCTGAAAAATTTGCGCTTGATGTTCTCTCCGTGTCAGGGTCTACATATTCATGTAAACAATGTTTTCAGGCTTGAACCTTATCAAGAGTAAACTGGGAGGTCATCTTATTGGTGAGAACTTGAAATCATGCATAAAATTGAAAACAATTGTAGAAACTTGAATTACCAACTTTTATAGAACATGCAACATTCCTGTTTGTCTGTCAATGTCAAGATATAATTTGATGGATACATTAAAATTTAATTTTATCAATAAATAATATCGTTTTTATGTGTGATACCAAGTTTTATTACTTGTTGTTCAACTAAGACTTAAAACTTTAAGTGAATTTTATTAAGTTAATTTTAGATGGCATGTGAAGTCAAAGAAAATGTAGAGTCTGCTTTTAGGAAGGTATGTTGAGGTGGTTTGGATATACAGAGAGGATAAAGGAAAGGAGACACACGAAACAGGACACACGACGAGTATGGACGTAGTTAATCGTAGCAAATTTACCTCAATAAGACCGAGGACTTTTTGGCAAAGGGCAACTTAAGTGAGCCCTAATTAAGTTACTAACATTGTACCCACCTATAAAGTTTAAGTTCCAAAAATTTGGCGCTCAAAATAAATTCCAATTCTTGCACTGCTGAGATTTGGCTCTATTGGCTTATGACTCTGCCGATCAGTGCCACAGCGCACAGCAGTGTTGTAGCAGAGGACGTACAAGAGCAGAGTAGACGCCACGAAGTCACTTTAGTGGATTTGTTTTATCTCCGAAATTATGTGCCAAATGAAAAGGGAGTCTTTGGTTCGCCTTACCCACAAAACTGTCTCTGTGATAGCTCCAACTTAAGTTGTTGGTAATTATAAATACCAGGTATTTAGTTGAACTGGCAGCTATTTATCGTGTAATGGAAATTTAACGTATTTATTTTAGTATTCTTGTGCATGACCTCGCACTTTTCGCTATTTATCGTTGACTGCCGCTTTTTGCACCATACAGATATCATATGTAAATGATTTTGCAGTAGTTTTTGGCCTTCTGGTGAATTTACTAGCCGAGAATGACAGCACAATCCGCAAGCAAATTTAACTGCTCAGACTGTCTCGTAAAACATTTGCATGGATTAGGAACGCTACAGGGCTACAACCCTTCCTTGGGAAACGCCAGATATCACTTCTGCTTTGCTTGATAACTTTCAGTCAGTTACTACGAATCGTGACCTTTCTGACCGGAAATCACGAATCCAGTCGCACAATTCCGGTGATACTCCATAGACACGGAATTTCACCGGAAGCCGCTTGTGAGGAAAGGTATTAAAAGCCTTTTGGAAATCGAGACTTGTGGAACCTATTTGAAATCGCACTCATTACTTCATGAGAATAAAGGATTAGTTGTGTTCCACACGAGCGCCAATTTCTGCATCCATGCGGACTATGTGTCAATAGGTCGTATAGTTCTCCACTGGAAGAAACACTACTAAAACGTAACTTAACTCTGTTGTGGAGTTCTAAAAAAATTACACTTGTTCTAGCGCGGTCCTACATAGAAGATATGAAAAATCATTTTTTAATGTTGTAATTGTTGTGGTCTGCAGTCGGAAGACTGGTTTGATCCGAACTCTACAATAATCCACCCTGTGTAAGCCTCTTCATCTGTCCATTCGTTGTTCAATCGGAGAGTAGCGCTCCATTTTCTTTATTTTTATATTGCAAGAAAATTAAATGGCACATATGTACGATAACAGCTACAACATTCACGATTAATATGTCACTATTCAGTATAATCACCGTCTTCGTATTTTTTTCTTTCAATCTGAAACAAATGTATACTTCCTTAGCCATTGGTGTACAGAATTTTTGAAGGCCTTCGAACTTCAAAGGTGTGTCCCGACAAGGTTATTTGGCTGGGCCGAATTGAAATGCTGAGTTTTTGCCGTAACCCTTTAATCTGGCTGGACAATATTTCGGTATCCAGCGTGCACAATTCTTGGGGGTGGCCAAGCTTTTCAACAATGGTACAAAAGGCCCTAAGCATTATGGGACTTAACATCTGAGGTCATCAGTCCCCTAGAACTTAGAACTACTTAAACCTAACTAACCTGAGGACGCCACACACATCCAAGCCCGAGGCAGGATTCGAACCATGCGGCCGTAGCAGCAGCGCGGTTCCGGACTGAAGCGCCTAGAACCGCTCTGTCACAACGGCCGGCCACGTTTTTCAATAAGGGTAATCGCTGATAGATAACTGACTACACAATTCGCCTTTCGGTTATCCGGAGGTCGGCAGGCACGATTTGGTGGTCCATCCGCTTCAAATGGTTCAAAAGGCTCTGAGCACTATGGGACTCAACTTCTGAGGTCATTAGTCCCCTAGAACTTAGAACTAGTTAAACCTAACTAACCTAAGGACATCACGCACATCCATGCCCGAGGCAGGATTCGAACTTGCGACCGTAACGGTCTCGCGGTTCCAGACTGCAGCGCTTAGAACCGCACGGCCACTTCGGCCGGCACCATCCGCTTCATGTTGTGTGAATTCACTGCATTCGCTGGTCCGTAACTTCGCGTTGCTTCAGCCAACAGTTTGTCCGTCATCTTCTCTACAGCGACGTACCCACCGTCTAAACGTGCTCATGTACACAGTAGCATATCCATACACCTTATACAGCCATTCATGAAAGCTATTAAGTGTTTCAGCTTGTGCAGTAACGGATTCAAGAGCAGATTGCTGTCTTACATGTACGTCAATGGCGACCATTTTCTTAACCTATGCAATACCGCGTAGTTCTTTGATGCAGGATTACGGAAGTATAGGCTGTGTCAAAAAGAATCATCCGATTTGGTTCATCTATACTTCTGAAACTAATATATGTATACAATTAATTTAGTTTTTTGATAAATGGGAAACTCAAAAAAAAAAAAAAAAAATGGTTCAAATGGCTCTGAGCACTATGGGACTTAACATCTGAGGTCATCAATCCCCTAGAACTTAGAACTACTTAAACCTAACTAACCTAAGGACATCACACACCCATGCCCGAGGCAGGATTCGAACCTGCGACCGTAGCGATCGCGCGGTTCCGGACTGAAGCGCCTAGAACCGCATGTCCACACCGGCCGGCAAATGGAAAACTCAAAAAGTTCTTTTTCATACCTTTTCATAGGTGTTCAGTATGCCGCCATTGAAATGTACGGCGTAGGTCAATGCGGTTTTCAGATTGTTCCCGCACTGCAGCGAGCATGTCTTGAGTTACAGCTTCCGCAACTGCTGTTGTGCGATGTCTCGGTTCATTCATTGTTGTTGGTAATGGAGCCTCATAAACAGAGTCTGTTATAAACCCCCACAAGAAATAATCACATACAGTCAGGCCCGGCGACCTCGCAGACCAGTAATGTAAGGCTGAATCATTTGGTCCAGTGCGACCGATCCATCGTTCAGCAATCCTTTGACATAAAAATTCCCGCAGTAGCTGAATTTTATATGGCTCCTTATGTAAACGTCGATGCAACACACGCCAGGCGTACATCGGAGGCATGTTGAGCTGTCGAGTTGCACGGCGAACGGAATTCTGCGGATTTTTTCGGCAAGAAGAAAGAAATTCACAATTGGCCTTTTTAGATGAACGTTGGTGTCAAATCCATAAACTAACCTATGCATAATAATTTGCGTCACTGTTTGCTTTTTATATATTAACACCAGTGTAAAATCTTATGAAGTATGCGGTTGTAGTCTGTTTTCTGTTTTAAAGTATAAGGCTTTTGCGACTGCACTTGTTTTGCTAATATTCAATAGTTTCAATAAAGTAATTAAAATGTGTTATTCCTTTTTATATAGTGTGGTCCAATATTTTGGCAACAGGACAAAGTTTTTAATGAGGTCACAGCTGAAAATATTCATAGGTAGTTACAAGTCAGCAGTCTTCTTCCAGAATATAAAAAATACTCAATATCCCCAGGTGTAGCCCCCCTCCCCCCACCTTTCAAACTGTCACACAGCGCCCTTGAATGGCCAACTATCGAATGAATGCTCTTGTCCATGCGGTCACCTCATGCAGAACCATTCACAGAATATATAAGTTCCTTTACCAGCTCATGCAAAGCCACTGAAATAAAGAAGCCCATTAGGAATTCTGCCAAAAATTAACTGCAGAAATGCAGTGTTACATATCATAAAAAAAACTGCATAGGAGGTCATCAAGATCTGTGTCCTTTCTTATGAGATACCGGAACTGAACGCCCTCTGCTTAATAGGTGTTTCCGTTGCAATTCACACTTCCCATGTGCTCGCTCCAAGAGGTCGTGTGTCGACTCAAAGGCACCTTACATAGTGGCAAGGCATGACTATCACGCCTATTTTTGGCGACACCATTCGCCGAAAGCAATGCGTGGAACATCTGTATCGTTGCTGTAAAACGAAGCTAGCAAAAAAATGGCTCTAAGCATTATGGGACTTAACATCTGAGGTCATCAGACCCCTAGACTTAGAACTACTTAAACCTAACTACCCTAAAGACATCACCCACAGTCATGCCCGAGGCAGGATTCGAACCTGCGACCGTAGCAGCATCGCGGTTCCGGACTAAAGCACCTAGAACCGCTCGGCTACAGCGGCCGGCCGAAGCTAACAGGCACGGTTCAATGTATTCTTCATATTACACTGTACGCACCCAATAAGCGTTACTTGCTACTCTTCAGCGTAATGTAGTTTTTCATTGTCGGCAGCGCAGTCGCTGGACAACCCATCACATTGTGAAAAAAAAAAAAACTGGCTCGAGAGAAAAAAAAAAATTCTGATGCGCTTGAGCAAGAGAATGAGCCTATCCTGAGCACTAACAGCCCTGTATCAAGGAAGAAAGTGCGTGTCCGTCCCTTGCTATAATTTTGTGGTTACCAGGTTATGGAGGGCGCTAACGTCAGCCAATCCGTTGCTCTTGAGGCCAAGGTACTGACATACGAGACTTAATATGAAACTAAGCAATTTGTGATGAATGTAAGAAAGTCAGCCGGTGTCTGTATCCGATTTATCTTGTGGTGTTGCCTACTGCAGTTTATTTTTTGTTGTTGTCATTCATTTTCTGGGATGTTGTACGGGGTTCGCCATGGAAAAGGGAAGATGTTGGATGGCATTGAGGTACAGTAGCTGGTGGAACGGACGGAGATTACTGGTCGTTACCATCAGCTCGGCCTTGTAATCAATTGCTATACACAGCTGATCGGTTGACCACAGTGGGTACAAGGTAGAAACTTTTTATCGGCATGGAGAGAGTAACGTAAAAACGTATCGTGACTTTCGACGTCATTTTGACGTTCCTCCTAATCACCCTGTTGCATGAGAAAATGCAGTCTGAATGCTGATAAGCAACCTCGACCGAACTTGATTGACGTCTAAAAAAGAGGCTGGAAGGTAAGAACTGTTAAGAGGTGAAAATACAGCAGGTATTCAATGGGCGATGGTTGGAAGGGCACGTAGATTCAACAGGAAAGCATCATAGATGGCGGTTATCACTGAAACAACAGGTTCTAGGTTACGTCGTTTTCTTTTTTTTTTTTTTTTTTCCACGCCGCTTTAACTTGACTGCTAAAACCACTCAAAATAACCAGTTTCTCAAACAACCGAGCGCTGCTGCTACGGTCGCAGGTTCGAATCCTGCCTCGGGCAAGGGTGTGTGTGATAGGTTAGTTAGGTTTAAGTAGTTCTAAGTTCTAGGGGACTGATGACCACAGCAGTTGAGTCCCATAGTGCTCAGAGCCATTTGAACCAAACAACCGAATTGCGGTTTTATATTCCTATTATTTCATGTACTAAACGTAGAAATTGAAGAAACATTGAAAAATTTGGCTCTTTCTGTTTCAAGATGCATAGAATCAAAATATTAAATGAAACACGCAAATAAAAGAGAACTTAGGCAGTCTATAGTTCGCTGCTATTCAAGAAAAAAGATAAGTGGTTTAATGCAACCAAAAATCAACAGTATTGGCGTATTAATTCTATTTTTTTGAAACTCTGCCCAAAAATCGTATTGCAATCGGTGATCATACCACAATTTGGGCATTGCGAATCGTCAGTGCTAAAGGGTGAAAACTGAGGATGAATAATTTTGTTTTTCGGGTTAATTTTTCTGTTTCTCAAGGGCTACTAGCCGGTAAATGCATATTATGTAGACACACACAGCAGATCAGCTAGTCACTATTTTTGTTATTTACTGTGAATGAATCGTCGTTAAATTTTTGATGTATTGCTATTACCATAACCTCTTTCGTCTTTTATTATTTCGTAGAAATAGTAGACAAATCTTCAATCTTTTAAAGCAAATGGAGCACTGTACTTCATTGCTACGTCACTTCGTAAACATGTTTCCAGACTGTGGTTGGTGCCATTCTGCAGTACATCGGATGTCCAGCGACAACAGCGAGGAACTACCGTATAGACCACCGCGGCCGGCCAAGGCTTGCACATTACGTGTACACAGGTACCTTATCCCACAACAACGAGGACATTATTCTCAGCAGCGCTGTACCATTTCTTATGCCATGTGTTTGCTGCTCGTTTTTGTCGCTATTAAAATAGCACTGGTGGATTTTCTCATAATCTGCCTTAACACAATACTTCAAACCAATGCAAATTAATGTCCTCTTTTAACTACTTGCGAGCCGTAATTTCAAATGATAACCGTATTGGAAAGGCTATAAGGGAAAGAATCCAACAGGAAACAGAGCTTACTTTGCAAATATGCAACTTTTCAGAAACAGCCTTGTAAGAAAAATAAAACTGCTAATACCGGTTGATCAAAAACTCAGTATAAATTTGAAAACTTAATAAACCACGGAATAATGTAGATAGAGAGGTAAAAATTGACACACATGCTTGGAATGACATGGGGTTTTATTACAACCAAAAAAACCCAATATTGTTAGACGCGTGGAAGATCTCTTGCGCGCGTCGTATGGTGATGACCGTGTGCTCAGCAGCCACTTTCGTCATGCTTGGCCTCCCAGGTCCCCAGACCTCAGTCCGTGCGATTATTGGCTTTGGGGTTACGTGAAGTCGCAAGTGTATCGTCATCAACCAACATTTCTAGGAATGCTGAAAGACAACATCCGACGCCAATGCCTCACCATAACTCCGGACATGCTGTTCACAACATTATTCCTCGACTACAGCTGTTCTTGAGGAATGATGATGGACATATTGAGCATTTCCTGTAAAGAACATCATCTTTGTTTAGTCTTACTTTGTTATGCTAATTATTGCTATTCTGATCAGATGAAGCGCCATCTGTCGGACATTTTTTGAACTTTTGTATTTTTTTGGTTCTAGTAAAACCCCATGTCATTCCAAGCATGTGTGTCAATTTGTACCTCTTTATCTACATTGTTCCGTGATTTATTTAGTTTTCAAATTTATACTGACTTTTTGATCACCCAGTATATAACTCCATAGTGCGCCCAGTTATTGCATACGGGTCAGAGGTATGAACGTTGACAGAACATGATAAGAATGTACTAAGAATCTTTGAGCGGAAAATACTACGCAAAATCTATGGACAAATAATTGAGGAAGAAACCTGTAGAATACGCTACAATGCAAAATTACAAGAGTTAATACAAGGTAGGGACATAACAAAATTTGTGAAATCACAGCAGATACCACGGCTCGGACACGTGGAGAGAATGGCAGAGGATAGAATTCCAAAGGAAATGATGAAAAGTGTGATCCATTTAGCTAGGCGAAAAGGGAGACCTAGAAGAAGATGGATTGACGACGTCGTAGTGGATCTTCCCAGTATGGGAATCCGGGGGTGGAGAAGTGCAGCAAATAACCGAGAAGTGTGGAGGAAAAATCCAAGGCTCACCAAGGGTTGTAGCGCTACTGACGAAGGAGAAGAATAAAAATTTTATGAATATAAACTACTCATTTTTTTAAAAAAAAGGTTTGTTTATAAACGAAAAAATTTATTGCCGCTGCTACGGATAATATTATGTTTCTGTTTTCTTATTCGGTTGTTAATAAAAATAAAAAAAAATTATAACGTAGACCAAACAAATATTGAAAAATACCAATCATTCAGAACTAAAATACCAGTATCGTTTTTAACCAGTCTGATTTTGCCATCCCTATTAAACATGACTTACGCCTTGGAATAAGTAACACATTGGTGTGAGCGGGATTCTCCATGAAGACTTTAATTTTCACCCCAATGCAGTCCGTTTGTGCAACGCCTTAATCCGAGCGGCTTCGAGCGATTAATCTGATTCTGAGAGAATGCGCTCAGGACTAACAAAGAAAATGGCGCCAAGTGAAGTACATAAATATGGTGAGGGTTGAGATACATTTACACCTCTTTGGTTTTTCTACCTACAAACCCTCGCTTATTCCAAAAGAAGCCTGTCCATGATCAAAAATGCACCTTGTGGTGAAAAATTTCAAAAAATGGCATGATCAGTACATTTTCTTTTCTTTTTAGGATGAGGCTGGTAATGCAGTGACTATTATTCCGAGCGCTACAGTACGACAGTATAGAGCATGAAATTTACCACATACAGTAAAAATACCCCTTTTTTTAGAAAACTCCCCCTTTTCACCACAGTTGTTCAACATGTTTCTTGAGGAAGAAAGTAAAATTCTAAAGACACCTTTAAACTGCGTGAATCACAGATAGACGCTAGATAAACTAATATTTAGGCAGTAGATCAGAATGGTTAATAGCCAAAACAATGATGGCTCGCATAAACCCAAAACCGATTAGGTAACGAAGATTTACTCTTTAGGGAGAGTAATCTTACAAGACAGGTTAAGGAAAGGCAACCTACGTTGGGGAAAGATTTTGACAGTGTTGACTGGAATACACTCTTTAAAATGCTGAAGGCAGCACGGGTAAAACAAAGGAAGAAAAAGGCTGTTTACAACATGTACAGAAACCAGACGGCAGTTATAAGGATCGAGGGGCATAAAAGGGAAGCAGTGGTTGAGAACGGGGTGAGACAAGGTTGTAGCTTATCCTTGATGTTATTCATTCTGTACAGTGAACAATAAATGAAACCAAAGAAAAATTTCGAGTAGAAGGGACAAGAAACAAAGACTTCGAGCTTTGCTGATGACATTGCAGTTCTGTCAGAGACGGAAAAGGGTTTGGAAGAGCAGTTGAACGGAATGGACAGTGTATTGAAAGCAATATCAAGACCGACATTAGCACAGCAATAGAAAGATAATGGAATGTAGGCGAATAAAATCGTGTGGTGTTAAGGGAATTAGTATAGAAAACGAAACCCTTAAAGTAGTAGAATAGTTATGCTATTTGGGCAGCAAAATAATTGATGATGACCGATGCCTAGAGAGAATATGAAATGTAGACTGGCAATGGCAAGAAATGCATTTCTGAGGAAGAGAAGTTTGATAACATCGAATATAGATTTAAGTGTTAGAAAGTCTTTTCTGGAGGCATTTGTATGGAGTGTAGCCATGTATGGAAGTGAAACACGGACGGTAAACAGTCTGGACAAGAAGAGAATAGAAGCTTTCGTAATGTGGTGCTACAGAAGAATATTGAGGATTGGATGAGCACACCACGTATGTAATGAGGAGGTGCTGAATAGAATTGGGGAGTCAAAAAATTTGTTGCGCAACTTGATTAAAAGAAGGGACTGGTTAATAGGGCACAATCTGAGACATAAAGCGATCACCACTTTAAAACTTGACGGAAGTTTGTGGTGACAAAATCGTAGAGGCAGGACATGAGATGAACACAGTACGCAGATTCAGAAGGATGTAGGTTTCAGTATTATTTGGAGACGAAGAGACTCGTACATGACAGAGTTGCATGGAGTCCTGCATCAAACCAATCTTCGGACTGAAGATCGCAACAACAATTTCAATTTCCAAAGACAGCAAATACTCTCGGGAAATGCGAAAATGTAACTCATCGACCAACGTAAGCGTTACTGTCAAAATAAACACTGATAACTGCTGACTAATGACTTCCGAATACCGCGAAATTGAATGCCTCCTGGTGGGGGCAGGTATCGCCGTAAGGAGAGAACATAAGCTGAGTGGTCCCACTGACGTAAGCGGCATTGACAAAGGGCAGATCGTTACGGCCCGGCCCGTGGTAACAAGCTTCTCGGAACCAGGGAATGTGGTCAGCTATTCGTCTAAGCGATATTCTCGATGTAGCGAAGCAGCTTAAATCACTTAATAAAGGCAACGCCTCCGGTCCAAAACGTAAACACGTCAGGTTCCTTTCAGAGTATGCTGATACAATAGCCTCATACTTCACAATCATATACAACCGCTCGCTCGTCGAAAGACCCGTACCTAAAGACTGGAAAGCCGAACAGGTCGCACCAATATTCAAGAAAGGAAACAGGAGTAATTCGCTGAATTACATACCCGCATCACTATCGTCCATTTGCAGCAGGATTTCTGAACATATACTATGTTCGAACGTTATGGGTTGCGTCGAAGAGAATGAGTTATTGACAAATGACTCAACTAGCTCTTTATTGTCACGAAGTAATGAGTGTTATCGACAGGGGATGTAAAAACGATTCCAGATTTTTAAATTTCCGGAAGGCTTGTGACACCGCTTCTCACAAGCGACTTCTTATCAAATTGCGTGCCTTCGGAGTATCGTCTCGGTTGTGTAACTGAATTAATTATTTTTTCTCAGAAATTTCACAGATGGCATAGTCAACGAGTAAAACATAAGTAATGTCTGGTGTTCTCCAAGGAAGTGTCATAAGCCCTTTGCTGATGCTGATCTATAGAAAAGATTTAGGAGACAATCTGAGCAGTTCTCTGAGATTATCTACAGATGATTACGTCATTCACCGTCTTATCAAATCATCAGATGATCAAAACAAATTGCAAAACAATTTAGACAAGATATCTGTGTATGGTGTGAAAAGTGTCAATTGACTGTAAAAAATTAAAAGTGTGAAGTCATCTGCATGAGTACTAAAGGAAATCAGCTAAATTTCAGTTACAGAATAAAACACACAAATCTAAAGGCTGTAAAATGAACTAAATACTTAGGGTCTACAATTACGATTAACTTAAATAGAAACGATCACTTAGATAACGTTGTGGGGAATGCAAACCAAACATTGTGATTTATTGGCAGAACATATAGAAAATGCAAGTCTACTAAAGAACCTGTTTACACCACACTTGTCCGCCGTCGTCTAGAATACTGCTGTGCGGTGTGGGACCCGTATCAGATAGGATTGACGGAGGACATGAAAAAATTCAAAGAAGGGCAGCTAGTTTTTTATTATCACGAAACAAGAAAGAGAATGCCACGAATATGATACGTGAACTGATGTGCAATCATTAAAACAAAGGCGATTTACATTGCGGCAGGATCTTCTCATGAAATTTCAGTCACCAACTCTGTCCTCAGAGTGGGAAAATATTTTGTTGCAACCCACCTACATAGGGAGAAATAATCGTCATAATGGAAATGGAAATGCCTTGTGGCTAGGGCCTCCCGTCGGGTAGACCGTTCGCCTGGTGAAAGTCTTCCCGGATGACGCACACTTCGGCGACTTGCGTGTCAATGGGGACGAAATGATGATGATAAGGAGAACATAACACCCAGTCCCTGAGCGGAGAAATACTCCGACCAAGCCAGGAATCGAACCTGGGCCGTTAGGTATGACATTCCATCGCGCTGACCACTCAGCTACCACGGGCGGACATAGTCATAATAAAATAAGAGAAATGAGAACTCGCATGGAAAGACTGATCGTTTTTCCCGAGCGCTGTTAGAGAGCGGAACGGTAGGAAAACAGTTTGAAAGAGGTTCGATGAACCCTATGCCGGGCTCTTAATTGGGAACTGCAGAGTAATCACGTAGACGTAAATGTATGGAGCAGGGTGAAGGGCTGTGAAACCACGAATGGGCGACAAGATACTGGGCGTCAACGTATAGATCGTGGAAGTCGGAGTCTTGCCCGCTCTGTTGCAGATATGGCGGCAGAGTACAGTTCTGGTGCAGGCACCAGTATTTAGATGCACATTGTTCGGCATACATTGTTGACCGTGGGGCTCCACAGCACACGACCCTTACATGTTCCCATGTTCATCCCACGACATCTCAGTTAGAATTGCAGAGAGGAAGACATCATCGAGATTGGGCTGTGGATCAATAGAAACGTGTCACGTGATCTGAATCACATTGTTGTTACACAAAGTCGATCGCGCTCCTAAATGTCGTGATCGAGACGAACGCCATCATGATATTTACATCACCTACAGAACACAGGCCGGCAGGGGGGGGGGGGGGGGAGCATTATGCTACGGGAGATTCACCTGGGCTTCCTTGGGTCCTGATGTAGAACTGAAAGGCACCATGACATCTGTGCACTAAGTGGTTTTTGCGGGAAACCTGCATCCCTCCACGCTTGATTTCTTTCCAACAGCGATGGCATATTCCACCACAATAGCTCTCTGTGCTTCAGTGCTACAGTGGTTTGAGGAGCAGGATAACTGGCGTTGGTGTTTTGGCCACCAGATACACCGGATGTTAACCTAACATCTGAAGCCACATACCTCTGGAAACCTATCAAAGACTTGTTGGATCCATGTAACCCAGAACAGACGATGTGCTGTGTTTCAACCGTGGAGCAACAAGCTATTAAAAAGCTAGGCATATTGTTTTGGCTCACAAGTGTGATCACGATGTATGTTCAGTGCTGTATCTCACAAAATATATTGTATCCATATTTGTTATTCTAGATCTAATGATGGCTTCTGGCTGTACGCGTCATGTTAAGAATTAATAAATATATGTGATACAGATAATTCTATATATACACTGAGTGACCAATATCATGGGATAGCAATGTGTGCATATACAGATGGCGGTAGGATCAAGTACACAATGTATAAAACAGCAGCGCATTGGCGGAGCTGTCATTTGTACCCAGGTGATTCGTATGAAAAGATTTCCGACGTCACTATGGCTGCACAACGACAATTAACAGACTCGAAGTTAGACGCATGGCACATTAAATTTCGTAATTCGTTAGGAAATAACCAGATTTCAGACATTACCTCTTACCAAGGACAACACTGTGGCTAACTGCCTCTACTTAACGACCGAGCAGCAGCGTTTGCCTAGCGTTGTCAGTGCAAACAGTTAGGAAATACTCTGTGAGTTAACCACAGAAATCAATGTGGGACGTACGACGAATGTATCCGTTAGGACAGTGCGGTGAAATTTCTGTTTACTACGAAATGAGAACACACGACCGACCCGGATGCCTTTGCTAACAGCAACCACATCTCTTGGACTTTACGCGACTAGAAAACCGTGGTCTAGGCAGATGAGTTCCGATTTCATTTGGTAAGAGCCGATGGTAGGGTTTGAGTGTAACGCAGACCCCACGAAGTCATGGACCCAAGTTGTGAACAAGGTACCGTGCAAGCTGGTGGTGGCTACACAATGATGTGGGCAGGGTACTCTGGTTCAAGTGGACTGATCATTGACTGAAAATCATTTTCGGCTACTTGGAGGCCGTTTGGAGCGATTGATGGATTTCACATTCCCAAACAACGATGGATATGTTTCCGGGGCACAAGTGTTCTTGAATGGTTTGAAGAACATCCTGGACAATTCGAGCAAATAATTTCGCCACCCAGATCGCTGGACATGAATTCCATCGAACATTTATGATACATAATCGGGAAGTCCGTTCGTGCATAAAATCCTGCACCGGCAACACTTTTGGAATTATGGACGGCTATAGGGCATCACGGCTCAGTATTTTTGCATGTTGTCGAATTGGTGCACTACGCCGGGGATTAGGAGATCCGACATGGTAGTGTAACCCCACGACTTGTGTCATCTCATTGTACTTTCAATGAATTTTTACACTGTCTTCGATATGTGTTGGTAAGTTTCAGCGCTCTTGTCTACAGTAGGACATCGTGTCTAAATGTTCTCGAGCTTTACTGTGCGAACCCTAATCATGCGGTACAATCTACAGTTTACATTTTTGGATTCCATTTGACAAAAACTAAAAACTCCTGTTGTGAACCTCACTTGTTAATCTCTGGTATCTTTCTAAATGCGTAGTAACCAAGCGTCTGCACATACTTCGATTTAATGATTTTCATTCTTCATTTTATTGCCATAATCATAGGAACACCAACGGTTGGAAGTACAGTAAAATGGGTAGGTTGAGCTAGAGAGTTCTCTGGAATTTCTGTAAGCTGGTACGCTAGTCAGGGAAGATGGAATCGCTAGCATTAACGATTAGGGGACTGGTAGAAACGATCTGGGAATATTCTAAGTATGGTCAGTGTGTACAGTGTGTTACATTAACTCACCGACATAGTCAGTCGGCTCCGACAGAAAGGATAATTTTTCCTGAAGAGACATTTCTTAATCAACGTTTATGAGTTACTTACGTATCACTCCATAATCAGCTCGTGGTTAATTCTTCTGCTTCCAGCCCCGCACATGTGATATACACTTGACGAACTGAATTCAGAACTGACTACGAATTACATCACTGATTTGATGCTTTACGACTGGCGAGGGTCAATGGACCAGATGCTCGAGATACATACGTGCATTAGGTCCTTAACAGCATACGCCCGCAGTACTCTCCCTGCACTTCATCAACGCTTTCTTCGCGAAACGGACAGTCTGAACATGTTGGTCATATATGACATCATTTGAGAGAACTGGATTTTGTGAATGTGGAGACAGAGAAATTTAGTGCTTCACCTTCACCGCTTGGGTTATTTACTGTTGTTGCACATGCTGTAGGAACGGCCATGTAGCGTTTGGGGTAGATAAAAAAGTCATCGTATAGCGATATACACATACAGATGGCAGCAGTATCGCGAACGCAAGATATGAAATAGCGATGGTGGGGCTGTCATTTGTATTGAGGTGATACACATGGAAAGATTGTCGACGTGGCTATGGTCGCACGATGAGCACTAACAGAGTTTGAACGCTGAATGGTAGTTGGAGCTAGACGCATGGGACATTGAATCTCGGAATCGTTTGTGAATTCAGTATTCCGACATCCGCAGTGTCAAGAGTGTGCCGAGAATACGGAATTTCAGACATTACCTCTCAGCACGGACAACGTAGCGGCCGACGATCTTCTCTTAACCATCGAGAGCAGCGGCTTCTGCGTAGATTTATAAGTGCTAGCAGTCAAGCAACAGTGCATTGAATAACACCAGAGATCAATGTAGGACGTAAGACGAACGTATCCGTTAGGAAAGTGCGGCGAAATTTGGCATTAACGAGCTACGTCAGCAGACGACTGACGCAAATGCCTTTGCTATTAGGACGACATCGCTGTTGGGCTCGTGACGATACCGGTTGCAACCTAGACGAATGGAAAACCGTTGGCCTGGTTAGATGAGTACCGAATTCAGGGACCCAGCTTGTTTTTAAGGCACTGTGCAAGGTGGTGATGGTTCCATAATTGTATGGGCTCTGCTGAGGTAGAGTGCAATGGGTCATCTGGTCCATCTGAACCGATCACTGACTGGAAATGGTTACATTCAGCTACGTGGATACCATTTGTAGCCACTATTGGTCTTCATGTTCCCAAATAACGATTTTCTGTCACCAGGCCATAATTTTTTCGCAAATTGTTTTAAGAACATTCTGGACCGCTTTAGCGAATGATTTGGCCCCAGAGATGCCCGACGTGAATCCCATCGAACATTTATGGGACTTAATGTAGGGGTCAATTCGTGCACAGAGTCCTGCACAGGCAACACTTTCGATACTGTGGACAGCTATGGAGGCAGCATGGCGCAGTGTATCTGCAGAGGACTTCCAACGATTCGTTGAATCCATGCCACGCCGAAATATTGCACAACATCGGATAAAAGTAGGTCCGACATGATATTAGGTGGTATCTCATGACTTCTGTAACCTCAGTATATAGCAGAATTTATTACCTGCATGTGTACAACAGTCACACGAATCAAGAACCATGACTACCGAGTTTCGTACATCGTATGGAAAAACTTTAGTCGTTTCTTCTTTAAAATACTCATGACGCTGTTTTCCACGCATACGAGTTTTAGCCTACTTAACATGTTCCATTTATAGCTCTGAGTGCAAGAACCCTTACGCGAATAGCATTAAATCCTGCCTTGAGATTTTTAAAATTTTTTGATTACAGACTAATAATACCATCCTCAATCCATGTGCTTCTGCCAACACGCTTAAGTGGGATAGCTCGTCAGAATTAAAATACATTCCAACTATGGAACTTCAAGACGTAGTAATTGTTCGCTAAGTGCTGTAACCACTGGATCCATCTGTAATGAGTTTGATGATTGGAATGTATACCGCAGAGACAGGCTGGACAGTGAAGGGGGAGGCGTGTTTATAGCGATAAGAAGTGCAATAGTATCGAAGGAAATTGACGGAGATCCGAAATGTGAAATGATTTGGGTGAAGGTCACGGTTAAAGCAGGCTCAGACATGGTAATTGGATGTCTCTATAGGCCCCCTGGCTCAGCAGCTGTTGTGGCTGAGCACCTGAAGGATAATTTGGAAAATATTTCGAGTAGATTTCCCCACCATGTTATAGTTCTGGGTGGAGATTTTAATTTGCCGGATATAGACTGGGAGACTCAGACGTTCATAACGGTTGGCAGGGACAAAGAATCCCGTGAAATATTTTTAAGTGCTTTATCTGAAAACTACCTTGAGCAGTTAAACAGAGAACCGACTCGTGGCGATATCATATTAGACCTTCTGGTGACAAACAGACCCGAACTATTTGAAAAAGTTAACGCAAAACAGGGAATCAGCGATCATAAAGCGGTTACGGCATCGATGATTTCAGCCGTAAATAGGAATATTAAAAAGGGTAGGAAGATTTTTCTGTTTAGAAAAAGTGACAAAAAGCAGATTTCAGAGTACCTGTTGGCTCAACACAAAAGTTTTGTCTCAAGTACAGATAGTGTTGAGGATCACTGGACAAAGTTCAAAACCATCGTACATAATGCGTTAGATGAGTATGTGCCAAGCAAGATCGTAAGAGATGGAAAAGAGCCACCGTGGTACAACAACCGAGTTAGAAAACTGCTGCGGAAGCAAAGGGAACTTCACGGCAAACATAAACATAGCCAAAGCCTTGCAGACAAAGAAAAATTACGCGAAGCGAAATGTAGTGTGAGGAGGACTATGCGAGAGGCGTTCAATGAATTCGAAAGTAAAGTTCTATGTACTGACTTGGCAGAAAATCCTATGTCAAAGCGGTAGGTGGGTCAAAACAAAATGTCCAGACACTCTGTGACCAAAATGGTACTGAAACAGAGGATGACAGACTAAAGGCCGAAATACTAAATGTCTTTTTCCAAAGTTGTTTCACAGAGGAAGATTGCACTGTAGTTCCTTCTCTAGATTGTCGCACAGATGAAAAAATAGTAGATATCGAAATAGACGACAGAGTGATAGAGAAACAATTAAAATCGCTCAAAAGAGGAAAGGCCTCTGGACCTGATGGGATACCAGTTCAATTTTACACAGAGTACGCGAAGGAACTTGCCCCCCTTCTTGCAGCGGTGTACCGTAGGTCTCTAGAAGAGCGTAGCGTTCCAAAGGATTGCAAAAGGGCACAGGTCATCCCCGTTTTCAAGAAGGGACGTCGAGCAGATGTGCAGAGCTATAGACCTATATCTCTAACATCGATCAGTTGTAGAATTTTGGAACACGTATTGTGTTCGAGTATAATGACTTTTCTGGAGACAAGAAATCTACTCTGTAGGAACCAGCATGGGTTTCGAAAAAGACGGTCATGTGAAACCCAGCTCGCGCTATTCGTCCACGAGACTCAGAGGGCCATAGACACGGGTTCACAGGTAGATGCCGTGTTTCTTGACTTCCGCAAGGCGTTCGATACAGTTCCCCACAGTCGTTTAATGAACAAAGTAAGAGCATATGGACTATCAGACCAATTGTGTGATTGGATTGAGGAGTTCCTAGATAACAGGACGCAGCATGTCATTCTCAATGGAGAGAAGTCTTCCGAAGTAAGAGTGTTTTCAGGTGTGCCGCAGGGGAGTGACATAGGACCGTTGCTATTCACAATATACATAAATGACCTTGTGGATGACATCGGAAGTTCACTGAGGCTTTTTGCGGATGATGCTGTGGTGTATCGAGAGGTTGTAACAATGGAAAATTGTACTGAAATGCAGGAGGATCTGCAGCGAATTGACGCATGGTGCAGGGAATGGCAATTGAATCTCAATGTAGACAAGTGTAATGTGCTGCGAATACACAGAAAGATAGATCCTTTATCATTTAGCTACAAAATAGCAGGTCAGCAACTGGAAGCAGTTAATACCATAAATTATCTGGGAGTACGCATTAGGAGTGATTTAAAATGGAATGATCATATAATGTTGATCGTCGGTAAAGCAGATGCCAGACTGAGATTCATTGGAAGAATCCTAAGGAAATGCAATCCGAAAACAAAGGAAGTAGGTTACAGTACGCTTGTTCGCCCACTGCTTGAATACTGCTCAGCAGTGTGCGATCCGTACCAGATAGGGTTGATAGAAGATATAGAGAAGATCCAACGGAGAGCAGCGCGCTTCGTTACAGGATCATTTAGTAATCGCGAAAGCGTTACGGAGATGATAGATAAACTCCAGTGGAAGACTCTGCAGGAGAGACGCTCAGTAGCTCGGTACGGGCTTTTGTCAAAGTTTCGAGAACATACCTTCACCGAAGAGTCAAGCAGTATATTGCTCCCTCCTACGTATATCTCGATAAGAGACCATGAGGATAAAATCAGAGACATTAGAGCCCACACAGAGGCATACCGACAATCCTTCTTTCCACGAACAATACGAGACTGGAATAGAAGGGAGACCCGAAAGAGGTACTCAAGGTACCCTCCGCCACACACCATCAGGTGGCTTGCGGAGTATGGATGTAGATGTAGATGTAGATACATGTGGCCAGAGATCTGTCGTCCTGAAGAGCACTGAATAGATGGCGTAGGAACGGTATTTGTACGCGACGAACCATAAAATTAGGACCACCAGCTTAATACCGGATTGGCCTACCTTTAGAACGCAGTACTGTGACTATTCTGTGTGTCATGGGTTTATGTTTCTACTCGCAGGTCACGCAATTTAAGAATATTACGAGGCGGTCGTTTATGGGTGAGGAGCTGGCGCGTGACATCAAACGCAGATACGTTCTACCGGGCGCAGATAAGCTGAATTTGGTAGCCAAGACATCAACATGAATTCACTGTCATGCTCATCAAAGCACTGTAGCACCATTCTGGGGGACAGTTTGCTACACCTCTACGTTAACAGCCGTGGCAGTGTGGCTGGTTGTTACAGTCTTACAGTTCATGTCAGAGTCGCACGGCAACGTTTACGACGTCAGGCACGCGGGTCGGGATTCTAATTGCTCAGCTTGCGTCTTTTGAAGTTGACGTTCCTCTCGCAGAAGATGACGCACGGTCGTGGTTCTGTTTATGGTTTGGCACTTCAACTGTAGTGGTAAATGTCTATGTCAGCTTTTCAAGTAATGAGTACAACGAAACATCCCCTTAGAAAAATTATAAATGACAGTGCTGGTAAACCTCTTACGTTATTTTTCTTTATTTTTTTTTAATTTTTTTTTTTTTTTTTTTAGCGGAACGCAAATTGACTTTCAATAATCCCTACAAAAGAACGGTTCTGACTAACAACAACCTACACCTGTTGTATCGATAAGTGTGTGCATTTGATATATTTGTTAGCGTTAGTATAAAAAATGTTTAACAAATATGTATTGGCCAATGCCCAAAACAATTTGAAAATTTTTTGTGGGTTGCATGGGGGCTATGTACGTAGGCTGTTTAGGTTTTTATGTTGGTAACGCCACGTAGCGCTCTGTATGAAATTCACTGACTGTGCTGTGTGCAGCCTGTGGCTGGTTGGCGCAGTTGGATGTGAACACTACGTAGCGTTGCGCTGTTGGAGGCGAGCCGCCAGCAGTGGTGGATATGGGGAGAGAGATGGCAGAGTTTTGACTGCCAGCTAAATGAAGGATTCTAACTACTGAAGGCACTAACTACTGATAGGCATACTTAGCAAATGAAAGATTTTTATGGAGAACAAACAATGTATTTACCTTAATAGTGTTCAGGAGTCATTATATATCAGTTCATGACATCTGGTCTTAAAAATTTCGTTTTTCTGACGGACACACTTCCAGAACTCTGCCATCTCTCTCCCCACATCTACCACTGCTGGCGGCTCACCTCCAACTGCTCAACGCTACGCACTGTTCACATCCAACTGCCCAACACTACAATAGCGAATATTCCAACAATGCAAATCAGCCACAGACAGCACACAGCACAGTCAGTGATTTTTATACAGAACGCTACGTGGCGTTACCAACATAAAAACCTAAACAGCCTACTTACAACATAAATGGCTTTAGGGATGCTATTAATTTATCCAGCGTTACAATTCTTGCCAAAACACTGGTCGTAGTACAGTCACTAATGTTAACGCTGATTATACTTGTACATGAATGACTGCTTCTTTCGATCTTCTAATCGAAACTTAAGCTCTTTAATCATAACGAACTTCACAGTTTAATTCACTTTATCATTAATTATCATCCTGAGTGATGAAGGATCGTCTACTAAGATTGTGAACTTCCGATGCCAGTGAATTCGTACTCACAGCTGTTCGCAGTGGCAGAAGCTATGCATATATTTTGTCAGCTGTTGTGGAATATAATGCTATAAGGCTACCATATAAGGCCATGCATTGGTCATTCAATGAGTCGTGGCGTTGCTGTCTCCATGTGAATAGTCACGCCTTAGCTCGCAATCACGAGGCAATATGCCATCCAACAGCAAGGCTTACGACATATTGCACAACATTAAGGTTCTCCTTGGGCCAGTTAGCGATAAATGTTATAAGTTGTCGTGCAAGTTGGTGTCATCGACGTCGGGGAAGCCATCAAGCAGGAAGGGATTATAGGTGACCTGCAATAATTTTCATGTAGTCCACAGCTGTCATTGGGCCTTCAGGTACTACCACAGGTCCCAAGAAAGCCGATGGAATTTCTGAGATAGCGTAATACTTTCCCCCAATGGCCTACATCCATGGCGCTGTATGTTTCGAATGGATGACTGCGTATGCGGACACTACTACCAACCTGGTGCAAAAATTAACTTTGTTCATCCGATCAGGCGTCACGTTTTCTCTGATCCAATGTCCAGTTTTGATGATTTCGTCCCCACTGCAGCCATAAAAGACGCTATTGTTGGATCAACATGGGAACCCATGGGTACCACCTGCTGTGGGGCCCCGTACTCAACAACGTGCGCCAGAAGGTGTGCTCCGAAATACTTGTACCTGCACCTATGTTGTGTTCTGTCGTCGTATCTGTCCTCTACCACAGATTGTAGCACGTCCTCTTAAAAAACACATTGTAAACAAAGGAAGAAGCAAAGATAATCTTTGTCACAGCCTTCTAGACTCATTTGCAGTTAGTTTCGATTGTGTGAACGAAAATATAACGCACAAAAAATTTCTAGCGTAAAGAAGGTGTGGATCACAGCATAGAAAGAGGGGAAATGGTATGCGCAGACGCCCAAACAAACTTTTTAAAAACACATTTTTAGCCAGAATTCGATTATGAAACTGCGCTATGTAAATCTTAAAGAATCAATCTAATAAATTACGTAATAAAAAAATTCGAATTTTTTTCGCAATTTTGCCTTACATCTGCCCATGATTCCTTTGATGAGCCATGGATGTCCACCAACTTTTCGTCTACTCGTGGTTTCAGAATCCTTCAAACACTTTCTGTAGATGTTCACGACAGCAGCACGGGAACAGTCCACCAGCTTCGACATTTTTCCAGTGCTAGTTCCCAGGCAACAGCTTGCTCACTATCGCGTGAGCCACGCTTATGAAAAAAACAGTTATTCGTGATTTTATGCACGCATATTTTTAGCGTTTCAAAGTGATACATAAACAAGAAACATTTTCTACAATGAAGCAGCTTGTAGCAGTAATTTAGCGTACTCGACTGTCAAAGCTGAGTTTCGAAAATAATCAACCGAATCCTTTGTGAATGCAATGAAAAGGACTAATCCTCTCGAAAAACGACCACCACAGAACAATAATTTTGTAATACGTTCGGAACCAGCCCTGAAATAATTATCCTTGATGAAAGTGTGCAGCTCTGGCTTTTCCCACAAGTTCTTTAAAATATTACTGAAGCTGACCGTGTCTCATTCACTGCAGATCACGCGCGTAAGTTGACAACTAAATTATGTTTGGGAGGCAGCCGCCACTTTCATGCCAGTAATATCTGGCAGTTAGACCTGCCGGACACGTAAGCATACTTTAAACTCATTAAAATTCATTTCGGGAACGAAACCCTCGCCGTGATAACTGGCTCTCCGCACAGCACCGGCCTAAAGGTTAAGCAACTTTCCAGCAGCGCGTTTGCAAAATATTGTCACGCGACTCACGCCCAGGAAATACTTCAGAAGTCTCTTCTTACAAGTTTGGTTAACTGTTTTGTAAAAGGAAAGGTTAACAACGCTTCGTGCTCCGTACAGTAAAGTACGTTACGGCCTTTGGAAACAGTAACGGGCTAGTACTAAACTAAATTTCTCACGATTAAAATCGCCACATATGATATTAGTATTATTATGGTTCTGTAAATTACTAACAAATGATTTACGGAGTTTTATAATGATTACTATTTCAACTAAAACTTTTGGAAAGCTATTTGTTTGTTACGTGGTCAAGGGTGTGTGAGGTGACTAAATAAATGTGTAAAAATTATACATCAGGAAATTGGGCACCAAACACACTATACGGTCTCCTGGAATGCCATAAATGAAAATATTTGAAAAAAAAAACTGTCAGAGAGCGTCAAGTGCAAAGTGCCGTAAGTTCTAAGACTCATTGATAAATAGTGATAACGAACAGTCTAACAGACAATATCAGTATACAAAGACGCTATAAAGAAAAGAGCGGTGGATGTCAGTTGTCTAGTGTGAATTTATCATTCTTGTCTTGGATACTGTGCGAAGCGTTCGATTGCTATTATCTGCTCAGGTCTGTAAAATGTACTGTCTGTAAGTTAATATGAAAATATATTGAGTATTGTTAAATATAAATGTTTTTCATTCAAGTGAAATAGTATCCCGTGACACATATTAGAGTAATGGACGATATTTGCCGTCAATAAATCCTTTAGAGTATTTGACTTACTTGATTGTTGGCCGCCATTACGGCATACGGTAGGATTTTGTTTCAATACGCCTACAGGAGCCATTATTATCAGAGGACAAATGGCGAATTTCCTGACTTTGTCATAGCTTTAAATGTTTATCAAAAAAGATTCCAATAATTTTCAGCTATTACGTCCATACCAGTGCACATAAGTAAGTTAACATGTACCCACCTCAAAAGACATTTCTGTTTTATAGAAGGAAAGGTATTAAACTACAATAAGGAACAGTGCTTCACGTCTCCTCACCCATGAAACACATGACCTCATGTTCTCCACTTAGAACGACTAATGTGACGTGACAACACGCCCAACGTAATGTCGCGTGAAAAGAGAAAGCTAAGCTTTAAGCCCCATTATTTTATTTTGAAAAATAAATCGTAGAAACCCACTACAGCAAAATATACCCCACACATCTACTCGTTATAACATGCTAAAGCATATGGAGGGAACTAAAACTGGCGATACCTTAAAATTTTTAATCGCTGGAGATTTATATTTTTGATATCATTACAAATGCATTTATTAATTCAGATCACAAATTTAGTAGTCTATTTAAGTCCAGTTTCGCCTATACTTGTGAATCATCTTTAGATAATCTAAAATGTTCATAATTTTTTGCGTTTGCTTAATTATTCATTCACTACAGTTAGTTTCTAGCAATACAATTCACGTTAAATAACGTAACGTTGTAGCACGATATTTTCCGTTTTATGGTATTCTTCCTGTGCTAAATTTTAACTAAAGTTTACGATACCTATCAATTAAATGTGTTTTTTTTTTCACTTCTACAATTGCAATCTTAACAGTTAGTTGCCTTTAGGCTGACCTGTATGCTGTTTTATATGACGTCATCTTCTGTTCCTGTTTGGGTCTCCATTACCTCTCATAGAACAAGAGGTTAGGCTTTTCGCGCTACTCTACCCAGTTTTACTTGTTTTCTTCTCTGTGGTGTTACTAGAATAATGTCAGTTACGTATTACACCGCTATTGCAGCCATAATTACACTTACAGTCATACAAATCCCATGACTATGTCCACCACGTTGTGTTTATTGCATTACCAACGACTACTAATACTTCGGCTACTAACAGTGTACTGCTGCTGCACGTATTTTATCTTAGTAGCGCACATTTTACTTTTAAAATGCCTCTAAGCACAATGGGACTTAACATCTGAAGTCATCATTCCCGTAGACTTAGAACTACTTAAACCTAAGGACATCACACACATCCATGCCCGAGGCAGGATTCCAGCCTGCGACAGTAGCTGCCGCGTGGTCCCGGACTGAAGCGCCTAGAATCTCTCGGTGACAACGGCAGGCATTTTTTTTAACTTTGAAACTGATTTAATCAGTTTATCCTGAAACACGGTTCTATATGAAACATGACTGTGCGTGATACTATTTGCGGTAAGCTGCCCTGTGCTAGTTACTTGCCTGAGCTGTAACCCACTCACACAAAAGGAGTATAAATTACGAAACGAGAATTTGTCTTACAGATAGCTGGAGGTAAATTGATGAGAACAGATAGTTACTGACCTAAGAAATTTGTTATAGCGCCAAATCAGAGAATACAAAGTAATAAATCAGTGAAACCGGAGGATAGTGGAGCTCGTGGAGGTGACAAAATCAAACATCGTTTGATAATTGTCTGTGCATGTGCATTAGCATAAGACTGACAAAATAAAGGTCTTACAAAGTAGTAGCTGGTCTATGTCCCAACTTACACTCTTAAAACCTATGCCATATGTTTGTGTCAATAAAAGGTAATAAAATATCGTAACAATACACAAAATTTGAGAAAAGTGACACGAGGAACATGTTTTTAAGATTAGCTCCGGACGAATTCTATTACTTGTTCATATCCCTTTGTTTGAAGATACTTAACTATTGTATCCATACCATATGGTATTCACTAGACACTTTTGCACTTTTTCTGTAGCATGTTCCTTAGTGAACGTTATTTGGGTCGGTGATTATTAGTGCACTGAGGATTTTGAAGAACATTATGGTTTTACGGCCTCCAAAACGCTGTTGGACAATAAGCCCTGAGCGTTTCCGCTTCAATTGAAGCTTCCACTCTTCTACAATTTGTAAACAGATAGGAGAACATCCAGTATTATTTCCTGCAAGCTGTTTTGAATCATCTCATAGATTTGAACGAATTTCTCCCAGGTACGATGTAGATGAAAACTGCTCAATTTCTCTTTTTTTCCTGCGGCAACCTGTTAATCTTTATAGCTTCATATCTCAAGCAACTTATCCATTCAGTCTGATATATCACGCTTAATCATATAGTAGCTCTGACACATAAACACAAATCTAGTCCTTATGCTGCTGTAGTAGAGGTCATCACACCTAAGGCTGGCTTGATTCAGATCTCCATTTCTGTCGCTTGCCAGCAAATCTCTTTGTTTAAGAATAACTACGGCATGCCAAATCATCACCAATTCGCTTTCTGTGTGTTCGTACCAACGACTACCCTTGAAATTCTCTCTTTCTATCATACTTTATGAAACGAACTCATGTCACCTTTTTTTACCCAGATATTCTATGTGTTTATGCAATTTAATACATTGAGATGGCAAAAGTCGTGGGATACCGCTTAATATCTTATCGGACCTGATTTTTCCAGGGATAGTGCTGCAACTTGACGTGCATGGACTCAACAACACGATGGAAGTCACCTACATATATACTGAGCCATGCTGCCTCTATAATCGTCCATAACTGCGAAAGTCTTGACGCTGCAGGATGGTGTGGCGAACTGACCTCACTATTGTGTCCAAAAATGTTCCATGGGATGCATGTCGGGCGATCTTGGCGGCCAAACTGTTCCATCGAATTGTCCACAATGTTCAACCCAATGGCGAACAACTGTGGCCTGATGACATGGCGCACTGTCATCCATAGGAATTCAATCTTTGTTTGGGTACATGACGTCCATAAATGGATGAAAATGGTCTCAAAGTAGCCGAACATAAACATTTTCAGTCAGTTCAGTTGGACCATAGGACGCACTCCATTCTACATCAACACAGCGCACACCATCATGGAGTCACGAGCATGCACAATGTCTTATTTACAACTTGGGTCCATGGCTTCGTGGGGTCTACGCCACACTCGAACTCTACCACCAGCTCTTACCAACTGAAATCAGAACTCAGCTGGGAATCCACCGTTTTCCAATCATCTAGAGTCCAACCAATATGGTCACGAGCCCGGAGACTTGCTGCAGACGATGTCGTACTCTTGGCAAAGGCACTCACGTCGGTCGTCTGCTGCAATAGTCCATTGACGCCATGTTTCGCCACACTGTTCTAACATATACATTCATCGTGCGTCCAACATTCATTTCTGCGTTTATTTTATGCAGTGTTGCCTTTCTGTTAGCACTGACTTCTCTACGAAAACGTTGCTACTCTCGGTCTTTAAGTGGAGGCCATCGGTCAGTGTGCTGTCTGTGGGGAGAGATAACACCTGAAATTTGGTATCCTGGGCACACTTTTGAAACTGTGGATCTCGGAATATTGAATTTCCTAACGATTTTGGAAATGGAATATCCAATGCGTCTAGCTCTAACCACCATTCCACGTTCAAAGTCTCTTCATTCACGTCGTGCGGTCATATCCACGTCGGAAACCTTTTTACATGAATCACCTGAGTACAAATAACAGCTCCACTAATTCACAGCCGTTTTATAACTTGCGTAAGAGATACTGTCGCTATCTGTTGACACTGATGAGCCAAAATATTATGACCACTGTCCACCGCGACGTTGGATGCCGGCTGCTGGCGTTGCGGGCACGTGACGCGATATGTAGGCGAAACAGATACAGAAAGTGATCAACCTATGGAAGATATGGGCTGCAAATGCAGAAATATATTGAGACAAGTGACTTGGACGAAGGGCAGACTATTATTGCGTAAGCCTGTGAATGAGTATCTTTAAAACGGCGAATCTGGTCGAATGTTCACATGCTACTGTAGTGAGCATGTACCGAAAGAAGTACAAGATAGTAAACTACTATTAGGCGCTAAATGGTTGGACGTCCACGACTCTTAACAGAACGTGGGGTTCGGAGGCTTGTCTGCTCTGTAAAGTAGGAAAGATGATGATCTGTGGCATCTCTGCCGAAACAGCACAGTTATGGTACACACACGTGTTTCAGAGCACACCGTTCATAGTATATTGTTGAACATGGAGCTCTGCAACAAACCTCCCACACGTGTTCACATGTTGACCAATGACTTCATCAATTACGATTGCAGTCGACACGGGACTATTGAGATTCGACCGTCGATCGATGGAAACGTGCCGGGTTTTCGGATGAATTATATTTTTGCTACGCTAGGTCGATGGTCGTCTCCACAAACGCCGTCATCGACGTGAACAGAGGCTCAAAACCTGCCGCGCGCCACGGACGCAAGCTGGTGAGAGCAGTGTTATGCTATATCAGACATTCTCCTGCGCTTGCATGTGACCTGTGGTAGTAATCGAAGACGCACTGACGTTTCGGACCACCTGCATCCCTTCATGCTTAATGTTTTCCCCGATGACAATATCTACTTCAGCAGTATAATTGTCCGTGTCTCGGAGTCAGAACCGTGCTGCAGTGGTTTGAGGCGCATTAAACTGAACTCACGTTGATGTTTCGGAGACCAAATTCGCCTTATGTAAATTCTATGGAATTCAACTAGGACGCTATCGGGCACCATTACCGAGTACGCAAATCAGCAGTCCGTTATTAACGCGAATTGCGTGACCTGTGCCTAGACATCTAATGCCATACCTCCACAGACCTACCAACAAACTATCGGAGGCCTGATAGGCAGAATCAGTGGTGTATTTCGATCCGAAGACGGACAAATAAGCTATTAAGCAGGTGGTCTTAATGTTTTGGCTCCTAAGTGTATGTGTATAACGCAGTCACATGAGTTCTGTCATCTCAGTGTATGTCTTTCGTGTTATGATGACGACGAACGAATCGTCGCCAGTGCTGACTGGTGGCCATTGCTAAATAGAAACATATAAATAGCAGCAGGTTTGTCAGTAACGTCCATAAGGTACTGGATGCATGGTCTGGACCTGAAACGACTAAAATAATTAGAAGTCGTTGCTAAAAAATAATATATATTGTAGTTAACTGGCTGTAGAGGATTCTTCTTGGTTGCATACATATAATTATAAACAGGTAACTATTGAGGCCTCACTTAGGCCATACGATATTAAGCGCCATGTTAGAGGTTTCTTCCTATCAGCTGAAGGCTGTGCTACTTTACTACTTGACGTCACGAGCAAGAGTGGAGGAGAGCTCGCTAGCAGCTTGATACAAGCCACGGAGCGGCGCTAGCGGCGCTGGTCGCGACTCGCGGGTTCAACGATACGAATACGGACAGCGGTCGATAACTGCAACCCCTAACAAGTGTGGTATCGAACGTTGATACCACACTTCGTTAACCCTTTTTTTTCTTTGAAACGTTATAGGAAGTCTTACCCGACCAATCCACCTTCAGTATTCTCTTGCTATATACGGTATTTCGGAGACTTTTGACAGTTTCATTTCGGCCTCCCACGTTGTTTCTGACCCACACCCCCGGAATTAGACAGGGTGTCGTTCACATAGTGGGATATTTCTACAGGATGACTTTTTGACATTCTCAAGCAGACCTGTGCACTGTCTTCCGGTGAGTACTATCTTTATATCCATTCCCTCTTTATGGCTAAGATCATTACGGAAGCAACTGAAGAAGCAGTTGCAGAACCAGCAGTCAACAATCCGTCTTTGTGGATGATACGTTCCTAATCTGATATCATCTACAAGATCCTTGTAAAATTTTAACTCGCTGCCCCAAAACGTTGGGTTTACGATGTTGACGAAAGAAAACGGCCATTTCTGGTCGTGCTTGTCACACAAAGCCAGGGAGTCACTCTGGGACACGTCATTTACCGTAAACCAACGTATACAGATTTGTGCTTGCATGCCTCCAGCTATCTCGCCCCATCATAACATATCAGACGTTAGGATGGTCTCAGGAAGGCAACAAGGCAGATTACTGAAATCTAAACGTGAAGCGTGTGCTGTTATTCGATTTCTTCGTGTTTAGGGATGTAAAGTATCTGCAGTTCATCGACGAATGTGTAATGTTACAGTAAAACTATCATGAGTGACAGCATAGTGCGGCGATCGTGCAGGAACTTTGAAGCAGGTCATGATGTAGGCGTTCAGGGAAAGAAGTGAGTGTCAGTCGGTGATCTTGTTTAGTGAGTGGATTAGGGTCGGTTCACAATTTCTGTGTTTAGTGAATCGTTTCCCGAAATTTCAAGGTCAGTTCCCTGTACCGTCCTGAATGAGTAGAATTGCGCTCTACCAGAGCTACGTTTCGGTCGTTTTCGTAAAATACATAAAGTACATAAAAATGGTAGGATTACCGGCAGTATCGGTAGCACTGGTACGGAAAGAAACATAAATCAACGTGTGAGAGAGAAACATGCGACCGACGACGTCGCTTTATTTTTTATTTGTTTGTTTGTTTTACAGATAATTAGAACCACACATTGCTCTGTAATAGTACAGTGTGTATTCTGCATCCTTAAAAATATGAATTGCATTTTATCGGTATTAAAAATTAGTTGATCTCGTACTTCTGTGCTTGTCAAGCCAAAGCAGTTACTTTTGATGCAAATACAGTTAACATGCACAAATATAAAAAAATATATATGTTATTATTGTTGTTCTTGTACACAATTGAAAGTTCTTCATTGTGATCAATGGCAAGAGTTTACTGTTATTATTGATAAGTGCCAAAGCCGTTGAATAACGGAAACATGTTTCATATAAACTCGACGAAGCGTTGAAGAGATGTTTGATTTGTTTTTCTTTTGCTATTATTTAATTTTACCTTTTTTGAGGAAATTGACTTTTCTAACGCTTAAATCTTTATTTTTGTTTTACTTGCACTACAACATTCCAATTTCACGTTACAAATGAACAATTTTCAAATAAAACCAGAATGAAACATTGAAAATTTGAATTTTCGTATAAATACTATTCATTTTCAAGTAACAAACAGGAGGATAACTATGCACGACACAAATGTTTTGTATGTTAGTTTATAGGCGGTTCACCGCTTCTGGTTTCTGTGGGAGCCTAGTAAGATGCTGATCACATAGGCAAACAAAGTCACCGAAACTAGGTAACGCCAGATTGGTATGCAACACACCTGATGTACAGGTAATGCAGTTACAATATCAACTAACAAAGGCTACTAGGAAAACTAACGTAGATGTAGTTAAGCGTTGCAAATAACACAGTCTTGAATTTGACTGTGATTTACATTTCGTGGCTGATCGGACCTTGAAAAAAGAAAAAAAAAAGAAAAGAAAAGGGCGCACATAACGAGCCCTTTTCACTTCTCCTTGCTATAATATCGTTCCTACATCTTCTTTCTTTACGTACCAGTAACCCTCTCCCCACCACCAATTCCTTAAACGATCTATCCTCCATTTATAAAACGGCTTGAGTTGCTCTGTTCTAAGAAAAACTAGTTTTTATGTATTCCAATGTAATTGACGTCTTATCTCGTGTCGTACACTGATGGAGTTTTGCGTGTGCATTCGGTGGTATATCTGTATCCTGTCTACAAAATGTGTGGCGAATTGAGTTGATATTAAAGAAGTAATAAATTGAAACGTCGTGCTTAATGCTGAAGTTGTATGGCATTAACAGTGAAAATGTAGTAAGAGATAAACGTTTTTCCTTTCATTATTTTGTGCGGTGAGTCAGCTTCAAAAAAATTTCCGAAAGGTTTCACATTATGTGTAAAGATTGTTTGAAAGTGCTAATTGCTCTCGGTCTCAAATACTTGTTAAATATAGACTGGGTAATTTGCACGCCGTTAGTTATGCTGGCTGGACACATACAGACAGTTTTATAACTTTAATACTTGTCTTACTGTGTTAACCCTTTCGTGGTTGATGAAATACATAGTCCCATTATAGTATTGCACAATTTTGAGTGTTCGGGTGTCTATATCTCATGTATGTCTAGTGCAAACGAGTAGCGAGATGCTTTCGGAACTTAGAGAAAAATACTACGAAACATGGGGAAGTGTGAGCGACCAAATAGGGCGACATGCATTTGTAATATGTATGTTTCACGAAAATCAAATCAAATCACCGTCTTTTCCGTTCCAAAAATGTCTGAAGTGACTAACAGTCTATTCTTCTATGTTGTTGTTGTGGTCTTCAGTCCTGAGAGTGGTTTGATGCAGCTCTCCATGCAACTCTATCCTGTGCGAGCATCTTCATCTCCCAGTACCTACTCCAGCCTACATCCTTCTGAATCTGCTTAGTGTATTCATTTCTTGGTCTCCCTCTACGATTTTTACCCTCCACGCTGCCCTCCAATACTAAATTGGTGATCCCTCGATGCCTCAGAACACGTCCTACCAACCGATCCCTTCTTCTAGTCAAGTTGTGCCACAAACTCCTCTTCTCCCCAATTCTATTCAATAGCTCCTCATTAGTTATGTGATCTATCCATCTAATCTTCAGCATTCTTCTGTAGCTCCACATTTCGAAAGCTTCTATTCTCTTCTTGTCTAAACTATTTATCGTCCATGTTTCCCTTCCATACATGGCTACACTCCATAGAAATTGTGGTGTCACCGCCAGACACCACACTTGCTAGGTGGTAGCTTTAAATCGGCCGCGGTCCATTAGTACATGTCGGACCCGCGTGTCGCCACTGTCAGTGATCGCAGACCGAGGGCCACCACACGGCAGGTCTCGAGAGACGGACTAGCACTCGCCCCAGTTGTACGGACGACTTTGCTAGCGACTACACTGACGAAGCCTCGCTCCTTTGCCGGGCAGATAGTTAGAATAGCCTTCAGCTAAGCCAATGGCTACGACCTAGCAAGGCGCCATTAGTAGTTTATTGCCTGAATCTACAGAGTCTCACTTGTATCGTCAATAGCGATATACAACAAGGATGGATTAAAGTTAAGTATTCCAGCAGCTACGTACTTTTCTTTATAGCATTCATTACGTATCCTGTTTCAGACCTCAGGCCATCCTTCGTGTGTTTATAGCGTGCATTGCGGTCCCCTCAAATCACACTGTGTCGGCACTTCTGTCGACACATCAGAAATATTTTCAGAAACGACTTCCTGACACTTAAACCGATACTCGATGTTAACAAATTTCTCTTCTTCAGAAACGCTTTCCTTGCCAATGCCAGTCTACATTTTATATCCTCTCTACTTCAACCATTATCAGTTATTTTGCTCCCAAAATAGCAAAACTCCTTTACTACTTTAAGTGTCTCATTTCCTAATCTAATTCCCTCAGCATCACCCGACTTATTCGACTACATTCCATTATCCTCGTTTTGCTTTTGTTGATGTTCATCTTATACCCTCCTTTCAAGACACTGTCCATTCCAGTCAACTGCTCTTCCAAGTCCTTTGCTGTCTCTGACAGAATTACAATGTCATCGGCGAACCTCAAAGTTTTTATTTCTTCTCCATGGATTTTAATTCCTACTCCGAACTTTTCTTTCGTTTCCTTTACTGCTTGCTCAATATTCAGATTGAATAGCATCGGGGAGAGGCTGCAACCCTGTCTCACTCCTCTCCCAACCACTGCTTCCCCTTCGTGCCCCTCGACGCTTATAACTGCCATCTGCTTTCTATACAAATTATAAATAGCCTTTCGCTCCCTGTATTTTACCCCTGCCACCTTCAGAATTTGAAAGAGAGTATTCCAATCAACATTGTCAAAAGCTTTCTCTAAGTCTACAAATGCTAGAAACGTAGGTTTGCCTTTCCTTAATCTTTCTTCTAAGATGAGTCGTGGGGTCAGTATTGCCTCACGTGTTCCAACATTTCTATGGAATCCAAACTGATCTTCCCCGAGGTCGGCTTCTACCAGTTTTTCCATAGTTCGGTAATTTTCTTATCTGTCAACACCTGCTTTCTTTGGGATTGGAATTATTATATTCTTCTTGAAGTCTGAGGGAATTTCGCCTATGTCATACATCTTGCTCACCAGATGGTAGAGTTTTGTCAGGACTGGCTCTCGCAAGGCTGTCAGTAGTTCTAATGGAATGTTGTCTACTCCCGGGGCCTTGTTTCGACTTAGGTCTTTCAGTGCTCGACTTTCCATCTGAGCTCTTGATATTCATGCAAGTGGTTCTCTTTTCTCCAATGGTCTCTTTAATTTTCCTGTAGGCAGTATCTATCTTACCCCTAGTGAGATAAGCCTCTATATCCTTACATTTGTCCTCTAGCCATCCATGCTTAGCCATTTTGCACTTCCTGTCGATCTCATTTTTGAGATGTTTATATTCCTTTTTGCCCGCTTCACTTGCTGCATTTTTGTATTTTCTCCTTTCATCAAATCCTGTTACCCAAGGATTTCTACTAGCCCTCGTCTTTTTACCTACTTGATCTTCTGCTGGCTTCACTATTTCATTCCTCAAAGCTACCCATTCTACTTCTACTGTATTTTTTTCCCCCATTCCTGTCAATTGTTCCCTTATGCTCTCCCTGAAACTCTGTACAACCTCTGGTTCCTTCAGTTTATCCAGGACCCATCTCCTTAAATTCGCACCTTTTTGCAGTTTGTTCAGTTTTAATCTACAGTTCATAACCAACAGATTGGGGTCAGAGTCCACATCTGCCCCTGGAAATGTCTTACAATTTAAAATATGGTTCCTAAATCTCTGCCTTACCATTACATAATCAATCTGATACCTTATAGTATTTCCAGGATTCTTCCATGTGTACAACCTTCTTTTATGATTCTTGAACCAAGTGTTAGCTATGATTAAGTTATGCTCTGTGCAAAATTCTACCAGCCGGCTTCCTCTTTCATTTCTTAGCCCCAATCCATATTCACCTACTACGTTTCTTTCTCTCCCTTTTCCTACTACCGAATTCCAGTCACCCCTGACTATTAAATTTTCATTCCCTTCACTACCTGAATAATTTCTTTTATCTCGTCATACATTTCATCAACTTCTTCATCATCTGCAGAGCTAGTTGGCATATAAACTTGTACTACTGTGTGGGATCGTGCCTATCTTGGCCACAACAATTCGTTCACTATGCTGTTTGTAGTAGCTTACCCGTACACCTATTTTTTATTCATTATTAAACCTACTCCTGCATTATCCCTATTTGATTTTGTATTTATAACCCTGTATTCACCTGACCAAAAGTCTTGCTCCTCCTGCCACCGAACTTCACTAATTCCCGCTATATCTAACTTTAACCTATCCATTTCCCTTTTTAAATTTTCTAATCTACCTGCCCGATTACGGGATCTGAAATTCCACGTTCCGATGCGTAGAATGCCAGTTCTCTTTCTCCTGATAACGATGTCCTCTTGAGTAGTCCCCGCCCGGAAATCCGAATGGGGGACTATTTTACCTCCGGAATATTTTACCCAAGAGGACGCCATCATCATTTAATCATACAGTAAAGCTGCATGCCCTCGGGAAAAATTACGGCTGTAGTTTCCCCTTGCTTTCAGCCGTTCGCAGTACCAAAACAGCAAGGCCGTTTTGGTTAGTGTTACAGGGCCAGATCAGTCAATCATCCAGACTGTTGCCCCTGCAACTACTGAAAAGGCTGCTGCCCCTCTTCAGGAACCACACGTTTGTGTGGCCTCTCAACAGATACTCCGTTGTGGTTGCACCTACTGTACGGCTATTGTATCGTTGAGGCACGCAAGCCTCCCCACCAACGGCAAGGTCCATGGTTCATGGGGGGGGTGATCTTCTATATAGCAGACATTTTTTGAAACAGTGTTACGCTGTTTTGTTCATAATGTGAGCGTAGTGGGACATGTATGCTCCAGAAAACTTCTTAGAACGTAGAAAAAATTGGCGTGAGGTAAGTCATGTTATGTTGAATACTTGTGTGCGATATCTCATATTTTTCATTGTCAGGAGAATAAATGTGTTTTGGTACTCACTTGTTATACTTATTTCCCTAATTGGTATCCTGATGAAATCGTTCTAAAATTAAAAATTAAACTCTGAAAATCCTAGTTTCACACGAAAACCTGGCTACTGGTAGGTTTGTGGGACACGTGCCCGATTATCAAAATCGATCGGCTTAAAATTTTTTATAGTGATGTATTATTTATCATAGAGGAAGACAGTTTTTGCCGTTTTATATTTCAGATATATTCAAAATAAAATTTATCCATGAAATGGTTAAACCTTTAATGGAAGAAGATACCTCTTAGTGAGTAGATTATGACAGAATTATCCATTTTTAAAATCAGTCACTAATTAACTGAAATACTGAAAATCGAAATTCTCTTATCCCTGGAATCCGTTAGATAGGCAACCTGTAACTTGGGCTGTGCACCATGCCCCATGCATGATTTATAGATACAGATTACGAAACAACAAAATACGTCTACTGATTCAAGAGTCTCTTTTCCAAGTTCAACATTTCGCTGTCCAGTATGTCCACCTGCTACACACATTACTTTAGTTTTATTTTCGTTTTGTCGCGTATTACAGCCACCAGCTAACCGAAGTTCCTTTTTCATTAATTGCCCGACTCGTCAGCAGTCACGGACAGTGAACAGGAAATGTGCCATCAGCGAACCGTATCAATAGAATTTACTGTCTCTGACAATCATCTTCCACATGCAGTTAATCATTTACTTCCCTCACTGCCTCTTAGAAACATAAATACGTACTGATAATTTACACTTTCTCAGAATTAGGTCTTTTGGAACCCTCTACATCACTGTATAACACTCCAATCTGCTTTGCCTTTGTGTAAAGGGAGTTGATTAAGCCCCTATCACTGTAGTTGATCCCGCACAGCCTAGTAAAGAGAAAAATTAATTCCTTTTGACAGTACTAAAAGCTTCCTCCAAATGTGCGAAAGCAGCGTATTTTCTTTAAATCTGTCCTCTGTTATTGTCTGCTGTGCTAAAAGAACTCTTCGAGAGTCGCTGCTCCTCCTGACATCAGATTTTCCCTCTCACAACCTATGTTTTTCCACCAGCTACTCGGTAGAATACTCTTGTGAGTGTGTTGCACGAATACTTTACTAGTCTTCCTGAGAGATAATTTTTGCATCTATCTGCTCTGAAATTAATAACTGCAGTCGTTTCAGAATCTTATGAAACTTCCTAAGCTACACACGTTTCATTCACGACCATGCTCTACTGTTTGGTTTGATGCACGTAGGGTGTCCTCTGTTATATATTCTGTGTACGAACGGATTTTCGGAGGGGAAAAAACAAATTTTCTCGAGATCACAGGGGCGGAGTGTAATACGACTGGGACTAAGAATTCTTCCTTGAGGGAGATCTGACGTAAGCATACTCTACTTAATTTATAGCGTAAGCGAGCTCAAATTTTTGTCTTGGCGGGACAATTGTCAGTGGCGTGCTGATTCGTCTCCTGTGCTAGTAGTGGGCACCGCCGGAGGGATAATTCTCGATAGTAGCACAGGGGCGAAGGAACAAATTTGGTAATCAACAAGACCATACTGGAAATCCTGATCGAATAGTGGTGAGTGTGGGAGTGGTGTAAGGGGGCTTTTGAAGAACACTGTCTTACATTTTCCTTGAATAGTACAAAACCCACGTCTTCTAGATAAAAGTTTCCCAGTACAAAAGTCAGCTACAATAAATTTGATACAAAAGAGGTTTTATTCATTTTTTCTCTAGAAATAATGGTTTGCGCAATGCATGGGATGGAAAAATCGCAGATTAATAAAAATAGTGTTCTTGTGGTATAAAAATAACTTTTATTTGTAAATTCAGTCGGTTAAGGCCGAAAGTCAAATATCTGTACCACGTCTAAGTGCAGCAGAGCCATATTAACAGATAAATTTTGTTCAGCAGATGTGACGGTTGGCGGGAGAGGAGTGGAGTGTGTACGGTATAAGGGCTAGGTGTGGCAGGTTTCCAGCGTAGTAAAGCACTTCCCTCCTTTGTGTACCTGCAAAGTGAAGAGCGAACAAGCAAGTCCCCACTCTCTCTATTCCACTACATGACAAGGAGCAACTACACGCTGTTTCACAGTTGTAGTTACACAACTGGCCATTAAAATTGCTACACCATGAAGATCACGTGCTACAGACGCGAAATTTAATCGACAGGAAGAAGATGTTGTGATATGCAAATGATTAGCTTTTCAGGGCATTCACACAAGGTTGGCGTCGGTGGCGACACCTACAACGTGCTGACATGAGGAAAGTTTACAACCGATTTCTCATGCACAAACAACAGTTGACCGGCGTTGCCTGGTGAAACGTTGTTGTGATGCCTCGTGTAAGGAGGAGAAATGCGTACCATCACGTTTCCGACTTTGATAAAGGTCGGATTGTAGCCTATCGCGATTGCGGTTTATCGTATCACGACATTGCTACTCGCGTTGGTCGAGATCCTAGGACTGTTAGTAGAATATGAAATCGGTGGGTTCAGGAGGGTAATACGGAACGCCGTGCTGGATCCCAATGACCTCGTATCACTAACAGTCGAGATGACAGGCATCTTATCCGCATGGCTGTAACGGATCGTGCAGCCACGTCTCGATCCCTGAGTCAACAGATGGGGACGTTTGCAACACAACAACCATCAGCACGAACAGTTCGACGACGTTTGCAGCAGCACGGACTATCAGCTCGGAGACCATGATCTGGTTACCCTTGACACTGCATCACAGACAGGAGCGCTTGCGATGCTGTACTCAACGACGAACCTGGGTGCACGAATGGCAAAATGTCATTTTTTGGATGAATCCACGTTCTGTTTACAGCATCATGATGGTCGCATACGTGTTTGACGACATTGCAGTGAACGAACATAGGAAGCGCCTATTCGTCATTGCCATACTGGTGTATCACCCGGCGTGATGGTATGGGGTGCCATTGGTTACACGTCTCGGTCACCTCTTGTTCGCATTGACGGCACTTTGAAAACTTAACGTTACATTTCAGATGTGCAACGACCCGTGGCTCTATCCTTCATTCGATCCCTGCGAAACCCCACATTTCAACAGGATAATGCACGACCGCACTTTGCAGGGCCTTTCTGGATACAGAAAAAGTTCAACTGCTGTCCTGGCCAGCACATTCTCCAGATCTCTCACCAACTGAAAACGTCCTGTCAACGGTGGCCGAGCAACTGGCTCGTCACAATACGCCAGTCACTACTCTTGATGAACTGTGGTATCGTGTTGAAGCTGCATCGGCAGCTGTACCTGTACACGCCATTCGAGCTCTGTTTGACTCAATGCCCAGGCGTATCAAGGCCGTTATTACGACCAGAGGTGGTTGTTCTGGGTACTGATTTCTCAGGATCTATGCACCCAAATTGCGTGAAAATGTAATCACATGTCAGTTCTAGTATAATATATTTTTCCAATGAATATCCGTTTATCATCTTCGTTTCTTCTTGGTGTAGCAATTTTAATGGCCAGTAGTGTAGAAATGCTGATATTTTTAAAAATATCTGGAACATGGCATATTGATATTTAAAAAGAATATCATAATCATCCCTCGTAATAACGAAAACGGAATCGATAAATCGATGAATAAAAATCGACTTACTGGCCTATAAAAATATAGGCTGCACGTTGTAAATATACTGCCGGTTTTAGAGCTGTATATTTAGGCATTGATTTATTATTGGATATTTTAGATATTCTGTACATCAACAAGCTAGCAGCCTGCTTATCCCCCCAAGAATTACAAAGAAAACGATGCACCTTTTACACTTTGCTAACAATGGTAACTGCAATTAAGTAGCAACATAAAAGGTGTCCGATGGGTCCGTCGTTCGGTTTTGGTTCAAATGGCTCTGAGCACTATGGGACTGAACTGCTAAGGTCATAAGTCCCCCAGAACTCAGAACTACTTAAACCTAACTAACCTAAGGACAGCACACGCATCCATGCCCGAGGCAGGCTTCGAACCTGCGGCCGTAGCAGTCGCGCGGTTCCAGACTGTAGCGCATTGCCTCTCATGCATCTCTGCCCACCACAAAGGGCAGACTTGTCATCTAGATTTTTGTTCAGCATTTTATGCAACTGTTTTTGAAGAATACCGATGTGAAGAAATAGCACGTTAGTTGCATTAAAAATTGTGCTGTTTCTTCACATTGGAAATCTAGTTACTCCATTAACGCCGCCAGCCCCCCTCCCCCCCCCCCCCCCCCCCCCCCGTCCAGTACAATCGGACTTCTTCTTTGTGCCGCCTGTACGTGCTTCACACAGTCAAATAGAAAGACTGGTCGTGATGAAAGCTCGAAAAGCAGTAAGGCTTCTTCTCACAGTGAAAGTAAAATTACGTTCTACTACAGTTCCAAAAGAACAATTTCAAATATTTACCGAAAATTGCGATAAAAATATAATGTAAAATAAAAATATCGGCACTCGTTACTGCCATTTCGAGATCGATATTTGATATTTCGTTGGTTGGTACGCTGCAGATTGTATTGACATAACTTGGGAAAAATTAGATATATCGACCTATCGATATGTAACGAATGCTGTGGCCGTAGATATACCGACCCTTCCGCAACGCGCCTTAAATGTCAGTGGTGGTGGAGTGCACAGAAGCGCCTTGAGAGAGCTTATTTTCCGCAAATTGCGTTAATACTATTCGAAATTCAGATATTGGTTACTAATAAAAGTAACATAAGAAATGTATAGGGACACATTCTACGTAAATCTCTTCATGCTGGTCTGACAGACGGAAGGTAGGAAGATCAGAGCTTAACGTTGACAGCGAGGTCATCACAGATGCAGCCATAGCTCTTATTAGCGGAGGATGGGGAAGGAAACCGGCCTGTTCTTTCAATAGAACCACCTCGGCATTTGCTTTAAGTGATTTAGCGTGGTCACGGCAAACCTGAATCTGGCTTGTTGGACGACGACCTGAACCGTCATCCACTTGAATCCGAGGCCAATACACTAACAATTGCGCCACCTCCCTCGCCTGCTAGACGGGATATTATTTCTTAATTACTGTGGACGGCAGTTGCGCTCTTCCAGGCGAGGCCACTTTCCACAACATAAGCACTGCTTGTTTTTGCAGACAGACAATACCTCCCCAGGATTTCGTGTCCAATTCTCTTATGTGAGTAGACGAAATAACTTTATAAAATGGAACTATATTCAGTTTATGAACTAAGTACTTATTTTCAGTTATTAATTGAGTGGTTCAATGACGATCTTCCTTTTCTAAAAATGAATTCGCTAGTAAGAATCGGAAATGTTGATTTTGCGGTGATATATAAAATTCTCTCGAGCTTCCAGACACATCAAGTGATTTAAAATCCACAAGCTCTCGGTCGAGAACTCCTCAGCCATTGTCAACTGGTGACTGTCTTTTGGTTGTTGCTACTGACCTCATACTCTGAAGACTCAAAGAAACTGGTACATCTGCCTAATAGCTTGTAGGTCCTCCAGAAGCACGCATAAGTGACGCAACACGACGTAGCAAGGACTCGACTCATGTCTGAAGTAGTGCTGGAGGGAACTGACAGCATTAATCCTGCAGGGCTGTCCATAAATACGTACGAGTACGATGGGGTGGATATCTCTTCTGAACAGCACGTTGCAAGGCACATCAGATATGCTCAATAATGCTCATGTCTGGGTAGTCTGGTGGCTACTGGAAGTGTTTAAATCAGAAGAGTGTTCTTGGAACCACTCTGTAGCAGTGTTTGACGTGTGGGTTTCGCTTTTGTCCTGTTGGAATTGTCGAAGTCCGTCGGAATGCACAAAGGACGTGAATGGACCATTATAGAGCCTCCTCCAGCTTGCTGACATGAAGAGTCCATGGATTCATAAGGTTGTCTCCAAACCCATATACGTCCACCCGCTTGATACAAAAACGAGTCTCGTCCAACCAGACAACATGCTTCCAGTCATCAACAGTCCAATGTCAATATTGACGGGCCGAGGCGAGGTGTACGGCTTTGTGTCATGCAGTCCACGAGTGACCCTTCGGCTTCGAAAGCCCATATCAATGGTGTTTCGTTGAATGGTTTACACACTGACTCTAGGTGATGTCCCAGCAATGAAATGTGCAGCATTCTGCGGAAGAGTTGCACTTCTGTTACACCGAACGATTCTCTTCAGTCATCGTTGGTCTCGTTCTCGCAGGATCCTTTTTCCAGCAGCAGCGACGTCGGAGAATTGATGTTTTACCGGAGTCCTGGTATTCACTGTACACTCGTGGAATGGTCGTACGGGAAAATCCCCTCTTCGTTGGTGCCTTGGAGATGCTGTGTCCCATCAGTTGAACTCCGCCCAACACAACGTTCAAACTCACTTAAATCTTGATAACCTGCCACTGTAGCAACAATAGCCGATCTAACAACTGCGCCAGACACTTGTTGTCTTATATAGCCGTTGCCGACCACAGAGCCGTATTCTGCCTGTTTACATATCTCTGTATTTGAATACGCATACTGTGGTGTCACCGCCAGACACCACACTTGCTTGGTGGTAGCCTTTAAATCGGCCGCGGTCCGTTAGTATACGTCGGACCCGCGTGACGCCACTGTCAGTGATTGCAGACCGAGCGCCGCCACACGGCAGGTCTAGAGAGACTTCCTAGCACTCGCCCCAGTTGTACAGCCGACTTTGCTAGCGATGGTTCACTGACAAATTACGCTCTCATTTGCCGAGACGATAGTTAGCATAGCCTTCAGCTACGTCATTTGCTACGACCTAGCAAGGCGCCATTACCAGTTACTATTGATTGTAAAACATGTACCATCAAGAGCGATGTTCACCAATTATGGATTAAAGTTAAGTATTCCAGAAGCTACGTACTTTATTTGCTAGTCTCCATTACTTAACCTGTTCCAGACCTGCGTGAGTTTAACGCGTGCCTTTCGGCTTCCTGTCATAGTGGATTGGCTGTCGTGCCAGTCCACAACACATACCTATACCAGTTTCTCTGGCGCTTCAGTATACATTCGCGCTGCCTTCTGTCACTTCAGTGGTCCTCGCTCCAGGGCCATATAAGGTAATGTTTTCGTCTCACGCCCGCCGCGCCCGGTTGAGAATTTGTGACAGCATCCACAATAAAGGCCCGGCCATCACAAGGATGAAACGAGCGTAGCAGTAGCGTAATGGAAACATTATCTTATATGTCGCCTGAGCGACCACCAGTGTTGTGACAGATGACAGCGCGGATATGGCAGAACGGTAGCACCAATCAAAAGACAGTTACCGCTTGACACTGGCCGAGGAGAACTCGGCGGAGAGCTAGCTGATTTTAAACCACTTCAAGCGGCTGGTTGCTTGAGAGAATTTTAACGAGATTAAATAATCATCACGATATAGAAACGCCGTCGGAATCATGCGAAGTTGTAATGATTATAATTTCCTCAACTAAAACGATCTTACAGGAACGTGATCTTCTCTCTGGTTAGTATGAACAACGCTTTGTAAGTTAGTGGTGAATCAGTGACAGCACACAATCTGACAAATTACAAAGGAATATTTCCAAAAATGAGTAACGAAGATGTTGCAGATTCTATAGAATGTGAATCATCTCAACTGTCGTTGGTATTCTTCAATGAAGAGAAAACGTGCAAAGAGAAAATGTCTCTCTATGATGTTTTTCCAGTGGACGATTACGCAACTCATAATCCAAGAACAACCACCGATGTACATGACTGGTGCTTCGTCCCTCATCGCATGAAACGCACTGTTGGTACTCATATTTCTTCACTTCATGACCAATACATAGTCTCTCTACCAATATGGTTAAAATTGTACTGTTTTTTTTATGATTGTGGTGACACCAACAGGACAAAACAAGTGGTAGGCAGGTGGTGCTGAATGGTAAGGTACCATCCCAGAATAAGTTCATTCAAATCTAAACAAACCACTTTATTTAAACAAGCAGAAAATTTCACAAGTGTAAAATGCACTTGATAAGAAAAGCACATACCACCAGACTTAATTAATATCAAAATGGCTCTAAGCACTATGGGACTTAACATCTGAGGTCATCAGTCCCCTAGACTTAGAACTACTTAAACCCAACTAACCTAAGGACATAACACACATCCATGCCCGAGGCAGGATTCGAGCCTGCGACCGTAGTAGTCGCGCGGTTCCGGACTGAAGTGCCTAGAACCGCTTGGGCACCGAGGCCGGCTTAATTAATATGATTTTTACAAAATGATACAGGTGGAAGAATTTTAAAAAATACTATTACACTTAAGCGTAGCAACCATTCGTACCTAAGATTTGAACAATCCTCGCGCACAGAATTTACTACAGGAATTTATCAAAATTTATGCTGAGGACATTTAATAAAGTGATCAATGAGCAAGACAGCAACTGCCCACCTGATTTACTACAACCATTACGACTTAAGGAAGGCAACCACTTCTGGCAGCATGTTAATAAAATGAGTAACGACCAAGAGAGCAACTGCTAATAAACTTTACTATTGTTATTACAGCTTTAAGAAAGGCAACAGTTGGCAGAATTTAATAAAACGAACCAATGAATTTAACAGCAACTAGCCACCAAATCACCTGTTACAAATTGCAGAAAGTAACTGGTGGCCGAGTTTCAAGAGGTCCCGTTTCTGCAACACACGAAACACAGATGAATAATCAGAATTTGTTACAAGCTATACTTACCCAGAACCGACACCTTGATGTGGACAGCTTCGCCGCCAAGGCACAATAAGGCACATTAAAAAAAGTTTGACTACCACGTCACTGTAGTGATGTAAACTGCATACGGCATTGACATCTGAATTGGACCCACACTTAACACAACCCGACTTCGCCTAGCAGCCCTAGTAAGACAAACCAAACTATTGGCACGAAACTGCTTAGTAGCCAATCTGACATACCTAGTTCACTGACACTACTGTGCTTCTGACAAGGTTTTGGTAACCAGGACGGCGATCACTTAACAACATACAGCCATGAAATGAAATGCTTACTGTCTTCTTTCAGAATCGATGAGGAAACTAACAGCAGCCCTCAAATAACAGAGACTGCTGGACCATACGTGTTTTCACCATTAGATTAGATTAGATTAGATTAATGCTTGTTCCATAGATCATGAATACGACACTTCGTAATGATGTGGAACGTGCCAGGTTAATAAAAGATTTCTGTACAAGATATTATATTACACAAAATATTGCATGACACTAATGTTTAAGTTGGTTCTTTTTCCCTCCCTTAATTTATATCTAAAAATTCAGCCAATGAGTAGAAGGAGTTGTCATCTAGAAATTCTTTTCATTTATTTTTAAATGTTGGTTGGCTAACTGTCAGGCTTTTGATGCTGTTTGGTAGGTGATCAAAGACTTTTGTGGCAGCATAATTTACCCCATTCTGTGCCGAAGTCAGATTTAACCCTGCATAGTGAAGATCATCCTTTCTCCTGGTGTTATAGCTATGCACACTGCTATTACTTTTGAACTGGATTGGATTATTAACAACAAATTTCATAAGTGAATATATATACTGTGAGGTTACTGTGACGATCCCTAGATCGTTAAATAGATGTCTGCAGGATGACCGCGGGTGGGGTCCAGCAATTATTCTGATTACATGTTTTTGAGCAATGAATTCTTTTCTACTCAACGATGAATTACCCCAGAATATGATGCCATACGAAAACAGTGAATGAAAGTAAGCATAGTAAGCTAATTTACTGAGATTCTTATCACCAAAATTTGCAATAACCCTAATAGCATACGTAGCTGAACTCAGACGTTTCAGCAGACCATCAATGTGTTGCTTCCAGTTTAACCTCTCATCAATGGACATACCTAAAAATTTTGAAAATTCTACCTTAGCTACAGACTTCTGTTAAAAGTCTATATTTATTACTGGAGTTGTGCCATTTACTGTACGGAACTGTATATACTGCTTTTTTTATCAAAATTTAAAGAGAGTCCGTTTGCTGAGAACCACTTAATAATTTTGTGAAAAACATCATTTACAATTACATCACTTAGTTCTTGGTTATTGGATGTTATTACTATACTTGTATCATCAGCAAAAAGAACTAACTTTGCATCTTCATCAATGTGGAATGGTAAGTCATTAATGTATATCAAGAACAGTAAAGGACCTAAGACCGAACCCTGTGGGACCCCGTACTTGATAGCCCCTCAGTTTGAGGAATCAGCTGTTGTTTTAGCATTGCATGAACCACTTATTTCAACAGCCAAACAGCTGTCATTCAGGTCTGAGCAAGCCGTAATCCATAGGCAGGCCTTACGACCAATGGTCGGAGCTGACTGACAGGTAGCAATCCTGCCACCGCAGCTGATACAGGGTTACTTCAGATATTCAAACTCTAAGCTCGGGTAAAAGTTCAACTGCCACGACGGAACAAGTTTCCCACTGTGCGATGCTCACTGGCCAAACAGCTAGAGCCAGCACAACAGCACAGCACAGCACAGACTAGCGGTTGAAGCGTAGCCGCTGCCCCGAAGAAACTTCCCTCATTCGCAACTTCCTGCCTGCCCGGACCTAACCGACCACCGCGACCGCCATTAAATCGAGCGTCACAACTTCCGTCCCTCCATCTGGTGGCAGATCCATCGCTCGTTCCGCTGCCACAACCAGCAATGCTGCCAACCTGAGCCACAAATCGATAGCGTGCGAAACCAAATGACATTCCACACGACACATTGTTTTTAATAAAATCATGACGGTGACTATTCAACAAGAACATTTTCCCGTAAATGAGAAGAACAAAACCAGGCTTACAAAACTCACCAGTGACAAAATGACAGCCAGGGGAACGGAAGCAGTTGTAGCTACAGGCGACAGTGATGGCACTACAATGGTATGTGTGTTAAAGAAAGCTAACCTACAGCCCGATCTCACGATAATAGGGGATGCCGACTTGATTGTTTTATTCATTGCTTTTGCACGACGAGGGAGAACCTTCATGAAGCCTGGAGGGGGTAAGATGATATCCAAATAATTTTCTGTTCTCTCAGATTCCAACAACTTCCTTTTCTTGAACCCATCCACCCTCTCGAATCCTTTAGTGGGTGTGACACCACCTCCACCATTTTCAGCAAAAGCATATGAGAAACGTTTACGCTAATCAGCAGGATTCCTAGGGAAATGAAGACAGTGTCCGACATCTTCAGTAATCCTTTGGCGCTAGCACAGAAGGTCTCACAGACTGGAGAAAAGATGTTTCTGGAAATGTACCAAACAACTGAATATCAATAACATATGCATTCGTAGAAGCATAATCGAACCAAAACCACCTCTCGCCCCATTGCCACAAACCACAGTTCTTTTACAGTTATATTATTCACAGGTATATTGGTTTTGTACACAGCTCCTGGTCTCGCAGTACCGTTCTCGCTTCCCGAACACGGGGTCCCGGGTTCGATTCCCGGCGAGGTCAGGTTTTTCACCTGCCCCAAGATGACTGACTGTTGTGTCGCCTTCACCATTACGGTCGGAGGAAAGCAACCTCCATTACGATCTTGCCTAGCCAGACGCTCTGTCAAAAAGCATGGATCTTCATTTCCATACTAGTTTTATTAACTTAAAGTTACTATATAATGCTTTTTACAATACCGTGTCATGTTACTTACGGTGTTAGAGATACAGCAACGCCTCGACAATCCTCTGTCGACGACCGAGTGGTGATAAACCCGAAAGAAGTATGGATCACCATCCCAGTGAGAACCTAAGACGAGTGGCACGGTTGACGATACTGAACAATACCCTTTGCCAATGCTTTACTGGGTGCAGGGGTCTATATGGAAGCTGAAAAGTCGGCATTCCATGGTGTACAGCATGCGCCGTGGTATGTATACAGATGGCGCCCTGTTAGTCGATTTCCAAGATGGTGATAACAAAGATGATTCTATCGTTCATTTTTAAAATGTAAACATTCAAGGTAAAATGTTTTTATATAATGACATAGACTTTTGGTAGTTCTAAGTACATGTAAATTGATACTCTGCAAGCCATCGTTCCGTGCTTGGTGGAGGGTTCCCTGTACCACTACTTGCAATTTCCTTTCCTGTTCCACTCGCAAATGGAGCGAGGGGAAAACTACTGTCTGTGTACATTCATATGAGCCCTAATTTCTCGTATCTTATCTTCGTGGTCCTTACAAAGCGACAATAGAATCGTTTCGCAGTCAGTTTGCTGGCTCTCTAAATTTTCTCAACTGTGTTTCTGGGAGAGAACGTCGACGTCCTTCCAGGGCTTTCCATATGAGTTCCCAAAGAATCTCTGTAACGCTCTCCTGTTGTTCGAACCTACCGGTAACAAATCTAGCAGCCCGCCTCAGAATTGCTTCGATGTCTTTCTTCAATACGACCTGGGACAGATCCCAGTCACTCGAGCAGTACTCAAGAATAGGTCACACCAGCGTCTTGTATGCGGTTTCCTTTACAGGCGATCCAATCTTTCCTAAAATTCTCCCAATAAACCGAAGTCGACCATTCTCCTTCCCTACTACAGTTCTCATAGGCTCCTTCCACTTCATATGGCTTTTCAACGTTATGCCCAGATATTTAAACGGCATGACTGTATCAAGCAGAACACTAGTGATACTTATCCGAACATTAGGTATTTGGTCTTCGTACTTATACGCCTTAACATACGTTTCTCCGTATTTAGAACTAGTAGCCACTAATCACACCAACTACAAATTTTGTCTAAGCCGTCTATAGTCACTCAACTTCGACAGGTAGCCGTATATCACAGAATTATCAGCAAACAACCGCAGATTGCTCCCCATCGTGTCCGCCAAATCAGTTACCTGTAAAAAGAACAGCAGCGGTCCTATCACAGTTCCCTGTGGCATTCCTGACGATACTCTTGTCTCAGATGAACACTCGCCGTCGAGGACAGTATCCTGGTTTCTGTTGTGTTAGAAGTCTCCGGGCCACTAACATATCTGTGAACTTATTCCATATCCTCGTGCCTTCGTTAACAACCTGCATTAGGGCCTCAATTGCATCAATTGGCTCTGAGCACTATGGCACCTAACATCTGAGGTCATCGGTCTCCTAGAACTTAGAACTACACTACCTGCCATTAAAATTGCTACACCACGAAGATAACGTGCTAAAGACGCGAAATTCAACCGACAGGAACAAGATGCTGTGATATGCAAATGATTAGCTTTTCAGAGCATTCACACAAGGTTGGCGCCGGTGGCGACACCTAAAACGTTCTGACATGAGGAAAGTTTCCAACCGATTTCGCATACACAAGCAGCAGCAGACCGGCGTTGCGTGGTCAAACGTTTTGTGATGTCTCGTGTAAGGAGGAGAAATGCGTACCATCACGTTTCCCGCTTTGATAAAGGTCGGATTGTAGCCTATCGCGATTGCGATTTATCATAGCGCTACATTGCTGCTCGCGTTGGTCGAGATCCAATGTCTATTGGCAGAGTCTGGAATCGGTGGGTTCAGGAGGGTAATAAGGAATGCCGTGCTGGATCCCAACGGCCTCGTATCACTAGCAGTCGAGATGATAGGCATCTTATCCGCACGGCTGTAACGGATCGTGCAGCCACGTCTCGATCCCTGAACCAAAAGATGGAGACGTTTGCAAGACAACAACCATCTGCACGAACAGTTCGACGACGGTTGCAGCAGCATTGGCTATCAGCTCGGAGACCGTGGCTGCGGTTACCCTTGACGCTGCATCACAGACCGGAGTGCCTGCGATGGTGTACTAAACGACGAACTTGGGTGCACGAATGACAAAACGTAATTTTTTCGGATGAATCCAGTTTCTGTTTACAGCATCATGATAGTCGCATCCGTGTTCGGAGACATCGCGGTGAACGCACATTGGAAACGTGTATTCGTCATCGCCATACTGGCTTGTCACCCGGAGTGATGGTATGGGGCGCCATTGCTTGCACGTCTCGATCATCTCTTGTTCGCATTGACGGCACTTTGAACAGTGGACGTTACATTTCAGATGTGTTACGACCCGTGGCTCTACCCTTCATTCGATCCTTGCGAAACCCTACATTTCGGCAGGATAATGCACGATCTCATGTTGCAGGTCCTGTACGAGCCTTTCTGGATACAGAAAATGTTCGACTGCTGCCCTGGTCAGCACATTCTCCAGATCTCTCACCAACTGAAAACGTCTGGTCAATGGTAGCCGAGCAACTGGCTCGTCACAATACGCCAGTCACTACTCTTGATGAACTGTGGTATCGTGTTGAAGCTGCATGGGCAGCTGTACCTGTACACGCCATCCAAGCTCTGTTTGACTCAATGCCCAGGCGTATCAAGGCCGTTATTACGGCCAGAGGTGGTTGTTCTGGGTACTGATTTCTCAGGATCTATGCACCCAAATTGCGTGAAAACGTAATCACATGTCAGTTCTAGTAGAATATATTTGTCCAATGAATACCCCTTTATCATCTGCGTTTCTTCTTGGTGTAGCAATTTTTATGGCCAGTAGTGTACTTAAACCCAACTAACCTAAGGACATCACACACATCCATGCCCGAGGCAGGATTCGAACCTGCGGCCGTAGCGGTTGCGCTGTTCGAGACTGAAGCGCCTAGAACCGCTCGGCCATAACGGTCGGCTTTTGGGCATCATGTCAAATGCTTTCCGGAAATCTAGAAATATGGAATCTGCCTGTTGCCCGTCATCCATAGTTCCCAGTATATCGCGATAGGAAAGGGAGGACCGAGTTTCACAGTTAGTAAAATTGTTCGTAAACAGTAATATTATAACACTGAAACAATTTTTTATAGTTTCCGATTTTTCTTTCCCCTGAATTGCGCAATGTATTACCCCAAGAGGAAAACCGAATAGGAGCTTTTGCGTAGTACATTTAATGCAGTTTACTTTTGTATTGGGATATGTTTACGCTAGAGGCAGCAATTTTCTAATTATTCAAGGAAAACCTAAGAAAGTGCCTTTTAATGTCCCCTAAAGGCGGAAGAATCAGCAATGATCAACGACATGAGGATGCAGAAGGCAATGGAAACCACTGCATAAAAGACACGTAACGTGTATCTACAGGACATGTGGCCTGTATTTGAAGAAGTGTCATGATGATCTCTCCATTGGCAAAAGATTCCGGAATAGTCCCCCATTCGTATCTCCGGGAGGGGACTGCAAAAGGGGAGGTTACCACGAGAAAAAGATTGAATAATCAACGAAAGGATAACGTTCTACGAGTCGGGGTGTGGAATGTCAGAAGCTTGAACGTGGTAGGGAAACTAGAAAATCTGAAAAGGGAAATGCAAAGGCTCAATCTAGACATAGTAGGGGTCAGTGAAGTGAAGTGGAAGGAACACAAGGATTTCTGGTCAGATGAGTATCGGGTAATATCAACAGCAGCAGAAAATGGTATAACAGGTGTAGGATTCGTTATGAACAGGAAGGTAGGGCAGAGGGTGTGTTACTGTGAACAGTTCAGTGACCGGGTTGTTCTAATCAGAATCGACAGCAGACCAACACCGACAACGATAGTTCAGGTATACATGCCGACGTCGCAAGCTGAAGATGAACAGATAGAGAAAGTGTATGAGGATATTGAAAGGGTAATGCTGTATGTAAAGGGGGACGAAAATCTAATAGTCATGGGCGACTGGAATGCAGTTGTAGGGGAAGGAGTAGAAGAAAAGGTTACAGGAGAATATGGGCTTGGGACAAGGAATGAAAGAGGAGAAAGACTAATTGAGTTCTGTAACAAGTTTCAGCTAGCAATAGCGAATACCCTGTTCAAGAATCACAAGAGGAGGAGGTATACTTGGAAAAGGCCGGGAGATACGGGAAGATTTCAATTAGATTACATCATGGTCAGACAGAGATTCTGAAATCAGATACTGGATTGTAAGGCGTACCCAGGAGCAGATATAGACTCAGATCACAATATAGTAGTGATGAAGAGTAGGCTGAAGTTCAAGACATTAGTCAGGAAGAATCAATACGCAAAGTAGTAAGATACGAAAGTGCTAAGAAATGACGAGATACGTTTGAAGTTCTCTAACGCTATAGGTACAGCAATAAGGAATAGCGCAGTAGGCAGTACAGTTGAAGAGGAATGGACATCTCTAAAAAGGGCCATCACAAAAGTTGGGAAGGAAAACATAGGTACAAAGAAGGTAGCTGCGAAGAAACCATGGGTAACAGAAGAAATACTTCAGTTGATTGATGAAAGGAGGAAGTACAAACATGTTGTGGGAAAATCAGGAATACAGAAATACAAGTCGCTGAGGAATGAAATAAACAGGAAGTGCAGGGAAGCTAAGACGAAATGGCTGCAGGAAAAATGTGAAGACATCGAAAAAGATATGATTGTCGGAAGGACAGACTCAGCATACAGGAAAGTCAAAACAACCTTTGGTGACATTAAAAGCAACGGTGGTAACATTAAGAGTGCAACGGGGAACTCCACTGTTAAATGTAGAGGAGAGAGCAGATAGGTGGAAAGAATACATTGAAAGCCTCTATGAGGATGAAGATTTGTCTGATGTGATAGAAGAAGAAACAGGAGTCGATTTAGAAGAGATAGGGGATCCAGTATTAGAATCGGAATTTAAAAGAGCTTTGGAGGACTTACGGTCAAATAAGGCGGAAGGGATAGATAACATTCCATCAGAATTTCTAAAATCATTGGGGGAAGTGGCAACAAAACGACTATTCACGTTGGTGTGTCGAATATATGAGTCTGGCGATATACCATCTGACTTTCGGAAAAGCATCATCACCACAATTCCGAAGACGGCAAGAGCTGAAAAGTGCGAGAATTATCGCACAATCAGTTTAACAGCTCATGCATCGAAGCTGCTTACAAGAATAATATACAGAAGAATGGAAAAGAAAATTGAGAATGCGCTAGGTGACGATCAGTTTGGCTTTAGGAAAAGTAAAGGGACGAGAGAGGCAATTCTGACCTTACGGCTAATAATGGAAGCAAGGGTAAAGAAAAATCAAGACACTTTCATAGGATTTGTCGACCTGGAAAAAGCGTTCGACAATATAAAATGGTGCAAGCTGTTCGAGATTCTGAAAAAAGTAGGGGTAAGCTATAGGGAGAGACGGGTCATATACAATATGTACAACAACCAAAAGGGAATAATAAGAGTGGACGATCAAGAACGAAGTGCTCGTATTAAGAAGGGTGTAAGACAAGGCTGTAGCCTTTCGCCCCTACTCTTCAATCTGTACATCAAGGAAGCAATGATGGAAATAAAAGAAAGGTTCAGGAGTGGAATTAAAATACAAGGTGAAAGGATATCAATGATACGATTCGCTGATGACATTGCTACCCTGAGTGAAAGTGAAGAACAATTAAATGATCTGCTGATAGGAATGAACAGTCTAATGAGTGCACAGTATGGTCTGAGAGTAAATCGGAGAAAGACGAAGGTAGTGAGAAGCAATAGAAATGAGAACAGCGAGAAACTTAACATCAGGATTGATGGTCACGAAGTCAGTGAAGTTAAGGCAGTAAAATAACCAATGACGGACGGAGCAAGGAGGACATGTAAAGCAGACTCGCTATGGCAAAAAAGGCATTTCTGGCCAAGAGAAGTCTACTAATATCAAATACCGGCCTTAATTTGAGTATGAAATTTCTGAGGATGTACGTTTGGAGTACAGCATTGTATGGTAGTGAAACATGGACTGTGGGAAAACCGGAACAGAAGAGAATCGAAGCATTTGAGATGTGGTGCTATAGACGAATGTTGAAAATTAGGAGGACTGAAAAGGTAAGGAATGATGCGGTTTTACGTAGAATCGGAGAGGAAAGAAATATGTTGAAAACACCGATAAGGAGAAGGGACAGGATGATAGGACATCTGCTAAGACATGAGGGAATGACTTCCATGGTACTAGAGGGAGCTGTAGAGGGCAAAAACTGTAGAGGAAGACAGGGATTGGAATACGTCAAGCAAATAATTGCGGACGTTGGTTGCAAATGCTACTCTGAGATGAAGAGGTTAGCACAGGAAAGGAATTCGTGTCGGGCCGCATCAAACCAGTCAGTAGACTGATGACCAAAAAAAAAAAAAAATATGATTAAGCACTCCGTCTTCAGGCCACAAGTGGCCCATCGGGACCATCCGAACGCCGTGTCATCCTTTGCTGAGGATACGGATAGGAGGGGCGTGTGGTCACCACACCGCTCTCCCGGTCGTTATGATGGTTTTCTTTGACCGGAGCCGCAACTATTCCGTCGAGTAGCTCCTCAGTTGGCATCACGAGGCTGAGTGCACCCAGAAAAATGGCAACAGTGCATGGCGTCCATGAGGGTCACCCATTCAAGTGCCAGCCACGGCCGACAGCGCTTAACTTCGGTGTTCTGACGGAAACCGGTGTATCCACTGCGGCGAAGCCGTTCCCATTTATATGTTTTTTTAATTTGGAAACTGCTTCCTTGCAGTCCTGACTACCGAATATGGTAATCAAATTTGTCGGAAAGCATGTCAGTTCTCCTTGTAGTGTACAGCTCTTGTAGACACAATATATCTATGTTTGGGTCTTTAACTATTTTGTTGAGTTCAGCACTAACTTGCTTATTCCTCATTGCATTCAGTTGAAGAATATTCATTAGTGATGCTATGGGTGTTTAAGTATCATTTGCTACCAGACTAAGCATAGTCGAAGTACGTCCGTTCATGTGCCCTGACATGATCGGCATAGATCTTATCCATGTCAAATGGATCATCTCTTCATATCCATACTTGCATCAATAAGTCCAATAACTGGTCGGGGTCGGTTGGTATGCTTTTCGTCTTGGGGGTGATTCTGTCTGTTTGCTCCGTAGTTGGGAAACAGAGTCATCTTTGGATGCAGCTGCCTAAGCAGCATTCTTTGAGCTGTCTGTAAAATTTCCTTTCTTTCTAATCCACTTAGCTTAATGTTAAATTCTACTTTAATTAAAGATATTGATGGCTGCGATGAGCGCTGCTTTTGTGGGTTGGTGCCGGGAGATAGCAACTCTCGAACAGAGGTGATAGTTTTTGCAACAGCGTCGTTGGTGGTGAGAACATTGGACCACATATCAGCACCCTGGGGCATTGTGTAGCGTCGGGTGGTGTGCTGAGGTCGACGCTTTGTGGCGCGTGCTACGTACCTTGTTGCACAGCCTTCATTACTTCCCATTCATTAATCACTTCTTTGGCACACGCAAAGTTCTAAAAATACTACGACTGTCTGTAGAAGACTCTTTTTGTCTGGTTTTACTGGTGCTGCGATACCAGCTGTTACTCTGGGTGTGGCATTCTTCTGATTGGGTTTGTTGTTGTAAGACTGAGAATTGAATGTTGGTAGAGGTCTATTGCTTTGCTATTCGGTGGCATTGTTGTATTGTGCAGTGGCAGATTGTCCTACCAGAGGAGTAGCGGTTACTGGTGTGGTGATTCCCTCTGTTGGAGTGTTTTGACTACATACACTACTGGCCATTAGAATTTGTGCACCAAGAAGAAATGCAGATAATAAACGGGTATTAATTGGGCAAATATATTATACTAGAACTGACATGTGATTACATTTTCACGCAATTTGGGTGCATAGATCCTGAGAAATCAGTACCCAGAACAACCACCTCTGGCCGTAATAACGGCCTTGATACGCCTGGGCATTGAGTCAAACAGAGCTTGGATGGCGTGTACAGGTACAGCTGCCCATGCAGCTTCAACACGATACCACAGTTCATCAAGAGTAGTGACTGGCGTATTGTGACGAGCCAGTTGCTCGCCCACCATTGACCAGACGTTTTCAGTTGGTGAGAGATCTGGAGAATGTGCTGACCAGGACAGCAGTCGAACATTTTCTGTATCCAGAAAGGCCCGTACAGGACCTGCAACATGCGGTCGTTCATCATCATGCTGAAATGTAGGGTTTCGCAAGGATCGAATGAAGGGTAGAGCAACGGGTCGTAACACATCTGAAATGTAACGTCCACTGTTCAGAGTGCCGTCAATGCAAACAAGAGACGTGTAACCAATGGCACCCTATACCATCACGCCGGGTGATACTCCAGTATGGCGATGACGAATACACGCTTCCAATGTGCGTTCACCGCGATGTCGCCAAACACGGATGCGAACATCATGATGCTGTAAAAAGAACCTGGTTTCATCCGAAAAAATGACGTTTTGCCATTCGTGCACCCAGGTTCGTCGTTGAGTACACCATCACAGGGGCTCCTGCTGTGATGCAGCGTCAAGGCTAACCGCAGCCATGGTCTTCGAGCTGATAGTACATGCTGCTGCAACCGTCGTCGAACTGTTCGTGCAGATGGTTGTTGTCTTACAAACGTCCCCATCTGTTGACTCAGGGATCGAGACGTGGCTGCACGATCCGTTACAGTGATGCAGATAAGATGCCTGTCGACTGCTAATGATACGAGGCCTTTAGGATCCAGCACGGCGTTCCGTATTACCCTCCTGAACCCACCGATACCACATTCTGCTAACAGTCATTGGATCTCGACCAATGCGAGCAACAATGTCGTGATACGATAAACCGCAATCGCGATAGGCTACAATCCGACCTTTATCAAAGTCAGAAACGTGATGGTACGCATTTCTCCCCCTTACACGAGGCATCACAACAACGTTTCACCAGGCAACGCCGGTCAACTGCTGTTTGTGTGTGAGAAATCGGTTGGAAACTTTCCTCATGTCAGCACGGTGTAGGTGTCGCCAACGGCACCAACCTTGTTTGAATGCTTTGAAAAGCTAATCATTTGCATATCACAGCACCTTCTTCCTTTCGGTTAAATTTCGCGTCTGTGGCACGCCATCTTCGTGGTGTAGCAATTTTAATGGCCAGTAGTGCATGTTACAGGTATTAATTGGACACATGTATTTATCATCATTTTCGTTCTCATCGTCACTACCTTCGTTTTCATAACGTGTTATCTACTGTGTACTCGCAGTCTCCGGTTGTAATTTTGGGGTCAGTAGGTTTTCATGCGGGGGTGCTTTATGTCTATGTCTGCCTTTTCTGTCGTCACTTTCTTGCCAGTTTTGTTGTTGTTGCATTCTGTGGTTTGGTCACAGTACTTGGTGGCATTGTGCCCGAGTTCGATAGTCCACCTGATACAAAAGCCACAGGCTTTATGTGGCGCTCACACTTGGTTTTATCGTATTTACTTCCCATCTTACTTGATGTTTCTGGTGTGTTTGGTTTTGATACTTATTCTCTGTTCTCAAGGTTGTTGTTGATAGGGTGGTGTGGTTTCCGCCGGTATCTGAGTGTTCTGGTTCATTTATTAACTCATCTTCTAATTCCTCTATTTTCGAATAACGACGTTTGAAAATTAATCCAGTAGAACATTTGTTTGTTTATTAGTTTTGCCCCCACGTTATGTATCGATCAAATTAAGGTATACTCCATTGTATTTGTGTAGCTCTGTGCTAGTGTTGTTGTATGTAATAGTGCAAGTATATTATCGTAGTTGTGTATGCTATCCAGTAGTATGTCTAGCTGTCGCCGCCATGAGATGACACGCCAGAAGTTTCTGCTTCTAGTGGAGGGAAATTTGTATTTTCCTGTAGTAGTGTCGTGTACATTATCATTCTCAATGTTGTTCACTGTCTAATGATTAATAAGCATAATCATTACTGTCTATGAGCCTGTCTAGTAAATGTCTTTATGTCTGACACTCTCCTCCTTTTGACTTATTTCATGGTCTTCTCCTGTTTCTACATGGAATACATGCTATGGGTTCCCTGGTCCTGGATTCGGAATGGCCACATTTGGTGCCCATACCCTCTTTGTTTCTACTTGTTTTGGTGGAGTGACCATACTCGCAGCACTTACAGCACTGACTCACGGCGTTAAAGTTTTTGACATTACTGACTCGAAGTCAACGTAAGTCTTTTGTTTTCTGGTGAGGTACCAATAATGTTATCGTGTCACCTGAAGAACCTGATGGTGTGGCCACTCCCTTTGGGATCAGTTTTGAAGCGAATTTTCATGTCTTGCCGAACTCTTCTCTACACGTTTCGTTGCTCAGGTACTGCTCATTGAGACTGTCAAGAAATTCGTTGTCAGTGATTGTGTCAGGGACTCTGTGGACTGTAATTAGAGGCTTTCGTTTTCTGGGACCTTCACATACGATGGTGCATAGTTCCTTCGTTTTTTAGATAATTTTTGTGCAGTCATCTTGAGCAGCAGACTCTACGATAACAGCAGTGTTATTTGAAATGATTTGATATGCAGGTTCTTTTTCTTGGGTTTATCTTTTGCGTCAGTGTTTCCCTGACTGATTTTGCATCTTGATTGGCTGTTGATTTGGTGAACACTGTTGTGGCTTGTTTAGATTTAGCCACTTCGGTACGCTCTATCTCTTTTGTTTTGGGTGAAGATGGCGGGGCCGCTGCATATGAAATTGTCTGGGCTTCACTTTGTGCTTGCTCGGTCACCTTTGTGGTGAGTTCACTAACTTGTTCTTGCAGCTCCCTATGTGAGGGCTGAGTTCATTATTCCGAATCTCTAATCTCCCTAATTGTTTTTTCAGATATTCCATTTGCATCTCTTTGTCGATGGACTCCGAGGGAACATTGTGGATATTGTGAATGGTTGTCAGTGCAGTCGGAACACGCCTGGTATATATGGACATCTACGGATATCTGTGAAGAGACGTGCCGAAGGTTGCCGTCACATGTGATATTGATGTCTATGTACTCAGTCCTTTTACGTCGTATCGAGGAAAACGTTGGTTTCCGTACCTACTTTTGTGCTGAATTATTTGCTTCTTTCGTTTTCCTATGCTCGCTCATTTCATTTGACCGTATAAACGTCAAAGACTCTATACAAAGACAGCGAACACGATTTGGCTAAATTAAATGGCGACTGTGGCGACCGAAAGGGCATTCCGACACAAAATTAAAACAATAAATAATTTCAGAACGAATTTTTCACTCTGCAGCAGAGCGTGCGTTGCCGTTTGGAAGGTAAGAGATGAGGCACTGGGAGAAGTAAACAACCAATATTTTGTAACAAGTTCTTGTTCAGGCTGCTTGATTGTGTTTTATGAGGTGTCGTCAATGGGAAACAGTAAAGAAGGATTCAAGTGGTTGTACACGAGCCATGATGACATCGATGGGGAGACTATGATCAGTAAGGACGTCCCAGTTGTGAGAGATATAGTACTCAAGTTTGAACTGATGGTTCTTCACATCCGGTGTCATACAGCAGAAGACACAAATTAATTGTACAGCTCGAATCAGGCTTGAAAAGTCCTGCTGGCACTGCGAAGCTGCTTAAACTTACAAGTTCCATTTACTCATGCTAAAATACTTATCGTCTCTGAAGAGTACCTGGAATTCCTTACTAGCAAAAGCAATGAAAATATGAATGAAAATAAACGAAGAACCATTAACTTTTTCCAGAATTTAACAGTATTTAAATTGAAGTTGACTGCAATACTCTCATTCACATTCTGAAGGTGGCAGAGGTAAAATACAGTGAGCGAAAGGCTATTTACCATTTGTACAGAAATCAGAAGACAGTTCATTGAATTCAACGAATTGCGGATGAAGCCCGACCAACAGGCATTACATGCATTGATCAAAAATGATAGTGCATTGAGAGTGGTTAGTTTCTAGCTGAAATCTACATCTGCCAATGAAATTTCAAAAGGGCGACTGATAGCTGAAATCTATTATTTACAAGTCAATAACAGTCGCTGCATGCAACAGTCTCTGAATGGAGGGTAACCTGATGGAGTTATAACAGTCGTGAGTCACGAGAGGGAAGCAATGGCTGAGAAGGGAGTGAGACGTGGTTGTAGCCTATCCCGGAAGTTATCCAATCTGTGCATTGAACAAGCCGTAAAGGGAACCAAAGAAAAATTTGGAGTAGGAATTAAATTTGGAGTAGGAAGGGAGAAGAAATAGAAACCTTAAAGTTTGCAGATGATATTGTAATTCTTTCGGAGACAGCAAAGGACTTGGAAGAGCAGTTGAACGGAAACGACAGTGTCTTGAAAGGAGGATACGAAATGAACATCAACAAAAGCACAAAAGCAAAACGAGGATAATGGAATGTAGTCGAATTAAATCAGGTGATGCTGAGGGAATTAAATTAGGAAATGAGACACTTAAAGTAATAGATGAGTTTTGCTATTTGGGCAGCAAAATGACTGAGGATGGTCGAAGTAGAGAGGATATAAAATGTAGATTGGCGTTTCTGAAGTAGAGAAATTTGTTAACATCGAGTATAGTATTTGAATTGAGTGTATCCATGTATGGATTTGAAACATGGACGATGAACAGTTTAGAGAAGAAGAGAAATGTGATGCTACAGAAGAACGCTGAAGAGTAGATGGAAGATGGATAGAGCATGTAACTAATGAGTAGGTACTGAACAGAATTGGGTAGGAGAGCAATTGGGCACAACTTGCTTAGAAGAAAGGGTCAGTTGGTAGGACACGTTCTGAGGCATCAAGGGATCACCAATTTAGTACTGGAGGGAAGAGTGGAGGGTAAAAATCGTAGAGGGTGACAAAGAGATGAGTACACTAATCAGATTCAGAAGGATGTAGGTTACAATAGTTACTCGGAGATGAAGAGGCTTGCGCAGGATAGAGTAACGTGGAGAGCTGCATGAGACCAGTCTTTGGACTGAAGAGCCAACAACAACAACAAATTAAAGATGAGAGAATAGAAATACTGAATTTCTAACGACGATTTACTGTTTCTAGAACCCAGCTGCAGACCTTGCCTTGGAAACAGTTAGCATCTGCTTGCAGAAAAATAAAGTTATGTCACCCATGGTGGTCTTCCTGTGACAAGGAAACAAAAACAATTGGACAACACTCTATTATCTTTAGTTAGAATACAGTATGTTAACAATGAGAAAGAGATATGGTAACGATCAAGTGATCATTTTAGTAGCTTATTTTATTTGAACCAGTGTGTCGCAACTTGGTTAGAAAAAAGTGTAGTGAATTTTATCAGTCCTTCGTGGTTGATAAAAGTGAAATGTAGTGACACAAACATCGTTGTTACGTCTTGTTTCAAAATATGGTTCAAATGGCTCTGAGCACTATGGGACTTAACTTCTGAGGTCATCAGTCCCCTAGAACTTAGAACTACTTAAACCTAACTAACCTAAGGACATCACACACATCCATGCCCGAGGCAGGATTCGAACCTGCGACCGTAGCGGTCACGCGATTCCAGACTGTAGCGCCTAGAACAGCACGGCCACTCCGGCCGGCTCTTGTTTCAAATCTCACATCATTTTATTATGACAGCATGAAGCTACCAAACAGCATTTTTGATAAAATCAATAGTGCACTCCTGTTTTCCCATGTGCAAAAAACATGGAGATTAAATTAAATTATAAAAAGTCGGTTGAGCCGGTGCCCATGAAAGGATAGTTCTCAGGTTCCAGTACCAGTCAAATCCTCAATTTTAATGTGTCAATAAATAATTTGTCATATGACGTAAAAGCAGGGCCCGCACGATTGGATAAAGGAAAGGAAGATACAAATTTATTTCCGATATCCTTCATAGTTTGCTAGATGGTCTTTCAGCTTTACGAAGTACCCTCTTCGATTTCGCATTTAATTTAATTCTGTAGCCATAGTTCCTCACCTAGAGACGTGTTCTTCACGACTGGTGGGAAGGGGGAGAGGGGAGGAGGGGGTGAGGGGAATCTAGGGTAATTGGAGTGTTAAAGCGATTTCAATGTTTCCAGCCGATTTCAGTCATCCGTTCATTGAATCTTCAGCCCCGCACTATATCACCGACGTTGTGGTGCGCTGGGTTCCCATCCTAGCCCGCAAACGATTTCGGCATTTCGCGGCCCCATTACGTCACTCACATTTTATGGCCGACCGCACGCACTGCGAGCTGTTTTTATTTTCCATTTTTTCCGCGTAAAATATTATCTGCACGTGGATAAACCAGAGGCTGCTGATATATTCAGTTTCTGCAGAGTAAGTTCTGGTAATGGAATTTTAATTAAACCGGTCGGCCTTCTACGTCAACGAACAAATTGCTTTCACATTTTTCTCCCATTCCCCTCGTATCTCTGCGCGCGCGCTGCCCCCCTTCGCCCTCTTCCCCCCTCACCGTCACCCACGTCTAGGTTTCCGTCTGCGGTCACCGCCCCTCCTCGCCCGTCGCAGACTACATTTCCCCCCACCGCCAGCACCAGCGCATCAGCATCCCTCATTTTGCTCCTAGGCACCGTCGCCTTCGGCGTCCCTAATTACCGGCGCTAATGACCCGTCGTCGACGCCCCCGGCCGGCGCGGCATTAGGGGCGCCATTGGCGCGCTTAATTCTTATATTATGTCCGACTTGTTATTAAGGTGCTCTCCGGACGGGTAATGAGCTAGCTCGGGCAGACTGCGAGAGCGCCCCATGGTCGCCACAGAGACTGCACCGCGCTGATTAGGGCGGCGGCACGCGACAGTGCTATCCCGTTGAGGTATCCGGCCGGCGCCGCAGACGGACGGCTTTAATACGGTTCGCCGCAGCCGTACTTGCCTCGGGCGCTCCTGTAATTGCGTTCCGGTCTCTGGCGCACGTGCCGTCGTACTCACCTAACCGTGAACTGAATCCACTACCGCTCTCGGCACATTTAGCCGTTCGCTAAGTGCACAGTCGTATACATCCAGATTGTAGTTGCTCTGGACACTCCGTCTTCATTCCCTTACGAGGAGAGCACACCAAGTGCCATAACCCGATTTTCCAGAAACTTGGCTCAGTGGAAGAGGGATCATAATAGGTGTTCACATGTCTCGGCTTACCAGTAGATACTCGGCTTTTTTGACAAAACGACCGTCATAGTTTCCAAGGTAATTTAGATGCCTCTTAGCTCGCGATAAGTTCAGCCCACCTGGTGGTATAATGGCTAGCATGATAGCATTTCTCTCTTGCGTCCCGGTTCGGAACCCGATTATTGTTATTATTGTGTTGGCGTAAGCTGTCACCTATCATGACAGAGGCCAGAGACACACTGACAAGCAACACGCCCCCAACGCCCTCTCGACAGCAAGTATTTAGACCGCCACCGCTGGCCAGAGGGCTCAGCCAATCACGCCCTCACTGACTCAGCTACTCACAATCCAGTTTGGCGTCTGTCAGTCCACACGCATAGCAAGTTTACCGATATTGTCTGCAAGAGAACTATTACTGAGGAGCTTGTACTACGCAAGAGAACTATTACTGAGGAGCTTGTACTACGCAAGAGAACTATTACTGAGGAGCTTGTACTACAACTCATGGACTCGAATAGTAGCAACTATCAGTTCATGTAAATAAAGAGCCGTGTTAATCCACATGTGCATCTGTGTTGTAGAAAGAGGGTACTGGCCACTCATAACAACATCCTCTCCCTCCTTCCTATGGTACAAGACTATACAATTGTTTTCTTTCATTTATCAACCCATATTCGTACTTGGTTACCACACGATGTTATGGGATATAAGGCCGTTATGTTTATTGTAAAATTACTACTGGGTTTCACAATAAATATCATGAAGGAAAAAGCATGGAATATTGGGTTTAACCGATATCGATGTCATTAGAGACGGAGCACAAGCCCGAATTGCGTCAAAGATGGGGAAGGAAATCGGGATCGCATCCAAAGTTTAATTTACGACAGTCGTTTAGAGACAGAGGAAGATCTGCTGGCATGAGTTTTGGTTGCTGCACTAGATAATAATAATAATGTCGCGTGACGAGGGCCTCCCGTCGGGTAGACCGTTCGCCTGGAGCAAGTCTTCCGATTTGACGCCACTTCGGCGACTTGCGCGTCGGTGGGGATAAAATGATGATTATTATGACAAGACAACACCCACTCTCTGAGCGGATAAAATCTCCGATCCAGCCGGGGATCGAACCCGAGCCCTTCGGATTGACACTCTGTCGCGCTGACCACTCACCTACCGGGGGCGGACTGCTGCACTAGAAAACCACGTGGGGTGCAGATTGTGTACCAGTACATGCTTCGTAGGTACAATGTCTGTAAAACATTGGTGGTCGCCACACTCAGCAGCTGTTGTAATGCATCAGTACTGTTCTGTACTTACAGTATGCTGAGTTCTTTTTTCCTTTGAAGTAATATAAACACGTAATGTTTAAGTGATAATAGAAACAAATGTGCTTAAGTGATAAATGTATGTTTCGATACGTTTCCTGTCGAATTGTTACCTGATAACTGTACTACGTCACGCTTCAAGAAGAAGTGGATGAGCTGAACATCTGAACTGAAACCATCGTAGGACGGAAACGATGCGTTGCCGCACATGCTTTCCTACTAAAAATAAAAAAAAAAATAAAATAAAATAAAAAAAGAATATATATATATATACACTGACAAGCAACACGCCCCCGACGCCCTCTCGACAGCGAGTATTTAGACCGCCACCGCTGGCCAGAGGACTCAGCCAATCACGCCCTCACTGACTCCTCTACAACTTCTAGACGTTTGTAACGGGAAATTCCGAACACCCTGATCTATGTATGGCATTTTCAGGAATAACAACCTTTATAACTTCTCATAGTCCTGTATTTCTTTCTTATACCAATTATAAATTATTTTGTTTTATTTTTGTGCTTATTCTTCAGGAAAATTTGGAGCATTCGCTTGGACGTATTGGTCGTAGAAATATTCGAAAGGTAGAAATTCCGATCACCACGACCATCGCGCAAAGGCAGGTTTAGCACAGCGAAAGAAACGTCGTTAACATTGCTGAAGATTTCACGTGTAGGCAATAATTCCATTGTAAACCACGCATGATGCAGCACTTTTCCGAAAACTGGTGCTTGCCGTTGATTATAAATGAAGATACACTGCAGGAAATTCACTGAAAACAAATCCAAATAATTTTTCCATTCATTTATTATTGATGTTGTTCTACTTTACAAAATGTTCACCAGACATGCCGTTAGTAAACATTATTTCCATATACACCGGAAAACTTTCGTGTAGTGATCTTCTACGGACATTGGTAAACAAATGAAAGACAAAAATGAAAACAGTGAACGGGTTTCGAATACGGGGCGCATAAGTGCGAAACCGTTTCCGCCGCGGCCGTTGGAGTGTTCACTGTCTAAAAGGCACACAAACCTCCTTCAAAACTTGGACTGTCGTTTTCTTAGAAGTGATCAACGGTTAAGGGAGGATGGAACGGAAAATGTAAGCATTTATTTAAAAAATCCTTACAGCCATATGTACAAAAGGTACAAATCTAAAATTTTGCATGTGTAAAGCAGAAGAGATGTGTTTTAACGGAAAAATATAATAAAATATGCAGGATTAATATTTTGACACAAATTTGAATTTTTAATTTTTTTTATTGTATTTTCTTATAAAAAGCTATAAGTCAAATTCTAATCATGCCGTTAATCTGACAATTTTATTGTAGTGTCCTGAGATGGTTATAAGACCACTGAACTACAATTATTAATTTATGGTACAAATTGTATTATAAACAGAGTTTTTAATTTTGCACATCCAAAATTAACTTTTTTTTCTACATACACTCATCTAAAAATCGGAATGTAATTGCAGGATCTCGTATTTTTTAATTCCAGGAGGCAGCAACACTTTGCGAACACATTAGCGCATATACTTTTTGACAAAAGGCTTCTAATAAAGTAAAAAATGTGAAACAGAGAAAATGAGGTTCAAAGATTTTTTATGATACTTCTACATGTAATAAGCTTACTTCAGTTTTAAGATCCTCCATACTGATACTCTCATCTTCCTGGTTTCTCTTCTCCGAATCTGCTTGACCTGTATTTGCAGGTAAGACACTGATGTGTTAGCTTTCTTGACCCTGTTCTCTTCGGTGGTGTAAAATGCTTTTGTTGTAAACACAGCTGGATGTATACCAACTCTCTTCAGCACTTCAATTCTGCCATTATTTCCGTTATTGTGACATAAAACTGCATCAGAGCCACCTATTTTGAGTACTTCAAGTCAACAGAATGCCCTTTTTGAGCATCTAATCCAAACTAAAATACTGATAATTTCACTTGCATTTTGTTTATTTCCGTGAAAACACTTCCTGAATAAACCAGGGTTTCCAAGAAACCTGACTGTGGGCTTCATTGCTGGTAAAGAGTGTTTATGTGAATACGTCTCATTTCTGTTGTTGAACTTACACCAATCATCTTTCGAACACAGATTCTGGATATGGTGAGAGCTTATGTTCTTCATTTCCAGCTGCTTCCTCTTTTTTGTTGGTAAACCGATTTCCATGAAATCTCCGTTTCCTAAACACAGTTTTTCCACCACCCATTATGCATAAATATTGACTTTCACGTAAAGGTTTGCGAACTCAACCTTCCACCTACTAATACGTGTTAGTATTGTCAAAACATAAATAAACCACATACAAGAAAGTTTTCAGGCAAGGATACAGATGTCAACCAAAGATATCGAAAGAAAATTTCCTTCAGACTGACAAAAATTCCGCTGAAGCAAGCAGTTTCCCAAATGTCGGAAAAGGTGGGAGTGGCCGCCAGTGCAGAGTTAATCAGTTTAACAATTTAAAGGCATTTATAAAGCTGCTATCACGATAAAATTCACACACAATATAGATTAAATTGTGTAGATCAAGAAAATAATACTTTTGGAAAATCGATGTTCTGGTCCAAAATCCATTTCATCTCCCCTTAAGCCGACAGAGGTGTTCTCTTTTGATTCCTCTTCCACTGAGCGACGTTCATGGGAAATCGGGTTACGGCATTTGCCTTATTGCCCCTTTCCCAGTTCCAGGTCAGTGACGGTCGTTTTCATTCCACAGTTTCAACAATCTGAAAGCTTCACTCTCAATGCCAGGTGGTTAGCAATGTGGAGTGAAAATGTTCCATACTATGAACGTGGCCTAATAGATTCTAATTTTTGGGTTTGTTGTTGTTGTGTATTGAAATGAAGTGAACCGAACTGGTTTCCTATTCTTTACTTTGTGTGCACCTGTGTTGTAATCCCGAGTAATGCAAGTGGTGTGATTACGAAAACGTTATCTGGTAAAAGAAGTTGAAAATGTTTGAAACTGTATGACTGTATACAAAATGGTTCCCAGTTCCATTAGTACTGCCCGTGTAAGATCACGAAGTGCAATGCTTTCTCATGGAGAGCTGCGCCCTTACGATCCCTGAGGTTTGAAACACAGTTGTGTAGAAAGTCAAGGCGCTAGCATTGCTGCAGCAGACATCCTGCCTGCGAATGTAACAGCGCATGTCTCACACTTGTCGGAAAATTACAGTAATCTAGCGAGGCAGCATGGAGCTTTTCGCGTCCTTCAACATTCGTGGGCTAGTATTCTTTGAATTCTAATATAATCCTGGGAGCTGGATTCGTGGTTGCTCCTTCACGACGTCACCCCACCCCACGAAGCGAAGATTGGGCACGAGTTTTTGTCCAGCAAATGGATCATAGTCCTGAGTCACCCACCGTACTCAGTTTACTTCTGGTTGTTCCCCAAATTGGAGACGGCAATGAAAGGACACCATATGACGCAGTTAAGTACATCCATTAAATTATACTGCAGTACTAAATGCAACTCCAAATGAGGACAACAGTGACTGCTTCAAAATCCATTTAAAACGATTTCAGTTATGCTTTGATTCAGGGGGAGACTACTTTGAATAAAAACAGTGATCCTGTGAGCGTAATCCAGTAATTTTATTTTTCACAGCCACAGTTCTGACCGAACGCTGTGTGAGTGTGTTGCAGTTAGCTTCAACCAAATTAATTAGGAAACCTAGAATTGTAAAGTAAAGAAGGTTCCCAGTGAAATTCTTTATTGTGGAGTGCAGTGAAGAGTGCAGCAACACATGACGTCACATTGACTTGCAGTTCCAATACTCTACGTTAAAGGAACAAAAATTCAGCATGAAATTGTAAATCGGATTTTGAAAGAATGTTTTTCAAACAATGCCCTGTGAATTGACGTGCGCAGATTGACTAAATAAAATTTCTAAAAGTACATGACACGCACGCAAATGTAACACTGCACTGTAAAAATAAATCTGTCTGCTTAAGAAATGAAATCTTAACTGATCCTCACCTAAACTGAGCTTAATATTAATACTGAAATGAAAGGCTTAACTTTGAATTATCTTATTGTTGCCTTACTGTAATGGCAAACCGGCTCTGAAGAAATTTCATAGCTTACCTGTGGCAACGCAAATTAGATTATGCTCGAAAATGGTGAAAATGCAGCAGCAAACCAGTTAAAGGAAAGAAAGCATTGCGCAGGGCAGTGCAAGAACAGGCAACTATTCTAAGCACCTCATGCTTCAGTTTTAACTACTGTGTTCCGCAATTTACCGACACACAACTAAAAATCCAAAGTTTCCTAAGCACGTGGTGGAGGACATTGCATTTATTGGAAGATGTAGAAGAGACTAGTGCTTAAAAACTATACTGACACTCTGGTTCTTTAACAGTAGCAACCAACTTCACAAAAATCCCTTATATAGAAATACATTACTTTGCCATGAAATCAGTAACTGAAATGTTGAAGGAGTGGTGCTTCTATAACTCTCAATACAAGCTTCGTGAACAGATAACTTTACATATTCAATGATGACTGGGTGTTGTGTGCTGTCCTCAGGTTAGTTAGGTTTAAGTAGTTCTAAGTTCTAGATGACTGATGACCACAGAAGTTGAGTCCCATAGTGCTCAGAGCCATTTGAACCATTTGAACATGTTCAAATCTGAACAACAAAAATAGCTAACCGTAACATATAAAGAAAAAATTCGCGTAAGACTTTCCGTTTTTCAAACACGTCATAAATTATATTCAGCCAAGCAGTGCAGCAGCAACAGTAGTACCCCACAGTCTTCACGCTTCATAAATTCATCCTTACCAAATCAATGTTCTAGAACGCAACATTGTCTGTATCTTTATCTCTGTGTTCCGGAAGCTATTTCCAAAACGTTTAGCAGCATGACCGGCACCCATCTCACTATCTAGCGGCAAAGACAATGCTGCTGAAAACAAAGTTCACGTTGCTTGTACTCAGAACGTCTGTGGCATAGCATATCGACTGTTCAAGACTTCTATTTGAAAGACTATCCAGTGTACAGTTATGGATCGAATGAAAATAGAGCTCGCATCACTTTCGTTGAATACCAAAAATAAGTTAATAATCTTACAAGATCCGCAAACAAGCTATCAGTGGATTTGAATCGCTCATCATTACACAGAAAAATTTCTGCAGAATTCGCACAGGACACAATATTTGTGCAGAAAATCTGAACAAACGGGGAAATCTTTCAACGTAGAACTGTTCCTATGGAGTCAAACTGTGCCTGTGAAGCTCCAAGGCAATAAGTTCGTCGCATTGTGGAAAAATATGTAAGCTGGTACCTTGATCATCAAATGGAGTTCTCCGTTCCAACACTCATATGCCTTGAGCTGACAGCTGCAACCAATATTAGCACACAAAATTTATATTTTATGACTTTTTTCATGAAATGATTTTTAATACTACGAGTGCCATTCGCAACATGCTAGGGGATTTGAAAAATTGCATTATACATTGCTACGGCAGATCACGTATTACTGAATTTTGCACTCTTCTTCAGAGAGATACAGATACATGGCACTAGTCTTTAAAATAATCTCTATAACAACGCTCCAAAAGTTCTACCAATTGTTCAGTTCCTCGACGATATAAGTCCGCTCCTTCGTCACTGTTCCATTCGAGAGCCGTTGGTGAAAACATTTTTCTGGCAAGGTGTTCTGTCAGCTTGCCGAAACGATGAAAACCGATTGGTGTAAGATCTTGACTGCATGGCAGGTGCTTCCAAACCCACTATCGAAAACGTTGAAGCAAACCTACTGAACCGACCGTGTGGGCTGTTTAATTGTAGCGCTGGAAAACAATGCCTTATCTTAATTTTCCACAGCCGGCTGGAGTGGCCGAGCGGTTCTAGGTGCTACAGTCTGGAACCGCGCGATCGCTACGGTCGCAGGTTCGAATCCGGCCTGGGGCATGGATGTGTGTGATGTCCTTAGGTTAGTTAGGTTTAAGTAGTTCTAAGTTCTAGGGGGCTTATGACCACAGAAGTTGAGTCCCATAGTGCTCAGAGCCATTTGAACCATTTTTTTAATTTTCCGCTCCTCTTGCGCGTTGCGGCTTTGCGCAGCGATGTCATTGTTACACAATACAAACCGACATTAATGGTAACACCTTTTGCCATATACTCTGCGCACGCAACTCCTTCACAGCCGCAAGAAACGGCGGCCATGACCTTCCCTGATGATGGCGGAACTTTGCATTCTTCCATGGAAGAGAGGAGGTAGGTCTCCATTCCATTAAAGTTCTCTTTGTTGCAGGCGTGAAATAATAAACTCATCTTTTACCACCCATAATGATGCGGCTTAGGAAATCATTGCCTTTCGGGGAGTAGCGCTCAGGATAGTCCAGAGGCGCATAACCCTTGAGCCCTTGTGTGCGGGTGAAAATGAGCGTAAGCAGAATTTACGATGCTGCAGACGATCTTGGACGAAAGAATAAGCATTGACAATTGAGATGCACATCTGCTGACCAATGTACGCTGTTAATGATTTTTCCTTCGTTGGAGAGCACACCCATAATTCACCTTTTGAATTATGTTGTCGCCATTTGATTATAAGTCTTTTATTATTTATTTATTTCACACTACCATGATTTCGGCCTTACAAAGTGCAAAAAATTATCCGGTCATTTAATATCCGACAGGTCTGCATAACATGTCGTTGTCGGAATACGACACGTATGTTGTAAGGTTTTCTACCCTTACCAACTACCCTGAGCTCAAAGTAATTTATGATAATTCAAATGGCCCTGATGCTCTTTTCAGACTTCGTTACAAAGCCAACACGTGACTTCCTAGAATTAACATACAGATAAAAAAACGAAATAAAATACAGGGTGACAGATGATGTTGATTGGTGGGAAAGTTATTAAAAGGGAAGGGGATGAAGCTAAAACAATTCCTCCCTCAACATAATTGTAACAACGCTTTCTGACTACATGTGAGGTACTGACCGAGATTGTGAATCACTAGCTGAATGCCGGTACGATATAGGTTGACTGAAATACAGGGCTGCAGGTCAGATGGACTCACTGCAGTGAAACTAAGTCCTCAGAGAAAGATTGCTAATAGGCACAGGCTGTCTATATACTCGCCATTGAGCTGCCCAACGGGTGATGTTGAGACTGGTCGTAAATATCCAGCTGCAAAGGCCCCAATCGGGATACCCTCCAGCTGAGGTATGCTGAAATCATTGTTGGCTCAACGAAAAAACGGTCCTCTGTGGCGTGGAGCTGCCAAAAATTGGCCAAGCTAATCTCGAAAACTGCGCCAATGGGACACTTACAACACCGCGCCGGAACTCCTGCAGAGACATGGCATAGCTGTAAACTTCCAACGAGAAAGTTTGCCGCCAAAATCTGTGCTCTCCCCAGCTAAACTTGGCACCAGAGAAAGGCACGTGCATTCCACGCCTGCTGCAGACAACGCTCTCCTTCCCAGAGCAATCATAAAGCTCGACACCCATCCGTTGGTCACACACTCGAGGTGGACGATACACCTCTGGGATGCAGCCTGCTGGCCGTTGTACTACTGAAGACCAGGCTGCCCTCGCGGGCCAAATATATTTTTATGGCGAGAGACTACCGCCTGCGCTCGGAAGCAAAGCAATCACGATTTTTTGCAAACCCGCATGCTCTCGTGGAAGAGCCAATGTCTGTTTCCTTGACTTCTGCTGCCCTGGTAACATCTCTCTGCCGTCCTCACCAACACAGAGAAAATCTGCTGCCACAACTGTTATTGCTAGTGACAAACGAATTTTGTCGTTCCCTGTCATACCTACAATCACTCGCCGTGTACCTAAGATGACTGTAATGCCTCTGCAGAGACTATGTAATTAACAAGGGGTGAAAGATGGCGTACCCAAAGGGTCGCCGCATTTTAGTGTGGTCAAATACACTGACTGTCGCGTTATGAGAGCTGAATGTCATTAAAAATGGGAACTGCAGCTGACATTGTGCACAACCGACGCACTTAAGTGCACTGTACTATACTAATAACGTCCATTACAGTCCTGTGGCAAGCATGAGCCACGTTTCAACATAAGCTAACATCGGTATTCGACTATACAGCTCAGTGTGTCAAGTGTCCTGTTCCGTGGACAGCTCCACCATCAAGTATTTCTCCAACAGACTTTTTTCTCGATTGTCACAAGTCTAGTTTACGAGACTCCAGCCAATGCCGATAAAAATCTGGAAACTACGACTGTCGTAGCTCCCGATTCAGTAAGGCAGACTCCTGGGATTCCTGAGCGTGTAAGACAATGGATGGTGCATCACTATATATGCTGTCAAGGTGGTCAACATTGTGAACAATACTTTGTAATCGGTGTGCTCCTTTAAGAAATGGTTTATCGAATGCTGAGTAAAACTAACAAGCCCTAATAAGAGGAAACTACGCCTTCTAACAGCCCCAGTTATGACGGACGTAACTCTTTAACAAAATCAATTTTGCTAAAGAAGTGATTCAGCTTAATTGACTAGCGCCCACATAGAATAGCAGGCAGAATGTGAATAACTGAAAATAAATGCAAATGCAAAATAATTTACAACGTCTTGTAAGAGGTCCATGATTAAGGAATTTGTTGATAGCGTATTTCGATGGATTGCTCACGCGCTGCCTGCGATATGTAAGGTATAAGAGAATCTCAGACCAGAGAGCAGTGTTGACTGCAGTAGGAACTGTGTAGCTGTAGGAGTAAGTTGTTGCTAGCGAGCGGTCTGGTCGTAGTATAAGGTAAAAGCAGCCTCGCGCATATGTAGTATTGTTATATCAAGTCCCATGTAAACGTTTAAATAAAATCTCTTAATAATAATCTTTCTCATAAAAAGTAACTTTTGACAATCATTCATTTCAATTTAAAGAATTTACTAATTTCTCCAATCCTTGGTCATCCCGATTATTGAAAAGAAAAATCAGTTGTTTCTTTTTATACATGACAAATCTATCGGCCAGCATTGCACTGGGCTGCGCCAGAAAAATTTCTTATAGGAGCAGATATATACGCGTTATCCGGCGACCTAATTGAGGTAAGATTTTTCATTTTTTAATTCAGAACGATCTTTCAGGGCCATGACACAGCGCTGCTGACGTCCAAAATTTACCAGTTAAAATTCACAGTCAGTTATTGAAAGGTTATAAGTGAGCCACAATTTTTTATTCAGAAATTAGTCACATTTTATTATTGATAGGTTACGCAATTTATCTGTTGGGCAGTTACGCTGAATGTGAATTATGTAATTTTTTACTGTTGGGAGGTTTCGGAACTTTTCTGTTGGGAGGCTACACTAAATGTGAATATTATTTGTATTATTTTATTTTGTGGCGAGGTTACACTTGTTTTTTTTCTATGAGAAAGATTATTATTAAGAGATTTCTTTTTAAAAGCATTTGCATGGGACTTGATATAACAATGTACATAAACGCAAGGCTGCTTTTACCCTATACTACAACGCTCAGGCTCCGCCATCGCTCAACCACAACCGGCCCATCCAACACGATACACCAGACTGTTAGCTACTACTTACTGCTACTGCTACAGACACTGCTCTTACTGCATACAACACTGCTCACTGGTCTGAGATTCTCTTATATCTTACATATCGCAGGCAGCGCGTGAGCTATAAATCAAAATTACATCTGCTCGAGTACGCTAGCAACAAATTCCTTAATCATGGACCTCTTATAATCTTACGAAAGACAAATATCCATGATACATGAAGATGTGCTAGAAAACATAACGAAAATCACTCTGTTCGTGTTTGCTTGAGAATCACTGTAAGGATACACTTCTGTAGAACGTTTACAGCACCTCTTGCAGCAGCATCTGCATCTAAACTTACACTACTGGCCATTAAAAATCCTACACCAAGAATAAATGCAGATGATAAACGGGTATTCATTGGACAAATATATTGTACTAGAACCGACATGTGATTACATAGATCCTGAGAAATCAGTACCCAGAACAACCACCTCTAGCCGTAATAACGGTCTTGAAACGCTTGGGCATTGGGTTAAACAGAGCCTGGATGGCGTGTACAGGTACAGCTAACAACTGCCCATGCATCTTCAACACGATGCCACAGTTCATCAAGAGTAGTGACTGGCGTATTGTGACGAGGCAGTTGCTCGGCCACCATTGACCAGACGTTTTCAATTAGTGAGAGATCTAGAGAATGTGCTGGCTAGGCCAGCAATTGAAATTTTTCTGTACCCAGAAAAGCCCGTACAGGACCTGCAACATGCGGTCGTGCATTATCCTGCTGAAATGTAGGGTTTCGCAGGGATCGAATGAAGGGTAGAACCACGGGTCGTAACACATCTGAAATGTAACATCCACTTTTCAAAGTGCCGTCAATGCGAACAAGAGGTGACCGAGACCAATGGCACCCCATACCATCACGCCAGGTGATACCCCAATATGGCGATGACGAATACACGCTTCCAATGTGCGTCCACCTCCATGTTGTCAAACACGGATACGACCATCATGATGCTGTAAACAGAACCTGGATTCATCCGAAAAAGTGACGTTTTGCCATTCGTGCACCCAGGTTCGTCGTTGAGTACACCATCGCAGGCGCTCCTGTCTGTGATGCAGCGTCAGGGATAACCGCAGCTATGGTCTCCGAGCTGATAGTCCATGCTGCTACAAACGTCGTCGAAATGTTCGTGCAGATGGTTATTGTCCTACAAACGTCCCCACCTGTTGACTCAGGGATAGAGACGTGGCTGCACGATCTGTTACACCCATGCGGATAAGATGCCTGTCATCTCGACTGCTAGTTATACGAGGCCGTTGGGATCCAGCACGGCGTTCCGTATTACCCTCCTGAACCCACCGATTCAATATTCTCCTGACAGTCATTGGATCTCGACCAATACGAGCAGCAATGTCGCGATAGGATAAACCGCAATCGCGATAGGCTACAATCCGACCTTTATCAGTCGGAAACGTGATGGTACGCATTTCTCCTCCTTACACGAGGCATCACAACAACGTTTCGCCGGGCAACACCGGTCAACTCCTGTTTGTGTGTGAGAAATCGGTTGGAAACTTTCCTCATGTCAGCGCGCTGTAGGTGTCGCCACCGGCGTCAACCTTGTGTGAGTGCTCTGAAAAGCTAATCATTTGCATATCACAGCATCTTCTTCCTGTCGGTTAAATTTAGTGTCTGTAGTACGTCATCTTCGTGGTGTAGCAATTTTAATGGCCAGTAGTGTACCTTTGAGGTAAGACTGTTGTTGTTGTGGTCTTCAGTCCTGAGACTGGTTTGATGCAGCTCTCCATGCTACTCTATCCTGTGCAAGCTTTTTCATCTCCCAGTACCTACTGCAACCTACATCCTTCTGAATCTGCTTAGTGTATTCATCTCTTGGTCTCCCCCTACGATTTTTACCCTCCACGCTGCCCTCCAATACCAAATTGGTGATCCCTTGATGCCTCAGAACATGTCCTACCAACCGATCCCTTCTTCTGGTCAAGTTGTGCCACAAACTTCTCTTCTCCCCAATCCTATTCAATACTTCCTCATTAGTTATGTGATCTACCCATCTAATCTTCAGCATTCTTCTGTAGCACCACATTTCGAAAGCTTCTATTCTCTTCTTGTCCAAACTATTTATCGTCCATGTTTCACTTCCATACATGGCTACACTCCATACGAATACTTTCAGAAATGACTTCCTGAGTGGAAAAAATAACTGAGTTTCCCTTCGAGATAGTGACCTCAAAGGAAATTTTAGTAGCCATTGTACTAACGTGAGGTTTATTGACTGATCTGCTGTAATTGAGGAACTTGTGTCGCTCAAAAAGTAGCACAACGAACTGAATGAATTACTCTATATTAAATTACTGCGAACAAAGTTTTCCCAAATCAAAAGACTGAACTAACAACCCTGATTAACCGCTGAAAGGTGGTCGTTATAGTCCGGAGTCACCCTGCGTAAAAGTGGGTGGAAATAAGGTATGTGTTCGTAAGTATTCAGCGAAACAGAAATCACGATACTAGGCATCACTTACTCTATTAGAACTAAGCACACTTCTTTTCAGCCAAACCTTCCTTATTTCCCAAAGTCATTAGCTGGTGAAGTCTACTCACTTTCTTTCCCCAGAACTCACTGCGTCAGGAAATATCACCTGTAAATGCATTTCGTGTCTGGTACTATTTTCTTTTTCTTCTTTTTGTGTCGTCTCGTTGTCACTGTAGGCTTGTAGCGTGGGAAGCAACGAGAGGATGTTGTTGGTGGCCGGTATTCTCTTTCTATAACACAAACTGCACGCATGTATTAATGTATTAATAGGGTTCTTTATTCATAATAACAAAAGTTACTTAAGATAGTCCAGGTGTTGTGGTATAAGCTCTTCGTAACAGTCCACTTTAGCCTCTCTGTTGGTGCAGTACAAAGTCCCGCTATGCACACTACTCTGGTCGCTTGGTACTGACTGACTCTAAGCTAGAGGCTGAGATAACTTAGACTGCGACTCCCACTGGGCTGCGACTGATGACTCAAATCGTTGACTCAGTGGATGAGTGAGTGGGCCTCCGATCAGGGGCAGCGATCTAAATACTGGCGGTCGAGGGGGCGTTGGCGGTCTGTTACTTGGGAGTCCGTCCTTGGCCTCTCTCCTGATAGGCTCGCTTGCTCTGTCTACTATTATCGATCTTCTCGCAGCCTCTTTGCCACCTGGTGTGCTGGCGACAATTTACACCAGCATACTTCTAGTGCCCTATCACTTCCAGATGTTGGTGACCATCTGTCACACTTCCTTGTTATAACAGGTCCTTGCTCTTGTGTCAAGGTCGTGTCCTTAAGTTTTCTAGTCGATGTGTTTTTCTTTTTTCCTCGTTCTGTTGTACATTCCTCATCACATGGCAGAGATACTGTATGAAATTACACTGAAATGAATACCCTTAGCTGCATACAGGCGTTGATATAAGTCTACAGGGACAGTTGAAAATGTGTGCCCCAACCGGGACTCAAACCTGGGATCTCCTGCTTACATGGCAGACGCTCTATCCATCTGAGCCACCGAGGACACAGAGGATAGTGCGACTGCAGGGAGTTATCTCTGGCACGCCTCCCATGTGACCACCCTTCGCAACTTTTTATCCCGCACCATATTCATAGTGCCCCTGCCCATCATACTCATTACTCGCGGTTTTACTGCCGATTCCCGTAAGAGTTCGGGCACTGTTTGTGCATCCGCACGGAAGACGATGGTCAAATGGCCTTTTTAACAGATGTGGAGCTCCTCCACGCCCACACCGGCATGATGGCCAACTCAAAAGGTATACTGCCATCTCTGCAGAAGGGTTAGTTTTCACTAAAGTGAGGTGTCGCAGGACGTGGGTGCTGCGATGTATACGTACGTCTGGTTAAGGTTAACAAGTAATACGTGCTCATCTGGAGATAGTTTGGGTCGAAGTCGAACTGGGTCGAAGTCGAACGAAGGGTAGTGCTTTGAAGGGCAGAGGAAACAAAGTGCCAAGGGAAATAAAACCTCTGCGATAGTTAGGTCGGGTGGTAAGAGCAGTAGCGGATGTCTTACACGTGCAAGGGTAGGCTTTGTTAGTAGTGGGTATCATGCATGTCGATACCTTTGACGTTGTGCGGTGCTGTTTCTCGGCGGCTTCCGCTGGGTACCGGAATTGAACTCTCGATCAGCGTCAGCTACCTGCAACAATTATGCACAGTGGTGATGTTGGCGAATTGTTTGTGCGTCAGTGGACGAGTTCGTCGGTGTCCCTGCTGTGGCCTGTCGGTCGGCTCTAATAACAGCTGGTAGTTACCAGTCAGAGTTGCTGGTATGCTGGGGCTTGCCGACGTTTGTCGCTTGTTTGCGTATGTTAGTTTACCATCGGTGGCTATGCCCTAGCTAGCAGTATCTTTGGCCGCTTGTACTTCCACCTAAGGTTGTGATGGTCAAATGGCCTGTGAGCCTTAACTATATATATATATATATATATATATATATATATATATATATATATATATATATATATATATATATATGTACTGTAGTTTTCAGGATTTAAACAAGTTTGGAGCCTCTTTTTCTTTCTTCATCTTGTGTAGAAAGCCGTTGTCGATAATTTTTCCGGTCCATGCCACTTTTAGCATTCTGCTTTGAAGCTACATTTCAAATTGCTACTATTGCTGTTATTAGGGGAGAGCCAAGAAAAGTGGCCAGGCAAGGGTATTCTTATTTTTTAAGTTGAGTAGTAGTAGCCGGAAATGCATAGAAATGAATGACTGTAATCTGCTACTTTGCTAGTATAACATCGAACAGTTTGAGTTTAATTGCCTTAGTATTAAATCAAGTACTCTAAACAACGCAAACAAATGGTCACTTGGTCCAACATGATGGCCACTTAGTTTAAAACTCAAAAATAAGGGATAAAAAACTGTTTCAACAAAAACTAAATATTTTTACCCTAAAACGTAGTTCGAATTCAATTATTTACACTTTTCACAAATAAAAGTCCTATTGAGTTCCTCGACTCCTGTACAGAATTCGTGGGTCAGAGGTAGCACAGTTAGCACTAAATCCACTGCTCTTCCGGCCTTGCGGCGCATGCACTCTCTTTCTTCAGCGTTGTCGTCAAAAGGAACTCTTCAAGGGTTGGGTTCCTGCTCTTTGCAATTTTCCTTTTACTGCCTCTATTCTGCTTTCCGTTTTTACTTCTTTTTCTCCTCTTTCTTTATTTGCCGTCTCTAGGTCACTTACGTAAAGAATTGCTGCAAGCTCAAAAATGGCTCTGAGCACTATGGGACTTAACATCTTAGGTCATCAGTGCCCTAGAACTCAGAACTACTTAAACCTAACTAACCTAAGGACATCACACACATCCATGCCCGAGACAGGATTCGAACCTGCGACCGTAGCAGTCCCGCGGTTCCGGACTGCAGCGCCTAGAACCTCACGGCCACCGCGGCCGGCAATTGCTGCAAGTATCGGCCTTCTTTCGGCTACTGGTTTTATGGTTTCCCCCTGTACATAGTGGCCAGAAGCCAACGCCGAGATGGCCACATTACCAACAATGATGCCATTACACAAAAGCTGTATTCCCTCTAATGGCATGTTCGGAATTTCAGTAACTAAAGTAGGATTGTGTAGTCAAGATACAAGCCTTTCCACACAATTTCATTAAAAAGACGTCAGTCCCTTTAACTCTCCACAATAAATACAGAGACTGACTGCTCACCTCACATCAGGGTATCTAAAATCCACAAAAAGACGTTATAACTCTGACGAACGGCACAAACAACTGGTTAGACCTCATGGAATGACCAGGTCCTCCAGGGAGAATAAGTTACAGCAATCATGTTCTGTTATTACCAAGCAACAAACTTAGGAACCAACACAACTGGATACAGATCACAAGTATACACAAGATTTATTACCAGATACCCAGAATTAAAATTTTTAACAGAACAACGACTAGCTGATCAGACCCATGTAATAATCAAAAATAACAGGATACCCCAGACAGAATTAGAAAACATCAAACAACAAGTACAACAAATACTGGAACAAAATAATATGCAATCAGAAGAAGAAAATAATGCAGTAATGGACTCAAACGTCCCAGAGCAAACAAACAAAGAACAACACGCATCAATTAAACAATCAGAAAACGAAATCTTAAGACAGCCACCAGAACAAGCACAAATAGAACACGAGGTGACACACATGTTAGATATAGAAGAAAAATTTCAGCTGATATATATAGAATAAAAAGACACATATACAGACATTAGACCATTCTTGCATAGACCACCAAATAACCCACAAGTCGAAACAACAATAACAACTATCAACACAATCATACACAACAAAATAAATGAAAATACAACTATGGAAGAATTACAACTACTGGTTTATACAGGAGCACTCACTACACTAAATATACACACTAGGCAGGGATCAGAACCAACCAACACGTAGAAGGAACCCACAAAACCAGCATGGCAACACAGGCTACAGATCAGAATAGAAAACTGAGAAAAGACATCGGACAGCTAACACAATTTATAAGAAATGAAATATCAGACAAAAAACGAAAAAGGTTAGGCAAAATCTCACAACAAGAAGCGATAGAGCAATTAGATGAAAAGAAGCAGACGTTACAAGCATTGGCCAAACGACTTAGAGGACACAAAAAAGTGAAAATAGAAGGAAACAAAACCAAACATTCAACACAAAGCAAAAGAAATTTTACCAGACAATAGATAACACACACATTAAAGTAGACAATCCACCAAACATAACAGACATGGAACACTTCTGGAGCAACATATGGTCAAACCCAGTACAACATAATAGACATGCACAGTGAATACAAGCAGAAACAGACACATACAAGATGATACCACAAATGCCTGCAGTGATAATTTTGCAACATGAAGTCACCCAAGCAATTAATTCTACACACAATTGGAAAGCCCCTGGAAAACATAAAATAGCAAATTTCTGGCTAAAGAAGTTCACCTCAACACATTCACATCTAATTAAATTATTTAACAGTTACGTTACAGACGCATACTCAGTCCTTGATACACTTACACAAGGAATAACTTATCTGAAACCTAAAGATCAAGCAGACACAGCAAACCCAGCAAAATATCTCCCCATAACATGTCTACCAACAATATACAAAATACTAACTTCAGTGATGACGCAGAAATTAATGACACATAAAACACAGAACAAAATTATAAATGAAGAACAAAAAGGCTGCTGCAAAGGAGCTTGAGGACGTAAAGAGCAACTGATAATCGATGCAGAGGTGACATATCAAGCTAAAACTAAACAAAGGTCGCTACACTACTCATACATTGATTACCAAAAAGCTTTTGATAGTGTACCCCATTCATGGTTACTACAAATATTGGAAATAGACAAAGTAGATCCTAAACTGATACAGTTCCTAAACATAGTAATGAAAAATTGGAAAACCACACTTAATATCCAAACAAATTTAAAGAATATCACATCACAGCCAATACTGATTAAGCGTAGAATATACCAAAGAGACTCATTAAGTCCTCTCTGGTACTGCCTTGCTCTGAACCCACTATCCAACATGCTACAGAATACCAATTATGGATATAAAATTACTGGAACATACCAACACAAAATCACACATTTGCTATACATGGATAATCTAAAACTACTGGGAGCAACAAATCAACAACTCAACCAATTACTAAAGATAACAGAAGTATTCAGCAAGTATATAAATATGGCTTTTGGAATAGACAAATGTAAGAAAAATAGCATAGTCAAGGGAAAACACACTAAACAAGAAGATTACATGTTGGATAACCACAGCAACTGCATAGAAGCGATGGAAAAAACAGATGCCTATAAATATCTAGGATACAGACAAAAAATCGGAATAGATAATACAAATATTAAAAGAAAAAATGTAAACAAAGACTAACAAAAATACTGAAAACAGAATTGACAGCAAGAAACAAGACAAAAGCTATAAATACTTATGCTATACCAATACTGACCTACTCATTTGGAGTAGTGAAATGGAGTAACACAGACCTAGAAGCACTCAATACACTTACACGATCACAGTGCCACAAATATAGAACACATCACACACATTTAGCAACAGAAACATTCACATTAAGCAGAAAGGAAGGAGGAAGGGGATTTACCGACATAAAAAACCTACATTATGGACAGGTAGACAATTTAAGAAAATTCTTTATAGAACGAGCAGAAAGTAGCAAAATACACAAAGCAATCACTCATAGAAATACATCGGCTACACCACTGCAATTTCATAACCACTTCTACAAACCTTTAGATCATATAACATCAACAGATACGAAGAAAGTAAATTGGAAAAAGAAAACACTACATGGCAAGCACCCATATCATCTAACACAGCCACACATCGATCAAGACACATCCAACACATGGCTAAGAAAAGGCAATATATACAGTGAGACGTAAGGGTTCACGATGGAAATACAGGATCAAACAATAAGCACCAGATATTACAGCAAGAATATTATTGAAGACCCCAATACAACAACAGATAAATGTAGACTTTGCAAACAACAAATAGAAACAGTAGATCGCATCACAAGCGGATGTACAATACTAGCAAATACAGAATACACCAGCAGACATGACAATGTAGCAAAAATAATACATCAAAAACTTGCCATACAACATAAACTAATAAAACAACACGTACCAACATACAAGTATGCACCACAAAATGTACTGGAGAATGATGAATACAAATTATACTGTAACCGAACCATTATAACAGATAAAACAACATTTACACAACTAATCGAAATATCCATATCCAATACAAGAAATGTACAGAAGAAAACAGGAGAAAAAATTCAAAAATACATCCAACTGGCTGAGGAAGTCAAGGATATGTGGCATCAGGACGAAGTTGACATTATACCAATTATACTATCAACTACAGGAGTCATACCACACAATATACACCAGTACATCAACGCAATACAGCTACGTCCAAACTTATATATAAAACTACAGAAATCTGTAATTATTGATACGTGTTCAATTACCCGAAAGTTCCTAAATGCAATGTAACATATACCGTCAGTTAAAAGGAAGTCACGCTTGATCAAGGTCTGCGTCACTTTCCATTTTTAACCAGAAATAACGTCTGAGAAAAGGATAATAATTTATTATTTATTTTTATTATTTATTTTATGGCCTCCATTGGACCACTGTAGTCAAAAATACAAAGTTCTAAACAAGTTGTTACACATGGATACAATTTGGTTCGACAATAACTTAATATATTTAGGTAATATAATTATTAGAGGCTATTCTTATATGAAAGGTGTTTTGCTCTTCTGTCTGCCCAATATTTCTTCATTCTTTCAGATATTTTCTTTCTTTCTTCATCTGAGACAACTCTTCCTGTACTCCTTTTATTGATTTTCATTTGAAGTCTGGTTTGCGGGTCTTGCAGTATTCTGATTTTCTCTGTCTTGTTTTTTAGGTCATCTACTGTAATTTGAAGTTCTTTTATATCTTCCTTAATTTCTGTGATCCATTTAATGTCGCTCTTGCTATTCCACAATTTTTGTATTATTTTTTTACTAATTCTGTTTTCTGGAGTTCTCATCAGATGTCCAAAGAATGAGATGCGTTTCTTCCTGATTGTGCCCATGACTGGTTCTATTTTCTTATATACTGTTTCATTTGATGCTATTCTCCAATGTCCATTTATTTTATACTGTTTATTTATACATGTCCTAATTATTCTTCTTTCTATTTTTAGTATTCTGTCAATTTCTGCTGTATTAGTTGTTTTGAAGATAGTTTCAGCTGCATAAGTTATTTCTGGTTGTGTAACTGTTTTATAGTGTTTTAATTTTGCATCTATAGATAGGCTTTTTTGTTGTATGTAGTTTTGGTAATGTAATTTGCATAGTTCAGTTTTTTTATTCGATTTTGCCATGATGGCTTCTCATTTAGATTGTATGTTATTATTTCGCCTAAATATTTAAATTTATCAACAATTTTGATTTCCTGTTCTCCTATTGTAATTTTGTTTGCAAGTGGTGGATCAGCTAGCATAATCTCCGTTTTTTCAAATGATATTCTAAGGCCTACTTTCTCTGCTATTTCTTGTAGTGATTTCACTTGTTGCCTGGCTTCTTGAACGGTGTTGGCTAGGAGAGCAAGATCATCAGCGAATCCCAAGCAGTTTAAGCTAATATCATCTTTTGCACTTCCAATTGTTATCCTCTTTGGATTGTCCTTGTACCATTCTCTCATGTATTCCAGTGCATAGTTGAAAAGTAATGGTGATAGGCAGTCACCTTGTCTTAAGCCTGTTTTTATGAGGAATGGTTCCGAAATTTCTCCTCTAAACTGCACTTTTGATTTGGTGTTAGTTAGAGTGAGTTGTATTATTTTAATTAGTTTTGCATGGAGTCCTAGATTTCTTAAAATTTTTAATACTGAAGGTCTGTGGAGACAGTCATACACCTTCTTAAAATCTACAAATGTTATTGCCAGATGTTTGTTCCGTTTCTTGTAGTATGCCATAATCAATTTTAAACTAATTATCTGCTCTGCACAGCTTCTCCATGGTCTGAAACCTCCCTGATATTCCCCTAACTCCTGTTCTAATTGCTCCTTGATTCTTTCATATAGGATCTAGGATAGAATTTTATATGTGCAATCTAGGAGAGAGATTCCTCTGTAGTTTTCTGGATTGCTCTTATCTCCCTTTTTGTGTAGCGGGTGGATGATAGCTGTGGTCCAATGTTCAGGAAATTGTTCTGTTACCCAAATTTTTGTTAGAGCCATGTGTAAGAAGGTCTTGACTGTGTCACTTGCATATTTCCACATTTCAACAAAAACCTGATCTTCTCCACATGCCTTATAATTTTTTTGTTCTTTAAGAATTTCTTCTACTTCTTGGAAAGTTGGAGGGTCTAGTTTGTTAGGTTTGGTTTTTATTGGGGTATTTATGTTGATTTGTAAGGGTTCTTTGGGTTCCTCGCAATTCAGAAGTTTGTAAAATGCTTTTGCCATGATTTCTGCATTTTCCTTGTTACTGTGTGTCATTCTTCCATCTTCATCTTTCAGTATTAGTGTAGGGGCCTCATATTGTTGTAGTTGTTTCCCAAAGATTTTGTAGTAGTTCTTGGAGTTGGTTTTATGATAATTACCATCTATAGACTTTATAATATCTTTATGAAATCCTCTCTTGATTCTTCTAATATTTTGAGTGAATTTTTTTCTTTCATTTTTTAGGTTGATGGCATTTTCTTCAGTTTTATGTGTTTGAAACTTTAACCATGCTTGGTGTCTATCTTCATAGAATTTGTCACATTCTGATGTCCACCATGCCTGTTTCCTCCGTGGGTTCAAGGGAGCTAGATTCTCTGCTTCTTTTTTAAGATTAGGCACTAGTTGTTCTAGATCATCTGTTAATTTGATGGTTTGTGTTATTTGTTGGTACTTATTATTTTTAATTAGCTGATGTGGGTCAAACCTCCTTTTTATTTTATTAGTTTTTCCGGTCCTCTTCTTTAACGGTGTGAATTTGATTTTAATTTTAACCATATAATGGTCTCAGCCTGTGTCTACTCCTCTCAGTACTTTAACATTGCGGATCTCCTTATGAAAATTTTTGTCCATACAGACATGGTCTAGCTGCCACTCGCCCTTCCTCCAGTCTGGATGTTTCTATGTTTTAAGTTTACTTGGCTTCCTCTTAAAGTATGTTGATTTAGATATAAGGTTGTGTTCTCTGCAGAGTTCTACAAGTCTTTGACCGTTTTTGTTTGTAAATTTATGTGGACTCCATTTTCCAACTATATCTTTATATTTCCTTTCTTTTCCCAACTGAGCATTGAAATCTCCCAATAAGATTTTTACATTCTTTTTATTTACTCTGTTCACAGTTTGTTCTAGAAGGTCCCAAAATTTATCTACCTCTTTCTTTGTTTTTGTTAGACAATTTTTTTCATTTGTTGGGGCATGAGCATTTATTATTGTAAAGGTTTTATTCATTGTTTTAAAGCTTAGAGTCGCAATTCTTGGAGATACTGCTTGGAAATCCGTTACTGAATCTATTATTTTTATGAAACTTCCTGGCAGATTAAAACAGTGTGCCCGACCGAGACTCGAACTCGGGACCTTTGCCTTTCGCGGGCAAGTGCTCTACCAACTGAGCTACCGAAGCACGACTCACGCCCGGTACTCACAGCTTTACTTCTGCCAGTACCTCGTCTCCTACCTTCCAAACTTTACAGAAGCTCTCCTGCGAACCTTGCAGAACTAGCACTCCTGAAAGAAAGGATATTGCGGAGACATGGCTTAGCCACAGCCTGGGGGATGTTTCCAGAATGAGATTTTCACTCTGCAGCGGAGTGTGCGCTGATATGAAACTTCCTGGCAGATTAAAACTGTGTGCCCGACCGAGACTCGAACTCGGGACCTTTGCCTTTCGCGGGCAAGTGCTCTACCAACTGAGCTACCGAAGCACGACTCACGCCCGGTACTCACAGCTTTACTTCTGCCAGTACCTCGTCTCCTACCTTCCAAACTTTACAGAAGCTCTCCTGCGAACCTTGCAGAACTAGCACTCCTGAAAGAAAGGATATTGCGGAGACATGGCTTAGCCACAGCCTGGGGGATGTTTCCAGAATGAGATTTTTACTAAAAACCCTGTTCCCAACTGGGGACATTGTTTCATTGCCCTCAGTCCTGGTTTTCCATTATAAATTCTGTATCCTTGTGATTCGAATGGGTCCTCTGTGGTGTTTCTCATTTCTTGGATCCCTGTTATCAAAATTTTTTGATTATTTAGTTCATCTGTGAGCTCCTTGAGTTTTCCGGTCTGAAGTAGTGTGTTTATGTTGTGTGTTGCTATATAATTTATTTGCTCATGTTTAATCTTCTTTTTGTGTTTTAGTGTGCATTTGGATGGTTGCAAACGCTCCGATTCGTTGCTGTCTTCTAGTTGACTACCCACCGAATCCGATGTAGCCTTTTCCTGCCTTTTTGAGTAGGACGGTGGAATTTTTTTCCTAAAAGACCTTTCCATTTTTGACTGTCGAAGGTTGTCAACTTTAGTTGGAGCAAGCTCCGATTTACAACTCCGGTTGTTAACCGCAGAGGGTGTGTTTGGTCCGCGAGAGCTATTTTATTTCACTCAAGTCCGCCAGTAAACCGGTGAGGACTTCCCTATCCGCCACCTGGGACGCGCCACGTAGGAGTATCACCTCTCTTCCTACTATGACAGCATAGTAGGTTCGTGGAAAGGATAATAATAATAATACACTCCTGGAAATGGAAAAAAGAACACATTGACACCGGTGTGTCAGACCCACCATACTTGCTCCGGACACTGCGAGAGGGCTGTACAAGCAATGATCACACGCACGGCACAGCGGACACACCAGGAACCGCGGTGTTGGCCGTCGAATGGCGCTAGCTGCGCAGCATTTGTGCACCGCCGCCGCCAGTGTCAGCCAGTTTGCCGTGGCATACGAAGCTCCATCGCAGTCTTTAACACTGGTAGCATGCTGCGACAGCGTGGACGTGAACCGTATGTGCAGTTGACGGACTTTGAGCGAGGGCGTATGGTGGGCATGCGGGAGGCCGGGTGGACGTACTGCCGAATTGCTCAACACGTGGGGCGTGAGGTCTCCACAGTACATCGATGTTGTCGCCAGTGGTCGGCGGAAGGTGCACGTGCCCGTCGACCTGGGACCGGACCGCAGCGACGCACGGATGCACGCCAAGACCGTAGGATCCTATGCAGTGCCGTAGGGGACCGCACCGCCACTTCCCAGCAAACTGTTGCTCCTGGGGTATCGGCGAGGACCATTCGCAACCGTCTCCATGAAGCTGGGCTACGGTCCCGCACACCGTTAGGCCGTCTTCCGCTCACGCCCCAACATCGTGCAGCTCGCCTCCAGTGGTGTCGCGACAGGCGTGAATGGAGGGACGAATGGAGACGTGTCATCTTCAGCGATGAGAGTCGCTCCTGCCTTGGTGCCAATGATGGTCGTATGCGTGTTTGGCGCCGTGCAGGTGAGCGCCACAATCAGGACTGCATACGACCGAGGCACACAGGGCCAACACCCGGCATCATGGTGTGGGGAGCGATCTCCTACACTGGCCGTACACCACTGGTGATCGTCGAGGGGACACTGAATAGTGCACGGTACATCCAAACCGTCATCGAACCCATCGTTCTACCATTCCTAGACCGGCAAGGGAACTTGCTGTTCCAACAAGACAATGCACGTCCGCATGTATCCCGTGCCACCCAACGTGCTCTAGAAGGTGTAAGTCAACTACCCTGGCCAGCAAGATCTCCGGATCTGTCCCCCATTGAGCATGTTTGGGACTGGATGAAGCGTCGTCTCACGCGGTCTGCACGTCCAGCACGAACGCTGGTCCAACTGAGGCGCCAGGTGGAAATGGCATGGCAAGCCGTTCCACAGGACTACATCCAGCATCTCTACGATCGTCTCCATGGGAGAATAGCAGCCTGCATTGCTGCGAAAGGTGGATATACACTGTACTAGTGCCGACATTGTGCATGCTCTGTTGCCTGTGTCTATGTGCCTGTGGTTCTGTCAGTGTGATCATGTGATGTATCTGACCCCAGGAATGTGTCAATAAAGTTTCCCCTTCCTGGGACAATGAATTCACGGTGTTCTTATTTCAATTTCCAGGAGTGTATTACCGGTATTAATACGAGGGCTGTTCGGAAAGTAAGGTCCGATGGGTACAGAAACGGAAACCATTGTGGAAATCAAAAATACTTTATTTGCAACCGTTAGCTACACCTTCCAGCTACTTCTCTTCATAGTCTTCAACGGTGTGCGGCGGAAGGCACTTTACGTGCCACTGTCATTACTTCCCTTTCCTGTCCCAGTCGCGTATGGTTCGCCGGAAGAACGACTGCCGGAAAGCCTCCATGCGCGCTCGAATCTCTCTAATTTTCGATACCTCATCCAGAATCGCACCCTCTCGAAACCTGGACAGCAAGCTACACCGCGATGCAGAGCGCCTCTCTTGCAGAGTCTGCCACTTGAGTTTGCTGAACATCTCCGTAACGCTATCACGCTTACCAAATAACCCTGTGACGAAACGCGCCGCTCTTCTTTCGATCTCCTCTATCTCCTCTGTCAACCCGACTTGGTACGGATCCCACACTAATGAGCAACACTCAAGTATAGGTCGAACGAGTGTTTTACAAGCCACCTCCTTTGTTGATGGAGTACATTTTCTAAGGACTCTCCCAATGAACCTCAACCTGGCACCCGCCTTACCAACAATTAATTTTATATGATCATTCCACTTCAAATCGTTCCGCACGCATGCTCCCAGACATTTTACAGAAGTAACTGCTACCAGTGTGTGTTCCGCTATCATATAATCATACAATAAAGGATCCTTCTTTCTATGTATTCGCAATACATTACATTTGTCTGTGTTAAGGATCAGTTGCCACACCCTGCACCAAGTGCATATCCGCTGCAGATCTTCCTGCATTTTGTTGCAATTTTCTAATGCTGCAACTTCTCTATATACTACAGCATCATCCGCGAAAAGCCGCATGGAACTTCCGACACTATCTACTAGGTCATTTACATTTATTGTAAAAAGCAATGGTCCCATAACACTCCCCTGTGGCACGCCAGAGGTTACTGTAACGTCTGTAGACGTCTCTCCATTGAGAACAACATGCTGTGTTCTGTTTGCTAAAAACTCTTCTATCCAGCCACACAGCTTCTCTGATAATCCGTAGGCTCTTACTTTGTTTATTAGGTGACAGTGCGGAACTGTATCGGACGCCTTCCGGAAGTCAAGGAAAATGGCATCTACCTGGGAGCCTGTATCTAATATTTTCTGGGTCTCATGAACAAATAAAGCGAGTTGGGTCTCACACAATCGCTGTTTCCGGAATCCATGTTGATTCCTACAGAGTAGATTCTGGATTTCCAGAAAAGACATGATACGCGAGCAAAAAACATGTTCTAAAATTCTACAAAAGATCGATGTCAGAATATAGGTCTATAGTTTTACGCAAGTGCTCGACGACCCTTCTTGATGGCTGGGACTACTTGTGCACTTTTCCAATCATTTGGAACTTTCCGTTCCTCTAGAGACTTGCGGCTCGTGGTCGTGCGGTAGTGTTCTCGCTTCCCACGCCCGGGTTCCCGGGTTCGATTCCCGGCGGGGTCAGGGGTTTTCTCTGCCTCGTGATGACTGGGTGTTGTGTGATGTCCTTAGGTTAGTTAGGTTTAAGTAGTTCTAAGTTATAGGGGACTGATGACCATAGATGTTAAGTCCCACCGTGCTCAGAGGAGGGAGACTTGCGGTAGACGGCTGTTAGAAGGGATCAAGTTCTTTCGCGTACTCTGTGTAGAAACGAATTTGTATCCCGTCAGGTCCAGTGGGCTTTCTTTTGTTGAGTGTTTTCAGTTGCCTTTCTATTCCTTGGACACGTATTTCGATGTCAGCAATTTTTTCGGTTGTGCGAGGATTTAGAGAAGGAACTTCAATGCGATCTTCCTCTGTGAAACAGCTTTGGAAAAAGGTGTTTAGTGTTTCAGCTTTACGCGTCTCATCCTCTGTTTCAATGCCATCATCCCAGAGTGTCGAGATATGCTGTTTCGAGCCACTTACTGATTTAACGTAAGACCAGAACTTCCTAAGATTTTCTGCCAAGTCGGTTTGGAAAGAACGCACACCAAGTTTCAGCCACATTGGTCTATTTCTTTGTTCTTGACATTCGTGGGAATCAAGGAAGTCGAGTAACTGTGAAAAAATGGACGAAAAAGAATTTCGTGTGGTGATTAAACATTACTTTATGAAACGCAAAACACCTCAGGAGACTAAAGAGAAGTTTGACAAACATTACGGTGACTCTAAACCTTCGATTAGAACAGTTTGTAAAGGGTTTACAAATTTTCGGAGTGGCCATATGAGCACAAGTGATGCTGAACTTTCTGAACGCCCTGTGGAGGGTACGACTCCAGAAATTATTGATGAAAATCCATGATATGGTGATGGATGACAGAAGAGTTAAGGTGCGTGAGATCGTTGTGCTCTGGGCAACTTGAATGAACGGGTACATAACATTTTGCATAGACAGTTGGACATGAGAACACTATCCGCAAGATGGATTCCGCGATTGCTCGCGCTTGACCAAAAACGGAATCTTGTGAAGTGTTACAAGGATGGTTTGCAGCTTTACAGGAAGAATCCCCAGGACTTTAAGCGTCATTTTGTCACTGTGGATGAAACGTGGATGCATTACTATACTCCTGAGACCAAACAACTATCTAAACAAGGTGTTACAAAGGGGCAATCTGCACCAAAAATGCGAAGATCATTCCTTTCCACGGAAAGGTTATGGCAACTGTCTTTTGGGATTCGCAAGGGATAATCCTCGTCGACTATCTGGAAAATGGTAAAACTGTTACAGGTGAATATTATTCATCGTTACTGGACCGTCTGAAAACCGAACTGCGAGAAAAACGCCGGAGATTGGACCGCAAAAAAGTACTTTTCCATCACGACAATGCACCAGCACACACCTTAGCAGTTGTGGTCGCAAAATTAATGGAAATAGGATTCCAACTCGTTTCACATCCCCATATTCTCCAGACTTGGCTCCCTCGGGCTGCTATTTGTTACCCAATTTGAAGAAATTGCTGGCGGGACAAAGATTTTATTCAGACGTGGAGATGACTGCAGCAACTAATAGCTATTTTACAGACTTGGACAATTCCCATTATTCGGAAGGGATCAAGAAATTAGAACAGCGTTGGACGAAGTGTATAAAAGGAGACTATGTCGAGAAATAAGAAAGGTTTACCCCAAACACGTAAGTAGTTTTTACTTTTGCACGGACTTTTCAAACGCCCCTCGTAAGTAGTTCTAAGTTCTAGCGGGTTGATGACCTCAGATGTTGTTCCATAGTGCTCAGAGCCATTTGAACCATTTTAAGTATTACTTATTCTGACGCGCATTGCACCCAAAAGAATTTTAATAGAACTGACCACGTACGCATAAGCCTCAGTGTTTACAACCATAATATTTTCCATATAACTGTGTCAGTTGTTTTCGCTGATCGAATAAAAGAGAAGAGAAAGAGGAGAGTTTGGAATTTGTGTCCCGTCGATATTGGAGCAGTCATTAGGACGAGAATGAGGTAGGAAACTGTCCACGATCGATTCACTGGAAACAAGTAACAGTGCAACTAACACATACATCTGGATACCCGGACGGGGAACCGATTTCTTTTTCCTTTATCGTTATTTCATTCCAGTCAACCACACACTCTTCTGGCAGCAACAATCGAAATACGACGGGCGTTCAGTAACTAACTCAATATTTATTTTTCCTGAAAGCGGATTGGTTTTATTCAGAATTCGAATACACCATATCATTCCCCATCATTTTCGCAATAAAATCCTATTTTAAGATGCGAAGACCTTACGCCAGTCTATGGTACCACTCTACTGGTCCACGTCGTGGACAAACTATTGATGCATCAGTAACCTCCCACTCATACACGTATTGCTTCCCGCGGAGTCCATCCTTCATTGGACCAAGAAGATAGACAGTGCGAGGTCGGCGTTGTAGGTTGGATGACGAAGAACAGTCCAATGAATTTTTGTGAACTTCTGTCAGGTGTGTGAGGCTTTACGGTTTCATGGAGAACGAAAAGTTCGTTTGCATTTTGTGGAGACGCTAAAGTTGTTTCTTCAACTTCCTAAAGGTAACACAATACACTTCCCAGGCGATAATTGCCCCCAGATGGAGGACGTAGAACACCCCTTTCAGAGTTCCAGAAGACCGTCGACAGTACTATACCAGATGAGGGTGCGGCTTTGTACTTTTTCTTCGGGAGAAGAGGCGGTGTGTCGCCACTCAATGAATTCCCGCTCTGTTTTTTGTTTGAAATAATGTACCTATGTTTTATGGCCTGTGATGACGTTCGACAAAAGACAGTCACGATCAGCCTCTCGCAACGCGCAAGCAATTCCGCACAGTTGGTCCACCGTTCAAAAATGGCTCAAATGGCTCTGAGCACTATGGGACTCAACATCTATGGTCATCAGTCCCCTAGAACTTAGAACTACTTAAACCTAACTATCCTAAGGACAGCACACAACACCCAGCCATCACGAGGCAGAGAAAATCCCTGACCCCGCCGGGAAACGAACCCGGGAACCCGGGCGTGGGAAGCGAGAACGCTACCGCACGACCACGAGATGCGGGCAGGTCCATCGTTAGTCGGCGAGGAACACAGGAGGCAGACATCTTTGAATACCCCAACTGTGGTGGACGAGTTTGCCAACAGATACGCCCATTTGCGCAGCGAGGTCGTTGCGATCCGTCGACCAGCTAGAATGAGAGTGTCCGCACCCTCCAACATGGCTGACATCGAAATAAGTGTCCAAGGAATAGAAAAGCAACTGAAATCACTCAACAGAGGAAAGTCCACTGGACCTGACGGGATACCAATTCGATTCTACACAGAGTACGCGAAAGAACTTGCCCCCCTTCTAACTGCCGTCTACCGCAAGTCTCTAGAGGAACGGAAAGTTCCAAATGATTGGAAAAGAGCACAAGTAGTCCAAGTCATCAAGAAGGGTCGTCGAGCAGTTGCTCAAAACTATAGACCTACATCTCTGTCATCGATCAGTTGTAGAATTTTAGAACATGTTTTTTGCTCGCGTATCATGTCGTTTCTAGAAACCCAGAATCTACTCTGTAGGAATCAACATGGATTCCGGAAACAGCGATCGCGTGAGACCCAACTCGCCTTATTTGTTCATGAGACCCAGAAAATATTAGATACAGGCTCCCAGGTAGATGCCATTTTCCTTGACTTCCGGAAGGCGTTTGATACAGTTCCGCACTGTCGCCTGATAAACAAAGTAAGAGCCTACGGAATACGAGACCAGGTGTGTGGCTAGATTGAAGAGTTTTTAGCAAACAGAACACAGCATGTTGTTCTCAATGGAGAGACGTCTACAGATGTAATCTCTGGCGTGCCACAGGAGAGTGTTATGGGACCATTGCTTTTCACAATATATATAACTGACCTTGTAGATAGTGTCGGAAGTTCCATCCGGCTTTTCGCGGATGATGCTGTAGTATACAGAGAAGTTGCAGCATTAGAAAATTGCAGCGAAATGCAGGAAGATCTGCAGCGGATAGGCACTTGGTGCAGGGAGTGGTACCTGACCCTTAACATAGACAAATGTAATGTATTGTGAATACATAGAAAGAAGGATCCTTTATTGTATGATTATATGATAGCGGAACAAACACTGGTAGCAGTTACTTCTGTAGATTGTCTGGGGGCATGCGTGCGGAACGATTTGAAGTGGAATGATCATATAAAATTAATTGTTGGTAAGGCGGGTACCAGGTTGAGATTCAATGGAATAGTCCTTAGAAAATGTAGTCCATCAACAAAGGAGGTGGCTTACAAAACACTCGTTCAACCTATACTTGAGTATTGGTCATCAGTGTGGGATCCGTACCAGGCCTGATTGACGGAGGAGATAGAGAAGATCGAAAGAAGAGCGGCGCGTTTCGTCACAGGGTTATTTGGTAAGCGTGATAGCGTTACGGAGATGTTCAGCAAACTCAAGTGGCAGACTCTGCAAGAGAGGCGCTCTGCATCGCGGTGTAGCTTGCTGTCCAGGTTTCGAGAGGGTGCGATTCTGGATGAGGTATCGAATATATTGCTTCCCCCTACTTATACCTCCCGAGGAGATCACGAATGTAAAATTAGAGAGATTCGAGAGCGCACGGAGGCTATCCGGCAGTCGTTCTTCCCGCGAACCATACGCGACTGCGACAGGAAAGGGACGTAATGACAGTGGCACGTAAAGTGCCCTCCGCCACACACCGTTGGTCGGCTTGCGGAATATAAATGTAGATGTAGATGTAGATGTATGGAGCCACAGATGTGACCGGCCAGCCGACACGCGGGAGATCGGACAGGTTTTGGCGACCTTGTTGCAATAATGACGGATACCTCATCGTGCTTTTGTTCACTGCTAGGTCTCCGTTGACATGCTGCAAGCGCCTAGGAATATCTGCGACGTACCTCCGTTACAGACACCATTTTGAAGGCTACGTCTGGCGCCACTACCTATCGGAACTTCATGACACTATAGCGTCTGAAACAAGAATATTCTGCCATATCCCACAACAAATTCCGCAGTTTTTCAATCGACACTGACCGAGAAAGAAACTGGTTTCATTACTTCGTCAAAGCCTCTCGTATATAAAAAGATCCAAAGACGTTATAGTAAGTGAGAGTGCACTATGTTAAAAACTCACGAGTTTGATCTATATTTGTGAGCTTTTCTTGAGTGAGGTGATGCAGTCGTGGCACTGCAACATTATTTGGCAAGGCGGCTATTCAGACACCATTCCGGTCATCCAAATTTAGGTTCCACATGTTTACCCTAAGTTAGTTATGGTAAATGACAGATTATACTGTTGTGTTGGCAGAAGAGCCAACACCGTATTACGAGTGGAGGCCGAACTGCACGAGTTATAGCGTGAGGTCTGGAACATGACAAGGAATGAGAATTCAGAAAGCGGACGTAATTAGTTTCATACTTAACTTTAATCCATTAATGATGAACGTCGCTCTTGACGGTACATGATTCACAATATTATTTGTTCAGAATACATTCTTGAAGTAATTATAGTAACTGAATATGGCGCCTTGCTAGGTCGTAGCAAATGACGTAGCTGAAGGCTATGCTAAACTGTCGTCTCTGCAAATGAGAGCGTATGTAGACAGTGAACCATCGCTAGCAAAGTCGGCTGTACAACTGGGGCGAGTGCTAGGGAGTCTCTCTAGACTAGACCTGCCGTGTGGCGGCGCTCGGTCTGCAATCACTGATAGTGGCGACACGCTGGTCCGACGTCTACTAACGGACTGCGATCGATTTAAAGGCTACCACCTAGGAAGTGTGGTGTCTGGCGGTGACACCACATATACCCTCTATAACAAGGCAACAGATTTCCTTCACTATACTGCCCAAATACGTACTCTGGTAAGTCTCTAATGTCCCGTCGTCGGTTTCGGTTTTTTCATAAAAGACGAAGCCACTGTTTGATACACAACTGAAAAAAAATCTTCCACTGGTATTTGCCAACCGTCTTGCTGCAGTAACAAAACCAGTTCCCATCGGATCATTGAAATTGAGCGCCGTGTCTGATTTGGCTAGCAGTTGGATGGATGACTGTCTGTGTCTGCCGAGTGATGCCAGCAAGCACAGTGCACTCAACCCTTGTGAAGTCAACCTGAAGAGCAACTAGAACGAGAAGTGGCGGCTCCGGTCAAGAAAGCTCACAACGCCTGTGCTGACCACAAGCCTCCCAATCCCCGCATCCTGTGACGCCTATCGGCTGAGGATTACACTGCCGTCGGTCGGTACTGTTGAGCCTTCCAAGGCCTGCTCGGACGGAGTTCCACTTTTATTTGTCTTTGTTAATGAATATGGTAGTGCATATCTTGGGAATTTGCATTGAGCAGCAGTGGATGAAAATCAGGTTTTGTCGAATTGGAAAGAGATGTGAGTCATAGATCAAGAGGGGTTTTTGTGGGATAGCGTTCTGCAAAGCAAGTCGAATGGAATAGCTGGGAGGAGGACGCCGAAACAAGAAGATGTGGAGGGAGGAAGTAAGTCGGGGCGGGGGAGTTCGTCAATAGAAACTGTCGCATTTTCTGGAATCAGGAGGATGTGTAGATCTCTGGGTCGATTTGGTCGAGGTCAGGTAGCGGTAGATGGTTGACGTTTCGCTTTCACAGGTTGTGGAAAGCGTTGTGGAAAGGGTGAGAGGGGGTGGGGGTGAAATGTGCTGGTGTTAGGGTGGCAGAGTTTGGAGCGCGGCTGAAACAATAGGACAACTGGTGTCAGGTTAGCGCTGAGTGTGGGAAATCCTAAGGTGATCAATGTCAGAGAGGAGAAGGGACATGTAAGGTAACATACAGTTCATGGGAGAGAGGGTAAGCGTATACAAAAGGCGGAGTGCATGGCTTTCGAAGATTTGGTGGGAGTGGAAGAATTTTGGCGGAGTGAAAATCCAGGCGACACTGGCTTAAGAGGGTATGCACTCATGCTCATAATTTAAGGATAATGGTGATACATGGTGAAACAACGCTCTGGTGGGCGGTTTGCGGGTTTAAATCACCTCGGGATATGACCATACGGTCGTCGCAAGGTAGCGCTGCCAGCAGTCCACCTACGCAGAGGTGTGTTGGTGCACGTCAGAGTACGGTGTAGCGAGTAAGTATGCAGACGTTTTCAGACATGCTAATGCTGGCTGTGTATTGAAAATGACTCAAAGAACACGTTTTGATGAAGTTATGAGGGGTAGAATATTAGGGCGACTGGAGACTGGTCAAATACAGCAGGTCGTAGCACAGGCCCTACGTATTCCATTAAGGATGATGTCAAGATTATGGCAACGATTCCAACAGACAGGAAACGTATCCAGGCGCTACAGTACGGGATATCCACTGTGTACAAAACCACAAGAAGACCGATATCTCACCATCAGTGCCCGCAGACGGGTACGGAGTACTGCAGGTAGCCTTGCTCGGGAACTTGCCGCAGCCACTGGAACAGTTGTCTTCAGACACACAGTCTACAGACGAGTGAACAGACATGGTTTATTCGCCCGGAGACCTGCAAGGTGCATTCCACTGACCGCTGGTCACAGGAGAACCTGTAAAGCCTGGTGTCAAGAACACAGTACATGGCCATTGGAACAGTGGTCCCAGGTTATGTTCACGGACGAGTCCAGATATAGTCTGAACAGTGATTCTCGTCGGGTTTTCATCTGGCGTGAACCAGGAACCAGATACAAATCCCTTAATGGCCTCGAAAGGGACCTGTATGGAGGTCGTGGTTCGATGGCGTGGGGTGGGATTATGATTGGTGCACGTACACCTCTGGTCTTTGACAGAGGAACTGGAACAGATCAGGTGTATCGGGACGTTATTTTGCACCAGAGATGCAACTTCCTCCTGATGGATGATAACGCTCAGTCCCACCGAGCTGCCATCGTGGAGGAGTACCTTGAAACAGAAGATATCAGGCGAATGGGATGCTCTCGGTCGATGTGTCGCTGTACGTCTTCAAAATACTACGACACTTCAGGAGCTCCGACAGGCACTGGTGCAGGAATGGGAGGCTATACCCCAATAGCTGCTCGATCACGTGATCCAGACTATGCCAACCCGTTGTGCGGCCTGTGTACGTGTGCATGGTGATCATATCCCATATTGATGTCGGGGTACGTGCGCAACAACAGTGACGTTTGGTAGAACATCTACATCTACATCTACATCTATACTCCGCGAGCCACCTTACGGTGTGTGGCGGAGGGTACTTATTGTACCACTATCTGATCCCACCTTCCCTGTTCAATTCACGAATTGTGCGTGGGAAGAACGACTGCTTGTAAGTCTCCGTATTTGCTCTAATTTCTCGGATCTTTTCGTTGTGATCATTACGCGAGATATATGTGGGCGGTAGTAATATGTTGCCCATCTCTTCCCGGAATGTGCTCTCTCGTAATTTCGATAATAAACCTCTCCGTATTGCGTAACGCCTTTCTTGAAGTGTCCGCCACTGGAGCTTGTTCAGCATCTCCGTAACGCTCTCGCGCTGACTAAATGTCCCCATGACGAATCGCGCTGCTTTTCGCTGGATCATGTCTATCTCTTCTATTAATCCAACCTGGTAAGGGTCCCATACTGATGAGCAATACTCAAGAATCGGACGAACAAGCGTTTTGTAAGCTACTTCTTTCGTCGATGAGTCACATTTTCTTAGAATTCTTCCTATGAATCTCAACCTGGAGCCTGCTTTTCCCACTATTTGTTTTATGTGATCATTCCACTTCAGATCGCTCCGGATAGTAACTCCTAAGTATTTTACGGTCGTTACCGCTTCCAATGATTTACCACCTATGGCATAATCGTACTGGAATGGATTTCTGCCCCTATGTATGCGCATTATATTACATTTATCTACGTTTGGGGAAAGCTGCCAGCTGTCGCACCATGCATTAATCCTCTGCAGGTCCTCCTGGAGTACGTACGAGTCTTCTGATGTTGCTACTTTCTTGTAGACAACCGTGTCATCTGCAAATAGCCTCACGGAGCTACCGATGTTGTCAACTAAGTCATTTATGTATATTGTAAACAATAAAGGTCCTATCACGCTTCCCTGCGGTACTCCCGAAATTACCTCTACATCTGCAGATTTTGAACCGTTAAGAATGACATGTTGTGTTCTTTCTTCTAGGAAATCCTGAATCCAATCACAAACCTGGTCCGATATTCCGTAAGCTCGTATTTTTTTCACTAAACGTAAGTGCGGAACCGTATCAAATGCCTTCCTGATGTCCAGGAATACGGCATCAATCTGCTCGCCAGTGTCTACGGCACTGTGAATTTCTTGGGCAAATAGGGCGAGCTGAGTTTCACATGATCTCTGTTTGCGGAATCCATGTTGGTTATGATGAAGGAGATTTGTATTATCTAAGAACGTCATAATACGAGAACACAAAACATGTTCCATTATTCTACAACAGATTGACGTAAGCGAAATAGGCCTATAATTATTCGCATCTGATTTATGACCCTTCTTGAAAATGGGAACGACCTGCGCTTTCTTCCAGTCGCTAGGTACTTTACGTTCTTCCAGCGATGTACGATAAATTGCTGATAGAAAGGGGGCAAGTTCTTTAGCATAATCACTGTAGAATCTTAAGGGTATCTCGTCTGGTCCGGATGCTTTTCCGCTACTAAGTGATAGCAGTTGTTTTTCAATTCCGATATCGTTTATTTCAATATTTTCCATTTTGGCGTCCGTGCGACGGCTGAAGTCAGGGACCGTGTTACGATTTTCCGCAGTGAAACAGTTTCGGAACACTGAATTCAGTATTTCTGCCTTTCTTCGGTCGTCCTCTGTTTCGGTGCCATCGTGGTCAACGAGTGACTGAATAGGGGATTTAGATCCGCTTACCGATTTTACATATGACCAAAACTTTTTAGGGTTCTTGTTTAGATTGTTTGCCAATGTTTTATGTTCGAATTCGTTGAATGCTTCTCTCATTGCTCTCTTTACGCTCTTTTTCGCTTCGTTCAGCTTTTCCTTATCAGCTATGATTCGACTACTCTTAAACCTATGATGAAGCTTTCTTTGTTTCCGTAGTACCTTTCGTACATGATTGTTATACCACGGTGGATCTTTCCCCTCGCTTTGGACCTTAGTCGGTACGAACTTATCTAAGGCGTACTGGACGATGTTTCTGATTTTTTTCCATTTTTGTTCCACATCCTCTTCCTCAGAAATGAACGTTTGATGGTGGTCACTCAGATATTCTGCGATTTGTGCCCTATCACTCTTGTTAAGCAAATATATTTTCCTTCCTTTCTTGGCATTTCTTATTACACTTGTAGTCATTGATGCAACCACTGACTTATGATCACTGATACCCTCTTCTACATTCACGGAGTCGAAAAGTTCCGGTCTATTTGTTGCTATGAGGTCTAAAACGTTAGCTTCACGAGTTGGTTCTCTAACTATCTGCTCGAAGTAATTCTCGGACAAGGCAGTCAGGATAATGTCACAAGAGTCTCTGCCCCTGGCTCCAGTTCTGATTGTGTGACTATCCCATTCTATACCTGGTAGATTGAAGTCTCCCCCTATTACAATAGTATGATCACGAAACTTCTTCACGACGTTCTGCAGGTTCTCTCTGAGGCGCTCAACTACTACGGTTGCTGATGCAGGTGGTCTATAGAAGCATCCGACTATCATATCTGACCCACCTTTGATACTTAACTTAACCCAGATTATTTCACATTCGCATTCGCTAATAACTTCACTGGATATTATTGAATTCTTTACTGCTATAAATACTCCTCCACCATTGGCATTTATCCTATCCTTGCGGTATATATTCCATTCTGTGTCTAGGATTTCGTTACTGTTCACTTCCGGTTTTAACCAACTTTCCGTTCCTAATACTATATGCGCACTATTTCCTTCAATAAGAGATACTAATTCAGGAACCTTGCCCTGAATACTTCTGCAGTTTACCAATATTACGTTAACTTTTCCTGTTTTTGGTCTCTGAGGACGGACGTTCTTCATCAACGATGATAATGTCCTCTCTGGTAAGCCGTCAGGTATTTTATCGTTTCGCCCAAGGGGGGGTCCCTCTAACCTAAAAAACCCCCGTGTGCACGCCACACGTACTCTGCTACCCTAGTAGCTGCTTCCGGTGTGTAGTGCACGCCTGACCTGTCTAGGGGGGCCCTACAGTTCTCCACCCAATAACGGAGGTCGATGAATTTGCAACCATTATAGTCGCAGAGTCGTCTGAGCCTCTGGTTTAGACCCTCCACACGGCTCCAAACCAGAGGACCGCGATAGACTCTGGGCACTATGCTGCAGATATTAAGCTCAGCTTGCACTCCGCGTGCGATGCTGGTTGTCTTCACCAAATCAGCCAGCCGCCGGAAGGAACCAAGGATGGCCTCAGAACCCAAGCGGCAGGCGTCATTCGTTCCGACATGTGCTACTATCTGCAGCCGGTCACACCCAGTGCGTTCAATAGCTGCCGGAAGGGCCTCCTCCACATTACGGACGAGACCCCCCGGCAAGCACACCGAGTGCACACTGGCATTCTTCCCCGACCTACCCGCTATTTTCCTGAGGGGCTCCATAACCCGCCTAACGTTGGAGCTCCCTATAACTAATAGGCCCGCCCTCTGTGACTGTCGGGACCTTGCCGGAGAATCGGCCACTGGCCCAACAGGCGAGGCATCCTGTGGTGGCTCGGAAACGATGTCATCACCACTAGGAAGCACCCCGTACTTATCACGAATACCATGGGCTTACAGATCTGTGTCGTGTGTGTTCCCTAAGTGCCTATGCTATTAGCGCCAGTTTTGTGTAGCGCCACGTTGTGTGGCACCACATTCTGCAATTATCCTTAATTTTTGAGCGTGAGTGTAGATGGGCCAGTGGCTTTGTAGGTTGTAGTGTTCTATCTCCAGACTCGTCCTCTTAGCAGTTCTAGTACCTCAGTGGATATGAACTCCACTTCCTGCGGCTGTCAAGAGAAGGTGCAGTGGCCGCTCCGGACGCGCTAATGCATGAAGCTGCACGTTCCGTGCCGGAAGCGCGGGCGCGCTCCCATCGGCTGTGAAATCTCTGTCGACGGCGGCAGACACGGCGCTAATTGCTGATGCAGACGAGTGTCTGACACCTGCGAACTCCTCGACGGGCGCGGCGACCAGAACAGCTCCTTTGTCCCGGCGGAAGTGCGGGCGGCCGTCCCGGGCCCGTTGTCCGCGTCCGCGCCGCGATAACGCTTTACTACTGCCGACAAGCCGCCAAGATCCGACCGTGCCTCTGCTCGTCCGCTTTGTCTTCTGCACGGCAACTCTCTGTGCTGTCCCGCATTAAGCAGCTGCGGGCTTCTTTGTCCCTGCCTGAAGTTGGTATAGAACTGGCTATCACTGTTCGTAAAGTAGACCAAAGAATTTCCAGAACAGTTCGCGCTTACGCTGGCGATGTCAACTCTCAGAATCAGTCCACACCAAGTCTGCCGGAAAATAATGTAGCATCCTTAAGGACTGTTTTCAGAGACACCAAGGTGTAATATGGTGCATACTGAGAGGTTTTAGTGTTAGTGATTTATTTGTCACGTTCATCAGTGATGAGATGGCTCTCAACAGGCCGGTCTGAGCACCCTCTGGTTCAAATGGCACTGAACACTATGGGACTTAACTGCTGAGGTCATTAGTCCCCTAGAACTTAGGATTACGTAAACCTAACTAACCTAAGGACAGCACACACATCCATGCCCGAGGCAGGATTCGAACCTGCGACCGTAGCAGTCGCGCGGTTCCAGACTGAAGCGCCCAGGGATCGAGACGTGGCTGCACGATCCGTTACAGCCATGTGGATAAGATGCCTGTCATCTCGACTGCTAGTGATACGAGGCCGTTGGGATCCAGCACGGCGTTCCGTATTACCCTCTTGAACCCACCGATTCCATATTCTGCTAACAGTATTTGGATCTCGTCCAACGCGAGCAGCAATGTCGTGATACGACAAACCGTAATCGCGATGGGCAACTATCCGACCTTTATCAAAGTCGGAAACGTGATGGTACGCATTTCTCATTCTTACACGAGGAATCACAACAACGTTTCACCAGGCAACGCCGGCCAAATGCTGTATGTGTATGAGAAATCGGTTGGAAACTTTCCTTGTGTCAGCACGTTGTAGGTGTCGCCACCGGCGTCAACCTTGTGTGAATGCTCTTAAAAACTAATCATTTGCATATCACAGCATCTTCTTCCTGTGGGTTAAATTTTGCGTCTGTAGCACGTCATCTTCCTGGTATAGCAATTTTAATGGCCAGTAGTGTATATAACTGCTCATTCGTCGAAGGATCCGTACCTAAAGACTGGAAACTGAACAACTCACGTCAATACCCAAGAAAGTAAATACGAGTAATCCACTGAAATAGACCCACACCACTAACGTTGATTTGCAACAGGATTTTGGAACATTTAAAATGTTTAAACTTTATGAATTATCTCGAAGAAAATGATGTATAGACAAATAGCCGAAAATGACTTACAAAATTTCGTCCAAGTGAAGCACAACTATATCTTTATTCTCACGAAACAATGAGTCCTATCTACTAGGGATGTCAAATTGATTTCACATTTTACGATTTCCAGAAAGCTTTTCAAACCGCTCTTCACAAGCGACTTCTAATCAAATTGCATCGTCTCAGTCTGGATTCGTAATTCCCTGTCAGAAGGGCCACAGTTCGTAGAAATTGACGAAAAGTCGTCGAGTAAAACAGAAGTAATACTTGGCGTTCCCTAGTCTGTTCCTGACCAACATAAACGACTTAGAAGACAATATGAACAGATCTCTTAGACTGTTTGCAGATGATGCTTTCATTTACCGTGTTATATCTCCAGATGATGCAAATCGAAATGCAAAATGACTTAGACAAGATATATGGTATGGTGCAATAAATTTAATTACACGATAAATCACACATGTCTAAAAGCTGCAAATTCAATTAAAGGCTTTTGGGATTACAACTGTGAATAGTTTAAATTGGAACGATCATACACATGATGTCGCGAGGAAAACAAACAAAAAACTTTGATTGATTGGCAGAACACTTAGAAAGTGTAACAGGCCTACTAAAGACATTGCTTACTCTTCGGTTCTCCGCCCTCTTCTGGAGTACTGTTCTGCAGTGTGGGACCCACGTCAGATAGGTATGACGGAGGACATCGAAAAAGATCGAGAAACAGGGGAGAGAGTGCTACGGACATGATGAGGGAGTTGGGATGAGAGTCATTAAAACAAAGGCGTTCTTCGTTGCTACTGGATTTTCTCATGAAATTTCAATCAACAGCATATTGCTCAGAGTGTGAAAACATTTTGTCGGCCCTTACCTACATAGGAAGGAATGATCTTCGTAGTAAAATAAGAGAAATCAGAGATCGCACCGAAAGATTTAAGTGTTCACTTTTCCCGCGTACTGTTCGAGAGTGAAACTGTAGAGACATAGCTTGAAGGTGGTTCGAAGAAGCCTCTGACCGACATTTAACTGTGAATTGTAAAGTAGTTAGCAATTGTACAATGAAGAGCCAAAGAAACTGGTGCACCTGCCTAATATCGTGTAGGGCCTCCGCGAGCACGCAGAAGTGCCGCAACACGACGCGGTGTGGGCTCAACTGGTCTGACGTAGTGCTGGAGGGAACTGCCACCATGAATCCTGCAGGGCTGTCCATAAATCCGTAAGAGTACGAGGAGGTGGAAATCTCTTCTGAACAGCGCATTCAAGGCATCCCAGATACGCTAAATTATGTTCAATTCTGGCGCGTTTGGTGGTCAGCGGATATGTTTAAGCACAGAAGAGTGGCACTGGAGCCACTCTGTAGCAATTCTAGACGTGTGAGGTGTCGCATTGTCCTGGAATTGCTCAAGTCCGTCGGAATGCACAATGGGCATGAATGGATGCAGGGGATCAGGCAGGATGCACGCGTACGTGTCACCTGCCAGAGTCGTATCTAGAGGTATCAGAGGTACCGTATCACTCCAATTACACACGCCCTGCACCATTCATTACCAAGCTTCCCCCACCTTGAACAGTCCCATGTAGACATGCAGGGTCCATGGATTCATGACGTCGTCTCCATATCCATACACGTCCATCCGCTCGATACAATTTGAAACGAAGCTCGTCCGATCAGGCAACATGTTTCCGGTAATCAATAGTCCATTGTCGATGTTGATTGTTGCCAAGTGAGGGGCAAAGCTTTGTGTCGTGCAGTCATCAAGTGTACACGAGAGGGCCCTCGGCTCCGAAAGGCCATATCGATGATGTTTCGTTGAATGGTCCGCACGCTGACACTTGTTGATGACCCAGCACTGCAATCTGTAGCAATTTGCGGAAGGATTGCTCTTCTGTCACTCTGAACGATTGTCTTCAGTCGTCGTTGGTCCCGTTCTTGCAGGATCTTTTTCCGGCCGCCGAAATTTCGGAGATTTGATGTTTTAACGGATTCCTGATGTTCACGGTACACTTGTGAAATGATCGTACGAGGAAATCCCCATTTCATCGCTACCTCGGAGATGCTGTGTCCCATCGATCGTGCGCCGACTATAACACCAGGTCGAACTCAACCAGATCTTGATAACCTGCCATTGTAGCAGCGGTAACCGATCTAACAATTGCGCCAGACACTTGTTGTCCTATACAGACGTTTCCGACCGCTGCGTCTATTCTGCCTGTTTACGTATCTCTGTATTTGAATACGCATACCTGTACCTGTTTCTCTGGCCCTTCAGTGTGTATGAGATGCAACATTCGATCTAGGGTACAAACAAGCGCTACCGGCGAGCACGTAGTCCTATTGAACAGCGTCAGCGATTTGAACGGAGTCGCACTGTGGGCGTGCGTGAATCTGGATGGTCGTATCGAAGGACTGCTGCACTTGTTGAGCACAGTGCGTCGGTAGAGTGTCACTGCTTTCAGCAGTGGTCTGTGCAACATTCCCACACCCGTAGACCAGGTTTTGGGCGTCTGCGTAGAGCAGACACATGTCAAGAGCGGCGCATTGTGCGATTAGCGGAGCCGGCCGAAGTGGCCGTGCGGTTAAAGGCGCTGCAGTCTGGAACCGCAAGACCTCTACGGTCTCAGGTTCGAATCCTGCCTCGGTCATGGATGTTTGTGATGTCCTTAGGTTAGTTAGGTTTAACTAGTTCTAAGTTCTAGGGGACTAGTGACCTCAGCAGTTGAGTCCCATAGTGCTCAGAGCCATTTTTGTGCGATTAGCGGTGGCCGATCGTACGCCATCCGGGGACAAAATTCGAGCTCGTGTTGCCACTGCTGTGTTATGTGGAACCACTGGAACCATCTGCTTGCAGCTGGATTAAGGTCAAATAAGCCTGTATCCAGGCTACTACTGACACTGCGATACCGCTAAGTACCCTCATTACAATTTAGTTGAAGTCACAAAAGAAAATGTACAATCAATTGTGAGCACTCTGGAAGAAATGCAAGATTTGTCCAACACTAAGTTTGGTACCAGATCGCTAGCAAACTTGATCTTTCAAGTTATATGTGAATTTACTTTTTTGATCTACATCAGCTTTTGGCACATGATACTGGAGAAAATAAATTTAGTGAAATAAATTTAGTGCATTAGTATCTTACATCTCCATAACTGACTTTGAAAAAAGCACTTGCCAAAGTAAAAACCAAGAATGAGTTTTTTTACAAAGGAATGAACTACAATTATAGGCAATGCTGTTACTTTTCGCACTAAAAAATGCAGTGTTGTGGATAGTACATTGACCGAGGATGAAGAAAGAGCGTAAATAAAACAATGCTGGGTGAACTACCTCATGACGCGGCAATATCGATTCAAAAAGAAGTTCGTCGATCAATGTTTGAATGCATTGACCCATTTATACAAGAACTGTCACAATACCACAGGACCATGAAGGATATCAATAAAATTTTTTAGGTTATTAAAACAAAACGTATCCTTGAAGCTTCCGATGACGCTCTGGCTGTAGCACTGGAGAATCTGGCAGAAGTTTACTTGAGTTTGATGAGGAACAAGTGCTGCAAGAAATAAAAAGGTATCGTATGCATCTACGTGTAGCCGATACAAGTGTGAACGTCGCTGTTGGATGCACAATCAATTTATAATTAACTGGCACTTCAGTGAATTATTACCCTCTATATCATTTACAATCCAGAACTTCTCCACCTTTTGTGTTTCAGTTGCATTATGCGAGAGAATTTTTCCTGAACTAAAAGTAGTAAAAAAAGCTGTATTCGTCCAACTATGAATCAAGGACGACTACCCAGTTTCCTGAAAGAACAGTTCACTTTGAAATATATTTGAAAGACTTTACTGAGAATTTCAGTAATATAAACGCGCGGAAATATGTACTCTAATAACAGTAATAATAACTACTATCTCGTACTAAGGTTACGAAAAAGCACTCCATCATCAGGCCACAAGTGGCCCATCGGGACCATCCGACCGCTGTGTCATCCTCATTGAGGATGTGGATAGGAGGGGCGTGGGGTCAGCACATCGCTCTCCCGGCCGTTATGATGGTTATCGTTGACCGGAGCCGCTACTATTCGGTCGAGTAGCTCCTCAATTGGCATCACGAGGCTGAGTGCACCCCGAAAAATGGCAACAGCGCATGGCGGCTGGATAGTCACCCATCCAAGTGCCGGGCACGCCCGACAGCGCTTAACTTCGGTGATCTCACGGGAGCCGGTTTATCCACAGCGGCAGGGCCGTTGCCTCCAAGGTTACGAAACTAACTAATATTATATTTGTACTAGTTTTTTCCAGACACAAGAAATAAAAGTTTATTTTCTTCATTATTTCTTTGCACTCCACCAGATGGCTGATGCGCTAAATGCTGTTTCCTGTTCTAAGCTTCTCATCTATACCTTACAGTACAACTACTAGCCCACAAGTATATACACATACCAAAAAAAAGTTTTGCATCACCCCAGTTCCCAGAACTCCTGAAGAAAGAGGTTGACTGTGGATATTGTATCACAGACACAGACCCTTTGAATGTTCAGAGATGTCACTAAACCCGCCCAAACAGCCGATCAGTTCCAGTCATTCCACCAGGAACTATGTACAAGGCTCGTGTTGTCTGTAGTTCAACTACGCCTAGACGGTCAATACCGGTTCTACTGGGACCACATTGTTACTTTGTGCCAGGAAGAGCTCTCAACAAGGGAAGTGTCCAGACGTCACAGGGTGAACCAAAGCGATGTTGTTCGGACATGGAGGAAATACAGAGAGACAGGAACTGTCGATGACATGACTCGCTCAGGCCGCCCAATGGCTACTACTTCAGTTGATGACCGCTCCCTACGGATTATGGCTCGGAGCAACCCTGACAGCAACGCCACCACGTTGAAGTATGCTTTTCGTGGAGCCACAAGACGTTGCCATGCAGCGAGGTACAGATGGCCCCAACAACATGCCGAATGGAACACTCAGGATTGACATCACGTTCTCTTCACCGATGAGTGTCGCATAAGCCTTCAACCAAACAATCGTCGGAGACGAGTTTGGAGGCAACCCGGTCAGGCTGAACGCCTTATACACACTGTCCAGCGAAGGCAACAAGGTGGAGGTTCCCTGCTGTTTCGGGGTGGCATTGCGTGGGTCGGACATACGCCTGTACGATACGTGAATGCCATCCTCCGACCAATAGTGCAACCATATTGGCAGCATATTGGCGATGCATTCGTCTTCATGGGCAAAACTTTGCGCCTCATTCGTGCACATCTTGTGAATGACTTCCCTTAGCATAACGACGTCGCTCGACTAAAGTGGCCAGCATGTTCTCCAGACATGAACCCTATCGAACATGCCTTGGATAGATTGAAAAGGGCTGTTTATGGACGTCGTAAGCGACCAGCTACTATGAGGGGTCTACGCCAAATCGCTGATGAGGAGTGGGACAATCTGGACCAACAGTGCCTTGATGAACTTGTGGATAGTACGCCGCGATGAATACAGGCATGCATCAATGCAAGAAGACGTGCTGCTGGGTATCAGAGCTGTGTACAGCTGTCTGTACCGCCACCTCTGAGGGTGTCGTTGTATGGTGGTACAACATGCAATTTGAGGTTTTCATGTGCAATAAAAGAGCGGAAATGATGTTTTCGTTGATCTCTATTGCAATTTCCTGTACAGGTTCCGGAACTCTCGGAACCGAGGTGATGCAAAAATTTTTTGATGTGCGTACATTAAAAATACAGCTGTTACATCTGCACTGTGACAAAAGTCATGGGACACCTCTTAATATCGTGTCGGACTTCTTTTTTCCGAGTGTAGTGCAGGAGCTTCGCATGGTATGAACGCAACAAACCGTCGGAAGTCCTTGCAGAAACACTGAACCATTCTGCCTCTGTATCCGTTCATAAGTGCGAAAATATTGTCGATGCAGGGCTTTACGCACGAACTGACCTTTCGTTTATGTGCCGTCAATGTCCTAGGGTATTAGTATCGGGCGAAATGGGTGGCCACATCATTCGCTCAAATTGTCCAGAATGTTCTTCAAACCAATCGCGAACAATTGTGGCCCGGTAACATGGCGCATTTTCATTCATAAAAATTCCATCGTTGTTTGGGAAGTCCATGAATGGCTGCAAATGGTCTCCATGTAGCAGAACATAACCATTTCCAATCAATGTTTGGTTCAATTGACCCAGAGCACCGAGTGTATTCCCTGTAAACGCAGGGGTACCCGTGGTCTAGGGGTAGCGCCTTTGATTCATAATCAAAACGTCTTCGGTCCCGGGTTCGATCCCCGCCACTGCCTAAATCTTGATAAATAATCAGCATTGGCGGCCGAAGACTTCCGGCATAAGAAGTCACCCTCATTCTGCCAACGGCCTTGTCTCTAGGGGTGGGAAATTGCCCCTAAAGGTGTAAGAATCAGCAATGATCAACGACATGAGGATGCAGAAGGCAATGGAAACCACTGCATTAAAGACACGTAACGTGTATCCAGAGGACATGTGGCCTGTAATTGAAAAAGTGTCATGATGATCTCTCCATTGGCAAAAGATTCCGGAATAGTCCCCCATTCGGATCTCCGGGAGGGGACTGCCAAGGGGGAGGTTACCATGAGAAAAAGATTGAATAATCAACGAAAGGATAACGTTCTACGAGTCGGGGCGTGGAATGTCAGAAGCTTGAACGTGGTAGGGAAACTAGAAAATCTGAAAAGGGAAATGCAAAGGCTCAATCTAGATATAGTAGGGGTCAGTGAAGTGAAGTGGAAGGAAGACAAGGATTTCTGGTCAGATGAGCATCGGGCAATATCAACAGCAGCAGAAAATGGTGTAACGGGTGTAGGATTAGTTATGAATAGGAAGGTAGGGCAGAGGGTGTGTTACTGTGAACAGTTCAGTGACTGAGTTGTTCTAAACAGAATCGACAGCAGACCAACACCGTCAACGATAGTTCAGGTATACATGCCGACGTGGCAAGCTGAAGATGAACAGATTGAGAAAGTGTATGAGGATGTTGAAAGGGTAATGCAGTATGTAAAGGGGGACGAAAATCTAATAGTTATGGGCGACTGGAATGCAGTTGTAGGGGAAGGAGCAGAAGAAAAGGTTACAGGAGAATATGTGCTTGGGACTAGGAATGAAGGAGGAGTAAGTTTCAGCTAGTAATAGCGAATACCCTGTTCAAGAATCACAAGAGGAGGAGGTATACTTGGAAAAGGACGGGAGATACTGGAAGATATCAATTACATTACATCATGGTCAGACAGAGATTCCGAAATCAGATACTGGATTTAAGGCGTACCCAGGAGCAGATATAGACTCAGATCACAATATAGTAGTGATGAAGAGTAGGCTGAAGTTCAAGACATTAGTCAGGAAGAATCAATACGCAAAGAAGTGGGATACGGAAGTACTAAGGAATGACGAGATACGTTTGAAGTTCTCTAACGCTATAGATACAGCCATAAGGAATAGCGCAGTAGGCAGTACAGTTGAAGAGGACTGGACATCTATAAAAAGGGCCATCACAGAAGTTGGGAAGGGAAACATAGGTACAAAGAAGGTAGCTGCGAAGAAACCATGGGTAACAGAAGAAATACTTCAGTTGATTGATGAAAGGAGGAATTACAAACATGTTCCGGGAAAATCAGGAATACAGAAATACAAGCCGGTGAGGAATGAAATAAATAGGAAGTGCAGGGAAGCTAAGACGAAGTGGCTGCAGGAAAAATGTGAAGACATCGAAAAAGATATGATTGTCGGAAGGACAGACTCAGCATACAGGAAAGTCAAAACAACCTTTGGTGATATTAAAAGCATCGGTGGTAACATTAAGAGTGCAACGGGAATTTCACTGTTAAATGCAGAGGAGAGAGCAGATAGGTGGAAAGAATGCATTGAAAGCCTCTATGAGGGTGAAGATTTGTCTGATGTGATAGAAGGAGAATCAGGAGTCGATTTAGAAGAGATAGGGGATCCAGTATTAGAATCGGAATTTAAAAGGGCTTTGGAGAACTTACGGTCAAATAAGGCAGAAGGGATAGATAACATTCCATCAGAATTTCTAAAATCATTGGGGGAAGTGGCAACAAAACGACTATTCACGTTGGTGTGTAGCATATGTGAGTCTGGCGATATACCATCTGACTTTCGGAAAAGCATCATCCACACAATTCCGAAGACGGCAAGAGCTGAAAAGTGCGAGAATTATCGCACAACCAGCTTAACAGCTCATGCATCGAAGCTGCTTACAAGAATAATATACAGAAGAATGGAAAAGAAAATTGAGAATGCGCTAGGCGACGATCAGTTTGGCTTTAGGAAAAGTAAAGGGACAAGAGAGGCAATTCTGACGTTACGGCTAATAATGTAAGCAAGGCTAAAGAAAAATCAAGACACTTTCATAGGATTTGTCGACCTGGAAAAAGCGTTCGACAATATAAAATGGTGCAAGCTGTTCGAGATTCTGAAAAAAGTAGGGGTAAGCTATAGGGAGAGTCGGATCATATACAATATGTGCAACAACCATGAGGGAATAATAAGAGTGGACGATCAAGAAAGAAGTGCTCGTATTAAGAAGGGTGTAAGACAAGGCTGTAGCCTTTCGCCCCTACTCTTCAATCTGTACATCGAGGAAGCAGTGATGGAAATAAAAGAGAGGTTCAGGAGTGGAATTAAAATACAAGGTGAAGGGATATCAATGATACGATTCGCTGATGACATTGCTATCCTGTGTGGAAGTGAAGAAGAATTAAATGATCTGCTGAACGGAATGAACAGTCTAATGAGTACACAGTATGGTTTGAGAGTAAATCGGAGAAAGACGAAGGTAATGAGAAGTAGTAGAAATGAGAAAACTTAACATCAGGATTGATGGTCACGAAGTCAATGAAGCTAAGGAATTCTGCTACCTAGGCAGTAAAATAACCAATGACGGACGGAGCAAGGAGGACATCAAAAGCAGACTCGCTATGGCAAAAAAGGCATTTCTGGCCAAGAGAAGTCTACTAATATCAAATACCGGCCTTAATTTGAGGAAGAAATTTCTGAGGAGGTACGTCTGGAGTACAGCATTGTATGGCAGTGAAACATGGACTGTGGGAAAACCGGAACAGAAGAGAATCGAAGCATTTGAGATGTGGTGCTATAGACGAATGTTGAAAATTAGGTGGACTGATAAGGTAAGGAATGAGGAGGTTCTATGCAGAATCGGAGAGGAAAGGAATATGTGGAAAACACTAATAAGGAGAAGGGACAGGATGATAGGACATCTGCTAAGACATGAGGGAATGACTTCCATGGTACTAGAGGTAGCTGTAGAGGGCAAAAACTGTAGAGGAAGACAGAGATTGGAATACGTCAAGCAAATAATTGAGGATGTAGGTTGCAAGTGCTACTCTGAGATGAAGAGGTTAGCACAGGAAAGGAATTCGTGTCGGGCCGCATCAAACCAGTCAGTAGACTGATGACCAAAAAAAAAAAAAAAAAACACAGCCCACAGCATTATGGAAGCCACCACCAATTGTTAACAATCTAGATCCATAGCTTCGTGGGGTCTGCGTCACACTTGAACCCCACCGTCAGCTCTTACCATCAGAAATCGGGACTCATCTGACTAGTCCACGGTTTGCCAGTCGTCTAGGGTACAAACGAAATGGTCACGAGCCCAGGAGATGCGCTGATGGCGATGTCGTGCCGCTAGCACAGGCACTCGCGTCGGTCATCTGCTGCCATGGCCCATTAACGCAATATTTCGCTGCTCATTCTAAAGGATACGTTTATCGTACGTCCTTTATCGTACGTCCAACAATGATTTCTGTGCCTATTTAACGCTGACAACTCTAAGCAAACGCCGGTTCTCGGTCGTTAATTGAAGATTGTCGGCCATTGCATTGTCCGTGGTGAGAAGTAACTCCTGAAGTAATGCCTTACATTTGTTGTTCTCGGCACTCTGTTGACACTGTGGATCTCGGAATATTGGATTTTGAAATGGAATGTGCCACAGGACTAGTTCGAAGTACCATTCCGCGTTGACAGTCTGTCAATTCCGGTCGTGCAGCCGTAGTCATTCCAGAAACCTTTACACTTGAATCACCTGAGTACAAATGACAGCTCCACCAATGCACTGTCTTTTTACACCTAGGATAAGCGATACTACCGCCATCTACGTGCAGACCGCTACCGTATGACGCTTGTCGTCTCATTGTGTATTATTCAGTTCTTACAAAATTTACACTACAAATACAAAAATTTCGAAGTGGATTAAGCGAACTTCTCTATCTCTTTAATACTTTTTCAGTTCCAATACTTTCCTTTGTCTAACAGGGTAATTTCCAGTGATAGTAAGACATTGTCAATTAGTTCCTCCCATAACGCAAAGCAAATCCGAAAAAGCTAAGCTTCACATTCTAGCCGTGGTGGGGCAATGGGGACTGAGCGACAGCCTTGTCAATCTCTGCCAGTGGCGTCACTGAACCGGATACGAAGGGACGCGGACAGCACACAGATCTCCCAGCCGCTGTCGGTTTTCCAAACCTTGAAGACGCTACTTGTCTCTGAAGTAGATCCTCAACTGGCATCATGACTCTGAGTGCACCCTATTCCACTCCTCCCACCAACGAAAAATCCGTGACAGCAATGGCCCTTCGCATTGCTGCTAGACACGCTAATCACTGAGCTACGAGGGACGACAATAACAGAAAGCCTGACTCAAATTCCATTGATGCTGAAGAATATACTGAAGAGCCAAAGAAACTGATGCACTTGCCTAATATCGTGTAGGGCCCCAGCAAGCACGCAGAATGGCATAATACAATGAGGCATGGACTCGACTAATGTCTGAAGTAGAGCTGCAGGGAATTGACACCATAAATCCGTAAGAGTAGGAGGAGATGGAGATCTCCTCTTAACAGCAAGTTGCAAGGCATCCCAGATATGCTCAAAAATGTTCATGTCTGGGGAGTTTGGTGGCCAGCGGAAGTGTTTAAACTCAGAAGAATGATCCTGTATCCACTCTGTAGCAATTCATGACGTGTGGGGTGTCGCACTGTCCTGCTGGAATTGCTCAAGTTCGTCGGAATGTACAATGGACATGAATGGTTGCAAGTCGGTTACGTACGTGTCACATGTCAGAGTCGTATCTAGACGTATCAGGGCTCCCATATCACTGCAACTGCAAATGCCACACACCATTGCAGAGCCTCTACCAGCTTGAACAGTCCCATGATGACATGTAGGGTGCACGGATTCATGAGGTTGTCTTCATACTCGTACACGCCCGTTAGCTAGATACCGTTTGAAACGAGACTCATCCTAGCAGGGAACTGTGTACTGTTATCAGCAGATCAATGTCGGTCTTGGCGGGCAGAGGCGAAGGGTAAAGCTTTGTGTCGTGCAGTCATCAGGGGTGCACGAATGGGCCTTCTTCGGCTCCTTAAGCTCATATCGATTATGTTTCGTTAAATGGTTCGCACACTGACACCTGTTGATGGCCCAGCATTGAAATCTACAATGATTTTCTGGCGGGTTGCACTTCTGTTACGCGGAACGTATCTCTTCAGTCGTCGTTGGTTATGTTCTTGCAGGATCTTTTCCCGGCTGCAGCGATGTCAGAGATTTGATGTTTTACCGAATTTCTGATGTTCACGGTACGCTCTTGAAACGGTCGTATGGGAAAATACCCACTTCATAGCTACCTCGTAAATGTTGTGTCCCATCGCTCGTGCACCGACTATAACACCACGTTCAAACTCACTGTCTTGATAACCTACCATTGTAGCAGCAGTAAGCGATCGAACAACTGCGCCAGACACTTGTTGTCTTACATAGGCGTTGCCGACTGCAGCGCCGTATTCTGCCTGTTCACATATCTCTGTATTAGAATACGCATGCCTATGCCAATTTGTTTGGCGCTTCAGTGCATATCCAAATGACGTTAAAAATACTCCTGCTTCTTGTCTGTAGCCGTCCCACTTGTTGCGGTATATTCATACGGAAAGTTTCGGCAATAACAGAAGCAGTGCGACGGGATGTCCGACGTTGTCATGGCCATGGTGGCAGGTGACAGGTAATCCTGTGCTGTTCTGAGAGTAGGGAAAGAATCAACAGTTAGGGTAAAGGCCAAGTCAGATTAATACCTTTTATATTCTGCTTGTAGGACAGCGTCAGTTCTTTCATCAGATTGTGTTCATAAAATTCTCTAATGATAATAGAACACAAAGTTATCAGTCTAACCCTTGTTATAATACGTAAGAAAGTTAAACGTCCCCCATGCGTATTTGTACCAGCTGGTAGAGTCCTCACACACGTGAAATACACACATCAAAAAAAAATTTTGCATCAGCCCGGTTCCCAGAACTCCTGAAGACTGACGTTGACTGTGGATCTTCTATCACAGACACAGTCCCTTTGACTGTTCAGAGATGTCACTAAGCCCACCTAAAGATGTAAACAACCATGCATGTGCAGCACCTAATTGCCGATCAGTTCCAGTCTTTCCACCAGGAAGGAGGTACACGGCTCGTGTTGTCTGTAGTTCGACCATGCCTAGACGGTCAATACCGCGGTTCGATCGCGTCCGCATTGTTACTTTTTGCCAGGAAGGGCTTTCAACAAAGGAAGTGTCCAGGCGTCTCGGAGTGAACCAAAGTTTTGTTGTTCGGACTTGGAGGAGATACAGAGAGACAGGAACTGTCGATGACATGACTCGCTCAGGTCGCCGAAGAGCTTCTACTGCAGTGGATGACCGCTAACTACGGATTATGGCTCGGAGGAACTCTGACAGCAACGCCACCATGTTGAATAATGCCTTTCGCTTAGCCGCAGGACGTCGTATTACGAGTCAAACTGTGCACAATAGGCTGCATGATGCGCAACTTCACACCCGACGTCCATAAGATTCATCTTTGTACTGACACCATGCACCCCGGTACAGATGGGCCCAACAACATGCCGAATGGACCGCTCTTCATCGATGAGTGTCGCATATGCCTTCAACCAGAAATCGTCGGATACGTATTTGGAGGCAACCCAGTCAGGCTGAACGCCTTAGACCCACTGTCCAGCGAGTGCAGCAAGAGGTTCCCTGCTGTTTTGTGGTGGCGTTATGTGGGGCCGACGTAAGCCGTTGGTGGTCATGGAAGGCACCATACCGGCTGTGCGATAAGTGAATGCCATCGTCCGACTCATAGTAGAACCATATCGGCAGCATATTGGCGAGGCATTCGTCTTCATGGACGACAATTCGCGCCCCCATCTTGCATATCTTGTGAATGACTTCCTTCAGGATAACGACATCGCTCGGCTAGAATAGTCAGTATGTTCTCCAGACATGAACCCTGTTGAACATGCCTGGGATGGATTGAAAAGATCTGTTTGTGGACGACGTGACCAGCCAACCACTCTCAGGGATCTCGACTGAATCGCCGTTGAGGAGTGGGACAATCTGGACCAACAATTCCTTGATGAACTTGTGGATAGTATGCCATGACGAATACAGGCATGCATTAATGCAAGAGGACGTGCTACTGGCTATTAGAGGTACTGGTACGTACAGCAATCTGGACCACCACCTCTGAAGGTCTCGCTGTATAGTGGTACAACATGCAATGTGTGGTTTTCATGAGCAATAAAAAGGGTGGAAATGATGTTCATGTTGATCTCTATTCCAATTTTCTGTACAGGTCCGGAACTCTCGGAACCTAGGGGATGCAAAAGTCTTTTTGATGTGTGTACTCTCGACTGTCCAGTGTTACCTGCACAATCGAATTCCAGCTCCGCACCTTATCCCCCCCACCCACACCTTACGAAATGCTGTCTCACAGTCGCTCCCCTGTTATGACGTCCTCCCTTCCTTGGATCTCCACACTCTCCGCGCCACATCCAAGTTTAATTTGAATCACCCTTATCTCCCATACGACGAAATCATTCCTGAGATCTATTCATCTCTAGTGCTCAGAGCCATAGTGCTCAGAGCCATCTGTTCATCTCGTCAGCCATAACCTGCCCTCCCCCTTACATTCAAAATGCTAGCTCCACCCACAAGAGCTCCCTGCGAAATAGCAATCCAAACGTTCTTCTGGTACCTACATCCTGTCTCTTTACTTTTCTCAATAGTCATCCCTCGTACTTTTTGTATTACTTCCCCTAAAATCCAATATTCTTTAATGTCCCTCACATAGGAAATGTTACCAGGAGCGCATGGTGTTACATATTGTTACAGACTTTGACGACAGCACACATCACCAATCCTAGCAATGTGTATTTCCTGTGGTGTTTCAGTTGTTTTAATCAAAAGGTGAAGAGCGGAAAGATGGTCGTTACCACTCTCCTTTAACTGAGAGACTGAAAATACGGCAAAATTAAAAATTTAAAAGTTCATGGATTCATGAATGAGTGGTAGGATGTCTTTGTTGCGTAATATAGATGACCTAATAACCTGCGAATTGTCTCACAAAAAACGGCAGGTTCAAATGGTTCAAATGGCTCTGAGCACTATGCGGCTTAACTTCTGAGGCCATCAGTCCCCTAGAACTTAGAACTACTTAAACCTAACTAACCCAAGGACATCACACACATCCATGCCCGAGGCAGGATTCGAACCTGCGACCGTAGCGGTCGCGCGATTCCAGACTGTAGCGCCTAGAAAAGCTCGGCCACACCGACCGGCAAACAACGGCACGGTATGTGCGCTGATTGGCCAGTTTATTCTGCAGGTATAGTTCGCAATTGTACATTAAAACGTACAGCAAGCTATAGATATCAGGATGAGGTAAATGTCAAAGCTGTAATACAATTTTGGGTAAGAGAGCAACATAAACTCTAAGGGAAAAAAAGAAGAAAAATAAGAACGCAAACGAGGCACCACGAAGGAATTAACCGAATCGCACAGGAGTCGGCAGATATGAGGTACATGTACAGACAAACAAATGATTACGATTTCTGAAAAATTGGAAGATTTATTCAAAAGAAAGAGCTTCACAAGTTGAGCAAGTCAGTAACGCGTTGATCCATCTCTGGCTTTTATGCAAACAGTTATTCGGCTTGGCGTTGATTGAAAGGGTTGTAGGATGTCCTCAAATTCTGACCAGTTGGGGCGTCAGATCGTCCAAATGTATGCAGTGAAGTCTTGCCACTCATTGGTACTAATTCACATTTTATTTCGAGTATCTGGTGATGATTAATTTATCATGATTTGATTTGACGCTTTCTTGCCGGTTTCTCTGCCACACTTGGCCAACTCTCGGCTCCATGAAATGCACTGATAGTAAAAAATTCGCATCACCAAAAAATAATTAGTGTAAATTAATGGAATTTAGGCGATATTTGAGCCTAGGTAGATATTTGAGTCATGAACATGGCAAGGTTACAGGTTAATGCAAGCGCGAGATAAGCCATTGAAAATGTGAAATGCTTATACATCAATAACCGGTGTAAATACCAGAATGTTGACTGCAAGCACGCAAACGAACATGTGTTGTGTTGTAAAGGTGCCGGATGTCAGTTTGTGTGATGGAATTCCATGCCTGTTGCAACTGGTCGGTTAATACAGGGACGGTTAATGCTGGCTGTGGATGACACTGGAGTAGTCGTCCGGTAATGTCTCGTATGTGTCGATTAGAGACACATTTGGTGATGGAGCAGGCCAAGGCAACATTTCGACACTCTGCAGAGCATATTGGACCACAATAACGGCCTGTGACCGCGCGTTATCCTGTTGGAAAATACCACCTGTAAGGCTGTTTGTGAGTGGCAACACAACAGGTCGAATCACCAAATTGACGTAGAATTTAACAGCCAAGCTTCGTGTTATAACCACGACAGTGCTCCTGCTGCCATACAAAATAGCACCCCGGGCGATAACTCCAGCCCCAGGGTGTCTACCATACAAACAGGTTGGTTATAGATAGTCAAGTGGCCTAACCAACGTAAGGCCATCACTGGCACCGAGGTAGAACCAGCTTTCATCAGAGAACGTAACAGACGTTCACCCTGCCCTCGAATGAGCTTCCGCTGGACGCCATTGAAGTTGTAGATTGGTGTGGTTTAGTGTCAGTGGTGCGCAAATAGCTGTTGAAGATGTAGTACGATGCTCAAGCGCCATACGCCGAGCACGAAGGTCTTCCCTCTCGGTAGTGCCAAGTAGCGTCCAGAGCCTGGTCTTCTTGCCACTGTACATTCGCGTGACAATCGCTGCCGGCAACCGTGTACAGTGGCTACATTCCTGCAACATCGCAAAAGGAAAATCCAGCTTCTAGAATCTACTAGCGCCACTGTTATGCGACTGGCGCGATATTTGAATAGACATCATGTATCAGATGTTGAAACATGTTCACCAACTTTCGTTTATGTTGCACAATATTAATTTAATATTTTGACTTTTGATGCTGTCTGTCTGAGCTACCAACGGACTGCTCCCGCGTCCACGCCACATCACCATGACCCAACTCCTCACGGAAGTGGTCCCCCATCAGCGGACTGCTTCGCTACACACGAAGGAACCTAGCCTTCTGAGGGACTGGAATCGATGGACAGCGCTGTACGTTGGTGAAAAACGAGGGGCCTACAGAACTGGTCTGCAGTTCTGATCCGTTACAGAAATCTGCTCGGGTGTGGCCACGGAAGCTTATGTATTTATAACAACGGTGCACTGGACATGCAATCATATCACAAGGTACCCCTTTAGTAAGACATCGCAAGTTCAATCTTATGTAAGGGTCATTTGAAAGTGTTGTGTTAAAAACTATGACAGGAAAAATATTAGCTACTAATGGATCACCACGTGCATCAGGAGAGCAAAAGAAAATGAGTGTTCGAGAGGTGCAGAGATCAACTTCATATGGTATGTATGTATTACACTTACCGAAGAGAACATTTCGACATTCAAGACATGTTCAAAACAAACCCTTAATTTACACCGTGTACACCGAATGAAAAACGACGCACCACAGTGATTACAAAGTTCGCGTCATCAAGATCGAGGGCGAACTCCATGGGAACTACAAAGAGTGCAGGGCGTTCAGATTGGTATCCACTCTTAAAGAATTCAAATAGAATCATATTGGTATACTGGCGTTTGGTGGGAACTCATGGGATGTGATGGCATGAAACCGAATGTGAAACAAACTCTTGTGGACTTTATTGTAGAACTGGCTATCCTTTAAGGCACAGCTGCAGATTGTGCGATAGTACGTTTTATAGGCACGGAAAAAACAAACGTCCAGAGGTGAACTTGTCCAGTTGCTCCTGGTGGTATGAATTGCTATGTTATACTCTTTCAGGAGGGATAGTTTGCTCTGAAGGAGTATGATTTTTATAAGCAGACCAGGGACCAAGGAAAAGTAAGTTATTTTGATCGGCTATTGGCCAAAAGCAGTGCGCATACTATAGCTGCCGTTCTCTTACGCACATTTTCCGACTCTTTCTTGTTGTGACGTAAATATTCCCTACCGCCCTTGCGAGATCACGTACACGAGAAAGAATCGTAGGGGACAGAGCACGCCGGCCGGTGTGGCCGAGCGGTTCTAGGCGCTTCAGTCTGGATCCGCGCGACCGCTACGGTCGCAGGTTCGGATCCTACCTCAGGCATGGATGTGTGTGATGTCCTTAGGTCAGTTAGGTTTCAGTATTTCTAAGTTCTAGGGGACTGATGACCTCAGATGTTAAGTCCCATACTGCTCAGAGCCATTTGAACCATTTGGACAGAGCACCTCCAACTTCTCGCGCCAGGATAAATAAATTTCCACCGAATTTACCATGCAGATTAACAGTCGGCATAACTATATAGGAATGCGTTAAGGCACTGATGTTGGCTGAACTTGGTACAACTCACTTGGTAACTCTAATTTCCAGGTTTCCTTACATATTCATTTCTTCTTCAAATCCCGATTGATCGGAGTTAAAAGCAAATTCCTTACTGAAGGGTGGGATAAGATTGTTTATTTCATTTACAAATATTCAGATCGATTTCACAGTTTGCTGTGCATCGTCGAGTTGACGCCATGTTTGGAATTTCGTTATCTTACGGTTTCCAATTCTGTAGCATTACCTGACGCTATGCCGCCATCCACGGTTTCCCTTGAAAACATTGTAATCTACGCCGTGCGCAGTTTGATTTAAATAACATAGTAGGCCACTACATGTACATCCTGTTAATTTTATTGAGCATCGCTGAAACTCACAAACAGCAGTTTTTGTATCAAGTGCGCCTTGTCCTCTCTTGAATAAATGTAGTTTTTCTTATGCAGTACAGTTATTCGAAATCTGTTCATAATTGATTTTGTACTATGCTGCGGATGATCTTTCATGTACGTAATTATGTTTAGTACCCGTTTCTTGGAGAACGATTGTCGTTTGCTACGTTTCACTGGAAACAGGATTTATGGCTCTCTGTGACAAGGATGATAAACTACATGACTCGACAGCTGTTTCACTAGGTTAGTACGAGGTGCATTCAAGTTCTAAGGCGTCCGATTTCTTTTCTCCGGACTGGAAAGAGATAGAAACATGCGCATTGTTTTAAAATGAGGCCGCATTCATTGTCAATACGTCCCAGAGATGGCAGCACTGATGGAATTTTACCGCCAGCGGCGAGAATGAGAACGGTTTTAAATACTTAAAATGGCGACGTTTTCCTTACTTGAACAGTGTGCAATCATTCGTTTTCTGAATTTGCGTGGTGTGAAACCAATTGAAATTCATCGACAGTTGAAGGAGACATGTGGTGATGGAGTTATGGATGCGTCGAAAGTGCGTTCGTGGGTGCGACAGTTTAATGAAGGCAGAACATTTTCTGTGCACACAATCCTGCATGACGACCTGAAAAGGCGAAAAGTGTCATCCAGGTGGGTGCCACGAATGCTGACGGACGACCACATGGCTGCCCGTGTGGCATGTTGCCAAGCAATGTTGACTCGCAACGACAGCATAAATGGGACTTTCTCTTCGTCGGTTGTGACAATGGATGAGACGTGGATGCCATTTTTCAATCTAGAAACAAAGCGCCAGTCAGCTCAATGGAAGCACACAGATTCACCGCCACCAAAAAAATTTCGGGTAACTGCCAGTGCTGAAAAAATGATGGTGTCCATGTTCTGGGACAGCGAGGGCGTAATCCTTACCCATTGCGTTCCAAAGGGCACTACGGTAACAGGTGCATCCTACGAAAATGTTTTGAAGAACAAATTCCTTCCTGCACTGCAACAAAAACGTCCGGGAAGGGCTGCGCGTGTGCTGTTTCACCAAGACAACGCACCCGCACATCAAGCTAACGTTACGCAACACTTTCTTCGTGATAACAACTTTGAAGTGATTCCTCATGCTCCCTTCTCACCTGACCTGGCTCCTAGTGACTTTTGGCTTTTTCCAACAATGAAAGACACTCTCCGTGGCCGCACATTCACCAGCCGTGCTGCTATTGCCTCAGCGATTTTCCAGTGGTCAAAACAGAATCCTAAAGAAGCCTTCGCCGCTGCCATGGAATCATGGCGTCAGCGTTGTGAAAAACGTGTACGTCTGCAGGGCGATTACGTCGAGAAGTAACGCCAGTTTCATCGAGGTAGTTAATTAGAAAAAAAAATCGGAGGCCTTAGAACTTGAATGCACCTCGTACGTATCGTTATCATTGTAGCCTCCTGCACGTTGTTCGCGTGGCCGACCGATACGACGCCACACATTCCACTGACTCATCTTGCACAAACGATTTCATCTGCCATCCCTTTCTCGTTACGAGAAATTCATTTCTGACGAAATGTCAACTACGGCAACTGTTATTGCTCTGCTTTGTATCGACGCCAGTAGCACTGTAGCACTGTTATGAGTGAGTCGTCGACTAAGCTGTTGAACTAAGCTCCGTAGCCAATTGCTGTGATCATCACTGAGTACCTCGACTCCCACCTCCTGTTGTCATTAGCAGGCAATATCGAGTTTCCACGGTAGACAATATGTGGGGTGTCGAACGCCGTAAGAACTATTGGCTTTTTGCGACCTCGCTCTCAGGGGTTTTCCTGTGGCGAACTGAATCCAATAGAAGGGGCTGTACGTCATTGGAACACTGCGGGCCTGAGATTGGCAGGCCGGATCCGTCAAAAATATCCACAGAACTTGCCTGCAGTTCACGTCAGTTGCAGAAATCAGGTCGTGTGTGGCCACCTACTGACATCGGCCACGTATGATTACGTATTTATAACAACAGTGCATTGCACACGTATTAATCTCAGTCGTCCGTGCGACACAGATTCGCACTTGGCACTTCATGGAAGGCGGAGGAAAGCAAACCACCTCCACTTGGATTTTGCCCAGAACAGCAATGCGGTATTCCCGTATCTTCCCCCAATGCTCATTTCCCGAGTGTGAGACTGTGCTAGACCAACATAGCTCTAGTTTCGAAATGTGTGTGTGTGTGTGTGTGTGTGTGTGTGTGTGGGTGTGTGTTTGTCGGCCAGGGCTCGAATATTGGTAAATGAAGCGTCGCACTGCTTTAGTCTGCGTACTCTGCGAATATTCCGCGCAGAACTAATTTATTTATTTGGCGTAGCGAAAGCTCGCTGGCAGTTCCGCTGCGGCATTCCTTGTCGCAGGACACGTCACGTTATTACCTAAAGCGCTCCGCTGAGCACCAGCGACTGTTTCCGCAGCGGATGTGACAAACCGCACCCCCCTTCCGCTGACTGTTTGATGTGCCCGTCATTCATTCTCTCGGCCGCACATTCTGCAAGCACGCCGTGCCGCGGACTGAAGGAAATTATGATCAAAGCGGGAAACGCCCGCTGCTGCTGCTACTGCTACTATGTGTATACGCACAGCGCCCGCAGATTCGCGGCTTGCATTCTCGGCGTTCGCCTGGTGCTTTTTAAAACAGTCAAATAGTTAGCCGCTCCCAGTTGAAATATCTCTCATCTTTTTCCACAGCTCCGCTAGCGGTTTCGTCGTTATATTTCCTCTTTGATCAGTCATTCCACAGCAGTTACCGCGGTTAAATATGCAGCAGAGGGTGAAATGTCTGCTAAGTAAATGAACGTCCCAAAGGGATCCACTGCCGTACCTCTCCTCCCCACCAACCGTTGATCTATGTAGCAGCCAGCAGCTGCGAAGCTATCTGAGACCACCCGCGGAATAAGCGTAACTAACAGAAACACGCCCGGGTTCCCGGGTTCGATTCCCGGCGGGATCAGGGATTTTCTCTGCCTCGTGATGGCTGGGTGTTGTGTGATGTCCTTAGGTTAGTTAGGTTTAAGTAGTTCCAAGTTCTAGGGGACTGATGACCATAGATGTTAAGTCCCATAGTACTCCGAGCCATTTGAACCATTTTTTTTTTTTGAACTAACAGAAATAATTTCGCGCTAGATTGTTGCGAGATTCCTGAACTAACATTTATCCTGTATTTATGATACCATATTTCTGATACCTTGTCTTAGGGATTCGAAAGGCAAAGGCAACCTTTGGAGCTGGTCAAACTAGAACACAACGGTTCTGATGTGGTAAGCGGCTGAGCACAGTACGCGAACATCTATTGATTTACTTAGTTTACGCAAGCATACAGTTACACAGAAAATTCATAGCTTCTTTCTTTAAAAAAATAAAAAGAAACATTAAAACCAATAATACTTGAAACGTAAATATCACGCAAAGTTTTTTAGAATATAAAATCTTTCAAAGTATTTTAACCAAATTACTGAAATTCTAAGTTACAGAGAATTTTCCCTTTAACATTATAACCAATAGCCTTTAAAAATTTGCAGTGATTTAGAATAATCACTGAAGTACAAGATTGCCCAAGTTCTCTTTTCCTTCAAACATTAGAACCAATAACTTTAAAAATTTAAAATTATCCAAGGTATTCTTTCTAGACCGAATAAGATGAAGTTCAGAAATTTTTTCACATTAGTGTACTGTAACTGGCTATAAGAACAATGAGATGTGAATTACTTAGCGCTAGTTCAACCAATCCGTTTGTGGGAAAATCTACGTCACGGTAGTTACAGAAAAATAATTAAAAATGTAAATGCAGTTCACTGAAGCATAACACGAACTAATGCGGCAGCACACAAATCAACTTGTCCATCAATATCAGATAAATCAGTACTTGGCTCGCTGAGGAAAAACTCTTAAACGACAAATTTTCAGTACCAGTCTTAACCAACTACACGTCCACCCTGCCTCCTCTTGAACATGAGGCAATTTGGAACAATACAGGGCCGGCCGGGGTGGCCGAGCGGTTCTAGGCGCTACAGTCTGGAACCGCGCGACCGCTACGCTCGCAGGTTCGAATCCTGCATCGGGTATCGATGTTTGTGATGTCCTTAGGTTAGTTAGGTGTAAGTAGTACTAAGTTCTATGGGACTGATGACCTCAGAAGTTAAGTCCCATAGTGCTCAGAGCCATTTTTTTGAACAGTACAGTTAAACCTTGACGGGACTGATTGACAGCTTTGTAATCAAATTAATTAACTTCCTTTCATACAAATTCCGGCCAGTGGAACGTGAGAACATGTATCCACAATCACGAAGTGCCCTGAAGCTGACATCACTTCTCTAGAAAGTCTGATTAACCAAACATAAATGGAAATCTGTATAACACTGCCAGGGTACAATTCCGAGACACTACAGTCAACGATAGGCCCAACTTGCTCTTCGGCGCAACATGCAATGTGATGTGTCCCAGAGGAAATAGGAAAAAATGCTCCCGAGACTCGTTAACCGAAAACAGTTTAATTTACAGGATGAACCTGCACGCGATCGCAGTCGACCACAGACGGACGAGTTACTGTTCAGGCCAAGGCGAATGGCACATTTCAAATTCCAAAGAGAATGCCGACGCTCGCCAATGTCAGTAGAAGTGGGAGACACTAATTCCGATGCGATGTGCTCCCCGCCGTCGGCGGACTAAACAGCAACCTCCAGGCCGCTGACCCAATCGCTCGAATGACGCCACAACACTTCCCTCGCTTCCAGTCCACAACTATAGTGTGCCCAGCTCACGATACACGTCTTACTCCCCTCTCTCTTGTCCAGTCCACCAGTCGCCACAGACTCGCCCGGCGCGCGCTTAAAACTGCTACTCATACCTGGAATCTCACATCAGAACAATTTCTCTTTGCGTAAAGGTGAGCTGACGCTAGAAATCGATACGGTCGCATGTATGCATCGCAGAAGGACGAACCGAAAATCATACGACCGTATCAATTTCTACATTTCCAGAAGTCTTTTGCTACCGTTTCACACGAGCGGCATTTAATCATATTGCGTACCTATGTAGTATCATCTCAAATATAAGACTAGATTCGCGATTTCCTGTCAAAAACGTCACAGCTCGCAGTAATTAATGGGAACTCATCAAGTGAAATCGATGCTATGTCTCAGGATGCTCATGCAAGCGTTACGAGCCCTCTGCTGTGCTTAATACGGTTTAGGAGACAATCTGGACAGCACCTTTAAGACTGTTCCAAGAAGGTGCTGCTTACCGTCTAGAAAGGTCATCAGAAGATCAGAACGAATTACGAAATGATTTAGACAAGACACGTCCATGGTGCGCAGGTGACAGTTGAGCCTACACAATAAAAAGTTTGAGGTCCTTCACTTGAGTACTAAGGAACATTACATTACATTTTGGCTACATGACAAACCACACAAAGTTAAAAATGTCGATTCAAAAAACACAGTTACAATTACGAACAACTTAAATTAGAGCCATTAGAAAGAAAATGTCAGGAACGCGAACCAAAGCCTGCGATATTGACTTCACGGTCATAAAGTGTAGAATTTACTAAAGAGATTTCGTACACTATGCTTGTCAGTCCTCTTCTTTTCGTATTGCACTGCGGTACGGAGTACTTACCAGACTGGACTGACGGAGCACATAGAAAAAGATAAAAGCGCCGGCAGGTCGTTTTGTATTATCACGAAATAGGAAAGAGAATGTCACGGATACGATAAGTGAGTTGAGGGTGGTAATCAATAAAACGAAGACGTTTTTCGTTACGTCGAACTCTTTACGCTAAATTTCACTCACCAACTTCTCTCTTTCGAATGCCAAGATTTTTTTTTTGACCTTTCATCGGCAAGTGCTCTACCGGCAAGGGTCCCGAGTTCGAGTCTTTGTCTGGCACACAGTTTTAATCTGCTAGGAAGTTTCATATCAGAGCACACTCCGCTGCAGAGTGAAAATTTCATTCTGGGAACATCCCTCAGGCTGTGGCTAAGCCATGTCTTCGCAACATCCTTTCATCCAGGAGCGCAAGGTCTGCAGAACAGCTTATGAAGTTTGGAAGGTGGGAGGCGAGGTACTGGTGGAACTAAAGCTGTGAGGAGGGGTCGTGCGTCCGGCTTGGCTTCTCAGCTGGTAGAGTACTTGCCCACGAAAGGCAAGGATCTCGAGTTCGAATGTGCGTCCACCATACAGTTTTAATCTTCCAGGAAGTTTCAAGTAGGGATTTGTTTGCAATTTTCATTCTCCACGCCAAGGAATAGAGCGTAATGTTTTACATCCATCTCATTATCGAGACGGAGTTCCGGTTTTTTTTCGACAAATACCTAACAGGCGAGTTGCTATTGGGTCAGAGGAAGTTACCAATTGGGAGTTAAGGGCAGAGACTTACACTCTAACACAAAAAGACACCCCACGAAGAAATTATCCGTAAGGGACGGAAATCGGTAGATGTGACGTACATCTACAGACAAACAACAGATTACAATTTCAGAAAAATTGGATGATTTGCACAAGAGAAAGAGCTTTACAGTTTGAGAAGGTTTCTAATGGGTGGCCCAATTCTGGTCATTATGCAAGGAGCTATTCGACCTGGCGTTGATCGACAGATTTTTTGGATGCCCGCCTGAGAGATATCGTTCCAAATTCTGCCCAAATGCGTTAAATCGTCAAAATCCCGAGATTGTTGGAGAGCCCTGCCCCTAATGCGCCAAATTTTCTCAGCTGGAGAGGTATCTGGCGATCTTACTGGCCAGCGTATGGTTCGACATGCATGAATACAAGCAGTAGAAACTCTCTCCGTTCCCGGGCAGGCAATTGTCTTTCTTCAATATAAGCCGAGGATGACTTTCCATGAAGGGCAAGAAAGTTCGACGTGGAATATCGTCAACGTACCGCTGTCCTGTGAGGGTTCCGTGGATGACAACCAACGGGGTCCTTCCAGGAAATGAAATGGCAACCAAGACCAGCGCCTCCGGTTATCGGGCCGTTTGGTGGGTGACAGGTTGGTATCTCACCGCTGTCCGAGGCGTCCCAGGCACGTCGTAGCTCGTCATCAGGGCCTGGAATCTCACTGACTGCTTTTCAGTGCGTCCTTTCTTTGGCTTAGAGAGTGTACACCTCAAGGCCTTCCGTAAACCTTTGGTCGGCACTCGTGGATTGGGGCTATTTTAATATATTTCTCAGACAATCCAGGCTTCTCGACTGTGTGACCAGGAACACTATGTGACAGTAAGTCCAGTTGTTCTTTCTGGACAACTGCCAGGTTATCTAGCGTCTTTTTTTACAATTTTTATAAGTTTTATTCTCTATCGCAAAGTGCAGAGCAGGTTAATCGATATTCGATCCATTGTAGAATCATCCAGTTCTTTTCTGCCAAACAGCGGGTGAAACAGTAGTGAGGCAGAGGATACCCCAAGTGGGAGTACTTGCCAGGGACTTCCTCTTACGGTACTTTCCTTCCAACCAAGGGAGGTCTCCGAACAAGATCAGTCGGAAGAGAGGAAGAGAGGCCTATCTGATTTTTTGGTACGTACATCTCAGACAAAAACTTGAACGCCCAGTGCAAGTTATAGTATCTGCTTACGTGTAGCAGAGAGTAAATTGGTTTATTTGCTCAACCTGTGAGGTGTGTCTACCTTACCACGTGCAGGTAGTAGTATTTTTTAAATACTTTGTAAACCCAAGGACGGAGTGGGCTTGTAGACTCCTGACCGACTGTGAAGTCAGATTCTTCGCAAACAAATACAAGGCGAAACCTGGAACTTGAGTTTCTTTCAGAGTATGAAGTATCTAAATAATTCATGGGAATGCAGGTGGGTGATGGCTTAAGGATCGACGCCGATATTTCGACAGGTGCAGGCGTTGTCATTTTCAACACAAAAATGCAACCGGAGAGCGCTCTGTAAGGATGTTTGAAATGTCGGTATTCGCGTCATATGCCGAAAGACAGCACAGGCCAATGAACAAAAAGATGGAGCTGCAGCGGGCAGCCGTTTTGTCACCCACTTATTGCCAATCTGTTTATGGGAGACTTCGAGGAACGTGCACTGGAGGCGGTGGCAGTGAAACACGAGTATTTGTTTCAGGTACGTAGACGATACTTTGTGTAGCCTCATGGAAGTGAGAATTAGTACGGCTTTTTAGGATATTAACCAGAATAGTCGCCTCACGATGGAAAAGGATGGCTGCCTTTCCTTCTTTGATATGCTGGTCAGTAGGAGTATTGGTGTTACTTTGCAATATGCCGTTTGAAGGAAATAAACTAACACTAATTTGTATCTTGTGGCTGACAGTTGTCACCATCCAACTCTGTGTGAAGGGGTTCGTATAAGCCACGTCATCTCAGACTCTAGAAGTTTATCAACTGAGTTCGCTCTCCACTAAGTCACATTTCACCAGAATGGTTATAGTGAAAGACACATCAGATGCTAGTTGTGCTAGCAACCAACCGTGAATCGGGAGAGTGATGAAAATAACGTGGTGAAGTCTGCGGCCTTTTTCCCTTACGCCGATAGCATTTCCAAATTCATTGGCCGTATTCTGCGAAAACACGATGTGAAATATCTAGGTTTATTTTAGAGTCTGAAGGATGCTCTTGACTAAGGCAAATGTCTACCTTATCCATTGCAGTTGTGGCGCGTCATACATGTCCGTGGAACAGTCCAACGATACCTTCAGTCCAGATGCACAAACACGCTCGATCTCTTACCGGAATCAGTGAATCTCTGCGAGCAGGCAGGGTAATGGGCAGGCGCACTACGTCAGTAGTGTGTGAAGAAGTTGGAAATTTGAGTGTGTCTGGCACACCGTCCAGGATGGCCGGGGTGGCCAAGGCAATCATTCACGAGAAACGGAAAAATCGGTGTTCAAGTCCCAGTCCGGCAAAAATTTTCTACTTTTCGTCGTAGAATTTCAGTGTCCACTAGCAGCTAATGCCATTATTTCCTTTGGATCATAATATTTCTTTCGTTTTTCCAAAGATATTAAAGGAATAGCTGGGTCCCACACTACATCCAGTTGAAAGCCGCCAGCACTATTAATATCTTATGCCAAACGTATGCCCACAGATTTCTTAGTAACTGAATCCCAGAAGGATCTCGTCGAGGGCAAGATTTCCGTGGCGGAATAATCCGTAAAATGTCCTACGGAGATGCAAGGCTCAGCTATAGCTGACTTAACTGGATGCGAAATGCGAGTGTGGCGACCATGCTCAGTGCACATCTTACGTTCTGTGTGTGTGGTCTGAGCAATGTAGCTTTGCCTCTTTGGCATCGTATTCTGTAGATTCCACCAATCCGCAATAGCAACTCGTTCTTTGCCGAACCGAGAAGAGCACAAGATTTTGCCTCGGACGAAAAGGTCATGGCTACAGTCGTGCTTCCGTAGACAACAGCAAACTTTTTTCTACGAAGGCATGGACCGTCTTATCTCACAAAGGGATAAATGTGTTAACAGTTTTGGCGATTACTTTTGAAATAATACACAGTCTACTTACTTTTTTCTATCTCTCTCGTTTTTATTCGACTGCCTCTTATATTTTACGGCAGTTACTGTTCGCAGGGATTTATTGCGGATAATGTAATTGAACGCCAACGGCCTTGCCGCAGTGGTAACACCGGTTCGCGTCAGATCACCGAAGTTAAGCGCTATCGAGCTGGAATAGCACTTGGATGGGTGACTGTCCGGTCTGCCGAGCGCTGTTGGCAAGCGGGGTGCACTCAGCCCTTGTGAGGCAAACTGAGGAGCTACTTCATTGAGAAGTAGCGGCTTCGGTCTCGGAAACTGACGTACGGCCGGGAGAGCGGTGTGCTGACCACATACCTCTCCATATCCACATCCAGTGACGCCTATGGGCTGAGGATGACATGGCGGCCGGTCGTTACCGTTGGGCCTACATGGCCTATTCGGGAGGACTTAAGTTTTTAATTTAATCGAACAGTGATGCATATCTTCATGTACGAGGTGGGCTACAAAGTAATTGGACTGATGCTGTCAAAGGGTAAGTGAGCGTGCGCCTAAGATGAGCTACCAATAGCTGTGAACCATGAAGCCTTCTCAGTCGCAGACGGTATACCGGGTGTTTGTTAACAAATTAATTTGACGGTGCCCTTTGTTTGTGTAACAGCTGTTACTACGAAAAATGATAAGTGTACTAATATAGCAACGAATTTTCGTGACGTTTCACATGAAACTATCTTCTACTAAAGAAGTATATTGAGAAGACTTTTCATCACGTACGCGAGTTTTTCAGTGGTTCAAGCGTTTTGAAGATTCCCGACAAGACGTTGGAGATGTCTCACTCCCGGGACGCCCTTCAACATCAAAAACTGGTGAAAATATCGAAGAAGTAGGTAATCGGATCCGATCGGACCGTCGGTTGAGTATACGATCGATTACTGGGACAGTAGGTATTGACAAAGAATGCTTAAGGCAAATTTTACATAACCATTTTAACATGAGAAAAGTGGTTGTGAAATGTGAAACAGATACCGAAAATTCTCGCAATCGAACAAAAAGAGGCTCGTGAAAATGTTCGTTGTGGCACATCGAATACCACCGAAAATGATCCTAATATCTTGGAAAGACAACATGCGACGAAACTTTTTTATTTTATTTATTTTTTTTCTTGTGACCAACAAACTAAGCGCCAGTCTATGAGTTGAAAGGGCTCAACTTCACCGAGAGCTAAAGAAGCTCGAATGAGCAAATCAACATTCAAAGCAACGATGACTGGTTTTTTCGATATTGGTGGAATACTATATCTTCACTCGGTTCCTGAAGGTAAAATTATTAATCAGCATCACTACCTTGAGGTTATTGCTCAACTCCGTGAGAAAATAGGAAATGAACGACCTGAATTGTATAAGAACGGGTCACGGGTTCTGCATGAAGACAACGCACTAGCTTCTACCGCACTGTCTGTTAAGAGGTTTTTAGCGACGTACAGCATCCCAGTCCTAGACCACCCAACTTATTCGCCTGATCCAGCACAGAGTGACTTTTATCTATTCCCCAAAGTCAAATCTGCTTAAAAGGAACACGATTTCATTCCGCTGAAGCTGTGAAAAAAAATGGCATGCTTCATCAAGGAGTTCACAGAGGAAAACGTCCAGCGCTGTTCCCGTAAATGGAAAATTCGAAAAGGAAAGAACAACCTAAACTGAAGGATAGAGGAAGGGAGTATACTGAGGGTCACAATAACTCTGTATGTTTTTGAAACAGAATATTTAGCACCAACAGTTACGTTATTTTGTAACGACAGCTCGTATTTTTGCGCAGTACGTTACATGTATTTGCGTTCAGGATCAACTGTCATTGCCTGCACCGATCATGCATCCTCTGGTGGTCTTTCGGTACGTTGCTACAGTGTTCTGATGTTGTTACCTTCCCATAGACATCAGCACCGCCTGCGAACCGCCAGATAATCCAACTATTCTAAACGATACGAAGATCCAAGAAACGGACTGGATGTCGTACAATGTATATCGTACATCGCTAACAGTTAATACGTTGTCTCCCATTAATTCCTTACTATATCCACATAAATCTCCACCAAGGCAAAACCGGGTAGCAGATCAAATTTACATATATCGAGAGTCCCAAAAACATCAAAACGCTTTAAAATTACAAGCTAAGAAGCTTTACATTTTAATCATCGCCAGATTCATCTCCCTCTTCAAACACCACCTCCATCGTTTTCGATTTGAGAGATGCAACTCTTTACAAATTGTCTCCATCCTGCAGGTGACTTCGACATCCAGGAGAGCTGTCGGCCGATAGATTCTACAAGCTGTTAGCATCTCCGGATATTGTTAAAACCTAGATTTTCAATTAACCAGGCCTGACATGCGGAATGATTGGTACTACTAGGAGTTTTCCGGAAGTGTTGCCTCTTGGTAAGACTTCTCATAATATTATTTATCAACTAAATTTCTCTCTTTTTTAGCTTCCATCCCGCCGTGCTGTTCCTTTACCGACTCCTTTTACAGAAACTCAAATTTTAGCGCAAACTTCAATGCGAGATGCCTTTAATAGTTCCCAAAACGATATTATGTGCAGAATCCGGCAGAACATACAACTAGATTCTGGTAGGTGGTAAAATACATCAGTGGTAAGATACAATCATTGCTTTTATTGCGTGATAGCAATTATTATGTTACCAATGACAGCCCAGAAAAGGAGAGTTACTAAATGCGGTTTTCCGAATTTCCTTCACAAAGGAAGACGCAGTAAATATACCAGAATTCCAATCAAGAACAACTGTCAATGTGGGAAAGTAGATATATGTGTTGTAACGAAGCAACTGAAATCACTTAATAGAGGAAGTCCTCCGGTCCAGATTGTATACCAATTACATTTCTTTCAGGGTACGCTGATATATTAGCTCTGTACTTAGCCGTTCGCTCGACGAAAGGTCCTTAACTAAAAACTAGATATTTGAACAGGCCACACCAAAACTCAAGAGAGAAAGTAGAAGTAATCCGTCGAATTACAAACCGACACCATCAGCGAAGATTTGCACTAGGATTTCGGAACGTATACTGTGTTCGAATATTCAGAAAATATCTTTCTAGTGAAACAAAACTAACTCTGTATTCTTACCAAGTAATGAACGCTGTCACCAGGGTATATCAAATTGATTCCATATTTCTAGATTTACAAATGGCTTTTGACACTATTCCCCACAAGAGGCTTTTAATTAAACTGCATGCCTGTTGTGTATCGTCTCAGTTGTGCAACTGGATTCGTGATTTTCTGTCAGATAGCTCATAGTTCGTAGTAATTGACAGTATGTCATCGAGTAAAATAGAAACTATATCTGCCGTTCTGCAAGGAGTGTTATAGGCCCTCTGTTACTCCTGATATACATAAACGATTTGAGAGACAATCTTAGCAGTCCTCTTGGATTGTTTGCAGATCATGCTGTCGTTTACCGTGTATTAAACTCATCAGAAGCTCAAAACTACATGCAAAATGATATAGACAAGTTGTCTGTATGGTACTAAAAGTAGTAATCGACCCTAAATAATGAAAAGTGAGAGGTCATTCACATGAGTACTAAAATGAATGCGTTATATTTCGGATACACGATAAATCACACAAATCTAATGGCTGTCAATCGAACTAAATACGTAGCAATTACAATTACGAAAAAATTAAATTTGAACGATCACATGGAAAACGTTGTGGAGAAGGCAAACCAAAGACTGCATTTTATTGGCAGAACACATAAAAGAATGAAGCTTATAAAGCAGAAGATCGAATCAGTGCGCAAGTGTACACAGAAAGCAACAGCATTGTCAATAGGAAATCATACTCTGCTTCTCAGCCAGAAGGATTCTGTAGCTCAGAACGATAAATAAGAATATGATATCCAAGGAACGAGAGAAGAAAGAAAGCATTTGAGAAATACTTTCGAACGTAAAAATAACGACGGTACCGGGTGATTATAATTAAACTGACTGTGTTACGAATGCCTCAATGCGTGATGCATACATTGCAGGACGTTGTAACAACATCAGTTGCTGCGCTCGAGGATTACACTGAAAAAATTATAGCTCCACTTACTGCAAGCAAGGGAAAATACAGCGCTGTAAGCCGTCAGAATGTGAAATGTTTTCTGTTTTGGCACTAGTATGTTATTTGTCACTTGGCGACAGGTGTTGGTTTCTTTTGTGGAGTGACTATTGGCCTGAAGTGTTAAGAAGTTTATGTGTTCCGTACGAAACGCCATGGTTATTGAGAATAAACCCGTTTTTCTTCGAGGAGATGACACCTCGCCAATCTGTTAGATGTGCAGTAACATCTACACGTTGTAAGGACCTCGTTGTGCAACAAGCAACTGTGTCAACACCACTACTTTCATACAAGATGAGGCGACACCACACGTCACTTGTAGGTTAATGATTTGTGTCGAGAAATTTTCGGTAACGACAGCATCATCTCTAGGCAATTTCAAGATGTTAGTCACATTTTCTTCGGCTGCCACAGAAGGTTTCAAGGAACTACAAAACTATTACTACATCTGTCGGACTCTGGAAATGCCTTGGCAACAAACATTAAAACCGTTTTAGCAAGGAAAGACATAAGAGTGCACAAGTGGGTCGAATAAGAATATATTAAGAGAGAATTTTTTTACATTATAATACAGTAAATATTTTAATTTACTTAAATCGACTACTTAAGTTCAGTTTAAATGTATATGACAGATAGTTGTTATTCTTTATGCTCTACGGCTGGCTGTATGGGTGACACCCAAAAGTTATTAATAAATTAAAAAAGAAGATGTGTGGCCTTCCAGATCTCCCTACGTACTTCTATGAGACCTCTGCTTGTGCGGATATCTGAAAGATCGTGACTGCCGGGGATGTATCCGGACCTTTCCTAGTCTGAAGGATGGCATATGGTGACGTATCGCTCTGACTACACCGGATATGCTGCGAGAAATTGTCCTTCATGCAGTGTTACGGATGCAGCACGTTTCTGAATCAAGTGATTACATTGAAAACATGTTGTAACTTGTGACCATATCCTAACAGAGTTGCCTGAACCACAGTTTGGATCGTTCCTCCCATTTTTCAGTACCTATATCAAATTCTGACTGCTTACAGCGCCATATTTTCATCTGGTGGCAGGAAGTGAAACTATAATTTTTTCAGCATATCTCACGAGCGCACTGATCAATGAACCTACTACGACTTTCCAGCGTCCTATGCACTGCGGTAGTCAAAACACCGTCAGTTTAATTATAACCATCCGGTCATCCTAGATGACGAAAGATTAGGTTTTTTTTACAAGTGAACAACTATTTTAGCATCTGTTCGCAACCGTAACTTGTTCTGTGTTATGAAAGCGAAGTGTAGAGTGATTCTGAAGGAATGGGAAACAAAGATTCACAACAGAAAAACTTCGACATCAAAACTTGGGCCAACGAAGGGGTTCTCAGTCATCTTGGATTTAAGATACCTAGAGGATATAATGTGGGCATATGGAAGAATGTTGGGCGAAGATCAACAACGATCGAAACTGACGTGGACCAGAGGTGACAGAAGAAGAATATTCTATCATAGAAATGCTTTACACCTCCATATTGGTTCAAGAAATAAGAACATGAAAGGTGATAAGTTCAATCTAGAAAATTGTATGGTCCAGATTTTTTAGAAATTCAGTTCGATGAATTAGCAGTGTTCTGGTGAACTAAAAAGATCTACAGCAATTGAACAGAAGAAGCATGGATTCTAAATCCCAGTGGAAGGAAATAAAAAATTCTGGGAATTGGTCAAAAGACGAAGGAAGGGTGATGAGTTTAACATCCCGTCGACATCGAAGTCATTAGAGATGGAGCACAAGTTCGGGAAGATACAATGATGGGGAAGGAAATAGGCCATGCTCTTCCAAAGGATCCAACCCGACATTTGGCTGGAGTGATTTAGGAAAACCAAGGGAAACCTACAACTTGTTGGTCGGACGCGGATTTGGTTCAAATGGCTCTAAGGACTATGAGACTTAACATCTGAGGTCATCAGTCCCCTAGGCTTAGAACTACGTAAATCTAATTAACCTAAGGACATCAACACATCCATGCCCGAGGCAGGATTCGAACCTGCGACCGTAGCAGCCGCGTGGTTCCGGACTGAAGCGCCTAGAACCGCTCGGCCACCCCGCCCGGCACGCGGATTTGAAAAATCGTCCTCCAGAATGCGAGTCCATTGATCTAACCAATGCGCCACATCGCTCGGTGGCAAAAGACGAAACAGTGATCCAGAATAGAGCACAATTGAAGGAAAAATACTGCACCTTTAAGTCCACTGGACTCAGGAAAGTTTCTAATAAAAATCAGTGAGGTATCAGATAGGATGCAAATGACCACGATGCTTTATGTTGAACTTACTAAAGACCGCGTTTCACCAGATTTCAACTCCTGTGTTATTCGTTTGCACCGAAAGTACCTCCCACATCTCTGCAGTTACCCAGGAGGTCACTTCCGGGAGTCAACAGTCTCGTGGTGTTTATGGACACGCCCAGTACCGTTCCTTGCAGTCTATACACCACGATAGCTTTTACGACTGGTGAATACCCGAGCACTGACGGTTTTGACACACGTCACAAATAAAGAAACCACAACGCGGCCGTAAGAGCGACGAGGTGCTCTCGCGAGCAGTGAAATACGGCCGACTGACTGGCGATAAATTCGCACCGAAGTACACAACTCGTAAACGTCGCCCCGCCGCCCCGCAGCTGGAGGGCCTTTATGCCCTAAGTCGCTCGTTGCCGGCCTCCGACTGTGTCGAGGTCAGGAGCTGCCCCCACCGCGACTTCCCTGGCCAGGTGTAAGGGAACCATCAACAGTGGAGAATGAACTGCCTAAAGTAAACACGCTGGGCGAAAATAGTGGATACCGAGAGAAAATGTCTCTGTGACGCAGATGCCGCTGATAAAGACATAAATTTTCCTCATTGTTTCTACTGTACACTTGACAAAATTCAGTTGGTCGGTGTGGCCGAGCGGTTCTAGGCGCTTCAGTCTGGAACCGCGCTACCGCTACGGTCGCAGGTTCGAATCCTGCCTCGGGCTTGGATGTGTGTGATGTCCTTAGGTTAGTTAGGTTTAAGTAGTTCTAAGTTCTAGGGGACTGATGACCTCAGATGTTAAGTCCCATAGTGCTCAGAGCCGTTTGACAAAATTCATGGGACAGCGATGTCCACATACAGGGTGTTACAAAAAGGTACGGCCAAACTTTCAGGAAATATTCCTCACACACAAATAAAGAAAAGATGTTATGTGGACATGTGTCCAGAAACGCTTATTTACCATGTTAGAGCTCATTTTAGTTTCGTCAGTATGTACTGTACTTCCTCGATTCACCGCCCGTTGGCCCAATTGAAGGAAGGTAATGTTGACTTCGGTGCTTGTGTTGACATGCGATTCATTGCTCTACAGTAGTAGCATCAAGTACAACAGTACGTAGCATCAACAGGTTAGTGTTCATCACGAACGTAGTTTTGCAGTCAGTGCAATGTTTACAAATGCGGAGTTGGCAGATGCCCATTTGATGTATGGATTAGCACGGGGCAATAGCCGTGGCGCGGTACGTTTGTATCGAGACAGATTTCCAGAACGAAGGTGTCTCGACAGGAAGACGTTCGAAGCAATTGATCGGCGTCTTAGGGAGCACGGAACATTCCAGCCTATGACTCGCGACTGGGTAAGACCTAGAACGACGAGGACACCTGCAATGGACGAGGCAATTCTTTGTGCAGTTGACGATAAACCTAATGTCAGCGTCAGAGAAGTTGCTGCTGTACAAGGTAACTTTGACCACGTCACTGTATGGAGAGTGCTACGGGAGTACCAGTTGTTTCCGTACCATGTACAGCGTGTGCAGGCACTATCAGCAGCTGGTTGGCCTCCACGGGTACACTTCTGCGAATGGTTCATCCAACAATGTGTCAATCCTCATTTCAGTGGAAATGTTCTCTTTACGGATGAGGCTTCATTCCAACGTGATCAAATTGTAAATTTTCACTTTCAACATGTGTGGGATGACGAGAATTCGCACGCAGTTGTGCAATCACGTCATCAACACAGATTTTCTGTGAACGTTTGGGCAGGCATTGTTGGTGATGTCTTGATTGGGCCCCATGTTCTTCCACCTACGCACAAAGGAGAACGTTATCATGATTTCATACGGGGTACTCTACCTGTGCTGCTAGAACATGTGCCTTTACAAGTACGACACAACATGTGGTTCATGCACGATGGAGCTCCTGCACATTTCAGTCGAAGTGTTCGTACGCGCCGGCCGGAGTGGCCGAGCGGTTCTAGGCGCTACAGTCTGGAACTGCCTCGGGCATGGATGTGTGTGATGTCCTTAGGTTAGTTAGGTTTAAGTAGTTCTAAGTTCTAGTGGACTGATGACCTGAGCAGTTAAGTCCCATAGTACTCAGAGCCATTTGAACCATTTTTTTCGTACGCTTCTCAACAACAGATTCGGTGACCGATGGGTTGGTAGAGGCGGACCAATTCCATGGCCTCCCAGCTCTCCTGACCTCAACCCTCTTGACTTTCATTTATGGGGGCATTTGAAAGCTCTTGTTTACGCAACCCCGGTACCAAATGTAGAGACTCTTCGTGCTCGTATTGTGGACGTCTGTGATATAATACGCCATTCTCCAAGGCTGCATCAGCGCATCAGGGAATCCATGCGACGGAGGGTGGATGCATGTATCCTCGCTAACGGAGGACATTTTGAACATTTCCTGTAACAAAGTGTTTGACGTCACGCTGGTACGTTCTGTTACTGTGTGTGTCCATTCCATGATTAATGTGATTTGAAGAGAAGTAATAAAATGACCGCTAACATGGAAAGTAAGCGTTTCCGGACACATGTCCACGTAACATATTTTCTTTGTTTGTGTGTGAGGAATGTTTCCTGAAAGTTTGGCCATACCTTTTTGTAACACCCTGTATACAGATTGTGGCAGTATACGGTGCACAAGGTATAAAAGTGCAGTGCATTGGCGGAGCTGTTAGTTGTGCTCAAGTGATACGTGTGAAATGGTTTCCGAAGTGGTTATGAGCGCACTATGGGAATTAACAGACTTCCAACGCGCTAGGCGCATGGGACATCCCACTTCAAAAATCGTTACGGAATTCAATATACCAAGATCCACAGTGATAATAGTGTGCCGAGAATACCAAATTTCACGTATTACCATTCACCACGGGCAACGCAGCGACCGACGGCCTTCACTTAACGACCGGGAGCAGCGGCGCTTGCGTAGAGTTGTCAGTGCTAACAAAAAAGCAACACTGCGTCAAAGAACTGCAGAAATGAATGTGATACGTACGACGAACGTATACGTTAGGACAGAGCGGTGAAATTTGACGTTGTTGGCAGCAGACGACCGGTGCGAGTGCCTTTCCTGACAGCATGACATTGTCTGCAACGCCTCTCCTGGATTCATGACCATATCGCTTGGAACCCGGACGACTGGTCTAATCAGATGAGTCCAGATTTCAGTTAGTAAGAGCCGATGGTAGGTTTTGAGTGTGGCGCAGGCCTCACGAATGGACCCAAGTTGTCAACAAGGCACTGTGCAAGTTGGTGGTGACTCCATAATGACGTGGGCTGTGTTTACATGGAATGGATCGCATCCTCTGGTCCAAATGAATTGATGATTGACGGTAGATGCTGTGTTCGGCTGCTTAGAGACTATTTCCAGTCATTCATAGACTTCAGGTTCCATAACAACTATGGCACTTTTATGAATGACAATGCGAGTATCACCGAACCACAATTGTGCGCGATTGGTTTAAGAACATTGTGGACAATTCCATTGAATCATTTGGCCACCCAGATGGCCCGACATAGCGTGGGACATAATCGAGAGGTCAGTTCGTGCATGACATATTGCACTGGCAACACTTCCGTAGTTATGGACGACTACAGACACTGTGCGGCTCAATATTTCTACAGGAACCTCCCAGCGACTTGTTGAGTCCGTGCCACGTCGAATTAGTGCACTACGCCAGGCAAAAGGAGGTCCGACGCGATATGAGAAGGTATCCCATGACTTTTGGCACCTCAGTGTGATTACACAATGCTGGATAACTAAAGTCAAGCGTCAATGTGAGCTTCAGAGCTGTTTCCATTATTGTGTTTCAAAGCAATCGATCGTGCGCATGTCCTTGAAATGGAAAGTTGAAATACCGTATCGCCCAAAAAATTTCTTTTCTCTCAAATGTTTGAGCGGATTGAAAACAAGACTCACTTGAAATTAGACAATGAGTTTTCTTGCGAATGTTCGTAGTCAAACGAAGAGTGGTAAGTGATGTCAAATTGATTGCAGTGACTTCTAGCTTGACAGAAAAGATTCAAATGCATAAAAGTGACCAGGATGATTAAGCAATACTTAATAGTGATTTGAGAGAAAACAGCAGTATTTTACGAACAGCTGTTGTTAACTATGTAAATAAAGTGTCAAAAAATTCACCTCTAGATATAAAAAAATATTTTTGAAATGAAAGAAAATCTTGGTAAAAAACATCGAAACCTATTGCCAAACGATGTGTCTAAAAAAATTAATAAAATTGTTCTCACATTTGATGAGACTTCGAATGATTCACGAATCAAATAGAGCAATTGAGGTGCCGATTAAGTTCACTGTTAAACTTAAAATTTTAAAGAGCATTAGAGGATATTTGTTTGCTGGATAATGTAGACTGTGTAGCCTCATTTACTGATCATGATTTCGAGCATCATTGGAAAGTGCACCAAATGTTTCTCTGATCCGTTTTGTTCCTAACGTTTAGACAAATCACTTCACAAAGCATTTGACCCATTTTTTCAACCTTTTTTTTTTTAATCGGGAGGTTTATCGCCTACATAAATTCGCCAGAAGATGCCGCAGGATAACAATGAGCTTGATGGTTGTCTTCCAACAGTTGTAAATGGACGGTTGAACTCAGTTGTGGCAATATTTCTCATTAGGAACTGCCCGCTAACGCTATAAAAATAGAAACGTCTATGATACCGTACTGAATACAAAGTTTGATCGAGATTTGGAAGATCTGACACCAAACGTGAAGACGGAATAGATAATTTTCCTACGGAATTTCTAATGTGTTTGGAGGAAATGACTGACGAATCATTAACAGCGAAAGCTAACACGAATGAAAATGTAATTTGATTGAAGTAAAATCGTTCCGGTATACATGGACCCATATAGGAACCGTTTGCGAATGTGTAGTTACGAGCAGCCTCTGATTTTAGTACCATATATTGACCTAGTGGGTTCAAATGTTGTTGGAATGTAAGCTTTTCAGTTAATTCTCTATGAGACAAGGCTCAAATTTCACCTATGGTGTACCTTAACAAGAAATACATCACTGCTCCAGTACGTTACATGTTACAGCTTACTGTACACAAGACATGTTACAGGAGCTGTTCCACTACTCTTCAACGCTTTTGGATGCAGTACCGCTCTCGTCTCTACAATGAGCTACGAATTCTTTGGAACACTAATGCATCATCTCGTAAATCTTGACAAAACTGTATGATTCGCTGCTCCACTTTTACAATTGTATAAACGGAAGTGCAGTATACTTCATTTCTGAGCTAACACCAGACAGAAAAGTCCAGCGGAATGACGTCAGATGACCACGGAGACCTAGATCCAGACCTTGTCATTCTTGGACTATATTGGCGCCTCCTATGTGTTACAATAGCAGCGAAACGTGTAGGTGGTCCATGATATACTACCGTACTACCGAACCAAGTGCCATGGGTGAAATTTGAGGCCAATTGTATGCGGACTTAATAGAAACATTTAAATTTTAAATACATTTGTGTACTAAGTAGGACAACATAACATACTGAAATCAGTTACTCCTCATAAGAAGATATTCGAAGTTATCTCAGGAAACAGTCGTTTACAGTCCTCATGTTTAGTAGCAAATACTTTCACCCAAGTCATTTTTAGGGGAATTGTGGTGCTCCCTGTATTAGACAGTATGGAGGATCTGTGTCGCCCGAGCCGGCCGGAGTGGCCGAGCGGTTCTAGGCGCTACAGTCTGTAACCGCGCGACCGCTACGGTCGCAGGTTCGAATCCTGCCTCGGGCATGGATGTGTGTGATGTCCTTAGGTTAGTTAGGTTTAAGTAGTTCTAAGTTCTAGGGGACTGATGACCTCTTAAGTCCCATAGTGCTCAGAGCCATTTGAACAATTTTTTTTGTGTCGCCCGAGATATACAGTGTGTTTCAAAGTCTTTGCGTCACATTTCTAGCGACAATAAATCACGTCATGGGGAAAACCTTCTGTTAGAGACAAATTGTTTGCTGATAATTCCTGGTGACACTTGGCATGTTCTTAATTACTGATAATCCCCTCAGAGTTGGGAGGATGGAGGCACTCTGTCACGTGCGTTGCCTATAATCCAGTCATCTACTCCGCACCACAGTCTGTGGCACAACTCTGCACCTGCTCCGGGAGGCAGTGCTACAACAACAACTGCAGTTGATTGTTTGTACTGCGTGCAGTTCGTTACTTTGTATCTCACGGCACGGCTCCGTCGATGTTGCTGCCTAAGGCAAAACAGAAGTGTGTTGATGGTCGTTGCATAGCATACGTCGCACCAGCCATGAAAGCTCAAGTCTTCTGCAGAAATGAGTGACATGCATCTGCCGGACAGGGAAGCCAAAGGCTTGTGGACACTTAGCAACACGTCTGTATCAGGTACGCTTTCCAAAAGAAGACCGGCACGTCACGCACTTCTACAGGAATCAGTGATTGTGTGAGGTAGGACCTTCCATCCACGACAAGAGGGCGGCAGCGCAAGAGGTGTTCCAACGCTGCAATTTGAAGAGGAAGTACTGGACGCAGTGGAGGCGAACCCGTGTACAAGCAAACGAGCGACCACGCAAGACATGGGCGTAGCTGACGCCCCCGCAAGAGAGAGCTCCATCAGCACCAGGTACATCCATTTAACTTGCAAGATGACAGGCATTTGGACCAACTGATTGAAAGCAGGGACGGAAAAACTGACCGGTTAAAACTGATAATCGTAATTCGGTTCTGAATAACCGGTTTTTCGGTATTTGTTCGGTTTCGGTCTTAACGTTTTTTTCGTAGTTTTCTAGTAACGGGGTAAAAACCAGCATATCAATTTTCCATAGCAGCAATGCTAAAATTTTTGGTTTTTAAATACTACATTTTTTAAATAAGAAGTTATGTTCCAAAATTTCCATTCCTTTGAAATATAAAGTTATTCTAGACAGTGGGGAAAGCGATCAGAGCTATTTAATAACAATGTCGATAGAAACTAGCAACACACAAATGTTATAATGAATCGGTACAGCATTGCTGAGACAATATTGTACCTGTTACCGCGTGACGTGACCTGTTAGTCGATACGCGTGTACGTGCAGAGCACAACACTTGCTCCACGTGGCCTATACTGTTTTTCGCTGTCATCCTCAGACGACGTTTGTATCTGGAGTTACCACACGTACTTTACAATAGAGTATTGTACCTTATTTCGCCCAGATGTTCTCTACATTTTGTGAGGACAACAAAGTGAAAATACTTTGTTTCGCGTAATTCGATTTTTTCTAGGACTCATTATACGTAAATTGGGCAGATGTTCTCTACGGTTTGTGAGGACAACCAAGTAAGTGAAAATACTATGTTTCGCGTAATTTGATTTTTTCTAGGACACATTATACGTAAATTATTAAAAGATCACAAAAGTTGACCGTAATTTTGCCTATTGCGTATCGACTGAGTAACTGAACCATGAACTGTGTATTGTAGAACGCTACCGGAAGTCAAATGTAGGTACTGTGAATGTTTCTCCCAAAGTTTCAATTGAGAAAGTGAAGGAATCCGTTAATGTCATGTTTTTTGCAACTAGCAAGTGCCACACATGAGTCTGCTAGACTGTGTGAAGCAAGCAAACATCTCTTTGTGGATTATTTATTTCACGAAAAGTTAGTCGATAACCTCAGAAGTATTGCTCGCTACATATCGGCACTAGTGGCAACATTTTGTGTCCTTACGGGACGACTTCTGCCAACCCATGCGGTCTAACAGTTGTGGCACTATTGTAGCGTGGCAAAGCCTTGCATTATTTGTTTTATTTTGCTTTATGTGTGGCGGATTTCGGGCAATAAATTTGGGTTATTCGGATTTATAGCTTTACCTAATAGTGAATCATCGGTAAAACCAGCTTTAGTGAGCTGAGCACCCCTGTGTATCTACCCGTTTAGTAAACCGCGTACCTCTGTACATCTACCCCTGTGCAAAACGTAATCTTAATTGCGAAACGGTTGATATACATAGTTGAAACATTACTGCACCGAAAAGATTGATGGGATAGTACAGAAGACAAAACGATTGCAGAAGCACAAAAGTGACAGTTATTTGCATGATATAGCTAAAAGCAATAAAGTATATTTGAAAAATAACTAAGAAAAACAAATAATGGAAAATCCGGGATGGAATGTAACAATATTATGAAGAGGATAGTTGCTACTCACCGTACATCGGAGATGCTGAGTCGCAGATAGGCACGACAAAAAGACTATTAGAAAGTGGGCTTCTGGCTAACAAGGTCTTCGTCGAAAGTAGATGACAGTCTGGTCTCATCAGACAGAGAGTGTGATCGTCTCTGTGTGAGTTACGTTTGCGTGATTGTAGATTTATGTGTAAGTAGGCTCTTTAGGTTTTTATGTTGGTAGCGTCACGTAGCGCTCTGTATGAAAATCACTGGCTGTGCTGCGTGCAGTCTGTGGCTGGATGGCATTGTTGAAATATTCGCTATTGTAATGTTGGACAGTTGGAGGTGAACAGCGCGTAGCGTTGCGCAGTTGGTGAGCCGCCAGCAGTTGTGGATGTGGGTAGAGACATGGCAGAATCTTGAGACCGGACGATCTGGACGTGTGTCCATCAGAAAGAGTAAATTTGTAAAACTGGATATCATTTATATGACGACTTTTGAACATTATTAAGGTAAATACATTGTTTGTTCTCTATCAAAATCTTTCATTTGCTAAATATACCTATCAGTAGTTATTGCATTCAGTAGTTAGAGTCTTTTATTTAGCTGGCAGTATTTGCGCTAGCTGTTTTGCAGTAGTTCGAGTAACGAAGATTTTTGTGTGGAAAGTGACTCATTGAAGGTATAGGTTATTGTTAGTCAGGCCCATTCTTTTGTAGGGATTATTGAAAGTCAGACTGCGTTGCGCTAAAAATATTGTGTGTCAGTTTAGTGTTGATCAGAATAAGGAAAGACCGAAATGTCTGAGTACGTTCAGTTCTGCTCAGCTGTTTGAAAATCAAATAACGTAGAGGTTTTCCACCACAGTAAAATATAAATTTTCCTAAGGGGATGTTTCATATGCTGTCTATTTTCAGCGAAGGTCTTGTTGGCCTAAAGCTCGCTTTCCGACAGTCTTTTTGTTGTGACCATCTGCGATTCGGCATCTCCGCTATATGACGATAGCAACTACCCTTTTCATAACATTGAAAACAAATAATACTTCATTTTGATGCAATGAACTTTTTCTTGTTACCTTGAGAAATGAATATACTTTTTTTGCTCAAAAATATCGTGACAATCCTAGTTGTATTACTGAAATTGCTGAATATCACCATCCCCTAGTCAGCAAGTACTTTACAAAGAGCGGCAACAATGAAGTAGAATATTTGCCTATAGGAGGCACTACAAACTTGTGTCATCATATAAAGGGGAAACATCAATAATGTTCCTTGGAAGACTATGTAAATTTAATTAATAAACCTATAACTTTTTTGACGTGCTAAAAACTTGGGATAATAACTGAACCCTTAATTTTGTACATTAAATGTATTCGCAATTTTGTATATGGACAACCATCAGCTGTAGAATGGAATGATGGCACTGAAGATCGAACCCGGATTTCTCGCTTCTCACGAGCGGTCGCCTTACAATCTGACTATCCGTGCACGACACATGGCCACACGCAAACTTCCGTATGTCGTCAACCATGCGTCCAAAACCTGTACTTCCATTTTGCATAATTTCGTACAGATGAGACATTTTACTTGAAAGTCGCTTGCTCGGCGTCGGGGGGTAATATACGATATTGCAGTACCTGTGTTATCCTGAATATGATGCAAAGTCCCTTTGGAAATGCATGCAATATCGTATCGCCTAAATTTTGTGGTTGCTTCAGGGGGAAATAGTTAGACCATGAAACAGTCACAACGTAGGGAAGTCATCATCAACTTCTGACCCTTCTCTCTTGCCGTCGCCGCGCTCGTCTCCTTCACTTTCGCCGTCTTTGTTGGAGAGAGTGAGACTGATTTCTACCACAGCTTCAACCACGACTACTCAATCTTTGTTCGAAGTCCACGTTTACTACCGGAAATTACAGCAATAAAAAACTGAAAATCGGTTATTTCAGAAACCGGTTGCTTTGAGCAGTTTCAACAGTGGGTGGCAAGGAAAACTGGAATTACCGAAAACCGGTTATTTCAGGGATAACAGTCACCCCTAATTTCAAATCACATTTACAGCCAGTGGTTCATACACCAATAAATTGTCGAGGTAGGGTTTGCATCGTGTGTGTTGTTTACAGACGGAGGGTGTCTTTACCAAAGATAGCTATCCGCAACAAACACTTGTGGGCAGAAGAAAACCCAGGAGCAATCGTGGCCACACGTCAACGACAACAGTTTCCGCTAAACTTTTATGTTGGCATCGTCGATGAGCATGTTATTGGACCCGTTATTCTTCCAGCTCATCTGACAGCCAGACGTATCACAACATCTGCAAAAGACCTACCCGAGCTCCTAGAGGATGTTAACACTGAACATAGAAGCAAAAATGTAAATGGTATAGGCATGTGTATTCAAATACAGAGATATGTAAAACAGGAAGAATACGGCGCTGCGGTCGGCAACCCCTATATAAGACAAAAAGTGTCTGCCGCAGTTGTTAGATCAGTTACTGCTCCTACAATACCAGGTTATCAAGAATTAAGTGACTCCGAACGTGATGTTATAGTCGGCGCACGAGCGATGGGACACAACATCTCCAAGGTAGTGGAGATTTTCCGGTACGATCATTTCAAGAGTGTACCGTGACTATCAGAAATCCTGTAAAACATCAAATCTCCGACATCTCCGTGGCCGCAAAAGGATCCTGCAAGAACGGGACCAGCGACGATCGAAGAGAAACGTTCAACGTGACAAAGTGCAAACGCTTCCGCAAACTGCTGCAGATTTCAATGCTGGGCCATCAAAAAGTGTAAGCGCACGAGCCATTCAACGAAACATCGTCGATATGGGCTTTCGGAACCGAACCCTTGAAGAGTGCACGACACAAAGCTTTACGCCTCCCCTGGGCCCGGCAACACCGACATTGGACTGTTGATGACAGGAAACATGTTGCCTGGTCGGAGGAGTCTCGTTTCAAATTGTATCGAGCGCAAGGACGTGTACGGATATGGAGTCAACCTCATGAGTCCATGGACCCTGCATGTCAGCAGGGAAATGTTCAAGGTCATGGAGGCTCTGTAATGGTGTGGGACGTGTGCAGATGTAATGATATGGAACTCCTGAAACGTCTAGATGCGAGTCTCACAGGTAACACGTACGTAAGCATCCTGTCTGATCACCTGCATCCATTCATGGCCATTGTGCATTCCGACGGACTTGGGCAATTCCAGCAGGAAAGTGCGGTACCCCACATGTCGGAGAATTGCCACAGAGTGGCTTCAGGAACACTCTTCTGAGTTTAAACACCTCCGCTGGCCGCCAAACTCCACAGACATGAACATTGTTGAGCATACATGGGATGCCTTGCAACGCGCTGTTCAGAAGAGATCTTCACTCCCTTCTACTCTTACGGATTTATGGACAGCCCTGCAGGATTCGTGGTATCAATTCCCCTTTAGTACTACTTCAGACATTAGTCGAGTGCATGCCATGTCGTGATGCGGCACTTCGGCGTGTTAGCTGTGACCCCAGCACGATATTAGGCAGGTGTAACAGTTTCGTTGGCTCTTCAGCGTACTTTAAACGTGAGGGAATGCCACCATATTTTAACGCTTGTATGCACCAGCACATTCCTGGCACGTGTGGTGTGAACTGGCTTGTGACAGGCGGCCCTGTGACATGGTACCACTGTCACCCGACTTTACACCGGCCGATTCTTCCTATGGGATCGCATGAAAAGTAACGTGTATACTATGCCTGTGGAACACGGCGACATTCTCCTTGAAGGAATAGAGGTGGCATGTAACGCCGCTGAAACCAGTCATGGAATCTTGGAGAGAGGCCGCCAGGCAATGCATGGTTGCTCTAGTCAGATGAGGTGTCACTATTTTGAGCACCTGCTCCAGGTAACAAGAGCCATATTAATACATTTGTGGAGAGACATGTATTTGCTCGGAGGAGAATGGGATTATTGTGGTGAAACTGTGCTGACTTTCAGCGGAGGAGGTGCTTCGATCTTGTTTAGAAGTTAATCTGTGGATTGCATGTAAATCATCCCGGTATTCCCGACAGATTCGTTTGAAATCTTCGGAAAAGCTTCTCCCTTTTAGTAGAGGTTACTTACCAATTTTAGTACACAGGTGGATATTGGTCAGAAGCGGCCGACAAGGAGGAAAATTTAAAGGCGAAGTCGTAAGAACAAGCGAGCTGTCTACGGTGAATTTTGCGGCCCTGGGACGAAAAGATTTCACGGATTAGCAGCTTCTTGTGATCAGATGCGCAGCATTTGCATGATACCTACCCCAGTAAATTGATAGAGTAATTTTCAACAAGAAAATCTTAAGAATGAATGTCTTTAGAAGGAGAAATTTATTTTACAATCAAATGAGAAGCCTTACTTCTGGCTCAACTATTGGCAACCCATTTTTTTTCTTCTTTAGGAGCAGCAGCACAATATATGTCTGATAACGACATGATTATTAGAGTAGATACACCAAAGAGCTGCTTATAATAAGTAATCTTTATGTACGACAGACTGTTTCGGCTTAATCCCCATTTTCAAGTACATCTAGACTGATGTGACACCCATATTGCGTCGTTAGTGGGCTGTTTTGTAACTATCACTACTTTAATAAGATCGTAAATGATATAAAGATGTTGAAAATAAAATGTTAATTACGACGTGACAGCAGTTTGATAGTTCCACTCTTACGACGCTTAAGCCTAAACAGTCTGTCAAGAATATAGGTAACTCATTATAAGCAGCCATTTGGCGTATCTACTCTAATAATATAGGCAACACACATTGCATACTCACGTTGCAGATTATCTACTCTCTACTTCCTCTCGGTGGCATAACCTGTAACTCCAAAGATGCCCAGTGTTAGCGCAAAGCGTCGGCGAACATTTCGTCTCTAGCAAAAGTTGTTCCCCTTGACGTGATCTCTCACCCCTTGAAGTTTGATGTAAAGGCTTTGAAACAGCCTGTAAATAGTGTGGAGCAGCGGAGGTGAAGTTAGCGAAAACCACTTAGTAGACGAGGTGAAGCAGTTCTGGTACCTTGGAAGCAAAATAATTTATGGCAGGGAGGTCATAAGAATTTTACTAGTTTTCCTCGTCAGAAGAAGTCTGATACTGTTAAACACTGGGCCTACTCCGATAAATATGTTTCTGAGTAAGTTCGTCTGGACCACTGCAGCACTGCGGGAAATCCGGAAAAGATAAGAATCCAAGAGTTTCAGGTCTGATGTTCCAGAAAGATGCTGGTAATTGGTAATCAAGTAGACGCTGAAGTACACAGAGAATTACATAAAGATTAAAGTAGCACTAGAATTAATGTATGCTGTATGTACTGAAATGGAATGACACTGCGTACTAACATTTTAAACTACAGAAGAACAACGTGTACAGTTGTGTGCTACATTGCATCGTAAATTGTTGTCCTGTAGTTTAAAATGTTGGTATGCAGCGTCATTACATTTCAGTACATACAGCGTGCACTTCTGCGTCGACTTGATTACCAATTACCAGCATATATGAGTGTGTGTGTGAGCGTGAAGAGAAGTATTACTAATAACTGTGGTAGCGTTGTTATCAAAAGGAGTGGCCGTATGGATACTACACAAGTAAAGAAAAAATTTTTGCACAGTTTCATTGGCCTCTCTATGATGTGGTGTATGAAACTGCAGTGGTCAATAAACGTAAATAACTCGCGTAAACTGAATATCCTTTTAAATGAAAATTATGTCTGCTGTACCTAAGCTACATCTGCTACAGAACAGTATTACCAGAATGTATATTATCCATTACTTAGAGCAAACTTTGTACCTTAATATGGCATGGTTGCGTCTTACGGAAGAATATTCCATGTGAATGACTTATGAATGTACGTGTGTGAAGTACCATGATCTTTTTTTTTCATTTTTACAACGAGTTTTCTGTCACTTTTATGACACTGTAGTACTAAAAAATCACAATAACAAAGAACATTGCTACAGCTGTACATATTAAGCCAGAAAAAATGTAAAACCATAGATACACTCAGTTACAACGACATTCAGGACCGACCTACTAGTCCAGGTGACGCAAAAAGCAGCAGATAACCCGGTGTCAAGGTTGATGCCTTGTTCCATAACTTCCGGAAGGTGTTCCACACAGTACCCCGCTGTAATATACAAAAAAAGAGCTTACGAAATTTCAGACCAGTTGTGTGGTTGGATAGTGTTACCATTTCAGTGAGGAAGACCTTTCGTGGCAGTCCTTTTAAATCATCACTAGGACTCACCGTGGTTTAACAGCGCAATTCGGAGAATGCTCAGGAAGCAAAGACAGTTGCACTCGCGGTACAAGAAAGATCGGGAGAATGAGGACAGGCAAAAGTTAGGAGAGATTCGTGCTGCTGTAAAAAGAGCGATGAACGAAGCATACAACCACTACCACCGTCATACCTTAGCAAAAGATCTTGTTGAAAACGCTAGGAAATTCTGGTCGTACGTAAAATCGGTAAGCGGGTCGAAGGCTTCCATCCAGTCACTCACTGATCAGTCTGGCCTGGCAACGGAAGACAGCAAAACGAAAGATGAAATTTTAAATTTACCATTTGAGAAATCTTTCACGCACGAGGATCGTACAAACATACCGCCGTTTGAGTCTCGTACAGATTCCCGTATGGAAGACATAGTGATAGACGTCCCTGGGGTTGTGAAGCAGCTGAATGGGTTGAAAATAAATAAATCTCCAGGTCCTGATGGGATTCAAATTCGGTTTTACAGAGAGTAAACTACTGCATTGGGTCCTTACTTAGCTTGCATTTATCGCGAATATCTTGCGCAACGTAAAGTCCCGAGTGACTGGAAATAAGCGCGGGTGACGCTTGTATATAAGAAGGGTAGAAGGATCGATCCTCAAAATTACAGACCAATATACTTAACATCGGTTTGTTGCAGGATTCTCGAGCATATTCTCAGTTCCAATATAACAAATTACCTTGAGGCAGAGAAGTTGCTGTCCATGCATCAGCACGGCTTTAGAAAGCATCGCCCCTGCGAAACGCAACTCGCCCTTTTTCCACAGGATATCTTGCGAACCATGGATGAAGGGTATCAGACGGATGCCATATTCCTTGACTTTCGGAAAGCGTTTGACTCGGTGCCCCACTGCAGACTCCTAACTAAGGTCCGAGCATATGGGATTGGTTCCCAAATATGTGAGTGGCTCGAAGACTTCTTAAGTAATAGAACCCAGTACGTTGTCCTCGATGGTGAGTGTTCATCGTAGGTGAGGGTATCATCTGGAGTGCCCCAGGGAAGTGTGGTAGGTCCGCTGTTGTTTTCTATCTACATAAATGATCTTTTGGATAGGGTGGATAACAATGTGCGGCTGTTTGCTGATGATGCTGTGGTGTACGGGAAGGTGTTGTCGTTGAGTGACTGTAGGAGGATACAAGAGGGCTTGGACAGGATTTGTGATTGGTGTACAGAATGGCAGCGAACTCTAAATATAGATAAATGTAAATTAATGCAGATGAATAGGAAAAAGAATCCTGTAATGTTTGAATACTCCATTAGTAGTGTAGCGCTTGACACAGTCACGTCGATTAAATATTTGGGCGGAACATTGCAGAGTGATATGAAGTGGGACAAGCATGTAATGGCAGTTGTGGCGAAGGCGGATAGTCGTCTTCGGTTCATTGGTAGAATTTTGGGAAGACGTGGTTCATCTGTAAATGAGACTTCTTATAAAACACTAATACGGCCTATTCTTGAGTACTGCTCGAGCGTTTGGGATCCCTATCAGGTCGGATTGAGGGAGGACATAGAAGCAACTCAGAGGCGGGCTGCTAGATTTGTTACTGGTAGGTTTGATCATCACGCGAGTGTTACGGAAATGCTTCAGGAACTCGGGTGGGAGTCTCTAGAGGAAAGGAGGCGTTCTTTACGTGAATCGCTACTGAGGAAATTTAGAGAACCAGCATTTGAGGCTGACTACAGTACAATTTTACTGCCGCCAACTTATATTTCGCTGAAAGACCACAAAGATAAGAGAGATTAGGGCTCGTACAGAGGCATATAGGCAGTCATTTTTCCCTCGTTCTGTTTTGGAGTGGAACAGGGAGAGAAGATGCTAGTTATGGTACGAGGTACCCTCCGCCAAGCACCGTATGATGGATTGCGGAGTATGTATGTAGATTTAGATGTAAATGTAGATGTTAATATGCCAAATGTCGCAAAAATTGACCACGGTATAGAAACAAATCTGAAATCGCTCAACAGGAACAGTGCGTCGTAAGACGCTGGATGAGTAACACGTTCGTTGTTACTGGAAAAGGCGCAGGTCATTCCCATTTTCACCAAAAGTTGTCAAATAAATGCATTTGTACCTCTGTCGACGGTAATTTTGCAGAATTTTGGAAAATGTTTTTTGCTCACGTATTATGATATTTCTGGAGACTGGAAATCTGCTCTGTAGGAATCAGCATTGATTCCGAAAACAACAGTCGTGTGGCAGATCCTACTGCTCGTCCATAAGACACTGAAAGCAGTAGGCACATACGATTAGGTTGATGCCGAGTTCGTTGACTTACTGCAAGCGTTATAAACCGTCCCACACTGCAGGTTAATAGGCAAAATAAGAGAGTACGAATATCAGGCCAACTGTATGAGTTGATTGGACTGAAGAGTTTCTACCAAACAGAACGGACCAGCGGAGAGAAATCTTCAGATGTAAAAGTAACTTCGTGGGCATGCAAAGAGAGGGTTACAGAGAAATTACTTTTCAGTTTATATGTAAATGACCTAATGGACACCGTCGAAATATCTATCATGCTTGTCACTTATGGTGCTGTAGTAGACAGCCAAGTGGTAACGCTAGAAAGATTTAGCGTAACGCAGAAAGATCTGCAGAGGAACGACGATTGCTACAGGCAGTGACCATTGGCCCACAACATAAAAGAGGTTGCATACAAAAGCCTTCTTCTGTCAATACACAAGTACTGCTCGCCAGTTTCGTAGCCGTACCAGATAGGACTGACACAGAAAACAGAGATGTTCCAAAGAAGAGCAGCGCATTTCTTTATAGTTTCTTTTAGTAAGCACGAATACATCAATGAGATGCTCAACCAACTTCAGAGGTAGATGCTGCAATAGAAGCGATGTGGTTTACTGTTAAAATGCGTAGAGCGTACGTTTCTGGGAAAGTCAACCAATAGTTCCTTTCCTCGTACGTGAAAAAAGTGATGAAAGTAAAATTAGCAACTTTCGAACTCAATGGAGGCTTCCCATCAAACGTTCTTCCCGCGAACCATTTGCGACAGGAACAGGAAAGAAGGCAAGTGATACAAGAAGTACCCTCGGCCCCAACCCGTGAGGTAACTTGCGAGGGATAGACGTAAATGTATCAATGTCTATGTTCGACTACAATATACAGATGGAAAAAAACGCAACACCAAAAAAGTAAATATAGAGTAAGGAAATTTTTGGAACTCATTTGCCTTCGTAACATACTTATGCGATTAATATTGCAAGATCACAGGCTAATGTAAGTGTGAGAGAAGCCATTGCAAATGTGAAACGCTCGTACATTAATGACTGATATAACATCCAGAATCTTGAACTCAAGGCTGCAAACGCGCATGCATTGTGTTGTACAGGTGCCGTAACCCAGTTTGTGGGATGCCGTTCCATGCCTGCTGCACTTGGTCGGCCGAAACAGCGGTTTGCGGATGACGGTGGAGTTGCCGTCCGATGATGTCCCTTGTGTCGTCCACTGGAGACAGAGCAGGTGGTAGAGCAGGGCAAGGGCAAATGTCGACACTGTCGGTCCATTATGGTCAGGGGGCATCTGCTAGTACGTATTTCTCAATTCAACACACTTTATCAACAGCCGTATACTTTAGGTTATTTTATTTTATTTAGTACGCTACCATTTTCAGCCATTCAGTTTACCATCTTCAGGCCCCATAAGCTTTTTCGAATCAACAAGCTGATCGTATAGTGCCACAAAACTGGATACCGTGAATCCGAATCGTTGTGCAACTGATTCATACGAAAGGGTGACACAAACTGCCAGTTGAACTGCCGAAACCGGTAGGGTTTAAAATAAAATAAAATTACCTAAAGTAGACGGCTATTGGTACTGTTTATTGAATTTAGAAATTTGTAGAGCGTGTTGGGTTACAACCGCGGTATGTAGGCGAGCGGTATCCTTTTGGAAAACATCTCCTGGAATGTTGTTTACGAATGCCAGTGCTAGAGGTCTAATCACCACACTGACGTACAAATTTGCGGTCTGGGTGCATGAGATGATCTCGAGAGCGCTTCTTTTGTCATACGGGATAGCACCCAAGACCACAACTCCAGGTGTAGGTCCTGTGTGTGCACCGAGACGCGCTGCTAAACCCGCAGGACGGGACAGATAGTTTGAATTGTGGGAGAGGCCAAAATAAGCGGCTGTCAGTTAAACTCGAACAAAAAACTTCATTTATTTGACCAGACATTACAAGAGCCAAAAAAATTTAAGAAAAAACCACAGCATTAATTTTTGGAACTTAATAACCAGCTGAATACGCCACATAATCTCAAACAAAAATCAGAAATTTAAAAGACAGAAGGCCTTATCTTAAATCAATTCTTTCAGTTAGGCTGAAGGCCCAAACAATCTCACACCTTAAGAGCAAAACAACTTTAATTTAAAAAACATCGGCTGAAGGCCCATCTCTTAAGACTCAAACCCACACTACATTTTTAAAAGTCAAAGGGACTTTTCTTAAAACAGTTCTTTATTTACGCTGAAGGCTCAAACAACCTGACACCTTAAGAGAAAACAACTTTAATTCAAAATCATCACTTAAGACTCAACAAAATTACTTTTTTTATGAAAAGGGCAAAGGCCGTATTTAAAACAGTTCTTTAAATTAGCCTGAAGGCCTGAACAATCTTACACCTCAAGAGCAAAACAACCTTAATTTAAAAATCGGCTGCCGGCCGCGGTGGCCGTGCGGTTCTGGCGCTGCAGTCCGGAACCGCGGGACCGCTACGGTCGCAGGTTCAAATCCTGCCTCTGGCATGGGTGTGTGTGATGTCTTTAGGTTAGTTAGGTTTAAGTAGGTCTAAGTTCTAGTGGACTTATGACCTAAGATGTTGAGTCCCATAGTGCTCAGAGCCATTTGAACCATTTTTTAAAAATCGGCTAGAAGCCATACAAATAGAAACAACAAGAACAAATAAGGAAAGGCAGTACACCCAAAGGCGCTCAGAAGTTCCCAAGAGTAAAAAAAAAATGGCTCTGAGCACTATGGGACTCAACATCTTATCTTCTGAGGTCATCAGTCCCCTAGAACTACTTAAACCTAACTAACCTAAGTACATCACACACATCCATGCCCGAGGCAGGATTCGAATCTGCGACTGTAGCGGTCGTGCGGTTCCAGACTGTAGCGCCTATAACCACTCGGCTTTCCGAATGTCGGCCTGGATTTCAAACACTAACGCTCGCTTAGGTGAGACAGGCAGTCGGCCCAAACATACTCGATCCGACGACAACCCAATCGACAGATAGTCAACGGACCCACCCGACTAGCACACAACCGGGAGTTCAATGGAACAATGTAGAAAGTATTGTCGCCCACAACCAATTATACATTGAGCTGTCAAACTATACACCGTGTTGGACAGCGACAACACGATGAGGAAAATACACTGCTTGAATTTACATCAATGGCCAGGGCAGGTAACCGGAACTTTAACTGTCACAAGATAGAAGATTCCGCTGGTACACTTCAATTCAAAATAATCAAGCACAGTTAAAATCCACCAGAGGGTGGCTAAAATTTGCCGACTTGAAAACACACGTTGTTGCTCGGGGAATGTCCCAACAGCCGACAACGAAATCCAAACGACACAATGTGAACAGTCGTGACTTGCTGGTAGATTAAGCCAAAACTCAACTTTCGTGTCCAGGATCGGTGAGCCACGGACCTCGTAGCATTGGGAACAGCCCCACACACCCCAACCGCGCGTAGACGCCGCCACCGGCTCCGGTCAAACTACTCGCCGCGGAGATTTCCTTGATGCTGCACGCCAACCGACCAACTGACCGCAGACAACCCAGCTGGAAAATATAAGCGCCAGGCCAAAGATAGTACAAGATGCGAATATCGATCCACACCGCAGCTGCCACTCGCGGAGAGAGAGGATAACAGCATAATCGCGATAACCGCAGGAGACTAAATACAGAACAGCAACCAAGGTTTAATCCAAGGCATAACATGAGCCAGTCACGCCTGATGTACCATGCAGACAGATTGGTTGGGGGCTCTCAGCTGGCCTATCAGCACACGGCCGTCACTGGCAACGAGGCAAAAGCAGCTTTCATCAGAATACACGACAAGCCTGCACCCTGCCCTCCAATGAGCTATCGCTTGACATCACTCAAGTCGCAACTGGCTCTGGTTTGCGGTCAGTGGAATGCACGCTACAGGGCCGTCTGGCTCGGAGCTGTCCTTAAAGTAACCGATTGAGTAACTGTTTGTTGTCTCTCTGTGATGGGAACTGCTGCTGCAGATGCAGTACGATGCGCCAGAGCCACATGCCTAACACGATAGTCTTCCAACTCGGTAGTACCACGTGGCCGTTGGAAGCCCGGTCTCCTTGGGACCGTATATTCCTGTGACAATGGCTGCTAGGTATCATGTACAGTGGCTACATTCCTGTCAAGTCTTTCTGCAATATCGCAGGAGTATCCAGCTTCTCTTTGCTCTAATACACGACCTCATTCAAACTCAGTGAGGTGTTGATAATGGTGCCTTTGTCGTCTTAAAGGCATTATTGACTAACATCACCTCATTGAGCCCAATCTCAAAGGTAAGCTATCCTCACTACCGTTACAGCGTTTATTTAAAGCAAACTTGATTTGCATCGTCATAGTAGGGCTACTGGCACCACTCGTATGTGACTGGCGCCAAGTTTGAATAGATATGACCTTTCAGTTATAGAAACACACCTACCATCTTTTGTTTGCGTTGCACAACTTCTTCTTGGTGTTGTGATTTTTTTTTTTTCCGCCAGTGTCCAAAATGTACCTTTCATCATTGTACTTGTAAATTGAAAATAATCTAGGATCACGGTCAGCAGGAATTCGCTAGCAAAAGTCAAACTCCTTTTCCCTCTAATAAGCACCTTCTGTGGCGGCAACATGGATTCAGCTACCTGAGAATCTTCTGATTTGCAACGCTAATTACATTGAGGCAAGCGGCCGCGGAGATATGAGAGAGAACGCCATCAGACGAGATTCAAACATATTTTCGCACACCTTAAAGATATTGGAGGAGAGGTAAGGAGATGTAGGGACGCACTTCGCTAAGTGTGCAGTTTCCTGTCACTTACTTATGACACTGCGTTTACAATTTTTACAGCGCCGTGATTCGTCAGTATTTCTTCATTAAATGGAAGCTGTCTAATACGAGTATATCAATCAAAAGTATTTTACTACGCTGACGTGTAGAACAATAACTAAAATAATATAGCATTTACAATATCTATATAAATGCGAAAGTGGAAGTTCACTTTAAGACAAGTACATGTTACGATCGTTTGACTCATTGTAGGGACTTGTCACCGATGTTGTTAGATTGTATGTTGAGGAAGAAAAGCTGAAAGTCACTCACAAATTCAGAACCGAAATAAAAGTATAAGAAACAAATTATGAGTTTCTTAGATAACATAGCTCTTCGAGTCTTATACAAAAAGCGTAAAATAATTGCAGAAGAGCTTGAGTGACAGAAAATTCGAGTAAAGGGTAGATGCAGCTAAGATAAGATATTTGGAATATGGTAAAAATGACCATCTGAGGTCAGTTACAGAACAAATTACATGATTCCCCTTCGTAAAAAGCAAAATCATACTTGACTGCCGAAGCAAGGGATATAATTAATAATAGGTCAGCGCAAGAAAACGGAGATTTCTTCAACAAAGGAGCTTTGCTTACTGACGTGCAGATCCTGAGAGATTACGTCTCCCGCAAACACTCACTATCTCTCCCTCTCTCTCTTTCTCGTAGACCCCCGCACACACACACACACACACACACACACACACACACACACACACACATACACACACACACACACATCGTCGTAAACTATAATCATGGGCAGTTTTTTCCCTTACTTTCCTTCTGCCTCTCGTCAAAAATACGAAGCATTAAGTTGAAATCTTGTGTCTCAGATGGAGGTGCTCCATCACAGGAGAATGAAGCCACGCTTTAATTTATTGTGCCGTACCAGAACCATAAGGACCGCTTAAAGGTGCAGCATGACACAACCGTTGCAGGTGCAACACAGTCTCACTGGAGCCCTTTGTGGAGTGGTAACAAGAGCCTGGTACGATACTGCGGCTTGAGCTCGATAGAAGCCTGAAAGGAGCGGCATCAACACCATCGCAGCAGCCCCAAATGAGCTGCGACATCAAAGAGGCAGAAACCCAGTTTGAAGCAGCAATAGAGCCGATAAGCTGGTAGCAGCTGTGGAGGCGGCAGTGGTAGGAGTCTGCACTCGATGGCAGGTGACGCTCAGTCAGTGGCAGCCAGCTGAGATATGGTGATATTCATAGGCTGATGAGGTGTGTGGTGTGGCTCTGATTGATGGCCTGTATGTAGCTAGTGCAAGGTCCAAAACAGGACCCATCTGCCTGATGGTAGTCATTACATGACTTATATAGGCAGACAAATGGGTATCTGTATGTGAAAGCAAGTCACCCTGGATGAAAGTAGACCCATCGTCGTCAGTGCATGCTCAGTTATCCGAGAAGCTGGTGCCTCTCGTCGTGAAGCGCCTTTGGGCCATGCAGCCAGACAAACTGCAGGCAATGTGTGTTGCGTCAGATTGTAGTGCCCAGATGACTTGCCCAATATAACATAGTCTTAGGTTGCTTTCAGTCCCTCATAGATTTTCTTCTGTAATTCCTGGTCTTCTCTTCAGTACTGCTCTGCAGACATTTAGTATCCATATGTGGTGCATACTGATATTTATGGCATGCATTACACATTATTTAAGGAATGACTAATGTAATGTGGTGACTTAAGCCAGTTTAACCCTTATCGTGAAGATGGTCCAAGAAGGAAACCGGTTGATATTTGGATTTAAAATAAAAGCAGGTGACTGTTGTGATTCTCTACAGACTACCTGGCCCCATGGCACACTAAATTTCAGACCAATTCTGTTTCAGTCTTGCTTGATGGCCACCAACGAACTCGCTCGTCTCCAAATTGTAACCCACAGCAACCATTTTGACTGGCAATGCAGAACCAAAAACAAGTGCAGCCAGTGCTCAAAAACAGCCTGGCACCACCCATGACTTGTCAGTAACTGGATATGGCAGCCCCAGCATTGACTCAAGCTGTTATCATGGTATCTACTCTGTACCGCTGACCAGCACATCCAGAGACAGCTTGACAGCAAACAACCACGAACTTCATACCAATACTTGGTCCCTGGTAACGTGTCACAGGATAGTCAGCCACTTCCACAGAGGCCATCTTGCTGTCCTCCAGATGATTTTGATGGTAGTTCTGCTCCCCAACCCCAAAACCCCATATAATCTATTGACACAACAAAGCTTTGAGTGACGTTGCTGTTGGATGGATGTCGCCAAAAATGCACTAGAAATACACACCCAGTATCTGGGTAGGCGGGAAGGAAATTCAAGTACAAAGAGAAACTTCTTCCAGCAAATTTGGTGACCACCCCCTCATCACAAGAGTGAGAGATTACTCTGGGACATTCATTACAAAATACTACATACAAACACAAAAAGAACTTAAGACGTAGTGCCTGCCACCAGCTATGAGAAAACAAGATACAGAGAATACTTACCTGACCTGGAACCTTGCGCCCATATTCTCTTGGACAGCAACCGTCCAAACAGCCCGTGCTGTTCCCATGTAACGCAAACAAATCTGGACCAATGAATGAATACCATAACACAGAAACAGCACAGAAAACTCCGCTGGAAAGCAGGAGGCCAATCAAAAAATTTCCACGTTCTCTCTTCCAGATTCAGCGTCTCTCCCTTCCTCTACTACAATAACCTTCTCTCTTGATGCCATATTCAAATCCATCCCGCTACACTGTAATGATGACGCAGCCAATAAGGCAGGAAGATATTACATAATTTACAAGATAGGGTAGCAGTGCTACCCTATCTTGTAAATTATGTAATATCTTCCTGCCTTCTCTCTCCATAACTAAAAACAACAAATCAGTTACCTTATTTACATACCGCACAGATCCTCTCTGTAATCTGCACAATTACACACATGGAGGTGTCTCTCCTCCAAAATCTGAAGCATCAATTCCGTCTCCGTGAGAACTAATTTAATGTTGTTGTTGTTGTTGTCATTAGTCACGTCCAGCCTCTTCCCAGCTGTAAACCGTAATGGCTCACCTGTCGAAGTTGTTGGGACAATTCAGCCACTGTGCTTACAGTAGTCTGCCCCCGAATAGATACCTTATGACCCAACTCTTCCTTGTGCTGCCACACCGCTTCTGACATCTCCCTAGCAACTATATCTGCAACACAATAAGGGAAAGCAAGACATAGGTCCTCAAAAAATAGTGCTAAGCCTACAGGCACCACATCGACATAACGCACAACCACACTCTGCTATCAACTGTAGTGTGGGAATGTAGGTTGAGTGGGGTTTGAGTTGGGGACTGTGCAAGTGTGAGCTTATTTTACAGTAGCATTTATTATGACATAAAACTGAAATGGCTCAAAGAGAAATGCTTGGCCATTAAAAGTAAACAGTATTCTGACAAGAAATAATTCTTACTTAAAAATGTGCATAGTACAAAAAACAGTTACAAAAAGAAACCTAATCTAATAAAATATTATCAAACACTAATCTTATTATTCTTGATGACATACAAGCGGGCACTGACCTAGAACAGTGGACAGAAATCACAATATTCACCCATTGTAACTTTATAGCCATAATAACATAGTACTCTCATTGAACAAATCTACACTGTACTACCATGAACGTCCACTAGCAATGTGGACGACACGACTACACAGAGTTATCTAACATGTTGACAATGGACAGCAGCACAAAACAGAACAAATTATGGCCGTGTGCAATGACTAAAAAATAATCTCTAGCACTAGTGTAAAGTGCAATTTAGGTAAAAGAAAAGTGGAATGCCTGGGAAGAAGATGTTTAGAACTGACGGAAAGGATGTAGAAACTATTAGTCAGTAACTCACACTGAGTAACCTAAGGAAACTACATGTCTTCCTGGAAAAAGTAAATTACTGCTTGAGATTCATACAATATTGAGATTGCTAAATTTTATATATTTAGGAAAGAAAGGTGCACGAGTCGTTTGAACTGCCAGCTGTTAGGCATCATTTGAAGCATTGAAAGCAACCATCAAAGTCTCCCTGCATAGCTTCATTTAATCCCACCTATTCTCTCTTCTCAGCCATAGATATCTCAAAAACTAACTTTAGAGCCAAAATTCGGACAGTTCTAAACAACTCATTGCTTACCCCTTTAAATCTATGGTTCCAGCTCAGGCTAACTACAATCAAATTGAGAAAGAAGCTCTCGCCATTATTTTGGGATTCAAAATTTCCTCATTTTACAGGGAATCAAATTTCCCTTTATCATTCATCACAAACCATTCCTCACTTTTATTGCATTTAAATCCAAGCTGTCTGATAAAACAGCCCAACAGATTCATTGTCAGGCTTTCTTTTAAAAAATACCAGAATGAAATTCATTACTGTCCAATACCTCGATAAGTAAACATAGAGGAACGCTGCCCAAGCGCACTGAATCCTAATTAGATTTACGGAATTCGTGTTCCTTCATACTGGCAACAACTTCACCAAACCAGTTCAAGATTATAGGAGCAATCCAATTATAAATGGCAATACGCCCTGTTTCACTAAGAATGGATCTTTATCACAAGCAGGAAACCCATATACCTATATCCTAAACAAGCTCTGGAACTACACACAAATCACTCTTCCCAGCATTAGTTACAGATCATCTATGCGTCAGTTTTCGGCTCCTGGAAAAGTTGTCTATGCCTTGATCAACCCCTCCCTCCCCACCCCTAACCCCTCCCAGTCCCACCACCCTGCCCCCTCTTGGACGATTGGGTATCACTGCCATGAAGACGATGGCAGGCAGGCACGATTAGTGGTCAGGAATCGGTTAGATGTGGAGCTCGCCGCTGCCACGTGTACTGCGTGTGTCACTCTTCTGGCCGCTCCACCACAATGCTACTAAACTTGCGAAGCCACAAGGTCTATGAGATCGAATTAAAGTCGACTTCGCCGGATCTTTTCTCAACCACATGTGACTGACCGTCATTGGTACTCTCTCTAAATTCCCATATGTGACGCACATCATCTTGGAAACCGGAGCTATTTTTGCCACTAAAGCGGACCTCATACCTTCGTATCAGATAGACGCCCATAATTCCCATCTCCTAAATTCATTTTGCCATTCCACTGTCACTGATCACGTACTAGCACTCTCTTTCCACACAGCGTCAAACGGCGAAGCAGAGCGCTTTGTACCCAATTCGGACTACATTATAAAGGCATGTCTACAGACCGCCACAGACGGTCTCTGTGGCCGAGCGGTTCTAGCCGCCTCAGTCCAGAACCGAGCTGCTGTTATGGTCGCAGGTTCGAATCCTGCACCGAGCATGGATGTATGTGATGTCCTTAGGTTAGTTAGGTTTAAGTAGTTCTAAGTCTAGGGGACTGATGACCTCAGATGTTAAGTCCCATGGTGCTTGGAGCCATTTTTGAACAGACCGCCACAATGAGCTTACCTTGGTGGGATTTCCTTCTTCGTACTGAACCATCTTGCTCTGGGGCGCGCAGTGGTTAGCACACTGGACTCGCATTCGGAAGGACGACGGTTCAATCCCGTCTCCGGCCATCCTGATTTTGGTTTTCCGTGATTTCCCTAAATCGTTTCAGGCAAATGCCGGGATGGTTCCTTTGAAAGGGCACGGCCGATTTCCTTCCCAATCCTTCCCTAACCCGAGCTTGCCCTCCGTCTCTAATGACGTCGTTGTCGACGGGACGTTAAACACTAACCACCACCACCACCACCTGCTCTGGGGCATCTTCAGCCACAAATCTCTCTCATTGTAGTTCTTCTTTAGTAAACATCGGGGAACGTATGGGGGTGGAAACTCTGTCGCTACCACCGGGCTCTTGTATCTCAGAAAATGATTTAGAAAAGACATCTGTACGGTGCGGAAAATGCCAAAAGTGACTCTAAACAACGAAAAGTTTGAGACCATACACGTGAGTATTAAAATGAATTCGGTTACACGGTAGGTCACACAAATCTAAAGGTGGTCAATTCAACTAAATGTCTGGGGATTACAATTATGAATAACGTAAATTGGAACGATCATATAGATAACGTCGTGAGGAAGGTGAAGAAAAGTCTGCGTTTCTTTGGCAGAACACGTAGAAGATGCAACAGCTCTACTGAAGAGATTGCGTGCACTAAGCTACTAAAGAGATTGCGAGCACTAAGCTTGTGCAACCTCTTCAGGAGTATTACTGCATTGTATGGGATCTTACGAGATAGGATTGACGGAGGACGTCGTAAAAGTTCAAAGAAGAACATCTCGTTTTGTGTCATCGCGAAACAGGGGACAGAATGTCATAGATTTGGAGTGGCAGTCATTAAAAGAAAGGAGTTTTCTCGTTGCTGCAAGATCTTTTCACGAAATTTCAATCACAAACTTTCTTTTCTGAAAGCAAAAATATTATGTTGACACCCACCTATATAGGAAGAAAAGATCATGGTCATAAAATGAGAGAAATTAGAACTCGCATGGAAAAATTTAAGTGTACGCTTTTCCTGAGTCCTATTCGAGAATGGAACGGTAGAGAGATGGTCTGGTCCGATGAACCCTCTGCCAGGTACTTAAGTGTGAAAAGCAGAGTACACATGTAGATTTATATGACATCATACGTAAAACCCAATATTGCTTCTCGTTATCAACTCAGTAGAGTTAAATACACTGATGGTAGCAAATGGGTTCAAATGGTTCTGAGCACTATGCGACTTAACTTCTGAGGTCATCAGTCGTCTAGATCTTAGAACTAATTAAACCTAACTAACCTAAGGACATCACACACATCCATGCCCGAGGCAGGATTCGAACCTGCCACCGTAGCGGTCGCTCGGCTCCAGACTGTAGCGCCCAGAACCGCACGACCACTCCGGCCGGCGGTAGCAGAAAGTGTTAACATCATCAAGTACTAGTGCGACATTTATCAAACTTCATGGAGATGTTCATCTCTAACAGGTACTAAATGACTGAAATTTCATTTCATTTGGAGTTCAATGGAGGACAACTCGTATATTATTACGAAACAGGCGAGAGACTGTCACGCATATAAAACGCGAGTTGAGGTGGCAATCATTGAACCAATGGCGTTATTCATTGTGGCGAATGTCTTCATGAAATTTAAATTACTAGCTCTCTTCTCGTAAAGCGAAAAGACGCCGAAATAAATAAGGAGAAATTATCATCGTAATGAAATAGGAGAAATTAAAGCTCGCACGGAGAGACTTAAGTACTTGTTTTCCTGCCCACTGTTCGGAAGTGGAACGGTAGAGAAATAGTGTAAAGGTAGTTCAATGATCCCGCTGCCAGGCACTTAAGTGTGAATTGCAGAGTAGTCATGCAGATGTAAATGTAGAACGTGGTCGCTCCCGATGTATGTGAAATGGGCCCGGCGTTCATTACGAAAGCCGACGTCCCAGAGTACTCGTCTCCAGAAATCGCGAGCGGTCCCCACTACTGTAGTTGAAGCCTTTGGCCAGGCTGCCTGGCACAACCTCTTGTGTACACCCCCATATCCAAGGCATTTTCAGCGTTACTAGTCAATATGAATGGGAAGGGCGGAAGGGAAGAGATGAGTCTTATGAATCTTGTATTCCGATCCAGCGACAAGTCAGGGATCGACTAAAACATTATTATCGACACAGCACAATCGTTGACATACATCGTGTGCCGCGCGCTAGGTGGTGCTTGCATGACGTCACATCCCGCAAAGCACTCACAACAAGTTACGTAGTGCTCTCAACTACAACGCGTGGCCAGTGTTCAGGGACCAGTAATGACTGTGCAAGACCACTTTCTATCATCATGAAGCTAGTGACATCGCGAGAGCTGATAGAGGAAACCCGCCGTGGCCTCTGCATTGGAGGATCTTGCTATTACATACCTCATCCTTGGTTTAGATCCCTGAGATACCATGTTTCAGACACATTGTAATGTGTAGATATATGCGGAGTTGCTTTAGCTACTTGCAGTACTTCACAACACTGACATAAATGGAAGTGTTGCACTATGACTCTGACTTTGCCAAGCTTTGTGAAGATGTTCATTAGAGGGGGTGATTCAGTTGCCCCTACCACCATCGTATTATGTAACTAACAATGTTATATATTGGCTCTAAGCACTATGGGAGTTTACATCTGAGGTTATCAGTCCCCTAGACTTCGAAGTACTTAAATGTAACCAACCTAAGGACATCACACACATTCATGCCCGAGGCAGGATTCGAACCTGCGACCGTAGCAGAGGCGTGGTTGCGGACTGAAGCGCCTAGAGCCAACGGTGTTATAACTGGCCTTCTTATTCCAGGAGCGAGAGTATCATATTCTCTTACTCGCTACGCGCAGACTGTTAATTCTACAGAAATAATGAGCAGGATCTTTTTGTAGGAAATTTAATACAGATAAATTTTGTGCTCGAACACTTCGATAGAGGCCGTAGTTTCGAGTTATTCAAGGAATACGTACAAAAGTGGCCTCCAGCCCCCAACGGTCAGGATTTCTAGTTTGTTGTTCATGGCACTCCCTCCTACCACTGTTCAAATATTTGCGACAGCACTAATTATTTTCCAAATTCGACCTCTTTTGGTTTTCACTAACTGGCATCAAAAGCAGACTCGCTATGGCAAAAAAGGCATATCTCGCCAAGAGAAGTCTACTAATATCAAATACCGGCCTTAATTTGAGGAAGAAATTTCTGAGGATGTACGTCTGGATTACAGCATTGTATGGTAGTGAAACATGGACTGTGGGAAAACCGGATCAGAAGAGAATCGAAGCATTTGAGATGTGGTGCTATAGACGAATGTTGAAAATTAGGTGGACTGATAAAGTAAGGAATGAGGAGGTTCTACGCAGAATCGGAGAGGAAAGGAATATGTGGAAAACACTGATAAGGAGAAGGGACAGGATGATAGGACATCTACTAAGACATGAGGGAATTACTTCCATGGTGCTAGAGGGAGCTGTAGAGGGCAAAAACTGTAGAGGAAGATAGAGATTGGAATACGTCAAGCAAATAATTGTGGACGTAGGTTGCAAGTGCTACTCTGAGATGAAGAGGTTGGCACAGGAAAGGAATTCGTGGCGGGCCGCATCAAACCAGTCAGTAGACTGATGAAAAAAAAAAAAAAAAAAAACAGGCGTTATTACGCCACCGGCTTAGTCGAGCACTTAAAAATTGTAAAATTGACGTCTGTGTAATATTTACCTCACAATTTTTTAAATTTTAACAGCATGAAACAAGGAATTACGTCGTTGTATTCTGACTACGAAACGACTGTGCTTGTAAGGGTCAAGTTTGGATCGAACTGTCAGAGTAATTAATTTTAAGGTAAAGTTCACAAAAGTCGTCTTTCGTTCATTATCTCATGGCTTCGTTTAAATTAATAATGTTAAAGAACTAGCCTAGTACACTGGTTGCATAATAGCCCAACCAATAAGACTAAAAAAGGTATGGGGAAGTATGTGAATCAGGCCTGCAGGTCACCAAAGGATGCCCATGTCTGGTGTAGTTAGAAGGACAGCTTAAACTCACATCTCACCATGAGGGTCACAAGAACTGTTCCTTTGTTCCAGAGTAATGAGTGTGCATCTGAACTGCTCGTCGCAGTCGCAGTCGTAGAAAATGGTTCATATCTTTATATGAAACGTTTAGATCGAAACTGTCCGTCAAAATACTTCCACAAACACTTACATTCTTTATGCAATAGCTCTTACCGGCACCACAGGCGATTCGACTTACCAGCTTGCTTGCACAGTTGCAAAGTTTTACATCCTACTTTCTCGTAAAGCTGTATGCTGCTGATACTCGAACTGAATCTCATGTCGGCTCCACAATAAAGGAGATACCATTCTATAGATCTCGGCTGCCGTCTTCGTACGTAGTGGCTCCACAGTTGTCATACTGACGTCGCCGATATGTATATATGTCTTTGTGTGATGTGGTTTAGTTCTTAAAGCTCAGTTATATACGACGCAATAAACCGTTGGGTCCGTTGCAGAGCGTTGGGTCAGGGGTTCATCCACAATAAGAGAGGCAAGAGGAGCGCTATTGCCTGGAATGGCTCTCTAGGCCATTAAACGTGACGTGGCTGGAAGTTGCGGTCTCCGCCGTCTTAACTGCCCATGCACGAGTTCACAGATTTATAAGGCCGCCCGACGCCAACAGTAGCGGGCAACTTACTGTTAGTAACGAATTGTCACGAGGCGCACTGTCGTATGAGAGCGCCCGTCAGAAGCGGCTCTTATGTCCCTTTGTGGCGGGCTTTCGTGAAGAGGTCAGGTAAAAGATATCCGTTTCTGTAGACACAGTTATTTATTTCGGTTCGAAAGAGCGTGGTGGTGAACAGCAAATTTCGAATGTGAAATCTCTCTGTAGACAGCAAGTAGAATCTAAGCTGAAATATACTAATATTGAGTGCGATGATGTAGTTGTTCAGAGATCTAACACTGCTTTGGCACTCTGGCAGGTATTCCAAAAACTCTCCACACGACTGTACAGAAACACGAGACACTCGCATAACCCGTTTATCCTTTCCCTGGGTTGGTTGGTTTGGGGAAGGAGACCAGACAGCGTGGTCATCGGTCTCATCGGATTAGGGAAGGATGGGGAAGGAAGTCGGCCGTGCCCTTTCAGAGGAACCATTCCGGCATTTGCCTGGAGTGATTTAGGGAAATCACGGAAAACCTAAATCAGGATGGCCGGATGCGGGATTGAACCGTCGTCCTCCCGAATGCGAGTCCAGTGTGTAACCCCTTTCCCTGGGTAACTACGACCACAACCATAGATTGAAACATAAAAGAACAATGTTCGGTCTCCCTGCTATTGCCTGTTTTTCGGTTGGTCGAGCATCTGGGGTTGCCAGGAGTAGCTGTGTTGAAGAGGCTCGCCAGTACTGACGTGTTAGCGTGCTATGGACAATAGATGTTTAGTTTCTTGCTAATAGAGTCTGTACACAGCACGAAAACCAGTACACACAGCCCCTACACTGTGAGCTGATCTATGACCGGACGCCCACTTAATGTATGGCGACCTGGAACTGTTACAGGGACGCAGGAGCTGCAGCAGGCCCTACAACGAGCATCTGCAACGTCGAAGGTAAAGATGCACGATACCTCGCACTAACATAACCACACTTTGTATACACTGTCGCAGCTAGCAAGCCGCTACTGCCCTTACTACCCGTCCTACTGTCGCAGAGGTTCTTTCCTTTGGCGATTGCCTTGGAACTTTTTTCCCTCTGCCCTTACAAACCGATATCTTTCGATCGCTTTCGTCCACTTCCTGTCTCCTGATGGACCATGTCAATGAGTAATCCTACCCAGACGCATGGACAACATCACAGCCCGCATCCTGTGACTGGCGATTTGAAAACTATCGTGTTACACGGAGGTGTCAGTAGCACTTTTGGTTTGGTCACCACGCTGGGAGCCCCATCCTAATGAACTGCTTTGCCAAGAGGGGCTCAAAATTAGTCCACCAAACTAAATTTAGGTTTTCCTTGGTTTCTCTAAACCGACTAAGGCGAATCCCTGGAGGGTTCCTTAGAAAAGGGCACAGTTTCCTGTCACACGTCTGTCCTAGACACGTTAGTAATCTTCCTCCAGTGACGCTCTCGTCGATATGACATTAGAACCTCGTCCTCCTCTCTTTTTCTGAAATATAATATTTCAGAAGCATTAAGTAGACAGGCGTAAAAATAGTAAATCTGACTCAGTAGTTAACAAAAGACGAGACATATTTGTAAGATATTTCATGGAACAACAATAAATACAAGGCCTTCATCAGAGTGAATTTTCAATGTAGACATAGTCAAAATGGGTTTTCTGAAACTGTATAGAGCAGATATACAGTTCATATGAGTTACTAGTTATCCCTATTTCCGCATTTGATGCAACCGACACTGTGAAAAGTATGTTACGCAGTCCAACCAGTGTGTCTTACTCTTTGCAATATATATACATATACATATATATATATATATATATATATACATATATATATATATATATATATATATATATATATATATATATATATATATATATATATATATATTCTACATGCATCGAAAATCATGCTGCAAGTTCAATCTGTTCCCAGTTCTTTTTTTTCCATCATTGCTATAGTCGGCAAGGCACGTTCACACAAATATGCTGCCAGTTCTGTTTTTATCAAAATATATATTTTAGTTTGCGGCCTACATAAAAAGCCGTGAATGAGTACAAAGGGTCAGATTTCACAATATTAAAATATTCCGTCATTCACTGAAATCCTGTAATCCATAAGCCAGGAAAATAATTGACAATATAATTTATTTATGATGGAAAGTGCTAACTCATTTCATCTGATTTAGAAATTTTCCTTGCTTGCGTTGTGCATCATTGTCATTTATGGAGACATCGACCGATTCTAAACTTTAGCCATGAGTTGGTAAAGCACAGATATGTTGGCACAAACTTTCAATCTTATCTTGTGCTGATAAAATGTTATCAATCTTCCTTATAGGCCGCTGGTTTTCCCTTCAAACAACATTGTCTCCACAGTGTCCTTCGGAAGAGTTTGCTCGGAGTCTTGTCCACCTACACTGGGAAATGTTAATGAGTGGGTATATGGATTAGGGGAAATTGGGCAGATTTACACTGAAGTGCCAAAGAAACTGGTATAGGCATGGGTATTCAAATATAGAGTTATGTAAACAGGCAGAATACGGCACTACGGTCGGCAACGCCTACGTGAGACAACACATGTCTGGCGCAGTGGTTAGACAGGTTACTGCTGCTATAATCAAGATTTAAGTGAGTTTGAGGTTGTATTATAGTCGGCGCACGAGCAATGGGACATAGTATCTTCGAAAAAGCGATAAAGTGGAGATTTTCCCGCACAACCATATCACGAGGGTACCGTGAATATCAGGAATCCGGTAAAACATCATATCTCCGACATTGCTGGGGCCGGATAAAGATCCTGCAAAAACGGGGCCAACGACCACTGTAGAGAACCGTTCAACACGACGAAGTGCGCCCCTTCCGCAGATTGCTGCACATTTCAAAGCTGAGCCATCAACAAGTGTCAGCGTGCAAACCATTTAATGAAATATCATCGATATGGGCTATCGGTGCCGAAGGTCTACTCGTATATTCTTGATGACTGTACGACACAAAGCTTTACTCCTCTCCTAGGCCAGTCAACGCCGACATTGGACTGTTGATGACAGGAAACATGTTGCCTAGTCGGACGAATCTCGTTTCAAATAGTATCGATCGGATGGACGTGTACGGGTATGGAGACAATCCCATAAATCCATGGGCCCTGCATGTCAAGCTGGTGAAGGCTGTAATGGTGCGGGGCGTGTGCATTTGGAGTGATGTAAGACCTCTGATACGTCTAGATACGAATTTGACGGCTCTGTCTGATCACCTGCGTCCATTCATGCCGACTGTGCATTCCGACAGACTTGGGCAATTCCAGCAGAAGAATACGAGACCGCACACGTCTAGAATTGTTACAGAGTGGCTTCAGGAACGCTCTTCCACGTTTAAACCCTTCCGCTGACCACCGGCCTCCCCTGACATGGATATTATTGAGCATATCTGGGATGCCTTGCAACGTGCTGTTCAGAAGAGGTCTCCATCCCCTCCTACTCTAACGGATTTTGTGGGCAGTCCTGCAGGATTCATGGTATCAGTTCCCTCCAGCACTACTTCAGACATTAACCGAGTCGATGTCACGTCGTGTTGAGGTACTTCTACGTTCTCGCGGGGGCCTTGCACGATATTAGACAGGTGTACGAGTTTCTTTGGCTCTTCAGTGTGGAATGTTCTGTGTTACAAGAGCGCGGGTATGCTCGTACGCCAAAATTTTTGCGGAAGAAGTATGAATAAGTACTGAGCAGGTCGTTCCGCACTGTTCTGTCAGGGTCTTTTGAAGAGGAACATGTTCATCTTTTCAGTGCTCCTTAGGAGCATTTTGCCGCCGGTTACCTTCCTTCTACTGGTACAGCAAGGCGCGCTTCTTATAAAAAACGAATTCTGTAGGTCAGTAAAGTTTTGACAGTTTATTTATATACTTCCACACATTTCTATACTTTGACACATGTAAACAATAAATAAATACGCTTAATATGAGGTTAACAAAAATTGTTTTGCTTTACATTTTTTCTGAATACTTTGTTTAACGACGGCAATTCACCGAAAATGCCTAGCTTATGATTTGTACCTTAAAAGAGCAACAATGTAATGAGAAATATTTTACTAAAATTACAGTGTGTCCACTACTACATAATTTTTGACCGCCACATTAAGTTATTTTCAGGCATGTGAAGAACCATTTCAGACAACTCTTTGTCACTCTTTGTCAAATTTCAAATGTAAAATCTCTCTGTAGACAGCAAGTAGAATCTAAGCTGAAATGTAGTAATACTGAGTGCGATGATGCAGTGGTTCAGAGATCTGTGTCTACTTTGGCAAGATGGGCTCAAAAATCAGTCCACCAACCCAAATTTAGGTACCACTTTGGCATACTTGAATACTTGGTAGAAATGCGAGGACAAAAAGTTAGGATGTGATGAAAATTTCACGCAACGATCAGCTCGTCTTTTTTCCCTACCATAATTTCTTCTGAACTAGCGGTCCTGCATATATTATTACGGTTGAGGGTATGTCTGAAACAGAAGTAAATTTTGGAGAGAAATGGGCCAAAAAGTGTTCTTTAAAGTGATTAATTTCTATGAGATTTCGTCTGAATATACAGCTAATTTTAAAAAGTAAACTACTGCAGAATCTAACCTTTTTCAAAATCAATCACAGAAAAGTGTGATAGGACCGTTCCTGTCCACAAACTGTATAAATGACCTAGTAGAACACGTCGGATGCTCTTTAAGGCTATTCGCAGATGATGCAGTTGTTTATACCAAAGTATCAATGGCAGAAGATAGTAAGAATTTGCAGCACGACCTGCAGAGAATTGATTATGGTGCAGACTCTGGCAGTTGAGCCTGGACGTAAATAAATGTTGACATATTGTGCATGCATAAGAAAAGAAATCCACTACTGTACAGCTACACTGTTGGTAACAAACAGCTGAAGACAGCGTCTGCAGTAAAATATCTACACGTAACTCTCCAGAGCGACCTTAAATGGAATGACAATATAAAACAGATAGTTGGAAAACAGACACAAGACTCAGATTCATCGGAAGACTCTTAAGGAAATGTTACTCATCCAAGAAAGAAGTGGCTTATAAGGCGTTTGTTCGCCCGATTCTTGAGTATTGTTCATCTATCTAGGATCCATATTCGGTAGGACTGATAGATAAGATCCAACGAAGAGTGGCGCGTTTCGCCACGGGATCGTTTAGCTGGCGAGAGAGCGTTACGGAGATGCTAAACAGACCCCACTGGCAATCGTTACAAGAGAGTCGTTGTGCATCACGGAGAGATTTACTATTGAAATTTCGGGACAACACTTTTCAGGAGGAGTCCGACAACACATTACTTCCTCTCCACATACATCTCGCGTATTGACCAGGAGGATAAAATTCGAGAAATTAGAGCCAATACAGAGGCTTACCGACAATCATTCTTCCTACGCACTATTCGCTAGTGGAACAGGGTTGGAGGGATAATGTAGATGTAGAAATGTTTCAAAATCCAGTTGAGTATTTCATTTTATGGTATGATAGTATTTAATGATATTTCAAGCTGTTCACATTGATCGAAACGTTATCACGGCCAATTTTACCCGTCCAGTGGCCTGAAGCAAATATTACGTGCATCACATTTTGCGTGTGTAAGTGCATTAATTTTGAGCCTGTGGATCATGTCCATAAAAGTTTCAAGCTTCCCCGAGAATATTACGTTAAGAACACAGATTTTGAAGATTTGTCATGAAAAGAAGGAACAGAAGTAGCCATCGCCATAACTGTTACTTTAGGTACCCAAAAATTATGGTTTTTTTTGGTTTATGTTGGTAAAGCAGAAATATTTCAGAAAAACGATAAAATGGCGTTTCCAGATAAATGTCTAAAGAATTTACAGTTAAAATTTGATGCATTTGCTGTGGTTAGTTATTTAGATAATTACGGCCCACTTTGCAAGAAAAGAAAAGGCTAACGACCGTTTTTCGCAGTTTTCTCAGAAACTGCCCATGTACAAACGATGCTTTTATAAGCTGTCTGTTGCAAAAGAATTACCCGATCTGTTCAATTTTTCTGGGCTGGTCAGAGCGTGTAATATGTAAATTTTGACCCAGTACTGTAGGATAGCCACAGTATGCGCGTTCTTCCGATAGATCTCTGTGATCAAAACAGCCAGTGGTATGGCCCCTTGAAAAATCACATTTTTGAGCGTCGTGCACGTACCGGTTTCTTTCGCTTGCTTTTGTTTCCTATAAAACAGACCAACATGCATTGAAAAATTTTCGAAACTGAAGTTATCACCTACACGTCTACTTTACAACACTCAGCCATTGACCCTGTGAACGAATGGACAATGCTCTGGCTATGCAATGAAAGGTGAGAGGCGCCGAACAGTTAAAAAGCGGCGCGTGGAACTAGTGTAGTGCCTAATGGCAATTTTGTGGCCATCATCGCCGACCGTGTTTGAATTTCAAATAGCGTCATTTATACTTGTTAAACAAGCTGTGGCCTGCTTCAAACTGTGTCATGCGCTTTGGCTCATTTTTTTTACATTGAAGGTGATTATTGGTTACAGATCTAATAAGTATCAGAAGCTGACGGAATAGTGATAACAAAGACGATCTTTTTACCAATATCATAGTTTTTTGACTGAATCATAATCCAGCTTTTTCTATTTTAACTTCTCAGAAAATTTAATTTTACTTTGGATGTGTTAATTGTCCCATGTTGGGAAACATTGTTGTAGATGTTGCGTGTAAAGTATGCACTAGATGTCAAAATATTCCACAAAATGTTATATGGGAGACTAAATTATGTGCGGAATCAAAGAGATTAATAAAGGACAATTCAACAGTGGACACAGATAATCGATAAAGATAGAAAGTTAAAAGAGAAATTAGTGTTTATTGGTCTCAAAAACGGATTTGATAACTATTTGCACTCCACCTGTTTAAAAAGTACCTGACCACGTGTCTCAGTCCCGTGATAAGTACTCACCACCATCAGTTTGCTGGATGATCGATATTTGGCGTTTCACATTGTTGCAACAGTTTGTGTGGAAAAAGGATTTGAATACTGCTTAAATAATCCAACACTGTATTTAAAGTCAATAAAATAATTTTCAATTTGTGTGCTGCAACATACAAGATGACTCTGTGATGATATTACAAACTATCAGGATGATGGGGAACGTTAAATGTATCGATTTGAGGTAAAGGATCCTGGTGTGGGAAAGACCGAGTCGAAAGTTATAACCTAAAATCGTTTTGATACCTCTGACAGCGAAATAAATGTACCAGTAATAGCATTGCTAAGACTGTAGGGTACTCACCTTTCGCAGCTGGTAGCACGAACCAAAGCAAGTAAAAAATTGTTTCGTAAACATGTGATCTAAAATGCATACGTTAAGGGCTATGGACACTCGTTCATTAGAAGCCATCGGTTTCACAGTAGCGCAAATGAACACGTGCTCGTACTTCTCAAGGAACCCATTTTAGAGCTCATGGTCCATACTACCACCTATATAAGTTGCACACTCTCCATCCGTAGTAAGAACAGTATCGGTTCATTCCATCGTCAAAGGTAGCACAACGATTTTCGCTACTAACTTTCAACACGGTCGTTTCCGGACCGGGGTCCCTTACCTGACTTTGATACTTTTACCCAAGTTTGTAACCTCATCGTAGAACCAGCTATATACACCAAGGTGAAAAAAGTCACACGATACCTTCTAGCCGGCCAGTGTGGCCGAGCGGTTCTAGGCGTATCAGTCTGTAGCCGCGCGACCGCTACGGTCGCAGGTTCGAATCTTGCCTCGGGCATGGATGTGTGTCATGTCCTTAGGTTAGTTAGGTTTAAGTAGTTCTAAGTTCTAGGGGACTGATGACCTCAGCAGTTAAGTCCCATAGTGCTCAGAGCCATTTGAACCATTTTTTTGATACCTCCTAACATCGCGTCGGACCTCCTTTTGCTCGGCGTAGTGCAGCAACTCGACGTGAAAAGTACTCCACAAGTCGTTGGAAGTCCCCTGCGGAAATATTGAAACATGCTGCCTCTATAGCCGTCCATAATTGTGAAGGCCTTCCCGGTCCAGGATTTTGTGCACGAACTGACCTCTCAATCATGCCCCACCAAATGTTCGATGGAATTAACGTCAGGCGATGTGTGGTCAAATATTCACTCGAATTGCCCCAAAATGTTCTCCAAACTAGTAGAGAACAACTGTGACCCGGTGACATGACATGTCGTCATCCATAAAACTTCCATCGTTGTTTGAGAACATGAAGTCCACGGATAGCTGCAAATGCTAGAAGCCGAACATAATCAGAATCCAGTCCATTTCACATATACACAGCCAACACCGTTTTCAAAGTGCCTTGTTAACAAATCGGGTCCATGGCTTCGTCGGGTCTGCACGCACTCGAACCCTACCAACATCTACAACCAACGGAAATCGGTACTGATCTGACAAGGCCATCGCTTCCCAGTCGTCTAGGGTCCAGCCGACATCGTCCCGAGCCGAAGAGAGTCGCTGTAGGTAACGTGCTGTTAGCAAGGGCACCTTCGTTGATCGTCTGCTGCCATAGCCCATTAACGCCAATTTCGCAGCACTGTAATAACCGATACAAAATTTAGCTACCGTATTGAATTATTATTTAAACTTGGGAGGGAGTCCATATGTATCTTCAGCCATGAGAAATGGATTTTGTGTAGCATACTGAGTTCCACCCACACACGTAACAGTCGAGCAAAGGAGAACAATTCATAAACATGAATCAAATTTCATTAACAGTTCAACATACCGAAATGTGGTTTTGGCAAATTATAGAATGCAAAGAGGTGAATATTCTGCGGTATTGTTAATGCACGAAACTTTCTCAACTACGGTAAAATAACAGTAGCTATAGTTTCTTGTTTCAGAACAATACTTTAATTTTTAAGCGTTATCGAGAGTTAATCGGAACAAAATTAGCTAGTACAGAAGTAAACTTAAAATTTCTGCGCTTACGTTATTCAAAACCAACACAGTGAGGCTTCCCATAAGCTATTGACCTTTCTGGTCAGCAACTGCTTGGTTAATAAGATACTCTCTTCCCGTGTTCTGTCACAACAGCTACTGTATTAGCATGTTAGTAAGGTGGGTTTGGCTCAATTATACTGTGTTTTCGCAAAATAAACAAAATTAAACATGTCAACAAGAAAAATATAAATGTTACACATAACGGATGATGCTTCTTGAGAGGTACAAAAGTTAGCAAAATGGTTCAAATGGCTCTGAGCACTATGGGGCTTAACATCTATGGTCATCAGTCCCCTAGAACTTAGAACTACTTAAACCTAACTAACCTAAGGACATCACACAACACCCAGCCATCACGAGGCAGAGAAAATCCCTGTCCCCGCCGGGAATCGAACCCGGGAACCCGGGCGTGGGAAGCGAGAACGCTACCGCACGACCACGAGCTGCGGGCAAAAGTTAACAAGTCAGACAAAAATAAATTGCCAATTCTGTTGCAGTTTTGGCAGAATTCCGTAAGTCATGATATATTTAGTAGTGAATGACTGGAATGGAATGATTTTCTTCCTGCGCTTCAGCGATCTGAGAAATATGAAAATACTACACAGCAAATATTTTTGTTCTGTCCCAATCCAGAGAGAAGGGTAAGCTTCCTGATCTCAAATATATTTTGATGTGTTAAATACAGTCTATATGAATTTGTGATCTATTTTCAACTTGATGAGTAGTCTCAAGCGGTCAGTAAAGTAATGACCATCATGTTTTCATAACCTTACTATCAACAGACAAAAGGCATCAAATTTGTAATTTCTCAAAGAACAATGCTCGCATTTTTCTGCAGACTGGAACACAGTAGAACTGGTGGCAATAAAAGTCTTTCGTAACACTGAAACTGTGAACAAACTGACAGTTTTCGGAACCTTGCCAACTACTCGTCAGAATCAATATAACTGATGAATTAAAAGATATTTGAAGTGAAAAAGTTCCACTTCCTCACTCTGTACGGGGATCGAAAAGGAAAGATAGCACACCAGTTTCTGTACTATAAATGAAGAGCAGAAAAGAATTGTTTTCTCAGTTTCAGTACCGGCTGCTCATTATTAAACACACATGGGATAACAAATTCCGCTGAAATTGCAACAAGAGCAGCGATTTGACTGTCCCAGACTTCTAGATCTTTTTGTGCTACACAAGAGCGTCGCCTGTACCGAATTTTGACTAAAAACCAAAATTTTGTTACTGCCATTTTCTACCTCTTTTGCCAAACACACAGTATCACCTCACCATGACGCTAGTGCTGCTGCAACTACGGTTTGTTAAGTGAAGAACTGAGGACAATTCAGCTCAACAGCTTACGGAAAAGCACATCCTCAATATAAAAATAAATGTGTAAGTTTACTCCTGTTGTCGCAATACCATACTAATGTTCAGTTCACCACTATGACCCTTAAGACAGTTCCACATGTTAACAATTTGACGAAATACTCTCCTCTTTGGATGATATCATTTACCAAAAACTCGTTTAGATATTTCGATCCTTTTGGGAGATACAATGGATGTTATTAACAGTTCTCTTTCGCTCTATTGCGGTGCATGCGGGTGGAACATAATGTGCGTCGTGAAATCCATTATTTCGAGACGGGATACATATAGACCTTCTCCAAAATCTAGAGCAAAATTCTATATGTTAGCTAAATTTCATGTGGAACAATGGTTCAAATGGCTCTGAGCACTATGGGACTCAACTGCTGAGGTCATTAGTCCCCTAGAACTTAGAACTAGTTAAGCCTAACTAACCTAAGGACATCACAAACATCCATGCCCGAGGCAGGATTCGAACCTGCGACCGTAGCGGTCTTGCGGTTCCAGACTGCAGCGCCTTTAACCGCACGGCCACTTCGGCCGGCGTGGAACAATGCTTGATCTAATATGTAGCAAACGCCAAATCATATAGCGACCCGTAATTTCCATTGCAAAGCATTCGAATTTCACACACTACGTTATTTATTTAATTGGGAAGACCCCAATAACTATGACCATTAATGAAATGATAGGCACCATACAGCTGAGATATTAAGTTGCAAGATGAAAAAGAATTTTTTTTAACTGACTAGTTGAAAAGATTTCAAATAAGGTGGACCAAGTGTGACTTTCTACCTGTAATGGCACTGCTGCATCTTGGCTAGCAGGCTAACCAGCGTTCTCTTGGTTCAAATTGCTCTGAGCACTATGGGAGGTCATCAGTCCCCTAGAATTTAGAACTACTTAAACGTAACTAACCTAAGGACATCACACTCATCCATGCTCAAGGCAGGATTCGAACCTGCGACTGTAGCGGTCGCACAGTTCCAGACTGTAGCGCCTAGAACCGCTCGGCCAAACCGGCCGGCCAGCGTTCTCTCTTTGCACCTGTAGGCACATACAACTTCACTGGGCAGGCTTCCTTTATGTTCGCACTTACAGGTCAGACTACATGAGGATTACTGATGCATAGGGTTAATCTGTGTTTTCATTTTTAAATAAAAATTATTGTAGCAGGGAACAATAGGGTAGTCAACAACATTAAAGAATGGTTACAAACTGAGCATTCAAAACACAGTGGTAAATTAGGAACAATAGAAAATGCATTATTGTTTGCCGATTTAAAAAAAAAAAAGTTTCGAAACTGTCTTTCGCCACGCACCAACCATCAGTCAAACTATCAAGCACCCTGTGGAATACTTAAGAGACGTAAAGTATAGCCGTAAATTAAATCTGTATGAATGGTTTGATAGCTATTGAACTCGTATGTAGACACTGAAAACGCAAAAATCTTAGCATCTGAATTAAATTCCTTCAAAAAATCATAATCTAAAATTTCAGTATCGCTTTTTGTTGTCTCTGTCCATTGTTTGTAAGTATGAGGCAGGGTTACCTCAGAGATTTAAAATTTTCTGGTGTAAAAAATTTACAATTAAGAATCGAAACAAATGAAAGACAATTTCAATGCAAATAAACTTTTTGGAGCATTTGTGATTTAACCTTTGCATCAGTGTTCGACAAAACAGTGTGAAAACCTTTATAGTATGAACTCCACGTCTAAGATGTGCATGAAGACATGATACGTTGGACCAGTGACCCCAGCAGTTTGGTCCCATCGTCCTTACCACATGATACATCGCAAGGGCTAGTAGTGTTTGTGAACAAATGCTCTTAAACACAATAGCAGAGAAAAGCTGAATCAACTGATAATGCCGAAAGAACAGTACAGAGATTGTTCCTCTAATATTAACGAAGATTCAGTACATTAGACGTTTCAGATCATAACCGACAAACCTCGGGAAACGATGGCTCGTACACAGATGAGTAGAATTTGTTAAGGAACCTATTTTCTTTCACCCACTGCCTAAGCTTTATGTGTATGCGAGATTCGTAAGGAACAGAGATTTCAGATAAACAACCCTACACGAAGACATTGTATTAAAAGCATTTTTATAGTATGTACAGATTGTGTTCAAATAGTCGATGCTGTCATTAAAAACTGGATGTATTCGTGGCAGTTACCGTCGAGGCTGATAGGATTTTGTTTCATGACGTGAAACGTATCACAGATTTTCGCAGACTGCAGGGTTCTGGTGACCGTAGATGAAATACTTATGAGACACTTAATGTCCCAGAAAGAAAGTCATTCAGAGTAATTACATTAAACAAACTCGTTAGCTACGATACCGGTGCTTTTAGATCTGTGAAACGTTATCCAAAGGCGTTTTTTCCTCGGACATCGACAGCGTAATTAACTGGACTGTAACATACTAGAACGACAGGGCTCTGCACTCATTACTTGATACAGGGATCAGTAATTACGTATGTATTGTATGAGGAAATTGTTGGCAAGACGTTCTAGTTAAATACAGTGGCTGCAGTACAGATGTTAGACAACAAACTCTAGTCAAATATAGTAGCTGCAGTACAAATGTTAGGAAACAAACATCCAAACAAGCATAAAAGAATAACCACTTCTACCTATGCACAAGATAATCTCTCGAGCCCAGAACTCAAAACGGTTCAAAGGAAAATAAAAGGTACTGGATAGAAGGACTCATCGCTTCGATAACCTCTCCCCAACAATTCACGTTTATGTCCTGTTTCATCATGATACAGGTTTCCTCAGTCGATCGAAATAATGAAATAAATAGCCAACTTAAATATCTTCCATTTTATCTGCAGAAAAATTTGTCACTATAAAACCCACCAACCCAAATGTCGGTGAAGTGCTTCACTGAGGTGAAGGGACTTACACAACATAGGAAACCTTGCTAGCCACATCAAACGAATCTAAAGATTGACGACCCAAGAAAAAGAATACTGATTTCCACTGGCACCTTCTACGAAAACTCCCATCGTTACGTCAGGTAACCACGCTTCCCTAAGCCCACTCCGTGCCGGACGAATCCTAACCGCTGAGGGCACGGGCGTAGGCCACGAGACCGTGACGGAGGAAATTAAGTGGGGATTAATGTTCTCATGCTGACATAGAGATCAGCCAAACTATGTATCAACACCATCTCTATTTGTATCTTCCTGCTTTGTGGTTAGAGCGAGTCAGCTGCCACACAGCCACACATACTATACCACTTCAGCAACAACAAAGATCTCAAAGATCCATTGAAGTCCCAATCCTGGTCTCATAAACACCTAAAAAGACTATATTATATTAACACCTCACCTAGTCTTGCAACTACCTCAACTAAAATATATATATATATATATATATATATATATATATATATATATATATATATATATATATAGGGAAAAGAAGACAGCACCGTCCAGTCTAGAATCCAATTCCACTTGTAACATATGTAACCAGCCTCCCTCCCCCCGCCCGACCAATAGGCGAAGACATTACCCATGAACCTAACTAATTGTTCCTACTCACCTCATTGACGTACACCGTGTCCTCATTAATTCCATCCACAATACACCAACAACTGAGGAATGGAAAAGGAAGTTGTGGTTTAATGTCCTTTTGACGATGCGGTCTAGAGAGACAGCGCACAATCTGGGATTTGAAATGGAGAGAGAATTAGATAGACCGTGGCCTTTGAAAGAAACCATCCTGCTGTTCATCGAAGTGATTTACGGAATCGGGAATGGCTGGATAGGGATTTGAACCACCATCATCCCGAGAACGAGTCCAGTACCTTACTACTGCGCCATTCGGGAGGACGACGGTTCAATCCCGTCTCCAGCCATCCTGATTTAGGTTTTCCGTGATTTCCCTAAATCGTTTCAGGCAAATGCTGGTATGGTTCCATTGAAAGGGCACGGCCGATTTCCTTCCCCATCCTTCCCTAACCTGAGCTTGCGCACCGTCTCTAATGACCTCGTTGTCGACGGGACGTTAAACACTAACCACCACCACCACTACTGCGCCACTTCGCCCAGTTCCACAAGTAAAAAAATCTGTGACTCATAACAATTCTTCTTAAGAACATCCATGCTCCAAGCGATAACTGTAGCTACTTCATCCGACTTCTGCCTCAATATCCAAATAATCTACTCTAAAATTGAATCCCTGTTTATTTTTAACTACCTCATAACACCTACATATCATCCTGTCGCAGGCTATTCTCTTGCCTACCACATCATGGACGGACAGCAGTATTATACTATATTGCATAACATGTGTTCCTTTACCTTTAGAAAAGTTTTCACCCACAGCCAAAACGTCATAATATTCATGAACTTATTGCCAATGAAATCTTTCTCTGACCTCATTATACAATCTACCTGTAATCTTACACTGTGGTGATATTCTCTGAGCCCAGGCAGAGGTGCTGGCCGAGCGGTTCTAGGCGCTTTAGTCCGGAACCGCGCTGCTGCTACGGTCGCAGGTTCGACTCCTGGCTCGGGCATGGATGTGTGTGATGTCCTTAGGTTAGTTAGGTTTAAGCAGTTCTAAGTCTACGGGACATGACCTCAGATAGGGTTTAGAGCCGTTTGAACCACTTTTGAGCAGAGGTGCAGTAGGTCATGTCAGGGAGATCCACACTTGCCCATACCTCTTATGCAATCATCCTACCTAACACCTCTACCTTACAATATACTCATGAATTTTAACTTGTTTTACCATTTATATCTACCACCTACTCCATACCCAGCATTTGGAACGACGGCGCTTCAAATTTCCATCAGCCAACAGACTTTGGTTTCTGTAATTTCCCCAAATCACTTGCGGGAGAAGTTAGGATGGTTCCTTCGGAAAGAAAGTCCTTCTCTAATCGGATTTTTCTCTTCTATATATTTTCAGTTGCCAGTAAACAATAATACGGCTAGAAACTTGCCCTCGGAGCAAAGAAAGTGGATTTTGAATTATTATTGGGAAAGTGAGAAGATGAAAGAAGTGTAGAGACGATGGCGGGCAGACTTTGATACTGCAGTACCATCCTGTGTAAAAATAATAAAATTACGCAACAAATATGAGAGGGGTGGAAGTTCGCGTGATCCGAAGAAGGGACAGCGTGGCAGGAAAAAATCAGTAGCGGACGATAGAAGTGTCCGCGAAAGGCAAAGGTCCCGAGTTCGAGTCTCGGTCGGGCACACAGTTTTAATCTGCCAGGAAGTTTCAAGCTTTCACAAGATTCAAAAGGAAGTCAGTGCGGCAAGCTCCTCGTGAATCTAGTGTAAGGAAATGAAACGTTAATTGCATTTCAAAGCAAGCAAATCGTAAATCCTTCGTTCCCAATTTCCCTCGTACGATGAATGAGGACGTCCCAGATAGGCGCCTCGAATTCTGCGAACGGACTTGCGACGACGAACAGTTGACTGATGTCATTGGCTCTGGCTCTGAGCACTATGGGACTTAACATCTTAGGTCATCAGTCCCCTAGAACTGAGAACTACTTAAACCTAACTAACCTAAGGACATCACAGAACACCCAGCCATCACGAGGCAGAGAAAATGCCTGACCCCGCCGGGAATCGAACCCGGGAACCCGGGCGTGGGAAGCGAGAACGCTACCGCACGACCACGAGATGCGGGCTACTGATGTCATTGTTCGATTTGGTGAGTTGAAGTTGAAACTGAATGGGAACATTAATCTATATAACTGTGTGTACTGGGCAAGAGATAATCAACATGTTAGCGAAGAACGATCTGTTAATCTTGCTGGTATAGGTGTCGTGAGTCAGAGGACTTGTAGGGACACAATTTTTTGAAGAAACAGAGGCAGGTGTAAACTAAACTACCTTACCTTACCTTGTTGAGGAACGAACTGTACTAGTTGTCCACCATTCCATGACCATCGTGACGTGCGGCTGTTCCTGGATGAAATATTTGTTGAGAAGTTGACAGGCCGACGAGAAAGTGTTGAGTTTCCACCCAAATCTATCGATCTAACGGGGAACTCTGAAGGACACCGTCTATGTCGCAAAACCACGTACGCTGGTTGACATAGAAGAATTTCTGACTTGTGAACCTACTCTAGCGGCAGACATAATACATTTGTGTCGATCTATTACCCATCGTTGCGGACGCTGTATTGCCGCCGATGGAGAACATTTCGAACATATTCAACAGTAAAACGTGATCAGTAATGTCGTGACCACCCATGTCACTTAAAAATTCATAGCTTTTACTATTTTCGTTCGAGTTATTAAAGTTCAAGCACTGTAAACCCCTTTGCGCAACACCATGTAGATTTATTATTTTTTATTCATAAATTTTCGGCACTGAATTTCTTCGCACTGCCTAGGTACAATAGCATGTCAAGTTACAGCCGTTTCAGCACTTTTTTGTAGTTCTTTCTTGAGGTCTACAATTCAGTACTAAATCAAATGATTTGCATTAACAGCTTAGCCAGCCTATCGTAATAGAGCTCAATGGCCGTCCGCTTTCATCCTACATGATTTAGAATTATCGCGCCTGCTTATTGCTTATGTTACCTACATTAGCTAAATATGTACTGAAACAAATCAATGAATACATATGTGAGAGTTAAAAAAGAAGCACGTAAATAACGTACGAGAAAAAAATATCAAAGGAAAGAAAAAGAAGGAATAATAATTTCAGGTTGAAACTCAAAACCGCACGTGCGACATTGCATTCCCAAAATCTTACAACTGTAACAATATTTAAGAAAATACATCTGCTGTCAGGATACACAGATTTCGGCGAGGCAAGACGCCGCATCGCAGTTTGGGCTTGCGTCCTGGAAAATATTTGTGTGAATGTGGAGACAGAGTGTGAATCATACCGTGTCTATTGCTAAAGTATAAAGTTTAAAAAGCATGAAATAAAACTTACATTTAAAATCTAAAACACGCTGACGCATAAACTCTCTAAAAAGATATGTATTGCTTCTCGAAGTTTAGTGTACGCAGTAATATTTTGATCCAATCATCGTCGCGTAGGGGGACTGCTAAATAAAACAAAAAAAAAAAAACCAAAAACAGAATCTAAAAATTGTAAAGTATGAAATTTAAATACAAGTAAGGTACCTAGGAGACGTAGGTAAATATCAAAACAACAATACTGGGATCGCCGCACTTGGTCACATTCGGAGCGCCGCGTACCGCACGCCATTCGACTAGCGCTCGCCGCATAATGAAGCATGAGTTAGTACGCCGTTATCAAAGCACTGCAGGACAGTTCCCGTAAGATAGAGTAATGCGTGAAATTAAGTTCATACTTGATTATGTAAAAATATGATAGAAAACGAATAGGTAACTCAATTCTTTAACAATGTTATGCTAATTAAAGACGGATTGGTTTTGATGTTTCATATAATACGTTATTATAACTTTACTAGCTATTTTGATGTGTGCACGCAGGACGCACAGGACTGGAAGATATGACGTCAAACAGGAGGGGCTTATACGACGCAATAATTAAAGAATACTGCTGTAGAAAGGGTAGAATCTGTTAATTTTTTGTAGTTATCTTAAAAGGGCAATAATATTAATTAGTCTTTTTTTATCTTTTTCAAACATTTTATTGTAAGTTCTTTTTACCTTTATGGTCTTTATGCGAGATGTAAGTAGGAAGAAGCAATATATTAGCTGACTCTTTCAGAAACGAACGCTCTTGGATTTTAACAATAAAGCTCACGGTGATACAGGTCGCCTGTCTTGCGTCTTCCATTGGAGTTGACTGAATGTATGTGTGACGCTATCGTGCTCACTAAATGAATCTGCAGCGAAACACAGTGCTCATCTTTGGATCTTGTCTATTTTCTCAGTTGTGGGTGGACTACACTTTCTGAAGATTCTTCCAAAGAATGTCAATTTTCCATTTGTCTTATCTGCGATGGGTTTTATGTCCTCTTTCCTCTTTAAATAGTTTCTTACGCATATTCCAGCATATTGAATGGATGTGACTGTTTACACTGTTTGTTCTGTAATGGTGTAATCATACAATAATGAGTCTAGAATGAAATTCTCACTCTACAGCGGAGTGTGCGCTGATATGAAACTTCATGGCAGATTAAAACGGTGTGCCGGACCGAGACTCGAGTCTCGGTCCCGCACACAGTTTTAATCTGCCAGGAAGTTTCAATAATGAGTCTTTCTGTTTATTTATACGCTCAACAGCTGCACCAAGCGTCGACGGTCTGCAGATCTTCCTTTATTTCGCTACAGTTTTCTAGCATTGCGATTTCTCTGTGTACAGCAGCGGCATCCGCGGAAAGCCTCATGTAACTTCCGACCTTGTCCACTATACTGTGAAAAGTACTCCCAAAGTTAGTTTACGTTGACAACTACAGGGTGTTTCAAAAATGACCGGTATATTTGAAACGGCAATAAAAACTAAACGAGCAGCGATAGAAATACACCGTTTGTTGCAATATGCTTGGGACAACAGTACATTTTCAGGCGGACAAACTTTCGAAATTACAGTAGTTACAATTTTCAACAACAGATGGCGCTGCAAGTGATGTGAAAGATATGGAAGACAACGCAATCTGCGGGTGCGCCATTCTGTACGTCGTCTTTCTGCTGTAAGCGTGTGCTGTTCACAACGTGCAAGTGTGCTGTAGACAACATGGTTTATTCCTTAGAACAGAGGATTTTTCTGGTGTTGGAATTCCACCGCCTAGAACACAGTGCTGTTGCAACAAGACGAAGTTTTCAACGGAAGTTTAATGTAACCAAAGGACCGAAAAGCGATACAATAAAGGATCTGTTTGAAAAATTTCAACGGACTGGGAACGTGACGGATGAACGTGCTGGAAAGGTTGGGCGACCGCGTACGGCAACCACAGAGGGCAACGCGCAGCTAGTGCAGCAGGTAATCCAACAGCGGCCTCGGGTTTCCGTTCGCCGTGTTGCAGCTGCGGTCCAAATGACGCCAACGTCCACGTATCGTCTCATGCGCCAGAGTTTACACCTCTATCCATACAAAATTCAAACGCAGCAACCCCTCAGCGCCGCTACCATTGCTGCACGATAGACATTCGCTAACGATATAGTGCACAGGATTGATGACGGCGATATGCATGTGGGCAGCATTTGGTTTACTGACGAAGCTTATTTTTACCCGGACGGCTTCGTCAATAAACAGAACTAGCGCATGTGGGGAACCGAAAAGCCCCATGTTGCAGTCCCATCGTCCCTGCATCCTCAAAAAGTACTGGTCTGGGCCGCCATTTCTTCCAAAGGAATCATTGGCCCATTTTTCAGATCCGAAACGATTACTGCATCACGCTATCTGGACATTCTTGTGAATTTGTGGCGGTACAAACTGCCTTAGACGACACTGTGAACACCTTGTGGTTTATGCAAGATGGTGCCCGGCCACATCGCACGGCCGACGTCTTTAATTTCCTGAATGAATATTTCGATGATCGTGTGATTTCTTTGGGCTATCCGAAACATACAGGAGGCGGCGTGGATTGGCCTCCCTATTCGCCAGACATGAACCCCTGTGACTTCTTTCTGTGGGGACACTTGAAAGACCAGGTGTACCGCCAGAATCCAGAAACAATTGAACAGCTGAAGCAGTACATCTCATCTGCACGTGAACCCATTCCGCCAGACTCGTTGTCAAAGGTTTCGGGTAATTTCATTCAGAGACTACGCCATATTATTGCTACGCAAGGTGGATATGTGGAAAATATCGTACTATAGAGTTTCCCAGACCGCAGCGCCATCTGTTGTTGAAAATTGTAACTACTGTAATTTCGAAAGTTTGTCTGCCTGAAAATGTACTGTTGTCCCAAGCATATTGCAACAAACGGTGTATTTCTATCGCTGCTCGTTTAGTTTTTATTGCCGTTTCAAATATACCGGTCATTTTTGAAGCACCCTGTACATACTACGTTCTCTTAGATAAGAACCTTTTAATCCAGTCATGTAGCTGCCGAATATTCCGTACGGTCGTACTTTGTTTATATGGCGCAAGAGCGGAACTACATCGAAATCCTTCTCTAAAACCAAGCAACACGGCGTCAGCTGCGACGCCGCTACATAACGCTTTCCGGATCTTGTGGACGAACAGAGCAGGCTGTGTTTAATGACATCATCGTTGTTTCCGGAACCGGAGCTGATTCCTGCAGAGGAGAGGTTTCGGTTTCCGAAAATGTAATAACGCGCGAGCATAAAACGTGTTCCAAAATTCTATAACAGACTGACAGCATATATACAGACCTATTATTTTGTGTTTGTGTCTGACGGCACTTCTTGAAGACAAGAACTACCTACGCCTTTTCGCAATCACTAGCAACGCTTCGCTCGTCCAGCGACTTACGGCACACTGCCGTTAGAAGAGCATCAAGTTCTTCACATGCTCTACGTAGAATCGTATTAGTAATCCCTCAGATGTGCTGTTCAACGATTTCAGTTTCCTCTCTATCCACTCCTCAGGGGAAAATTTTTGGAAAGAAGTGTTTAGTATTTCGCTTTTCATTCTGTCATCCTCCAGTTTGGGTCCGTTATCGTCGTAGAGCCTTTGGACAGACGGCATCGATACGTTTACTGATTTAAGATGAAACCAGAACTTCTTAGGACTTTCTGTGTAGTCGTTAGATAGAATTTTAATTTCGAATTCGTTGAACACTTCACGCATGGTTCCCCTTACGATAAATTGGGCCTCGTTCAGTTTTTGTTTGCCTGTGAGATTACCTTTCCAGCACTGTCGTCGAACTTCATCTCTCGGCAGATATCTGTCATAGGCGTACAAAGGTACAGTTAGCATCGAAAGAGATTATAGTGAGTCTAGACGTTGTGATTTATTTGTTATGGTGTCAACAGCAAACACGTGGCATCTCTTAGCAATCTATGTGCACCTGATATTCTCAAACTTTCCCAATACGATTTAACAGGCATTACCTTCTGTCAATCAATAGTGTATAACTTGAAATTGATCTCGATGTTTTGTTTGTAGTTTCATGATCTGGTTAAGTTACAAGAATTGAGCCGGCCGCGGTGGCCGAGCGGTTCTAGGCGCTCAGTCCGGAACCGCGCGACTGCTACGGTCGCAGGTTCGAATCCTGCCTCGGGCATGGATGTGTGTGATGTCCTTAGGTTAGTTAGGTTTAAGTAGTTCTAAGTTCTAAGGGACTGATGACCACAGCTGTTACGTCCCATAGTGCTCAGAGCCATTTGAACCATTTTTGCATGAATTGATATTTCCTGTTAAGAATTGAATCTACAACGTCCGAGAAAGATAGTTAAGTTATATCAAGGAAAAAAGCGTGGGTTACAATTGACTGATTCTGTGAATGCATTTTTTCTTAATGAACTTTTGTTTTTTCGAAGGAATGTGCACTGACAAACACGCGTAACAAACTTACATAAGCGAAACTTTACAACTAGCGCAGACAATATACATTGTTGGTGGAGAAACCATCTGGAAAACAATATGACAGTTGCAATGTGTACAAACAGAATTTTCCTACAATCCGATACTAGCGAATCGCTTTAATAATGATCGCCTTCTTCGCTGTGATCTGCAAAGTTAGGTATTCACTTCTAACACTTGACATCCGCTGCAGTTTGATAGCACTTGGAACAAATCCACATCCGACGACTGTACTGGAAATTGTGCATTGCTGACAGTTTACACTTAGTTATCGAAAAACAGAAAAGTCCCGGGAGAACAGTTAGGAAGCACGAGAAATGACAAATTATAAAACAGCTGTCTCACTGAGAGGAAAACACTTATTTCCACCTTAGTAATTATAGTCCAGCTCATTTCTTTGCCCAAAAGCTTCTCCTGAAACCCTAGCTTTGTGAACCAGGGATACGTCAAAACTAAATGACAAACCCTCGCCACTGAAAATAAGAACTGTCAAAAAAATTTAACACATACTCTCCATGCCTCGCAGTACGTTAACCTACTCTCTACACATTACATAGGTCTGCGTATGACTGTCAAAACATTCCATGTCCCAAGATTCCCTGAACACTGGTGTTCAGCTTTTCAGCCATTCTACCCTGCATATAAAGATTCTACCTCACACTGATTCTAGGTAATCTTTCGCCAGTTGAATTTCACCTGTTGTTGCAATTGTTTCTTCCCGGTCTTCAGGGAAGTTTATACTGACGTCATCAAAAATCCTCTGACGCTGAGGAAAAACCAGAAGCATCTGCGTGGATGTTCTGACAGTAGTTTAAATCTTCCAGGAAAAACAAGCTATAGTCAGGTCAAACCAGCCTTCGTAAATGTATGCTAAGAGAGGTGATTTCCTTTACCTATTGGTGGATCAAACGGCTCCTGCTTTAACAATTTATGGAAATACTGCTATTCAATCAGTGACAAGAAATTATATTGATGCTGCGTAAATGTGGAAATCTCCCTCACTACACTTAATATACGCAAATCCATGTCCTTAATTAAACCAGTGTTGAATAAATAACTTATAATGAAGCGCATTCTCCACCAGAGATATACGATACAAGGGAATTTACATACATACGTACATACATTAATCCTTGTTCCATAGATAATGAATACGACATTTCGTAATGATGTGGAACGTGTCACTTTAACGTAAATTTTCTTTACACAAAAATAATCAATTAATTAATTATTTTTTACAGTTACTACTTCATATCTGAGAATTCATCTATTGAGTAGATGGAGTTGTCATTCAGAAATTCTTTTAGTTTGCTTTTAAATGTTGGTTGGCTATCTGTCAGACTTTTAATACTATTTGGCAAATGACCGAAGGTTTTTGTCAACATAATTCACCCCTTTCTGTGCCAAAGTGAGATTTAATCCAGAATAGTGAATATCATCCTTTCTTCTAGTGTTGTAGCTATGCACTTCGCTATTATTTTTGAATTGGGAAGGGTTATTAATGACAAATTTCATAAGTGAATATATGTATTGCGAAGATACTGTGAATATCCCGAGTTCCTTAAATAAATGTCTGCAACGTGATCTTGGGTATGCTCCAGCTATTATTCTGATTACACTCTTTTGCGCAATGAATACTTTCTCTCTTAATGACGAATTCATGAAAATTACCTACCGCACACAGATACTTATTGAGCCGGTGCGGCTCGCGTGTTGCGGTCGATCCGTATTTTGATATCTTTGGTGTTGTCCTATCTTCACGATCATGCCTCCTTGGCCGGTTTTGATTTGAAATCCGCGAGGGAAGGAGTGAGCAGCGACTGCTTGGACGGCGAGCAGTGAGTGTTTGCAGCAGCGAGCGTGTTAAGAGTGTACCGAGATGGCGGCCGTTGGGTGTCGCACGTGGAAGCTTATATTGATTTCCGGATAGTGTTGCGGTTGGGTGGTGTTAGTTGGCCGCCTTGTGCTGGAGGAAGGGAAGTTCTGCACGATTCAGCGGGGATTGCTAACTCAATCCGAAGTGGTATTCTACTGTTGTCAGTCGCGGACGTAAGGCTGTAACTCGGGATACTGACTGTTACCAGCCGCAACAGCTCGCTGGTATTGTACCGCTGCTCGCGGACGTCTTTATCACTTTTGACTGTTTGAAAAAAAGTAGCAATTAAGCTCGCTTGTTATCTGTTTTGCGTCAGGCTTGTAGGTTAGGGTTAGGTTAGTGGTGTTTAACGTCCCGTCGACAACGAGGTCATTAGAGACGGAGAGCACGCTCGGGTTAGGGAAGGATGGGGAAGGAAATCGGCCGTTCCCTTTCAAAGGAACCATCCCGGCATTTGCCTGAAACGATTTAGGGAAATCACGGAAAACCTAAATCAGAATGGCCGGAGACGGGATTGGACCGTCGTCCTCCCGAATGCGAGTCCAGTGTGCTAACCACTGCGCCACGTCGCTCGGTGTCAGGCTTGTAGGCTTGAAGATTTGGTGAGCCAGTACTAGCTCACCCTCTCAGACTAATGCTAAGTCACTTTTGTAAAGTTAGAGTTCCAAGTTGTTATCGATTATCAAACCCTGATCTGTATCCTGTCTTGCTTAGGAGAAAATATATTATAGGCTAGCCGATTTTTATTTGAGCAGTGATCAGAAATTTGTTTTAATCACTGAGCCGGACGGTTGTTTTTCCTCACCTATACCAAGGAGCTTTAAATTGTCTCTACCGTCTGAAAGTTACTCGTGCAAGTTTATTGTTATTCTCACTGGTAGTTTTAAAATTAGTGTAAGCAGGTTATCGTTTACTTATAAGCAGCAGTTCAAAACAGTTTCTCCTTATTTGCGGAGATCTATACATAAACGTATGTATACAGAGTGTCCATTGATAGCGACCGAGCCAAATATCTCACGAAATAAACATCAAACGAAAAAACTACAAAGAACGAAACTCGTCTAGCTTGAAGGGGGAAACCAGATGGCGCTGTAGTTGGCCCGCTAGATGGCGCTAGCATATGTCAAACGGATATCAACAGCGTTTTTTTTAAAAATAGGAACCGCCATTTTTATTACATATTCGTGTAGTACGAAAAGAAAATGAATGTTTCAGTTGGACCACTTTTTTCGCTTTGTGGTAGATGGCGCTGTAATAGTCACAAACGTATAAGTACGTGGTATCACGTAACATTTCGCCAGTGCGGACGGTATTTGCTTCCTGATACATTACCCGTGTTAAAATGGACCACTTACCAACTGCGGAAAAGGTCGATATCGTTTTGGTGTATGGCTATTGTGATCAAAATGCCCAACGGGCGTGTGCTATGTATGCTGCTCGGTATCCTGGACATCATCCAAATGTCCGGATCGTTCGCCGCATAGTTACGTTATTTAAGGAAACAGGAAGTGTTCAGCCACATGTGAAACGTCAACCCCGACCTGCAACAAATGATGATGCCCAAGTAGGCGTTTTAGCTGCTGTCGCGGCTAATCCGCACATCAGTATCAGACAAATTGAGCGAGAATCGGGAATCTCAAAAACGTCGGTGTTGAAAATGCTACATCAACATCGATTGCACCCGTACCATATTTCTATGCAACAGGAATTGCATGGCGACGACTTTGAAAGTCATGTACAGTTCTGCCACTGGGCACAAGAGAAATTACGGGACGATGACAGATTTTTTTCACGCGTTCTATTTAACGACGAAGTGTCATTCACCAACAGTGGTAACGTAAACCGGCATTATATGCACTATTGGGCAACGGAAAATCCACGATGGCTGCGACAAGTGGAACATCAGCGACCTTGGCGGGTTAATGTATGGTGCGGCATTATGGGAGGAAGGATAATTGGCTCCCATTTTATCGATGGCAATCTAAATGGTGCTAAGTATGCTGATTTCCTTCGTAATGTTCTACCGATGTTACTACAAGATGTTTCACTGCATGACAGAATGGCGATGTACTTCCAACATGATGGATGTCCGGCACATAGCTCGCGTGCGGTTGAAGCGGTATTGAATAGGATATTTCATGACAGGTGGATGTGACGTCCCCGGATTTCTTTCTGTGGGGAAAGTTGAAGGATATTTGCTATCGTGATCCACCGACAACGCCTGACAACGTGCATCAGCGCATTGTCAAAGCATGTGCGAACATTACGGAAGGCGAACTACTCGCTGTTGAGAGGAATGTCGTTACACGTATTGCCGAATTCATTGAGGTTGACGGACACCATTTTGAGCATTTATTGCATTAATGTGGTATTTACGGGTAATCACGATGTAACAGCATGCGTTCTCAGAAATGATAAGTTTACAAAGGTACATGTATCACATTGGAACAACCGAAATAAAATATTCAAACGTACCTACGTTGTGTATTTTAATTTAAAAAAACCTACCTGTTACCAACTGTTCGTCTAAAATTGTGAGACATATGTTTGTGTCTATTACAGCGCCATCTATCACAAAGCGACAGAAGTGATCCAACTAAAACATTCATATATCTTTACGTACTACACGAATATGTAATACAAAATGAGGGTTCCTATTTTAAAAAACGCAGTTGATACCCGTTTGACCTATGGCAGCGCCATTTAGCGGGCCAACCGTAGCGCCATCTGGTTTTCCCCCTTCAAGCTAGACAAGTTTCATTCTTTGTTCTTTTTTCGTTTGACGCTTATTTCCGGTCACGATCAATGGATCACCCTGTATATTTGCAAGCTGCTTTATTGCTAGTAAATTCTTGTAGGCTACCCTTTATGTGTACGCAGGTTATGGTGTGACACTTTTTATGCGTTCATCTGCGGAAGAATCGTCCTTATTATCGTCCGCATAGAAACTAACTGCTGATGTGTGTGTATGGGTTATACAGTTCACCTATAATTTGGTTTGTGGTTGTACTGGCTTGGCGTATGTGTGAGGGTTCTAGATGGTCTGCCCGTTGTCCCACGCCGAAAGGTCCGCTGCGTGGGTTTGGTCCGGTGTTTGCAACGGACGGTGCGGCCCTCGTCTAGGCGGGTTGGCTGTTGAATGAGCGCTTGTAGACGCACTGTTAAGGGCAGCCTTATTAAGTTATTTATTAACTATTATTGCTTTCTCACTGCAGTCTTAAGGTTTTCTGGAGTGTTAACTGCTGTAGCTACTTAAATTGGGCATGCTTTTTTCGTTGCTTTTCTACAGTATTCTAACTTGTTTTGTGTACCACATGTAGATGTACACGTAGATGTAGACATACGAACTAGCGACCAACCCCGGCTTCACACGGGTATCTATGGTCGGACTTGTCTGACGTAGTGGCAATAAATTACAGGCCTTTACACAAACATTCCTCACAAATCAGTCTCTTTTAATGAAAACCGTATCAAAATCTCTACAGTAGTTTCTGAGATTAGCCTTCACATATAGAACGGGGAAATCTGATTTTCGAAGTGCGACAATAAAGTAATTAGACAGATATGAAAAAAATGTTGCTTACCATTTTAGTCAAGTTTAGTGTTGTCCGCTTCAAAGATGTTCCCTTCTGATTGCACACACATTTTCCACCGCTTCTACCATTGATGCTAACATTTCTGGAACTTATCTCCTGTAATATCCTCCAAGACCCTCGTCACAGCTTTTTGGACACCTTGTGTTGTTTGAAAATGGTGCCTCTTGACCACCGTTTCGACTCTTGGAAATAGAAAAAGTCGCACGGAGCGATATCTCGTGAATAAGATGGCTGTGGTAGTACTGAAATTTGTTTTGAAGTTAAAAGTTGCTGTACTGACAGAGCAGTAAGGGATGGCGCATTATCGTGATGCAGAATCCAATATCAGCAATTTGGCACGGACACAAAGAAACCTTTTACGAAGTCTTTCTAGAATTTCTTTGTAGTAATATTGGTTAACTGTTTGTCCCGGAGGCACCCACTGTTTATGAATAAATCCCTTGGAATTGACGAAGCACACAAGCATGCATTTCACTTTTGACTCTGACATGAGAGCTTTTCTTGGTCTGGGTGATCCCTTTGAGCACTATGGCGAACTTTGGCGTTTTGTCTCTGGATCGTACTGAGAAATACCAACTTTCATCACCAGTGATAAGACGGCTCAACAATTCTGGATTGATTTCCTTTTTCTCTAACAGATCGGCTGCCATATTTTTCCGTGTTTCTCGCTGTTGTGGTGTGAGATTTTTGGGGACCATTTTTGTACAAATCTATATCATACCAAGATCTTCGGTTATTATTAGACGAACCGTTTCTCGATTGAGGTTCAGTTCTTCTGCAATCATTTCCACGTATAACCTTCGATCAGATCGTACGAGTTCACGCATCCTGGTCAAGTTGACATCCGTCCGTGAGGTTGATGGTCGTCCACTGCGGTCTTCATCTTCAACATTCGTTCTGCCTTCACTAAATATTTTATGCCACAGAAAACTTGAGCTCTTGACACAACCTCCTCTCCAAAAGTCTTCTGAAGCTTACCGTAAGTTGTCGTCGCATTTTCACCCAATTTAACGCAAAAAGAAATGGCAGATCGCTGTGCAATATTATGCGGTTCCATTTCCGTGACGAGAGACGCAAACACGACTGAGCAGTTTCATGGATGTGCCACTTGGACTAGAAGCAGCTTATAGACCAAAGTCAAAGATACTGTGCCTACGCAAGCAATCAGGGTTGCCACATCTTGCAAAGAAAATCAGTCTCTTAACTTTATTGTCGCACCTCGTATAATACACGGAGGACATCTAGTGGATAACGCTGGAAGCTCCACGAGATTGTTCGCAGCCGACGCCTTTGCCAATAAAAAAGTAGAAAGCCAGAAGACTGTAATAAGTTACAGAAGACCTGCAGAGGATCGACGATTAGTACAGTGATTAGCAGTTGAACCTGAATGTAAATAAAATGAGATGCTCATAAATAGAGGAAGTGACCCATTACTTACCAACTGCTCCACTAGAGAAACATAGTTATAAACAGTAAAACACCGCGGAGTAACCGTCTGGGGGCGGCCTACAGTGGGAAAACCACGTAAAACTCATTACAAGAAAAGCTGAGGTTGAACTGGAAGAACCTCAAGGAAAAATAATTCATCTGTGAAAGACGTTCTTATAGAACACATGGAAAATCAATTTCTGAGTGCTGCTCGTCATTGTGGAACGCTTGCACGGTTGAAGTGATGAGTGGAAAGGATCCAAGGAAAAGTTGCACATCTCTTGACAGGATCATTCAACAAGTGCGGGAGTGCTGCGGAACTGCCCAGAAAACTCCAGACTCTATGTGAATGATGATGTGTAGCAAGGCGATACTTAATTATGAAATTTCGATAGCGTACTTTCCAAGAAGAGTCGCGAAAGGTGATACTTCCTCCTGCACTTGTCTGCAGAATCAGCACGGTTACAAAATCTGAGAAACTGGCGGTCGTACAGAGGTTTATCGACAGTCGGGCTGTTCGCAAATGGGACGAAGGGGGAAGGTGATAGTCGTACCAGAAGCACCCTCGACCAAACAACGTAAGGCGGCTTCCCGGTGAAAAGGAACTAAAAAAATGTTGTAATTTAACCTCAAAGATACAAGAAGAAAATTTGTTCGACTGTCATACCAGAGGAATACTCTAAAAAAACTTTTTTTATCATTGAGAGACAAAGGACTAATTTCGAGATTCTTTTATTACTTCTAGTATTAACTACCTTTTTGTTCTGATGTGCTGGCGTAAAGACGTACTGTATAGTTTCATGTCTATGTGTGTGTTAAATGAAGGTGTTAAATGATGAAAAATGTGTTTTATAATTTCTGTCAAGATCAAGCCTAAATCCCATACCAATGGAGTACAAATTATTCTGTTAATTCGACAAGGCGAACTTTAGACGGAGGCGACGATCTTTACGACGGTTCTTGTTCAAATGGCTCTGAGCACTATGGGACTTAACATCTATGGTCATCAGTCCCCTAGAACTTAGAACTACTTAAACGTAACTAACCCAAGGACAGCACACAACACCCAGTCATCACGAGGCAGAGAAAATCCCTGACCCCGCCGGGAATCGAACCCGGGAACCCGGGCGTGGGAAGCGAGAACGCTACCGCACGACCACGAGATGCGGACATCTTTACGACGGCGCTGCTCAACAATAGAGGTACGTGATTGTGCTCACTACTTTCCTTTGGTGGCCGCTAAGATTAATGTCGATGTGTTTTTGCCGAGACATTCAGAACCTGCAATCTTCCTTTTCGTATAAAAGTAGGAGTCCGATTGAAAAAGAAATGTTCTTAAATTTAAATAATTGCCATTCTTTTATCCAGGTCAGGGGAATGATAGAAAGTAAGTGCCTCTACCCTGATTGTACGTTCGCAATCTCCGAGTGCGTTACGACGTAATTATTTTACACAAAAAAATTTAAGATAGATCTTTCTCAACAGATCGCAACCACTCGTACGCGAATGTACGTACCCTCTGAATGTGTCTAGTCAGTCGTGCGCATTGTTCTAAAGCTTTTCTGTTAATATTCTGTGGATTGCATCTCCACAATTAATTTTTGTTTATGCCGCAAATCGCACTTCACGCGAAGTATTTATTACGCAAGTTTCAGGCTCCATTTAATGTCAAAAAATTCCGAAGTACGGCTGACTAAGCAAGCCGCTACAGTAATTTCATATCTCTACAACTACAATAACAAAAAAAAAACAATAACAGAGAGGGTACGTTACACCGGGTATAATTGTAGATATAATATTCCCTTTCTCCTTGATGAATACGTATTCTTGCCACCTCATGTCTACTCGTACATACAGAGTTTCTCACAAAGGGACTCACACTATTTGAACTTCAATAGCAGAAGATTTGGTAAACTGATCCAGTTGATATTGTATGCTGGTTGAACTGTGTGTTCTTCACAGTTCGATTCCTCTGCCTCTTAATGTCGGTTGCAGTGTTAATTTCAATTCCCGCCACGTGCCATCTGTTGTTGGCTAGCGATCCCAAGGGGAGCGGTGTGTGCTCTGCGCGAAGCGCTTCCACGTTGCACGCACAGCTGGGGGTGAGTGCGAAGGCCGGCAGTGGCCAGTTGTAGCGAGTAGTGCGACGGCTGTCGACGCTATGTCTAGTGTGGACTTGGCTTCTATAAGGTTACTGGCTTCGGGTCTGAATATAGGTGTCTGATTCAAGACGTTATGTAAATTCTATCAGTTCTGTTTCCTCTACTTTCCCGGTAGCTATTCATCGGAGTGCGTAGCAATCCAAGTAAGACCTATCATACACCTTTGTCCAGCGGTGGTTGACATTCACATTCCGCTAAAACGGTGATCCGGTAACCCGGCCATATTGCCGAAGTTATTCGTCGTGACTAATGTTGGCTGTTCCTATTAGACGCTTTAGTATTCTCTTCCGTTTCTTCTGTTGTGTGCTGTTGGGTTCATTTCAGTGTTAATATTCAACCCAATGTATCAGAAATGAATTTTTGTTGTCTTGTGGTTGAGTCCTGGGTTTGTTTCAATACTTAATCAGGATGTCCCATACCACTCACGACGGACGTCAAGCAACCAAGATAAATGTGACTTAGATTTGCATTTGTGTAATTTGTTTATCCTGTTTTCTATCAGATTTTTGTTAATTAGTTAAATAACTATTTTATAATTTGAATTATGTAAAACTTGTCCCGCCCGTGAAATGAGGTTTTGATACTCGATGTTTTTTTTTTTGGTCCTGGTCAATTAATGAGTTTAGTACTTTGTGGAGGTCAGTCATACCCTTTCTTTACCTGCCTCAGCTTCAGGGAGGGGTTTAATTCCTCAAGCTAGGTTTAGGCAAGCGTGGTCCGTTAGGATTCCTTTGATCTTACATACAGTTTTATATAGCTTAGAGAGTAACTTACTGTAGCCGAGTTTATTAAGTGGGTTTTACACTGCCAATGTGATCCCAAGGCGCATTTGGTAACCCCTCTTCTTTCCTGAATTGTTCAGGGTGAAACAGATTTGTGTCAGAAGCATATATATAATATCCTTAAATTCATTGTGCTGTTTCCATAACTTCATGTATATGCCCCTTTTAATGGGTGCTAGATTTATCCTGTCTCATTTAGTGTTTAAATAAGCCCACTGAAATATCAGTCTTAAATTAAACTAACTGATCCGGCTTCCGGTAACACGTGAATTTGCTTAGTTCTCCGTGTTCTACTATTTATCTCGTCGAAGGTGTTTCAGTGCTATAATGTATACAGGTCAAATCTGAACCAAGTTTTTCTCCAGTTTAACTCTTTATTCCCTAATTTTAGTGGAATTTAAATTTTCCAAATTTGCAAGCCTTAATCTGTTTTCTTAATCTGTTTTCTGTAAATTGTTGCCAGTATAGCTGTGACCTACCTAATCAATTGCAATACGTAATTGTTGGTGTTTTAGCTGGTTGTGTTGCAATAAAGGCAAACTTAAAGTGAAACTTGTGGGTGATTCATATCCCCCGGTTCCTCACCCTCAGTAATGCTAGAATTAAATTTTTATTTAAAGCTTGCGTTAAGATTTTTCGGTGAGTTACTGAGAGAAAAGAAAAGGAGGTGCATCAGTGTTCTCATAACTAATCTGAGGACCCGTACATTTGGTTTTCTTCAGTTTATCTTCAGTTGCCAGTAACTACACGTAAAAACCAATGTGGCTGAAAACTTGTCCTTTGAGCATGGAAAGTGGTTTTTAAAGTGTTACTTGAAACGTGAAGGCACGAAATTAGAGCAGAGACAGCGGGGGACAGAGTATGATACTGCGTCACCGTCTCGTGTAACAATAACGAAATTACGCAACAAATTTGAGAGGGAGAGAATAAACTGGGCGTGATCTGATGAAGGGGCGGAGTGGCAGGTATGTGTCAGGAGGTGGCGAATGAGGGGGGACGCAGTGGTACAAGCTATCACGCGATCATCAGAGAAGAGTCCATACGGCAAGCTGCACGTGAATCACGTTCAAACAAATCAAGTGTTCATCATATTTTAACGAAAGCAAAGTGAAAACCCTACATTCCCAGGCTGCTTCACGCGATGAATGAGGACGGTGCGGATAGTTGGCTAGAAGTTTGTGAATGGACTTTATAGCGATGAGTCGACGTTTAAACTATCAGTAGCCATAACTGCGGATACTGGCAAGAGATAACCCCATGTTACAGAAGAATGAGCTGTCAATCTTCTGGTTTATCGGTATGTTGTGGTATGTCTACCAGAGGACTTGCAGGCCTATGAAGCATCAGAGACAGGTGTTAAGTAACTTACCATGTTGCAGGAACGAACTGTACCATCTGTTCACCAACTGTACTGAGATAAAGATCTCTCTCTCTCTCTCTCTCTCTCTCTCTCTCTCTCTCTCTCTCTCTCTTTTTCCCTCCAAGAAGACGGTGCACCGTCACGCTGCCATTTCTGTGGGGAGCCCTGAAGCACACCGTCTACAACACAAAACCACGTACGCTGATTGACTTGAAAGAGAAAATTGTGACTGTCAGTGAATCCATTCCAGTGTCAAACATAACACATGTGTGGCGGCCTGTTATGCAGTGTTGCTGCTGATGGATGACAGTTTGAACACGTTCGACAGTAAAACATCATCAGTAATGTCGTGACTATCTATATGACTTCAAAAGTCATAGTTTTTCTTATTTTTGTTTCAGTTACTAAACTACAAATATAACACCACAACTCTGTGGATGATCATACATTTTCTACGTGTTTTGTGGAGTTTTTTTATTAGTTGTGCTTAATATTATTCTTCTAAATATGTTGTCAAGTAAAAAATGCTATTTGTTATTTAAGAAAGAGAATACGCGTGGAATGTTAACATTTTGTGAGTAGACACGCTGGCATAGTCAGGGAAAAGATATTGTCAAAGAGTGTAATAAATTTTAAATGCATTAGCCGGCCGTTGTGGCCGAGCGGTTCTAGGCGCTTCAGTCCGGAACCGAGCTGCTGCTACGGTCGCAGGTTCGAATCCTGCCTCGTGCAGGGATGTATGTGATGTCCTCAGGTTAGTTAGGTTTAAGTAGTTCTAAGTCTAGGGGACTGATGACCTCAGATGTTAAGTCCCATAGCGCTCAGGGCCATTTGAATCATTTTTTTGTAAATACATTATCGCTGGGCATCCGAGTGCGCCAAACAACTAGCAGTTCGGAGTCGTGAGGAGACGGTTGGTGTCGTTGGTTGTGTATATTTGTCGGTTTGGCTGTGCAAAAGTGCGGAGATAAAAGGTCTGTTTTCGAAGAGCGGAGCAGTGAAAACTGAAATGTTTGGTTTAGCGGATGTTTAATATGGGCAAGCTGTGGCATTTATTGGGCACAGAAAAAATGCAACTAGAGTAATTCACATGACATCAAGAGTATTTTGGCCCTTGTTATTGGTTACGGTATGGCAAGATCAACCTGTGCCCTATTTTACCGCTAAATGAAGGCAATCGACAAACCAACAGCATCATATAGTGAGGTAAGATCTACACTTTTATGACTAGAAGTGTAATAGGCTGACCAGCGTAATTAATTGTTTTCCTGTACACTGCCAGGTAAATAATTTTCCTAAGTCATCATTCAAGTAGTATCCATCCTATCCCTTTGTAAGAACCGAGATAATCATAAAATGTACTGAAAATGAAGGGAACATTAATTTATTAGATTATCAAATCATAATTTTTACAACTTTTGGACACTTACGTAAGAATGAAATCCTTGTCTGTAGTACGAATAGTGTCAGAAATAGCATGATGCAAAAACCAGTATTAATTCATTTGCTAAAAGTAGAGTAACTTTCATAATAAAAAACTGGTAGTAAAACCTTACCTAACGTGGACACTGAATTTCATTGTCAAGATACAGTTCTAATTTATAACTTGTGGCGTAATTTATAACTTTTATTACAAAGCAATATCAAAATAACTGCTAGGTAAATGACAGTCCTTACCAATGAGCAAATTCAAACAATCAATTCGCTCCCTACAATTACAACAGTCAGTATTACGGTGAGTAACATGTCAAAAAGTTTTTGTACACAGCCGGTAAACAATCTTACTCTAACTGGTCTTTGAAAATTAATATAATATGTTGTATGTGTTTGCTATTTGATTATTATTTCATTACTGTCACATGTGTAGTGTGAAGTACTTGAAAGTGTGCGTTATGTACTGTTCATACGTTATGATGCCAACAACTATTCTTACGTAAGATTGCTTACGAGTATAAAGTTCAGTTTCAATTCAATTCTTCTTAATAAATGAAAAGCACCAGTTTGCTTTTGTTCTACAATATTACTTTTATTGTTAACCGGTTTTCGGCTTACAAGGCCATCTTCAGACATTATTCTTGTTCCAGTGAGGAACTGGTGACCGTTAGCTCTCTTCATTAATGACACACTTTGAAACCCTTTTTTCCAAATTTTCCACTAACTACTGTTAATCAAAACCAGTTTATCTAATAAAAATGTACAGGGTGTTACAAAAAGGTACGGCCCAACTTTCAGGAAACAGTCCTCAAACACATAGAAAGAAAATATGTTATGTGGACATGTGTCCGAAATGCTTACTTTTCGTGTTAGAGCTCATTTTATTACTTCTCTTTAAATCACATTAATCATGGAATGGAAACATACAGCAACAGAAGGCACCAGCGTGACGTCAAAGACTTTGTTACAGGAAATGTTCAAAATGTCCTCCGTTGGCGAGGATACATGCATCCACCCTCCGTCGCATGGAATCCCTGATGCGCTGATGCAGCCCTGGAGAATGGCGTATTACATCACAGACGTCCACAATACGAGCACGAAGAGTCTCTACATTTGGTACCGGGGTTGCGTAAACAAGAGCTTTCAAATGCCCCCATAAATGAAAGTCAAGAGGGTTGAGGTCAGGAGAGCGTGGAGGCCATGGAATTGGTCCGCCTCTACCAATCCATCGGTCACCGAATCTGTTGTTGAGAAGCGTACGAAAACTTCGACTGAAATGTGCAGGAGCTCCATCGAGCATGAACCACATGTTGTATCGTACTTGTAAAGGCACATGTTCTTGCAGCACAGGCAGGGTATCCCGTATGAAATCCTGATAACGTGCTCCATTGAGCGTAGGTGGAAGAACATGGGGCCCAATCAAGACATCACCAACAATGCCTGTCCAAACGTTCATAGAAAATCTGTGTTGATGACGTGATTGCACAATTGCGTGCGATTTCTCATCAGCCCACATATGTTGAACGTGAAAATTTACAATTTGATCACGTTGGAATGAAGCCTCATCCGTAAAGAGAACATTTGCACTGAAATGAAGATTGACACATTGTTGGATGACCCATTCGCAGAAGTGTACCCGTGGAGACCAATCAGCTGCTGATAGTGCCTGCACACGCTGTACATGGTACGGAAACAACTGGTTCTCCCGTAGCACTCTCCATACAGTGACTTGGTCAACGCTACCTTGTACAGCAGCAACTTCTCTGACGCTGACATTAGGGTTATCGTCATCTGGACGAAGAATTGCCTCGTCCATTGCAGGTGTCCTTGTCGTTCTAGGTCTTACCCAGTCGCGAGTCGTAGGCTGGAATGTTCCGTGCTCCCTAAGACGCCGATGAATTGCTTCGAACGTCTTCCTGTCGGGACACCTTCGTTCTGTAAATCTGTCTCGATACAAACGTACCGCGCCACGGTTATTGCCCCGTGCTAATCCATACATCAAATGGGCATCTGCCAACTCCCCATTTGTAAACTCTGCACTGGCTGCAAAACCACGTTCGTGATGAACACCAACCTGTTGATGCTACGTACTGATGTGCTTGATGCTAGTACTGTAGAGCAATGAATCGCATGTCAACACAAGCACCGAAGTCAACATTACCTTCCTTCAACTGGGCCAACTGGCGGTGAATCGAGGAAGTACAGTACATACTGACGAAACTAAAATGAGCTCTAACATGGTAATTAAGCGTTTCCGGACACATGTCCACATAACATCTTTTCTTTATTTGTGTGTGAGGAATGTTTCCTGAAAGTTTGGCCGTACCTTTTTGTAACACCCTGTATAAGAAATAAATTAAAGCATCATGCTTGGTGCTGAAGTTTTACAGTACTAATAGCGAAAATGTAGTAAGCGATAAACTTGCTTTCATTCATTATTTTTTGGGGATTTCAGCGAGAAAAAAGTTTCCAAAAGATTTGAAATTATGTCTAAACATTGTTGGAAGTCGCGAAGTGCTCTCATTCTCAAATACTGGATGAATATAGTCTGGGTAATTTGTGCGCCGTGAGTTTCTGTGCTTCAAGGCAGCTTCTAAATTTAACACCTGTATTGACATAATGTTTTAAATCTCTCTTAATGAGCAGACTATGTCAGCATTTTTAGTTTTTGAATTCGTTCGTTAATTATATGAAATGCTGGAAGTTTAGTTTTTGTTGCCCGTGGAAGCAGTTAGATAGCCAACCTACAACCAGGTGGCTGGGTGACAGATTTAGCGGTTTAGTAATATACGGGGGGTCCCAGGAGGAATCAAGGGATATGACACGAACGGTCATTTGAAGAAAAAAAGTCTGGTAAACATGGGCACTAAAATGCATACCGTAAGATCTAAATGCACTTCCTGATCTTCGACACTGTGAAACATATCTCTTGTGCTGCAACCTCGTAGGTTTACATGTTTTAATGGAAGGTAGCTCGCCGCTGGGGTCGAGCGGTTCTAGGCCCTTTAGTCCGGACCGCGCTGCTGCTACGGTCGCAGGTTCGAATACTGCTTCGGGCATGGATGTGTGTGATGTCCTCAGGTTAGTTAGATTTAAATACACTCCTGGAAATTGAAATAAGAACACCGTGAATTCATTGTCCCAGGAAGGGGAAACTTTATTGACACATTCCTGGGGTCAGATACATCACATGATCACACTGACAGAACCACAGGCACATAGACACAGGCAACAGAGCATGCACAATGTCGGCACTAGTACAGTGTATATCCACCTTTCGCAGCAATGCAGGATGCTATTCTCCCATGGAGACGATCGTAGAGATGCTGGATGTAGTCCTGTGGAACGGCTTGCCATGCCATTTCCACCTGGCGCCTCAGTTGGACCAGCGTTCGTGCTGGACGTGCAGACCGCGTGAGACGACGCTTCATCCAGTCCCAAACATGCTCAATGGGGGACAGATCCGGAGATCTTGCTGGTCAGGGTAGTTGACTTACACCTTCTAGAGCACGTTGGGTGGAACGGGATACATGCGGACGTGCATTGTCCTGTTGGAACAGCAAGTTCCCTTGCCGGTCTAGGAATGGTAGAACGATGGGTTCGATGACGGTTTGGATGTACCGTGCACTATTCAGTGTCCCCTCGACGATCACCAGTGGTGTACGGCCAGTGTAGGAGATCGCTCCCCACACCATGATGCCGGGTGTTGGCCCTGTGTGCCTCGGTCGTATGCAGTCCTGATTGTGGCGCTCACCTGCACGGCGCCAAACACGCATACGACCATCATTGGCACCAAGGCAGAAGCGACTCTCATCGCTGAAGACGACAGTCTCCATTCGTCCCTCCATTCACGCCTGTCGCGACACCACTGGAGGCGGGCTGCACGATGTTGGGGCGTGAGCGGAAGACGGCCTAACGGTGTGCGGGACCGTAGCCCAGCTTCATGGAGATGGTTGCTAATGGTCCTCGCCGATACCCCAGGAGCAACAGTGTCCCTAATTTGCTGGGAAGTGGCGGTGCGGTCCCCTACGGCACTGCGTAGGATCCTACGGTCTTGGCGTGCATCCGTGCGTCGCTGCGGTCCGGTCCCAGGTCGACGGGTACGTGCACCTTCCGCCGACCACTGGCGACAACATCGATGTACTGTGGAGACCTCACGCCCCACGTGTTGAGCAATTCGGCGGTACGTCCACCCGGCCTCCCGCATGCCCACTATACGCCCTCGCTCAAAGTCCGTCAACTGCACATACGGTTCACGTCCACGCTGTCGCGGCATGCTACCAGTGTTAAAGACTGCGATGGAGCTCCGTATGCCACGGCAAACTGGCTGACGCTGACGGCGGCGGTGCACAAATGCTGCGCAGCTAGCGCCATTCGACGGCCAACACCGCGGTTCCTGGTGTGTCCGCTGTGCCGTGCGTGTGATCATTGCTTGTACAGCCCTCTCGCAGTGTCCGGAGCAAGTATGGTGGGTCTGACACACCGGTGTCAATGTGTTCTTTTTTCCATTTCCAGGAGTGTAGTTCTAAGTCAGGGGGACTGATGACCTCAGATTTTAAGTCCCATAGTGCTTAGAGCCATTTGAACCATTTTAGGGGAAGATATTTTGGACGAAAACAAGAAAAAAATGTCTAGTAAACATGGGCTCTAAAATGCATACCATATGAGCTACGAGCACTTAGTTAGTATAAGAGGTGTGTTTCACTTTAACCACGATAAACCAGTGCTGATAGCTCTTTAGGCATACACTTTATGGTCCATGTTTACTGGACTTTTTTGCTTGTTTTTGTCCAATCCTCTCAAACTATGGAAAGCAAAGAGCTTTCGTACGAGATGTGTTTCACAGTTGCCAAGATGAAGAAGAACTCACATCTCTTACAGTGCATTTTCGAGCACGTCGTTACTAGACCTTCCTGTTCCTATCATGTCTCTGAACAGCCAACGAAGCCTGCCGCAGTGGTAACACCGGTCCCCGTCAGATCGCCGAAGTCGAGCTTGGCTGTCACTTGGCTGGGTGACCGTCCGGGTCTACCGAGCGCTGTTGGAGAGCAGGATGCACTCAGCCCTTGTGAGGCCAATTGAGGAGCTAACTTACTGAGAGGTATCGGCTCCAGTCATGAAAACTAACAACGGCCGGGAGAGCGGTGTGCTGACCACATCCACTTCCAAGGCCTGTTCGGACGGGATATATCCCTGAATACTGACCATTCCTCCTGGAACATCCGGCGGATGTGACCATGCCTCCGCAGGCAAGGGACGTGAAACCGTGTACAGATGTTTCTACACGTCTCATTTGATTTCAGCCGCCAGCTGAATGACATGGTTCGTATAACCATTGGAGCCATTGTATTTTGCCTACGCAGTGATTTGTGAGCTGATCAAATGAATATATGCACATTTGGCACCGAGTCAGGAGTTTCAGTATGCAACTTCTCTCCTCGCAGCGCAGTGCTTAATCGCCATACTACCCCTAAGCTACCTCTCCGTGTGGCTACGGTCTCCACCACCTTAGGTTTCGGGGAGAAAATCCCGGGATTTATCCTTCAGCCGATCTCCGTGATGAGTGAGACAGCCCAGACAGAGCACATCGCTTTATGTCTACAGAGTCTACTTCTACAAGATCTGCATAGTCACTGTCTGCTCTGGCTGGCAAATGACGGGCATTCGAATTTTCTGTCACTTTCGCACGTCTTTTGTCCTTGGAGTATGTCGTTGGACGTGTTGCCGTAATACGCGCCTGCGAACTAGTATTTCCGAGAATATATTGCACTGTAGTAATTCCCCGAAATTGGCTAAAATGGCTCCTGTCGAGAAGTAATTGGGCCGTGGGTCTGTTTCAGTAAAGCTCACATAAACCGTGTGCCCGTAGACAGTGCACTTTATGCAGATGCAGCGGATGGTTGTACGTAGTTCAGAGAGGATCACCGGCGGAGTGGAGTCCCGCAGAGTGCCGCCTCTTAGGTATGCGGGGCAGCTGCAGCTGCAGGCGCATCCAGCGACGTCCACAGGGGAGCCGAGTTGGTCTCGCGCTGAGGCGGCGCCGTGCTCCGCCGTCTCCTTGTACTGCACTCACTATGCAAATGGCGGGGCCGCCGCAGTATGTACCAGCCGGGGAGCTAGACGTAAAAAAGGAACTTCAAGACTCTCACGGCTCAGTGAATTTACAGTACTTTTTTTTCCCCTCAGCCTATCTCGGTGCGAGAGGAAGAGCGAGAGAGAGAGAGAGAGAGAGAGAGAGAGAGAGAGAGAGCAGTACAGGGTGCTGTATAAGTCTCTTGACGCCGGTGCTTGAATTCGTGCCCAGAGCCTCTCAGGTTCAACACTACTTTTAAGCAAATCAGTATCTGAATTACAACCTAATGAAATGTGGTCGATCATACGTAGTTTTTGATCATACGTGTGGTCTCACAAACTGCGGCAGTTGAAGTCAGTCCAAGTGCCGACTGAATATCGCAACGTCCAACTCCACCAAAAATAAATAGAAAACATATCTACGAGGGGCGTTCAATAAGTAATACATTTTTTCTCAGTCACTTTCTGTTGACGATTGCGGCATTTGTTGCGGGATATCGTGGAGTATTCCCTCTTCAGCCCCTATAGTATCATGAAATTCCGATAGATGGCGCCGCTATACATAGCCTTCAAAACGGTGTATGAAACGGAAGTGCGTTGCAAGCAGAGAGCTGGCACTGAATTTCTTTTGGAGGAAGACCAGAGAATCGCAGATAGGCACTTACAAAATGTATACAGAGACTTGGCAGTGAACAAAACCATGTTGAGTCGGTGTGTGAACCGTCTCTCACCATCGCAACAAGGCCGCGAAAACCTGTCCGATCTCCGGCGTTCCTGCTGGCCGCACACATCTGTTACTGCTGCAGTGTTGGGACGTGTGGACACCTTCGTTCGTAGCGATCGACAACAGATCACAATAAAACGCCTTCCTGTACAACTAGATGTCTCTGTTGGTATGCTGGCACCAGTTGTGGTACTCAAAGGTGTGTCCATTGGGTTCCTCACCGCCTAACCGAAGAGCATAAAGAGCAACCAAGGGCGGTACTGCTTGCACATTATGAGGCTCATCGTGAAAAATCCCCGTCCAACATCATCTGAAACGACGAAAGATGGGTTAATCACTTCGAACCGAAACCAAAACGGCAGTCCATGCGGTGGCGCTACACCACCTCTCCACTGAAAAATAATTCAAAGCCACATCGTCAGCCGGTGAAGTCATTGCGACGGGTTCTGGGACTCTGAAGGGTTTATTCTCTTTCACGTCCTCCAGCATGGAGCAACTATCAGCTTGGAAGTTACCCTCAGGAAACTGAAGAAACGACCTTAGCGTGTTCGTCGCCAAAAAATTCAAACTTTTCCTTCTCCATGAGAACGGAAGGCATCATACGAGTCCGCACACCTGGGACGACCGTTCTTCCTCATCAACCCTACAACTAGGATATAGCACCGTCTGACTTCGTTCTGTTTGGCCCAATGAAGGATGCATTCCGCGATAAGCAGTATGCTGATGATGGGGAGGTTACTGTTGCTGTAAGACATTGGCTCTCACCTCAACCAGTAGAGAAGCACCATGGGGTCATACAGACCCCTCCAGTAAGGTGGCGTAATGCTGTCGCATTTAACGAAGATTGTGTTGACAGATAGGATTTTGTGAGGAAACGAGTCGAGAACGATACGGTTTATTGGTATCCTGAATAAAACCAACCTGCTTTCGGGAAATATATATATATATATATATATATATATATATATATATATATATATATACAGTCCTGGAAATGGAAAAAAGAACACATTGACACCGGTGTGTCAGACCCACCATACTTGCTCCGGACACTGCGAGAGGGCTGTACAAGCAATGATCACACGCACGCCACAGCGGACACACCAGGAACCGCGGTGTTGGCCGTCGAATGGCGCTAGCTGCGCAGCATTTGTGCACCGCCGCCGTCAGTGTCAGCCAGTTTGCCGTGGCATACGGAGCTCCATCGCAGTCTTTAACACTGGTAGCATGCCGCGACAGCGTGGACGTGAACCGTATGTGCAGTTGACGGACTTTGAGCGAGGGCGTATAGTGGGCATGCGGGAGGCCGGGTGGACGTACCGCCGAATTGCTCAACACGTGGGGCGTGAGCTCTCCACAGTACATCGATGTTGTCGCCAGTGGTCGGCGGAAGGTGCACGTGCCCGTCGACCTGGGACCGGACCGCAGCGACGCACGGATGCACGCCAAGACCGTAGGATCCTACGCAGTGCCGTAGGGGACCGCACCGCCACTTCCCAGCAAATTAGGGACACTGTTGCTCCTGGGGTATCGGCGAGGACCATTCGCAACCGTCTCCATGAAGCTGGGCTACGGTCCTGCACACCGTTAGGCCGTCTTCCGCTCACGCCCCAACATCGTGCAGCCCGCCTCCAGTGGTGTCGCGACAGGCGTGAATGGAGGGACGAATGGAGACGTGTCGTCTTCAGCGATGAGAGTCGCTTCTGCCTTGGTGCCAATCATAGTCGTATGCGTGTTTGGCGCCGTGCAGGTGAGCGCCACAATCAGGACTGCATACGACCGAGGCACACAGGGCCAACACCCGGCATCATGGTGTGGGGAGCGATCTCCTACACTGGCCGTACACCACTGGTGATCGTCGAGGGGACACTGAATAGTGCACGGTACATCCAAACCGTCATCGAACCCATCGTTCTACCATTCCTAGACCGGCAAGGGAACTTGCTATTCCAACAGGACAATGCACGTCCGCATGTATCCCGTGCCACCCAACGTGCTCTAGAAGGTGTAAGTCAACTACCCTGGCCAGCAAGATCTCCGGATCTGTCCCCCATTGAGCATGTTAGGGACTGGATGAAGCGTCGTCTCACGCGGTCTGCACGTCCAGCACGAACGCTGGTTCAACTGAGGCGCCAGGTGGAAATGGCATGGCAAGCTGTTCCACAGGACTACATCCAGCATCTCTACGATCGTCTCCATGGGAGAATAGCAGCCTGCATTGCTGCGAAAGGTGGATATACACTGTACTAGTGCCGACATTGTGCATGCTCTGTTGCCTGTGTGTATGTGCCTGTGGTTCTGTCAGTGTGATCATGTGATGTATCTGACCCCAGGAATGTGTCAATAAAGTTTCCCCTTCCTGGGGCAATGAATTCACGGTGTTCTTATTTCAATTTCCAGGAGTGTATATTGCATTGCTGGCCGGAGTGGCCTGCGGTTCTAGTCGCTACAGTCTGGAGCCGAGCGACCGCTACGGTCGCAGCTTCGAATCCTGCCTCGGGCATGGATGTGTGTGATGTCCTTAGGTTAGTTAGGTTTAATTAGTTCTAAGTTCTAGGCGACTGATGACCTCAGAAGTTAAGTCGCATAGTGCTCAGAGCCATTTGAACCAGCCATATGTTGCATTATTTATTGTACACCCCTGGTACAAGCACCATGCGTGTTCCGAAGCAAGTACAGTCAGCCTTAATGCCACAAGGACTTACAACTTAGGTACCACATTAAGCAGCTTACCAGAGTGTATAAGGCCTGAGAAGTTCAAGTTACCAGTTTTGTCGAGCAAAATAGTTTACAGTCTTGTTGCTAGCTACTCATGACAATTAGATTCGTCGGAATAAAGATGCCAACTAGCAATTACGTGACATAAGGACCACAGACGCCTTTATGATGCTATTAAGATAATCTTGGACGTTTTTTATCCAGCATCTCCACTAGGAGGCTTACCATTCGCTCGGCCTCAACTTTCATATTTGATTGCTATTTTCATACATGTTCCACGACTTCTTGTTCAAGGTGTAGCCTAAACGACCGAGCAGTGTCTGCTGATACTTTAACCAATAACACTCTCCGTTAAAAGAACTTTGGCCACTCATTTCAGAGTTCCCTAAGTTTTCAATGTTTGAGCCATATTGCAAACGTTTTTATGGGTAAGAATGAAAACGCAAATCGCTGTTACGGCTCGGCATCGGCTGTAGAATACTTCAGAACAAGTGAAAATTTGTGCCAGACCGAGACTGGAACCAAGCTTTTCCGCTTGTCGCGAGTGGTAACCCTGACCACTTCGGCTATCCGAGCAGGAGATGCTCAAATCTCCGTTTCTCCTGAGGTATTCGCTGCTGGAGGTGAGCTCAGATTTCTGAAGTGCTTAACACTAATGCTCACAACAAGCGAGAAATCTGGGTTCGAGTCCTGCTGAGGCACAAATTTTCGTTTGTTCTGAAATAGTGTACAGCTGATGCGGGACCATAATCACAGTTTGTGGGCTCATTGTTAACTGAAAATGGCTGTTGGTCGTCAACGTAGTGTTTCACACTGCGCTACAGTATTTACGAGTCTCTATCAAACAAAGCTGGATTGTTCATAAATACCTCCTAGGCTTCAGAAGAAGACTACGCAAAACTAAGAAAAAAATCATGCGGAAAAATGAGATATATCTGTGGATGAAGCGGCTCTCCTAGTTTTTAACTCACATTACAGGTGCTCGGTATGGGCACCATTTGTGAAGCTGCAAACGTCAGTATGTGCAAGTCTTTAGAAATCATTGAAGTCGTCCGGGAAGGCGCAACGAAACCAGCTCGCTTTGGAAATATGTTCATTGTGTTGCCTATCTGGAAATGCGAACTAATTCGATGCAGCAGTATGGAGCAGATGATTTGTTTACACGCCTTCGCCTATTATTCACATAGTGTTTTGCTGTCCTCTCCTGTCGGTAGTTTTAATAAGTCTTTGACCGCCATCACTGCCATCAAGTGTGTGGCCAAGGTGAATTAAGCCTGTAGTAGGGAAAAAATGCTTTAGGCATTGGTCAAGGTAGCAGGCTGAAATATGGGGGTGCTTGTAATAATTCCTTCTGGCCAAAAGTATGAAAAACTGTACCAAATGATTTAATATTTGTGGACAATAGTACCAAAGCAAATAAAAATAGGATAGTGCGTTGTAGTTCGAAGGCCACTACTTTTCAAGGTCCGATCTGTCACGAAATTAAAAACGAAGTGAAAACACGACTTTATGCAGATGTGCTTCTCTGTGTCTCTAGTGTGCCTATCGATCCGCGTCAGTCCGCACTTTTCAGTTCTGGCCGCACTTTGAGCAAGTAAAGATGCCTAGAAAAACAGCGCCTCTCTCCAAGAGTGAAGTGGGCGCTGTCATTCGGTTTCTGCATGTTGACTAGTTCCGCCTAATTTCATGCAGCCCACCTAACGCAACTATCATGCGTGACAGCAAAGCGGGGCAATAGTGTAGGGACTTTGAAGCAGGACGTACAGAGATTCGTCACGCAGGCCGTCAGGAAAGGAAGCGAGTTTTCTACGGGAAATATTTGATCATACGCCAGACTTTGCTCCCTTTGATTTGCATCTCTTTGGTCACATAAATCGCTGGTTATGAGGACAGCATTTTGGCAAAGAGAGCGAGCTGCAGATCAGATTAGAGAATTGGCAGAAGGCATATGTGTGGGTTGCCGCTGCGGTGAGGGTACTAGAAAGTTGCTACAATGCTGCAACAAATCTCTACGTTGAAGCCTCGACTGCTTAGAGAAGTAGCTGCAAGGTATAGCTAACTGTTGTAAATAAAACGTTTTTGATTTAGAAAGGTGTTCGCAGTTGCGAATATGAACCACCTGCATCTGTATAATGAAGTGACGTCACTGAAAATTTGTGCCGGACCGGAACTCGAACCCAGATTTGCCGCTTTATGCGATCACGGCTCACGGCCAGACCCAAACTTCCGTATGTTGTCGTACCCACACAATCCATTAATTTCGCTCCCGTACAAGGGAAACATTTTATTTCTATGTCGCTGGCCCGGTACCGGCTGATAAATACGAAATTGCGATGCTTGTGTTCTGAAGAAGTACGATCGTAGTTCCTCAAAATACAGGCACTGCGATTTCATACTTTTTATTTCCACTGTGAATTTTGTTCCGCGACCTGTTGGACCATGAAAAAGACGTTGAGCTCTTATGTTTGTATTAATTTATATACAAAACACCAGTGGTAGTTCTGTCTGTTGTCATGATACACAGCATTTCTCGTATCCGATCGAGTTATTTACATTTTTCGTTAGTAATATCAGCTTACACTAAGTAAAACAATGTGAAACCATATTATAAACATCAAAACCCTCACAATAATGTCCCTTCACATCGGCCGTAATATTTTATAACGAAATGAACAGCACAGTGCTACGACAATGAGCCGTTTTTTCTGTACTCTTTTGGCAGAGATATTGAACTATCACAACCAAAGCGTTTCCTCTCCTATAGCAGAGGTGCACAGACGTACCAACAGGATCATTTTTTTAAATTTTTTTTCTTTTTCTTTTATCTGCTGTCAATTACAAATGACATGCCACCTTATCACTAAGACAGGCCGTATTTCCAGAATATGAAATACTGCATATATAGTATGTGAAACTTATTGATACTTCTTTTTTGTAACAAGGATTAATAATATAGCAGCTGTAAATACTAATAGACATAAAAGTAGTTAAGAAATTAAAATCTTAAAATTAACGATAGAAGATAGGAATTTGGGAAGACAGAAAAGAGTTTATGAAATACTATAAATTTATCACGTTTTATAAATTCGAAAAAAAATCCTAAAATAAGAAGACTCTTACATTTAAGATAGAGAAATAAAAGATACTGAGAAAGGACGCTGACTCGTATTAGAGATCCCGCCACCTACCTACCTAGGACTCAGAAAATCATCGGTCATATTCTAGGTTGCGTACAAAATAATCTTTAATATTCATTTGATAAATTTAAGTGTACAGATGAGTATTTGAATTACACTTATATCACATTTATTACAGGTTATATGTGCTTTACACAGCGCATAATTGCTACACTATTCGTGCACCTTTGACTTTCTTATTTCTACATGTTGCGTGCATGGTGTTTGAGTCGTGTGTAAGTTAAAACCTTATCTATCCTTAATAACCAATTGTACCATTTTCATTACAGGTATTACTTTACCTAATCTTAATGAAAAATTTTGTCATTGAAATTACGCATATTACTCAAGACGTTTCTACATACATTAAAATATTTTATGACAGTTGTTCCATTTCTGTGTTCTTTGATTCAGTCTTATCTTACATGTAGGTCTTTTTATTAATCTCCCTGTTCGTACTGTTACAGCATCAGAGTCAGTTTCGGTTTTGTGTTTGTGTCTGTGTCATTCCAAGTAGCCGGTTCCCGTGTTTGTTTGCAGCCCTTCATCTACATCGTCTTGGATACTCAGAAAATCGCACTTAAGTGCTTGGCAGTGGGTTCATCGAATCACCTGCACGATAATTCTCTATTATTCCACTCTCAAACAGCGTGCGAAAAAAATGAACACCCATATCTCTCCGTGCGAGTTCTAATTTTCCTTATTTTATTATGATATTCGTTTCTCCCTAAGTAGGTCGTCTCCAACAAAATATTTTTGCATTCGGAGGAGAAAGTGATAACTGAAATTTCCGGAGAAGATTCCGTCGCAAAGAGAAACGCCTTTATTTTAATGATGTCCACCCCAAACAATGTATCATTTCAGTGATACTCTCTCCCATATTTCGCCATAATACAAAACGTGCTACTCTTCTTTGAACTTTCTCAAAGCGTTCCGTTAATCCTACTTGTAAGGACCCACACAGCATAGCAGTACTCCGAAAGACGACGGAGAAGCGTAGTGTACACAATGTCTTTAGAAGATCTGCCGAATCTTGTAAGTTTTCTGCACATAAATTACAGTCTTTGGTTAGCTTTCCCCATGACATTACCTATGTGTTCTTTCCAATTTGTTTGTAATTGTAACTCTTAGACATTTAGTTGAGTTTATGGCCTTTAGATTTGACTGATTTATCGTGTAACCTAGTTTAATGGATTCCTTTTAGCACTCACGTAGATGACTTCACACTTTTCATTACTTAGGATCAATAGCCAATTTTCACACCAAACAGATATCTTTTCTAAATCGCTTTGCAATTTGTTTTGAACGTCTGATAATTTTTACAGACGATAAACGACGGAATCACTGGAAGACAACTTAAGCTGGGTGCTCAGATTGTCTTCTGAATCGTTTATACAGACATGGAACAGCAGAAGGGCCTAAACACTACCTTTGCGAACGCCAGAAATCACTTCTGTTTCCCTTGATGACTTTCGTCAATTACACTACTGGCCATTAAAATTGCTACACCACGAAGATAACGTGCTACAGACGCGAAATTTAACCGACAGTAAAGAAGATGCTGTGATATCGAAATGATTAGCGTTTCAGAGCATTCACGCAAGGTCGGCGCCGGTCGCGACACCTACAACAAGCTGACATGAGGAAAGTTTCCAACTGATTTCTCATACACAAACAGCAGTTGCCTGGTGAAACGTTGTTGTGATTCCTCGTGTAAGGAGAAGAAATGCGTACCATCACGTATACCACTTTGATAAAAGTCGGATTGTAGCCTATCGCGATTGCGGTTTATCGTATCGCGACATTGCTGCTCGCGTTGGTCGAGATCTAATGACTGTCAGCAGAATATGGAATCAGTTGGTTCAAGAGGGTAATACGGAACGCCGTGCTGGATCCCAACGGCCTCGTATCACTAGCAGTCGAGATGACAGGCATATTATCCACGTGGCTGTAACGGATCGTGCAGCCACGTATCGATCTCTGAGTCAACAGATGGGGACGTTTGCAAGACATCAACCATCTGCACGAACAGCTTGACGACGTTTGCAGCAGCATGGACTATCAGCTCGGAGAACATGGCTGCGGTCACCCTTGACGCTGCATCACAGACAGGAGCGCCTGCGATGGTGTACCCAACGACGAACCTGGGCGCACGAATGGCAAAACTTCATTTTTTCGGATGAATCCAGGTTATGTTTACAGCATCATGATGGTCGCATCCGTGTTTGGCGACATCGCGCTGAACACACATTGGAAGCATGTATTCGTCATCGCCATACTGGTGTATCACCCGGCGTGATGGTCTTGGGGTGCCACTGGTTACACGTCTCGGTCACCTCTTGTTCGCATTGACGGCACTTTGAACAATGGACGTTACATTTCAGATGTGTTACGACCCGTGGCTCTACCCTTCATTCGATCCCTGCGAAACCCTACATTTCAGGAGGATAACGCACGACCGCATGTTGCAGGTCCTGTACAAGCCTTTCTGGATACAGAAAATGTTCGATTGCTGCCCTGGCCAGCTCGTTCTCCAGATCTCTCACCAATTGAAAACGCCTGGTCAATGGTGGCCGAGCAACTGGCTCGTCACAATACGCCAGTCACTACTCTTCGTGAACTGTGATATTGTGTTGAAGCGGCATAGCCAGCTGTACCTGTACACGCCTGCCAAGCTCTGTTTGACTCAATGCCGAGGCGTATCAAGGCCGTTGTTACGGCCAGAGGTGGTTCTGATACTGTTTTTTCAGGATCTATGCACCTAAATTGCTTGAAAATGTTAGTTCTAGTAAATACATTTGTGCAATGATTACCCGTTTATCATCTGCATTTCTTCTTGGTGTAGCAAGTTTAATGGCAAGTAGTGTACTACAAACCATGGCTTCTCTGACAGTAAACCACGAATTCAAACGCATAACTGAGACGATATTCCATAATCACACAATTTGTTTGCAAGCCGCTTGAGAAGTATTTATGTGATTGTTCTTGTTGTGTGCGACTTCGTACATTGTGATAGGGTGACCTAGAGAGTGGTGCAGCAACAGTCGGCGCAGAATAGCTGGATGGGAGCAAAAATGATTAGTGAACAAGTTAACACAGAAAACAGAAAATTTACTTAACATGTAATATTTCTCAAAACGTATGAAGGCTTATTATAAATGATACAACGAGAAACAGAGTTCAACCAGGATGTGGCTCTCTGAACAAAACCACAAACCGTGGTGTCAAAGCGAAATGCCTCCAAGTGCGAGTGGGCTAAGACGCTGCTGCCAGGCATCCAATATTGTGGTGGCAGAAGGCGCTCTTAATACAAAGCTGCTGGAGGAATGGCTCAGGGAGCATGCTACATTGTGTCCGCTGGATCCCGCTCAACCGCTGTATCGATACGTGATACCACATTTGTTTGTGTAATTCGTGTACGGTTATATCATTCAGTATGCACCAGTAGGGGGGCAAAGCTGGAGCTGGTGCATTTTGTTAGAGTGGGTTGTCTACATCAGGGGCAGGAATGCACTTAGGGGCAAGCCTATTGTACTCCTTTGATTAGTCCACTATTCAGCTGTCTAGAGGACAACAGTTAAGTCAGCTACATTCCTACATTCCAACAGGTCTCTGCATTTGGATGGCCCCTACAATTAATGGGAAACGTGAATCATTCCTGCCACAAGTCAGTGGCACTGTACGCCAAGTAAGCCTGTGAATCAAAAGGAAATGGGGTGGCATGGAAAAGCACTTAACAAAATAATAGTTTCAGTAGCTGTCAATCAAAGGAGAACAGTAGGTTAAGTACCTGTCAATCAAAGGAGACCAATAGGCTTGCCCTCGAGTGCATACCTTCCCCTGATGTAGGCAACCTGCACTAACGAAATGCAACAGCTCCTGCTTTGTCCTCTACTTGCACCAATGATCCATCTGTCACAGAATTTGTACTAAACTGTCATACTCAGCTTTTGGTCATACTTCTGTGAGTCTGTCACAATGACATGTTCAGCAGTTTCTTGCTCTCGCCAAGTGTAGGCCTGCATACATGTTCGATTGAGACCAAACTGATGGAGGCATTTTGGGTATGGACCATGGCATGTGAAGAAATGGACCATGCCATCTTGACAGGATGCCAGTGTTGTTTTATGACTCTACAAGTCTGTGCCTGCCAATGGCCATGCCGCAGTGGTACCAACGGTTCCTGTCAGATCAGTGAAGTTAAGCGCTGCCGGGCTGGGTTAGCACTTGGTTGGGTGACCATCCAGTCTGCCAAGCGCTCTTGGAAAGTGGGGTGTTGTAGTGTGCGTACTGTAAGACCTTCAGTACACACACCATCAGATTATTTGACTTGTCGCTCTAACAAAGTAGGTGAGTGTCAGCAATATGTCTCATGGTCTTATCGTGGCATGGTTATCTACTGCCGTTAGGTCAGACGATAGAAATGCCACTTGCACACTTAGGGTAGCAGATTGACGGTGGCCAACTTTAAACAGAACTTGATTAATTTTCACACACATTTATTAAAATAATAACAAGCATAAAAATTACTTAACTTGGTTCTGGATGCTATTTACAATTGACAATCTGAAGTTTCTTTGGAATTGGTACGTTAATCTTATTCTCACATATATCTCTGATACTTGACAAAATTGTCTATACATTTATCTTCATGGCTATGTACAGGAATATGGTAATCTTATTAGGTGCAGACTAATGCAGACTGGTACAGACTGGTGCAGACAAATGCAGACTGGTACAGACAGGTGCAGACAAATGCAGACTGACTAATCGGAGGTCTGTACACTCGTTATAATACCTTGTGTGTTCATGTATCACTGCGCGAGTGTGATCCATGAGAAGAAAAGGTTCTACATAAGCAGCAGTCTCATTGGCTGCGTTACATATTAATACGCAGTTCGGCGGAAGCAGAATTTGGTCCGTCTCTATGGCAGCGCCATCTCGTAGTGCGGAGACAGACGAGCACTACGCCTGCGCTGTTGTGCTTAGCAGGGCGTGCTCTAGTGGGAAAGTTGTGTACACACTGACTACGCGGAACTATGTACACAACATGTGTACTCTGCCCTTGTGAGGCAAGGTGAGGAGCTACTTGATTGAGAAGTAGTGGTTCCAGTCTGACATACAGCTGGGAGAGCTGTGTGCTGACCATATGCTGTTCCATATCCGCATCCAGTGGCACCTGTGGACTGAGGATGACACGGCGGTCGTTGGTCTGAAAGAAGTGTTCCGGCGGAGTTGTTTTATTTTTTTATTTTTTGTTTTGCTTTAGGCGGCCTGTCTCTGTGTCCCGTCAGATGGGAAAGGTGTAATCCATGCCAATGGATGCACGCACTGTCGCAGTTATCGTCCGGTACAAGAATAAAAGAGTGTGGGAAAGGTGAGGTGAATGCACGGGAGGCTGCTGAACTGAGGCTTTCAGCCGATAAGACGTTAATGCACAATAGAAATCGGCGATTAAACCGCACAGTGCGCGGCTCGAGCAGGAGGGAAGTGCAATGCGCGTTCAGCCTGGCGGCGCGCATTACGGGCGACATTCCGCCGACGCAAATTATGGATATCGGTCGGAGGAGCGGCTGGTCTGGGCCGGCCAGATATTAGCGGCGCATTCCTGCGCCCGCCGCCGGCCGCCGACCGCATACTTGCTGCCTGCCGGGCCCCGTTGCCCTGGCGGCGCGACACGCCCCCACCGCCGCCGCCGCCGCCGCCGCCTCGCCGGCACACTGCACAGTGTCGCCCCGAGTTCCGCGACGTCGTGTCGTGTCAGGCCAAGCCGTCGCGGCGCAACTACGCAAACAACGCGCGCCACGCGCTCCAGGCACGCCGCTACACGCGGTCCGGCTGCGCCGCTGATGCGAGTGGTCCGCGATTTGCTGGAGATTTCTTTCACCCGGCTATCGGAAACGGAACCTTGGCACCCGGACGAACAAAATAAAATGTACATGCTGACGTTTATACACTGCCGGAAAAAAGTAGTATACCTTGAAAGACGATTTTGATCCGATGACAATATATGCCACCTGGGAGACAGTAGGTGTACTGATAATGGTCTCAATGACATTTTTTTGACAACATGGTTGTGGAGATGAAGCAGTGATTAGTATGATTCATCAATTATTCAAAAACAGTCTTAATCGCATTTATTATTATTATTATACCGCCAACCTGTTATGTAGACAGGAGTGACACCACCAGCAGTCGACCAATGATGTAAACGCCCAGAAGATGACCCCTACGTCGGGTTGAAACAGGTTGGCGGTATAATAATAATAAATGCGATTAAGGCTGTTTTTGAATAATTGATCAATGACGTTTGCCAACAGATAGCTTAGCAGGATAGCTACCATAGCTCCATCTGTGACTACCCTTTAAAGGGAATGCTCACAACTAGAAGGCTCAGTTTAGCGCAAACGTGTATAGCAAGCAGGCAACCATGCTACAAAGACCTACTCATGCTTCCCACAGCCGCCGAGTATGAAAATGGTCGACTTATGGTCCTCTGGGTGGCGGGATGGTCCTTTTTGGAGAACTGCCACACAAGTTGGACGTACTGCGTCAATTGTGCAATGATGGTGCGTCTTAGACGAATGGACTCTATGGGCCAGCTCTCACCAGGTCTATGAAGTAAACACAAATGACGATAACTTACGTGCAGGTACAACTGGCTTTCATTGCTGAAGACTGCGGGGAGCCCTTCCATCTTGCAAGTGATCCTCTGACGGCCCCAGTCGAGCCGTGCACCATCAGTGCTCATGTAATCATCATCACACCTTAGACGAGATTCTGGACGTCCTTGCTGCATAGGCGCCTGTCAGTGTGGTCGTTATGTAAGGGTAGCAGTGCAGATCGTACAGCTATCACAGCACAGATAAGAGGGCTTGAGAGCCCAGACGTGTCAGTTCTTAGCAGTGGGACTACTGGCACGCACGCCTCTAGCCCATCTTCCACACACGCCACAGTATCGACGTGTACGGCTCAGCTGGTGCGTCAGTGTTCAAAAATGGTTCAAATGGCTCTGAGCACTATTGGACTTAACTTCTGAGGTCATCAGTCCCCTAGAACTTAGAACTATTTAAACCTTACTAACCTAAGGACATCACACACGTCTACGCCCGAGGCAGGATTCGAACCTGCGACCGTAGCGGTCGCGCGGTTCCAGACTGTAGCGCCTAGAACCGCTCGGCCACACCGGCCGGCGGTGCGTCAGAGCATCGCTTAGAAGATGGAATGACGCGCCATGATCTTCAGCGATGAAAGCAGATTGTGCCTGCACGCAACTGATAGTCATTTTCGCGTACGACGTAGACCTGGTGAGCGCTGTCTCGTGAAGTGGATTAACCCAAACCATCGTCCCCACCCCAGGTCTTATGGTCTGGGGTGCGATAAGCTACAACACTCGTTCACCTTTGGTGTTTCTGGAGAGGACGCTAACCAGCGCTCGGTACGATCAGAATGTTGTTATACGTGTTGTTTTGCCGTCCTTGCAACAGGAAGGTCATATGTTGTTCCAAAGAGATAATGCACGCTCACACGCTGCCCGATAACTCATGAAGAGGTCGAGCAGGTGTGGCATAACGTATCCCAAGACAGTATTCGCCATCTGTAGGATCTACTGGATGCTGGAGTCAGCACTTGTATTGCTGCCTGTGGAGAAAAAATCCACTTACTAAGATGCGTGTTTCACCATGGGTCAATATGTGCTACTTCAGAACCGCTTGTCGTGCAATAGTTCTGTAAATGTAATCATTTCATGTGCACTGTTGCAACGGAAAATCTTGCATGAATTGGAAACCTCTAAAAGGGTGTACTATTTTTTTCTAGCAGCATAATTTATCCTTTTATCCATATTAGTTCTGGGAGTGTGATGAAAAAATTCAAGCATTCTGAAGGGGAAGAGGAAACGAAATTAATCTTCGTGGGATGCGAGCTTACCTGTTGTTATTTTAGTGGTTATAAAATCGAGGCAAATTTGCAAAGAATTTGGCTGTATAGGCTCACTTATCACTATGCATTATGCATATAACGAAGACAAAGAAACATATAATATCTGATTACAAGTTCAGTGATGACTATATTTATCACGGTACATCGTCTAAGTATCTAGTGTAATACTGACGAGTGATATTGAAACAAGTCAGGTTGCTACGGTCGCATGTTCGACTCCTGCCTCAGACATGGAAGTGTGTGATGTCCTTAGTTTAGTTAGGATTAAGAGAGGCAGTTATGGGACTGATGACCTCAGATGTTAAGTCCCGTAGTGCTTAGAGCCATTTGAACAATTTTGAAACAAGTCATTCAATTAGTCTGTCGATAAACTGACCAACTGGCTTCATATTACGCTTCTTACACAACCCTGGTAGGGAGGGGATGGAAACAGTCATCGTAAATTACATAATCTCTGCGTAGTATACGAAAATGTGTTGAAAAATAATGCTTCCGAATTTATTATGTGGTAACTCATAAGGCTTTTTAAATAAAGCAAACGCTGTTAACATTTTGCATCTTTATTTTTCATGTCAACATATTTATTTGTTAACGTGTTCGCCCTGGGGACGAAGACGTTTCTCCCAGCAAGAGACCAATTTGTTGATGACGTCATTGTAGAAAGGTTTCGCTTTGTTGACGGAGCCACAACGTCACTTAGATAGCAGAGGTGCCTGCTTGCATCGCTTCATCACTATGTAAGTGAAGTCCTCGAAGGTGTTCCTTACGTTTTGGGGACAGATGAAAATCGGATGGGGCCAAGTATGTAGGTGAGGATAACAGTGAACCCAAGGCGTCGGACTGTTGCAGATGTCGCAGCATTTGTGAGTGTTCTCGCACTGTTAAGGTGAAAGAGTGGGTGCTCCGTGTGTGCACGAACTCTTCGAATTCGAAACTCGATTGCTGCACCGTCTCTCACGCATCGACATAATTACCTTACACACTGCCATGTTATACAGTACAATTCGGGGCCCTACACCGGCAGAGGACGCACATACGTAGACGTGAAGAATAAGGATGTAAAATATTCATAACATTTCATTTATTTAAAAATCTTGACGAGTATTCACATAAAAACTTCGGAGGCATTACTCTTAAGCACGCTCTCGTAGACGAATAACCTCGTACAACATTCCATTTTCTGTGTAGTTTGGATACATTTCTGTGAAACAATGGTTGAAAAATTGTAATCGTTCATAAAGTGAATAGTTTCTTGCTTTCTTGTTGTATTTTCGTACGGGCACGTCCTGACTGCATCGAGACGCTTTCTTTCTTTTCAAGCCAACCGAAAATAATTGCAGTGGTCCTCGTTGTCCTCTGTTCACAAAAGATTGCTTACGCGTGAAAGGTTCGAGGAGTGGTACCTTTATAAATATCACGACTTTTTATATGGTGAGTTTGCGCCACGACACGGAGAGACGCTACGGCGACTCATGCCTTTCTACACTCCTGGAAATGGAAAAAAGAACACATTGACACCGGTGTGTCAGACCCACCATACTTGCTCCGGACACTGCGAGAGGGCTGTACAAGCAATGATCACACGCACGGTACAGCGGACACACCAGGAACCGCGGTGTTGACCGTCGAATGGCGCTAGCTGCGCAGCATTTGTGCACCGCCGCCGTCAGTGTCAGCCAGTTTGCCGTGGCATACGGAGCTCCATCGCAGTCTTTAACGCTGGTAGCATGCCGCGACAGCGTGGACGTGAACCGTATGTGCAGTTGACGGACTTTGAGCGAGGGCGTATAGTGGGCATGCGGGAGGCCGGGTGGACGTACCGCCGAATTGCTCAACACGTGGGGCGTGAGGTCTCCACAGTACATCGATGTTGTCGCCAGTGGTCGGCGGAAGGCGCACGTGCCCGTCGACCTGGGACCGGACCGCAGCGACGCACGGATGCACGCCAAGACCGTAGGATCCTACGCAGTGCCGTAGGGGACCGCACCGTCACTTCCCAGCAAATTAGGGACACTGTTGCTCCTGGGGTATCGGCGAGGACCATTCGCAACCGTCTCCATGAAGCTGGGCTACGGTCCCGCACACCGTTAGGCCGTCTTCCGCTCACGCCCCAACATCGTGCAGCCCGCCTCCAGTGGTGTCGCGACAGGCGTGAATGGAGGGACGAATGGAGACGTGTCGTCTTCAGCGATGAGAGTCGCTTCTGCCTTGGTGCCAATGATGCTCGTATGCGTGTTTGGCGCCGTGCAGGTGAGCGCCACAATCAGGACTGCATACGACCGAGGCACACAGGGCCAACACCCGGCATCATGGTGTGGGGAGCGATCTCCTACACTGGCCGTACACCACTGGTGATCGTCGAGGGGACACTGAATAGTGCACGGTACATCCAAACCGTCATCGAACCCATCGTTCTACCATTCCTAGACCGGCAAGGGAACTTGCTGTTCCAACAGGACAATGCACGTCTGCATGTATCCCGTGCCACCCAACGTGCTCTAGAAGGTGTAAGTCAACTACCCTGGCCAGCAAGATCTCCGGATCTGTCCCCCATTAAGCATGTTTGGGACTGGATGAAGCGTCGTCTCACGCGGTCTGCACGTCCAGCACGAACGCTGGTCCAACTGAGCCGCCAGGTGGAAATGGCATGGCAAGCCGTTCCACAGGACTCCATCCAGCATCTCTACGATCGTCTCCATGGGAGAATAGCAGCCTGCATTGCTGCGAAAGGTGGATATGCACTGTACTAGTGCCGACATTGTGCATGCTCTGTTGCCTGTGTCTATGTGCCTGTGGTTCTGTCAGTGTGATCATGTGATGTATCTGACCCCAGGAATGTGTCAATAAAGTTTCCCCTTCCTGGGACAATGAATTCACGGTGTTCTTATTTCAATTTCCAGGAGTGTATTTTGTCTGCCCGCAGACAGTCAGTTACAAAATATCTAGGAGCTGTTTTCGTAATACAGCTGGCTCGCTTTGTGAAGCCCTAATCAGAGGGGCAAGGTGCGAGACTCTTGTTCTCTAGCCGGAACTATTCTTCCCGAGCTATTCCTCAGAATGTCATCCTGGTGACGACTGGACTCCAGCCATGCCTCCACATTCAACGACTGTGCGGTGAGATGTCGCTGGTGGTCGCATTTGTGTGCCCACAAAATAGTTATTGTCGCGACAGATTGGCGTCATACAGTTTGGTCATGGACGGAATAATCTAGTGGCCACTCGCTAAAGCTTGTGTGGAAAGGGACATCCCCTTCCTTTCGCCTCATTGGCCGACTAGTTGTTGAAAGACTGATTTGACGAAGCAGGCCACGCATCTTTATTAGGAGAAACTGAAATGTGAAACACGAAAAACTTAATGGTTCCTACTGGAACAGGAGAGTCTACAGTCGTGGTGGGTGGCCCCAGGTGGTACATCTGAGAGCAGGCTCCGACGGGTGCTGACGTTTCGCTACCGCACGACAGCGGGCGTTAAATTTGCTAACCAAGGTGCCCCTCAACAACCCGCTAGGCCCGAGCCAAGTTTTTCCAACCCTCACGGAATTCACTGAAGCACGTATTTCAGTTAGCTTCATTCCGTCATTTCAACTAGCTGCTTCTGTTTAACTCATGAGTGGACGGCAGATTAGTGATTGTTTATTCATTTCCGAGCGTATATACACTACTGGCCATTAAAATTGCTACACCAAGAAGAAATGCAGATGATAAACGGGTATTAAATGGACGAATATATTATACTAGAACTGACATGTGATTACATTTTCACGCAATTTGGGTGCATAGATCATGAGAAATCAGTACCCAGAACAACCACCTCTGGCCCTAATAACGGCCTTGATACGCGTGGGCATTGAGTCAAACAGAGCTTGGATGGCGTGTACAGGTACAGCTGCCCATGCAGCTTCAACACGATACCACAGTTCATCAAGAGAAGTGACTGGCGTATTGTGACGAGCCAGTTGCCCAGTCACCATTGACCAAACGTTTTCAATTGGTGAGAGATGTGGAGAATGTGCTAGCCAGGGTAGCAGTCGAACATTTTCTGTATCCAGAAAAGCCCGTACAGGACCTGAACATGCTGTCGTGCATTATCATGCTGAAATGTAGGGTTTCGAAAGGATCAAATAAAGGGTAGAGCCACCGGTCGTAACACATTTGAAATGTAACGTCCACTGTTCAAAGTGGCGTCAATGCGATCAAGAGGTGACCGAGGCGGGTGATACGCCAGTATAGCGATGACGAATACACGCTTCTAATATCCGTTCACCGTGATGTCGCCAAACACGGATGCAACCATCATGATGCTGTAAACAGAACCTGGATTCATCCGAAAAAATGACGTTTTGCCATTCGTGCACCCAGGTTCGTCGTTGGGTACACCATCGCAGGCGCTCCTGTCTGTGATGCAGCATCAAGGGTAACCGCAGGCATGGTCTCCGAGCTGATGGTCCATGCTCCTGCAAACGTCGTCGAACTGTTCGTGTAGATGGTTGTCTTGCAAACGTCCCCATCTGTTGACTCAGGGATCGAGACGTGGCTGCATTATCCGTTACAGCCATGTGGCTAAGATGCCTGTCATCTCGACTGCTAGTGATACGAGACCATTGGGATTCAGCACAGCGTTCCGTATTACCCTCCTTAACCCACAGATTCCATATTCTGCTAACAGTCATTGGATCTCGGCCAACGCGAGCAGCAATGTCGCGATACGATAAACCGCAACCGCGATAGGCTACAGTCCGACTTTTATCGAAGTCGGAAACGTGATGGTACGCATTTCTCCCCCTTACACGAGGCATTACAACAACGTTTCACCAGGCAACGCCGGTCAACTGCTGTTTGTGTATGAGCAATCAGTTGGAAACTTTCCTCAAGTCAGCACGTTGTAGGTGTCGCCACTGGCGCCGACCTTGAGTGAATACTCTGAAAAGCTAATCATTTGCATATCACAGCATCTTCTTCCAGTCGGTTAAATTTCGCGTCTGTAGCACGTCATCTTCGTGGTGTAGCAATTTTAATGGCCAGTATGTATTTATCTTTACTTTGTAACATTTTTTTTGTAACTGTATAAATTAATGGATTGTGTCAGTAATCAGTGTTTATGAAAATGTGATGTATATTCACTATAGTAAACACATTGACCATGTCATGGGAGTTCTTGTGTTATAAAGCACATAAAATATCTTTCGTTTAACACTAACATCGTCGGCGCGAGTGCGTGCAGACGTAGAGGAGAAGGCAGAGAAGTAGTTGTGAAGCATCTCTGGTGTGAAAGAGACGTGTATGTTGTCGCGCTAACGCCAGACTGTTTTGTGTCGAAAATGTTGTAATATGTGGCCTGTTTTTAGCCCCAGGATTAATAAAAACCAATTTTTCCTATCCGATTTAGTATGACTGTACCTTGGTGAACGGGCTTACATAATGAACAGTGCCAGAAATGTTGACTGCCGAGTTTGGGCAGTCATGTACAAGGAATAGTTCTTTCTTTGTTTCTTGGGGGCTTTGTCCCGCTTTCAACGCGGGGTCGGCAGTGTTACTATTGATTTGGCAGTGTTAGTTGAAGAGGATGGGCGGATGGTCTTCCTGCTGCCACCCCGAACCCCCCCCCAGGACGGAATTAGTGTACCCCAGCTGTCTGCGTCTACTGTAAACCATGGATGAGAGCGAACGTGTTCAAATGTCAGCGGGTCGTGTAACTGAGGCGGAACGTGGGGACCACCCAGTATTCACGTAGCAGGATGTGGAAAACCGCCAAAAAACCACATCCAGGATGGTCGGCATACCGGCCCTTGCCGTTAATCTGTCGGGCGGATTGGATCCGTGGCCGGCGCCGCTACCCGAGTGCAGAAAGCAGCGAATTAGCGCTCTCGGTTACCCTGGCGGGTGATGCACACTGAACAGTATGGGCGGTGCGATGTGCAACTCAAACCACGGCCGTCGTATTGCGATTCATCTGTCATTTGTAGCCAACCCTGTTTACGTAAAGACACTTACAGCGCTACCTACTGTAAAATTTTCATTATGTTTTGTTTGTTCCATGCCGTTTCGCCCAGTGTCATTAATAAGCTGTTCAACTCTGACGTCGTTCTGAACAGTGCTTCTCTTTCTAAGGAGTTCTGAAACTGGAAATTTGATTATGGACAACCCATATTAAGTATGTGGTACCAGTTAGATCCAACAGAAATAGCTGACAGTCATATACGGAATCCTTCTTCACTATGGCATCCGTAAAAAGTATCGGAGGCATCCATGTCACGTCCATCTAGTACATTCTATAATAGTAAGAAGTCTTCAATCTCAATCTAAACTTGTAACTGTAGCCCACTGCTGTTCGTCAGAGCATTTAACCAATGTACAACGCACACCATTTTAATTTACCCACCAGTTAAGACGAAATCCCTCTAGTACATTTGATCGGTAAATTTTTAAGGATCTCCATGGTCATATGTACTGTTTCAATAAATGAACGTCATCCAGCAATGTGTCATGATGTTAATGTTGGTACCTACGATCTTCCTAGAAAATGATTATCATTTCTCACGTATCTACTTTATCTCAACGAAGCAACGACCTAGGAAGGATAAGTGTAAGAAGTAAAACGTGGCTAAAATCATCCCACAAGACAATACAGGAATAGGTAGCTAAGGGAGGCCACACAAAATTCCAAGGTGTCCTATTAGATTTTTCTTTTTCATTTTTTGAGTCATCAGTCTTCTACTGGTTTGATGCGGCCCGCCACGAATTCCTTTCCTGTGCCAACCGTCTCAGAGTAGAATTTGCAACCTACGTCTTCAATTATTTTCTGTATGTATTCCAATCTCTGTCCTCCTCTACAGTTTTTGCTCTCTACAGCTCGCTCTAGTATCATGGAGGTCATTCCATGATGTCTTAACAGATGTCCTATCATCCTGCCCCTTCTTCTTGTCAGTGTTTTCCACACATTCTTTCCCTCTCCAATTCTACACAGAACCTCCTCATTCCTTACGTTATTAGTCCATCTAATTTTCAACATTCGTCTGTAGCACCACATCTAAAATGCTTCTGTTGTGCTCCAGTTTTCCCTCAGTCCTTGTTTCACTAAAACACAATGCTGTGCTCCAGACGTACGCTCTTAGAAATGTCTTCCTCAAATTAAGGCCTATGTCTGATACTGGTAGACGCCTCTTGGCCAGGAATGCCCTTTTTTCCATCGCTAGTCTGCTTTTGATATCCTCCTTGCTTCGTCTGCCATTGGTTATTTTACTGCCTAGGTAGCACAATTCCTTAACTTCATCTACAGTACTTCGTGACCATCAGTCCTGATGTTTTCTCGCTGTTCTCATTTCTGCTACTTCTCATCACTTTCGTATTTCTTTGATTTACTCTCAATCCTTGTTCTGAACTCATCAGACTGTTCATTCCCTTCATTAGATCCCGTAATTCTTCTTCACTTTGACTCAAGATAGCAATGTCATCAGCGAATCGTATCATTGATATCCTTTGACTTTGAATTTTGATTCCACTCCTGAACCTTTATTTCCATCACTGCTTCTTCGATGTACACATTGAACAGTAGGAGCGAAAGACTATATCCCTCCCCGTCGTACACTCTTTTCAACCCGAGCACTTCGTTCTTGATCGTCCACTCTTATTATTGCCTCTTGTACATAATGTACTCTCCCTACAGTTTACCCCTATTTTTCTCACACTTTGCACCATTTTACACTGTCGAACGCTTTTTCCAGGCCGACTAATCCTATGAACGTGTCGTGATTTTCCTTTATTCTTGCTTCCATTATCAACCGCAAGGTCAGAATTACTTCTCTGGTGCCTTTACCTATCTCAAAGACGAACTGATCGTCGTGTAACACATTCTCAATTTTCTTTCCCATTTTTATGTATACAATTCTTATAAGCAATTTGCATGCATGAGCTGTTAAGCTGATTGTGCGATAATTCTCGCACTTTTCAATTCTGGCCGTAATGGACCAACAGAGGCAGAAATTCTCGCACTTAGCTCTCGCAGTTTTCGGAATTGTGTGGATGATAGTTTTCAGAAAGTCTGGTGATATGTCTCCAGACTTGTTCACTCTACACACCAATGAGAGTAGCCGTTTTGTTGCCGCTTCCCCCAATGACTTTACAAATTCTGATGGAATATTATCTGTCCCTTTTGCCTTATTAACTAAAGTCCTCCAAAGCTCTTTTAAATTCTGATTCTAATAGAGGATCCCCTATCTCTTCTAAATCGGCTCTTGTTTCTTCTTCTATCACATCTGACAAATCTTCCCCCTCATGGAGGCTTTCAATTTATTTCTTCCACCTGCTTTCTCCTCTGCATTTAGCAGTGGAATTGCCGTTACCCTCTTCATGTTACCACTCTTGCTTTTACTTTCATGGAAGGTCGTTTTGACTTTACCATATGCTGAGTCGGTCCTTCGGTAATCATTCCTTTTTCGATTTTTTCAAATTTTTCACGCCGCCATTTCGTCTTAGCTTCCCTGCACTTACTATCTATTTCATTCCTTAGTGACTTGTATTTGTGTATTCCTGAGTTTTCCTGAACTTTTTGTTCTTCTTTCTTTCATTGATCAACTGAAGTATTTCCTCAGTTACTCATGGTTTCTTCGCAGTTATCTTCTTTGTACTTACATTTTTCTTACCAACCTCTGCGATCGCCCTTTTTAGAGATGTTCATTCCTCTTCAACGGTGCTGTCTATTGAGCAGTTCCTTATTGCTGTAACTGTAGCCTCATACAACTTCAAGCGTGTCCTTTCATCCGTATTCCACTACTTTGCGTATTGATTCTTCCTTACCAATCTCTTAAACATCAGTGTACTCTTCATCACTAGTACATTGTGATCTGAGTCTATATCTGCTCCAGGGTACGCCTTACAATCCAGTACATGATTTCAGGATCTCTGTCTGACCATGACGTAATCTAACTGAAATCTTACCATATCACCCGGCCTTTCCCAAGTATACCTCCTCGTTTTGTGGTTCTTGAACAGAGTATTCGCTATTACTAGCCGAAATTTATTACAGAATTCAATTAGTCTTTCTCCTCTCTCATTCCCTGTGCCGAGCCCATATGTAAGGGCCAGTATTCACGAATATGACAGGAAAGCTCATTCGAAGCAAAAGAGTTTATTAAACATGGTCTCTAAAACGCATATCTTACGAGCTGTGAGCACTTCTTCATTTCCGATCCTGTAAGATAAATCTCTTCTATTACAAGTTCTTTGCTTTCCATATTTTTGGAATCGTCTAGTAAACGGGCTATAAATTACCTTAAGAGCTACAAGCACTTTTTCAGCACAAGGGATGTTATTTCACAGTATTCAAGGTAAATAAGTACTCATAGCTCTTGAGGTATGCGTTTTAAGAGCCCATGTTTACTACACATTTTTGCCTCGACTGATCATTCCTGTTATATCCCTGAATAATGTTCGTTCCTCCTGTAGCGCCCTGTTTACGCAGAAGGCATAAATACATCGTGGTGTGGTTTTCGCTATTTATGGTAAGTGGAAAACAGCAATAATCCTTGCCTACGGCACTCAAGTAATTTTTAATTTTTATAGCAGCCGAATTATGAGTCTGACGATTTATAGAATAACTTACTTTTCTCTCTGTCTCTGAAAGAAGCGTTCGAGAGTAACCCTACGAGATAATAAGTAAGTGGCCTCTGATGGATGTACCATATCTGAAGAAACTTACGGACACTCTTTCTCGCCAAAATGATACCATAGTCAAAAGTGATGGGGTGTTACAAGATCTTAGCTTGTTGTCTGGTGTGCGTATAATAAATAGTACTTTCCGGCTTGCAATACATAGTCTTACGCAGAGTAGAAGTGTCTACTTACAGTGTTCAGTGCACTTATAATACTACACACAACTGAAAAATTTGATCTGTCCATGCGAACATTAAAAGTAATTATTTCCGCCAAATTATCTAAATAGGCACTTTTGTAACAGCGAACCACAGAGAATAATTTGAGTGTGCACAGTTTCTAAGATCAAGACAGCATGACAGAGAACTTCTCTGGCAACCTGATTCTGTCTGCACTCCCTGGCAGCCTCTGAAGCGTTCTTAAAATTACGTTATTCTTGCTCAAAAGCTTTGCTACTGGGAGCTCCTACCTTTTCGCTGTTCGCCCCAAGCCAATTATCTTTGCGGAAAAATAAGGATAAGAAGTGCCTCAACTTCCTCTGTTAGCTGTAAGAACGGAAAAAAAGAAAGCCAATAAATCTCCCTGCAAAAGCCAATTTATATACACGACTACAGTCAGTTTGTGAAGTTTGCAAAACAAGCGGGTCGGGAATGTAAATTATGAAATATAAATGCAGAAAAGCTATACAAGAAAGTTGCTAAGGCAATGAATTCTAAATAGCGTAAAGGAATTGCGAAATAAGGAAATGCAAATGAAAGATTGCGCAGTGAGATGAAGCCAAAGGTGTAGTTATACGAAGTATGAGAGAGATATATTTAAATTTAAGTGAACTTAAAAAGACGTGTAATAGCTAATTTCAAATATCTTCTGACATGTTTGGTTACGCCTGTTTCCGCTGATGACCTTTAACTACGTGATGACACAGATGAGCCAAATTATTTTTAGTAATTTTACAGATTTACATAAAAACTGCTGAGTTAAATCAACTTAAGCGTTTGTTATTTTAACTATCTAGGTTGAAACGATGAGTAAAAGGTATTTATTGTGCTCACTATGAACTGTGGTATGAATTCTAATACAGTTAATGCGTAGGCTGCCTTACTATGTCTGAAATGCTCAGTCAGGAGAAATACCGACATACATTACATTTAACTGACGTCACGATGTGAACCGGAAGAAAGTTTTTAAAAATATTTTAGATTTATTGTATTAATACATAATATTGTTTCTTCGAGAAAACCGTATTTTTAGCAACCAGAAACAATGAAGAGCGTCTGTAAAAAGAAAGTTTAGAAAATTCGCAAAGTGAAAGCAGAATCAGGCTCACATAAAAATTAACGTTAAAACGAAGTACTCAGTAAACGAAAAAATATTTCTTTGGTATTTTTTCATAACATTAATATAAATTATGAGCTATGTTTCAGATAAATAGGTACATAAAGATTTCTTTGTAATCGGAAATTTAAGGGAAATTCTCTTCGCATCATATTCAAAGACACAACAAATTACTGTGCTCAGTATGAAAATCATATCAGGTGCTACTTCTCCCCAATAAGGATTAGGCCTCCTTGACGTATTCCGGCTTCATAGGTTTTATTCCCATCTTTTCGTAGATCTTCCCACACTTCTTCCGCCGACTGGTTTGTGTCTACGAAGTGCGTTCAATAAGTACTGCAACACTTTTATCTCTTCCAATTTCTGTTCAAAAAATGTGAAATTTGTTGAGGGACATTGTGGCATATTCTCGCTTCAGACCCTATAGTTTCATGAAATTCCGTTAGGTGGCTGAACTAAATGTAGCCTTCAAAATGGCCTCTAACAGTGGGGTGTTCTAAGCAGAGAGCTGTCATTGAGATTTTCTGGCGGAAAACCAGAGCACCACAGATACGCGTAGGCGCTTGCATAATGTCCAAGGAGACCTGGAAGTCAACAAAAGCAGGGTGAATCGTTGGGCGAGGCGTTTCTCATCATCACACCAGTGTTGCGCAAGCCTGTACGCCCGGGAATAAACAGCAGTGATTCCTGCAACGTTTGAACTTGCAGATACTCTCATTCAAGGCGATCGACGGATCGCAACCTAACACTTTGCTGCCCAGATGGACGTCTATCGGTGATACCGACACATTCGTCCACCAGTTTGGGTACTCAAAGGTGTGTGCTCCCTAGGTTCCCTGTCGCCTGGCAGAAGATCGCTACGAAGGACCATCTGTGCGGAATTACTTGCGCGTTACAAGGCTGATAGTGATAATTTTTTGTCTATACAAATAAAAAAGTTTCTACTTCAGTCATTTGTTTATTTTGCCACTAAGCGTGTTAATGATTCGCACCATCATCTTCAGTTGGAGAAGTATTTATTTACATGGCTGGTGTTGGTGAAGAGTACAGACCTCGATCGCGCAGCCGCATATCATGGGCAGTGTAGGTTATTTGCACCTTTTGGCAATGGTAAAAATTGTTGATTTAGAAAAGGCACTTTAGACTTTCAAAAACATGAATTTCTGACAGTGAATTGTACGTACAGGAACAGTAGAGTTGTAGAAGCTCTGCACACTGTTGCTTGATGTATATCTTCTCCATTGCACCTTATATTTACACTTTCGCTTCAAAAACGTTACACACACTCATGCTCAGTTGGCTTGTTCATTACGTTGAACGCCCCTCGTGACAGCTCTGCGTCGACAACGTTTTCCACTAGCTGAAATAACACCCTACAAAGTTCCATAGTTCGTTGCCCAAGGTCAATTTTGGCATGTTGTTGATGCAAGAAATTTACTCCTAGGATAATGTCGTAGCCCTCGCTTACCCATGGTACTACCTCCAAGCATGCATCAAACTGGACTTTCCCTATTCGAAAGTCAACTCCCACTGACTCCAAAGGTGTGACCTCATTATCGCCCACTAGAAGCAATCTATAACTTGATGGTTCTAACTTCCTTCGTCCCAATAAACTCTTAGTAGCCGCTGACACTTGCGCCCCTGTGTCCAACAAAATCTTAAACCTTTTTGGTTTCTATGGATCCTACCACTGAACATTCCACGTATTTGTAGCACTGAAATTAAATGGGAGCTCCCTTAGGTGGGTCTTGAGCCCCCTCTGCCGTTTAACGATTGTCCACCTCTACTAACTCCACTTCTCCATCCTCTACACTGACGATTTCCAACCCTTCTTCTATTCCTCGGTGACTAGGTACATTGCCTCCGCACATGCCCCGTATTACCACAATCATAACATTTTATACCTGCTATAAACACTGTTTGTCTATCCCGTACCTCCATTGCCACGTCTATTTCCTCACATTGGATTGCCATTGAATGGCCGAATAAAAATCTTTCGGAGTCCCTTCACGCACTTTCTGCACCATATGCGCCGGTAACCCCTCAAAAATACGTCAAGTGCCCTTTGCTCGGCCTCCGGCAACAGAACACCATTCGGTTCATCCCTCTGACCCAACTCGTAAATATACTCGTTCATTTCACTTATTCTGTCCACAAATTTCTCTACTGTCTCCCCCTGTCTCATCGTCATTGTACTCAACCTCTCCCTAAATTACTGAGCGCTATTCTTTCTTGTACCTCTGTAAAAGCCCCTCCTTCAACTGCTTAAACTGTCCTGCCTTCCTTAATGCCTGAGAACACCTTACATATGTCTTCGCTTCACCTGTTAATCTAATATTGACTACATGTAACAACTGTTCATCTGACCAACCATTAACTACAGCGAAGTTTCCAAGTCTTCCACAAACAAACGCACATCCTCAGATGCCTTGCCAGAAAACGGAATAACCAAACTCGGGGTAGCTGGATCAATCTTCTGCTGTGGCACCCTAGGCAAGAACTGCTCAGATGTTGTTTCTCGCTCACTCCTAGATGTTAATTCACTTCTCAACTGCCTATTGTCCTCTGTCAATTGTGCTACCTTTTCCAACAACATCCGTACCACTTCTGGTCCCAACACACCTTGCATCCCTGACTCTGCCATTGTGTTGCTCTCATTCCCAGTTAGTCCCATTTCAACTGCATTTTGTGACTGTAATGCAGGTGGTGGGCTTGAACGTAGTACTGTACAGACGATCACACTTCTGACCCCAAATGTAGCCGTAACTGCCAAATGTAGATATGGTGTGCACTGGAGGAATGTTGGATGTGGACGGAAACTGTCAGGATGCGCCGTATTAAAACGTGGCTGTGATCAAGTGTTTTGTTATTCCCAGCTACAGTGTCTCATTCCTCTCTCTCTACATCACAGGTCCCACATTGCCGAGTACGCCACTTTCCTGTCTGTAAAACAGCTTGGCGTGAAAGGGCTACCTCAGCGACCCATGCAACGTACTGTGGCATGCCGGCCATGTACAGCCGCGGAGTTTTGATGACATCAGGATGCGCCGGTAACTGACTCAGCGGCCTTCATCCCCATTGCCTCAATGCTGCTCGCTGGGAGGTGCAGGGTGGCCTGCTGTGTGCTTCTTCACTGTCGTGGTAAAGTTTGTGGCGACAGCAAGCGCCTGTGATCTGACAACCAAATCTGCGGCCCTCGCCTCGGTATGCCTCCAGCGTGTGTTGGGAGCCAACAAGACTGCCCGCAGTAGTGAGCCATCGAGTGGTCCGCCGCTGACTGGCTATGGACCCTTCGTTGGCCTCAGAGGGCAGAGGGTCGAACCACTGGCCCACCGTGGACTGGAACGCTGGCGCCCCATCTGCTGCTGTGTGTAGCAGGTGGTGTGAAACGCCCTGCTGTCCAGGAGAGCTGCCACACTTTAATTCCCCCATTAGAAAACCGGCACCTATTTATACGTGGCTATGCACCTATCTTTTGCTAATGCCCTGCTCCAAGTCACGTATTCATAACACCTATTATGCACCAGTGGGCCTCTTCTGCCTGTAACCTGTGCCATCCAAACCGCTGTTTTCAGCGGTTCAATGGCCCTGTGGCTTCCATTCTTCTTCGGAACCGCTGGTCAGGGTAACTTACTGTCAACAGGCCCAGACCTGGCTGTAACTTGCGCAATCAGAAATATTGCACTGAATCTAACTTTCCTATCTTAAACAGTGGTGCCGCTACAGTACCGTGAATACCGGTAATGTGGTAAAACATCAAATCTCTGACATCGCTGTGGATGGAAAAAGATCCTGCAAGTACAGGACCAACGATGACTGCAGACAATCGTTCAACGTGACAGATGTGTAACTCTTTCGCAATTTGGTGCAGATTTCAATGCTGCGCTATGAACAAGTGTCAGCGTGCGAACCATTCAACGAAACATAATCGAAATGGGCTTTCGGAGCCGAAGGCCCATTCATGTAACCTTGGTGAGTGCACGACACAAAGCTATATGCCTCACCTGGGGCTGTCATCACGCACATTGAACTGTTGATGACTGGAAGCATATTGCCTGGTCGGACGAGTCTCGTTTCAAATTGCATCGAGTGGATAGACGCATGGGTATGTAGACAACCTCATGAATCCCTTGACCCTGCATGTCAGCGGACTCTGTAATGATATGGGGCGTGTGCAGTTGGAGTGATATGGGACCCATGATACGTCTAGATGCGACTCTAACAGGTGACACATACGTAAGCATCCTGTGTGATCACCTGCATCCATTCATGTCCATTGTGCACACCGATTGACTCGACCAATTCCAGCAGGACAATGCGACACCCTACACGTCCAGAAATGCTACAGAGTGGCTCCAGGAACACTCTGCTGAGATTAAACTCTTCCACTGGCCACCAGACTACCCAGACATGAACATTATAGAGCATATCTGGGATGAAACTTCCTGGCAGATTAAAACTGTGTGCCAGACCGAGAGTCGAACTCGTACCTTTGCCTTTCGTAGGCATGTGCTCTACAGCTGAGCTACCTAAGCACGACTCACAACCTGTCCTCACAGCTTCAATTCTGCCATTACCTCGCCTCCTATGTTCCAGACATCGCAGAAGCTCTTTTGCAAACCTTGCAGAAATAGCATTCCCGGAAGAAAGGATCTGGCTAAGCCATGTCTCCGCAATATCCTTCCTTCCAGGAGTGCTAGTTCTGCAAGGTTCGCAAAAGAGCTTCTGTGAAGTTTGGAAGGTAGGAGACGAGGCACTGCCAGAATTGAAGCTGTGAGGACGTGTCTACTGGGGCATTTCGCTTTAACAAGGGGAGGTATTGTACAACAAATACCTCCAGAGGAGATTTGTAGAAGTCTAGAGATGTGTATAAGCCACTGAATATCAAGTAGTCCCGTCAGCTGTCCAATATTTTCCAGGTAAACCGGACTCTTTCTACCAACCCATCTTCTGATTACAATTTTGCCTTCAGTAAGAAACTTTAAGAATCAATAATTTTCATTCCGGTCTTGTGTTCTAAAAACGAAGTGTTCATCCTTCTTAATTGTGCTGGAGTCCTCCCATTTTCTACTGACACACTTAAAGATTTCCTCAGTTCTCATTCTCCTCTGTGTGGTAAGTTTACGTCTCGTAAGAATTTATTTTGTTGGTAGTGTTTACTTTCAATGCCAACCTTCTCTACCATAAAAAACGTTCTGCCATTACTTCTGATATTTTTTGTACCTTGTGCCAGGCCTTCTCATTATTTCTCGTATTCTAGCCGTCTATAGTTTTTATTGTACCCAATATTTTTCTAACAACTCTTCTTTCAAATAGCTCTATTCTGTTCAGCTCATAAATCATCGTTTAGCATTCAGACGCATGTAAAATTTCTGGTATAGCCACAGTGGTACGGAGTTTTAGTTTTACATTTATATGTATGCATTTCTTGTTGTAGATATTTTTAGTGGAAGTGTATGCTCTTTCCGGTTTATTGACTTTTACATCTATTGCAAAATATTCTGATCGCTTTTGCAGTATGGTTCTCCAAGATTTTTAAATTTACTAACACACTCTATCTTGCCTAAATGCGTTCCTGTTTATTTTGATGCATTTTTCATATTTGTCATTTTTTTGTAAAAAAATCTGAAATTCTGTGATGATTTCTTCAGATTACCCTTTCCAGAAAAGATTTTTCTGAGCAATTTCTTCTGCCATGTTTTCTGAAAGTATTGCGAAATAATCAGTAAAAGCAAGGTAGTTTATTTCTGTTTAGATTTTTTCTCAGAATTATTGGTTAAATTTTGAGATATTTTGCTTCCAAATTCCACATATTTACTATTTATTCTAAAATACAGTTAAACAGGAAAGACCCGTTGTCTAAGATCAGTTTTTATTTCAAGTGTATGGGATATTTGTCCCAAAAATTTCTTTGTAGATACTGTATTGGAGTTCCACGAATTTTATTTGCTATTTTGAATTAACACTAAATTCGCTAATGGCTTCTTCTGTTGTCTCTCCTTCTACAGAATCAAATGGTATGTTCGAAATCGATAAATGTTACAGTCATAAGTTTACCTGTTATCGTTAAGAGGTGAATTCTTTAGTTAAAATCTGTTCTATTGAGAATTTTCCATCTAGGAAACCACTTGGCTGTCCTTCCAGTTATTTGTTTAACGTTTCTTCAACTCTGTTCAGGGGAATTTTGGACAATATTTTGTATTCCACTGACAGAAGCATCACTCCTCTGTAGTTGACGATTTTTGTTTGTCTCCCATTTTATGTAGTGGGTGGATTATTGATTTTTTTTCCCTCTCTCTCGAGTATTTTCTGTTTTATAAATGTTCTCAAAAAGCGTGTGTAAATGTCTTATAATCCTTCGTTCTGAGTGTTCCAATAATTCTACTGTAACTGACTCTTCATCATTTACTTTGTTATAGCGGCGTATCTGCCAGTAGCCGGGTACGTGCGGCTGACGAAACGTGGCGAGCGTTGTACCAGAATTTGACCAATGTCTCAAAGTGCCTGAATTGGCGTAGCAGGGTAAAGGTGTCGCAGTGGCCGCAGTTGTAGGTATGGAATCAGGAAGAGCTTGATAAGAGCTTGATTCAGTCTATGGACAGCCAACAATTAAGAGCCTTCACGAGAGCTGGTGCGCTGATGAGACAAGATCGGGATTTCACTAATGATCAGCGGTTTCTGAGGAGATACAGACATGGACTTCCAAATTACAGAAGGAGCAGTGACAGGTTGATTTAGTGACCCACAGTGCTCTCATGGGCACTCGGATTATGCACTTTGGTGTACAGTGAAGAGTACAGATTGTGCACCGAACGTGACGAATTAACACAAGTATTCCACATGGAAGGTCCATGTGTACAGTGCATTCTAAACAGGTTATTGTGTGCTAGTGCAATGGGTGTGCAGCTGTTTTCTCTAAGTAAACAACATATTGATCTCGTTGTTGTTACGCTGTGAGTATGACTAATCATGCACGTGCCATTGTGCAGAAAATTTTAATTGCGAAATTTGTGAACGTAGTATTTTGGTGAGTTGAAAGTAGCATAGGTTAGTGAGTAACTGTTGGCGAGCGGGTTAGTGAGGACCGCGTGCGGATCAAGGCCTATCCTGTCATTCGTCTTTGCCCGGTCCTTCTCGGAAGTACCCAGAAGAGCGCGACATTTCATTTATCTTTCTGGTGAGGCATTTTGCTGTCAGCACAACTCTCCGACTCCGGCAGAATCATGGTGTCAGCGCTGTTTAGACATCGCTATCCAGTACCTGCTTGCACAAAAAGGGGCAATCTAGCCATCTATCGTCACAATCCTTTAAAATGAATAGGAATGGCGGGAGGTATGACAATGTCTGGTGTAGATGTTGAATGCTAATACAAGAAACCTTTTTCTAAGCCAAAGGGCTGCCTTCTGGTTTTTTAATTCTTCTTGTGGTTACTGACACAGTATGTGTGTGGTTGTTGCTCACCCAGTTTTTATATTACTTGATGAAGTTTAATTTTAATTTTGTTATTGTGATGAAGGAATTTTACACCGTTATTGTCTTGCTTTTTGAGTAAGGCTTCAGTAACAATACTTGAAAGTAAGTCCAATTATATTACTACTTGTCAGTTGTCAAAAAGAAATCTTTTGTGTTTAGTAAAATCTTTTGTAAAATCGAGCAAACACCTGCACGACCCCCTACCTGAACTCCACTTCACCCAAATGCTACGCTACAATTGGTATCAGAGTGTTTTGGGAGTTGTGCCAGTGTGGTGCACATAGGTCCATAGAATTAGATTGCAGACTAGAGACTGTGTCTTGCTTTGCCATGTTCTATTCCAGGTATCGCTCCTAGAGACTTACTGAGCACGTCTTCGCGGAACAAAGAGAAGTGGTGGTGACGGTCTATGGGCAGGCACCTACAAGCATGGCGGTGGAATGATCCCAGCACCTTTGTCATTTCATGGACGACCCAAAGCAGTTGACAGTGGGAGAATGCAAGGACTCTGTGGGAGGTGATCTCGTCTGCTGGAAGTGTTGTTAGCTATTTTGAGGGGTGGGGTAGGGGAGGGGTGTACCACAGGGGAGAAGAATGTGGCAGTGGTGAATGTGGGGCATTGTCCGAGCTGGGGGCATGGGGGCAGTGGCTGATGTTGCTGAAGTGAGCTTCGAGGTGCACACAGTGAAGCAGAAGTGCCATGACAATAAGGAGATCCAGCAGGTGGGGTACATGCAGATGATGCAACATGGCAAGGCATTGACCTGACTTGTCTCTGTGAGTGTAGCAGATATTGCCATGGTTGAAGTTGCAGCTGCTGGGTGAGGACAAGTGGAGTCAATCTGTGGAGAGCCAACAACTAGAGCCTTGCCCAGAAGTTGAAATGTGTCTGCCAGTTTGTCTGGCTGACTTGTTTCGTGTGATACCAACTTTTGCCACTGTGATAGAAGGAATGAATATGGAATGTAAGAAAACAGGAATAACCACAGAAGTAGCTAGTATGTCTTGCGTCAAAGCTTCCGACTGTAATTTAATTGCTGTTTCTGGAAAAGGCGAGCCAGCCGCGGTGGCCGAGCAGTTCTAGGCGCTTCAGTCCGGAACCGCGCTGTTGCTACAGTCGCAGGTTCGAATCCTGCCTCGGGCATGGATGTGCGTGATGTCCTTAGGTTAGTTAGTTTTAAGTAGTTCTTAAGTCTAGGGGACTGATGACCTCAGATGTTAAGTCCCATAGTGCTCTGAGCCATTTGAGCTAGATTTGGAAAAGGCGAAGTGTTATTACTGTAGTAAATGAGTTTTAGCTTGATAGCTAAATCTATCTGGCAAACGTGATTCAGAAGTTTGAGAAGCCGCACATGGCATTAGATATTGGACTCCACAGGATTTGTAAATCAGCCGTAAGTTTGTGGGTGGTCTTCCCTTGTCTTCTTTCAGAAAAGGCGACTCGTTGGTTTTACTCACAGATTTGTGGGTGTGGGAACTTTGAAGAGACAATGACCACTAACGTCCCGGGTGGCTCGCTGTTAGGTAGCAAGATGTCAAGTTTGTTGGAAGTTGTTGGTTAAATTTGACAATTATTCAGACAAAGACACACCGTGAAAGAGCGGCGCCGAGGTGGCCATTTAATTGTAGCTTTTCTCCTATTCATTGAAGTGAGCAATGCAATGGTTGCCTTGCGAACCCGCTTCTAACGCCATGGAGAAGGCATACACGTCACACCGTGAAGACGACTGACACGCACTGGGACGCAACTCTCTTGTTTACAGAACGAGAGGACGGTGGAATCTCAGTTTCTGATTACAGGAACATCGGGACAGACTGGTGCCATGCCAACTGTTAACGATCTAGCTCTTTTTCTCTTCTTGCATGGGAACGTGAGTTGGTTGATTTGAAAATTTTCTTAGGAGCTGGTTTGGAAGAGTCGATCTCCCTTATGTTATTGGCTGATGACTAGTTACGCATTGTTATTGGTTTAGAAATGTTTAGATGAAAAGCTTAGGAGAGTACAAAAGCGAATTTCTTCAGCACTATGGCATCCGCGTTCAATTCCCGGAGGGGTCAGGGATTTTCACTGCCTCGTGATGACTGGGTGTTGTGTGATGTCCTTAGGTTAGTTAGGTTTAAGTAGTTCTGAATTCTAGGGGACTGATGACCATAGGTGTTAAGTCCCATAGTACTCAGAGCCACTATGGCATCAGACTCCGAGTGGTGTGGACATTTCATCTCGGATTTTGCTTTTAGACTCTAAGGACGTCTGTTTGTTTCAAGGACTGCCTTCCCCCATGGTCGATTCGGAAAGTGGCTAGGATATACACTGGTGGAAAAAAAATCGCAACACCAAGAAGTAGTTGTGCACATAAATAAAAGTAGGTAGACATCTTTCTACATCTGAAAGAAGATGTCTATTCAAATTACGCTCCAGTCACATACGAATGGAGTTAGTAGCACCACTGTGAGAATGCAAATCATGTTTGCTTTAAATACTTACTTTAACGGTCGTGATTGTTAGTTACCTTTGAGACTGGACGTGTTGAGTTGATGTTAGTCATTCTGGTGGTAACACCGGTTGTTAATGTAACAGCATTTCATATTTATAATCTCGCGCTTACCTTAACCTGTTATCTTACGATGTTGATCACTTAAATGTGTTACCTAGACATATGTATTACTGAAATTTCATTTCTCTACATAATTATTTTTTGGTGTCTGCAATTTTTTCCTACAGTGTATTTTCGAGTTTGCGTTATTAGCTTCATAAGACAGTTTCTTTAGTGCGGTCGATTAATTTATTCGATACCACATTAATGATTTCATTAGTTCTTTTATCTGATTCGCGAGTGGGCCTACCTTAGTGTATCGTTGTCTACCCATTTTTTGTAAGATGTTCAGCAGTACCAAGTGTGTACCATTAACTCCTTGCACGACTGATAAATACCCCATATAACATGTATAATGCTGCTGTTTCTCTTCCACTGGCGGATGTAAATTTCAACGGGATCCTTTTTTTCACTTTTGTGGCCCATTCAGTAGTGTTTAAAGCGTAATCAAGTAATTCTTCCACGTGTTTATTAAGGATTTGTCTGTCTCTGTCATCTGTAAATATGCTTTGGTTCTTTTACTGTTTGTGTGCTCAAGATAGCAATTTGGGAAAATGTGGACATGTTATACAGGGTGTTACAAAAAGGTACGGCCCAACTTTCAGGAAACATTCCTCACACACAAAGAAAGAAAATATGTTATGTGGACATGTGTCCGGAAACGCTTACTTTCCATGTTAGAGCTCATTTTATTACTTCTCTTCAAATCACGTTAATCATGGAATGGAAACACACAGCAACAGAACGTACCAGCGTGACTTCAAACACTTTGTTACAGGAAATGTTCAAAATGTCCTCCGTTAGCGAGGATACATGCATCCACCCTCCGTCTCATGGAATCCCTGATGCGCTGATGCAGCCCTGGAGAATGGCGTATTGTATCACAGCCGTCCACAATACGAGCACGAAGAGTCTCTACATTTGGTACCGGGGTTGCGTAGACAAGAGCTTTCAAATGCCCCCATAAATGAAAGTCGAGAGGGTTGAGGTCAGGAGAGCGTGGAGGACATGGAATTGGTCCGCCTCTACCAATCCATCGGTCACCGAGTCTGTTGTTGAGAAGCGTACGAACACTTCGACTGAAATGTGCAGGAGCTCCATCGTGCAAGAACCACATGTTGTGTCGTACTTGTAAAGGCACATGTTGTAGCAGCACAGGTATAGTATGCCGTATGAAATCATGATAACGTGCTCCATTGAGCGTAGGTGGAAGAACATGGGGCCCAATCAAGACATCACCAACAATGCCTGCCCAAACGTTCACAGAAAATCTGTGTTGATGACGTGATTGCATAATAGCGTGCGGATTCTCGTCGGCCCACACATGTTGATTGTGAAAATTTACAATTTGATCAGTACATACTGACGAAACTAAAATGAGCTGTAACATGGAAATTAAGCGTTTCCGGACACATGTCCACATAACATCTTTTCTTTATTTGTGTGTGAGGAATGTTTCCTGAAAGTTTGGCCGTACCTTTTTGTAAGACCCTGTATATATTCCACTGTTAGACAATCCGTCCCCCTGTAGTGCAACCCATGGTTCATTTACAAGGGTCTTCCTGCATTATCCATTATGCAAACTTTTTACGTGTCTGGGCACACTGCTGAGGTCATCGGTCCCTAGGCTTACACACTACTTAATCTAACTTAAACTACGAGGGTTATTCCAAAAGTAAGGTCCGGTTATAAAAAAAAAATCAAAACTAAAATGTTTTTTCAAAACAATTGCTTTATTTACATTCCTTACATCTTAATCTATTTTTCTACATAACTTCCATACTTATTTAAACATTTGTCACATCGTTCAGCAAGCTTTTGAATGCCCATGTTATAGAAATTGGCCGCCTGTGACGATAACCAGTCCTTAACTGCTTCTTTCACTTCATCATCTGTGTCGAAGCGCTTGCCGCCGAGAAACTCCTTTAAGTAACGGAACAGGTGGAAATCACTTGGCGCCAGGTCCGGACTGTAAGGAGGATGGTCCATCTGTTCCCATCCAAATTTCTTGATCAGAGCTTGCGTTTCATTTGCAGTGTGGGGTCTGGCATTGTCATGCAACAACAAGATTCCAGACGACAAAAGACCACGTCGCTTATTCTGGATTGCACGTCGAAGTTTAGTCAGGGTAGCGCAGTAGGCGGCTTTATTAATCGTTGTTCCTCTCTCCATAAAGTCGACTAACAATACTCCACGTCTATCCCAGAACACAGTCGCCATAACCTTACGTGTTGAGATTGTCTGCTTTGCCTTGACCTTGACTGGCGATGACGTGTGACGCCATTGCATTGACTGACGTTTAGACTCTGGAGTGATGTGAGAAACCCATGTCTCATCCCCTGTGACAACATTGTCTAAAAGACTGTCACCTTCCTTATGATATCGCTCCAAAAAATCAAGAGCAAAAGCCATTCTTTTCATTCGTTGGGGCTCAGTAAGCAGCCTGGGAACCCAACGGGCACACAATTTGTGAAACTTCAAATGTTCAGACACAATTCTGTACAAAGTTGTTCTACTCACATTCGGAAAATGCATGTCTACGTCTGTAATAGTGAATCGGCGATCTTCACGAATTTTTTTGTCAACCGCATTGACCAAATCGTCTGAAATCACTGATGGTCGGCCACACCGTGGTTCATCGTGCACATTATCCCGTCCTTCATTAAAAGCTCGCACCCACTTGCGCACTTTACTGTCGCTCATTATGTTAGGACCGTACACTTCAGTAATCTGCCGATGGATTTCCGCCGCTGAATTGTTTCTTGCAGACAAAAACCGTATCACTGCCCTTACTTCACAATCGGCGGGCTGATCAATTGTCTTAAACATTGTAAAGTGACACTGTGAACTACACTCAGCAACAGTAACAAAGCGAATGGCGGCGTTTGACGCGCAAGGCTTGCCGGGAGTCGGCGCGCATGCGTGTTTTGTCATTGGCGCCAAATTTCAATAGTTACGGCGAATCGGACCTTACTTTTGGAATAACCCTCGTAGCTTACGCCAAGGACACAGACACACACCCATGCCAGAGGGAGGACTAGAACCTCCGACGGGAGGAGCGGCGCGAACCGTGGCAAGGCTCCCAAGACCGCGGGCCTACACACGCGGCATTTCTTTGTTTAAAACAACCGGTTACGACAGGCTATTTTTTTCAGAAAACGTGTTTGTTTTAAGTTGGAGCCTCACGCCAATTTATTCTGTCGGTCGAGGTGCCCCGAAGCATTATTTCAAGCTTAGACTGTGCACAAATTATCACTTTCCGTCAGAAAGCGTTGTCAGAGAGGAAAGCAGCCCGCCGAACTGGTGTCCACCACAAAGACGCAACAGTCAACCGCTATCCAGAGACAGAATAATCAGTAAATCTGGCTCTTAGTAACCACCAGCTACTAGAAATCATGATTCCTAGGTAGCCAGAGGATAATGCAACAGAACTGCGTACCGTCATTTTCGAGGCAACTAGAAGAGCTGCATGTACTCACGATGAACTTGGTATCAGGTGACCAATGAGAACCCCGACCTCGGTAATGCACGAATATGGTGGATACAGGAACAACTGTAAAGGAACCTGGATGAATGACGTCGCCGGCGAATGTGGCCGAGCGGTTCTTGGCTCTTCAGTCCGGAACCGCGCTGCTGCTCCGGTCGCAGGTTCGAATCCTGCCTCGGGCATGGATGTGTATGATGTCCTTAGGTTAGTTAGGTTTAAGTAGTTCTAAGTCTAAGGGAATGATGACCTCAGATGTGAAGTCCCACAGTGCTTAGAGCCATTTGAACCATTTTTTTGAATGGCGTCGGGTTCTCTTCAGCGCCGAGTTCGGGAATCGGCTAACAACTGATTATCATCGTATAAGAACGTGGTGGTTGCCAGTTATCATTGCACGTCTTAGGCACGTAGTCCCAAAGGTTCAGGAGGGAGATGGATCAGTCATTAGTGGGTCAGTATTAGGTACACATGTCGGAAGTCTCTCTGCGTACTGAGATCAATTGGAGCGTTCTGCAGTTTTTCAATTGGAATCTTCAATGTATTGCCCACGCCTAAATCTTTTTAGTATTTCTGTGATCGGATTATCTTTCAAGAAGACAATGCACTGGCACACCCCACCAACCTTGCAAACACCTTCTGCCAGAAAGAATAACTCAACCACATGAAATGACCTACAGTTCCTCTGAGATCAACGCGACTGAATAATCTTGGGATTCGTAGAAACTCACAGTGTGTCTATGCACAAACCCTCCTTATACTCTCGATGATCTCATATGAGCTATTGTCGAAGAGTACGGCAGGTTTCAGCAACAAAATTTCCTTTACCTGATGAACAGTATGCCACGGAAGATCCAGTGCAGGGATCACTGGCTAATCAGCAATGTCTACGCCGACAGCACACAACACTGCGCCGGCCGGTGTGGCCAAGCGGTTAAAGGCGCTACAGTCTGGAACCGCGCGACCGCTACGGTCGCAGGTTCGAGTCCTGCCTCGGGCATGGATGTGTGTGACGTCCTTAGTTATGTTTAAGTAGTTCTAAGTTCTAGGGGACTGATGACCTCAGAAGTTAAGTCCCATAGTGCTCAGAGCCATTTGAACCATTTGAACCACAACACTGTAATCGTGCCGCTCCGAAATCAGCCGAGTGTAGTTAACAACAGACTGGTTGCTCTGCTCGCTGCAGAAGCTCCGTCACTCGCCGCTGGATATGCAGAGGTCACCGTTAAACGTAACACCGTCAGCGGGGTAGCTTTTATCCTTCCGCGCCTCTTCATATGCAGCAGCACGCAGAGCTTCGGACAGCAGAAGCGATGAACTTTGGAAGAATGTCATCGACGGTTCACCACAATCATCACATACTGGAAGCAACTGGTCAATGAACCGAGGACAGTATTAATTTAGACGAATAATTGCAAATACGTCACACTAAGCTAATTCTTTGTCTTTGACAGCTTGGGCTGATTGAAAATATTATGAAGAGAATTTTGTGAACTTTACCCAGGCAACAGTACAACTTTGTGGTGTGAAAGTCCACCTGGTATTTACCGCTGACAACTGTAGAAACAACAGTTACAATGCACTCGACGGAGCGACAAAACATGTAATGTTACCCAACAGCAGATTTTTATTTCACAGACGTGCACTTTGGAACAAACAATCCATATTTTGTTCATTCTTTTTTTCTGAAAAACATTACCACAAGGTGCGTCTAAAAAGTCCGGTGAATGATGTCGGAAAATAAAGTAAACAGGAGTAACAAACAAATACCTTTACTGGAGTTCAAAGAAATCACCATTAGTAAAAGATACTTCTGAAATGAGATGTAAAAGCCTTTGACTTTATAAGCAAAAAATTAATGACCAAAAAACTAGAAACCCTAGGAGATAACAATATATGGACACGAATCATAAGCGCAATACTGCGATGGAACAAAATAAGGATCTCAGACAACTTCTCCCTATCGGTGCCGATACGCCAGTCAAACGGAGAACTGCAGTGAGACCCACTGAGTCCTCTGTTATTTATCCTTGCAGCTGAAGAAATCGTAAGAATACCGCAAAGGGAGGAAGTAATCTCACATGCGTATGCAGACGATATTGTAATAGGCGCAAAGGACATTGCAAAGCTACAGGAGGCGATAAACAATATGGAAGAGTGGTGAGTCGAACATCACTTCGAAATAAATGCGTCGAAAACAGAAATGATGGTACTCAGAAATAAAGGAAGAGCACCTGTATCACCTAAGATGTTCATATTGTACCGAACTTCAAGTACCTAGGGATAACAATAGAAACAAGTGAAAAATGTTTCACAAAACTTGTAACAGAGAAAGCAATGGAAGCCGTGCGCCGCCTCTTACCAGGGAGCGTGGGTCCCTTGAAGAGGTGCCTAACTTTAAGCTTCAGATCAGAAGTTATTAGTTCAAAAAAATGGTTCAAATGGCTCTGAGCACTATGGGACTTAACATCTATGGTCATCAGTCCCCTAGAACTTAGAACTACTTAAACCTAACTAACCTAAGGACAGCACACAACACCCAGTCATCACGAGGCAGTTATTAGTGTAGTGGAGGTTGAGGTATAAGCTGTGTAGGTTGGTTGTACAAACAATTCACGCTGAGCCAATGCGACTTATACAATGATACGTGGTGTGGCAGTTAGCACCTTCCGGCCCCGCCAGCAACACAGCCTGAACGGTGGTTTTCCCCTATCTACCATAGGTATCCGTCGGGTTGGGCTCAAAAGAGAGGGACCACAATTAAGATCCTTCCATCCAGACTGTGCGCTGCCTCTTAACGGAAGGCGTAGGTCCCTTGAAGAGGTACCTAGCTTTAATCTCTTATTAGATATAGCGGACACCCAACAGCAGGTAGCCACTGGTGCTTCGAGCGATTCCACAAGAAGCGTTTGCTGACAGTTCCAAAAAGCTTTAGAACCATGGTTGCCAGTTCAGAAAATAGAAAATCCGGACTGGACGTTATATTTTGTCGGACACTTACCTCTAAAAGCCGGACTAACCCTTAACTTCCCAGGTGCGGTCTCACAGACACCTTAGCTGTTATTGTTACTCTGTTGCTAATGCATAGGGGTGGGATAGGAGATTACAGTGTTATCTAGTTGTTCTTTCCCGAAGATGCAGTGACTTTCTTTACCAGTAGCCACTTTAACGTGACGTGAACCTGTACTGTTACTGCTTCCTTCGTGCTAGCGGTCTCTGAGACCGCATCTGGGACTTTGCATTACGGATTCAGAAGCCAAGTCTTCATCTGCTGTTCATGTTATGCACCCAGACTTTGAGGATATTGTTTTAAAGTGGTTAGAGGACATTTTAGCGTCCTGGATAGTGAAAACAGACTTTGTTTTGCCACCTGCGAAATCCTTTAATTATACAAGTGATCAAAGTTATGAAGACAGAATTACTGAGATCGAACCTTTAGTTAAAGGTTGTGCTACAAATATAATTAGTCGAAACAAATATCACTGGACATCGAAGCCTCTTCCAACGATGGCCAGCGGCGATATTTTTCCACATGTTAGACATAAATAGGGTGAATATGTTTGTCCTTCACATTTCCCACAAGAAAGGTACTCAGGTCAGCCGCTGTAATTGTTTGAAGAAGCTTGCAAAGTCGCTGGTGACACTACAGATAAAAAGCAAGTCAACGACTATCATATAGCCTGTGAACTTCGTGTGTCCATTCACCGTGTATTAGGTGTAGCAGAACATAGAGCAGAAGTCGTTGTAGAAAGACTGGAAAAACGCACAACATGCTCGATCAGTGACCCAAGAAAGAAGAGAAAGGCGTCTTATATTTGTTATTGCTGCATGAAGTCAATCTAGCTTGCTAAAAACCTGAAAATTGCTGGCGTAAATTTCACTTCTTGAAAATGTTTTGTGGGAGATTTTTATGTTTTTATTATTGTATGTCTAATAAAAATACAGCAAAAAGTAAAATTCAGAGTCCATGGTATTTGAGTTTTCATAACATTAACAGTATCATGTAATCTTATGTTCGCTTTGTGCAGTTTTTTGTTTAAATCTTTTTTTCCGGCAAAATAAACTTTAAAATATATTTGAATATATTTTAATGTGGTTGCAATGCTTCCTTTTACATTAAAAACTGAACTGTTTCACTGAAACTGCTGAATGACATATTTATGGCTATCTAAGCATAGCTGTCTCCCAGACATCACCTGAGACAGTGTGCGACAAAAAAAAAAAAAAAACTGGGAAGCTAAGGGTTAAATTGGGTTAAAATGAAACAGGTGGCTATTTTCGATCGTTTATTAATAAGCAATTACAGTCAGTTGTTTTGCGAGATCAACTTTAAACATGATTAAGCTAAAAACTCAAACAGTCTTTTACAATGAAGCGCCAAAGAGACGGGTATAGGCATGCGTATTCAAATAGAGAGATATGTAAACACTCTCAATACGGCACTGCAGTCGGCAAGTCTCTGCAAGTGTCTGACCCAGTTGTTAGATCGTTTACTGCTGCTACAATGGCAGGTTATCAAGTTTTAAGTGAGTTTGGGCGTGGCGTTATAGTCAGCGCACGAGAGATGGGAGAAAACATCTCCGAAGTAGCGATGAAGTGGGGATTTTCCCTTACGACAATTTCACGAATGTACCGTTAATATCAGGAATTCGGTAAAACATCAAATCTCCGACATCGCTGTGGCCAGAAAACGATCCTGCAATTACGGGACCAACAACGACTGAAGAGAATCCTTCAACGCAACAGAAGTGCAACCCTTCCGCAAATAGCTGCAGATTTGAATGCTGGGCCATCAACAAGTGTCAACGTGCGAACCATTCAACGAAATATCGTCGATGTGGGGTTTCGGAGCGGAAGCCCCATTCGTGTACACTTGATGATCGCACGACACAAGTCTTTACGCCTCGCCTGGGCAGGTCAACACCGACATTGGACTGTTGAGTGGTAAACTGGTCGGACGAGTCTCGTTTCAGATTGTATCGATTGGATGGACGTGTACGAGTATGGATACAACCTCATGAATCCATAGACCCTACATGTCAGCAGGGGAATGCTCACGGTCGTGGAGGCTCTGTAATGATGTGGCCCGTGTACAGGGGGAGTGATATGACACCCCTGATAGGTCTAGATATGACTGTGACAGGTGACACGTACGTAAGCACACACACTTGCATCCATTCATGTCCATTGTGCATTCCAACGAACTTGGGAAATTCCAGAAGGACAACGCGACACCGGATACGTCCAAAATTGCTACTGAGTGGCTCCAGGAATCTTCTGAATTTCAACACTTCCGCTGCCAGGAAGCTCACCAGACAAGAACATTATTGAGCATATTTTGGATGACTTGGAAAGTGCTATTCAGAAGAGATCTCCACCCCCTCGTACTCTTACGGATTTGTGGACAGTCCTGGATTCATAGTGTCAGTTCCCTCCAGCACTACTTCAGACATTACTCGAGTCGATGGCACGTCGTGTTGCGGCAATTCTGTGTGCTTGCGAGGGCCCTAAACGACATTAGGCTGGTGTACCAGTTTCTATGGCTCTTCAGTGTAATATGGCAGCTATGACAGTAATTAAGTGCTCAGTCTGGTTAACTGCCCGTTATGCCTACGAAGAAAAACGCAGAACACAGATATAAGAATAGCACTGATTGGTATATGTATGTACAGGGTGGTCCATTAATAGTGACCGGGCCAAATATCTCCCGAAATAAGCATCAAACGAAAAACTACAAAGAACGAAACTTGTCTAGCTTGAAGGGGGAAACCAGATGCCGCTATGGTTGGCCCGCTAGATGGCGCTGCCATAGGTCAAACGCATATCAACTGCTTTTTTTAAAAAAAAATAGGAACCCCCATTTGTTATTACATATTCGTGTAGTACGTAAAGAAATATGAATGTTTAGTTGAACCACTTTTTTCGCTTTGTGATAGATAGCGCTGTAATAGTCACAAACGTATAAGTACGTGGTATCAAGTAACATTCCGCCAGTGCGGACGGTATTTGCTTCGTGATACATTACCCGTGTTAAAATGGACAGTTTACCAATTTGCGGAAACGGACGTTATCTTGTTGATGTATGGCTATTGTGATCAAAATGCCCAACGTGCGTGTGCTATGTATGCTGCTCGGTATCCTGGGCGACATCATCCAACGGTCCGGACTGTTCACCGGATGGTTACGTTATTTAAGGACACAGCTGCTGTCGTGGCTAATCCACATATAAGTAGCAGACAAATTGCGAGAGAATCGGGAATCTCAAAAACGTCGGCGCTGAGAATGCTACATCAACATCGATTGCACCCGTACCATATTTCTATGCACCAGGAATTGCATGGCGATGACTTTGAACGTCGTGTACAGTTCTGCCACTGGGCACAAGAGAAATTACGGGACGATGACAGATTTTTTTCACGCATTCTATTTAGCGACGAAGCGTCATTCACCAACAGGGGTAACGTAAACCGGCACAATATGCACTATTGGGCAACGTAAAATCCACGATGGCTGCGACAAGTGGAACTTCAGCGACCTTCGAGGGTTAATGTATGGTGCGGCATTATGGGAGGAAGGATAATTGGACCCCATTTTATCGATGGCAATCTAAATGGTTCAATGTATGCTGATTTCCTTCGTAATGATCTACCGATGTTACTACAAGATGTTTCACTGCATGACAGAACGGTGATATACTTCCAACATGTCCGGCAGATAGATCGCGTGCGGTTGAAGCGGTGTTGAATAGCATATTTCATGACAGGTGGATTGGTCGTCGAAGCACCATGGCCCGCACGTTGACCGGGTCTGACGTCCCCGGATTTCTTTCTGTGGGGAAAGTTGAAGGATATTTGCTATCGTGATCCACTGACAACGCCTGACAACATGCGTCAGCGCATTGTCAATGCATGTGCGAACATTACGGAAGGCAAACTACTACCTGTTGAGAGGAATGTCGTTACACGTATTACCAAATGCATTGAGGTTGATGGACATCATTTTGAGTATTTATTGCATGATGTGGTATTTACAAGTAATCACGCTGTAACAAAAAAAAAAAAAAGCTTCAAATGGCTCTGAGCACTGGGACTTAACTTCTAAGGTCATCAGTCCCCTAGAACTTAGAACTACTTAAACCTAACTAACCTAAGGAGATCATAGACATCCATGCCCGAGGCAGGATTCGAACCTCCGACCGTAGCGGTCTCGCGGTTCCAGACTGTAGCGCCTAGAACCGCTCGACCACCGCGGCCGGCACGCTGTAACAGCATGCGTTCTCAGAAATAATAAGTTCACAAAGGTACATGTACCACATTGGAACAATCGAAATAAAATATTCAAACGTACCTACGTTCTGTATTTTAATTTAAAAAACCTACCTGTTACCAACTGTTCGACTAAAATTGTGAGCCATATGTTTGTGACTATTACAGCGCCATCTATCACAAAGTGAAAAAAGTGGTCCAACTAAAACATTCACATTTCTTTACGTACTACACGAATACGTAATAAAAATGGGGGTTCCTATTTAAAAAAAAAAACGCAGTTGTTATCCGTTTGACCTATGGCAGCGCCATCTAGCGGGCCAACCATAGCGCCATCTGGTTTCCCCCTTCAAGCTAGCCAAGTTTCGTTCTTTGTAGTTTTTTCGTTTGACGCTGGTTTCGTGAGATATTTGGCCTAGTCACGATCAATGGACCACCCTGTATACTTACGTTATATCTCTTCATCCTATTTCTGATTATTCTTCGTACTCACGTCATGTTTCGAACGTGCTTTAGTTGTACGCACTCTACTTCATCGCTAAAATGCCCAGCAAAACCAGGATAGTAGTTGTATTACATTTGGTGTGGGCTGACTGTAAAAAGTCGGCCGTGCCGGCTGCAGGCGGCCTCTGGCAACCCTGTTTACTGTCGATATCGGAACTGGGTATTTTGAAGGCCGGTACAAGTATTTTGCTTGTAACTCTTGTAGGCTGCATTTTCTCAGGTCTAACACACAAAAAACTGTTGTTTATGTTATTCTGTCGAATATCAAGCGTAATGTCCTAAATATTCAGGTATCCTAATGCTTGTGTAGTTATCAGTGAGCTCATTAAGTGCTTCCTTGTAGTATTTGCTCTCTGAAACTCAGCGACATGACTCTTCTGCTGCCCCATGTCCCGCTGCCAAGTTCGGCGCAGTCTGTAACTCCTGAAGAAATTAGACTTCTCGCTATAGAACATTCGGAAGTTGTCTATGCAATGACACCACTCGAGGTCGGAATTTGGTATTGTTATCTGCCCAAGGAAATCCTCAAAAAGAAGAGAACATTTTCGCGGTGAACAAAATTTCTCTCAGGAAAGTAGTAATCGTGCGCAGGCTAGTCGATTTTCTACCACATTCCGTGCGTCCGAACGTCTATTCCGATATGTAACACGTCGGAATTCTTACTCACAGTGTCACTTGAATAGAACATCGCCGGCCGCTGTGGCAGAGGGGTTCTAGGCGCTTCAGTCTGGAACCGCGCGACCGCTACGATCGCAGTTCGAATCCTGCCTCGAGCATGGATGTGTGTGATGTCCTCAGGTTAGTTAGGTTTAAGTAGTTCTATGGGTTGATGGCCTCAGATGTTAAGACTTATAGTGCTCAGAGCCACTTGAACCAATGGAACATCATAATTACCTTTTCAAATAAAACAATGATGTATTTTTTCCAAACTCTCCTCATACAGTAGTAATTAGTATTCGCATTTAACTTATTTCGACTTTTTCCTTTCATTAATTTTCAGAATTTCAGAAAATCACAACGTGGCCGACTTCCAACAACAGATTCAATTAGCGTCGTACAGAACTCAGTACACGTCCATCTTTTCGAATAATTAGCACCAGAGTGAATTACTTCATTTCCTTCAGAGTTATTTTGTCAAGTCCAGTGAGAAGCGCTGCGTGCCATAGAGCGCATGGCGTCTTCTCTTGAAATCACAATCAGAGATCATCCAGTTTCTAACAATCTTAGGCGAAAGCCATTGCTGCTTGATGCACCTCACTGAAAAAAAAAAAAAAAAACAAAAACAAAAACGCTTAGCTGCGATGTTACAGAGACCATTCATCTGGACTTCTGAGACACACCTCCTAGAATTCATTAAGCTTCTTGTTTCATTCCGTGCATCACAATCCACACATTCGCACCTCACAGAAACAGCTCTCTTAGATGCGATGTTTTAGAGAAACTTCACTGAACTTTAGCTGCGATGCTACAGGGATCGTTCATACGAATTTCTGAGACACACCTCGTAGAATTTCTTAAGTTTTTTGTTTCATTCCATTCATCACAACGCACACATTCGCACCTCACAAATGAAGGAAACTGTTCACTTATGTACGATGTTATAAAAAACGTTCACCGAACTTATGAGACGCACCTTGTAGATTCCATAACGCTTGTTGTTTCATTCCCTGTTCCCCATGAAGATAAACGCACACATGCTCCACAATGTGCATGCTGTTTCTCTCCTCCCCATGAATCTAAAACTAAAAATGCTCGATTATATGCAGGCGGTGAAAAGCGTTTTGAATCTATGTTTGGTTATTCGCTGAATATGTCAAAAACGACAGGAATACGCCGTATGTGCTGCCTACAGCAGGTCGAAAGTCTTCATTTACCGTGAAACCGTTACGCCATACAGATGACAAGCGACTGAGGGGGAAGCCAGCTTGGCAGCTACGTGACGGACGGTCTCGCTAATGAGATTCTCGGCTCGTACGCAGCTGTGAATTCCCGCTCTCTTTGCGGCTGGTTTTTCCCGCCGCGCCGGCCCGTCGTCTAGCCTACAGTGTTTACTTGTACCGGCCGCCACCTGCCTCTGTGATGTCGCCGCGCTGCAGCCAGGGAGGTCCGAGGCGGACTTTCTCACAGGAAGCTCGCAGTTGCCTTGCTGGTTGGCAGAAGAAGGACAAGACGTTTCGCAACTGCAAGGCTACAGATTCTAGGGATTACAGACACGGAGCCAGGAGACGGGGAGGCTTCGATGACTAGCACCATACACGCTACGAATCAGGTTTTAATTTACCACTTCAAATCTGAGCTCTCGAAGATGACTACAGTCTTCTTCATCAGAAGACTCTGCCGGGAGAAAAACAGGATTCCTTAATAGGTAAGGGGGTGGGATTCGCGTGCGGAAATTCTGGGAAATCTCCATCACTGGGCCGCATTTACGGGGCGGAAGGGGAATGGAACCACACCCTAAATGATCTACTCCGTTTAGAATTATGTTGTTTCTTTAAAGACGTTCTGTGCCAAATGCTCGTCTCCAGGCAACGCTGAGTGGTCTGGCTATAGGTCATGGGTTCTAGTTCCGGTCCGGCAAGCAATCTCCGAGGAAGTTAACGGATTAGCAGACGCTCCGCTGCAAAGTGAAAAATTCTGGAAACATCCCCCAGGCTGTGGCTAACCTTCCTTTTTTCCAGGCGTGTTAGTCCAGGAAATTTTGTAGGAGAACTTCAGTGAAGTTTGGAAGATAGGAGATGAGGTACTGGAAGCAGAGCTGTGGGTTTGAGTCTCGCTCAGGCATGCAGTTATAACCGCCAGCAGGATTTATATCGCTTCACATTCCGCTGCAGAGTGAAAAATTCATTCTGGAAACTCCGTCTTTGCTAAAATTATTGGGCATATGCGAATTCTATAGAAAATTGATGATACTACAAGAGAAAGCTCACGCAGCACGTTTCGTGTAAACCAATCGCACTTAAATGTTAACTGTTTGTGAGAACATCGTTTTATGCCTCGTAAAAGACGGGGCAATATATACCAACACAAGTCAAAAATCGACTCCGTGAGGATCGTGGTCAGTTCAGACTGTGGCTTATTGCAATCAATGTTTCACTTTGCAGCGGAGTGTGTGCTGATATGAAACTTCCTGGCAGACTGGAACTGTGTGCTCGACTCCGGATTTTTGCCTTCCAGGACAAGGATTTGCCGACTGAGCTATCCAGCCACAACTCACGATCCCTACTTACAGTTCTGTTTCCGCCAGTACATCTCCTAACATAGAGCGCTTGCCCGCAAAAGGAAAAAAATCCCTTGCTGGAGTCTCGGTCCGGCACACAGCTTTGATCTGCCAGGCGGTTTCACATCAGCTGTGGCATACTGTTCCACGACAATGCTGCTCTCTTTTGGGCAAGATCTCTCGACCGTCAATCGAATATGGACTCGGTAGTTCTATAAGAGCCATACTTAATGCCATGTATGTTGTCTACGGTCCCATGTGACTAGCGTGCTTGAACATCGTATGACTCGTTTGGCTGAGCGAGATCGTACAGACACGTCGCATACGTTGAAACAATAACTGTTGTTTTGCAGCAAGACGGGTATCCACAAGGAAAATATTACGACGTCAGAAGCACCAGGGACTCCTAGGGAAGCGAACACTGTTGCCGTTGCCTTGTAGTGTTAACAGAGACAGGTGCGTCATCAAACGGTGTGCGCAATAACATTTTACACACGAGTCGCGTCTTCAGACGAGTCCCGGTTCTGCGAGTAGCGTCACAATGGATGTTTAGGCGTGTGTAAGCACCGAGGAGAACCAACATTGCTGGATTGCTTCGTAATCATTTTATCGGCCAAGCACCTGGTGTAATGACGTAGGGTACCACTGCAGATACAATATGGCCATCTTTGGTTCTTGTAGCCCTTGTAGCCAACAGAGGTTACATGTCTGACGTGTTAATGCCGGTAGCTGTGCCTGTCTTCGAGGTTTCTGCAAATTATCTTTTAACAAGACCACGTAAGACCACATGTTGACCACGCTGTCTTGATGAAATTAATGCAGAGCGTTTTTGACTGTTGCCCTATCCCACTTTCTCCATACCGCTCGTCCAATGAGCACGTACACTGAGGTAACAAAAGTCATGAGATAGCGCTATGCACATATAGAGATGGCAGTTGTATCGCGTACACAACGTACAAAAGGGCACTGCATTGGAGGAGCTGTCATTTCAACGTAGCACTGCATTGGAGGAGCTGTCATTTCAACTTACGTGACTGGTGTGAAAAGTTACCGACGTGATTATGGCCACACAACGGGATATAACGCACTTCCAACGGGGAGTGGTAGTTGAAGCTGGATACAAGAGACTTTCCTTTTCATAAATTGTTAGGGAATTCGGTATTCCTAGATCGACAGTATTCCTAGATCTTCAGTCCTACGACTGAGCCGAGAGTACGAAATTTCGGGCATTACCTCTCAGCATGGAGGACGCAGTGGCCGACGGCCTTCGCTAAACGACCGGGAGTAGCGGCGTCTGCTTAGAGTTGCCAGTGGTAACAGACAAGCAACACTGCGTGAAATAACCGGTGAAATAAATGTGGGACGTACGACAAATGCATCCGCTAGGACAGTGCGGCGAAATTTGGCGTTAATGAGCTATGGTGGCAGACGACCCACGCAAGTGCCTTTCCTAACAGCACGACATCTCCTGCAGTGCCTCTCCTGGCCTCTTGACCATAACGATTGGACCCTAGCTCACTGGAAAACAGTGGCCTGGTCGGATGAGTCCCTTTTTCAGTTGGTAATAGCTTATGGTAGCTTTCGTGTGTGGTGCATATCCCACAAAGCCATGGTCCCAAGGTACTGTGCAAGGCGCAGTTGCTCCGTAATGGTGTGAGCTGTGTTTACGTGGAGTGGAACCCCTCTGATCAAAATAAATTAATCATTGACTGGAAATGATTACGTTCGACTACTTGGAGTCTATTTGTAGCCGTTCGTCGACTGCACAGACCCAAACAATGACGGAATTTCTATAGCCATGTTTCCGGTCTGAAGAAGTTTCTGGACAATTGGAGCGAATGATTTTTCCACCCAAATCGCCAGACATGAGCCTCATCAAACATCTATGGGCGAGTTCAGTTCGAACACAAAATCCTGCACCGAAACACAATCGCAATTATGGGCGTGTATGGAGACAGCATGGCCAATATTTGTGCACTGGACTTACAAAGATTTGTTGAGCCCATGCCACATTGGGTGGCTGCACTGCACGGGGAAAAGGAGGTCCGACACAATATTATGATGTATCCCAAGACTTTTGCATATCCCCGTGTGACAGGAATCGTCGGCCTTTCGGGGCATATTTTAAGGGACCGAAGACGTGGTAATGGCATGGGGAGAGATCAGGACTGTGAGGCAGACGCTCGACTGTCTCCTACTTAAGTTGGTGTAACTTGTGCGTCACGGCATTGGCGATTTGGGGAATGGTACCTGTTGATGGTGCAGCATTGAAATCTCCAGCAATTTGCGGAAGGGTTGCACTTCTGTCACGTTGGACTATTCTCTTCAGTCGTCGTTGGTCCCGTTCTCGCAGGATACTTTTCTGGCAGCAGCGATGTCAAGAGATACGATGTTTTACCGGATGTCTGATATTCACGGTACACTCGTGACATGGTCGTAAGCGAAAATCCCCACTTCATCGCTACCTTGGAACTGCTGTTCCCCATCGCTCGTGTGCCGACTATAGCCCCTACCCCTTCAAATGCACTTAAATCTTGATAACCTGCCATTGTAGCAGCAGTAACCGATCTAACAACTGTGCCAGACCCTTGGTGTTTTACATAGGCGTTACCGACCGCAGCGTCGTATTCTGCCTGTTTACATATCCGTGTATTTGAATACGCATGCCTATAACACTTTCTTTGGCTCTTCAGTGTATGTAGCAGTTGGTCATGATGTTTGTGTGATAGGTGTGGAACGGATGTCGATGGTGGCTGACTCATGTCAGTTCCTTGTACGACTCCGAGCTAACGTGCGGATCAACGGCATCAGCAAGAACATTAATTTAACCCTCTTCTGTAGTCACTTGTTCCCTTCTGTTACGTTTTCTAGGTGTTACACTACGACTTTCACGTAAACGGTTGAAGCGGTTGATAAATAATTGCCGATATGGTTGACGTCTGTTGGGATATCTTGCCGCATACAGCGTACAACAAAGAACTGCTTTCTTCCTATACTCTCCATACACCATAAACATGTCGGTTTTTTCTGCATTGATAAATCCCATCGTCCACTCACGACCAACGGCTTGGACTGTCACACACTAACTGACTATTAAGTCGCATTTCGCTCAAGGAATACGCAAACAGATTGTAAGCAAACATAATAAAATCGCACCTAGCAGCTACTCAGGTTGAATGGCACAAACAAGTGTCGGTGCGGAAAACTTTGCACAATGCGATATCTCGTAAAAGTTTCGCACTACACTCCCTAAACAAACACCACTGACATTATAATTTCCTCTAATCAACGTTTGTTATGTCAATAGGCATTGTTCCATTAAATATTTGCACAAAAAATACAAATTCTAAGTATTATAACAGTCTGTTTATTTGCTAACAATACGAGCCCCTGACTACCAATCAGTTCTGTGAAAACCGCACATGAACAGCACTTTTCATTTGCGCAATATTTGTGGTGCGTATTTTAATATTTTAGATAATTTATCCTGTATATCCACGTTGGAGCCCCGCTGCGTTGCGTATACGCTGCAGCAACGCCCTAAAACGGAAAGTTTTTGATCGTCCCTTATGTTAATGACTAACAATAGATTATTGTTATTTCTTTATAAGTGTAATTGAAATGACCAAACCTATTTAGTATCTTTTTTTCGTCCCATATGAACAGATAATATTTTATTTTGTTTGACGATAAATTTCTAGATTCTTTCTCATAAGTTTATCTTGGAAAGAACAGTGTCTAATTTAGAGGAATTACTTATTAGCTGCTGCCATAAATTGCAAAATATAAGACTATATACGGATTGTTCTTTTAGTTTCAGCACGTTTAAGGCTAATTTCGCAAAAACTGACTCCAATTGATTATTAATGATCGACTGAAAATACCTAACTCGCTATTTAATTTAAAACGGGTAGTCCGATTTTAGGGCAAATTGTCCAGCTATAAGTCCTCGTCCGGCTTTTCCATTTTTGAACCTGGAGATCCCAGGCACGCCACCACTCGTCAGCCACTGCGGAGTAACGAAATTTGTCAGAGAGGAAGCAGCCTTGAATGACGTCATCCTAGCTAAGTTCGACTCGATGACCAATCGGATTAGAACTATTGTTGCAGCCAGACGTGGGAGTTCTGTGCATTAAATTTCGCACTGGGTTCACTCCCTGATCACTTGCAGTTTAACACTAGAAAGACCTGGTATTATGGTCTACGTAGAAGGATCGTCCCATTGTTTTGACGGGTGCAATTTTGCCTTTTTAAGGATAATAAACGAATGTACTTCATATTATTTAAACACTTTAGCAGGGCATAGTTTTACTTTTTTATGAAGAATTACATGGTACAATGAAAATTTTTTACCCAATCATCAAACTAAAGGTATATGACAACAAAAGGTGAAGTGGATAACATGTCTTTTAAAGTAAAATTTTGAATAGTACAAAATATAGTACACAAAACATTTCTAATCCTGATTTCGTTCACTCAAAACTTCCTGCTCCACGATGACAACAGTATATATTCTGCGATGCCTAAGCATGATCTATGAACAAACTTGCTGTACTTCGTCCATAAATGCTTTCTCCTGTTCTTCCTTCTACATCCTCCAGTTTCACAAGTCTTTCTTATTTTCCTGTGTTGCGGTACCGTATTAGGAAGAGTATTTTGTACCATTGTGAACTTACATGCTGAAGTCAACTCTTCTGTCAACTTGAATAAAAACTGATATGTGCTTACTTTTTCGCCTGTTAGTTCCTCATGGCATACCCAAGCATTAATAGCTGAAAAAGTCCAGTTCATTGAAAAAAACATGCAGGAGGCATTTGTGAAATCGATACTTCAGAGTGTAAAGTGGAGCCGGTTGGTCGATAACGCCGTACTTCGCGTTATTGTAGTACACCACTGATTCTGGTAGCTTTTCAGGATGTCGTTCATTGATGGTAACTGTGTTGTGTTGAATTCAAAATAAGCATATTTTTGTTACTAGAGTCGTGTCGCATGACTTATAAAGTATAGTTGTATGCAAAGGCATCAGCGTCACCAGCAGTAAATGATTGGGGGAGGAGAGGGGGGGGGCGAAGTGGAAGAGAGGGACTTTAGTAGATAGGGTATAGGTCACCTCAGAGCCTAAACGGAAGGAAAAATTATGTATATAGAACATAGTAGGTTATATGCCATATATAGATCAGTTTAAAAAAACAGTTAATAAATGTTCGTAAACTAGATCTTCCACTAAATTGTAGTGGTAAATATCATAAATTGGAATACATTTTGTAATAAATATTTACTTCCATCATTTGTTTTCATTTAAAAAAAAGACAATATTGATGAATTGCCTTAAAATCTCTTCGTAGCAGTTCCTCTTGAACACTCGTTAACTATAATGTTAGCCGGCCGGAGTGGCCGTGCGGTTCTAGGCGCTACAATCAAGAGCCGCGTGACGCTACGGTCCCAGGTTCGAATCCTGCCTCGGGCATGGATGTGTGTGATGTTCTTAGGTTAGTTAGGTTTAAGTAGTTCTAAGTTCTAGGGGACTGATGACCACAGCAGTTAAGTTCCATAGTGCTCAGAGCCATTTGAACTATAATGTTATTACTGTACCAACACCGTACTGCAAGCGATTGTCGCTTGGTGTTCGATTGTGAGCCGTCTGCCTCCTAGCCACCCCTCCTACAAACTTACAGCAAAACTATGCAGATTCGTCCATTTCTATCCCGCTCATTTATCACTCGTAGTCGCAGAAACACAGTTCATTAAAACTTGGAATATTGTCTTTTTAGTGAATAATGTAAGTGGCTTTGCTTTACTGGTGCATTAGTAAATCCTGAAAAGCGTTAATTGTTACTGTACAAGAGCCTTTGGTATGTCCAATTAGTTAAGCTTGGATATATTTTCAACGGAGTAACGTTTTGTCAACAAAGACTCCAAAAACTGAAACTACTTTTCAAAAAATATTATTGGGGGGGGGGGGGGGGGAGGAAATTGGGTGATGTCCACCCCTCCCCTGTCACCTCTCTGCCCCCTCCCAGTGGTGACACCCATGTCCAAAGGTGCTACAGTTGGTGCTGACTGAGAAATTTTCCTTCTAGATTTCTTCACCGTGCCTACCATGCTCGTAATCACGTTTCAAACATTCTGCCTCGCAAATGGCTATGAAAAAACTGTCACTTGTAATATTTCTGCCTGCGGATACAAAAGGCTAATGAGAAGCTTGCAAGGGGAACACCTGTGGGGCGCAGCTCATTTGTGCCTAGGTAAAGAAAACCATTCACCACATACCTAGTATTTGTATCAACGACAATCCGAAACTTTATTTCAAATTTGTATTGTTTATTGTTCGCGTACCGAACGGAACAGCATCTAGTCCTGCATGGAAAAAGTTGTCATCCACAGTGATATTTTCACTTCTCCTTCTAGCAGGAGTTTATTGTGCGACTTTTCAGGAAGGTCCTAAATGTTTAATTTTTTGCAGACGCGTACTTAGCAAATATATATTAAAATTCATAGAAAATGACAACTGTAGAATAAACCATTTGCAAGAAATAAGTCTACCAAAACAGAGTACCCGTCATTTTGACGGGTGCAGTCCTTCTAGTGCTAAATCAAATATTCTCCTTTCTGTTATACTGTACATGTATAGTGAGTAAAATTTCGTTAGTTGCTGTCGGTCCTGGTGTTTGAATTAAAAGAGACAGCAGTGTCGATTCCTCAGCATATTATTCTTGTCATCAATTTAAATGCATGAGCCGTTAAGCTGATTTTTCGGTAGTTCTCGCATTTTACTGCCCTTGCTATCTTCGTGTTTGTGTAGATACTATTATCCGGAAATCTGAGAGTATGTCTCCAGACTCATAGATTCCTTAAACGAACTTGAATAGTCGTTTCGTTGTGTCTTCCCACAATGAGCTTAGAAGTTTCGAAAAATTACGGCCTTTACATCAAAAAAGCGTATGATAATTTCATCGTCTACTCACAGGAGTATACAATGAGGGGAAACATTAATTTTATTCCACGTTGTGATTAGTTCCTTATCGGTTATGGTGCCGCGTCTGCAACAATACAAGTTTAATAGAGCTTCTTAATTAGGTAGCCGCTAAGAATGGACTCCCTATTGAGGATTGGTTACTAATTAAAAATTAAACAGTAGGCCCAGTACCTGCAAGGAGAATTGTTTCTCTTGATTTGCTAAGCGTCTTAGCTCCACGACGGCTCTTAGCAGGTGCTTCAACAACCAGATGCCTAATTTCCCCGCATAATGCTATTAAAATACCTCCTTCAGCTTCTTTGCTTCTAAAGAGCTCTTATTACACCAATTAGGCAACAGAAACACTTACTTATGGAAAATATTTAGCTCTCCAAGTCTGAAGAGGTCTCCGTGCAGTGGAGTAATCCGCTTAGAAAGATTTGAGGCCATGAAACTTGTTAATGAAGATAAAACGTAGCGTGGCGGAGCTGAAAGTGGAAATGCTACTTAGCATCGCTAAAGAAGACGAAGGATCTCATTAATTATTTCGTGGTAACGCACCAGTTTTGTGGGTCACATTTCTTAACAAGGAACATATCGAAGGTGACGAAATTGTGTATGATATAGCGTCATCAAAAAATTTCACAAATATATAATGTGGCCTTGATCGACAAACCCTGCTAGCGCTGTTTACCTGTGATATCTCTCAAATCACGTACGCGAAGGAATGGTTTCCGAGTTTTTGAATTTACTTAATTGTCGACTTCTATCATTGTTTGGAAGGCAGATGGAACCTAGCACTGAATAAAATTAATATCGAGAGCCCCGAAGGAAGAGCGAAAGAATGAGACAACATACCATACAAATAGTTGACTGTCGATATGACTGTGCTCCGGAAAGTATCACAGAAGGGCATGCGTGAATAAACGTAGGGAAAAACACATCCTGATGTTCAGCTATGATTCCGATGTTATAGGACGCTGCGTTTCTGTTTTTCGTTTTTTCGTTAGCGGCACCATTTTACATTTCCAGTCTTTGCATCACTTGGAAATCATATTCATTTCTCCTGAAAACTTGTGCAGCTGCCTCGAAATAGTACGTAATTATAGATAACTACATAATTTGTAAAAACTCTGAGGTTGATATAAATATAATACATAAAGATATTAATACAGATCACAAACAGCAAGGGTCCTAACACACTTCCCTCTGCTGAGCACGCTTCAGGTTGCTAACAAAAATCAACTTATAAATAGTTCATTAAAGCGTTTTGGGCGTGACCTATCATCATAACATGAGAAACAAACTTAATACAATCATGTGAAGTGTAACTCAAGAAATATTAACGCCCATTGTAGAACTACCACTTCACACGATAATTTGTATCATATTTATTGTTGATAGTGCGATGATGTACTATTCCCGAAACCTGTCAATAAAGTTTTTATAGCAAGAGGATTATCGTTATATAGCGACATGAAGCAGTCTTAATGACGACCTCAGTTAATCCTGTAATGTTTTCCAGATTTCTGGGAAAATTGTGTGACTAGTTAAACTAAATTAAGCACTCCCCTTTGGCATCCATTTCTACATCTATCGGCGACCCTCTGTCCAAGGTAACATGTTGCATCCTTCGTACCGCGATATCCCCAATCCAGTCCATTTTGAAACGTTCCTTCTGCCCCCTCCTCAGTAACAACAAGGCGTTATTCTGTGTCCCAGTCACGATGTGTGGCACTCGAGATAGATTAAGCCATGTATTGCTCCGTAAAAAACAAAATTCGTATGGCATGACTGGCTAGAAGTTCCTCAAGAGGGATGCTGATCCACCTACTTTGCAAGTTCTTCCAATTGGACGCTACTTCGGCCATCTGCGTGTCCCAAATCACCCCAGTAATGCAACTGGGGAAACAGGAGGACCTACAGAGTAACATGGAATGCCAATCAGGTGTCGTCCCTGTGTCTAAATTTTAACGAAAAAGTAATAAAGTAGCCCGCGTGGCGACGTGCTGGACACTTTACACTGAGGTGCAATAGTCATGGCACAGCTATATGCACTTATACAGATAGATGTCTATAGCATCACGTATACAAGCTATAAAAGGCACTGCATAGCCGAAATGTACTCAGGTGATCATGTGAGAAGGTTTCCGAGGCGGTTATGGCCGCACGTCGGGAACTAAAAAACTTGCACGCGTAAATCGATAGGGAATACAATATTCGGAGATTCAAAGTGTCAAGAATGTTCCGAGAATACAAAATTTCTAGTATTACCTCTGAGCACGGACAAGAACACCGGTGTTTGCGTTAAGTTGTCGATGCTAACAGACATGCAGCGCTCGGTGAAATAACTGCAGAAATCCACGAGGAACAGTGCGGCGCCGGCCGGGGTGGCCGAGCGGTTCTAGGCCCTACAGTCTGGAACCATGCGACCGATACGGTCGCAGGTTCGAATCCTGCCTTGGGCGTGGGTGTGTGTGATGTCCTTAGATTAGTTAGGTTTAAGTAGATCTAAGTTCTAGGAGACTGATGACCTGAGAAGTTAAGTCCCATAGCGCTCAGAGCCCAACAGTGAGGCGGAACTTGCTAACAGCACGACGTTGCAGCGCCTCTCCTAAGCTCGTGACCATATCGATTGGACCCTAGACGACTGGAAAACCGTGGTCTGGTCAGATGAATCCTGATTTCACTTATCTCACAAAACCATGGGTCAAGTTGTCAACAAGGCACTGTGCAAGCTAGTTGTGGCTTAATAATGGTGTGGTCTGTGTTTACATGGAATGGACTGACTCCTTTGGTCCAACTCATCCGATCACAGGCTGGAAATGGTTATGCTCGGCTACCTGGAGACCATTTGGAGTCATTAATGCACTTCATGTTCCCAAACAACGATGGTATTTATATGGATGACAAAGCGTCATGTCGCTGGGCCACAGTTGATCGCGATTTGTTTGAAGAACATTCCGGACAATTTGAGCGAATGATTTGACCACCCAGATTCCCCGACATGAATTCCATCGGACATTTATGGCACATTAACGAGATGTCAGTTGGTGCACCAGTTAGTGCACAAAATCCTGCACCTACAGCTCTATCGCAATTACGGACGGTTATAGAAACAGCAAGCACTAAGGTACGAGCATATGTGATTGGTTCCCAAATATGTGAGTGGCTGGAAGTAATAGAACCCAGTACGTTGTCCTCGTTGGTGAGTGTTCATCGGAGGTGAGGGTATCATCTGGAATGCCCCCGGGAAGTGTGGTAGGTCCGCTGTTGTTTTCTATCTACATAAATGATCTTTTGGATAAGGCGGATAGGAATGTGCGGCTGTTTGCTGATGATGGTGTGGTGTATGGGAAGGAGTCGTCGTTGAGTGACTGAAGGAGGATACAAGATAACTTAGACAGGATTTGTGATTGGCGTAAAGAATGGCAGCTAACTCTAAATATAGATAAATGTAAATTAATGAAGATGAATAGGAAAAAGAACCCCGTAATGTTTGAATACTCCATTAGTAGTGTCGCACTTGACACAGTCACGCCGGTCGAAGCGGCCGAGTGGTTCTAGGGTCTTCATTCTGGAACCGCGCGACCGCTACGGTCGCAGGTTCGAATCCTGCCTCGGGCATGGATGTGTGTGATGTCCTTAGGTTAGTTAGGTTTAATTAGTTCTAAGTTCTAGGGGACTGATGACCTCAGATGCCAAGTGCCGTAGTGCTCAGAGCCATTTGAACCATTTGACACAGTCACGTCGATTAAATATTTGGGCGTAACATTGCAGAGCGATATGAATTTGGACAAGCATGTAATGGCAGTTGTGGGGAAGGCGGAAAGTCGTCTTCGGTTCATTGGTAGAATTTTGGGAAGATGTGGTTCATCTGTAAAGGAGACCGCTTATAAAACACTAATTCGACCTATTCTTGAGTACTGCTCCAGCGTTAGGAATCCCTATCAGGTCGGATTGAGGGAGGACATAGAAGCAATTCAGAGGCAGGCTGCTAGATTTGTTACTGGTAGGTTTGATCACCACGCGAGTGTTACGGAAATGCTTCAGAAACTCGGGTGGGAGTCTCTGGAGGAAAGGAGGCGTTCTTTTCGGGAATCGCTACTGAGGATATTTAGAGAACCAGCATTTGAGGCGGACTGCAGTACAATTTTGCTGCCGCGAACTTATGTTTCGCCGCAAGACCACAAAGATATGATAAGAGAATTTGGGCTCGTACAGAGGCATATAGGCAGTCATTTTTCCCTCGTTCTGTTTGGGAGTGGAACAGGGAGAGAAGATGCTAGTTGTGGTACGAGGTACCCTCCGCCGCACACCGTATGGTGGATTGCGGAGTATGTATGTAGATGCAGCATTGCTCCGTATTTCTGTTTCCCAAACACTAGCTGCGTCCACCCCTCGTCGAGCTGCTGCACTACGCTAGACAAAAGGAGGACCGACACGATATTAGGAGGTGTACCACGACTTTCGTCAGCTCAGTGGTAACGGACATGCAAATGGGTTACGAAGCGAAGGCAGCTGACCACGGTATAAAACAGCATAGCGCAGCAATAGCTACCGCAATCGGCGAGGTGATGTCTTCAATCAGGGACGGTCTCCGTTACGAACTAGCCGCGAAATTTAGCGAAACAAATGTGCTAGAGTGAGGTGAAAATAGCCTGTGTTTTGAGACACGGTGGATTTTTCGTCGCCTCGTCATTCAGACACCCACTCTACATCGCAGCCAAGTTCTGCAGTACTGCCATGACGCCGGAGCCGCATCGAGGCGCGGGACGCTGGAGCTTCGCGAGCAGCAGCCAGCGTTTCGAGTCCAGGCGGCAAATGCAACCTTCTGTGTTTTGTTCCTGTTGGGACTTAGCGCCCCTGCGCCGCCAGCTTGCCGCCGTCGCCTGCTGCCAGCTGCACTGAGCTCCAACGGCGGACTCTGTGTCACAGCGCCAGCTGCCGTCCAACTCCTATCCAGGGACAGCGAGTCCAATCCTGAACCGAGCTGTCTCCACGCCCCACCGCTGAGAATTTGCATGGGCCAGAGGGGGCCATTCATAGGAGCTGCCGCCATCGCTGAGAGAAGCAGTGTGTCGCTAAAGTCACGGCCATGTCTTAGTATACTGCCAAATGTCCATGGGCCTTCCGTCAGCATTGCCGGACGCCGACGCGGAATTCTGGGCAGACGCTGCCACCAATATGGCACAATTAGCGAGGGTCAACGACAAAACCATTAGCTGCTTACACGCGTTGATAAATATCAACGGGGACAGTTGAAAATGTGTGCCCCAACCGGGACTCGAACCCGGGATCTCCTGCTTACATAGCAGACGCTCTATCCGTCTGAGCCACGGAGGACACATGGGGTAGTGCGACCGCAGGGACTTATCTCTGGCATGCTCCCAGTGAGACCCACATTTCCAACATACTGTCCACACACTACATTTCTAGTGCCCGTGCCCACTATTCTCATTAATCGCGGCAGTCAATTTACCGACTCCCGTAAGAGTTTGAGCAATGTGAGGGCATCTGCATTGAAGGAGATCATTGGCCGGTAAGCCTTATCTATATGAAGATGGTATCTGTGCATTCGGACATGTCCTAAAGAAAAGATACCATCTTCATATAGAGGTGCGTTTGTCTCACTGAGCTATGAAGCAATATGTACCATTGCTAATAAAGACTTCGTTTGTTGTGAACATTGTTTGTACTGGACCACTTTGATCCTCCACTCAACCCCTCATCCCTCCGCCACCCTTCACTAGCATACCCTTCATTGCGAGGTGAAAGTTACCTTTAAGGCAGAGTGAAAAAATCTAATATCTAACCGGGATAGCGGTCCCACTATCTTACAGTCTCCAAGCTCACAGTTCATTACTAGACTACCATATCCAACATTGCTCTGTAGGCTTACTTCCAAAATGTTTCATGAGGATCCAAGTTACTTCTATGCGCTGCTACACATACACCATAATGCTAAATAAGGGTCATCAACGCCATTTTGATCCGCAAGACAGGATTAAAATAGTCACAACAGCATCTGCAAACGGAAGAGCCAAAGAAACTTGAATAGGCAAAAGTACGAAGGCAGTTCAATAAGTAATGCAACACATTTTTTTTTCTGTGCCAATTTTGGTTGAAAAAACCGGAAATTTCTTGTGGAATATTTTCATACATTCCCGCTTCGTCTCGAGTAGTTTCATTGACTTCTGACAGGTGGCAGCGCTGTACGGAGCTGTTAAAATGGCGTCTGTAACGGATGTGCGTTGCAAACAACGGGCAGTGATCGAGTTTCTTTTGGCGGAAAACCATGGCATCTCAGATATTCATAGGCGCTTGCAGAATGTCTACGGTGATCTGGCAGTGGACAAAGGCACGGTGAGTCGTTGGGCAAAGCGTGTGTCATCATCGCCGCAAGGTCAAGCAAGACTGTCTGACCTCCCGCGTGCGGGCCGGCCGTGCACAGCTGTGACTCCTGCAATGGCGGAGCGTGCGAACACACTCGTTCGAGATGATCGACGGATCACCATCAAACAACTCAGTGCTCAACTTGACATCTCTGTTGGTAGTGCTGTCACAATTGTTCACCAGTTGGGATATTCAAAGGTTTGTTCCCGCTGGGTCCCTCGTTGTCTAACCGAACACCATAAAGAGCAAAGGAGAACCATCTGTGCGGAATTACTTGCTCGTCATGTGGCTGAGGGTGACAATTTCTTGTCAAAGATTGTTACAGGCGATGAAACATGGGTTCATCACTTCGAACCTGAAACAAAACGGCAATCAATGGAGTGGCGCCACACCCACTCCCCTACCAAGAAAAAGTTTAAAGCCATACCCTCAGTCGGTAAAGTCATGGTTACAGTCTTCTGGGACGCTGAAGGGGTTATTCTGTTCGATGTCCTTCCCCATGGTCAAACGATCAACTCTGAAGTGTATTGTGCTACTCTTCAGAAATTGAAGAAACGACTTCAGCGTGTTCGTAGGCACAAAAATCTGAACGAACTTCTCCTTCTTCATGACAACGCAAGACCTCACGCAAGTCTTCGCACCCAAGAGGAGCTCACAAAACTTCAGTGGACTGTTCTTCCTCATGCACCCTACAGCCCCGATCTCGCACCGTCGGATTTCCATATGTTTGGCCCAATGAAGGACGCAATCCGTGGGAGGCACTACGCGGATGATGAAGAAGTTATTGATGCAGTACGACGTTGGCTCCGGCATCGACCAGTGGAATGGTACCGTGCAGGCATACAGGCCCTCATTTCAAGGTGGCGTAAGGCCGTAGCATTGAATGGAGATTACGTTGAAAAATAGTATTGTGTAGCTAAAAGATTGGGGAATAACCTGGTGTATTCCAATGTTGAATAAAACAAGCCCTGTTTCAGAAAAAAAATGTGTTGCATTACTTATTGAACTGCCCTCGTATTCAAATACAGAGATATGAAAACAGGCAAAATACGATGCTACGGTCGGCAACGCCTATATAAGACAACAAGTGTCTGGCGCAGTTGTTAGATCGGTTACTTCTGTTACCATGGCAGGTTATCAAGATTTAAGTGAGTTTGAACGTGGTGTTATTGTCGGCACACGAGCAATGGAACACAGAATCTCGGAGGTAGCGATCAAGGGGGGATTTGCCTGTACGCCCATTCCACGAGTGTACCGTGATTATCAGGAATCCGGTAAAACATAAAATTTCCGACATTGCAGAGATCCTGCAATAACGGGAGCAACGACGACTGAAAAGAATCAATTAACGTGACAGAATTGCAGTTCTTCTGCAAATTGCCGCAGATTTCAGTGCGTGCGACCATTCAACAAAACATCATCGGTATGGGCCCAGTGGGGTACCCTTGATGACTGCACGACACAAAGCTTAGCGCCTCACCTGGACCAGTCAACGCCACATTGGATTATTGATGACTGGGAACATGTTCCCTGGTCAGATGAGTCTCGTTTCAAATTTTATCGTGCGTACTGGTATGGGACAACCCCATGAACCCATAGACCCTGCATGTCAGCAGGCTCTATAATGGTGTGGGGCGTGTGTAGTTGGAGTGATATGGGACCACTGATACATCTAGATACGATTCTAAAAGGTGACACGTAAGTAAGCATCCTGTGTGTTCACCTGCATCGATTCATGCCCATTGTGCATTCCGACGGACTTCGGCAATTAGAGCAGGACAATGCAATACCACACAGGTCCGGAATTGCTAGAGAGTGGCTCCAGGAACACTCTTCTGAGTTTACACACCTCCGCTGGCAACCAAACTTCCGAGACACGATCATTATTGGGCACATCTGGAATGCTTTTCAACGTGCTGTTCAGAATAGATCTCCACCCTCTGGTACTCGTACGGATTTACGGATAGCCCTGTAGGATTCATAGTGTCAGTTCCTCCCAGATCTACTGCAGATATTAGTCGTCCATGGTATGTCGTATTGCGGAACTTCAGGGTGCTCGAGGGGGTCCTACACGATATTAAGCACGTGTTCCAGTTTCTTTGACGCTTCAATACAGTATTTTCTCTGTAAATAAAAGTGAATAGAAGTCTGAAGCTAAAAGGGAGAACGACACAAACAAAACACAGCAGGTTTTCGCTAAAACAAATATATTTTACTATCATCTATGACGGGGAGGATGTATCTGCCTCATTGAGACACAAACCAATACGAACCGAAGTTAGTAAACAAGTTTTTTGCTGTCAGCAGTGTTCGTGCTGGGACACTTCGTCGCGCGGGATTAGCCGAGCGGTCTAGGGCGCTGCAGTCATGGACTGTGCGGCTGGTACCGGCGGAGGTTCGAGTCCTTCCTCGGGCATGGATGTGCGTGTTTGTCCTTAGGTTAATTTAGATTAAGTAGTGTGTAAGCTTAGAGACTGATGACCTTAACAGTTAACTCCCATAAGATTCCACATAGATTTGAACATTTTTTTGGGACACTTCGACGCCACCATTCACCCCCTGCACACTTCTCTGGCGTATCTTCACATCATTGAGAGGCGAACGTAAGCGTAAAGGCAGAGTGAAAAATTCCTGTGTCTAACTGGGATAGCTGCCCCACGACCCGATCTTACGGTCTCCAGGCTCGAACTTTACTACTAGACTGCCAAGTCCAATATTGGTCCGTAGACGTACTCCGAAGAGCTTTTTAGTGGACCTGGGCTATATCTATGTACTGCTCTACAAGACAGTATTAAAACAGTCACATCATCTGTAAAAAGTTTGTAGTACCTCCTCTATAAACAAATCTGGCAAGCAGTCTGAAGTGAAAGGGCGAACACACAAAACACCTCAGGTTTTTGGTGGAACAAACGTAATTTACTGTCATCTATAAGACCTCGCCAAGTTATCCTCGTTGTTATCAGAATTACCTCCGCTAGCTGATGTCTGCACGTTCTAATATGACAATTCTGTCCACCTAGAGAATGCTCACTCCTTACATTGCTCCCTTTCTCACAGAAATCGAAATACACCTGTACTGATCACTGGGGATCATTCACTCCCAACTTCATACAAGAAGCTGTTTTAAAAACTCTTCACTCCAAAGCTCGCGTCCTACCCCCACACGAAGGCTATTGACTGATTAGAAATTTCTCAAGCTACCACGAGATTATTTTACCATGAAGATCTTTCGATCAGTCTGGCTCTAGAGCACGATGTAAGCGCTCCAACGGACCAAATCCTGTTAATGCTCAAGATAGTTACTGGCGGGAACTCCTTCCTGCAAACCCTCTCAGAAATTTATTTACCCAAAGGTTTTAGAACTATCGGACATCCTACGAAGATAATATTTTCTTTTGAAAACAGCACGGCTGGTCGATATCATCACCGTGTTAGACTGTTTAAGGACTGACTGGTCCACTATCTCTAGGCTGGAGAAGGTGCCTGTCCTCCGGAAACAGGAAAATCGTCGAAGTCGTTCTCAGCAGCGACCAATAGTAGCCTTGAAATGCTACGCTATAATTCTGAATTCCATATTTTCATTAATTAGCGTTGGCGACGTATGCACGTGAACACCTCAGAATGAGGTTATTTTTTGAGGGGACGCCCGTACCTTGACCAGCAGCTGGGGGACGGTGGTAACAGAGGGTCGGGCTGAGACGTGGATTCCTGCTGGTGCCCGCAGGTGCGTCCGCGCAGGCGGCAGTTATTGAACCGCGCGGGTTGCCTACACGGCGGCGGTGCAGGGGCCGGGTGTCTCGTCTGGCGCTCGGCGCGGGTTGCGGAGAGCGGCTGAGACAGTCAGCTGTCCCCGCCTGGCAACAGCCGGCCCTTTTACTGTTATTGCGAGCAGGCCTCGCCGCTTTAAAGGAGACGCTCCTGTCGAAGAGGCATCACCGTTCCTCAGCTTTATAGGCTGCATTACTCTTGCAACAGAGGCAACTCCATTACTAATTTCTACATAAAAGTAGTCGATGTATGTAAAATTAATATCATCAAATAATGTGAGTCTCACTACAATCTGACTTTGCACAAGCCAGCAGTGTGCACTGCATCTACATCTACATACGTACTCCGCAAACCACTGTGTACCGTTACTAGTTATTTCCTTTTCTGCTCCACTAGCAAAAAGCGCGAGAGAAAAAGTGATTGCCTATATGCCTTCGTACGAATCCTCAAGGACCTTATGCGAATTGTACGTTGGCGGCAATAGAATCGCTCTGCAGTCAGTCTCACATTACGGTTCTCGAAATGTTCTGAATAGTGCTCCTCGAAAATAATGTCACCGTCCACCAGTGATTCCCATTTGCGTTCCCGAAGTATTTCCGTAATGCTTACGTCTCGTTCGAATCTATCGGTTGCTACTATGTCTTCCTTTAATCTGACCTTGTGTGGGTCCAAACACTCGAGTAATATTCAACAATGGGTCGCACTAGTGTCCTATACAGAAGAAGAACATTTTCCTAAAATTCCTGCAAATAAATCGAAGACGGCCATTTGCTTCCCTACTACAGTCCTTACATTCTCATTCCATTTCTTATTGCTTTGGAGCGTTACGCATAGATTTTTAATCGAAGTGACTGTGTCAAGCAGCACATTACATTCGAACGTTATGAGTTTGTTCTTCCTCCTCATCTGTATTAACTTACATTTTACTACGTTTACAGATAGCTGCCATTCATCATACTAACTAGAATTTTCCCTACGTCATCTTGTATCGTCAGCAGCAAACAACCGCAGACTGCTGTTTATCCTGTCCGCCGAATCATTTATGTATATAGAAAATAACAGCGGACCTACCACACTTACCTCGAGTACTCCTGACGATACCTTTGTGTCTGATGTACAAAGTCGAGGTCAACATGCTGAGTTCTGTTAGTTAAGAAGCCTTCGAGCCACTCTCGTGTGTTTGTTCCTTCGTTAACAGTCGGCAGTGTGGCATCGTGTCAAATGCTGTACGGAAATCTAGTAATACGGAAAACGCCCGTTGCCCTTCATCCATGGTTCGCAGGACCTCATGTGACAGAAGAGAAAGCTGAGATCCACACACACGTTGCTTTCTAAAACCGTGCTGATAAGAGGACAAAAGCTTTTCCTTCTCAAGGAAATTTATTATATTCAAATTGAGAATATATTCAAGTACTCTACAGCAGATCGGTGTTACAGATATTGATCTGTAATTTTCCGAGTCCGATACTTTATCCTTCTTATATGTAGTAGTCACGTGCGCTTTTTTCCATACGATTGGGACTTCTCGATGATCGTGGCTACAATACCCTAATAATTGTCGTATTCACATCAATGTATACACATTTACATATTTGTAACAAATTTCGGTGTTACCTCTTAAGTATGAAAATATGTTAAGAATTTATTTTTTATTTCACTTCTATTAGGACTGTTTCGCTTAAGCAACACTAGCATATCCCTTTTTTCGTAAACATGTGACACACAGCTTTATTTTATAACATTTTCCACATCATTCCTTCGTGTGGAACGACAGTCATATAGAATTTTCTTAAAGAAATTTCCGCTATTTGACTGTTCATTGTTCATCTATTTTGCAAAATCGTGATTTCGGCCTTTAGAGCCGTTCTCAAGTGATGTTCAAACGTTAAATGTGTTTTAACATTTAAACATGTATTTTATAATGTTTCCAAAGGCCGAAATCATGATTTTGTAAAACAGATCAACAGTTAACAGTCAAATTGCGAAAATTTTCCACATCCTTGAGGATCCTGCAGCGGTTAAGGTTCATTTTAAATTAAAACCTTTAGCAATGTGTTTTCAGTACTAGAATCATTTGCACAAGAGACTGCAGCCCACGTAGGGATCACAGTCGGATCTTAACGCGTCGGACAAGATCATAGTGTTCTGTTTGTTCTGCTGATCCGTCGGCTTCATGTAGTTTGGTCTACAGCACTGATAGCCGAGGTGCCGGTTGTTGATCAGAGAATGTTGTCTGAAGTAGATTGCTACTCCCCACGATGCGGATGTTCACGCTTAGATAGACTGCAAAGTGACTAAGTCGAAATTATTTTCTTCCCGATAGTGATGCTGGTTAAAACAACAGAACCAATATACCAAAGTAGTGTGCTCACAAAGATATCAATCTGTAATCTAAACTCAAGATAATCCACTTATATGTTACAAGAACTCTTTTCATTCGACAATGAAATCTGCGCTCTGTTCCTGGTAGATTAAAACCGTGTGCCGCACCGAGTTTCGAATTCGGGACCTTTGCCTTTCGCAGTCAATTGCTGGTAGAGGACTTACCTGCGAAAGGCAAAAGTCTCGAGTTCGAGTATTGGTCAGGCACAGAGTTTTAATCTGCCAGGAAGTTTCATACTTCTCATTCACGATGAGAAATAAATAACTTTCTAGTAAATAAATGATTTGTATTGCTCTCTTATTAGCGACAACACGCAACCTCACTGCTGGCGGCCAGACATGCATGTTACGACTAGCCACCATTGCAAATTGTTTCCTGCGGCACTGTTCGTTACAATCATGTAGTTAGGACTATTCATATCTTTTCTATTCTGCAACAATTACAGTTAGATCATTTTAATAAGTACGCCATAATTAGTTAATTGGACAGACTTTTTAGTCCGCAACTCGTGGTCGTGCGGTAGCGTTCTCGCTTCCCGCGCCCGGGTTCCCAGGTCAGATTCCCGGCGGGGTTGGGGATTTTCTCTGCCTCGTGATGGCTGGGTGTTGTGTGATGTCCTTAGGGTAGGTAGGTTTAAGTAGTTCTCAGTTCTAGGGGACTGATGACCATAGATGTTAAGTCCCATAGTGCTCAGAGCCATTTGAACCACTTTGACAGACTTTTTATCCTTTTGTAATTTTTTATTTGAGGTCTTATTTAGTCAGATGTTGAAATTGTAGATTTTGGAGCGCAAGCCGTAACTTACCACCGCATCAGGTCTCAGGATTCCCCACTATGAGTGCCAATAAAGAGTATCGATCGCTTTGTCAGTCCAAAAGATCTATTTTTGCATTTTTCAGTGCATCATTACTTCTAACGAACTGCTTTAAAACAGTTTCGTCTCTATAGTGGTGCATTATCCGTAGTAGCATAGCATTAACTGAGGTATTTCAGAATATGCGTCAAATTTCTGAAATGGGATTTTGAGTTGAAATGTTTCTTGTTCTAACTGTCCGATGGTCGATGAACTGTGCAACATGTCTGGTCTGCGCTTTAGGTTAATCTTGTGTACCCCGTGCTAGAGAATACCAGTAACATCTCCACTCCCATGTACAAAACAACATCGCGTTGGATCAACTCATCGTGATAAGGAAGCGAAGAGAAAATTTGCACATATTTACCTACTGCACCCGGATGAGTCGTTATATCAACGAAAACATGTATTGGATAACTCATTTCAATAGACTCTGCTGAAGGGCGCTGAATCAACATTTCAGACAAATTTGTCGTTCTCATTTTAGTTCGTTTTTTAATATGCGGTACGTGCATGCTTTGACATACATTGAGGAGACAAAAGTCATCGCATACTTCTTAAAATCGTGTCGGACCTCTTTTTGCCCGGTGTAGTACACCAGGTCCACGTGACATGGACTGATGGTTCAAATGGCTCTGAGCACTATGGGGCTTAACATCTGAGGTCATCAGTCCCCTAGAACTTACAACTACTTAAACCTAACTAACCTAAGGACATCACACACATCCATGCCCGAGGCAGCATTCGAACCTACGACCGTAGCAGTCGCGCGGTTCCGGAGTAAAGCTCCTAGAACCGCTCGGCCACCGCGGCCGGCCGATATGGGCTGAACATGTTGGATGTCCTTTGCAGAAATACTGAGCCATGCTGCCTCTACAGCCGTCCAAAACATGGCGAAAGTGTTGCTGGTGTGCCAGTGCAGGATTTTGTGCATGAACTGACCTCTCGGGTATGGCCCGTAAATGTTCGATGGGATTCAGGTCGGGTGATCTGGGTGCCCAAATCATTCCCTCAAATTGTCCAGGATGTTCTTCGAACCAATCGCGAACAATTGTGGCACGTTCATTGAGGCGCAATGTCACTCGCAAAATGTCAATCACTAAATGGCTGCAGATGATCTCCAAGTAGCCGAACATAACAATCTCCAGTCAATTATCAGTACAGCTGCACCAGAGGACCCAGTCCATTCTACGTAAACACAGCCCACATCATTATGGAGACACCACCAGCTTGCACAGTGCCTTGTTGACAATTTGGGTCCATGGCTTCGTTGTGTCTGCACCGCATTCGAACAATGACTTCTGTCAGTTCCGTGAAATACTTCATTTTGATCCAGTAGGTAAATTAGCACAAGTTTGTAAAGCAATCAGGCGTTAGAAGCTGTTTTATAGAAGGGAGTTCGATTCTTCAAAGAATCGTGTCGTTATCAGGAGAAAGAAAACTGGTGTGCTACGGATCGGAGCGTGGAATATCAGATCCCTTAATCGGGCAGGTAGGTTAGAAAATTTAAAAAGGGAAATGAATACGTTAAAGTTAGATATAGTGGGAATTAGCGAAGTTCGGTGGCAGGACGAACAAGACTTTTGGTCAGGTGAATACAGGGTAATAAATACAAAATCAAATGGGGGTTATGCAGGAGTAGGTTTAATAATGAATAAAAAAAATAGGAGTGCGGGTAAGCTACTGTAAGCTACTACAAACAGCATAGTGAACGCATTATTGTGGCCAAGATAGACACGAATCCCATGCCTACTACAGTAGTACAAGTTTATATGCCAACTAGCTCTGCAGATGATGAAGAAATTGATGAAATGTATGATGAGAAGGGAGACGAAAATTTAATAGTCATGGGTGACTGGAATTCTAGAGTAAGAAAGGGGAGAGAAGGAAACATAGTAGGTGAATATGGATTGGGTGTAAGAAATGCAAGAGGAAGCCGTCTGGTAGAATTTTGCACAGAGCATAACTTAATCATAGCTAACACTTAGTTCAAGAATAATAAAAGAAGGTTGTATACATGGAAGAATTCTGGAGGTACTAGAAGTTATCAGTTAGATTATATAATGGTAAGACAGAGATTTAGGAACCAGGTTTTAAATTGTAAGACATTTCCAGGGGCAGATGTGGACTCTGACCACAATCTATTGGTTATGAACTGTAGATTAAAACTGAAGAAACTGCAAAAAGGTGGGAGTTTTAGGAGATGGGACCTGGATAAACTTAAAGAACCAGAGATTGTACAGAGTTTCGGGGAGAGCATAAGGGAACAATTGACAGGAATGGGGGAAAGAAATACAGTAGAAGAAGAATGGGTAGCTTTGAGGGATGAAATAGTGAAGGCAGCAGAGTATCAAATAGGTAAAAAGACGAGGACTAGTAGAAACCCTTGGGTAACAGAAGAAATGTTGAATTTAATTGATAAAAGGAGAAAATATAAAAATGCAGTAAATTAAGCAGGCAAAAAGGAATACAAACGTCTCAAAAATGATATCGACAGGAAGTGCAAAATGGCTAAGCAGGGATGGCTAGAGTACAAATGTAAGGATGTAGAGGTTTATCTCATTAGGGGTAAGATAGATACTGCCTACAGGAACATCAGAGACACCTTTGAAGAAAAGAGAACCTCTTGTGTGAATATCAAGAGCTCAGATGGAATCCCAGTTCTAAGCAAAGAAGGGTAAGCAGAAAGGTGGAAGGAGTATATAGAGGGTCTATACAAGGGCGACGTACTTGAGGACAATGTTATGGAAATGGAAATGTAGATGAAGATGAAATGGGAGATACGATACTGCGTGAAGAGTTTGACAGAGCACTGAAAGACCTGAGTCGAAACAAGGTCCCGGGAGTGGACAACATTCCATTAGAATTACTGACGGCCTTAGGAGAGCCAGTCCTGAAAAAACTGTACAATCTGGTGAGCAAGATGTATGAGACAGGCGAAATGCCCTCAGTCTTCAAGAATAATATTTTAATTCCAATCCCAAAGAATGCAGGAGTTATGTGAAAATTACCGAACTATCAGTTTAATAAGTCACAGCTGCAGAATACAAACGCGAATTCTTTACAGACGAATGGAGAAACTGGTAGAAGCCGATCTCGGGGAAGATCAGTTTGGATTCCGTAGAAATACTGCAACACGTGAGGCAATACTTAGAAGAAAGATTAAGGAAAGGCAAATCCACACTTCTAGCATTCGTAGACTTAGAGATAGCTTTTGACAATGTTGACTGGAACACTCTCTTTCAAATTCTAAAGGTGGCAGGGGTAAAATACAGGGAGCGAAAGGCTATTTACAATTTGTACAGAAACCAGATGGAAGTTATAAGAGTCGAGGGACATGAAAGGGAGGCAGTGGTTGGGAAGGGAATGAGACAGGGTTGTAGCCTCTCCCCGATGTTATTCAATCTGTATATTGAGCAAGCAGTAAAGGAAACTGTGGTGTGCGTACTGTAAGACCCTCGGTACACCTACCATCAGATTATTTGACTTGTCGTTCTAACGAAGTAGGCGAGTGTCAGCAATATGTCTCGTAGTCTTATCGTGGCGTGTTTATCTTCTGCCGTTAGGTCAGACGATAGAAATGCCACTTGCACGCTTAGACTAGCGGATTGACGGTGACGAACTTTAAACAGAACTTGATTAATTTTCACACACATTTATTAAAATAATAACAAGCATATAAATGACTTAACTTGGTTCTGGATGCTATTTGCAATTGGCAATCTGAAGTTCCTTTGGTCTTGGTACGTTAATCTTATTCTCACATACCTCTGATACTTGACAAAGTGACTATACATATCTCTTCATGGCTATGTACAGGAATATGGTAATCTTATTAGGCACAGACTGAAACTTGACTATAGACTGGTTCAGACAAATGCAGACTAATGCAGACTGGTGCAGACTAAGGCAGACTGACTCATCGGAGGTCTGTACGCTCGTTATAGTACCTCGAGCGTTCAGGTATCACTGCGCGAGTGTGATCCGCGAGGAAAAAAGGTTCTACGTTAGCAGCAATCTCATTGGCTGCGTTACATATTAATACGCGAATCGGCGGAAGGAGAATTTGGTCAGTCTCTATGACAGCGCCATCTCGTAGTGCGGATACGGACGAGCGCTACGCCTGCGCTGTTGTGCTTAGCGGGGCGCGCTCTATTGGGAAATTTGTGTACGCGCTGACTACGCGGAACTATGTACACAACAGAAACAAAAGAAAAATTCGGAGTAGGTATTAAAATCCATGGAGAAGAAATAAAAACTTTGAGGTTCCTCGATTACATTGTAATTCTGTCAGAGGCAGCAAAGGACTCGGAAGAGGATTGAACGGAATGGACAGTGTCTTGAAAGGAGGATATAAGATGAACGTCAACAAAAGCAAAACGAGGAAAATGGAATGTAGTCGAATTAAGTCGGGTGATGCTGAGGGAATTAGATTAGGAAATGAGACACTTAACGTAGTAAAGGAGTTTTGCTATTTGGGGAGCAAAATAACTGATGATGGTCGAAGTAGAGAGGATATAAAATGTAGGTTGGCAATGGCAAGGAAAGCGTTTCTGAAGAACAGAAATTTGTTAACATCGAGTATAGATTTAAGTGTCAGAAAGTCGTTTCTGAAAGTATTTGTATGGAGTGAAACATGGACGATAAATAGTTTGGACAAGAAGAGAATAGAAGCTTTCGAAATGTGGTGCTACAGAAGAATGCTGTAGATTAAAAGAGTAGATCACATAACGAATGAGGAGGTATCGAATAGAATTGGGGAGAAGAGGAGTTTGTGGCACAACGTGACAAGAAGAAGGTTCAAAAATAGTTCAAATGGCTCTGAGCACTATGGGACTTAACATCTAAGGACCTCAGTTCCCTAGAACTTAGAACTACTTAAACCTAACTAACCTAAGGACATCACACAACGCCCAGTCATCACGAGGCAGAGAAAATCCCTGACCCCGCCGGGAACCGAACCCGGGAACCCGGGCGCGGGAAAAGAGAACGCTACCGCACGACCACGAGCTGCGGACACAAGAAGAAGGGACCGGTTGGTAGGACATGTTCTGAGGCATCAAGGGATCACAAATTTAGCATTGGAGGGCAGCGTGGAGGGTAAAAATCACAGAGGGAAACCAAGAGATGAATACACAAAGCTGATTCAGAAGGATGTTAGTTTCAGTAAGTACTGGGAGATGAGGAAGCTTGCACAGGATAGAGTAGCATGGAGAACTCCATCAAACCAATCTCAGGACTGAAGACCACAACAATAACAATAACATATATGATGTCAAAATTTTACTGCATGAATACTGAAAATGTAGTAAGCACTCCGTCTTCAGACCACAAGTGGCCCATCGGTACCATCTGACCGCCGTATTATCCTCAGCTGAATATGGGGATAGAAGGGGCCTGTGGTCAGCACACCGCTCTCCCGGTCGTTACGATGGTTTTCTTTGACCGGAGCCGCTACTAGTCGGTCGAGTATCTCCTCAATTGGCATCACGAAGCTGTGTGCACCCCAAAAATTTGCAACAGTGCATGGCAGCCCAGATGGTCACCCATCCAAATGCCGGCCACGCCCGAAAGCTCTTAACTTCGGTGATTTGACGGGAACCTATGCATCCACTGCGGCAATGCCTTTGCGAAAATGTAGTACGCGATAAGCTATCTTACTTTCAAATGAGGCTGAAGGCGCAAACAAGTGAGGAACTTTCAACCTTAAAGTGGCTGAAGTCCCATTATTTAAAACCCAACTGAAAACATCCAAATTCAAACCATCGGCTATGGGCCATTAAAATACACAATCAAACACCAATAAGAAAAGGTAGTACAGCCAGCGGCGTTCAGAAGTTTCCGGGAGTCGTTCCGCACTTGAAATATTAATATTCGCTTAGGGGTGACAGGTAGTCGGCCCAACTACATCCGCTATGCCGACAACCCAACCAAGAGACAATCAACGGACCCACCGACAAGGCGACTTGCTTTCCACCCGACCAGTACAGAAGGAACTCCAAATCCCAAACGTAAAAGGCATAGCCGCCCACAACCAAGTATGCATAAGCGGTTAAAATTATACACACGTGTTGGACAGCAACAACACAGTGAGGAAGAGAACACTGCCTAAATTTTACGTCAGCGGCCAGGGTAGGGAACCAGAATGCCAACGGACACATGGGAGAAAATTCCACTGGTGCACTTGGACTTCAAATAACCAAAATAGAGTTAAACTCCACCGGATGGTGGCCAAACTTTCGCCAAATCGGAGACTCGCTGGTGCTCACGGGAATACCTCCAACAGCCAATCATGAAAACCAACGGCACAATGTGAACAGACTAGCTCTGGCTCTGAGCACTGTGGGACTCAACTGCGGTGGTCATAAGTCCCCTAGAACTTAGAACTACTTAAACCTAACTAACCTAAGGACAGCACACACATCCATGGCCGAGGCAGGTTCAAATGGTTCAAATGGCTCTGAGCACTATGGGACTCAACTGCTGAGGTCATTAGTCCCCTAGAACTTAGAACTAGTTAAACCTAACTAACCTAAGGACATCACAAACATCCATGGCCGAGGCAGGTTCAAATGGTTCAAATGGCTCTGAGCACTATGGGACTCAACTGCTGAGGTCATTAGTCCCCTAGAACTTAGAACTAGTTAAACCTAACTAACCTAAGGACATCACAAACATCCATGCCCGAGGCAGGATTCGAACCTGCGACCGTAGCGGTCTTGCGGTTCCAGACTGCAGCGCCTGTAACCGCACTGCCACTTCGGCCGGCTGCCCGAGGCAGGATTCGAACCTGCGACCGTCGCGGTCGTGCGGTTCCAGACCATAGCGCCTTTAACCGCTCGGCCACTTCGGCCGGCAACAGACTAGCTTCAGTAATTAAATCACAACTTTGATGTCCTGGGTAGGTGAGCCACGAACCTCGTAGCAATCGGAACAGCTCCCACACACTCTGACACTGCGTAGAGACCGCCAGCGGGCCTGGCCTACTGTGCGGAGATTTCCTGGCTGATCCACACCAAACGACCGACTGCCGCACACCGGCTAGCCGGAAACTATAAGCAGCAGACCAAAGGTAGTACAAGGTGCGAATATCGATACACACCGCTGCTGCCACGCGTAGAAAGAGGAAGAACCACAGCATAGCCGCAATAACCGCGGGAAACCAAACGCAGAGTAACAGCCAAGGTTTAAACCAACGCATAAGCCGGGACCAGCACGGCATGGCTCATTGGGTTATTTGCGCACATTGAGTCACACTATACAGAGTTTATAACTTCAGTACTTGTCTTATAGCGCAAAGCTTCCGTAAAATTATTTTTTTTCATGAGTAGAGTTTGCCAGCATTTAAAATTTTTAAATTCCCACAGTAATTTCTAAGGTGTCAGGCAAATCCAACACCTTCCATGAAAACCCTGACATGATAAGCAAATCCAGTAGTATGTCACATAGCTCCGAATAAATCGTGACATTAAATTAACCGAAGTAATACGAGTAACGAGTGAGCAAGTGGAATACCACAGACTAACACAAGAATGCCTAAATGCATGTCATACCTTCCCACCGTGAGACAGACTTAGTTCCGAGGGGAGAAACGAGAACAGAAGCCGAGAGCAGAACCGTGTTAAGCTAGAAGGTCCTACGATAAGGGACGGACACCCACGTCACCAGCTAACCGACAGGACCACCCCCCAGCCCATGTTAAAAGCTAGAGCCCTCCAGAAGAACAGTACAGATCTTACGATAACACTAAAAGGGCCACACCAGCCGCAAGTTTTAGCGTGAGACTTTCTCGCGTCTCTGTTACATTGCAAACTTTAAAAACATTGCCCCACCACGAAAAGTACAACGTTTCGCATTGGATGGACAGAATTTTTGTAGGCAGAGCTTAAGGTTAACATTGAGACGCTGATTGGTCAGATGAAAACACAGCCAGATAGTTTTTTTTAAACCAACTTCGGTAAATTGCAGTAAGCAGAAGTAAGGAGAGAGTTGCTTCGGAGACGGCGAGATGGATGGAGCTACGCCGGCCGCCGCCCGCCTGACGAACACCGACAAGGTAATGAACGCATGCGATGCCGCATTTTTGAGCGCATAAGGCTTCACTCAGAACTGCAGAAGTCTCATCTGTTACATCCCCTTTTTACGTAATACTAGTGTCGATCGTAAATTAAATCTCGTGGTGTTCACATTTGCCACTTGAAGTAAAAATCTGAAACGCGATGATTTTGCTGTTATATAATTATTGAAAAGCCACATCAGCCACTGTAATTTACGACAAGTTAGATAAGTAATTAAAGATAATTGAGGGTCACTATAGACCATTTTGATAGTTTTCTCGTTTGTGAAACTTAATTTAAACCTAGATTATAGATGTGATATGGCATAGGTCATCCTTCGATCCATTGTAGAACTTGGAAACCCACTCAGGGAATATTCGTTCACATTTTTGTTGAACGCAGTTGGTTTTTATCATCCTGTATTAAAATATTTCCTTTTGTCAATAGTGCAATTCAAAAACAATGTTTTGTGAGTAGAATAAAAATTCCAATGGTAAACTTAACTGCTTTTTAGACGTTATTTTACCAGCTAACTAAAAATAGGAAAGCCTTGAACCCCTTCCACTAAATTTAGTTAGTATTAAGATTCTTTTACAGGGAGTGCAGTGGAGCTGACGCTGAAATCTTTAAGGATTTGATTATATCATCGCTAGTCTCACTGAACTCTTCTGAATTCTACATGTCATGTGTGGTCTGGCGTCTCCTTACCAGCAACATGTCCCAGGTTCAAACTAATCAATTCCCTAAAAAACACGCTCAGAGCGTAGTTGCGCGAAAGTGGTAGGGAGACACGACTTAGAACAAACAGACACCACGCAGAATGTTAGAAATTATATGAAATACCGAAAATCAAACTTAGTTGCCCCTTGAAGATATTAGATAGACAACCTGCAATTTGATTAGGGTGACCGTTGTAGCTGTTTAGCTGTACAGATAAAATTAGCTCACAACTAGCACATGGCCACACATATATCCGGAGAGATATGTTTACATGGCCTGCGAACGTCAGATGCATAGGTACAGGTGTCATCGACAGCTCAATATACATGAATAATAATCACACTAGGCTTTCATGTTTTTGTCCGGAACATATTGTGCCAGAAGTGAATCAAATTGAGTTCTCTTTCTCCATTTCTGAACAGTCCACAGCTCGTGGTATCCCTTGGTTGTGAGGCAAATTCTAGAATTGTATATCTCCTCCCAAATATTGCCAATTGGGACTCTTTCACCCACCACTACCATGTTTATCGTTTGTCTGAAAGAATACTGACTCCGTAATGAATCAGAATTAGACTCTACGTTTAGGAGTAGATTATTTTCCAACAGCTTTATTGTTAGATTGATGCTGCCTGCCACTCATTCCTCTCTTGTGCCAACCTCTTCATCTCAGAGTGTCACTTGCACACTACATCCCAAATTATTTGTTGTTTGTATTCCAAACTTTCCAAACTCTGTCTGCTCCTATAGTTCTTACACACTACAGCTCCCTCTAGTACCATGGAAATTATTTCCTGATGTCTTAACATATCCCATCATCCTGTCACTCATTCTTGTCAGGAAGTTCCTTTCTTCGTCGATTCTCCAGACAACCTCCTCATTCATTGTCTTTGCAGTCCACCTAAAATTCAGGATCATTCAGTAGCACCACATATCAACCGTTTCGATTCTTTTATTCTCCGGTTTTCCCAGAGTCCGTGACAACGACCATCCACTGTTGTGCTCCGAACAGCAATCTCAGGAATTTCTTACTCAGATTAGGACCGATGTTTGATTCTCGCAGATTTCTTTTGGCCAGGAACGCCTTCTTTGGCGATGATAATCCGCTTTTAGTGACTTCCTTGCTTCCAAAGTAGCAGAATTCCTTAACTTCGTCTAATTCGTGGTCCCTTATGTTGATGTTAAAACTAAATTAAACTCCTTCCGAATAGGCCTTGACTGACCACCGTGACATCTTCAGCCCACAGGCGTCACTGGATGCGGATATGGTGGGGCAAATGGTCAGCACGCCGCTCTTCCTGCCGTTGTCAGTTTGCGTGACCGGAGCCGCTGCCTCGCAATCCAGCAGCTTCTCAATTGACCTCACAAGGGCTGAGTGCATCCCACTTTCCAACAGCGCTCGGCAGATCGGATGGTCATCCATCCAAGTGCTAATCAAGCCCGACACTGCTTAAGTTGGGTGATCTGACGGGAACCGGTGTCACCATTGCGCCGAAGCCTTTGGCTAATTTTCATGTTAAGTTCATCGCTAATCTCATTCCCACTGCTCCTAATTACTTGCGGCTTTCTTAAGTTTACTCTCAACTCATATTCTGTACTTTCTAGAGAATTCATCCAATTCAATTCGTACTGTAATTATTCTTCACTTTGCCATTAGTGAATCTTATATCCTTCCACCGTGAATTTTAATCCCACTTTTGAAACTGCACTTTGCTTCTTCCATGTCTGGATTGATCAGCAGGGGTGAAAGACTACATTCCTGTCTTAAACACTTTTTCATCCGACCACTACATTCTCGACCTTTCATTCTTATTATTTCCTCTTTGTTCTTCTACACATTGTATATTATCTTGTAGGTATTGCACATTATCATATTTCTCTATAACTTATTTATATTTGTCTTAGGATTTCGAAAATCTACCACTATTTTGCTTTTCCGAGGTCGACAGACTCTATGATCGTATCTTGATTTTTCTTAAAACTTGTGTTAACTGTCAATCACAACGTCAGAACTGCCTCTGTGGTACCCTTACGTAAAATACCAAAAAAGCTCGCTGTCTATTTGTATTTTGTTTCGAAAAAGGCCTCTGCTCGGCACTTGAGGTGAGCCATTAGGTATTATCTCGATGCCCACATCGCTACTGCTGCAAAAATTTCTCTCAGCAGCAAACAATCGCGATTTTCTTTATCTCATCGATGTCGGCGTCATTAGAAACGTCAGGGAACAACATGAAAAAATTCTTGCCTTACCACTAAAAGACTGGGTTACTAGCTAAAATAATTCTCGATGTAGTCCCAGCCTAGCTTAATGCACTCCATCCCACATTTCCCAGTCAGTACTTTACGTTACCATTCTGAAGGTCAAAATAGTCGTCGACACCTTCCATCACTGCTTCCTTACTCGCCTGCGCAGCGGAACCAGCGTACTAGACTGCGCTTAATGCGTTGCAACAACGGTATGTGGACTCTTTTACACACTCATGCATCTTCGTATATACAGGTATGTATGTTGTATCCAAGGCAATATACCACATATCACGCAGAACAGCAAAGCACATTTTATCAGCTGGCGCGTGGCCCGTATGACCAAGAAACAACCTTAAATCATCTTTTCAAATTAATTAAACATCCAGCACACTCTGAGGAATTGGTCTACGTAATTCATGGATTCAGTTTCTTCTTTTATTCGTAAAGGTCAGGAATCGCATACAACAATGAAGAGCCAAAGAAACTGGTACACCTAGGAGCGGCGCGGTTACGTTCGTCCATTACCTGCACCTACCTGTGAACTCGTTTGCATTAGCTCGCCGGTAGGAAAGCCGAGCAGAAAGCTACCGCACTGTAACTAGCACTAGGATGCATACAACGTAATTTCTTCTGAACCTTTGCCTCTCGCAGATGAAAATTAGAAATACGTACACGACTGAAACCATCTGTCACTGTGCAAGCATGAGTCATTCTCCCGATACACAGGCTCTCGAATGGAGCGATATAAGGCGCCACGCCTCAACCTGCCAAATATCGTGTAGGGCCACAGCGAGCACACAGAAGTGGCGCTGGAGGGAATTGACGCCATTAATCCTGCAGGTCTTTCGGTAAATCCGTAAAAGAACGTGGGGGTCGAGATCAGTTCTGTACAGCACATTGCAAGGCATCCCAGATATGCACAGTAACGTTCATATCTGGGGAGCCTGGTGGCCAGCGGAAGATATCAAACTCAGAAGAGTATTCCTGGAGCCAGTCCTCAGCAATTCTGGACGTTGTCTCATTGTCCTGCTGGAATTGCCTAAGTCCGTCGGATAGCACAGTGGATATGAATGGATGCAGTTGATCAGACAGGATGCTTATGTACGTGTCACCTGTCAGAGTCGTATCTAGACGTATCGGGGGTCGCATATCACTCCAACTGCACACTCCTCACACCATTACAGAGCCTCCACCAGCTTGAACAGTCCCCTCCTGACATGCAGAGTCCATAGATTCATGGGGTGTCTCCATACCCGTACACGTCCGCCCGCTCGATACAATTTGAAACGAGATTCGTCTGAACAGGCAGCATCTTTCCAGTCCAATGTCGATGTTTACGGGCCAGGCGAGGCGTAAAGCTTTGTATCGCGCAGTCATCATGGGTACACGAGTGAGCCTTCGGCTCCGAAATCGATATGTTTCATTGAGCTGTTCGCACGCTGACACTTGTTGATGGTCCAGCACTGAAATGTGCAGGAATTTCCGAAAGGTTTCACTTCTGTCACGTTGAACGATTATCTTGAGTTGTCGTTGGTCCCGTTCTTGCAGGATCTTTTTCCGGTCGCAGTGATGTCGCAGATTTGATGTATTAGCGGATTCCTGATATTCACGGTACACTCGTGTAATGGTTATACGAGAAAATCCCCACTTCATCGCTACCTCGGAGATGCAGTATCCCATCGCTCGTGCGCCGACTATAATACCACGTTCAAACTCACTTAAATCTTGATTACCTGCCGATGTAGTAGCAGTAATCGATCTAACATCTGCGTCAGGCTCTTGCTGTCTTATAGGGTCGTTGCTGACAGCAGCGCCGTATTATGCCTGTTTACATGTCTCTGTATCTGAATACGCATGCCTAGACCAGTTTCTTCGGCGCTTCAGTGTACAAGCGAGAAGAAATTCCGTTACTAAAACTTTGATGATCCATCATAGATAGAAGGACACGCCACACCCGAGAGACTTGCCGAGTTTAGATTTCTCCTTTCCATATGTCAGGTAATACTGAACATCGATGATAGTTATATTTGCGTGGACAAATTACGCCACTCCACGGCGAGCCCATACAAGAGATTCTTCGAATGGACCAATACGTCCAAAACAAATCATCTGCAAGAGAACCAGCTGGTTGCGTGTGTGGGATAATGTTCATATGGTGTTTCTGCCCGCCAACATCAGGTCGCAATGGTATGACGTTGACAGTGACAAAGTATTGATCCTAGGGAAAGCATTTAGCATCGGAATATTGCACGAAGTGCGCTCTACAAGAACCCCTAGAACTCCGTTTCGTGTGCGCTGAACAAAATAAAATATGGTAATTGGTCCATAAAATAGTGCCCATACCCGCGCGACACATTCAGCAATACCATTACGAAATAAAATACGATCGGACTGCACTCCTATTCCGTTGCGAAGCATAACAGCCATATGTGCTGCTGGGCTAACTTAGTCCCGCACAACATAAATTCAACACCAAATACAGCAGACATTAGAGACTAATTCAATAACACTGTTATTAAAAGGGAAGTTGCAACAGAAATGAATGTTTCTGCAGCTTTCTAGAAATTTCTCTAAATAAAGCAGACTAAGGTTCCCATACAAGTATTTCTTCGACAAGAGTCAAATCATTTTCGCTGGAGAAAAGGTTTACTGGTTCACATGAAGAGCCTCTGCGTATCGACCTTTTTTAAGATATTTTATTTTTTTTCGTAAAAAGATGCCTGTTTCTTCCTTAATGCAGAGTTTTTATTTTTTCTGTATTTCTGAAGTGTACTCAATTTTTTCCCGTACGTAATGATACTCACTAGTTTTCCAAGAAGAATTACATTTCCAGAGTGAGATTTTCAATCTGCAGCGGAGTGTGCGCTGATATGAATCTTCCTGGCAGGTTAAAACTGTGTGCCGGACCGAGACTCGAACTCGGGACCTTTGCCTTTCGCGGGAAAGTGCTCTACCAACTGAGCTACCCAAGCGCGACTCATGCCCCGTCCTCTACTTCCGCCAGTACCTCGTCTCCTACCTTCCAAACTTTACAGAAGCTCTCCAGCGAATCTTGCAGAACTAGCACTCCTGAAAGAAAGGATATTGCGGAGACATGGCTTAGCCACAGCCTGGGGGATGTTTCCAGGATGAGATTTTCACTCTGCAGCGGAGTGTGCGCTGATATGAAACTTCCTGGCAGATTAAAACTGTGTACCGGACCGAGATTCGAACTCGGAACCCTTGTCTTTCGAGGGCAAGTGCTCTGCCAACTGAGCTACCCAAGCACGACTCACGGCCCGTCCTCACAGCTTTACTTCTGCCAGTACCTCGTCTCCTACCTTCCAAACTTTACAGAAGCTCTCCAGCGAATCTTGCAGAACTAGCACTCCTGAAAGAAAGGATATTGCGGAGACATGGCTTAGCCACAGCCTGGGGGATGTTTCCAGGATGAGATTTTCACTCTGCAGCGGAGTGTGCGCTGATATGAAACTTCCTGGCAGATTAAAACTGTGTACCGGACCGAGATTCGAACTCGGAACCCTTGTCTTTCGAGGGCAAGTGCTCTGCCAACTGAGCTACCCAAGCACGACTCACGGCCCGTCCTCACAGCTTTACTTCTGCCAGTACCTCGTCTCCTACCTTCCAAACTTTACAGAAGCTCTCCAGCGAATCTTGCAGAACTAGCACTCCTGAAAGAAAGGATATTGCGGAGACATGGCTTAGCCACAGCCTGGGGGATGTTTCCAGGATGAGATTTTCACTCTGCAGCGGAGTGTGCGCTGATATGAAACTTCCTGGCAGATTAAAACTGTGTACCGGCCCGAGATTCGAACTCGGAACCCTTGTCTTTCGAGGGCAAGTGCTCTGCCAACTGAGCTACCCAAGCACGACTCACGGCCCCTCCTTACAGCTTTACTTCTGCCAGTACCTCGTCTCCTACCTTCCAAACTTTACAGAAGCTCTCCAGCGAATCTTGCAGAACTAGCACTCCTGAAAGACAGGATATTGCGGAGACATGGCTTAGCCACAGCCTGGGGGATGTTTCCAGGATGAGATTTTCACTCTGCAGCGGAGTGTGCGCTGATATGAAACTTCCTGGCAGATTAAAACTGTGTACCGGCCCGAGATTCGAACTCGGAACCCTTGTCTTTCGAGGGCAAGTGCTCTGCCAACTGAGCTACCCAAGCACGACTCACGGCCCGTCCTCACAGCTTTACTTCTGCCAGTACCTCGTCTCCTACCTTCCAAACTTTACAGAAGCTCTCCAGCGAATCTTGCAGAACTAGCACTCCTGAAAGAAAGGATATTGCGGAGACATGGCTTAGCCACAGCCTGGGGGATGTTTCCAGGATGAGATTTTCACTCTGCAGCGGAGTGTGCGCTGATATGAAACTTCCTGGCAGATTAAAACTGTGTACCGGACCGAGATTCGAACTCGGAACCCTTGTCTTTCGAGGGCAAGTGCTCTGCCAACTGAGCTACCCAAGCACGACTCACGGCCTGTCCTCACAGCTTTACTTCTGCCAGTACCTCGTCTCCTACCTTCCAAACTTTACAGAAGCTCTCCTGCGAACCTTGCAGAACTAGCACTCCTGAAAGAAAGGATATTGCGGAGACATGGCTTAGCCACAGCCTTGGGGATGTTTCCAGAATGAGATTATCACTCTACAACGGAGTGTGCGCTGGTATGAAATTTCCTTGCAGATTAAAACTGTGTGCCGGGCCGAGAGTCGAACTCGGAACCTTTGCCTTTCGCGGGCAAGTGCTCTACCAAATGAGCTACCCAAGCACGACTCACGCCCCGTCCTCCCTCCTACCTTCCAAACTTTACAGAAGGTCTCCTGAGAACCTAGCAGAACTAATTTCATTCTGGAAACATCCCTCAGGCTGTGGCTAAGCCATATCTCCGCCATATCCTTTCTTTCAGGAGTGCTAGTTCTGCAAGGTTTGCAGGAGAGCTTCTGTAAAGCTTGGAAGGTAGGAGACGAGGTACTGGCGGAAGTAAAGCTGTGAGGACGGGGCGTGAGTCGTGCTTGGGTAGCTCATTCTGTAGAGCACTTGCCCGCGAAAAGCAAAGGTCCCGAGTTCGAGTCTCAGTCTAGCACACAGTTGTAATCTGCCAGGAAGTTTCAGAATTGCATTTACTTTTGTATCCGAGAGTGGTTTATTTTAGTCATTCACATGAAGTAGTAATTTATTTGTCCCTTTATGAAGAAGCTCGTCTCCTACCAACACGAGGTTTTGGTTTTCGAAAGACTTACTTAAGCAGTGTGGAAGACGCTACAGGAGAAATTTTGCAGGAAGACGTTCTTATGGCAAGCTCGAGACGGGTTTGAAGAAGTGGAAGGAGATCCAAAAAAAGATTGAAAATAAAAAAATTAAAAAAACTGTGCGAGTCGGTGACATACACCTATGCGTACGCACAATTCGGATCTAGCTGGTTTGAATTCTGCTCGTGAAAGAAATTTTCGTCACCAGCATTCGTCCGGCAAGGTAAGGAGGAGTACTAGCGTACATTTTCTGATCACCCGATTTTGCATCACTGTTGTTGATTATATTCCAAAATCTTCCTTTGTGCTTGTCTCGGCGATATCTGCCCATCGATAGGGGATTAGAAGATTGCCGTTCACTATGCTACTCGAGAAGAACAGTCTATATGCCAGAAGCAGCTTCACGCTGTCGTCTCGTCAACAATAGAAATGTGAAACTTATCTCTATGGACACTCATCTAATTGGACAGATACAATTAAGGTGTTGGTGTTTTCGGCCGAGCGGTTCTAGGCGCTTCAGTCCGGAACCGCGCTGCTGCTACGGTCGCAGGTTAGAATCCTGCCTTGGGCATGGATGTGTGTGATGTCCTTAGGTTAGGTTTAAGTAGTTGTAAGTCTAGGGAACTGATGACCTCAGAAGTCCCACAGCGCTCAGAGCCATTTGAACGATTTGTTAGAATTTTCCATGTATATCTTTCCTCGCCGATTCTCCGGAGAACCTCCTCATTCCGTACCTTATCGGTTCACCTAATTTTCAACATTCTTCTGTAACACCAGATCGAAAATGCTTCTTTTCAGGTTTCCCACAGAATGAAGGGCAGTTACTCTGCAGGAAGGTGCCATCGCCTTTGTGAAATGGTCCAAGCGAGGACTCGGGTGATATACGTCTACGTTTTCCACAGTTGTCACGGCGCCTTCTATTACTACCAGAGGTACCATGGAATTCTGGGTAAAAGTCCCATGTAGCATAACACTGCCTGCAACGGTCTGCTTCCGTGGTGCAGTGCACGTTTCGTGAAGCCGCTCGCCTCAATGACATAGTACGTGGACATGACCGTCGACATGGTGTAACAACAAAAGCGATTCATCCTACCAGCAACACGTTTCCATGAATTCACGGTAGATTCTCGATGATCCAGTGCACATTTCAATCGTAATGACGGTGTCGTTGTGACAACGTGAGGAAACGTAGAAGCGGTCTGCTGCGGAGGTACAAGCCAAGAATAAGCGCTGAGTGGCGTATTCCTAAAGCCTGGTGCCTGTAGCAGCTTTGTCGCTGATCACCGCGTATCCAGCCTTGCCGAGGCCCACTACATCCACGTCCTGTGGTGGGGCGAGCACGTCCAAGGCCTCCCGGCTTCTTGTGAGTGCACCGTTCTTCAGTCACTTTCCATGGATGCTCGGGACAGCACCACGCAAGCAGCTTCGCGTTTTCCAAGATTCTGGAACCCACACGCCGGGCAGTAACAAGCGGCCCTTTATCAAAGTTGCTTCTCTCAGTAAATTTCTCCATTTTTCGCCCGTACCGACACTGGATTGATTTCCAAATCGTCTCTGCTCCGCTTGCATACTTTGCTCAGTTCTTTAGGTGCCCATTTCGCCACGAGGCGACATTCAATCTAATGATTGTTATATTTCAGCACGCCTGTGTATGCGCCTCATCGTCAGCTGTCGAATGCGATACTTTTCACTTCATTAATATTTTCATCGGTGGTCTCTGTGTCTGATGATGCATCTCTTTCCTAACTGTTGACAGTGGTGGAACTTACTTCCACCAAGTTTTAACTAAATCCCGAAGAGAAAAAGAAGCCGACCCACTACGAAGGAAGTATCTGAATGGAACGGAAATCGGCGGGCGACAGACGGGTTAGTGTTCCACCGCTTTCCGGGACGTCTCCAGACTCGTCTACGCAGGTTATCAGGGCTCAATTCGAAGCGGGACTCATCACGGAAGACAGTTCTACTCCAGTCAATGAGATCCCAGGCCGAAGACGTGTCTCAACGCAGTTCTCTATTCTACTCTCTCCTGTGCAACCTGTCCATCTCTGCGTAATTACTGCAGCATACATCCACTGGAACCTGCTTGCGGTATTCATCTATTCATCTCCCTCTACAGTTCTTGCCATCCACGTTTCCGTCTGTATTTCTTTGTCCCTCAGGATGAGTCCTATCAAGCGGTTCTTAGTTTTAGAGAAGTTGTCCATTAATTTGTTTCTTCCCCAGGTCCATTCAGTACCTCCTCACGAAATATTCCAACTACCCATTCGCATCCAGTGACACCTGCGGCTTGAGGATGACACGGCGGCCGGTCGGTCCCGTTGGGCCTTAATGGCCTGTTCGGGAGGAGTTCAGTTTTTTTATCGAACCTTTAGCATTTTTCTATAAGACCATCTTTCAGAAGCCAGTGTTCTCTTCTTGTGTAAAGTATTTATCGCTTACGATAGACTTCCGTCCAAACCTACAGTCCAGACATATGCTGAAGCGCCAAAGAAACTGGTATAGGCATGCGTATTCAAATACAGATATATGTAAACAGGCAGAATACGAGGCTGCGGTCGGCAGCGCCTATATAAGACAACAAGTGTCTGGCGCCGTTCCAATGTGTGTGAGATCTTATGGGACTTAACTGCTAAGGTCATCAGTCCCTAAGGTTACGCACTACATAATCTAAATTATCCTAAGGACAAACATACACACCCATACCAGAAGGAGAACTCGAACCTCCGCCGGGACCAGCCGCACAGTCCAAGACTGCAGCTGGCGCAGTGGTTGCATCGGTCACTGCTGCTACAATGTCAGTTTGTCAAGATGTAAGTGAATCTGAACGCGATGTTACAGTCGGCGCTCGAGCGATGGGGCACAGCGTCTCTGAGGTAGCGATGAGGTTTTCCCGTACCATTTAACGAGTGTACCGTGAATATCAGGAATCCGGTAAAACATCAAATCTCCGACATCGCAGCGGCCGGAAAAAGATTATGGAAGTACGTGACCAAGAGGACTCAAGAGAATCGTGCAACGTGACAGAAATGCAATCATTCCCTAAATTGCTGCAGATTTCAGTGCTGGACAATCGACAGGTGTCAGCGTGCGAGCCATTCAACGGAACATCATAGGTATGGGCTTTCGGAGGCGAAGGCCCACTCGTGTACTCTTGACTGCACGACACAAAGCTTTAAGTCTCGCCTTGGTCCGTCAACCCCGGCACTGGACTGTTGATGACTGGAAACATTAGCCTGGTCGGATGAGTCTCATTTCAAATTGTGTCGAGCGGATAGACGTGTACGGGTATGGAGACAACGTCATGAATCCATCGACCCTGCATTTCTGCAGTGGACTACGCAGGTTGGTGGAGGCTCTGTAATAGTGTGGGGATGTGGAGTTGGAGTGATATGGAACCCCTGACACGTCTAGATACGACTCTGATAGGTGACACTTACGTAAGCATCTATTCACGTCCATTATGCGTTCGACGAACTTGGGCAATTCCAGCAGGACAATGCGACACTCCACCACGTCCAGAATTGCTATTGGGTGGCTCCAGGAGCAGTCTTCTGAGTTTAAACATTTCCAAAAGCCACCAAACTCCACAGAAATGAACGTTATTGAGAATATCTGGAATCTTGCAAGGTGCTGTTCAGAAGCGATTTCCTCCCCCTCGTACTCTTACGGATTTATAGACAACCCTTCAGGAATCATGATGTCACTTCCCTACAGCACTACTTTAGACATTAGTCGAGTCCATGCCACGTCGTGCTGCGGCATTTCTACGTGCTCACGGAGGCCCTGCACTATGTTAAGCAGGTGTACCTGTTTCTTTGGCTCTTCAGTATATACCTTCGGAGAAAATTTCCTATTAATTTGTGTTCGATGTTAACAAATTTCTCACTTTTCAGAAGTACTATTCTTTCTATTGTTGGTGTACATATTGTGGTTATTCTGATCAGTAGTGTTAAAGGATGGAATCAGCTGACTGAGGTGTTTTACTAATGACAAATTTGTACACTTATTAATCCACACCATGAAAAATTTTACATAATAAATTGTTATAGATCGCTCCATAGATCATCACAACAAACACCTTCGACGTAAGCCCAAGTAGAATGAGACAAGGTTAACGGAAAGACAAAGTGTAAAAAACAAAGTTCGGTAGTAAAATGACTGCACTTGTTAAGAAATTAAGGATTTTAAAAATTGTTCAAACACACTGCTTACCACAACAGGTTTTGAAAAATTCAGGGTAAGAACAATGAAACCAAACATAACAGAACGCAACAATTTTAAAAATTAAATACTGAAAAGCATCCCTTTTATAATGAACTTGCTTCGTTCCGGGTTTGTTTCACGCAGAAAGTTGTATATAACATGGCTGCTATGACACATTCTCCTGTTTCCACGCAGCGCGTTTACACCATAATTTTTATCTAAATAGGCAGTCACCATGTGTGTATATATTTTACATCAGTCTCAAATATTACCCAACGGTTTCGTGAAACAGTTCAGTATTAGAAACAAACCACATCAATATGCAATGAAACAAAACAGTGCCACGTGGCCAACAACTGATTTACAGGTTGAACCTTTTCATGCGCAATGGAAACTTCACCGAAGGCGGCGTGCGACCTGATTACTAAAAGGCAATACCTCTCATAACAAGTTACAAGGTATCATTGAAGAAAACCGGTGAGCCACTACAGTCTGGAATCGCACGACCGCTACGGTCGCAGGTTCGAATCCTGCCTCGGGCATGGATGTGTGTGATGTCCTTAGGTTAGTCAGGTTTAAGTAGTTCTAAGTTCTAGGGGACTTATGACCACAGCAGTTGAGTCCCATAGTGCTCAGTGCCATTTTTTGAACCGGTGAGCCACTGCAGTTAAGCAACGACAGAAACAGCAAAACACCTGCTTAAGCACCCGGTAGACAGTTCACCATCTAGTCAATAGCAAACCACCGTTACTTGCGAGTGCCTCTAAGACAGCGTTCACAGCCAGTTCTACACGCTCAGTACCAACGAGCGATACAGTACAGGACGCCAAGTGTATACTCCGGCCGACAGGAGAAGGGGCTGCCTCCGCTGCTACCGGACTTGCCTCGCTCACTACACAGTCAACAAACCAGTACTACGCTCAGAGTCAAGTTCGCTGCCCCTTCGCGAGGCACGAGATATTCTCGTTTCTGCCAGAGGGAGCATTCACCATCTCTGCCCAGCGACTCAAAGAACCAGAGTGGTGCCAACCGTGTTGCAAAAAACAAAATCTTGCTAACCTTGGCAAATTCCAAGATCTGAACGGATATTTGCGCAGCTTTTTCTTCGGATGACGTTACTGAACAACACATGCCAACATTATGGAGTACTGTACTGTCGTTCACCCCAACGAGTTGCCGAACGGCGTGGTTGTATTAGAGTTCAGCTGACCCGCTTTCACTTGACTGCTCGCAGTAGAAAAAGACTCCCACCATGAAGAAGTTAGGAGTGGCAATCTGTCCTCAGACGCCATTGTGTGTTGGGGCTTGTACATCTGGCGGGATCTAAAGCGCTCTCCGTTATGCAGAGGTGCAGAAGAAAAAAAATTAGATTTACGAGCGGAGCAGCGGCGACCGGAACTTGTGCGGTGGTTTTGGTGGTGGCCATTATCTCGCTCGAGGGGCCGTGTAATTTGGCGCAGGTTCCGCTAGGCTGGGGCCGCGAGACACGGGCCGGTCACCTCTGCGCAGCCGCTGAGCGCCTGCCAAGTGCGGCCACCTCTGGCCTGGTGCTCGATGCGTGGTGCGCAACAGAGCGGCAGTCCGCGTCCAAAGAAACACATGGCGGCGCCGCGAAAAACTAACACCCGCAGGCGGCACTACGAGATACTCTTCGAAAAGAATAGTTCTTCGTACGAAAGATACGGGCCTAAACTGTGCATTGAGCAACGGTCCAACTACGCTGGCGGGCAATACTTAAGTTCGAAAGTAGCTTTCACATGATGTGTCACTGTGAAGTAGCATAGCTCGAGGGAGCTTTCAAAATGTTCAAATGTGTGTGAAATCTTATGGGACTTCGCTGCTAAGGTCATTAGTCCTTAAGCTTACACACTACTTAACCTAAATTATCCTAAGGACAAACACACACACCCATGCCCGAGGGAAGACTTGAACCTCCGCAGGGACCAGCCTCACAGTCCATGACTGCAGCGCCCTAGACCGCTCGGCCAATCCCGCGCGACGAGGCAACTTTCGTCGTACGTACAGAGAACTGCTACAACACAGGGTATACTAAAAGGCATCATCCGATTTGGTTTTTTGATAAACGGGAAACTCAAAAAGTTTTCTTTTCTATACTTTTTCAGAGGTGATCAATATGCCCCCTTGAGACGCACGGCGTATGTCAGTGTGGTAACCAAATTAGTCCCACACTGCATTGAGCGCGTCTTAAGTTACAGCTTCCACAGCTACCGTTACGTGATGTCCAGTTCATTCATTGTTGTTGGTAACGGAGGCACATAAACAGAGTCTTTAATAAACCCACACAAGAAATAACCAAGTACAGTCAAGTCTGGTGACCCTGGGGGCCACTAATGTAAGTGTGAATCATTTGGTCTAGTGTGGAAGATCCATCGTTCAGTAATCCTTTAAAAAAACCCTCATTTCCATATGCCAGTGTGGTAGTGACCCATCATGTTGGTAGATGAAGTCGTTCAAATCAATCTCCAACTGGGAGAAAAGAACGTTCTCAAGCACATCGAGATATGTGCTTCCAGTAACAGTGTTCTCGGCCAAGGCAAATGGATTATACACCTTTTCCCGTGAAACGACACAAAACACATTACATTTTGAACAGTCCTTCTCATGTTGTACAATTTCATGTGGTTCTGTACCTCATATTCCATTTAAATGGAATGTTGCCTCGTCATTAAACACTAAGACTGGAAGAAAACTGTCATTCTCCATTTAGCCAAGAACAAAATTATGGAACTCCACTCGTTGTTACAGAATGAAGGCTTTCACGGCAGGTGCTGTCATCACTTAACACCTCCGGGCTGAGATGCCGCGGTCCGTACGTAAGACTCTCCCCTGACCTATCGCCTTCGACTGCGGCAGGCATCCTCCGAGGACAATCGGCGAACTGCAACGAGAACACGACTGAGCCCCGTATATATTAGCCATCCAGAGGGCGCAGCTGTCAATCATTTGACGTCGGCTGTGCTATGATCTCTGATATTGCCAACTTTCTCAATTGAAATTAATCGATTGTCACGCTGTTGCTGCAGTGTTGACATCCACATCTTATCCAGCTTAATGCCTTCATCTTTTCTATTAAAATTATTGCAGTGTTTGGCAATCTGAATGGCCTCTCTCTATATTCACGCATAATAATGCGACGTCTTTGCTAATAGGGCGCACAAAATATGTGAACCAGCTCATTTAGATGATGAGATTGAACACCTTAGAGCGACCTTCAAGAAGAATTGGTATTCCAACAGAGAGATAGATCGTGCACTACGCTCTAGACTGACAGCCAGGGCGGACGAGGATCGACACCAACCCAAGGGGAAAGTGTTCTTACCATTTATAAGGTCACTGATGGCATTGGAAAATTTCTAAGCAAGTACGATGTGGAAACTGTTTTCAGACCCACCACGAAAATAAAAGAATGTTTAAGATCCGCAAAAGATAAACGACATACTCTAGCTACACCAGGTGTCTACAAAATTCCGTGCAGTTGTGGAAAGGTCTATATAGGCACAACAAAAAGAAGCGTCAACACCCGTTTGGGTGAACATAAAAGGAACTGCCGCCTTGGACATACTGATAAATCGGCTGTAGCGGTGAGACGACCGTCATAGCAAAGACGTCGCATTATTATGCGTGAATGTAGAGAGAGGCCATTCAGATTGCCAAACACTGCAATAATTTTAATAGAAAAGCTGAAGGCATTAAGCTGGATAAGATGTGGATGTCAACATTGCAGCAACAGCGTGACAATCTATTAATTTCAGTTGAGAAAGTTGGCAATATCAGAGATCATAGCACAGCCGACGTCACATGATTGACAGCGGCGTCCTCTGGATGGCTTATATATACGGGGCTGAGTCGTGTTCTTGTTGCAGTTCACCGATTGTCCTCGGAGGATGCCTTCCGCAGTCGAAGGCGAAACGCCAGTGGAGAGTCTTATGTATGGACCAAGGCATCTCAGCCCGAAAGTGTTAAGTGAAGTCCACACGTTGTTTGTCACCTTCACGAAGAGCTTGCAGTAGCTAATTTTTGTATGGTTTCATTTGTAAACGTCGACGCAACACACGTTAGACGGACAACGGGGCGTGTTGAGCCGTCGAGCTGTAAGGCGAACGGATTTCTGCGGACTCCTTGTGAAACTGTGGCGGATGTTTTCGACGTCCGTGTCAGACACTCGGGGATAGTCCGGCGGTTTGCCTTTACACAAACAGCCTGTTTCTCGGAATTGTTCATGCCATCGTCTAATGCTTTGTGCTGTAGGAGGATCCGCACTATACCTAGTACGAAAGTCACGCTGAAAAGTTATTACTGATCCGCTCTGCGCAATACGTAGAACGCAAAGCACTGTCTGTTGTCCCGACTCCATTCTTACTAGAACTGTAGTGGGCACAACTGAAGGTACCTAGCGAGAACAATGTAAAACTCGACAGTCTGCTCTTTCCAATAGTACTTTGTTCGCGCACATATCTCAAATAACGTAAAAGTTATGATTTTTTTAAACCGGATGGTTCATTTCGATAGACCCTGTATAGTACAGAAGGTAGCTGACAGAAATGCGGAGTGAGACGAAGAGAAATGATACTATCATTCAAGGATAATAATTACACTGGACTCACAGCGGTTCAGGAGTTATACACCGTTCCATTCCTCCAAGTTTGACAACTGCTGGATGGTCGCTGGTACACGAGAACGTACTGCGGTGGTACTCCACATCGCACCCCGCACTTACTCGATGGGATTTTAGTCTTGGAAATGTGTGTGAAGTCTTATGGGACTTGATTGCTAAGGTCATCAGTCGCTAAGCTTACACACTACTTAACCTAAATTATCCTAAGGATAAACACACACACCCATGCCCGAGGCAGGATTCGAACCTGCGACCGTAGCAGTCGCGAGGTTCCGCACTGAAGTGCCTAGAGCTGCTCGGCCACCGCGGCCGGCGGATTTTAGTCTTGGGAACGAGCAGGTCAGTCAATTTGCTGAATATTCTCTCGTTCCAAGAGATCATCCACCGCGCACTTCTAAGTGGTTGCTCACTGTCATGCAAAAAAATGGAGCCGGATTCATCCCTGAAACGACGCATAAGGGGAGGAGCACAGTGCCTCAATTTCGTTGACAGGTGAATGTACTGTTTTCAAAGAGTTGGAGGTCAGTACGCCAATGCTATTGCCTCCCTGCACCATGACACCAAACTGATCATCGACAATGCAGCACCTGCCCTCATATGACGAGGGGCGGAGTACCAGATGCAGCCAAGAATACTGTCGAACACAGTCCGGTGGTGCAGATGCTATGGTGTATCCATCTTAAATATACGAGCTGACCTCCAAATCTTTGACACGGTGCACTAACCGGTCAACGTTGCTTTTGCATTGTACTCCTTCCACAGGTTTGTCTTTTCAGGGGTGAATTCAGCTCTGACTTGGTTTTTATGGATGGCAATGCACAGCCGCATAGGACAGCGCAAATGGAACAGCTCTCGGAACGACAGAGTAGTCAAAGTAGCACTTGCATCCTACGTCCTCAAGTATTTGCTCGATGTATTTCAATCTCTATCTTCCTCTACAGTTTTATCTCTCCACAGCTCCCTATAGTACCATGAAAGTCCTTCCCCTGTGTCTTAACAGGTGTCCTATCATCCTGACCCTTCTCCTTGCCAGTGTTTTCCACATATTCCTCTCCTCTCAGATTCTCCACAGAGCCTCCTCATTCCTTATCAGTCCACCTAATTTTCAACATTCGCCTCTTGCACGACATCTCAGATGCTTTGACTCTCTTCTGTTCCCTTTTACCCACAGTCCATGTTTCACGACCATACAATGCTCCACTCCAGAGATACATTCTCAGAAGTTTCTTCCTCAAATTAAGGCTTATCATTGATACTAGTAGACTTCTGTTGACGAAGAATGCACTTTTCTCTAAGGCAAAAGCTAAATAAAGTCTGAAAAGTCCACACGCACATATCATCCATAACTGTAGCCAGTTTACGTTAATTATTTATTATCCTTTACAGACAGTTTACAAACGGATTATTTCTTTTAAAATAGCTCGCCATGTTGCTATAATCAGTCTCACGTAACAAAATGTTCAAGTTCGCGAGTAAGCTACACGCCACGTGGAATTTAGTTATTTAAAATGTCACCAAACGTTCTGAATTTCACGCCTTGCATTAAATTGACGTCTCTTCCGCACTTTACGGCACTTTTCAAACATTTTGGTACCTAAATATTACAATAACTTTCCTCGGAGCAAGTGCCGACTGTACTCACCTCTCTACGTAAAAGAAGTCTATAATTCTCCGGAAAACGAGCGAATATGCTTATTTCCGATTGGCAGAGAAACATGACAGCCAATCGGGAACCAGTATCAAACCCGCTCAATCCCGCTCATATAAACAGAAGCAATCAAAATTTGTCGCTGGATCAGAACAGTAAATTAAATAAACTTTAAATACCCACAACTATAAAATAAACTCCCTCTTAAGAAAACGGCTTTACTGAAATCATAATCTCATTTCCCCAGCACCAAAACTCACGAAATAGCTTATAGCAAATTCCCTAGTACGAATGAATAACACACACGACATTCTCGGGCATTCCCTTCGAGACCAAAAAAATGTTCAAATATGTGTGAATTCCTACGGAACCAGACTGCTGAGCTCATCGGTCCCTAGGCTTACACACTATTTACCCCGAGTACAACACACACACCCATGTCCGAGGGAGGACTCGAATCTCCGACGGGGGGGAGAGGGGGGGGGGACCACGCAAACCGTGACAAGGCGCCGTAAACTGCTCGGCTACCCTGAACGGCCCTCGTGACCCGTTACTTCAATGTATAGCATAAAACCTTTACATAAAACACTATTTCGTATTCGCATCTTCATTCACTCTCATAACTAAGCACAATCATAATGGTAATTAAGAAACAATTAGAAAATTAAAAAACTAGGACTGCAAATATAAATAACGGTCATTTGAGTTCAGCTCAAACAGTGTCCGTCAGCTAGTGACCTCTACTAGATCGCATAGAAACTACATACACTCGGGTACCTGACGCCACCTGTGCTACCCATGACTCACACTGCAAGCTTGTTCACCGCTGTCACGTGCGATCTCAATAGGCACGGTGTAAGGCGCTACGTCTCCGCCTGCAGTTTCCCCCGGCTTAAATCCCATCGATCACATGTGGGTTGCATTGGACAGACGCATTGCGTCACACCCACATTCAGCAGCGACCCTCCAGCAGTTATTTACCGCACTGGTGGAGGAACGGCACAGCGTACCACAAGAACACCTTACCAACCTTGTGGCCAGGATGGGAGTATGTTGTAGAGCACGCATGCATTGACGTCCGTGGTGATCACGCACCCTATAAAGAACCATGTCCTGTGTCTTGTAATGACAGAGGGACCACCATAATTCGCAATGACTCCAGTGTAATTATTGTCTCAATAAAAGAGTCATTTCTGTTCATCTTACTGCATATTTCTTTCAGTTACCTTCTGTACTATGCCGTAGTAGTTCTTTCCATGTATGGTCGAAGCGTCATCGAGCTATGTTACTTGACAGCGACACATCATGCGAATGTTAATTTCGTCCTTAAGTTTTGCACATCAGTCATACATGCGCCTTTTTACTTTACAATTTTTAGTAGTAGTGGAAAAGAAACCTCTAATAATTTGTGAGGTGACTGACTTCAGCTCATCCGTTTCTTGCACCAGATCAGTTTCTTTGAACATTGATGCTGAATGGACTATTTGAAATATAGATATTGCAAGGCCCATGAACTATAGAAGTGGCTTCAGAATGTATGCAACAATATGAGTTCAGTGGTTATAATTTTATTTTACTGAAGGATGTGTGTGACAGTATGAAGAACCTAAATTGAATTTATTGCCATACAAATTATTTTAGTTTAATGAACATTAACGTTTTAATGGAGACATAAATTGTTCACTGATTGTGGTGATTACTCCTTGAAATTATTATTCGCTCGGAGCAAATAGTTTAAATTTTTATTGAGTGTCTATACGTCCGCCATGTTTGAACTGACATTTGTTTCTGGGGTAAAAGTTATCAGCTGGTATGCCACACCAATTAGGAAATTTTATGTACTTGCCTTCTGAAAACCGACTAATGTTTTGCGACATTGTTATTACATTTAATGGTAGCAGAATTTTTGAAGTTCTGTGATTTCTATTTCATCGCGACGCGTCTCATAACATTTTCGTGTAGATACTTGAAACCTTGCTGTCGTGAGCCCATGCCACTGTATCATCATCATCGTCATAGAGCTTAATCTTTTCGAAGATAAACCCAGATATTCAGGCCATTAAATAGGAGAATGGTTACAAATGTGTAATATGACCGTAATCCTGTTTCACGAATAACGTACTCTTTATAAAGCCCTGAGAGGCTACTCAATAAAAACGTCCTTTGTAAAACACTTAGTGTCTCAGTTTAGCAACATAACATGTATATACCCGCCTCCATAGCCGAAGTAGCTAAGACATGCACTCGGAGGTAAATTGGTATGAATCCTGGAGGTGGACGAAATTATCACTGCCAGGATTTGGCCGTCAAGGGGTCGAAAGATGATGGCGTAAAATTCCTGATAACCAGTCTCTGCGCCAGTGTCCTGAATTAAACTACAAACCTCTCCGCAGTGTCTCATGAAGTGAGGACACGTGACTTTGTTTACGGTGATCTGTCCGTAGGAAGGGGGCGTTAAACTTAGCGGCCCATGTGGTGCTGTTGGAGGGATGTAGGCTAAGTGCTGGCACAGGTTTTCATCCTCTTCCTTCTCTCATCATCATCGTCATACAACACAAACATAACACTACACTATACACGCATCCACTACAGTCATTTACACATACACATACGACACCACCCTCACACACACATACGGAACGTGGCCAGTGTGCGCTGATGAAGTACACCTTGTTCGATAGGCGGCTGAGTCCACGCCGTCGGATATCTCGGCCAACGATGCCATAGATATTTACTTTTATCAACATGTATATTCTTATCATACCCCAAGTGTGAAATTTGACGGAAAGCCAATCCGATGATGCGCTTGCCCTGTGCGAATGTCGGTGGATTTCCAAACAGTGCGGTTCAGTAGTGGCTTGTTGACCCTTTGCTGTACCATTCCGCTTCCCATAGCCTCTGATTAGTTGTAAAAGTAATTACTGTGATATACGCTTAACAAAGTATATTTATCAAAAGCAGTGTATCGCAACTTTAGATTTCTCGGTGACATGTAAAGATTCCTTGAACTACTATATAAAGGGAAGACGCCATGCTATCTATTTCTTATCGCTTGCCTTTAGATCTTGTTGCTTCGCTCTTGTCTTGCGCTCGTGACTCTGCATGCAGTTCGAGATATTGACGCTTATGCCTGTTCGTGTAAGTTGAATTACAGTTAAATAATAATTATCAGTGTTGAATTTGTTCTTTCTGTGAAACGGAAACCTTTAACTTTCCTTACCAGTTACGTAAATGTGGCCAGTGCTTTTAATGGGCGGAAGCTCACGTGATATTTTCCTTTAATTCTCAAAAGTAGCTTAAAATTAGTTTTCTTGCATTTCTCGCGCCCTACATTCTGAACAACTTGCATTTTAAAGTTACTTGTGAAGTCCGGTTTCCAGTTAACACAGCTCGTTTATCTTCCATTGTTGAAAATCAATATTTTCTTAAAACTACACTAGCAGAAGCTTGCATTAACTTTGGCTAGAGCCTGACGAATTAATGTTTTAGAATTAAAAGAATTTTAAATTTATTCGAGTCAGAAAGAAAAATATTTGATATGCATACCCGAGATAATTTTTCGTAGCAGTAAAAATATATCTATGATCTCAGAATAATAATTTCTAACAGCACGATATTTTCTGTTTACCTAAAAGATATAATTCAAGTCCTAATTTCCATTATTAAATGTAGGAAGAGAAGTTCATAACAATAAAATACACTCCTGGAAATGGAAAAAAGAACACATTGACACCGGTGTGTCAGACCCACCATACTTGCTCCGGACACTGCGAGAGGGCTGTACAAGCAATGATCACACGCACGGCACAGCGGACACACCAGGAACCGCGGTGTTGGCCGTCGAATGGCGCTAGCTGCGCAGCATTTGTGCACCGCCGCCGTCAGTGTCAGCTAGTTTGCCGTGGCATACGGAGCTCCATCGCAGTCTTTAACACTGGTAGCATGCCGCGACAGCGTGGACGTGAACCGTATGTGCAGTTGACGGACTTTGAGCGAGGGCGTATAGTGGGCATGCGGGAGGCCGGGTGGACGTACCGCCGAATTGCTCAACACGTGGGGCGTGAGGTCTCCACAGTACATCGATGTTGTCGCCAGTGGTCGGCGGAAGGTGCACGTGCCCGTCGACCAGGGACCGGACCGCAGCGACGCACGGATGCACGCCAAGACCGTAGGATCCTACGCAGTGCCGTAGGGGACCGCACCGTCACTTCCCAGCAAATTAGGGACACTGTTGCTCCTGGGGTATCGGCGAGGACCATTCGCAACCGTCTCCATGAAGCTGGGCTACGGTCCCGCACACCGTTAGGCCGTCTTCCGCTCACGCCCCAACATCGTGCAGCCCGCCTCCAGTGGTGTCGCGACAAGCGTGAATGGAGGGACGTATGGAGACGTGTCGTCGTCAGCGATGAGAGTCGCTTCTGCGTTGGTGCCAACAATGGTCGTATGCGTGTTTGGCGCCGTCCAGGTGAGCGCCACAATCAGGACTGCATACGACCGAGGCACACAGGGCCAACACCCGGCATCATGGTGTGGGGAGCGATCTCCTACACTGGCCGTACACCACTGGTGATCGTCGAGGGGACACTGAATAGTGCACGGTACATCCAAACCGTCATCGAATCCATCGTTCTACCATTCCTAGACCGGCAAGGGAACTTGCTGTTCTAACAGGACAATGCACGTCCGCATGTATCCCGTGCCACCCAACGTGCTTAGAAGGTGTAAGTCAACTACCCTGGCCAGCAAGATCTCCGGATCTGTCCCCTATTGAGCATGTTTGGGACTGGATGAAGCGTCGTCTCACGCGGTCTGCACGTCCAGCACGAACGCTGGTCCAACTGAGGCGCCAGGTGGAAATGGCATGGCAAGCCGTTCCACAGGACTACATCCAGCATCTCTACGATCGTCTCCATGGGAGAATAGCAGCCTGCATTGCTGCGAAAGGTGGATATACACTGTACTAGTGCTGACATTGTGCATGCTCTGTTGCCTGTGTCTATGTGCCTGTGGTTCTGTCACTGTGATCATTTGATGTATCTGACCCCAGGAATGTGTCAATAAAGTTTCCCCTTCCTGGGACAATGAATTCACGGTGTTCTTATTTCAATTTCCAGGAGTGTACATTTATTCTTCTCTCCTGAGAACTGCTTACAGAGACATTTTCTTATTTTCCCACGATAAAATCATTTAGGTTCTAGTTTACTTGAGAGGTATACTATCTGCCGACAGTTAATATGCAATCGATCGGTTCAGGAGGCCCATAACAACGAACCGGATGTCAAACACCATGCAGTTAGCATCCAACAAAAGAGACACATTGCTCGCTCCAACCACCTTACAGACCAGGAGTCAGGAAGTGGGCGTGTTTACAGCAAGACTAGTATCTACAAGGACAGTGCAATGTCGACTAGAGCCGCACGAAACGTCGGGATGGATATCGTGGAAGTCATTTTGGCATCACACACAACACGTGAAGCGACCACGACGTTAAAAAAATATCATTCGTCAAGGTTGGAGACAGATGAACGTTACAACTTTTCTTGAATGCAAAGTACTTTAACCTCGAATTTACGTTGTTCATAAATGCGTGACGTTCTCTATTCATGTGGGTTTGACTGTAGATAAAGTTCTACTGTTTCTGCCAGTACGTCTGCACCGACTCCCAATGTGAGCCAAGTAGTACTGCATCAGTTTGATGTAGGTATTCAACATTATTCAAGTGCCTCAAAAAAATTTATATTTTTAGAAACTCTCAAAACTAATTTCAGGAGTTGGTCTGTAATTTAAAAGGGTGGATAGCCATTCTAGCAGACGAATTAAACTCATTTAACTTACGTTCTACGAATAAATGCTGTTCCAAACACCAGCACATTGACGAACCCTCGAAAACGAGTCGATATGAAACAAAGTAAGAAATACACTCTTCAACTTATTAATTCATGTTTCTACACCAGTTTGTTGTGGCACGTGGAAGTACCAGCATTGTTAAAAATGCGTGTTTTAACCGTTCATTAAAAGTATTATACAAATTCATTAGAAAAGGAATATTTATTCGCACGGTTATAATTTCAATTCCTGTCTGTTCATCATTTCACTCGCCGCCGAGATCCTACATCAAGATGTTCGGTGCAGACAAGAATAATTTGCGCCGTATATGGAGGAGCGTTCCTGCATCAACATTGTCAAACTCAAGCCTAACACAATGGAATTAATGTGAAGGTAATGACTCAGACTTGATAGGCACCTGTTCAGCTTGGTTTACTTAGACTAAAAATATTGTGCTTTATGTGTTTAAGAACGTAGACAGATCGAGAATTTCAATGGTTGCGGTGATTATTTGGCACCGCACACTACTGGAAGCAGCAGAACATAATACAAATTGTTTATTGACCTTGAATGTGATGATATTCAGGGTCTGTTGATAATGGTATCACCCAAGATTGTGCGCAGATTTATAAACTGATTTCAAAATTTTCTCAACCATTCTTTCCAATCAGCTTTCCAATTACATAAGCAATTATTAATCCACTTCCATTCCCACATCCCTATTCAGTAGCAAGACGCGAAACACCAATAAGTAATCTCCAACTACATGATTCCGCACTCATAATCACTATACCACGACGAGATTACGAAAGTTTAAGCTTTCCGCTGCAACTTACATTTTTAAACAGCTTTAATAGCGATAAGTCATTATTTGTTGCTAAATTATAATAATAGTTATACTAAATCGTACGAAGGTCGATATGTTTTTCTAAATCTTCGGTACCGTGTGCGGATTCAAAATGACGTCATGTGTGCACGAAGACTTGTGAGCGGTTGCTCGTGTGACAAAGGCCCGCATCATGCGCTAACGGAAGTCGATTGCAGTTCCTGCGGCTGTCGGTACTACGTCAGGAAGTCTTATGGGGTGAGTGTTACATTGTCTTTTAGACGTATCCAAAACGTACCATCACTATCAGTAGAATATTGGCTCTGCCTACAGCACCACGAAGGATATATCCATGTCTGGTGGTTCCCAAAAGAACGAACGTCACCAGATTGCTTTCAATTGATTAACGTGTCATGGTAATTATGCGCATACTACACACTTTTTGAGCGACGTTTATATTCTGTAATGCATTTTGAAACGTGGGCTCTTGAAATGTTGAGAGTTAGGCTCCTCAAAATGCACATTCAGCCTCATCAGCGATCGGCTTATCTTTGGCGTGTCCCCTGGCATGAGCATCTTTGCGTTTTCGACGGGGTCGCGCGGGACGGCGACAGACAGTCGGTTTGGGGCGGCCGGTGAGACTGGCGGAGTTGTGGCTCGAATGGTTCAAATGGCTCTGAGCACTATGGGACTTAACATCTGTGGTCATCAGTCCCCTAGAACTTAGAACTACTTAAACCTAACTAACCTAAGGACATCACACACATCCATGCCCGAGGCAGGATTCGAACCTGCGACCGTAGCGGTCACGCGGTTCCAGGCTGAAGCGCCTAGAACCGCACGGCCACACCGGCCGGCTGCGGAGTTGTGGCTCGGGCGTAAGCACATGCGTGATGTCTGTTAAGTCGTCGGCACACGGACCGTGCTGTCGAACGTCAACGTTGAGCGTGCCAAGTTCAACGTGCTGCTGAACGCTCAGGAACGATGCGACTTGTGCATACGGTACGTGGGCCCCAACGTGGTATACGCGATCGCAACGCACTCCAGCGGCAGTTGAGTGATGCTTCTACTTCGTAAATCACACTGTTTACTCAACGGCCGAGCGTAAAATTCCAACGTTGAGATCTATTAAAACGCACATTTTCTCTATCGTCCACGAAAAGAAAAGTACCATGTCCAGTCAATAAGGACACAGGCTTGTAAAAGTTCCATTACAAACAGTGCGGTACAAATTTGGAATACTTCTCCGCATAAGATAAACATTATTTCATCATTCCCACATTTTAGTAAAACCCCAAGGTCAGTCTTACTTGATCACTGTTCCTATCCAGTAGCAGAATCTTTGCAACATGTGAATTACGAAGTGTAAAAGAAAAAGGAGCAAAATATCTTTATATGAGTAGCGCAAGCTGTCCTGTGAATTAAGCCAATCTAACAGTCACCCCTCAAAAAAGGTGAAGTTATATTTACATAACATCAAATATTATAGCATATACTTATATTAAAGTAAAAATAAAGAATCAGAACCTAATAAAAACGCGAATGTTAGGAAAAAAATTTGGTAGTGTTTGGACGCGAACCATTGTCCTAATGAAGCAATGATAAGTCTACATCTAAATCCATACTCCGCAAGCCACCTGACGGTGTGTGGCGGAGGGTACCCTTAGTACCTCTATCGGTTCTCCCTTCTATTCCAGTCTCGTATTGTTCGTGGAAAGAAGGATTGTCGGTGTGCTTCTGTGTGGGCTCTAATCTCTCTAATTTTATCCTCATGGTCTCTTCGCGAGATATACGTAGGTGTGAGCAATATACTGCTTGACTCTTCAGTGAAGGTATGTTCTCGAAACTTTAACAAAAGCCCGTACCGAGCTACTGAGCGTCTCCTGCAGAGTCTTCCACTGGAGTTTATCTATCATCTCCGTAACGCTTTCGCGATTACTAGATGATCCTGTAACGAAGCGCACTGCTCTCCGTTGGATCTTCTCTATCTCTTCTATCAGCCATATCTGGTACGGATCCCACACTGCTGAGCAGTATTCAAGCAGTGGTCGACGGTGGCGCTACTCATTACGCTAATCCAACAACACGAGCTAAGTGTGTAGTCATAGTATATTAACCCTTGCTAAAAACGTTAATCGTAGATAATTATGTTATTAATTGAAATTTAATTATGACTAATTGTACCAAGAACAATGCGTTTTGTGTGGATCTTCAGTGTGTCGCTGCCTTCAAATAGCCTACTATCATAATACGCAAGTTACAAAATTTCTTTTGCCACGAATATGATGTTTCTCAATATTTTATTGGAACGAATTACACAGTTAACAACGGGTTTTACAGTGATTCTCAATTTGCTGGTGCTCAGAAACGGCATATATACATATAGGCTTGAAATGAATGCCAATATGGCGCCTCACAACTCTGTACTGAAGGGCTCAAATGGTTCAAATGGCTCTGAGCACTATGGGACTCAACTGCTGAGGTCATAAGTCCCCTAGAACTTAGAACTACTTAAACCTAACTAACCTAAGGACAACACACACATCCATGCCCGAGGCAGGATTCGAACCTGCGACCGTAGCGGTCGCGCGGTTCCAGACTGTAGCGCCAGAACCGCTCGGCCACCAGCGGCCGGCAGGACTGAAGGGAGACGGCGTGCGTGTGACGTAGGTGGCGTTGTGCCATTTGATTGGCCAACGCTCACACGCACGCTCAGAATATATGACATGCCAGATATTGCTTTGCACGTTCGGAAAGACTCCCGAACGTGCTATTAGACGCTAAGACGTCAGAAAGTCGGCACGCTTAACGCTCGGATGCACGGTCCGTGTGCCGACGGCTTTACGCTGGGGCTGTTTGCTAATCGTGGAACTCCTGCGGCGGTTACTGGTTGCCTGGAAGGCATTTCATATAAACTGTGCCAAGGGATTCCGGAGTTGGTGTTGGCCGAGATGTTTGTAAAAATTGAGGTGCCAGTGTGAGAAGCATGGCGTGGGCCTTTTGGTTGCTTCGCCCTTCTGGCAGCCACCGCAAGCGGATGTTCGGCCGGAATGTCTACAGTTTGTGGTGAGTATAGTGTGAACAAGTTCTCGTAGCATGTGCTTCCAGCCTGACTCTTAGCCTGTGTTATTTGTGGGTGCCGGCCCCTTGTCTGTTACTGCTTCCGGGTGTCCTGTAAGATTTCACAGCAAAACTGTATTTTGTGGCATTCTGTGTTCTGGCTCAGCCTCCGCCTAGAAAGGGGAAAGATTTGTGCCTCGCCTGAAAGGGGGAGGGGGGGGGGTTCGATTGGACATCTTTTGGAATTCCTTAATGCTGTAATTTAAACATATTAAAAAAATGTTCTTTCAGAATAAGTGGCTGTTTCTTAGGGACACAGCAGTTCAAACAGGAGTGGCGTAATGTTAATGAGTATTTGTTATTCGTCAAATGAAGCGTATTTAATGTCTTGCAGTTTTCTGGGGCACGCAGCTGTGTTATTGAACTCATTTTGAAGTGTTCTGTCGGGTGAATGACTGCTCCCCACTTCAGTGTATTCTTTTGAGTAGTATTGTAAGGTCTTTTGGATATTTGTCAGTGGGGTGTATTGATTCAATTTTGTTTTTATCTTTCTTTCGAACTACGGAGAATTATTTAGTTTATCTGGTTACTGGCTTAACTCGCGCTTCACGCACTAAATCAGCTGATATAGAATTTTTTTTTTTTATTCCTGCTTAATGTCAGACAGATTAAAATGTAACTTCATTTATGTTATTTGAAATAAATGTGTTGGATTGACCTTAATGAATTATGTGCAATCGAAGTAAGGGACCCAGTCCTTCATTAGTGCTTAACAGTGGCGTGTTGGTTCGGGTTGTGAGCTTCGTGCTTGGACCACACATCTTTCATGTTGAGTTTCCAGCTGCAGTTTCTTCAGTTTCTTGAGCGTCTCTCTGGCCGGCTAAAGGAACAGTTGACTTATTGTGCAGTTCTTCTTTGCATTTTTTCTGTCTCTTCCGTTAATGCAACGTTGTACTAGATCTCACGAAAGGCCAGAACGTTCCAAAATAACCTAATTATTAGAATGTACTCAGTTCATCCAGCATCTGCATTTCCCATGCCTGAATTTACCTTCTTGTTCGATCGCGTGTTTCCCTAGACAGAACCCGATGGGACATATTTATAGTGCCATCGGGAGACATCTCTACACTTACAAACCATCCGCCCGTTATTTATCGAACTGACTTATCTGTATCTACTCACCTTGTCATTCCGAAATGCACGCAGCTCTTCTGCTGTTTTGTGTTCCAAAGAAGGATCAGCAGGCTATTAGGCAGCGGGTCATAAATTTTTGACAATCCGGTTTTCATATACTATCCTCATCCATTTCTTACCATTCAACTACCTGGAACTCTCACAATCATCACAACTGACAAGAAAATCCCACATCAGCAACATAATATCATACATATCATCACAGATCGGCCATTAAAAAATTCTTGTCGCGACCGTTTTACTTGCAAACAAAGGCTGAAGAGTTGTTACACTGACTCCGCCAACTTTCCCCCTGTAGAGCTAGTATAGGCAACATATAAATAAATAAAACACAAATTGTGTTGGCTTCTGAGGGAAGAGTAAGATAACATGAAAGTTTCCTGGGTTTAGCACCACTTTTCAGAGGAAAAATATCGCTGATGAAACCAACATTTCGGTCACGATTATAGTGGTCTTCATCTAGTTCATCAGCAGACCAAGAAGAACCAAAGCTTCGGCCACAGTTGCAGTGGCCTTCTTCCAGGTCACCAGCAGACCCATGAGAACGAATGTTTCGGTCACAGCATTTCTTCTGAGCCACCAGCAGGGCCAGAAAAATCATTGTTTTGGCACGGTTGCAGTGGCTTTGTTCAGGGTCACCAGTAGACACAGAAGAACCAACATTTCGGCCAGAGCTGCAATGGCTTCCTTCTAGGTCACCAGCAAACCCAGAAGAACGAATGTTTCGGCAGTTGTTGCAGTGGTTTACTTCTGGGTCTCAAGCAGACCCAGAAGAACCGTCGGTTCGGTATGATTGCGGTGACTTTCTTCTGGGTCACCAGCAGTCCCTGAAGAACAAATGTTTCGGCAAATGTTGCAGTGGCTTTCTTCTGGGTCCAGATTCAGATCGAGAAGAAGACAACTGTAATAGTGGCCCAAATGTTGGTTCTGCTGGGTCTGCTGGTGTCCCAGGAGAATGCCTCTGAGCCTTTAACAAGAACGTTGGTTTGACCAGTATCCTTTCTTACAATATGATACTGTACTACATGCAGAAAACTTTCATGTTAAATAAAACATTATTAGGTACTTGAATAATCATCAGTGACTAAATACTGTCGATTTTGATATCTTCTCTGGAGTTCATCTGGGAGGCTTGGTCAAAAAGGAGTACACCATCCAGACGACACCAATAGAGATCATTCAAAAACATCAAGCGCCGGGAAAGCCTAAAATTAAACAACGTCGATGCCTGTAAGTTACCATCCAAACTGTCACAGTCAAGGTGCACATTGTGATAGCTGAAAGCGAAGTCTTAATGTTTTTCGTACTCAAACTGGGCTTTGAAGTGAATTTCATTTTTGAAGTTTTTTCAGAGTCAAGAGATGTCTGATGCCGAGACCTTTGTGAATATCCAGGAGCACCCACCTATCCATCGATATGGAGGTTATTCACGTGCACCCACACATCGCGATGTTCTTGAGATGGGGCACCATCATGATATAGGTAAAATCTTTCGACTCCCAACAGTTCTCGAGTGCTTTGGAAAATCGAGATCAGTTAACCTTCCTTCAAAACGACAAACGGATTGTGCGTTGGTAGTCAACAACACACATTAGCTGTCAATAGAATCACGTTCTCCGCCAAATTGACGTGTAGATTTTCAATACCGCTCTCTTTCCGTGATGGTCTAGCGGGAAGAACAATGGACTCCGACCGTGGACATCCTGGGATTAAATACGCGATAAGGGATAGGAATTTTCCTCCTTCCAGTGCCTCCAGCTCAGGATCAGTTAGCCTGCTATCAACTGAGTACCAGGGATCTTTCCGGGGGTTAACTGCGTCTGAGGGTGACGGGTTCGCCACCTTCCCCCTCCTAGTGGCGAGGCGAAAAAGTCTACTCTTTACGTGTTGTCAGGCCAAAAGCCCAGTCACGGAATTTCGCCACTAACTTATACACCATCAACTGTGTCTCTTCAGACAAAGCACCTTTCCTTACACACTCCGTATGCTCTCTAATCATGTATAGGGGTGGACAAAAATACGAAAACACCACGATCGCAACTCATCATGTCTAATACGTTGTAGCAAGGACATGACCATTCAAGACATCTCCCAGTCATCTTGAAAGGGATAAATGTCCTGCAGGGTTTTAAAGGGAATTCGAAATAGTGGCACGTCCAGATAACGAGGATGGAGATGGATGGCGATCGCGCTCCCTTCTCTCCAAACTAGGCAACAAAGGCTCAATAGCACTGGGATCTAATGACTGTAGTGCCCAGGGAAGATGTGACTGTTCATCCTTGTGCTTTTAAAACAAGTCCTGGGCGATGCGAGCTGTGTAAAAAGGGTCCCTGTGGTCTTAGAACACAGCATCACAGTTGGGGAACAGACATTATACTAAGAGATAGGCATATTAAGCCAAATGGGTCACATAAACCCTTGGCAGTCATGCGACCAGTGGCCGTGGGCTCCAAGGAACACTACGGCTTAGCTTCCCGGATCATCATCGAACCCGCACCATATTTAACGCTTGGGGTGTAAACTCTAGCCAGAAGTTGGAAACACTGTGAAACAAGACTCAACCGACCAAACGACGTACTTCCATTACTCCACAGACCATGTTTTATGTCTTCGGCAACACCTTCTCCTGTTATGAGCATTTGCATCCCTGATGAGTAGTTTTGGAATTCCAGTTTGCCCTGCAATTTCCTGCTTATGGAGCTCCCTTCGTGTTGTTTTGGTGCTGACAGAGTGCGCGTGTGTCGCGTTTAGTTCTGCAGTAACTTATGCTGCTGTCGTCTTCCTAAATTTCTTCACTATCATCTTCAATGTCCGTCCGTCACGATGACAGAACACACACCTTTGCCCGCGTAACGTACCTCTTGAAACGCCAAACATTTCGGAGCACCAACAAATTGCCAGATTCTAAATCACCCAAATCTGATACAATGCACTCACGACTGCACAGAACGCTCTACCGACCACAACAGACACTTGCAGCGTGCTGAGGACATTGCACAGGACCGTCCGTGGTCAAATACAACAGCGCAATATTCAGGCTTGGCTAGCATCTACATTTATGTTCATGCATGCATTTCTCGCAGTGTTCCCAGATATACATTCTTTTCTAATCCCTGAATTAAAACCACTTGTAGTACTCAAGGCGAAAGATCCGAACCCAAAGACTGGAAACCTGCACAGGTCACACCAATATTCAAGAAAGATAGTAGGAGTAATTCACTAAATTACAGGCCCATATCGTTAACGTCGATATGCAGCAGGATTTTAGAACATATATTGTGTTCGAACATAATGAAATGAAATGAAATGTCGTGTGGCTAGGGCCTCCCGTCGGGTAGACCGTTCGCCTGGTGCAGGTCTTTCGATTTGACGCCACTTCGGCGACCTGCCCGTCGATGGGGATGAAATGATGATGATTAGGACAACACAACACCCAGTCCCTGAGCGGAGAAAATCTCCGACCCAGCCGGGAATCGAACCCGGGCCCTTTGGATTGACAGTCTGTCACGCTGACCACTCAGCTACCGGGGGCAAAACGGTCTGTTGGCACACAGACAACATTGGTTTAGAAAACACCGTTCCAATGAAACACAACTAGCTCTTTATTCACATGAAGTGCTGAGTGCTATTGACAAGGGATTTCAGATCGATTCCGTATATCTGGATTTCCAGAAGGCTTTTGACACCGTACCACATATGCGGCTCTTAGTGAAATTGCGTGCTTACGGAATATCGTCCCACTTATGTGACTGGATCTGTGATTTCCTCTCAGAGAGTCACAGTTCGTTGTAATTGACGGAAAGTCATCGAGTAAAACGGAAGTGATTTCTGGCGTTCCCCAAGGTAGTGTTATAGGCCATTTGGGAGACAATCTGAGCAGCCTTCTTCGGTTGTTTGCAGATGACGCTGTCGTTTATAGACTAATAAAGTCATCAGAAGATCAAAGCTAACTGCAAAACGATTTAGAGGAAATATCGGAATGGTGCGAAAAGTGGCAGTTGACCTTAAATAATGAAAAGAGTGAGGTCATCCACATGAGTGCTAAAAGGAACGCGTTAAACTTCGGTTACACTATAAGTCAGTCTAATCTAAAAGCCGTAAATTCAACTAAATACCTAGATATTACAATTAAGAACAATTTAAATTGGAAGGAACACATAAAAAATGTTGTGGGGAAGGCTAACCAAAGACTGCGTTTTATTGGCAGGACACTTAGAAAGTGTAACAGACCTACTAAGGAGACTGCCTACACTACGCTTGTCCGTCCACTTTTAGAATACTGTTGCGCGATGTGGGATCCTTACCAGATAGGACTGAGTACATCGAAAAAGTTCAAATAAGGCAGCACGTTTTGTATTATCGCGAAATATTGGAGAGAGTGTCACAGAAATGATACAGCATTTGGGCTGGACATCGTTAAAGGAAAGGCGTTTTTCGTTGCGACGGAACCTTCTCGCGAAATTCCAATCACCAACTTTCTCCTCCGAATGAGAAAATATTTTGTTGATACCGGCCTACATAGGGAGGAACGATCACCACGATAAAATAAGGGAAATCAGAGCTCGTACGGAAAGATATATGTGTTCATTCTTCCCGCGAGCTATACGAGATTGAAATAATAGAGAATTGTGAAGGTGGTTCGATGAACCCTCTGTCAGGCACTTAAATGTGATTTGCAGAGTATCCATGTAGATGTAGATGTAGATGTATCACTTTACAGCTTTCGGAATTGTGCGTTTATTTCATAGGATAAACTCCTCTTCAAGTACGCCCTAATTCGTCGTGATGTGTTGCGCCAGAGCAGCACTGGCAACGTTGTTCGCCTAGATTTTCACTAATGCACACTACGTATAGTGTTTTTATCCTGCTGACAGCAGCTGGTGACTTAATAGTGGCTATTTTCCGAAATCATTTTGTCACTGTCCTTCTATGTCCACTTCCACATCAGTGTAGCCTCACCTTGTTGAAAGGGAAACCTCAGCCATTTTTGCTGCACTGCTGTGCGCCCAAAGCCATGTGATCTCAGGCGTGGTTGTAATGATATTTCATTGGCTCCAAGGATATTCATTATCTAGGGCCAATTTTTTTCTGCCGTTTCATTTTTTTCAATTTTGCTTCAATGTTTCTTCGATGATTAGGTACTTTGGACTTATTATATGTTAACGTTAATCAGATCAGTCTCGTACGGTTGCTAAAACTATCAGTAAGAAATCGTGGGTACACCATTACGTTAAAGTCAGATAGTTGTTCAGTAGCGTCAAGCAAGTTTCGGTGACTATATGTTAGTAGTGTGAACCGCACATAGGGCTCGGGGGCAGGACGCGGCCAAGTTTTACAGTGCTAGAGCAGACGTTGGAGCTCATTTCGATACTATGTTTCTGAATATCGTACATTTAAAATCTGAGTCATGCGTCTCTTGGTCTGTCGAATATTCAGCCCTTTCGTTAAATAAAGCAAGTCAAAGGTTGGGTTATTTCCCTCGTACTCTATAATTTCAGTCGTAATTCGTGTATGTTTCAAGGAATCACTAATTCCAGTCTGACAGTAGGCGACAATGCCGATTGGTTTATGTCCTTGATATGCGTTGAGACAATCAATGGCAACACTGTGTGTTGTGTAAGCTGTTAGTTAAGCTGTAAGTGCAGCTGAGAGCGAGACAGACAGACAGAGACAAACAGACAGAGAAAGAGACAGAAAGAGTCACAAGTGTAATGCATATTTTATCTAAAATTGGGATCATGTTTACAAGTGGAAGCCAGACTTATTAATCTAGTCTATATTAATTGTGGCAGATTACGTATTACTGAGGCACGAGGAGTAATGTTTGAAACGCCGCATTCTCCATTGCAAGGTCGTGATCTTGAAACTAACAGGGGTCAGTGGATTTTTACGCGAGTAGAATGCGTGGCAAGGCTTGTCGTGTCGTGTATCTGGCACGCAAAAGATCAATACGATGCATGTTCCCAGTACAATTCCTATCTCAGCTGTGAAACTGCCGATGTTGTAACATAGGAGCATAACTCAAAGCTATTCTGCACGTCAGCTTTCTCACATATAATTATGGTTCCATAGATGGAAACTGAAGTAGATATGAAACTTTACAGTATGCGAAGAACCCATGGAAAATGCAACAAACAGCAACAGCGTTGCCTGCTGTGATGAGAACAGTATAAGGAATTGAAGACAGATTCATCCTGTTCTACAAGACTATACATCTTCGTGAATGAATAGATACTTGGGACGAATTGTGACTTAATGTTAGGAATCCAGAGCACTTATAACAAAAAAAATACTTCGTTCTACCTAGGTCTACTTTTTACAGCATGGACGTGGAACATTGAGATAATATTAACAACAACGTTTACGATCAGAGTTACCATTTAAAATGTATAACGTTACCCCAGGAACACAACGATCATCAAGACGATAGTCAAAGTACATTACTTTAGAATAGATATACTTTTCGTTCCTTCAGGATGAAGAACATGTCATGAAAACATGAATACACTTTAAATAATAAAAGAAAAACCGTAAATGCTAACACAACTTCCACAGACGTGGATGGATGTGGTATAAGTAAAACTAACATATTTTCATTTAAAACGTAATAAATAATGTATCACAAAAAATGTAAATGCCTGATACTCTCAGGTAACACTGTTTCACCCATGCATCGTCAGACAGAAAAACAATTTTACAACTCTTATTTACAACGATCGCATTACTGTCCTAAAATTATGCGGTAGTCATGTTGTACTAATTCTCGCATTATTTCACATCATTAGTAAAATAATTAGTCTGTTCTACTACGAAATTTGTCAATAGAGTAGGAGCTGGCCGCCAATAAATCCTTTAGACTCCTGTTAAACGGAACATTATTGATAGTTAAGCTTTTTATGGCTGCTTGTTAGTTACTGAAAATGTATGTTCCTGAATAATGGACATCTTTCTCGAGCAAAGTAAGGAACTTTAACTCTTTGTGAAGCTTATTCTTACTTCTATTATTGATTCCATGAACTGAGCTATTGGTTTGGAAACAAGATATTTTTAATGACAAATTCCACTAAGGAATAAATATATTTGGAAGCAGTAACTAGTATCCTCAATCCTCTAGACAGGCCTCTGCAGTACGTTCTTAAGTTTACATCGCGAATAATCCTTGTTACATGTTCCTGGACCTGGAAAACTTTATCTTGACTCGATGAGTTACCCAAAAAAAAAAAAAATCGCACGTGATATTATCGATTGAAAGTAAGCATACTATGCTTACATTGCTTTGCTATGCCAGCTTTTTTTCTTTTTACATCACCTATGTCTGACTTTTTTAGGTGATTCAGTAGTTGTGTGGTAAACTCCTCCCAGTTGAATTTATTATCAACCTGTAATTCCAAGAGTCTAACACTGTCAACTTCCTCTATCCGTATGCCATCACATTTTAAGCATATACAACTTGCGCGCTGAACTCTGAGGTAGACGCCCAGTTGTTCTGGGGAAGGAGTGTGACCGTTCTGATGGAAACTGGAGTTCATATGCCTGTCACCTAACTTGTGCCCGTCATACCAAGTTACAATCCTTATGCTTCCCAGCAGTCGCGATGTGTACCACATTTTACCACTTTTTCACAGAAATTTTACACAGTTATCAATATAATGCCATATTTCTGCAACAACGCATTTTAAGTTGTAGGGGAACAAATTATACCACGGCAAATCGCTTGGAATGTTATTCATATGTAAGTTTAAGAATTCTTATATACGGTACACAATGAGATATCTTCGCTCTATATTGTTGTCTTGGTGCGTATCGAAGGTTGTGGGGTAATCTCGATTCGTTGTGGAGTATCAGTAACAGGATAAAATAAGATACCAAGGTGCAGAAGGTATTCGTAAGCATTCACAGAGGAAGTGTGAGACGCTGGTCAGCTGGAGACGTCAGAACTGCGTTCGCTTTCGTATTTGCGACGGTAATGTAGCAAAGTTGAGGCTTGCTTGAACGAAGTGATGTCACCCACGAGGGGCAAACAGCGTACGCCAATCACCTTAACCTGTTTTTGAGGATGCAGATACGACTTAAAACAATGACATTATTAATTAAGCGCGTAAAAAACGAGAGCGGAAAGACGTAACGCAGTTATCACATTTTGAACGCGAACTTTACCTCAAATACCTTAATTCCTTAAATCGTTATAATCAACGCAGAAACGATAGATACATAGCTTGGTGGGGGGAATTGATTGGCCAATTTGTACAGGTTTTCTTGGGAAACTCAGGACAGTTTTGAATGACAAAAGGACCACCCGGTCAGCTGATCTGAAAGGATGAAAGAGTGAAATATAGGCTCTGCTCTAGACAAACAATGCTGACTGGTTTGCACATAAATTCGCAGATTCATTGACGTGCTGCCAATTTAATAATTCTAGAAATTAAATAAATTAAATATACGAATCATTCAGTTTAACAGCATCTTATAGTCTAGCCGTGATAAATTATTTCATTGTGGAATATTGCAAACTTTGTTTTCAGGTGATGTTTTTAATCTGGGACTTATCCCAGCCCGATTTCCTTATAACATGCAAGGCTGATAACCATTGCAGGCACGATACGAAGTGTAATTCAGCACATGTTGGTATGACAACATCGAAAATGGTCACACAAGGATAGTTCATGGTTGTGGTAACTGAATTTTCATTGTTTCACTCAAGAGCGGAACACCAGATCATTGTCATCTGCTTGGGTGGAAAATGAAAAAAAAGTGTAGCAAGAACACAGTACATTTGTATTTTATTGTCAGATTACAATAAGTTTGTGACTCACGAAACACGAAGTCCAATAATAAGAGCAAATTCTCATTATTTCCAGAATCTACCGGACTTCCCATAATCGCTTTGCTACCTTTTTTCATGACCATATAAGCAACTTTCTGACATATTTTTAAGAAAGTGAGTCGTAAGAGTAACTGAATTATTTAAACTTCCTGGCAGATTAAAACTGTGTGCCCGACCGAGAATCGAACTCAGGACCTTTGCCTTTCGCGGGCAAGTGCTCTACCATCTGAGCTACCGAAGCACGACTCACACCCGGTCTCACAGCCTTACTTCTGCCAGTATCTCGTCTCCTACCTTCCAAACTTTACAGAAGCCCTCCTGCGAACCTTGCAGAACTAGCACTCCTGAAAGAAAGGATATTGCAGACACATGGCTTATCCATGCAGAGTGAAAATCTCATTCTGGAAACTACCCCAGGCTGTGGCTAAGCCATGTCTCTGCAATATCCTTTCTTTCAGGAGTGCTAGTTCTGCATGGTTCGCAGGAGAGCTTCTGTAAAGTTTGGAAGGTAGGAGACGAGATACAGGCAGAAGTAAGGCTGTGAGACCGGGCCTGAGTCGTGCTTCGGTAGCTCAGATGGTAGAACACTTGCCCGCGAAAGGCAAAGGTCCCGAGTTCGAGTCTCGGTCGGGCACACAGTTTTAATCTGCCAGGAAGTTTCATATCAGCGCACACTCCGCTGCAGAGTGAAAATCTCATTCTGGGAACTGAATTATTGTTTGTAGTAGTTACTTGTAAAAAGAGCAGTTCAAAAATCAATCCCATAGGTGAGCTGCTGTTTTCTATGTACAGGTGATGAGAAGCTAGAAAACAACGGAAAGAACTTTAACGGAACGAGTCTTTGTTTGCACCGAAGTTGCCATACCGATGAAAATCAACAGTTATTATGAATGAAATACGTCTGTATAAACCAGAATAAAATAGGATGCAACGTAAAAATAAAAATGTATAATTCCGATCACAAAGTTAAAAAATACAGCAAATCGCATACCTGAAAGGGAACCATTACAATTGAAACATAAGCAACATCTTACTGGGATTTTTTTTTTTTTACATGGATAAAATGTTTTAACAGGGTGTTAACGATTTCGTGTGTATCTGCAGCACCGTTATGCGGTTAGCGAGTGTTCAAGAACTTTAACCTAAATGAGTAACAGATTACAATCATTCATACCGTCCAAATTGGACGACGGATACAGCCAGAAGACATTTAATCTTTTAAAGAAATTATCATGAATTAATATATAAAACCCAAGCTGCACGCTACCATTTTCACCGTGGAGTGTAATCGTCTCGATATAAACAAAGACTGTCAAGTTTTAACATCTTTAAAAGGGAATATACATTGTACTGAATACAACGAGAGACGAAACGTCAAATATACACAAATCATAGGAAAGAAATGCAGTGATTATGATTAGCAACTATTATAGGTCTACTGAAATATTTACATCAATATTAATGGAAACACTGAAAAAGTCTTACAAAACTGCAGAGTCAAAGTCAAACAACTGCGAATATATCTTCTATTACCTTACAGACAATCTGCAAAAGTAATAAGAATGAATAATTCATTTCGGTGCAGAGTGTGCGCTGTTTTGAATCTTCCTAGCAGTTTAAGACTGTGCACCAGACTGGTAAGAACTATTCCCGCGAATGGCAAACTTCCAATCCCAGTTCGCCACACAATAGTAATCTATCAAGAAATTTCAAAACAGCGCACCCTTTTGCTGCAGAGCGAAGTATTCTTTGCGAAAATAGTCCACTAGGATCTCGCTATGTCATTTCTCCGCGATGTTCTTTTCTGCAGGCAAGCTAATCGCACTAGGTATGCAGGAGATCTGCTGTGGAGTTTGGAACGTTGGAAAAATATACTTATGGAAGGGAATCTGTGATTACGGGTAGTAAGTCAGGGCTAAATAGATCAAAGTATTTGCATTAAAATTTGTTTGAAAAATGGAATAACGTGCAGCAGTGCATTCGAAATGTTGGCAATGGCTTCTGACGAATCTATAAAAAGAGTTTACGAGCGATATACACGTTTCAAGGAGGGCCAAGAAGATGTTGAAAACGACGACCGCCATAGACATCCTAGCCGAAATATGGAAGAAATAAAGAAATGGTTCTGGAAAATCGCCGAATCACCATCAGAGAGGTTGCTGATGATGTCGGCGTATCTTTTTGCTCATGTCAAGCAATTTTTTCGGATATTTTCGGCATGCAACGTATAACAGCAAAGTGTCTTTCGAAAATTGTTGAATTTCAACCAAAAACGACACCGCGAAGACATCGTCCAGAAATTCCTGAATGAAGGCGATAACGATCCACAACTTGTGAAGAAGGTTATAACAGGTGTCGAAATATGAGTATACCGGTATGACGTTGAAACTACGGACCAGTCGTCCTAATTGAAACTGGCTGAAGAGCCAAGACATGAAAAAAATTCGACAAGTTCGATCACATGTGAAAGTCCTTCTCACAATTGTCTTCGATTACTATGGGACAGTGCATCATGGGAGTTCCTAACTTATTGTCTACAAGGAATGCTACCTCGAAGTCACGCGCCGTTTGCTTGAAACAATTTGAAGAAAACGATCAGAATTGTGGCAAAACCACTCGTGGAAACAGCAACACCATAACGTTCCCGCTCACACCTGAATGCTTGTTCGTGATTTTTTTGGCGAAAAACAAAACCGTTATGTTGCCTCAGACATCGTATTCGCCGGACATGGCCCCTGCGACTTCTTTCGACTCCTGAAGCTGAAGAGAAACATAAAAGGACGTCGTTTTGTCACCACTGATGAGATAAAACAGAATAGCTCAAGGGGCCTTAGCACTTTAACGAAAAGTGAGCTCCAGAAGTGTTTTCAAGTTTGGAAAAAACGCCGGCACAAGTGAATTACATATGAGGGAAATTACTTTGAAGGGAACAAAGTTGACGTTGATGAAAAATAAAGATTCTTTAAAAAAACATTATCAAAAAAATGGGTCAAATGGCTCTGAGCACTATGCGACTTAACTTCTGAGGTCACCAGTCGCCTAGAACTTAGAACTAATTAAACCTAACTAACCGAAGGACATCACTCATATCCATGCCCGAGGCAGGATTCGAACCTGCGACCGTAGCAGTCACGCGGTTCCAGACTGAAGCGCCTTTAACCGCACGGCCACACCGGCCGGCAAAACATTATCACAGCCGCAGATTTTGCATTGTCCAGATTGCAGAATCCGAGACCTAGCAATCTAGCCAGCAGTCAAGATGCGATAGTCATTTGCAATTATGGAGTCAATTGCGGGGGTGCTTTTCAACATTGTGAGACAATTCTCACAGAGTCGCACAGTTCCACGTGTGAAAGCCCAAGCAGCTTTTTCATCTGCAGCGACATGCGAGTGACAACACTTAAACCATCTTCACTTACCGTAATGAATCTACCGTGGTGGGAAACCATGTCCGGTGGTAGAGGAACGCTACAGTGCTTTACTTCTTGAAGACAGTGCCACGGCTGTTCGTACATACACTATATGATCGAAAGTATCCGGACACCCCCAAAGACATACGTTTTTCATATTAGGAGCATTGTGCTGCCACCTAATGCCAGATACTCCATGTCAACGACCGCAGTAGTCATTAGCCGTCGTGAGAGAGCAGAATGGGGGGCTCCGCTGAACTCACGGACTTCGAACGTGGTCATGTGATTGGGTGTCACTTGTGTCATACTCCTGTATGCGAGATTTCCATGCTCCTAACATCCATAGGTCCACTGTTTCCGATGTGACAGTGAAGGGGAATCGTGAAGGGACACATACAGCACAAAGGCGTACAGGCCGACCTCGTCTGTTGACTGACAGAGACCGCCGACAGTTGAAGAGGGTCGTAATGTGTAATAGGCAGACGTCTATCCAGACCATCACGCAGGAATTCCAAACTCATCAGGATCCACTGCAAGTACTATGACAGTTAGGCGGAAGATGATAAAACTTGGATTTCATTGTAGAATGGCTGCTCATGAGACACACATCACGCCGATAAATGCCAGACGACGCCTCGCTTGGTGCAAGGAGTGTAAACACCACCACGGTACACAATGTGGCGATCTGATGGCATGGTATGGGTATGGCGAATGCCCGGTGAACGTCATCTGCCAGCGTGTGTAGTACCAACAGTAAAATTCATGGGAGCTGGTGTTTATAGTGTAGCCGTGTTTTTCATGGAGGGTACTTGTACCCCTTGTTGTTATACGTGGCGCTATCACAGCACAGGCCTACATTGATGTTTTATGCACCTTCTTGATTCCTACTGTTGAAGAGCAGTACGGGGATGGGGATTGCACCTTTCAACGCGATCGAGCACTTGTTCATAATGCCCGGTCTGTGGCGGAGTGGTTACACCACAATAATATCCCTGTAATGGACTGGCCTGCAGAGAGTCCTGACCTGAATCCCATTGAACACCTTTGGGATATTTTGGAACGCCGACTTCCTGCCAGACCTCACCGACCGGCATGGCTACCTCTCCTCAGTGCAGTACTCCGTGAGGAATTCGCGACCATTCCCCAAGAAACTATCCGGCACCTGATTGAACGTATGCCTTGCGAGAGTGGAAGCTGTTATCAAGGCTAAGGGTGGGCCAACACCATACTGAAATCCAGCGTTGCCGATGGAGGGCGCCACGAACTTGTAAGTCATTTTCAGCCAGGTGTCCGGATACTTTTGATCACATAGTATAAAAATTCACCGAGCGCTTGAAAACAAGTAAACCTTTTCGACTGTCAACAATAAATTAAATATTCAGAACGGATGAAAATGCAAACATACATCCGGGACATGTGTACCAATAACACACAAATAAATTTGAAAATCGGCTGTATTTAAAAATAACTGTTACTTTTTATCACGCTCATATTTAGTACGTGAAACCATGTTACGAGGGCTGGTAATAAAATTTTAATCATCACGACTAAAAATAAAGTTACATAAATAATTTTTTTTGTTTACATGTTTACAGTCTTCGTACGTATTGAATTCCTCACGCTGCATAAACGCGGCACCCCGTTGGAGTCGCCAAACAAAGTGGGGCCACGAACTGAGGAAGTGGAATACCATGCGGTAATTCGTGTTCCGCATTTGAAGGGGAACGACACTGCCGCAGTCCATGCTGATTTGGTGGAAGCTCGCAGCAAAAACGAACAATAATATGACAATGATTAGGTGGCACAAACGTTTCCATTGTGGTCAAAATATTTCAATAACGAAAGACGTCTTTACAGACCAGTCACAGATAAGTTTTCACTGTCGTCCACGACATTCTGAACAGTTTTCACTATCTTGCATGACATTTTGAACATGGGACAGGTCGCCGTCCGCTGCGTTCCGTGACTGCTAAAACACATTCAAAAAGCCCGCCGAATGGAAGCTGCAACAGAAATGTTACTGCTGTCTCACATCAGTCCATATTTCTGATCACCATACACGAGTGCTCTGTGTATCATAAGGAGACAAAGGAAGCAAAGGAGAAAAACATGCTTTTGGAAACATTTGTATTCACCATTGCAGAGCATGACGAAAACCCGTCATCGGGAAGGTAGTATACTTTTATGGGACTACCACGGTGAGGTACTAACAGATTATGCTGGTAACTAACAAACCGTCACAGGATCATACTACCGGTATCTTCTGACTGCAATGATAGGGACTATCTAGGCGACGAGTGGTGGGAAGCTGACAAAGGTGGTATTTATGTTCACGACAACAGCCCAGCTCCTCCCTTACAGAACACAGCAACAAATGATGCTTTTTTGGACTGTCAGGTTTTGCTTCCCCTCTCCCTGTATTCTGAAGTGGCACCCGATGACTTTAGCTCTTTCCTCGGACAAGGAAACACATTACATGACGGGCATTTACAGAACGAGGAAAAGGTGATTCTCGAGGTGGAATGTTTCCTGAACAGTGATAATACGGACTTCTGCCATCAAAGTCTGAGTCAAGTCATCAACTGTCGGGAAAAGTGTTTCGTGTTGAAGGATGAATGAGTTTCAACTTCGCAGCTGGGTTTTTTCGAGGTGATTGCTAAGACTTTACCCCTCGCAGTAATTCGTTATCTCACACTCTCTACAAAGTGTTAAATGTGAGCTGCTGTTTTAGGAGACTGGATTACTAGTGCGAGAAGTATCTCTACACACTGGTTAAATAAAACTATGCCTCACTATAAACAGATTTGTGTCTCAATGAACCATTTAGTAACGCAATCCGACTTTGTAAAAGGGCAAGAAATTTTCTTAGTAGGCTACACTCACAAAAAATTGCACAACTAGTAAAATACAGGCGCAGGTTGTATAATTAAACATCAGCAACTGTGAAAAATCACTCATAAGGTCGTCGAAAAATTACAAGAGTGCACTCAGAAACTGAAATTAGTCTTGGTTACTGTATTTATTAATTTTATACTGCCTTACGTATTTACGACTTACGCCATTCTCTGAGTCTCAAAATATCTATAACAAATTATCAGGTAACACGAAACTGCATTTGTCAAACATGTATATAACGTATCTGGTCTACATTATTTGATGTCTTAGGTAAAACGAAAATAAATCTGTCAAACATGGATACAATTTACCGGGTCTACCCTACGGTCGCAAGTTCGAATCCTGCTTTGGGCGTGGATGTGTGTAATGTCCTTACGTTAGTTAGGTTTAAGTAGTTCTAAGTCTAGGGGACTGATGCCCTCAGATGTTAAGACCCATAGTGCTCAGAGCCATTTATCTGGTCTACATTATCTGATGGCATCAAGTAATGTAGACCAGGTACTTTGTAACCATGTTTGACAAATACAGTTTCTTTTTACCTAAGGAAGTGTTATAAATCTTTTGACCAACGGAGAATGGTGTAAGGCCAAAACACGTAAGGCAGTATAAAATTAATAAATACATTCGTCAAGAGTAATATCAGTTTTTCAGTGCATTACAAAATGGCCGCAAAATCTCACAAAGCATTTATCCATTTTATCTGCTGAAAGACCACTATTGTTGAACACTGTGCAGTGGCGATCTTGGCCGCTGTTAGTAATCAATAAACTTAGACGTGCAAACCACTAAAAAATATTTTGGCAAGACGTTTAATTATTAACGTGGTTCGAAGAACTGAACCTACAAGAAGTAAACTGCTGTGCAAAATTTACGGACGAGCTACGTAAAGTGACATAATAAACTGAAGCGCCAAAGAAACTGGTATGCGTATTCAAATGCAGATATATGTAAACAGGTAGAATACGGCGCTGCGGTCGGCAACACCTATGTAAGACAGTAAGTGTCTGGCGCAGTTGTTAGAGCAGTTACTGCTGCTGCAATGGCGGGCTGTCAAGATTTAAGTGAGTTTGAACTGCTCTTATAGCAGGCGCACGAGCGTTGGGATACAGCATCTCCGAGGTAGCGATGAAGTGGTTATTTTCCTGTACGGCCATTTCACCAGTGCACCGTGAAAATCAGGAATCCGGTATAACATAAAATCTCCACCACTGCGGCCGGAAAATGATCCTGCAAGAACGGGAATAACGAATCGTTCAACGTGATGGAACTGCGACCCTTTCGCAAATGACGCAGATTGCAATGCCGGGCCATCAACAAGTGTCTGCGTGCGAACCATTCACCGAAACATCATCGATATGGGCTTCGGAGCCAAAGGCCCACTCGTGTATCGTTTATGACTGCACGACACAAAGCTTTACGCCTCGTCTGGGCCTATCACCACCGGAATTGGACTGTTGATGTCTGGAAACACGTTGCCTGGTCGGACGAGTATCGTTACAAATTGCATCGAGCGGTTGGGCGTGTACGGGTATGGAGACAACCTCATGAATCCATGGACCCTGCATGTCAGCAGAAGATTGTTCAAGATGATTGAGAATCTGTCATGGCGTGGGACGTATACAGCTGGAGTGATATGGGACCTCTTATACTTCTAGATACGACTCTGGTAGATGATACGTACGTAAGCATCCTGTCTGATCGGCATTCATGTCCATTGTGCATTCCGATGGACTTGAGCAAGTTCACTAGGACAATGCGACACCCCACACGTCCAGAATTGCTACAGAGTGGATCCAGGAACAGTCTGCTACTAATTTTAAATTTTAGTAGCCAACCGCCTCAGTTGTACCGTTTACCTAGAATTTATCTAGGTTTCAGCCGGGAAAACCCAACCTTCTTGAGAATAACAATCACAGCGATGCGGCAGCCACGAGTGCTGTAGTGAAAGTCCGGTCACGAAGTGGGGCCGAGGCAGTTTCAGATACGTTTTTACAGTATGACGATAATTTATGAATATGTAGTTTTAGCTTGACGGTAGTTGTTATTCTGAAGAAGGCTGGGTTATCACGACTGAAACCTAGGTAAATTCTAGGTAAGCGGTGCAACTGAAGCGGTTGGTTATTTAAATCAAATTTAATACTTATACAGTTGCTGACAGGGCCCCGAAATATTGAAAATATTTATATACACACTCCTATGTTTAAACACTTCCGCTGGCCACCAAACGCGCCAGAATTGAACATTATTGAACATATCTGGGATGCCTTGTAATGTGCTGTTCAGAAGAGATTTCGACCCCTTCGTCTCTTACGGATTTATGGACAGCCCTGCAGGATTCGTGGTGTCAGCACTACTTCAGACATTAGTCGAGTCCATGCTACGTTGTGTAGCGACACATCTGCGTACTCGCGGGGGCGCTACACAATGTTAGGCAGATATACCAGTTTCTTTGGCTCTTCAGTGTATATTAACTGTTAGGTGGAAATGAATGAAAGTGCGGGAGCACGTTGCCAGAGGTCACCCAGTCGTGTGCAGGAAGTTGGACGCCACATGTGAGCCGTGTCGGCTCATATCGATAGTGCGACTCTGGTGGTTTATCTTTCCTGCCACGGTCAGGGCGGTAAGCAGCGCCCTCTGGGGCCTACGCGAGGAGTAGCGAGGCGAGGTCCTGTGGGGGTGCTCCGGCACGTGGTGGAAGACGGTTGTCGGGTTGACGCAGCGAGTGTGGGACCGGACCTATCCCATGGAGATATACAAGTTGGCTTTGAACGGAAGGCGCCGTAGCAAGCAGCGGGAAGCGGGCGTCCTGTAATTTGTGTGAAGGAGAAACGATTTTTGCATTGGATGTCCCAGTGGTTCCCGAGAGTTGCGGTGGCTGCTTTCGGAGAAGAGAATTGGCAAAAGCTTGTGTCTAAGCTCTTTTCCGTACGATGTTGCTGCCTGCCGTTATAAACGGGTGAAAATCAGGGGCTTGTATTGACTATACGGGAACTGGTGATGTAAAATTACATTTGTGATTGAGTCTCACTTGTACTGTGACAACTGTGAAAACTGGTGGTTTTAATAGGTGTGGTTCTTTGCTGTGCAACTAAGGGAGTCAGTTATTTGGGGTAACTGAGGGAGCACCATTATGTTGGTCTAAGTGATACGTTCTCCACGTTTTGTCTATGGCCTTGCGAGTCGAAATCGTGAGGGAGTACACGTGTGAGTAATTTGCTATTGTATTGGTGGTTATGTTGTAAAGACTGTTCTCTGGTGTGTTAAATCACGCGTTGATTTGTAGCCAATCTAAGCAGACGTTACCATTGCTACTTGCTTATGTGCTACTGTCTTTATTATTGGCGTTGTTTGTCTTTTGATTGTGGGTGTGCTCACGCTTAAAAAAAATTACGGCTACTATTCATAAGGGTTGTCTAGTAAGGAAATTGCTTGAGCTTTTATCATATGCTGGTCTGTTTGCCTATCGCATTGGCTTTCTATGCAGTAACTGAAGGAATGTGTATGGTGGTTCAAGATCGTAGGCTGACTAGTATCTGAACTGGTGTTGAGATTAAGGGCGAGATCAGCATCCCGCAAACCCGTACGCTGCACGTGGTTAAATGTTCCGCTATTGGGGAGCCGGCTCTCTGTTCTTGGATTTTGTAAGGATACGTGATCAGTGCATCGCTGTAGTTTTTCGCGTGCTAAACTGCTGGGTGCCGGTGCCGTCCTAGGGCTAGACTTGTGATGTATGTTATGTTGAAAGGCAATTAACTGTACCAAACTTAAGAGAGCTTTTAGTTTGTTTTAGGTCTGTACATGGAATGATGCTGATATTTTGTCGATTGCGGCAATAACTTCTTTTGTGGGGAGATCCTCTGAGTGACTTGTATTGTACTGTTGCAGTGCAGTCCATCTGAAACGTGCTGCTTAAAACTTCGGACTGCAGCTCTCTGATGTTATATATTACTGTTTAATCTGAAATATCTTGGATGCAATATGGTTGTTGAGGATTATGTAATTAATTTTGATCGCTGGTTCCTTAAAGGAAGTATTTCGTTTTAAAATATGTTCTCAGTCAGAGCCTATTTAAATATGATTTTAACTCATCACTCAAATTTTCTAGTCTTGCTTTCTTAAAAGGCTTTCAGTTAAATGATTGCTATTTGCCTGTTTAAATGTTTGAGTGACTTAAAGGAAAAGAATATCATTTTGTAATTTGTACTGATTGTTCCTTTTGGGTAATACCTGGCTTATGTATTCAATAAATGAGTGTCTAGTCAATGGTGATGCACTGTTCTATTGCTAACCTACCCCTTCCACTCCACAGCCTATTGAGCTGCTTTGTGTCGAAATTGTGTTCTGAACACCCCTCTGACCTGACACCTCAACATGGAGTGAGGTGAGCGAGACTATAGCGAGCAGTTAGGGTGCACTGTGATGGTGTTCGTCATTATATCACGGCCCAGATGGATAACTACACATGGGGAAGAATTACCAGTTAACTGGAAGTACGAAGTACGAAGAGTGCATCCCAGGAGTTTGGTGTTGCTCACTGCTTTGTTTCACGACAATGGGGAACGTTCAACACCAAGGGCACTGCTGTCTGAAGGAGAGGAGATGATCGGCTACCGTCAATTACAGCAAAAGATGACCGCTGCATTGTGAAGCGGACAGGAAGGGACCCACGTCAAGCAGCGGGTACAATTGCAACAAGAATTTACAGGACTGTAATATGCACACAATCTCAAGCTGCATATTGGGACGGAACAGAATGAGGTGTCGCAATGATTAGCACTCTGGACGCGCACTCGGGAGGACGTCGGCTCAAAGCTGCATCCGGCAGCCTAGATTCAGGTTTTCCGTGATTTCCCTAAGTCGCTCCAGGGAAATGCCGGGATTTTTCCTTTGAAAGGGCACTGCCGATTTGCTACCCCATCCTTGACACAATCCGAGCTTGTGCTCAGTCTCTAACGACCTCGATGTCGACAGGACATTAAACCCAATCTTCCTTCCTTCCCTTAGTGGCACAGCAGCTGGATGGGGGTGATCTCTTTGCCCGACGACCAGTACTTTGTGTTCCGTTGACTCCCGTACAGTTTGAATATGATGGGAGATCAGTAGTGATACATATTTTTCATTCCCAGTCTTTCCTTTACTGCAAAGTGCCAACTGATGAATGCACACACTCTAGCCCTAGAAAACTACTTCCTCAGTACAAATGGACAGTGGGAAATCACACATGGCGTGGTCTGAGTCTTCTTTTGAGTTCGAACGCTTTTATCGCCATTGCAATTGCGAAGGATGTCTTTGAGCACAAAAATTCCACGAAAAAAAAAAAAAACGTGATGATAGCTAAATAAATCTCCACCCTGTAAGATTTTATTTTTCCTCGTCCTTGCGTGTTCCATTCAGCAACTTACGTTCGTGACATGTTGTACTGACCGTCAGATACCTCTCCAATTAATCATCGCGTCCTTGCTTTGATAGTGTAATGATGACGATTTCCTCTTGTTAAACAATTTTTAGGAGATTTCAGAACGACAGATGATAAATAAACATCTACTTCGTACGCCTTCCAGTGATTATATTGGTGGACTGCCGCAACACTTGAACATTCCTCCGAATTCTGGAATTAGTTCTGATGACGCATGGTAACAAAAGAATTGAGAGTCCACGTGCAGTCTACGGCAAATGAAGAGATGTCATGGCCGTGCCCACTATGTCATGCAGTAAATATGACGTGTTATTATAACGTAGATCGCGTCGTGATAGACTCCACGTGCTGTTCCATTATGTAACGCCCGTCATAATGCCCTAACGCGCCCGTAACACGACATAGCAACTGAAGTCTGCGACGACTCTGATGTTAATCATGCTAATCTTGGTTTGGAAAGCAACGTTAAATTCCGATAGATGTTGTGTACTGCACGCTGCTAGGTTTTGCTCGGGTTATGCACAACCTTTGCTAATTTGTCCGTACTGTGACACTCAGCATCAAGGGTAGAATTCTTTGTAAGACGACGTTAAGCTAGGCGTCGTTGTTCCCGGTAGTACAAAGGATCCCCGAAGTGGTATCGTAAACCAAAGTAGAGGTAAGATGCAGTCACGGTACCTTTGTCGGCAAAGATGGCTGGCGTTATTCTTTATCAGACAGATGTTAAGTTATTGAAATTCCAGCGAAGGCTTTTACTACCTTTCGAAAAAGATGATTTCATATATCTTTAAATGACTAACCAAACGTGATATACAAAGCTGTGTGTTGCGGCCACGATGGTTGTCTTACTTTTGATCGATCCAGCAGCACCACGTCTCGTCCACTGCGATAACGTTTTTTACAAGACAGAGAGCTCGGCTATACCTGTCAACAAAGTCTATTGTATTTTCTCCTCATTGGTCTCTCTGTTCGACACAATCCAGGAATAAGTCTTCCGCTTAATGAAGCGATGAAATTAATATTCTTCTTGCTTACTCTCAACTCCTTTGACGTCAATATTAGAGATAGTAGCCGAATTTTTGCCGCCATCCAAAGAATCCGCTTAAGATTTCTGTCACTATGCTTGTAGACGGTGACCTAGAAGTAAGCATCATCAGTAATTTCCTTTTATTTCTGTTTAAGCCAGGCGTATAATTAGGCTTCGCTCTGTCAGTCTGTGTTCGGTACACCTGCAGTGAAATCACAAGTTCGTTGTGACGTTGCTGAACCGATCCATTAGTCAATTAGTTATCCAGAAACACTTCGTAATAATACCTAATATTCAGTAAAGGAGAACGTAACGTTGCCTTTATAACAAACATGTTTAATAAAAAATTATTTATAATAACAAACATTGTACATATGGAAATAAAATAATACTCTAGACAAAATTAGCTTCAAAAAGAGATATATTTCAGCTGTATGAACGAAAATAGTTTACTTACTCAAGTGAAATTATTTATTTTATATTTAATAAACGAAATGCTGGAAAACTTTAGTAACATACACTGCAAAACTAGATCAAAAAGCCTTATGATGTGCTTATAGTTTTTGTGGCTGACAATAGCTGTAAAAATGATTTGCTTGCGTAGACCTGGATTTTGTTAAGGGATAAACAGCTTTGTTGCAGAGTCGATAGTTATCAAACTATGTAAGTGAAGAGCTATTAATACTGTCTTTTAACATTTTTAATTTAATTGCAACACTTCTGTATAACTAAAAACATGAAATTTTCCTTTTCGTATTACAGTACTATTTCAACAGCTTCATTAATTGTAAATGGAAAGATCCTACGTGGATAAGACGTATGTAAAAATCATAATTATAACAGTAAAATTCATAATTATTTTAGAATTTATTACTAAATATTGTTCAAATGGAAACCATTTATTTTCTTCTAAAAGTACTTCACAGTTATTTAAGTGGCAGCTCTTCTGTAGCGAGTATTTGTAGAAACAGTGCGCACATTAATAGTGAATAAAATACGGTGCATTATTTACAGGATCTATAACTTTATAGAAGGAAAAGAGATTTGTTGAAAATAAAATTATTTGCAGTAATGAAAAACGCGACCAAAAGGAGTGAAGACCTAATAGGATTTAACAGTGACTGCTTCATGTATAAAGACAAAACAATCAAGGTAAGATAACCAATGCTCTATTAATCGCAAGCTTTAGTCGCACTTTAAATAAAGCGGCAGCTCCGCTCAATCGCCAATAACCTCACATTTGCAGACGTCCTGACATCCTACAAAACCGCTCACTTCAAGTATGTGGAACTGAGATAAATATACAGCGATCTATTTCCGTTCTCTGAATTCTTGCGTGAATAATTTATCATTGTTCTTCCTCCGCCAACGGCTTTACGCCAGACTATTTAACTTCTTGTAAGCTAATTAAAATAGCTATATAGTCTGCTATGAATGAAACTTTATAAATTTAGTATCCACTGCCTCTCATAAAAAGCCTTTCCTCAAAAGCTGTCTTCATAGTACGTTGTTAAAATCCTGACCCCAGCAATTGTCGTCGCTAATTACAATGTATGCTAATTCGAGGAATTGCATTGCGCACTATGTCAAGATTATGCCGTATAATTTCCGCCTACACGCTGCCCACGCCTAGACAACTCGATAAATCACGTAGGCACTCAGAGACCAGCCTCTACATGTGAGTGCGTGCACATACACACACACACACACACACACACACACACACACACACACACTCACATACACATACACATACACACACTCACACACACAAACACGTACATACACGCACACAGAGGCTAACATAATGTACTAGCAAGTTGTTTGCGAGCGTAGGATTTCGCTGCTAGTGCTAATTTTTCACAGAAGCCTTTCAGATGTAATTCCGCTTCAGGTTTTAAAATGAAATGAAACCAAATTCCCGACCACGCTTGCTCCAGTGTTTCTCCTGACGGAATCGACTTGTATAGTGTCCGGACTGCGAGATCGTTGTGTGCTAGCATCTGAGCTTCTGATAGCAATTAATACTTTGATCGTAGCATTCCTTATGGTTACAATAAAATATACAGAAATACTCTGTTCGCCGAACCATCAAGTTTGTCACCTTCGTCCTAATATCGCGAAAATACACAGTGAGCCTGCTGCCATTCTCTGTGGCATAGATGTAAGAGATATCAGAGTTGGACTTCTCTTGTGACAAACGGAGTAAGTGGAGTGGATTACATAGCTGCAGGCTCTAGCATTTACCTTGTTATTCTAAGCCATCAGAAACATTTACTGTAGGTGCTTTAATCAATTGAAATTTACGGTTCCATAGACTGTTTCAAGTCAATGTAGATGTTTGAGACTTGAAAAAAGTCCCTGGAAGTATATGCACCTCCGTTTTGAGAGTTCCGGAACCTGTACAGAAAATTGGAAAATCAACATAAACATTATTTCCGCCCTTTTTATTGCTCATGAAAACCGCACATTGCGTGTTGTACCACCATACAGAGAGATCTTCAGAGGTGGTCCAGATTGCTGTACGCACCGGTACCTCTAATACCCAGTAGCGCGTTCTCCTGCATTTTACTTCCTTTACTTTACTTTACTTTACTGTATTCGTCGTGTCATACTACCCACAAGTTCATCAAGGCACTGTTGGTCATTGTCCCACTCCTCAACGGCGATTCGGTGTAGATCCCTCAGAGTGGTTGGTGGGTCACGTCGTCCATAAACGGCCCTTTTCAATCTATCCCAGGCATGTTAGATGGGGTTCATATCTGGAGAACATGCTGGTCACTCTAGTCGAGCGATGTCGTTATCCTGAAGAAAGTCATTCACAAGATGTGCAAGATGGGGGCGCGAATTGTCGTCCATGAAGACGAATGCCTCGCCAATATGCTGCCGATATGGTTGCACTATCGGTCGGAGGATGGCATTCACTTATCGTATAGCCGTTACGGCGGCTTCCATGACCACCAGCGGCGTACGTTGGCCCCGCATAATGCCACCCCAAAACAGCAGGGAACCTCCACCTAGCTGCACTCGCTGGAAAGTGGGTCTAAGGCGTTCAGCCTGACCAGGTTGCCTCCAAACACGTCTCCGACGATTTCTAGTTGAGGGCATATGCGACGCTCATCGGTGAAGAGCGGTGAATTCAGCATGTTGTTGGGCCCATCTGTACCGGAGTGCATGGTGTCGTGGTTGCAAAGATGGGCCTCGCCATGGACGTTGGGAGCGAAGTTTCGCATCATGCAGCCTGTTGCCCACACTTTCAGTCGTAACACGACGTCCTATGACTGCACGAAAAGCATTATTCAACGTGATGGATTTTCTGTCAGGGTTCCGTCATCCACTGCAGTAATAGCCCTTGGGCGGCCTGAGCGAGGCATGCCATCGAGAGTTCCTGTTTCTCTGTATCTCCTCCAGCTCGAAACGACATCGCGTTGGTTCACTCCGAGACTCCTGGACCCGTCCCTTGTTGAGAGCCCTTCCTGGCACAGTTGCCTGTCTTTTAAATTAACTTTTGTTGTTATCTTGCTGTTTGACAGTATGTTTGTTAAATTTTTTTAATGATGGCCATTCTCGGCGTTAAAGGCCTTCAGCCGTGGCTGTCGTTACTTGTCTTAAAATTCTAATGTGGTAATTGTATTTTTAGCAGTTAACCTTTAAGACCTTGGTGATTTGTTTTCAATATTTTAATAACTGAAGTTGTAAGTTGCAACAAGTTAAACAATTCTTATTTATTACCATTAAGGCCTTCAGCCATGAAACAATTCTTAATTTATTGCCATTAAGGCCTTCAGCTGTGAATATCGTTACTTGTCTTAAAATTTTAATTTATCAATTCTGTTTTTGCAGCGAGCTTTAAGACCTAGGTCACTTTTCTTTTATATTTTAGTAACTGTAATTGTAAATTGCAGAAAGTTTAATTAATTCTTAATTTATTGCCATTATTTTAATTTGTTGTTGATTTTAAATGAATTGTGTGTGATTAAAAGAAAAGCCAACCAATAATAACTGATTACGGCCCCGCCCACAATCGTAACCGAATCCTGCCTTCGTCGACCACCAGGTCTCAAACACATTAGGTGGTTTGCTTTCTTCTCTCTACTGACCTGAGCTGATTTTCACTAATACGCTTCTTGATTTCTTAACCTGTCGTTTTACTCGTCGGCGTAATTATCACACAGTGATACTGCATTGTGATCTCATTCAGTGGAGAGGTTTCGAAAGAAAGGATTCCGTGATTCAACTAATACGAGGGTCGTTAAACAAGTAGGGCAACACATTTTTTTTTTCTGGAAGTAGGTTGTTTCTGTTTACGAATCCAATACACCATACTATTCCCCACTGTTTTCGCTACAAGACCGTACTTTGCAACGTAATCTCCTTTCAATGCCGCAGCCTTATGCCACCTTACAGAGAGGGCCTGTATGCTTGCATCATGCCACTCTACTGGTACACGACGCAGAAACGTCTAGCTGCATCAGTAACCTTCGCATCATCCACGTACTACTTCCCGCAATCCTCAATTGGGTCAAACAGATGAAAATGGGAATGTGCGAGATCCAGACTTGTAAGCGATGATATCTCGGTAGGCGAATGATTCCAGTCCAGGTAGAGAGGCATTCTCACATCGGACGATAGCGAGAGTAAACCATCCACTTCCAGTACTCCCTGTGGTAACATCAAGACTGCAATTAACTCGACATCCACGGAAAAAAAAAATCGGTGCATTCAATATGACACTTTGTGCAGTTCGATTTGTGCCCAGTTTATTCTCCAGGCTTATTACGTGTTTGTAGACTGGCATGCGATGGCGACGTTGACGATACACACGACGACGAGGCATAGTGCTAAAATACTGTTGCAGATATAGCTCACAGCGGAATGACTCCGCTGGTCTGCGTTGGCCGCTTTTATACTGAGCACATGACCTTGGCTCTAAAGAAGTTTCTTGAGCTCGTCTAGGATGCACAGACTTGTGTGCGGCCTTGCGTTGTAATGGAGAAGGAGAATTTCGTTATCCGGTTTTATAAGAGTTGAGAAGTTGACGGTCTCTTCACTCATTGTTCCTTGCATTGCAGTGGCTAGCAGACCCTCAGCAGCTCAGTAGTAAAGGCAGGACTCAGACTAGACTGATAGTACGAGAGATGGCGCACGGAGCGTTATGCCGCCGGCGAGCTGTCTAGAAGCTGAGACAATGCCGTCAGCCACGTGACTGCGTAATCTGTACTAACGGGTCTCTGGAAAAGGAGGATCGTTCACAGCACGAAGGCCATCAGATCAAATCCGCCTTCGAGGTCAACTAATGACGCTTCCGGAATGGGAATCTGCACTGGGAGCTTCTGTGTAGCATGAAGTATGAGGTATGTTGTTGCCACATTAATGCAGCACCATGGTCGGATCTACATGTGTAACCTCTACTTATTTGGCAAATCCTTCTTACTACAGCTGTCGACTGGACTCTCTCTAGCTTCTTCTGTGCCCCTTCTTTAATTTCTTCATAATTTGTCAGTCTTTACATTAAAGGTAAATTTAAGAGATATTCAAAAAGTAAAACAAGAAGAGAGACAATGAAAATTTTAAAACAATAGCTACTCCTTCTCTTCCGTATCGAAATGCGGTATGCACGGTAGTGTTCCACAAAGTTATAAGGCGTTCAGTAATATTACAATGAATTGATACAGAGAATAATAATTTCAAATATTCCATGTAACAACTTGTACTTGAACTGTGTTTCTCAGGAACTCTGTCTGTATGAATTCCGCTGATCTGTGAGGACGAAAATATTCGTATTCTGTTCGCTTACTCTCTCGCAGTAGCTTGGGAGCATGGTTCTGTGGGATGAGACTAAGTATTATTTCTCTCGTGAAAAAACTGAAACACAAATATAGATTATTAACAATGAGTAGGCAACGGTTTACAACAAATGTATATTCAAAACAAGTAATTTTTACGTTATTTGATTCGCCATCTGTGGAATGTCATAGTACTCGAGAGAACTGGTCCTTGACTAGGTAGCTCACCACAGTTTACATCTACTAGTACCTTTATATGTGCTGTTATCGGAACTGTAGAATTATGTGTCCTGCTCATTTGAAGATCCAGACCGCAATGATAAGCACAGGAAGCGAGAAAGTCTCGCTTCGGTGAAAACAATGGCTAGGCGACGGACTTACAACAAAGATTTGATATTATCTTTACCGTGGTAACTTTGTCTGTCAGCGATTAAATAGCGAGGTAAATTTACATAAATTTACATTAAAAATAGTATGAGTACTACAGCATTATGATGAAACGCAAAGAAAGAATAAAAGGATGAAAGAAAACAACTGTCAGCAGGAATGAGTTTTTTGGGAACGAAAATAGGATGCACGAGAAAAGACAGTAAGAGAACTGCACAAACACCAAGTGCAAGAGATTGGACACCGGACCAGAAGACGAAATGTATAAATCCGTTAGATAGAGGGGAACATGCATGAATCCCCAAAGATTAAATAAATACGTCGATCCGGAATGTGAAGGCCACTTTGACGCTCAAAGAACAACGGGAAGATCAACTCCGTCAGTAAGGAGTGGGATTCGTAACACACTAGACACCCTAATAGTTGGAGTAAAAGATGAAGAAGGAGGAAAGGGAGAAGAAAACCCGAAAACTCATTCGTCAAAACCTGCAGGATACTTACTGTTGACCTGTTGTTGTTCTGGTCTTCAGTCCTGAGACTGGTTTGATGCAGACCTCCATGCTACTTTATCCTGCGCAAGCTGCTTCATCTCCCAGTACGTATGCAGCCTACATCCTTCTGAATCTGCTTAGTGTATTCATCTCTTGGTCTCCCTCTACGATTTTTACCCTCCACGCTGCCCTCCAACACTAAATTGGTGATCCCTTGATTCCTCAGAACATGCCCTACCAACCGATACCCTATTCTATACTCGATGTTAACAAATTCCTCTTCTTCAGAAACGCTTTCCTTGCCATTGCCAGTCTAAATTTCATATCCTCTCTACTTCGACCATCATCAGCTATTTTTCTCCCCAAATAGCAAAACTCCTTTACTCCTTTAGGTGTCTCGTTTCCTAATCTAATTCCCTCAGCATCACCCCAGTTAACTCGACTACATTCCATTATCCTCGTTTTGCTTTCGTTGATGTTCCATCTTATATCCTCCTTTCAAGACACTGTCCATTCCGTTCAACTGCTCTTCAAAGTCCTTTGCTGTCTCTGACGAAATTACAATGTCATCGGCGAACCTTAAAGTTTTAATTTCTTCTCCATGGATTTTAATACCAACTCCCAATTTTTCTTTTGTTTCCTTTACTACTTGCTCAATATACAGATTGAATAACATCGGGGAGAGGCTACAACCCTGTCTCACTCCCTTCCCAACCACTGCTTCCCTTTCATGCCCCTCGACTCTAATAACTGCCATGTGGTTTCCGTACAACTTGTAAATAGCCTTTCGCTCTCTGTATTTTACGCCTGCCACCTTCAGAATTTGAAAGAGGGTATTTCAGTCAACATTGTCAAAAGGTTTCTCTAAGTTTACAAATGCTAGAAACGTAGGTTTGCCCTTTCTTAATCTAGCTTATAAGATAAGTCGTAGGGTCAGTATTGCATCACGTGTTCCAGTATTTCTACGGAACCCAAACTGATCTTCCCCGAGGTCGGCTTCTACCAGTTGTTCCATTCGTCTGTAAAGAATTCGCGTTAGTATTTTGCAGCCGTGACTTATAAACTGATAGTTCGGTAATTTTCAACACCTGCTTTCTTTGGGATTGGAATTCTTATATTCTTCTTGAAGTCTGAGGGTCCTGTCTCGTACACCTTGGTCAACAGATGGTAGAGTTTTCTCAGGGCTGGCTCTCCCAAGGCTATCAGTAGTTCTAATGGAATGTTTTTTACTTCCGGGTCCTTGTTTCGACTGACGTCTTTCAGTGATCTGTCAAACTCGCCACGCAGTCACATCTCCCATTTCATCGTCATCTACGTCCTCTTCCATTTTCATAATATTGCCCTCAAGTACATCGCTTTTGTACAGACCTTGTATATACTCCTTCCACCACTTTCCCTTCTCTTCTTTGCTTAGAACTTGTTTTCCATCTGAGCTCTTGATATTCATAGAAGTGGTTCTCTCTTCTTCAAAGGTCTCTTTAATTTTCCTGTAGGCAGTATCTGTCTTACGCCTAGTGATATATGACTCTACGTCCTTAAATTTGTCCTGTAGCCATCCCTGCTTAGCCATTTTGCACTTCCTGTCGATCTCACTTTTGAGACGTTTGTATTCCTTTTTGCCTGCTTTATTTACTGCATTTTTATATTTCTTCTGTTACCCAAGGATTTCTACTAGCCCTCGTCTTTTTACCTACTTTATCCTCTGCTGCCTTCACTACTTCATCCCTCAGAGCTACCCATTCTTCTACTACTGTATTTCTTTCCCCCATTCTTGTCAGTTGTTTCCTTATGCTCTCCCTAAAATGTACAAACTCTGGTTTAGTCAGTTTATCCAGGTCCCATCTCCGTAAATTCCCAACTTTTGGAGTTTATTCAGTTTTAATCTACAGTTCATAACCAATAGATTGTAGTCAGAGTCCACATCTGCCCCTAGAAATGTCTTACAATTTAAAACCTGGTTCTTAAATCTCTGTTTCTATTTGAAACCTGTCAGTATCTCCAGGCTTCTTCCATGTATGTTGACCTAGAAACCTGAAATTTCGTGAGAAAAAAGATTCCAGATACAAAAAGCGCAGGAAAAGATTCGAAAATAGTTAATTTGTAGTTATATCACTTACAAAACAGTTTTTGTCATTTTTTGTCAGTCTCTCTATCCGTCCGTCTGTTAAGAGCCTTTTTTCTCAGGAACGGTTCGAGGTATCAAGTTGAAATTCATGTCAGATACTAAGGTCTGCGGATCCCTTGGCGGTGAAAAAAAAATCAAGCTTCTAAGTCAATGCTGTCAAAAGATAGGGCCATTTATGTCCCACATTTTGATACTCGGAAACTCACTCGTCAAAACCTGTTGATGAAACATCTACATGCATAATTAAGTTTGTGCGGAACCCTCAGAGCGAGAACCCTATTCACATTTGTTCGGTTGTTTATACTCCGTCCCACTGCGTTTATATACACGTTCATAATCAGCGGAGCATTTAAAGCGTATTTTTTATCTATGCCAGTACGCATATACCCTAATTCGTAATTCGGAGATCAGTGACAGTCTACACGGTTTAGATTTTGTACTTCTCGATGATAACAAATGTTTTTCTTAGGGAATTCTAACCTTGGTGTTCAAATTGTGTGGCTCAGAGATACTTACTGGTGCACCTTCGTTACACTCTCGAACCCCATATGTCTAAAACCACTATCATTATTTACATTTATATTAAAATAGAGTACCTGTAAGCTTTTACCAGGGCTGTAGAGGTAAGCGAACTTAATATTTATATTTAATTACGAAGATTGTTCCAACGGCACGCGTGCTTCAAGCGGCTTTTGTTTCATAAAAATTTGGGACTCAACACATTGCCCAATAAAACCGATCCTTTGCGATATCGTCTAGGCTTTGGTAGTTAACCAAGAGCATTGGTGCTTAATTCGTTATCATGAGTCTTCAGGCCCGTTTGCCACTCGACTATGGTACGATCCATGAACGATGACGGTTCGCGCATGTCGAGGCATGGACGGGAACGACATTGTTGACGATTGCAAGATACAGTTGCGGTACGCCCATGCGCATGCCTTCTGCTTGAAGAAAGCGTATATCCTGCAAATTATATCTCTCGTTTGCCTATGTGGAATTTATCATTTAGCACCCCCATCAGTGATGACAGCTCGCAACAAATGAAACAAAAATTCACTAAACAACCTGATACGATCACGTTTAATCGTCGCATTAGCTACGGCAGTCGGAGCACAGCGCTCACAGCACTATTAAACGCTCATTGGCTGACGGAGTATCCGTTACGTAGGTGCACAGAACAAGCCTAAACTTGACAGCCATCGTTCGTGACTCCAACTACGGTATGCACGACATTGGTTTGCCAACCAACGCCTGATTCATCACCTGTCATAGGCATTAATGTGTGGCTGTACTGCCAGAGAATGAGGTAGAACACCCTTCTCCCAGTAACTAATATAGGTATGGAAACTCTTAACAGTATCATTCTTAGAGTAGTTTCACAGCTGTCCTCAGGAGGCCAACTTGTTACTGTTTCTAGCCTTGGTCAAGGAAATATTCCTGTTCACACATAAGATCGAATTTTTGTTCTTCCTCAAATTTTAATTTCATTCTTTCTTCTCTAAACGGTGAAGGTGGGCTAAAGCGCTGTAATCTACTGTTCCGTAGCCAAAAGTATTAAACAACGAATAATTTTAAATATTGCAATCATATACTTTGTAAAAATACTAAGAAGAATTTTGTATATTGATATTTAGAAGTATTCGTTGCCTTTTAAACATTGCTGATGAAACCGAATATGGTGTTACAAAAGTTCGGTAGCATTGAGTGGAGAGGATACGTAGAGTACTTGAGAGGTGGAGTAAATTGTGATATTGTAAGGAGGAGGTGGACTGGTATGTGGTGCGACAGATTCGTGTTTGCTCGGTTAGACAGAAAGCAGCAGCGAGGCCGCTAAAATAAAGTTTACTGTACTCATAAACCCGAGTAAATATCTGTGGTATTTTACGATCGCTTTCAATAGCGCATGGACTGAGTTTTGATGTAAGGCTGCATCCCTTACGTTAATGACAGTAAATTAGCCACATAAACATCTACCCGAAGATTTTTGTTCCGTAACCATCTTTACTCTTAACGTGGGAAATTTTGTGGTAGTTGTAGATGTAAGAAAAGTGGAAATGTGACTATGGTTATTAACATAGGCTGAAGATCCAGAACCTGATTAAGTCGTGGGTCTCATAGGTTTAAGCTATTTTGTAGTGCTGTTATTATTTGGAAGGGCTTAAACGAAAAGTTTCTCGAATTGAAATGAAATATTTAAACGAAAAAGTCGGATTTTAGAAACCCATTTTCTAAATTGTAAGTTTTTACATTTATATGAGAAACTATAACGCAGCTGAATCTACAGTTGAGAAGAATTACAACGGATTGTTTCCAAATTCATCGATGTGAGGCATCACCAAGACTTCTGATAATACAGTACTGGAAATTATCATTAAATTAACTGAGCTGTTGTCGCTTACACTGAAGCGTGTAATCAAAGTATACAGGCTGAACCAAAAGTGTTACGACAAACTTCGGGGGATTGTAGAGGGTGTCTTGACGAACAAATCGAGGATAGGATTACAGGTGCCAGCGCCTGCCATTAGGCTACCCCTTCGACAGGAAACATGACTTCGTATGCTGATGGACCATAGACTGAACGACTTGCAAGGCAGTTTGTTATTCAGTGAACATGACTGATTGCAACGATTGCCAGTGGAGAAGACAGATGTGCTGCGTACAATGGCCTTGTCTCCTGTGAATGCGATGCTCTGTTGCCACGGCACATAACAAGGTTTCCATCTCCAGATTTTATTCCTCCTGTGTACCGAAAACCACTGGAGATTTTAGAGGGTTCCAGGAGCAAAACAAAGTGAGAATAGAAACCCATGTCTGAAACCGTCATCTACCGGAGCAACAGCGCATCGCATTCGTAGGAGACAAGACCTTTGTACGCAGCTGCTAGCTCCTTCTTGTCAACAGACGATCGTGGTAATCAGTCGTGTTCACTGAATAACAGACAACATTGCGAGACGTTCCACCTATGGTCCTTCAGCGTACAAAAATCATATTCGAAGGCGAAAGGATGGCCTAGATGGAGGTACCGGCGCCTTCAACGTTGACGCTCTGTAGCGCCGTTGGATGACGTTTCGGGACACGCGTTCCTATCCTCGATTTTTTCCTCAAGAAACCCTCTACAGCATCTCGAAGTATGTCACAACATTAGTGGACACCTTGTAGATGTCTATAAATATAAATTCAGAATTCTTCCATTTAAAAAATAATTTCGGTGAATACAGAATATTTTTGTATTATACACTGTGTATCAAAAAGAATAATCCGATTTAAAAAAATCATAACTACTGTGTTATTTGAGATACGTGCGTGGACAACGACTGTTGGAAAGAGCAAACTCTTGAGTTTTACATGGTTCCATCTAGGTAGCAGTAGTGTGCGCCAACTTCAGTTCTAGTAAAAATGATGTCGGGACAACAGCAAGCGTTTTGTGTTCTACGTTTTCTGCAGTGCGAATCAGTAATAATTATTCAGCGTGATATTTGTATTAGGTATGGTGTGGATCCTACTACAGCAAGAAGCATTAGACGATGGCAAGAACAATTCCGAGAAACAGGTTTTGTGTGTGTAAAGGTAGGTATGGTATGGATCCTCCTACAGCATGGAGCATTAGACGATGGGATGAACAATTCCGAGGAACAGGTTGTGTGTGTAAAGGCAAGTAGCATGGCCGTCCCCGAGTGTCTGACACAGACGTCGAACACATACGCCGTAGTTTCACTAAGAGTCCGCATAAATATGTTCGCCATGCAGATCGACTGCTCAACATGCACCCGACGTCCGACTGGCGTGTGTTTGCGTCAACGTTCACGCATAAAACCATACCAAATTCAGCTACTGCAAGTTCTTCGTGAAGGTGACAAACAACAACGCGTGGGGTTCTGTAATTTCGTTTTTGGCAAGATGGAGGACGACAGTTTTCTTCCACTCTTAGTGTTAAGTGAAGAGGAAACATTCCGCTTAAATGGAAAGGTGAACTGTCAAAATGTGCAAATGTGGGGTACGGAACAACCACATGAAGCTGTACAACATGAGAGGGACTCTAAAATTTAATGCGTTTTGGGCAGTTGAAACGTCTCAACACAGTCATTCCATAAGATCTTCCCACTAACTAAAGCAATTATGAATTACGTGGCCCACCTGTAACTGTAGTTGAGCCTATGAACCTCCCCAGAACACTTGAGTAGGTGGACGTCATGTTGATCACTCTTTGAAGTGGTGCCTTGCCTATATTTGTTGCCAACTCCTTGGACCGAATGAGGTCGTTTTAACACCATTAATTTGGTGCCACAAGTTAATTGTACTAAAACATTCTTGCATAATGAGATTTTGTTTTATTTGCTGTGGTATCGTGTGAAAAAAAGCATTATCCACTGAGAGTGAGGTATAAAAATGCAGCCCGTTCACGTCCAGGTCCCCTTAAGCGACATCCGCACAGAACCACTTACAAGAAGCGACGAACAGTCAAACTGAAAGAAAGACGACGACTCAAAATATAGGAAACGGTTGCCTTCGCTGCCACTAGACTGCGGGATCCAGGGTTCGATTCCTTGTCAGGAGGCACCTGAAAAACCGCGGTTGGGAGTCACCCGACAAAAATGACGTACGATCACATCAGTGATGCCGTACGGCAGAAGATGACACGACAACCGGTCGTCCTCTGGTCCTGATCATAGAGTTTAGTTTTTTGGTTTTCAACTGTTAATTCCAATTGTAGAGATTTCAGTTAAAAAAAAAAAAGTCGACTGTGTTCATTTCAGCAGAGTCAGCTTTGTAAATGTTCCTGACTTTGCTCCGAATAAGCCTAAAGCCGTCGGCACACGGACCGTGCATCCGGACGTTGAGCGTTGAGCGTCCCCAGTTTCTGACGTCATAGCGTGGAATAGCACGTTCGCGAGTCTTTCCGAACGTGCAGAGCAGTATCTGGCACGTCAGATATCCTGAGCGTGCGTCTGAGCGTTGACCAATCAAATGGCACAACGCCACCTACGTCACACGCACGCCGTCTCCCTTCAGTACAGAGTTCTGTGGCGCCATATTGGCATTCATTTCAAGCCTATATGTATATATGCCGTTTCTGAGCACCAGAAAATTGAGAATCACTGGAAAACCCGTTGTTAGTTGTGTATATTCGTTCCAATAAAATAATGAGAAACATCATATTCATGGCAAAAGAATTATCGTAATGAGCGTATTGTGAGAGTAGGCTATTTGAAGGCAGCGACACACTGAAGATCCATCCAAAACGCATTGTTCTTCGTACAATTTGTTATAATTAAATTTTGATTAATGACATAATTATCTACGATTAACGTTTTTAGCAAGTGGTAAGACAATATTTTTAAGAACTAGGTGACTGCTGTTGATGTAGCGTAATGAGTAGCGTCTATGTCCCTCAATAAGTTTCGTTTTGGTGGTGGTTCGCGTGTGGTCACTCCCATTTTTTTTCCCCTAACATTCGCGTTTTTATTTAGTTCTGATAGTTTATTATTAATTTTATATAAGTATATGCTATAATATTTGCCGTTATGTAAATATAATTTCACCTTTTTTGAGGGGTGACTGTTCGATGGGCTTAATTACAGGCCAGCTTGCGCTACTTGTATAGAGATATTTTGCTCCTTTTTCTTTTCCGCTTCGTAATTCACATGTTGCAAAGATTCTGCTACTGGGTAGGAACAGCGATCAAGTAAGACTGACCTTGGGGTTTTACTAAAATGTGGGAATGTTGAAATAATGATTATCTTATGTGGAGAAGTATTCCAAATTTGCACCGCACTGTTCGTAATGGAACTTTTATAAGCCCGTGTCGTTATTGATTTCACATGGTACTTTCCTTTTCGTGGACGATGGAGGAAATGTTCGTTTTAATAGAGTTAACGCGGGAATTTTACGCGCGCCCCTTGAGTAAACAGTGTGATTTACGAACTAGAAACCCCTCAAACTGCCGCTGGAGCGCGTTGCGATCGCGTATACAACGTTGGAGCCCACGTACCGTATGCACAAGTCACGTCGTTCGTGAGCGATCAGTAGCACGTCGAACTTGGCACGCTCTACGTTAACGTTCGACAGCACGATCCGTGTGCCGACGGCTTAACGAACCTGGGACCATAGCAAGCGCCACAGTTACTTTATGAGTACACAGCCTACGTTACGTCTGTAGTGAAGACAGGGGAGAGACATTGCGTGCCGCACTGAGGGCTGTGAAGCGGTCTGGTGCCTTACCCGCCCGCAGAGCTGCGACACGGCGGAGACGGCGGCGGCAGAGTGCAGCGGCGCATAGGTTCCGGTCGCGGGCCCTCGGATGTGCCACGTGCCGCCGCCGCCTCTTTGTTGTCTGCGGAGGTCGAGGCCGCCCGTGGGAAATTCTGGGGGGGCCAGACAGACAGACAGACAGCTCGTCACGCAGACGTCAGCTGCGCTCGAGAAAGCTGCAGCTGCATGCTACACCCTGTTGCTGCTGTGTGGCCGGGAGCAGAACACTCCGGAAGCGCCATATTTAGAGCAAGTGTACGTTCGTATCAGCTGGCAACTACGCGGCTCTCACAAACGCATGGCACTCCTGACTCAGGCTGGTCTGCACAATGCTGGGCCCCTCTCTTAGATAACCTACTACGGACGTTTAGTTTCTCTAATTACTTGAGAAGAGTGCTGGCGAGCCGTGGCGGCTCGTACCTATATACACTGAAGGACCAAAGAAAACTAGCACACCTGCCTAATATCGTGAAGGGCCCACGTTGAAACGCCCCATTTCGATGTAAAGAATGACACTGCTGGAAAAACTCTTACGGTATTTGATTTTCAAACAGCTGAGCAAAACTGGACGTTTTACTTATTCCGATCAACACTAAACTGACACACAATATTTTTAGGGCAATGCAATCTGACTTTCAATAATCCCCACAAAAGAATGGCACTGACTAACAATAACCTATACCTTATACCTTACATGAATCACTTACTTCACAAAAATCTTCGTTGCTCGAACTACTGCAATACAGCGAGCGCCAATACTGTCAGCTAAATAAAAGAGTGTAACTACTCTTAATAGTGTCCAACAAAATTCGTTATATATATATATATATATATATATATATATATATATATATTATTGGTGTTTTGCCCTTAAAGAGCGCATTTGGACTAAACTACATGGCCAGTTCCTTTTGCTGCCTTCCTTGCTGCCCAAACTTCCCTCATTCGCTCGCTGTGTTTCTGTTTCCGGTCCTCTGTCCATGCTTCTTGTCGGCTTTGTATCTTCGGCTTCATCTTGATTGCCTTTTTGGTTGCCCATATTTCTTTCATCTTCTGGCTGTGATCTTGCTTGCGTTCTTCGGTCCATTTTATGCCTGTTCGTTTGTCACATTGCATCTCATGTAGTTTACTTTTCTTAATGATGTTTCTGAACTTTATTCTGTCGTTTATTGTGTCTGCTGTTATGTTGAGTTGGTTCAGATCGTTTTCTACCTCTGCCACCCATTTGTTGTTTCTAGTGGTTACCCAGTCAAAGATCTGTTTGGTCAGCCTGTGTGATGGCATTCTGTATAGGTGTCCATAGAATTGTAGTCTGCGTTTTCTAATCTTTTCTGTGATTGTCTCCGTATGTTTGTACAGTTCCTCTGTAGGTTTCTTGATCCATATTCCATTGTTGTTAGTTGCGCCAAATATTTTCCTAAGTATTTTCCGTTCTACTTTTTCTAATTGTCTGATACGTGTATGCCCTAGGATTAGCGTGGTCTCTGCTGCATATAGTGCCTCGGGGAGCACCACCGTGTCGTAATGGCGTAATTTGGCTTTTTGTGAGATAGACTTCTTGTTGTAATGATTCCACACTACTTTGTATGCCTTGTCCAGTTTAGTCTTTCTTTCTTCGTTTGAGTCTCTGTTATGTCCACTCATTTGTAGTGTTTCACCGAGGTATTTGAAGTTTGCCGTTTTGTAAATCGTGCCATACTTTGTGTTCAGAAATGAGAGTTTCTTTGTGCTCATAAACTGTGTCTTTTCGTAAGAGATCTGTAGTCCAGTTTTGGAAGCGATTTCGTGCAGTTTTTCAATAGCGTCTTTTGTTTCCTTTATACCTTTCGTGACAATCGCCAAATCGTCTGCAAAAGCCAGGCATTTAATCTGTAGGTTTCCTAAGGTTATTCCCTGTTGTGATGTTTCCCATTCTTTTATGACCTTATCTAACACCAGATTGAAAAGGAGAGGTGAGAGGCCATCGCCTTGTCGGACACCTGTGCGAGTTTCAAAGGGCTCTGATAGTTCCCCACAGAACTTTACTTTGAAGGTCGTGTTGGTTAAAGTTTGCTCTATGATAGCCCGTGTTTTGTTGTCTACTTTGTATTCTGCTAGAATTTTGAAGAGAGTTTTCCGGTCGATAGAGTCGTACGCCTTTTTGAAGTCAACAAAGGTAATGATCAGGTTCTGTTTGTGTTGTAAAATCATTTTCAGGTTCCAAATTTGTTCCGCTCAAGACCGCCCTTTACGGAAGCCTGCTTGGTATTCCCCAATCAAGTGGTCGGTCTGGCATTCTAGTCTGTTCAGTAAAGCTTTAGAGAGGATCTTCTATGTGACCGGTAGTAGGGATATTCCTCTGTAGTTGTTCGGGACAGTCTTGTCACCTTTTTTGTGTAGTGGGTGTATCAGGGCAGTTTTCCAGTCGTCAGGGATTTTCATGGTCTTCCAGATGTCTTCCAAGATCCTGTGGATGTCTTTGGTGAGTTCTGGCTCTTGTAACTTCCAGATTTCCGTGATGATGCCATCTTCTCCTGGTGCTCTACGATTCTTGAGTGACTTTATTATTTCTTTAACTTCTTCTAGAGTTGGAGGTTCACTATCTGGATTGTATGTGCTCGTTTCTGTCATCATTTCTTCCATGGGGGGGGGGGGGGGGTCCGTGTTGAGCAGTTTTTCAAAGTACTTTGCCAGAATGTCACAATTGTTTTTGGTATTGGTTTCTAGGGTTCCATCCGGTCTGCTGAAGCACAAGTTGGGTGGTCGATATCCAGTCATATTTTCTCTGAACGTTCTGTAGAAGTTTCTTGTATTGTTCTTCATGAAGTCCGATTCGATCTCTGTCAGTCGCCGTTTGTCATACTGTCGTTTTTCACTGCGAATGATTTTGCTTGATTGCTTCTGTGTTTTCAAGAAGTTCATCCAATTCTCTTGGGATTTATGGCTACTAAATTTTTTCCATGCACTGATTCGTTGGTCAATAGCTTGGTCACAAGTGTGGTTCCACCAACGGTGTTTCCGTGTGCGTGGTGCTTTTGCTAGTTTCATCGCCTCTCGGATTCTTCGTGAAAGTTGTGTCCAGTCTGTCGTTTTCTCCATTTTAATTTTGTGTAATATTTGTGTCTGGTTTAAAGTAACGTATTCTGGATCTGATCTAACAATTTTGTTCTTCTGGAACTTTTTCTTGGGCAAAAGACGAATCCTGATCTGTAGTAGGTGGTGGTCTGAGTCGAAGTAGCCTTTACGGGTGTTTATGTTCAAAATTTCTTTTTGTTAGTCTTTCTGCACTACTACGTGGTCGATTTGTAGTTCTTGCTTTCCGCTGGGGAATTTCCATGTGGTAAGTTTTCGTGTTGGTTTCTTGAACTTTGTTGACATAATTGCGAGGTCGTGGCTTTTGCAAAAGTCTATCAGATGTTTTCCGTTTTTGTTGGTGTCCTTGTGTGGAGTATGTTTTCCTGTGATATGTCTGTATATCTTTTCTTTTCCGAGTTTGGCGTTGAAGTCTCGCAGTATTATTTTGACTCTATGTGCAGGAATTTTTCTGATAGTTTCTTCCATTGTCGTCCAGAAGTCATCAATTTCGTCCGGGTTTTTCCTGTTGTAGTCATTAGTCGGTGCATGTGCGTTGATTATTGTGTAGGATTTATTGGCTGATTTCACTGTGATGGTGCTGATTCTTTCGTTTGGTGACGAAAAGTCGATTATGCTGTCCGTGATGGACCTGTGTACTGCAAATCCTGTGCCAAAAAGCCTTAGGTTTTTCAGTTGTCTCGATGGTTTTCCTTTGTATATTCTGAAATTCTCCGTGTTGAAATGGTCTTCGTCTGTGAATCGTGTTTCTTGCAGTGCACATATTTTGATTTGAAATTTTTCGAGAGTGTCTGTCAGTTGTTTCATCTTTCCTGTCTTCATCAGTGTGTTCACGTTGAGTGTGCCGATGTAGTGTTTGCGTTTGGTCTTGAGGGAGTTTGAGAAGCTCCGATTCTTCTCATTATGTCCGTGAGCCCCCGGAATCCGATGCTCACGACAATCCCAGTCTATTGACTGGGGCCCGGGGTAATGAGATTTTTCTCGTTGTACCATCATGATGTTTAGTAGTTGGATGTATGGCATGCTGCCGAGTACAACCTGACTTTCCAGATCAGGAGGTTGTGTGGTGTCACCGCCAGACACCACACTTGCTAGGTGGTAGCTTTAAATCGGCCGCGGTCCATTAGTACATGTCGGACCCGCGTGTCGCCACTTTCAGTGATAGCAGACCGAGCGCCACTACACGGCAGGTCTAGAGAGACGTACTAGCACTCGCCCTAGTTGTACGGACGACGTAGCTAGCGATGCACACTGACGAAGCTTCGCTCATTTGCAGAGCAGATAGTTAGAAAAGCCTTCAGCTAAGTCAATGGCTACGACCTAGCAAGGCGCCATTAGTAACATTGCATGTATCTAAAGAGTCTCACTTGTCTCATCAAGAGCGATGTAACACAAGGATGGATTAAAGTTAAGTATTCCAGGAGCTACGTACTTTTCTTTATAGCATTCATTACGTATCCTGTTACAGACCTATCTCTTGCCTGCGTGAGCTAAACGCGTGCCTTTCGGCTACTTCCGTGGCGTGGCTGTCTTGCTACGCCACAACAGGTTGGTTGAGGCCGCCACTGACATGTGGAGCAGACGCCTTTTGTAGCCGCCCACTGTGGGAACAGACGCTACTAGTAGTTTTGGTCCGCCCCGAGTATTTCATTTCCTCGGTACCACCTATATCTAGGAGGCATTCCCCTATCCGCCACCTGGGGTGGCGCTCGGTTGCGGGTCTACTAACCGCCCCGAGATATATATATATATATATATATATATATATATATATATAGGGTGAGTCACCTAACGTTACCGCTGGATATATTTCGTAAACCACATCAAATACCGACGAACCGATTCCACCGACCGAACGTAAGGAGAGGGGCTAGTGTAATTGTTTAATACAAACCATACAAAAATGCACGGAAGTATGTTTTTTAACACAAACCAAAGTTTTTTAAATGGAACCACGTTAGTTTTGTTAGCACATCTGAACATACAAACAAATACGTAATCAGTGCTGTTTGTTGCATTGTAAAATGTTAATTACATCCGGAGATATTGAAACCTAAAGTTGACGCTTGATACCTCCGACGTTCAGTTGCGTGTTGTAACAAACATGGGCCACGGTCGGCGAGCAGCATCTGCAGGGACATGTTTACGATGACGACGGTGTTTACGAGTGTGGCTGTAGTGCACTGTTGTGGTTTGGTCTAACTGTCGCAGTGTCCGCATGTAGCGCTTGCTGCTATTGGTATTCTGCATTCGTCTCCGCACGCAGACAAACTGTAGTACACCGTGCTACCAGACGTCTGTGATAGTGTAGTGTTGTAGGAACTGTGACCATGGTGTATTAGAACTCTGAAAAGGCGGAGATGATACTCATCTATGGCGAGTGTCGACGAAATGCAGCTGAAGCCTGCACGGTGTATGCAGAACGGTACCCGGTCAGAGAGCATCCAACGTGCCGCACATTGCAAAACGTCTACCGCCAACTGTATGCAACAGGTATGGTCGTAGCACGCAAACGGGTCCGTAACAGGCCCGTCACAGGAGAAGCGGGTGCAGTTGGTGTGTTAGCTGCTGTTGCCATGAACCCACACATGTGTACACGGGACATTGCGAGAGCCGGTGGACTGAGTCAAAGTAGTGCCATGCGCATACTGCATCGTCACCGCTTTCACTCGTTTCATGTGTCACTACACCAGCAACTACATGGTGATGACTTTAATCATCGAGTGCAATTCTGTCAATGGGCATTAACAGAGAATGCGTTGCAGTTCTACCTGTTTACCGATGAAGCGGGTTTCACAAACCACGGGGCAGTGAATCTACGGAACACGCATTACTGGTCCGTGGACAATCCTCGCTGGCTCAGACAGGTAGAGCGATAGCGAGCGTGGAATGTAAATGTATGGTACGGAATCATTGGCGACCACCTCATTGGTCCTTACTTCATTGCAGGGGCCCAAACAGCTGCAACATACATCGCGTTTCTACAGAATGATCTGCCAACGTTGCTCGAAAATTTCTCACTGGAAACGCGTCGACGTATGTGGTATCAGCATGATGGTGCACCTGCACACTCCGCAATTAACACTAGGCTGACCCTTGACAGGATGTTCGACGGGCGTTTCATAGGACGTGGAGGACGCATAAATTGGCCAGCCCGTTCTCCTGATCTTACACCTCTGGACTTCTTTCTGTGGGGTACGTTAAAGGAGAATGTGTACCGTGATGTGCCTACAGCCCCAGAGGATATGAAACAACGTATTGTGGCAGCCTGCGGCGACATTACACCAGATGTACTGCGGTGTGTACGATATTCATTACGCCAGAAATTGCAATTGTGTGCAGCAAATGATGGCCACCACATTGAACATCTATTGGCCTGACATGTCGGGACACACTCTATTCCACTCCGTAATTGAAAACGGAAACCACGTGTGTACGTGTACCTCACCCCTCATGGTAATGTACATGTGTGTCAGTGAAAAAGACCAATAAAAGGCGTTAGCATGTGGAAGTAATTTGCTGTTCCAGTCTCTTCTGTACCTAAGGTTCATCACTGTTCCCTTTCGATCCCTACGTAATTCGGTGCTCTCCGATACACACGATCGAACAGCGGAGGAGTGGTACTCAAGCGTCAACTTTAGGTTACAATATCTCCGGATGTAATTAACATTTTACAATGCAACAAACGGCACTGATTACGTATTTGTTTATATGTTGTAACCTCCCCACAAAAATTATTAAAATAAAATAAACCATGAACCAAGTGTAACCTCCCACGGAAATAATAATTAAATGATTTTTAAAGTATTGTAACCTCTGAACAAAATTGGTTCCCATTTATAGTCTCCGTGCAGAAATGCATTCACATTTAATGTAACCACAAACTTCAATTCCTAAACCCGGAAATAATAAAAAAATTCAGTAACCTGGTACATTTTATGACGACAGCAACGCTGCGCCACCGCCCTGTACTCTGAATAAAAAAAGCAAAAATTCTTACCTCAATAAAAACTGCGAATATATCAGCTCTTACCTAAAAAATTTTCGGCACAGCTCCGTGCAATGCTGGCCTACGCTTTGTGACTCGTGAAAGGAATTAATTATGCATTGGATAAAATCTTTAAATTGAAATGAATGCTTTTTTAAAAAAAAATTACTTTGTATTATAAAAATTATTATTGAGGCATTTTTTAAAAGAAATTGGATGACAGTTAACATACAATACTAGATATGCGCAAAGCTGCTTCTTTACCTTCTACAATAATACTCATCCTCCAGAGTCCCGACCAGAACAGACTGCACACAAGCGCCGGCCGAAGTGGCCGTGCGGTTAAAGGCACTGCAGTCTGGAACCGCGAGACCGCTACGGTCGCAGGTTCGAATCCTGCCTCGGGCATGGATGTTTGTGATGTCCGTAGGTTAGTTAGGTTTAACTAGTTCTAAGTTCTAGGGGACTAATGACCTCAGCAGTTGAGTCCCATAGTGCTCAGAGCCATTTGAACTGCACACAAGCGCAGACACGCGCGGACTCCCGCCGACTACTGCCGACTCACGCAGACTACTGTCGACTAATGCATACTACTGAAGACTAACGCAGACTGATGCCGACTAGCGACAAGCAACAACTAACTACATACCGCTCTCTGGTCAGAGACTCTCCTATGCCTTGCCTATTGCAGGCAGCGCATACCGCGCATACCTCTTACAATGTTCAGATGTGCTAACAAAACTAACGGGGTTTGTATTAGCCAATTACACTAGCCCCTCTCCTCACGTTCGGTCTGTGGAATGGATTCGTCAGTACTTGATGTGGTTTAGGAAATATATCCAGCGGTAATGTTAGGTGACTCACCATATATATATATATATATATATATATATATATATATATATATATATAATCAGTTAATGACATCCAGTCTTAGCACCATTGCTGGCGGCTCACCTCCAACTGCGCAACGCTACGTGCTGGTCACATCCAACTGCCCAACAATACAATAGCGAATATTCCAACAATGCCAACCAGCCACAGACTGCACACAGCACAGCCAGTGATTTTCATAAAGAGCGCTACGTGACGTTAGCAACATAAAAACCTAACAGCCTACAGCAAGCACAAGTGCCGCAACACGACGTGCCATGGACTCAACTAACGTCTGAATCATGCAGGGCTGTCCACAAATCCGTAAGAGTACGTGAGGTGGAGATCTCTTCTGAACAGCATGTTGTAAGGAACCCCAGATACGCTCAATAATGTTCATGTCTTGGGAGTTTGGTGGATAGCGGAAGCGTTTAAACTCATAAGAGGGTTCCTGGAGCCACTCTGTAGCACTTCTAGACTTGTGGAACTGTTCACGTCCGTCACAATGCGCAACGGACATGAATGTATGCAGGTGATCAGACAGGATGCTTAAGTACGTGTCACCTGTCAGAGTCGTATCTAGACGTACCTGGGGTCCGATTTCACACGCCCCACACTGTCACAGAGCCTCAACCAACTTGAACAATCACCAGCTGACGTGCAAGGTCCATGGATTCATGGTGTCTCCGTACTCGTCCATCCGCTAGATACAATTTGAAACGAGACTCGTCCAACCAAGCAACATGTTTCCAGTCATCAACAGTCCAATTACGGTGTTGGGCCCAGGCGAAGCGCAAAACTTTGTGTCATGCAGTCAACAAGGGTACAGGAGTGGCCCTACCGCTCCGAAAGCCCATATCGATGAAGCTTCGTTGAATGGTTCGCGCTCTGACACTTGCTGATAGTCCAGCATTGAAATCTGCACTTCAGTCACATTCAACGGTTCTCTTGAATCCTTCATGAAGGATCTTTCTCCGACCGGAGCGATGTTGGAGATTTGATGTTTTACCTGATTCCTGATACTCACGGTACACTCGTGAAATGGTCGTACGGGAAAATCCTCACTTCATTGCTACATCGCAGATGCTGTGTTCCATCGCTCGTGCGCCGGCTGTAGCACGATGTTCAAACACACTTAAATCTTGATTAGCTGCCATTGTAGCAGCAGTAGACGATCTAACAACTACGCCAGACAGTTGTTGTCTTACATAGGCGTTGCCGACCGCAGCGCCTTATTCTACCTATTTGAATACACATGCCTGTTTCAAATGGGTTCAAATGGCTCTGAGCACTATGGGACTCAACTGCTGAGGTCATTAGTCCCCTAGAACTTAGAACTAGTTAAACCTAACTAACCTAAGGACATCACAAACATCCATGCCCGAGGCAGGATTCGAACCTGCGACCGTAGTGGTCTTGCGGTTCCAGACTGCAGCGCCTTTAACCGCACGGCCACTTTGGCCGGCATGCCTGTTTCCTTTGGCGCTTCAGTGTACTCGTATAACGAAATTATATCTGGACAATGTTTGTGCATAGGAGATATTTAAGAAAACTTAATACAAGGGATCTTATATCAGCAATACAAGCAAAAACAATGAGTTTAAGAATTTGAGTTTGTTTGTTTACCTATCTGTCTGTCCGTAAGTTTGTAAGCGCATCATGCAAAAACTTCTGCTCGAAACTGTATGCGATTTTCACAGTTATATTATTGGGAGGTCTAATTTAAAACTGAGTTATCTACACATACAGAGTGTTTTCTTTAACTGGCCGAGTAAGGGGAAATCGGAACCCACTGGAGAAATAGGTGAACTGTTTTAGGAGCCTTTATTTGCTTTTTTGTGAATTTTACCATTATCAAATTTTTGGTCAAGCAACAGTTGTCCATGAAAATGAGTAAAATTTGTCATTTTTTATATGAATCAACTCAATTTCATGTAAGTATCGTTTCATTATATATGAAGAAAAAAATTGGGACCGCAGCAGTTTTATAAAGCTAAACTAAATACATCAGGATGGAAATGATAGAATCAATAAAAAGCAGTATTTTTTAACGTTTCATCATAGTAGTTATAATGTTAACAGTTTAATTCCGTTATCCATAGACATTCGTGAATTCAGCCTTGAATCTGCGTAACGATTTCGTTGATTAGTTCGTAGATTTGATGCTACTTTTATGTATACATAGTCTATAATAAAATTTTGACTGGCTGATGTCTGTACATAGGAGATATTTGAGAATATTAATAGGAGGGGTCGTTATAATAGCAATAGATACCAAAAGAACTGTTTTTAAAATTTGTATTTGTTTGTCTGTCTGTCCGTTGCCCCCTTTTGACAGCTTCACCTTCATTTTTTTATATACGTTTTTCTTGGCGATAATAAGGTTTTTCAAAATTCGTGCGGTTTCCAGACCCACGTGGACGAAGTCGTGGGCAAAACTAGTCGATTCCATCTTTAATAGGAGTCGCGCTCTTTGGTTTATTGTTCGAGTCGAGAAGGTGGCCGCGCGATCTAAGGTGACTTGCCCGCGCGACTCCCCCCCCCCCATCCACGACGGAGGTTCGAGTCCTCTCTCGACTCTCGGGCATGGTTGTGTGTATGTCGTCCTTAGCGTAAGTTAGTTTAAGTTAGATTAAGTAGTGTGTAAGCTTAGGAGCCTATGACCTCAGCAGTTTGGTTCCATAAGACCATAAGACAAATTTCGAAAAATTTCCAAGGTGGCTTACGGCGGCGGCGGTGGCGGCGATGGCATTGGCAGGAATGTTGTGGCGAGTGCAGCCGACTAGTGACAAAGTGGGCGCGACGTGTGTAGACATACGTAGTGCTTATTTGTACGGCTGGGCAGTTAGATTTGGCAGTTGCTTGGCCGTGGTGTGATCTGCTCGGACTCGTGGTGGTCCTGCCGAAACATCTTCTTGAGCGTTGCCATGTTGTGATAGGTAGTTTGGTTCCACCTTTGTCTTAGTCAATGATCATGGCTAGCTGGAAAGTCAATGGTTTATTATTAGGTAGTTGGTGGATTATATGTGTATAATCTCTCACTCTTGGCAAATGCGTCTGCTTTTACTTGTGGCGCCGTTCATTGAGTGATTTAAAAAGTGGCTCTTAAGCTGTTGCATGAAATTCGAGCCTCGATATACAGTACTGTTCAAAATATTCCGGAACATTCGTGATTTCACTCCAATGGCGTGTTGGAGCGAAATGCGGCTGGCATCCCTGTCCGCCCTCGGTAGCTGAGTGGTCTGCGCGACAAAATGTCAATCCTAAGGGCCCGGGATCGATTCCTGGCTAGGGCGGAGATTTTCTCCGCTCAGGGACTTATTTCATCCCCACTGACGCTCAAGTCACCGAAAAGTGGCGTCAAATCGAAAGACTTACACCCGGCGAACGATCTACCCGACGGGAGGCCCTAGTAACACGAAATTCATTTATGCGCAACTATCGGAAGTTTCATTGTTGTATGTTAATTATTGTTCACCGCTGTTTGGAGTAGTACTTGTGAATTTCGGCAAAGGAGCAACGCGTCTGCATTTAATTTTGCCTGAAACTCAAGAACACTTTTACAGAGATACATCAAATGATGCAGGAAGTCTACGGTGATGAGTGCTTCAGTAGTACTCGGTGTTACGAGTGGTTCACACGGTTTAAAAATGGCCGGACGGAAGATGACCCTCGTTCAGGCCGCCCTTCGTCCACTGACGACGCTCATCTCAGGAACGTCAACGAAACTGTGCGTTCCAGTCCAATACTGATTGTCCGAGAGATTGCAGAAGACTGTAACATTTCAGTTGAATCATGTCAGGAAACCCTGACACGGCATCTTGGAATGCATCGTGTTCCGCCAAGTTCGTCCCACGGCTCGTGACTCAAGCCCGAAAATACCTTCGTCCCGCGATCTGTGAAGAGCTTTTGGATCGTGCAAATGAGATGTTCCTTAAGAGTTGGAGCGAAATGCGGCTGGCGTTCCTGCACAAGCCTGTGTTTAATGCGTAACTATCATAAAAATCATGTAGTGATGAGACGTGGGTCTATGGTTACGATGTTGAGACCAAGGTTCATTCTTCAAAATGGGACCAAGACCAAAACTGTTTGTCAGGTCAGGTGAAATGTCAAAGCCATGCTAATAGTATTCTTTGACTGAAGGATTATATGAAGATGGTATCTGCTCTTTCGGAGATTGACCTTCTTCTTCTGTGCGGATGCACACGTATTGCCCGAACTCTTACGGGAATCGGTAAGATTGTCTGCCGCGAGTAATGAGTGAAACGGGCAGGGGCACTACGAATAGTTTGTAGACATTAAGTTGGGAATGTGGGTCTCACGGGGAGCGTGCAAGGGATAAGTCCCTGCAGTCGCGCTGTCCCCTGTGCCCGCAGTGGCTCATATGGATACAGCATCTGCCATGTAAGTAGGGGATCCCGGGTTCGAGTCCCGATCGGGGCACACATTTTCAGCTGTCCCCGTTGATGTATATCAACGCCTGTCGGGAGCGTAGGGTCTTGATTTAATTATCATTTGAAGGATGAGTTCATCATGAATTTGTGTCACAGGGACAAACTGTTAATCTATGGTACTATCGGGAGGAGTTGCGAAGCCTGCGAGGAAATGTGAGAAGGAAACGGCCTGAAATGTGGCGAGACAATTCATTGCTCTTGCATCACGACAACGCATCCGTACATTCATCCCTGTTGGTGCTTGACTGTTGCACAAAAAACCAAATTAATGTCCTGCCTCATCCTTAAAGCTCTCCAGACCTGGGCACTGCAGACTTTTTTCAATATCCGAAGTTGAAAACCCCGAAAAAGGACGAAGATTTGCAACTATAGACGAGAGTAAAGAAAAGTCGAAGATGGCGCTTTGCGCGATCTAGAAAGAGGTGTACCAAGACTGCTTCCGGAAGTAGAAACGCCTTTGTTAACGGTGTATCAATTGTGGAGAGGAGTATTTCTAAGGAAACCATGCCCAATAAGTAAAATGTAGGCGTAGAAACATTTTGTGGAGAAAGTTCAGTGCGGCCTCGCCATGTCACGGATCGCGCGGCTCCTTCCGCCGGAGGTTCCAGTCCTCGCTCAGGCATGGGTGTGTATGTTGTTCTTAGCATAAGTTAGTTTACGTAGTGTGTAAGTCTAGGAATTCACACATATTTAAACATTTTGAATAATAGTGCGGCTGATTTCCCTGTGAGTGCTTTTAAGCTTTATGTTTAGCTGGCGCAAATTTCACCTCGATAAGAACGGAGCTCTGATATCGAGAGTAAACTGTGTGTTAGCACCTTCCTTTTCTTGTAATATAAAAACTTTAGTATGTTTCATTGCCGGCCGGAGTGGCCGAGCGGTTCTAGGCGCTACATCTGGAACCGCGCGACACTTCTATCACCCAAGTCAATGTTTAGTGAACAGTAGCTTATCTAGAACCTCAAAACTTTCGTAAAATATAACTCTGTCCATAGATAAACTGCTTGTATGTGAACAAAAACTGTCAGTCGACAACATGGCGGATAACGCACTGCGCCTGTTTAAAATACGTGACAGAAAGTGTTTGTGCTGTTACAAAAAAGAAGAAAAGCCAAGAAAAAACAAGGAGAGGAGAATGTAAGTAAAATGAACAACTGATAGTGCGTAACTTTAAACTCGCGAAATTGAAGTAAATGATTGGAATCGTTGCTTTTGCACAGGCCAGCTGCAGCATGCAAACTGTTGTCGATATTGTACCACTGTAGAAACTGAAGATACATGTAATTTGCCAGCTGAAGATGGGTGCAAACCCGAAATGCATATTGGCATAAATAAAACGCGTTAAAAAAGTGGCTGGTCGCTGTATTTTTATAGTAAAAAAAACAATGTGTGTACCATAAAATACGTCCTTTCTCCTCGGCCGTACAATTGCGTCTCTTTACGATCCTTTTTTATTTTCATAGACATCATTTAAATAAAGATGCTAATTTTAAATTATCGCTGCATATCAGTTGTTTCAAGAACATTAACTGTATCTTTTACACTAATTGTGTTCATAAAATACGTTAACTACGGTTTACAACCGATTAAATTGTCAATACTTATGTGATGTACAGTCACAATGGCAATGGCATGAAACCACGCAATATGGACAAGAAACTCGCTAAAACTTCAACCAACAGACGCACGAATTGACGACAGTCGGACTTTTGACAAGCTCCAGTGCACCGATTAGCAGTAGACTGCCGAAAAACACCAGCGAATGCGTGACTCCAGGCGCAGACAAGTTGAAACTTGTCGAGTGTCAGTCTAGCTAACCGGAAGCGTAGCTGCGCGGTGCGTCAGACAGCGCCAATGTGAGCCGCGAAAATCGAAAAAAAAAATTTTTGTGATAAAGCGGATTTCGGATAAACGCGATTCGGATAAACGGGAGTTCACTGGACTTCTTCGCGGACGGCAGGCGCAGTCGCGGAGTGGTTACGCTGTGTTTGGTGCACAATACTTGGATCGTCCCTCGTGGCCGTCAGACGTGGCCGACCAAAACACTGAAGATGCCTGCCCTGTCGATCCCACGCAGTAAACTGAGACACCCAAGTGGCCCACAAATCTGAATATTGCGCGATTCGTGCATCCGGTGAAATGGAGACTCGAAATGAGGCCCATTACAAACTCTCTCCTACATGCATCTTCACAATGACCACTCACATCTTTTACCCCTACTAGGTCTGGTAGCATGTCTAAACACGAACAGCATTAATGCACTCTGGTGGTCGTTCTCTCTTTCAAAGAGAATTGCGACGCCAATCGTTTACAAACGCGCAAATGGTGTGTACGTGTTCGAACAACATTCACATGCGACCACGTTCTCTGGACGCTCCCCTTTTTTTTTGTCAGGAAATGTAGTCGTATTAATGTTTCACAGCATCCCTTAGCAGCCTCAAAGTTCTCGTTCGGGGCCTAAACCATGCATACACATACCACCACACAACCGAGAACCACTGTAATAGACACCTGTTTCCCTTTAATCGAGTTGTTATACTTCGCCCTTTAAAATGCCTGCGGAGCCTCACATCATCAAAAGATGGGAACTCTTTCTCAGTAAAGTTCTACGAATCAGTCTGTTTCTCGGTACTTCCTTGCTACTAATCAACTCATTTGACGTCGTCACATCAGTCGTGCATGCCATAGCGGGCTCCGAGAACCCGTCCCGACTTATCGTGCTTACTTTTTCATGCCAATGAACTGGTGGAGTACCAAAATTGTCGTAATAAAATCTGCGCTATGATTGAATTTCCAATGGTAGCACTGAACACTGTAATGCAGATCAGATGAAGTAACATGGTGCTATCTCTGCAGAGATCTGCAACCTAAGTCCTTTCTATTACTTTTATTTAAGGAGTGATCTTTTGTAAACATTCAGCAGTCACGATCTTAGCTTTTGATCCGCATTCATCCGCAGTCATCAAAAGAATTGCAGCACCAAGAAGGAGTTGTGCTACATAAACATAAGTTGGTAGGCGTGTTCCTATGAAAAATGATGTCTACTCAAATTTCACGCCAGTTGCGTAACAGTGGCGCTATTAGTCAAGAATGCTTTTAAGGTGACAAAGACGCCGTTATCAACATCTCACTAAGTTTGAACAAGGACCTGTAATTCGACTAAGAGAAGCTGAATGTTCCTTCCGCGATACTGCAGTAAGACTTGGCAGGAATGACTGTTGGCAGCCGTGACCACGGGGATGTACGGACGCAAGAGGACAGGGCTCGGGACGGCCACGTGGTTCTTCACAGAGGGAAGACCATCGTGTTCGGTGCATGGCTCTGTCGCAACGTACTGCATCTGCAGCAGCAATTTGAACAGTAGTTGACATTGAATGCTAAAATTGGTCACGTCAGAGACAGCTCCGAGCGAGACACCCTGTAGCGTGCACGCCGCTGATCTCCAACCTTCACCATTTGAGACTTCGTTGGAGAGTCAGTGCTCATTGGAGGGCAGGGTGGAGATCTATTGTGATTTCTGCCGGAAGCTGGTTTTGCCTCGCTGCCAGTGAGGGTTGTGCGTTGGTTACAAGGCGGCCATTTGAAAACCTGCTCGCAACTGTCTGCATGCTATTCACACTGGCCCTACACCTAGAGTTATGGGTCGGGTGTGCGATTCCGTATCTACATCTACATCTACATCCATACTCCGAAAGCCATCTGACGGTGTGTGGCGGAGGGTACTTTGAGTACCTCTATCGGTTCTCCCTTCTATTCCAGTCTCGTATTGTTCGTGGAAAGAAGGATTGTCGGTATGCCTCTGTGTGGGCTATAATCTCTCTGATTTTATCCTCACGGTCTCTTCGCGAGATATACGTAGGAGGAAGCAATATATTGCTTGACTTCTCAGTGAAGGTATGTTGCCCACATCTCGTGGTCGTGCGGTAGCGTTCTCGCTTCCCACGCCCGGGTTCCCGGGTTCGATTCCCGGCGGGGTCAGGGATTTTCTCTGCCTCGTGATGGCTGGGTGTTGTGTGCTGTCCTTAGGTTAGTTAGGTTTAAGTAGTTCTAAGTTCTAGGGGACTTATGACCACAGCAGTTGAGTCCCATAGTGCTCAGAGCCATTTGAACCATTTTTGAAGGTATGTTCTCGAAACTTCAACAAAAGCCCGTACCGAGCTACTGAGCGTCTCTCCTGCAGAGTCTTCCACTGGAGTTTATCTATCATCTCCGTAACGCTTTCGCGATTACTAAATGATCCTGTAACGAAGCGCGCTGCTCTCCGTTGGATCTTCTCTATCTCCTCTATCAACCTTATCTGGTACGGATCCCACACTAGTGAGCAATACTCAAGCAGTGGGCGAACAAGTGTACTGTAACCTATTTCCTTTCTATTCGGACTGCATTTCCTTAGGATTATTCCAATGAATCTCAGTCTGGCATCTGCTTTGCCAACGATCAACTTTATATGATCATTCCATTTTAAAACACTCCTAATGCCCACTCCCGGATAAGTTATGGAATGAACTGCTTCCAGTTGCTGTCCTCCTATATTGTAGCTAAATGATAAAGGATCTTTCTTTCTATGTATTCACAGCACATTACACTTGTCTACATTGAGATTCAATTGCCATTCCCTGCACCATGCGTCAATTCGTTGCAGATCCTCCTGAATTTCAGTACAATTTTCCATTGTTACAGCCTCTCGATATACTACAGCATCATCCGCAAAAAGCCTCGGTGAACTTCCAGTGTTATCGACAAGGTCATTAATGTGTATTGTGAATAGCAACGGTTCTACGACACTCTTCAATCCAATCACGCAATTGGTCTGATAGTCCATATGCTCTTACTTCGTTCATTAAACGACTGTGTGAAACTGTATCGAACGCCTTGCGGAAGTCAAGAAACACGGCATCTACCTGGGAACCCGTGTCTATGGCCCTCTGAGCCTCGTGGACGAATAGCGCAAGCTGGGTTTCACACGATCGTCTTTTTCGAAACCCATGCTGATTCCTGCAGAGTAAATTCCTAGTCTCCAGAAAAGTCATTATACTCGAACATAATACGTGTTCCAAAATTCTACACCTGATCGACGTTAGAGATACAGGTCTATAGTTCTACACATCTGTTCGACGTCCCTTCTTGAAAACGGGTGACCTGTGCCCTTTTCCAAACCTTTGGAACGCTACGCTCCTCTAGAGACCTACAGTACACCGCTGCAAGAAGAGGGGCAAGTTCCTTCGCGTACTCTGTGTAAAATCGAACTGATATCCCATCAGGTCCAGCGGCGTATGAGAGCACGAGCACTCTCGTGCTTATCCCATTCACCCTGACTGCAAAACTGCATGTCAGTCAGGTGATTCGACCTGTTGTGCTACCATTCATGAACAGCATTCCAGGGGGTGTTTTCCGGCAAGATAACGCTCCCCACATACCGCTGTTGTAACCCAGCATGCTCTACAGTGTTGCTTTGGGCTGCTCGATCACCAGATCTGTCTCCAATCGAGCACACAAGGGACACCTTTGAACGAAAACTCCAGCGTCATCCACAAACGGCATTAGCCGTCCCTGTATTGGTGGAACAGGCGAGGAACTCTGTGCCACAAACTGGCATCCAACACCTGTACAACACAATGCATGCACGTTTGCACGCTGGCATTCAATATTCTGGCGGTTACCCCACTTATTAATGTACCAGCATTTCACTTTTGCAACGGCGTATCTCACGCGTTCATTAACCTATGTTCTTTCAGTGTCAGTTACTTAACTGTGTTACGTAGGCAAATGCATTCCCATAATTTCTCATTACTCTGCGTTATTTATCTTTTGGTGTTGCCATTATTTTCCGTCAATGCACCTTCGCCGTTGAAACGACTCGTAAAGCATTCGCCCCATTTCTCGGACTCTGAGATGCAATGAATTGTGTGACATAATGCTGGTGATAGTAATATTCATGTGGCGTAATTTATTGATCTTTTTTTTGTAAAGCTGCTTCATAAATTTGGTGAACCACCTTCAAGACTAACTGTTAGAATGATAATGTCGTCTAATACGTTAGAAGAGAAATAAAAATAAAGTTAGTTGAGATAACCATGTAGTTAATTTAATGTCCCATACTTTACCGCTGCATTGCGAAAATAACAGCCTCAGAAACTCTGTTGATTGCATTCTGACCTCTCTTTGTCCGTACTACCGCGTAGCGAAAGAGTTTAGGAGCTTTCAGAATGTGGGGTAATTATGCATGAACGCAATTTACACGGCATTTGTTTTGGTGAATAGAACTTATTACTCCGTCCAGCAATGAAAACATTGTTTGCTATTTCAATTAATACGCCAGTTCGTGAGTAATGAAACATTGACATTTGCAACAGTTCATAATGAACATATTGTTAAGACGAAACAATTGCTAGCCTAATCATTCACAGAGTTGTTATTGTCGCTAGTTTTAACTATCGCCTGGCAGACAAAGTGTTTTAAAAGTGGCTATAGTGAGAATCCAGCGCAAAATTAATAACATGCTACAAAGAAAATTGTATGCAAGTTACTTTATGGAAGTTTCAGCACACAGAAGAAAGAGGACGGTGCACGACACATGTTACACACAACACGTAAGTGCAGTGAAAAACCACTGACGTGCAAACACATAATACGGAAAAACGGTTACCACGAAGCGAAACCACGGTCCCGACAAAATAATATGTTATTTTTAAAAGTTTTCATTTCTTTTCACCCGTCACAAAAATCGAACACGGAATTATTTTGTTTTCCGCACAAATAAATCTGCTTTCTGTAGTTTTGTTCACCTCCAAATTTATTGGGTAATTTTTTTTGCTCCCCACACTCATTGAACTAAATCTGTTCCTAAATATGGAATTGCTGATAATAAATTAGTAATTACTGTCGCACCTCAAAATGATATTTGACCTCGAACAACATAGAGAGACACTGCTAGTACCGATACTTTACTGTTAGTCTTTGGGCATTTTCGTTGTCAAATCACTATATTCAGTTTTTAAATTCGAAGCTAGGTGCGACGAAGTGGGTGAATAGTGTTTTGAAATCAGTGAATTTTTTGTCAAAGTCTTTTCTGGCTTTTTTTTTAAGTTTTTGTCCTGAAAATTTAGATTTTTGTTCGTAGGGATAGAGAAATCGTGATGAGGACAAAAAGGTATTTGGCTTACACAGAAGATGGTGATCTCTCAGGGAAATGATAAAAACCAGGCGTCCAAGCGGAAATACGTAAACAGTGTAAGACTACGAACTCTGCATTATCGACGATAAGCATAGAGAGAGATCAATTGCGAAATATTTGAGCGCTCATGTTTAGACCAGAGAGGAAATGTATGAGAAGGGCTAATCTCAGAATTCCCGTATCAGGATATTTGTTGCTGGAAAGAGCTGATGAACCTATTGAACAAACTGGCATTCAATTTCCAGCATATCTAGACTGGTTCGAATATTTGAGGAAAAGGAACGGTATAATGTTAAAAAAAGTTTACCGTGACGTGAAGCTTATCGAGTCTTACCTATTATGATTAAAGATTTATGGCAAAATAATTTGCCTTAAATATTCGAAGAAAGTGTGGCTAAAGATATCTTCCACACTGTCTCAACAGGCTTGTTTTGTTGATGTTTAACCAATAAATTTTGTCACTTAAGGTAAAATCGTGCTCAAGGCAGAAATCTGATAAGAAAAAAACTGGTTTCGTAGGATGCAGTTCAGATGGATCCGAAACGCTCCTCGTAGTTTCGGCTGTGGCTTAAAATGTAAGAAGTTACCATTCGAATTCAGCGCGACAGAAAGTCAACCCTAAAGACTCGGGTTCGATTCCCGGCTAGGTCGGAGATTTTCTCCGCTTAGGGACTGGGCGTTGTGTTGTCCTAATGAGCATCACTTCATCCCTATCGACGCGCAAGTCGCCGAAGTGGCTTCAAATCGAAAGACTTGCACCTGGCGAACCGTCTACCCGACGGGAGGCCCTAGCCACACGACATTTATTTCTACCATTCGAATATATGGCGAAACAAGAAATGCAGAAGGTGGCTGCTGTGTTGACAGGATTGTTAAGTTAGATAACCAGTAATAGATGTTTTCCTAAAGAACTTTGTTTTCAATGTACAATATATACCTATAAGAGTAAATTTTAGCAGGAAATCTAATTATTGCACTGTAATAAAATTAGATAGTATCGAACATTCATTTCTATCTTTATTTTTATGGGTGCATCTTTTAACAAAAAATTCCTTTAAATACAAACGCATTTCGGCCCACTCAGTTTGGTGTTTAACTTTGTTCGCTGCCTTTTGTTTTCAACCCTATACTCTAAATTTTAAGAACATACAAGGAAAGGGAATTAGAGACGAAAGTACAAGCTCGCCTTGGACAAGTACGGAGTAGGAACTGAGCTGTGCCCTTTTCAAAGGAACCACAGCGGCGTTCAACAGAAGTGAATTAGGTTGACCGGACAAGGATTTAAATCACTTTGCTCTTGAAAACGAGAGTGCAAAGGCTGGAGGATGGAGGAAATCGACTGTGTTGTTACGGCGTCCGTCTGAATCAGGGTGGTTGGGCGAAAATAAAAGAGCGATCATCCGGAATGCGAGTGGAGCAACTTAACTGTAACGCATATCTCACAGTGTGGTGTTAAAAACTGGTGGTGAACAAAGAAACGGCCGGTCGCGGTGGCCGTGCGGTTCTAGGCGCTGCAGTCCGGAACCGCGGGACTGCTACGGTCGCAGGTTCGAATCCTGCCTCGGGCATGGATGTGTGTGATGTCCTTAGGTTAGTTAGGTTTAAGTAGTTCTAAGTTCTAGGGGACTGATGACCTAAGATGTTAAGTCCCATAGTGCTCAGAGCCATTTGAACCATTTGAACAAAGAAACGTTTCACGCGAAAAAAGTAGGTGACATATTGGACTATCGTGCTACTGAGGTGGGAGGGTGTGAAATATTGATGGAACATACCTTGCGGAATCAATGGGAGACGGGGTAAGCACTGTACCGATTCTAGTCCGTGGTCTGTTTCGAGCTGTTTCATTACACTGAACAATGAATTCAATGTATAAACATGAAGTCTCTATAAATTTCTGAGATATTATACGTAAATCCATTTTTGTTGCAGATGATCTGACAAAACGCTCACAGCAGAAGAAGGAATCGTTGTTATCAGTGCGCTATTGCATGGTATGACGTACCAGAATGTGCGGGAGGATTTCACCACTAAACTCATGAAGCTGGGTCCCACAAGACTGGCAATCAAGAACTTGGTTAGCATATTGAAACATACGGGTAACAATGGTGATGAGCAAGGCCGTTGGCAGCCGTCCATATCTTAGGAAGCGGTAGGAACAATTGCATAATGCGCCTTTGTATTCACCAGGAGACTGAGCAAGGAGCCAGCTATCCCACAGTTCGCAGTCTGGAAAATCCTGATAAACACATTGAAGAAACGTGCATACCATGTTTAGATTCTCCGTACAAGTTGAGGACAGTGCAGCTGAACGGCTACGTGGTATGATCCGTTACAGGCCATGGAAAAAAGTTGACCTAATGGCACTTGTGCTGTTCAGTGATCAAGCAGCATTCCATTCCTGTGGGCATGTGAATAAACAAAAGTGCAGAATCTGGCCAAAAAAGGACTACACGCACCGCAACGGGGTACATACATGTTAATGTGTGGTTAGGGTTCAAATGGCTCTGAGCACTATGGGACTTAACATCTATGGTCATCAGTCCCCTAGGACTTAGAACTACTTAAACCTAACTAACCTAAGGACAGCACACAACACCCAGCCATCACGAGGCAGAAGAAAATCCCTGACCCCGCCGGGAATCGAACCCGGGAACCCGGGCGTGGGAAGCGAGAACGCTACCGCACGACCACGAGCTGCGGACTGTGGTTAGGGTTGACAAGGACTGCCGTCTGTGGACGCATCATGTTTGCAGGGAAAACGAATGTTGGAGATATATGCCTCAGTATGTCGGCAAACTATTTGGAGCGCTATTCAGTAGTCGGTACAAGGTTGGATTAAGGAATCAGTTGTTTTCCATCAGGATTAGGCACCACCCCAAATCGTACTTCTCCTTCAGTTATTAAGGCTAGGTTGTCATTCAAAATGACCGAAAATTCTATTTTTTTTTTTGAAAAGGTTAACGTGTCTAGAATGTCGGGGGCGAAACGGTTTTTTAATACGTGCTTTACAAAAGTTTCTACAGCAGTGTCACGGCCGCAGTGGGCTCTCAGCCGGAGATGCCCGGCTCAGGTAGAAAACTTGTCACGCCGTGACGCGCGCCCACAAACTGATTTATATTGCAGTATGCATGCATGCATATTGGCAGAAAAAGCTGACGGACAGCGTGTGCGGGGGCTGCTGAATGTAACACATGTAGCTCAACCAGATTGGCTTTTCTCGCCAAGAAGAACGAGGGAATTGTTGTCTAGGAACAATGCGAGTTAGAGGAAGGGTTGATATACGGTTCTGGAATTGCAGACTAAACGTAAGTAATGGAAACACTTCTTTTGGTCCAAGTTGGTGACAACATAATTTCTGGTCCGCCATATTGGATTAGCCATTTTGAATTTTGAAAACATAACTTCAGATTTGTGTTCAGTGATATCAAAAAATCTAGTAATGTGTAGTTTTTATGCAGATTAGATTAATAATACATATAAAAGCTTTCCCTAAATTTTAAATAGGTTTTTCTTGAGAAACGATTTTTCAAAACTGCGTGCAGCATGAAATAAAATCGGTTCCACCTATTAACTTCGAACTTTGACCGCCGATTTAAGATTATTTCATTAAGGTTACTTATAAGCTCCCATAAATTTAATGTAGTATCGACTGATGTTATATAAATTTTTAGTTCAAAGAACTCCTGAGGATCTACTCTACACAGTCTGCGTATTTCAGTCTCGTAGACCCTTGATCAGACATTAATTACCGGCGCCATTCTACTCTTTTTGTGTTGAAAATCTAAAATAAAGCTCAATGTATGACCAATCATAACCTCCAAACAGATCCTTTGTATGTCTTTTCATTGTCTGAAAAAATTTCGAAACTTTGCCTTTTTTTTTGCTCATTTGAATGAGAATCTGGCCTTAACCGACATACTAGCTAGAGACTTGATGGAGATTCCTTGTAAGTATATCACCAGAGTTACAAGGCATTAAATAGATTATTTTAATGCATACTCAGAAATTCCGGTTCATTTACTTACGATTTCGCGTCTGTGCTTTTCTGATTGGATGTTTTAGTGCGAGGGTTGCGCAGAAAGTAATGCACGGCATTTGTTTTTTTTTTACTTATTCGAAAACAATGCTTCGAATGAAAACGTTGTTCTTGTTGTGGTCTTCAGTTCTGAGACTGGTTTGATGCAGCTCTCCATGCTTATACCGTGCATGCTTCTTCATCTGCCAGTACCCACCGCAACCTACATCCTTCTGAATCGGCTTAGTGTATTCATCTCTTGGTCTCCTTCTACGATTTTTACCCTCCGCACTGCCCTCCAATACCACATTGGTGATCCCTTGATGCCTCAGAACATGTCCTACCAACCGATCCCTTCTTCTAGTCAAGTTGTGCCACAAACTTCTCTTCTCCCCAATCCTATTCAATACTTCCTTGTTAGCTATGTGATCTACCCATCTAATCTTCAGCATTTTCTGTAGCACCACATTTCAAAAGCTTCTATTCTCTTCTTGTCCAAACTATATATCGTCCATGTTTCACTTCCATACATGGCTACACTCTGTAACCTCCCCCTCACTTATCGACCTTAATGACAGTGAAAAATTAAACCGCGTGTACCTAATGGAAATTTGGGAAAAGCAATCGTCACCGAAGTTAATCTGTCGGTAAAGGGGGAGGAAAGGGTTACATCTAAATGAAAGGAAAAATGCAAATGAAACTGGTGGAAATTAATTTTGAAATAGGGGTAAAGTTAATAAAGAAAGTAAATGTGCGGCCGTTACGTTAACAATTAACTAGCGGTAATTAGATATTTGAGATTTGGGGGAATTACGGTCGCCAGTCCTAAGGACAATTACTATAGTAACTGAAAAAGAAAGGTAATTACACATATAATTAGCACTAGAAGCGTGGCAACTGAAGGTTGACACGTGTAGTGTGAAAACTGAAAGTTTGTCAGAAGTAATAACTTTCGCTGCACTCTGACTTAATTTAGCAAAAGATTTAATAAAACCGGAAAACTGAAAGTTAATTTAGTGACTGAAATTAATAAGAAGCTTTCTTTCTTAAGCACCTCGAAATTCAGTAAAATACGGTTAGTCTTGGACTACCTCAACAATCATTTCAAAAGCTACTTGAATCTACGCAATTTAGAAATAAGAGATTTAACTTTGAACTTGAATTAAATTATTCTGAACAATTAACAATAGTAAAATTTAGTACGTACCAAGCTGAGCTGCAGTCACAGGTAAGCTAAAATATGGTAACAAAACTAGCACTCTTAATTTGTGCTTGTGTAATCTAAGTATTGTAGCCAGCTATGAATACTTTAACTGAACTTTGAAATTAAAGCACTGAAATGGAATTATGCTGGCGTTTGAATTTCAACGACACTCGGGTTCATTTCGGAAAAGGACGGGACCCTGCTTGGTAATGCAATTGGGACAATGAGCAACAAAGGTTCATGCTAAGTAGCTGTAATTCTGTGATGCAACAATTTTAAAAGTTTGAAAAGCTGAGGTCTGCCATACAGTTCTAAAACTTTACGTGCTTCCAGTCTTCCTTGTTGTTGTTGGTTGATTGAAGGTTGGCGACAGTCACTCATTGTCGGCCGTCGCTGTTGCAGAAGCTGGATGTTGGCGCGCCTTCTTCTCGACACGGTCACCAGACGAAACGGGCTCTTGATGTGCGCCAGCTAATGCTTCCCGTCCGCGACACCATGTCAGAAACTATCATCGCAAGTCGAGCGCAATTACATGCTGCCAAACCCCGAAAGCGCGGCAACTCGCGGGAGCTTCACACCACACACCTGCTCCACTAGCTACTCCAGCCAGACTCTCTCTTGCTCTGCCCGCGCTCCACGCGGCAGAGTTAACACTCCCAAAGATCCTACACACTTTGATTCTTCACACGACCTATCGATGTAATCGTTCGATAGCAGTTTTCCCTAGGCAAGACCCAGCGTAAAAATACAAATAATATTTACGAAACAAACCAATTATACATCGACATAAATGCATATATATATATATATATATATATATATATATATATATATATATACAAATAGTAAAACAATTACAATATGTAAAGACACAGAAATGTCATATATTCAGGTAACAAAAATAAGGAAAACAAATTATAGTACAATAGATGGAAATACGAGGATATGCATTTCCGGCGTTACAACTCCATACTAATACTTTCAGAAATGACTTTCTGACACTTAAATCTATACTCGATGTTAACAAATTTCTTCTCTTCAGAAACGCTTTCCTTGCCATTGCCAATCTACATTTTATATCCTCTCTACTTCGACCATCATCAGTTATTTTGCTCCCCAAATAGCAAAACTCCTTTACTACTTTAAGTGTCTCATTTCCTAATCTAATTCCCTCAGCATCACCCGACTTAATTCGACTACATTGCATTATCCTGGTTTTGCTTTTGTTGATGTTTATCTTATATCCTCCTTTCAAGACACTATCCATTCCGTTCAATTGCTCTTCCAAGTCCTTTGCTGTCTCTGACAGAATTACAATGTCATCGGCGAACGTCAAAGTTTTTATTTCTTCTCCATGGATTTTAATACCTAGTCCGAATTTTTCTTTTGTTTCCTTCACTGCTTGCTCAATATACAGATTGAATAACATCGGGGAGAGACTACAACCCTGTCTCACCCCCTTCCCAATCACTGCTTCCCTTTCATGTCCCTCGACTCTTATAACTGCCATCTGGTTTCTGTACAAATTGTAAATAGCCTTTCGCTCCCTGTGTTTTACCCCTGCCACCTTCAGAATTTGAAAGAGAGTATTCCAGTCAACATTGTCAAAAGCTTTCTCTAAGTCTACAAATGCTAGAAACATAGGTTTGCCCTTCCTTAATCTAGCTTCTAAGATAAGTCGTAGGGTCAGTATTGCCTCACGTGTTCCAACATTTCTACGGAATCCAAACTGATCTTCCCCGAGGTCGGCTTCTACTACAAACGTTACGTTTGTATTATTTGAAGTCTCCTGAGTGAGCGTGCCAAGTTCCCGTCATTTCCGACAGGTAGCGTACCTGCAGGAGAGCTTCAAAATTGCGTCTGTAGGTGATGTATGTTATAAGCAATACGCTTGTGCATAGTCTATGGAGACTCTGCTGCCGACAGAAAGGACAATTAGTAGCTGGGCAGGGTGAGGTCATCAGAAGGCGTTTCGGCGGAGCTCCACATTTACAGCTTTTGGGGAGACCATCCACGGCTGTCACACCTGACATGCTGCAGCGAGGCTGATGTCATCCGCGAGGACAGACGCATTACGGCTCGGTAGTTGGCGCTGCGTCTGTCAATCAGCAAAGGAAGTTCACACAGTAAAGCGCTGGCTCCGCCACCAGGACAAGGATTGGTACCGATAAGTCATACAAGCCCTTATTTCGCGCTGGAGGAAGGCCATAGAATGGGATGGAGATTATGCGGAAAGATAGCGTGTGTGGATAAAACACCATTCTTTAGTGGGTGTAATTCTCATTATGTTCAATAAAGAATTGCTGAAGAAAAAATGCGGTGCGTTACTTCCTGAGCAACTCTCGTAATTTGTTGTCTTTTTTGTATTTGTATTTTGCTATAAGAGTCTTACAGTAAAAGTATGACTTCGATTTTAGGATTGCGGTGCTTGAGCGTAATTATCTGTATGAACTAAAATGGTATCGCCGTGAGCACGTCGACCAAACGCTACTAGACAGATGGTCCAGCATTTCCATGCCTGTGGAATGTGCTGATATAAGATTCCTCGTTTTGTAAGCATATTTTCGCTACAGAAAAAGTCATTTCTACACAAAAAGAATTGAGTTCCTGCATGATGGATTGGATGCAAGCAACGTTACTGCATACATACGAGCAGCATAACCGGAAGATCGCAACAGACAGTTGGTTGTTCTGCAGTGGCTGCAGAACGAATAGTGGCGATAGGACAACATAGAGCCAAGAAGAACAGGCACGAGTCCTTCCTAATGGAGCACAGCAAAATAAGACTTTACGAGTGTTTATCTGTCCCTGAGGAACAGATGGACCACAACAGTTGACATGTGAGCAGAGGTTTCAGGCAATGTGTTACCAAGAACCGAACAGATTACTGGAAGCTTCATTGAGACTGAAAGGCAGCGTTGTTCCCGACAGTCTGCATTTCACTTCTCACATTTTATTTGCGCTGTTTTTATGCAATTATTAGTTAATCAGTATGTCCTCAAGGAAGGGTAATAACAATGCTTTTTAATAACAGGTTGAAAATGGCTCTGAGAACTATGGGACTTAAGATCTGAGGTCATCAGTCCCCTAGAACTTAAACTACTTAAACCTAAATAACCTAAGAACATCACACACATCCATGCCCGAGGCAGGATTCGAACCTGCGACCGTAGCGGTCGCGCGGTTCCAGACTGAAGCGCCTAGAACCGCTCGGCCACTCCTGCCGGCAATAAGAGGTTGCCTATAATTTGTGTACGTTAAGCAGCATATCTGCATTAGTTAATTTTCCGGTCGAGAACAATTTCTGTCTGCTCAGAGCAGTGGCTGGCTCTAAGTTCGCTGACGATTGGCGGTCCACCAGAAAAGGCAGAGGGACATGTGGATTTTCGGAGAATCGGCTGTGCCAGAGGGCACGTCACACAGAAGTCTCACATCTAGGACGGCAGTGTGACTCCACCCCCCGCAGGGTGTGGTGAGCCTGCGAAAGTATGCACCATACATGCTAGCAAGATGCGATTCCCGCTGAAAACAGTGAAGCTCAGTTTGAACGGCTGTTCATTTGATGACGTCAGAAGCAATCGTGGAGCTGCCTCGTATCTTTTCGGGTAAAGCTCCGATTGGCTGACTCTCTGTTGCGTAGATGACGAAGTGTGTGTGTGTTGGTGTAAGATGATTCTTTTGGTGCTACAAAAAGGCGCGTCACTCTAATTCGCTGAAGGCCTTTTTTGGCACGATTCTGATCGACACGCGCGGCCAAGGTGCGTTTGCGGAGGCAGATAGAGGACTGCAGATAGAGATATGGGCACGGGCGCGCCGAGGAGGAAGTTAGGACATGGGCGAAAGAGCGTGGCCACTGGCACTGTGAAGACGGATAAACAGCACGTATTTGCCGTAGTAGAATTTCTGGCATATAGCTGTGTCTTTTAGTACGATTATTTGCAGCTTTGCGGTTGGGGAAAGTCCAGTATTAGTTCACTGTCTGTAGAGAGTTTTTTTGAGTTGAAAAAACTATTACTACTAGGTCACTTTGTCGGCTCACAATCGTACAAAACTTCTGAATGCTATTTAGACTCAGGCTGCAACATCCAAATTGGGATTCATTTCCACTCGTGTCATACATTTTGCCAACGATTGTGATCGAAAGTATCCGGACACTCCCAAAACATACGTCTTTCATATTCGTGCATTGTGCTGCCACCTGCTGCCAGGTACTCCATATCAGCGACCCGAGTAATCATTATACATCGTGAGAGAGCAGAATGGGGCGCTCCGTTGAACTCACGGACTTCGAATTTGATCAGGTGATAGGGTGTCATTTGTGTCAAACGTGTGTGCGCGAGATTTTAACACTCCTAAAAGTCCCGAAGTCCACTGTTTCCGATGTGATAGTGAAGTGGAAACGTGAAGCGACACGTATAGCACAAAAACGCAAAAGTGTACAGGCCGACCTCATCTGTTTACTGATAGAGAACACCGACAGTTGAAGAGGGTTGTAATGTGTAATATGCAGACATCTATCCAGACCATCACCCAGGAATTACAAACTGCATCAGGAGCCATTGCAAGTACTATGACAGGCGGGAGGTGAGAAAACCTTGATTTCAGGGTCGAGCGGCTGCTCATAAGCCACACATCACACCGGGAAATGCCAAACGACGCATAGCTTGGTGTAAGGAGCGTAAACGTTGGACGGTTGAACAGTGGAAAAACGTTGTCTGGAATGACGAATCACGGTAGATAATTTTGCGATCCGATGGCAGATTGTGGGCATGGCGAATGTCCGGTGAACGTCTCTGCTAACGTGTGTAGTGCCAACAGTAAAATTCGGCGGCGGTGGTGTTGTGGTGTGGTCGTGTTTTTCATGGAGGGGGCTTGCACCCCTTGTTGTTTTGAGTGGCGCTACCACAGCACAGGCCTATAATGATGTTTTAAGCATCTTCTTGCTCCCCACTGTTGAAGAGCAATTCGGCTCTGTCGATTGCATCTTTCAACACGATCGAGCATCTGTTCATATTTCACGGCCTGTTGCGGAGTGATTACACGACAATAACGTCCCTGTAATGGACTGGCCTACACGGAGTCCTGACCTGAATCCTATAGAACACCTTTAGGATGTTTTGGAACACCGACTTCGTACCAGGCCTTACTGACCGACTTCGATACCTCCATTTAGTGCAGCACTCCGTGAAGAATGGGCTGGCAAGAAACCTTCCAGCACTTGACTGAACGTATGCCTGCGAGAGTGGAATCTGTCATCAAGGCGAACACACATTAAATTCCGGCATTACCGATGGGGGCGCCACGAACTTGTAAGTCATTTTGTCAGGTGCCCGGATAGTTTTGATCACATACTGTATTTGTTCGTGCATAATTTGTTCTCACCGCCTGTACTTTTGACAAACTGCCTGTTCGCTTCTGTCTCGGCTTCTTCTGCCGACGTTCGCCTGATGATTTTTCTGACTTTTCGCCAGCACGAGTGGCTGGCTTTGCCGAAGTTTCACACTCCACTGCTGGTGATGGACTGGAGCCGAGCTCGCGGCCGCAGACTATATGTAACTTTCGCACCAACGTCCAAGGGCTTGTACGCGGTCATATCCGGTGCGGTATTTTAACTACCTGCGACGGTCTTTCGCTGCAACACGGGAAGCCAGGATCCGTTTAGCTTGATGCTTTCTTTATTCTTCTTGAAGCTATTCTCGTTTCTCTATATTTCTATAGCTTCTTTCTCTAGAGACAGATCTTTCATGTCGGCGCATTCTAGTACGTGGCCGGTCTCACACAGCGTGTGCTCTAGCACGGCCAATTTCTGCGCCTGCCCCAAACTGCAATGTCACTTACATTCTGTGATCCTGATGCTCATTGATCGTCCAGTCATTCCAACATAAACTTTCCTGCATGTGCATGGTATACGGTTTATTCCCGACATTGCACGTGGGTCCCTTTTGTCCTTTGCCGATCTGAGACACTCTTTGATCTTTGTCGATTTGTAATTGTCTGTACGCCGTGTTTGCGCAATTCGGGACACGGAAGTTCTGGCTGTAGAGAAGAACTATCACACCCACTTGTTCAGAGAAGCTATAGAAATACTCAAACCCGAGAACTGATTCAACCAAAAAGAAGAAAGCCTCGAGGTAAACGTATCCTTGCTTCCCGTGCTGCAGGGAAAGACCGTCGCAGGTAGCAAGAGAACAGCACCGGAAATGATCGCGGAGAAGCCCTTTGACACTGGCGCCCCAGTTACATATATTCTGTTGCCGCGAGCTCGGCTCCAGTCAACCTCCAGCAATGGAGTGTGAAACTTTGACAATGCTGAGTAACTTCTGTTACTCAGTAGCTAATGTTTGGCTTCAGTAATGTGAAACATCATTTCATTCATTATTCTGGAAGGGTTTATTATTTTTCGTGCTGATTATCAGTACTGGTACATGTGCACAATTACTTACTCTGAGGACCATCTATAGTTAGCGTTATCCTTGTGTGAATCTCATTCGGTTTCTGAAGCGCGTTTTTCTGTGCCAAAGGTAAACACTGGGACAGGAAGTCGTAATAGGCACGTATCGGCTACAATTACAACACTTCACTCTGCACAACGAGGAGCCGTTGGCAAGACTGTTCCTTTCAGTGTATGTAAAAGAAGAGGTATAGATCTTGAACCGGCTTGTCCACTTAAATTTTCACTTCCCATCAGGGGTTTGAGTAACTAGTAATGGACTACGTCTCCCACGATCTCGAGTTGTCATGTGTCGTTTATCGCTGACAACATACTACAGACAGGGCAATTCAGACTAGCATGGTGTAGAGCCAGAGTCAACTGGGACGCTGAATGTTATTCTGTGATGTTCAGTGATGAGTCTCGCTTCCGTTTGTGGCAATTATATCAACACCAACGTCTTCGCAAATGAGCTAGTGGTAGGTCACAGGCAACACCGACTCTCGAGCCCTTTGCTACTACTGGAATCGGTACGTGGGGAGCTACTGCATATTACAAAAGAACTGATACGGAAATGTTGAAGGAAGACTGACTGTTCATCAGGATGTGACGTGTGTGGTAAACCATCTTATAACCTTCACGGCTAGAGTACTAAACGGCACATTTCAGCATAAAAATACGAGAACCGACACTGCGGTTCGCACCACAAACGTCTTGACAAACGCACCGACCCCATACTGTCTCGCCCTGTCGTATGATATTTTTGTCCGTAGCCGTGTCTGACACGTGATGCGAAGACGCACACTTTCATCAGCCTCTATCCTGCAGTCTTCACGAGGTGACACTACATGTGTTTGAAGCATGGCAAGAAATGTCTCAGGACGATATTCGGAGGCTGTTTGATTCCGTGTCACAGATAACAGAACAGCGTGTTTGCGCCTGTGGGAGTCACACCTCATACCGCTGTTGATGACGGATGCCAGTGCATAATTGACAAAAATTTAAGCATTTAATAACACTTATGAAATCACCACATAGCTTTATTATTATCAGAATCATGGTATAAGAGTTTCCAATTCAGTTAGATTTGTTGTACGTAATCTTTTATTAAAAAATTATTTAAATTTTGAATACATAACCTCCTTCAAATCATATGTCAATTATTAGGGCGTTAATACACACATTGTTGAGCGCCCTTAACAAACATAAAACACTTTTGAACATGTTTACAATTGGCCTGGATCGTGGTTTTTAACAGTACGAGCACCTACCATAACTGTTACAGAGCTAGAGTTGTCTCTGCTATTGCTACATATTACAATTCGAATGAGAAAAGCAACAACAATCTCATTGAAGTGTGAATCAACGTTGATCTTTCGCAGTGACTGTTCAGCGTTTTATCAGAAACTCAGACGTGTTGTTTCGCTTTTTGGTGAACTTTCCCGTCAGTGTAGCTGTTATATCCTTGTGCCTTTAATAACTCCTACAGGAATTGTGGAGCAGCTAAAAAAATGTCAATTCAGTATGACAAAAACGAAACTTATTTAAACAAAACCTTTTGTTTCGTACTTTATCTGTCAAAAATGGTTCAAATGGCTCTGAGCACTATGGGACTTAACTTCTGAGTTCATCAGTCCCCTAGAACTTAGAACTACTTAAACCTAACCTAAAGACATCACGCACATCCATGCCTGAGGCAGGATTCGAACCTGCAACCGTAGCGGTCGCGCGGTTCCAGACTGTAGCGCCTAGAACCGCTCGGACACCCCGGCCGGCCTTTATCTGTCCTCAGCGGCTGTAGCTGTATGTAACGAAATAAAAAGCAACTACTTGAAACTTCCCGGCAGATTAAAACTGTGTGCCGGACCGAGACTCGAACTCGGGACCTTTGCCATTCGCGGGCAAGTGCTCTACCAACTGAGCTACCCAAGCACGACTGACGCCCCCTCCTCACAGCTTTACTTCTGACAGCATCTCGTCTAAAATCACACTAAGCAACTACTTGTATAAAACAATTTTAATTCCCTTGCCAGTTTAGGGCACATAGTGCCCGTCTTCACAGGCTCACACCTATTGGGTTATTTGAGAGTGCCAATAATAAGACGCATACAGCAATTTGCCGCGATCATGTGTTTTATAGTGTCTTTATACTATTCTTGTATAGACAGTATGAACCACATACCACGGCATTTTGCTGTATGCATTTTATTACTGACAATGCCATCGTGCATTGATGAGCAACAACAGTATGATAAACTGCGTAATATCTTGGTTGTACCTCTTTAGACCCCCCCCATGAACCATGGACCTTGCCGTTGGTGGGGAGGCTTGCGTGCCTCAGCGATACAGATAGCCGTACCGTAGGTGCAACCACAACGGAGGGGTATCTGTTGAGAGGCCAGACAAACGTGTGGTTCCTGAAGAGGGGCAGCAGCCTTTTCAGTAGTTGCAAGGGCAACAGTCTGGATGATTGACTGATCTGGCCTTGTAACAATAACCAAAACGGCCTTGCTGTGCTGGTACTGCGAACGGCTGAAAGCAAGGGGAAACTACAGCCGTAATTTTTCCCGAGGGCATGCAGCTTTACTGTATGATTACATGATGATGGCGTCCTCTTGGGTAAAATATTCCGGAGGTAAAATAGTCCCCCATTCGGATCTCCGGGCGGGGACTACTCAAGAGGATGTCGTTATCAGCAGAAAGAAAACTGGTGTTCTACGGATCGGAGCGTGGAATGTCAGATCCCTTAATCGGGCAGGTAGGTTAGAAAATTTAAAAAGGGAAATGGATAGGTTGAAGTTAGATATAGTGGGAATTAGTGAAGTTCGGTGGCAGGAGGAACAAGACTTCTGGTCAGGTGACTACAGGGTTATAAACACAAAATCAAATAGGGGGAATGCAGGAGTAGGTTTAATAATGAATAGGAAAATAGGAATGCGGGTAAGCTACTACAAACAGCATAGTGAACGCATTATTGTGGCCAAGATAGATACGAAACCCACACCTACTACAGTAGTACAAGTGTATATGCCAACTAGCTCTGCAGATGACGAAGAAATTGAAGAAATATATGATGAAATAAAAGAAATTATTCAGATTGTGAAGGGAGACGAAAATTTAATAGTCATGGGTGACTGGAATTCGAGTGTAGGAAAAGGGAGAGAAGGAAACATAGTAGGTGAATATGGATTGGGGGACAGAAATGAAAGAGGAAGCCGCCTGGTAGAATTTTGCACAGAGCACAACATAATCATAACTAACACTTGGTTTAAGAATCATGAAAGAAGGTTGTATACATGGAAGAACCCTGGAGATACTAAAAGGTATCAGATAGATTATATAATGGTAAGACAGAGATTTAGGAACCAGGTTTTAAATTGTAAGACATTTCCAGGGGCAGATGTGGACTCTGACCACAATCTATTGGTTATGACCTGTAGATTAAAACTGAAGAAACTGCAAAAAGGTGGGAATTTAAGGAGATGGGACCTGGATAAACTAAAAGAACCAGAGGTTGTACAGAGATTCAGGGAGAGCATAAGGGAGCAATTGACAGGAATGGGGGAAAGAAATACAGTAGAAGAAGAATGGGTAGCTTTGAGGGATGAAGTAGTGAAGGCAGCAGAGGATCAAGTAGGTAAAAAGACGAGGGCTAGTAGAAATCCTTGGGTAACAGAAGAAATATTGAATTTAATTGATGAAAGGAGAAAATATAAAAATGCAGTAAGTGAAACAGGCAAAAAGGAATACAAACGTCTCAAAAATGAGATCGACAGGAAGTGCAAAATGGCTAAGCAGGGATGGCTAGAGGACAAATGTAAGGATGTAGAGGCTTATCTCACTAGGGGTAAGATAGATACCGCCTACAGGAAAATTAAAGAGACCTTTGGAGATAAGAGAACGACTTGTATGAATATCAAGAGCTCAGATGGAAACCCAGTGCTAAGCAAAGAAGGGAAAGCAGAAAGGTGGAAGGAGTATATAGAGGGTCTATACAAGGGCGATGTACTTGAGGACAATATTATGGAAATGGAAGAGGATGTAGATGAAGATGAAATGGGAGATACGATACTGCGTGAAGAGTTTGACAGAGCACTGAAAGACCTGAGTCGAAACAAGGCCCCCGGAGTAGACAATATTCCATTGGAACTACTGACGGCCGTGGGAGAGCCAGTCCTGACAAAACTCTACCATCTGGTGAGCAAGATGTATGAAACAGGCGAAATACCCTCAGACTTCAAGAAGAATATAATAATTCCAATCCCAAAGAAAGCAGGTGTTGACAGATGTGAAAATTACCGAACTATCAGCTTAATAAGTCACAGCTGCAAAATACTAACACGAATTCTTTACAGACGAATGGAAAAACTAGTAGAAGCCAACCTCGGGGAAGATCAGTTTGGATTCCGTAGAAACACTGGAACACGTGAGGCAATACTGACCTTACGACTTATCTTAGAAGAAAGATTAAGGAAAGGCAAACCTACGTTTCTAGCATTTGTAGACTTAGAGAAAGCTTTTGACAATGTTGACTGGAATACTCTCTTTCAAATTCTAAAGGTGGCAGGGGTAAAATACAGGGAACGAAAGGCTATTTACAATTTGTACAGAAACCAGATGGCAGTTATAAGAGTCGAGGGACATGAAAGGGAAGCAGTGGTTGGGAAGGGAGTAAGACAGGGTTGTAGCCTCTCCCCGATGTTGTTCAATCTGTATATTGAGCAAGCAGTAAAGGAAACAAAAGAAAAATTCGGAGTGGGTATTAAAATTCATGGAGAAGAAATAAAAACTTTGAGGTTCGCCGATGACATTGTAATCCTGTCAGAGACAGCAAAGGACTTGGAAGAGCAGTTGAATGGAATGGACAGTGTCTTGAAAGGAGGATATAAGATGAACATCAACAAAAGCAAAACAAGGATAATGGAATGTAGTCTAATTAAGTCGGGTGATGCTGAGGGAATTAGATTAGGAAATGAGGCACTTAAAGTAGTAAAGGAGTTTTGCTATTTGGGGAGCAAAATAAGTGATGATGGTCGAAGTAGAGAGGATATAAAATGTAGACTGGCAATGGCAAGGAAAGCGTTTCTGAAGAAGAGAAATTTGTTAACATCCAGTATTGATTTAAGTGTCAGGAAGTCATTTCTGAAAGTATTCGTATGGAGTGTAGCCATGTATGGAAGTGAAACATGGACGATAAATAGTTTAGACAAGAAGAGAATAGAAGCTTTCGAAATGTGGTGCTACAGAAGAATGCTGAAGATTAGATGGGTAGATCATGTAACTAATGAGGAAGTATTGAATAGGATTGGGGAGAAGAGAAGTTTGTGGCACAACTTGACCAGAAGAAGGGATCGGTTGGTAGGGCATGTTCTGAGGCATCAAGGGATCACCAATTTAGTATTGGAGGGCAGCGTGGAGGGTAAAAATCGTAGAGGGAGACCACGAGATGAATACACTAAGCAGATTCAGAAGGATGTAGGTTGCAGTAGGTACTGGGAGATGAAAAAGCTTGCACAGGATAGAGTAGCATGGAGAGCTGCATCAAACCAGTCTCGGGACTGAGGACCACAACAACAACAACACCTCTTTAGAACAAATATATCACTGATTCTGCGTGTCAGGGACCCTACACGTTGTTGGCAGGTTTGTGAAGGTATGTGACATTAGAGTCTACACACAGGTCACGTAATTCGCGTAAATAACAGGTCGCTGATTTGCGTTCACGGTAATGGCGCCCTACAGCGACACAAATGGGTTCCATAGGATATACGTGAGGCGAATTTGGTCGCCGAGACATCAACAAGAGTTCACTATAATGGCTCTAAAACCACTGTAGCACGGTTCTGGCTCCGAAACACGGACAAATATACTGCTGAAAGGTGACATCGCCGTCCGGGAAGACATCACGTAAGAAGGGATGCAGGTGCTCGCAGCAATCATCGTATCTTCGATTACTATCACAGGTCCCTCGCAAGCGCGAGAGAATGTCTTCAGCAACATAATATTGCTCCCACCAGCCTGCGTTTCCTATTTCAATCGATTGGGATGCAATTTCGAAAAATACCATCTTAAACGACGCCTACTGAATAACATCAACATCGTCAGCAAATTTCATTTGTAGTGGTTTGGGATGGGCGATGGTGTATCACTGAGCGAGTCAGTCAGTCGGGACATTGTTGTTACATAAACTGAAACGGCAAAGAAACTGATGTAAGTATGCGTATTCAAATACAGAGATATGTAAACAGGCAGTATACAGCGCTGCGGTCGGCGACGCCTATACAAGACAAGTGTCTGGCTCAGTTGTTAGATCGGTTACTGCTGCTGCAATGGAATGTTAGCAAGATATAAGTGAGTCGAACGTCGTGCTACAGTCGGTGCATGAGCGATGGAACCTTTTGTTTCGTACTTTATCTGTCAAAAATGGTTCAAATGGCTCTGAGCACTATGGGACTTAACTTCTGAGTTCATCAGTCCCCTAGAACTTAGAACTACTTAAACCTAACCTAAAGACATCACGCACATCCATGCCTGAGGCAGGATTCGAACCTGCAACCGTAGCGGTCGCGCGGTTCCAGACTGTAGCGCCTAGAACCGCTCGGACACCCCGGCCGGCCTTTATCTGTCCTCAGCGGCTGTAGCTGTATGTAACGAAATAAAAAGCAACTACTTGAAACTTCCCGGCAGATTAAAACTGTGTGCCGGACCGAGACTCGAACTCGGGACCTTTGCCATTCGCGGGCAAGTGCTCTACCAACTGAGCTACCCAAGCACGACTGACGCCCCCTCCTCACAGCTTTACTTCTGACAGCATCTCGTCTAAAATCACACTAAGCAACTACTTGTATAAAACAATTTTAATTCCCTTGCCAGTTTAGGGCACATAGTGCCCGTCTTCACAGGCTCACACCTATTGGGTTATTTGAGAGTGCCAATAATAAGACGCATACAGCAATTTGCCGCGATCATGTGTTTTATAGCGTCTTTATACTATTCTTGTACAGACAGTATGAACCACATACCACGGCATTTTGCTGTATGCATTTTATTACTGACAATGCCATCGTGCATTGATGAGCAACAACAGTATGATAAACTGCGTAATATCTTGGTTGTACCTCTTTAGAACAAATATATCACTGATTCTGCGTGTCAGGGACCCTACACGTTGTTGGCAGGTTTGTGAAGGTATGTGACATTAGAGTCTACACACAGGTCACGTAATTCGCGTAAATAACAGGTCGCTGATTTGCGTTCACGGTAATGGCGCCCTACAGCGACACAAATGGGTTCCATAGGATATACGTGAGGCGAATTTGGTCGCCGAGACATCAACAAGAGTTCACTATAATGGCTCTAAAACCACTGTAGCACGGTTCTGGCTCCGAAACACGGACAAATATACTGCTGAAAGGTGACATCGCCGTCCGGGAAGACATCACGTAAGAAGGGATGCAGGTGCTCGCAGCAATCATCGTATCTTCGATTACTATCACAGGTCCCTCGCAAGCGCGAGAGAATGTCTTCAGCAACATAATATTGCTCCCACCAGCCTGCGTTTCCTATTTCAATCGATTGGGATGCAATTTCGAAAAATACCATCTTAAACGACGCCTACTGAATAACATCAACATCGTCAGCAAATTTCATTTGTAGTGGTTTGGGATGGGCGATGGTGTATCACTGAGCGAGTCAGTCAGTCGGGACATTGTTGTTACATAAACTGAAACGGCAAAGAAACTGATGTAAGTATGCGTATTCAAATACAGAGATATGTAAACAGGCAGTATACAGCGCTGCGGTCGGCGACGCCTATACAAGACAAGTGTCTGGCTCAGTTGTTAGATCGGTTACTGCTGCTGCAATGGAATGTTAGCAAGATATAAGTGAGTCGAACGTCGTGCTACAGTCGGTGCATGAGCGATGGAACGCAGCATCTCGGAGGTAGCGATGAAGTGGGGATTTTACCGTGCGACCATTTCACGAGTGTACCGTGAATATCAGGAATCCGGTAAAACATCAGATCACCGCGTCGCTGCGGCCGGAAAAAATATCCTGCAAGAACGGGACCAACGACGGCTCAAGAGAATCGTTCAGTGTGACAGAAGTATAATCCTCTCGCAAATTGCTGCACGTTTCAGTACTGGACCATCAAAAAGTTTAAGCGTGCGAACCTTTCAATGAAACATCATCGATATGGACTTTCGGAGCAGAAGGCCCACTCGTGTACCCTTGATGACTGCACGACACAAAGCTTTACGCCTCACCTGGGCCCATCAACACCGACAATGGACTGTTAATGACTGGAAATATGTTGCCTGGTCGCACGAGCCTTGTTTCAAATTGAATCGAGCGGATGGACTTGTACGGGTATGGAGACGACCTCATGAATCCATGGACCCTGCATGTCAGCAGGGGACTGTTCAAGCTGTTGAAGGCTCTGTAATGGTGTGGGGCGTGTGCAGCTGGTATAATACGGGACCCCAGATACGTCTAGATATGACTCTGACAGGTGACACGTACATAGGCATCATGTCTGCTCACCTGCATCCATTCACGTCCATTGGTATTCCGAAGGACTTGGGGAATTCCAACTGGACAGTGTGACACCCCACACGTCCAGAATTGCTACAGAGTGGATCGAGGAACACTCTTCTGAATTTAAACACTTACGCTTGTCACCAGCTCCTCAGATGTGAACATTGAGTGTTATAATTGCGTAGGCTTCCGCGGCCAGTGTCAGTCGACATAAAAGTTTTCTAGGTATGGTACCGCGTCATAATGTAAAAACTACTGCTGCTGTACATATAGCAGGCAGATGTGTGTGGCTGGTTGCGTGCTGTGCGAATGCATAAGATGGCGCTAGGACTACATCATGAAGGATAAAACAAAACTATACAGTTAACAACACATAAAAACAAATTTTATGTGACTGAGTATGCCTAAGTTAGTTTTGGACCACAGAGATTGTTCCATGTAATAGATCTTTTATTTCAATAAGGATAAGTTAGGTTTCATACTTACCACTATTTTACTTTCCTTTTGGTATCATTACTTTCATAGTTGTAAAATCTACTAGTAAAAGAACATTAGGTCTTGTAAAAGGTGTGCGCTATATGCGCTGCCTGCAATAGGCAAGGCATAGGGGAGTCTCTGACCAGAGAGCAGTATGTAGTTAGTTGTTGCTTGTCGCTAGTCCGCAGCAGTCTGCATTAGTCTTCAGTAGTCTGCGGTAGTCGACAGTAGTCTTCTGTAGTCGGTAGTAGTCGACAGTAGTCTGCGTGAGTTGGCTGTAGTCGGTAGGAGTCTGCGCGTGTCTGCGCTTGTGTGGAGTCTGTTCTGGTCGGGACTCTGGAGGATGAGTATTATTGTAGAAGGTAAAGAAGCAGCCTTGCGCATATCTAGTAATGTATGTTAACTGTCATCCAATTTCTTTAAAAAAATGCCCCAATAATAATTTTTATAATATAAAGTAATTTTTTTAAAAAAAGCATTAATTTCAATTTAAAGATTTTATTCAATGGATTATCTTTCCTTTCATGAATCACAAAGCATAGGCCAGCATTGCACGGAGCTGTGCCGAAAATTTTTTATATAAGAGCAGATATATTCGCAGTTTTTATTGAGGTAAGAATTTTTGCTTTTTTTATTTAGAATACAGGGCCGAGGCGCAGCGCTGCTGTCGTCATAAAATTTACCAGGTTACTGAAATTTTTTTATTATTTTGGTGTTTAGGAATGTTTCTGTTTCGAACTTAACATTAAATGATAAAAGAATTTTGTGGGTACATTGAATGTGAGTGCATTTCTGCACGGAGATAATAAATGGGAAATTAATTTTGTTCAGAAGTAACAATATTTAAAAATTCATTTAATTATTATTTCCGTGGGGAAGTTACACTTGGTTCTTGGTACATGGTTCTAATTAATATTTTCATGGGGATGTTACATCAGGTTCATTATTATTTTTGTGGGGAGGTTACAGTCTATTTTTATTGCAAACTCTTGTGTTCTTAAACAACTCCTTATTTTAACAGTACGTTATTCGGCAAACTAGACTTTAGACTTCGTGAACCACGCCACCTATCTGTCTTTGAATGATTATACACTGAGGTGACCAAAGTCATTGGATAGCGATATGGGAGTACACATGGCGGTAGTGTTGCGTACTCGAGGTATAAAAGGGCAGTGCATTGACGGAGCTGTCATTTCGACTCGGGTGATTCATGTGAAAAAGTTTCCGAAGTGATTGTGGCCGTATGATGGGAATTGAAAGTCCTTGAACGCGGAAATCGTTAGCGAATTAGTATTCCAAGATCCACAGCGTCAAGAATGTGCCGAGAATACCAAATTCCACGAATTGCCTCTCACTTCGGACAACGCAGAGGCCGACGGCCTCTGCCTAAGGACCGTAAGAAACGGTGTTTGCATAGTGTTGTCAGTGCTAACAGAGAAGCAGCACTTCTTGAAATAGCCGCAGAAATCGATGTCGGACGTACGACGAACGTATCCCCTAGGAAAGTGCGGTGAAATTTGGCCTTAACGGGCTATGGCAGCAGACAACAAACGTAAGTGCCTTTGATAATAGCACGACATCTCCTGCAGCCCTTCTCCTGGACTCGCGGCCATATCGGTTGGACCCTAGAAAACACGGAAAATTGGAAGCAGTGGCCTGTTCAGATTAGTCCCAATTTTAGCTAGCATGACTGACGAGACCTGCGATACCCTTGGTGTCATTGGAATCCCCTGGTGGCCCGGACGTCACTGCGGCTTCCGATAGGCAACATCTGACCGGTCCGTCCTCACACCAGAGTGGGTGGCAGATAGTGGTGGGGTCGCGTGTCACTGGGTGGAAGGCGAAAGAGGGAGCAGGCCGTGCAGCTGGCTCCCTGCATCTTAGCGACAGACACGAGGTGCTTCCCAGTGTTGATGATAACTCTGAGCCAGCACGGGATGCCTCTCCTGTCGGCCAGCGCTCGATTTTCCTGCCTGTTCCGGACAAGTACAGGGGGTGGGTATGCTAGTCATTGGGAGTTCCAATTTTAGGTGGGTGGTTGATCCCGTCAGGGAGATAGCAGGCAAGGCTAGAAAGAATTCCAGTGTATATTCGGTATGTTTATCGGGAGATCTCATCCGCGATCTGGGGGGCTGCTTGGGTTGTGAAGCCATCCTCGGCTCCTTTCGGCGGCTGGCTGATTTGGTGAAGGAACTGGCAACGCACGCGTGATGCAGGCTAAGCTGTTTATTTGTACCATCGTACCCAGGGTTGATCCCGGTCCTCTCATTTGGAGCAGAGTGGAAGGTCTTAACCAGTGGCTCAGATGGGTCTGCGACGGTATCGGTCTCGACCTCCGCTATCTGGTGCAGAATTGTGGATTTCCCCTTAGTGCGTTAGGCGTGCACTACACACGGGAAGCGGCTACTAGGGTAGCGGAGCACGTGTGGCGTGCACTTGGGGATTTTTTTTTTTTTGGTTAGACGACTCCCCCCCCCCCCCCTTTTGGGAGCAAACACGATTTGCCTGTTAAATCAGCCACAGCGACCTCAGAGAATCTTGGTCCTCGCAGATGAGGGATAGAAAAGATTATATGATTTTAGTAAACTGCAGGAGCATCAAGGAAAGGTCCCAGAATTAGTATCGCTTACTGAAGGTTATAATGAACAGATAGTATTGGGAACAGAAAGCTGGCTGAAGCCAGACGTCAATGAGTACGAAATGCTAAGTTCAGACTGGAATGTTTATCGTAAGGATAGGTTAGTCACCAATGGTGGCAGAATGTTTATTGCAGAAAAAATTCGATAAAATCTAGCGAGGTTATCACGGATTCCGAATGAGACTTAATCTGGGTGAAACTGAGTATCAAAGAATGGTCAAAAATGGTGATCGGATGCTTTTATAGACCACCTGGGTCAGTATTTGTAGTTCTAGAGAGCTTCAGACAGAACTTTCAGAATACCATTAGTAATTTTCCCGATCATGTCGTTATAATAGGGGGTGACTTCAACCTGCTAGGTATAGATTGGGAATGTTATATTATCAAAACTGGTGCCAGAGACAGGGAATCGTGTGGCATTGTTCTCGATGTCTTGTCCGAAAATTACCTTCAGCAGATAGTTAGAGAACCAACTCGTGAGGGTAACGTCTTAGACCTCCTGGCAGTAAACAGACCTGAACTTATCGAATCAATTAATGTAGAGGAACGTATCCGTGACCATAAGGCTGTGACAGCATCTATGACGACATCTCCTACAAGGAATGTTAAGAAAGGTAGGAAGATATATTTGCTCAGAAAGGGCGACAGGATACAAATTTCAGAATACCTCAGCAGTCAGCATCAAATATTCGGTGATGATGACGAAGATGTGGAGAACTAACAGAAAATATCCAAATGCATCGTTCAATATGCCATAGACAAGTATGTTCCGAGTAAAGTTTTAAGGGATGGGAACGATCCACCATGATTTAACAGCCGTGTTAGAAAAGCGCTACGTAGACAAAAAGCACTTCATCTCAGATTCAAGAGAAGTAAAAACCTAGGCTGCTAAACAAAAGCTGAGCGAAGCGAAAATGAGCGTAATGATAGCAATGAGAGAAGCGTTCAATGATTTCGAAAGTAAGACGTTGTCAACTGACCTGAATAAAAACCCTATGAGATTTCGGTGGTATGTAAAATCAGTAAATGGGTCAAAATCATCTATTCATTCTCTCAGCGACCACACCGGCACCGAAACGGAAGATAACAGAGAGAAATAATGATGAAAAATCCGTTTCGGTTGCACAAACTACCTGGTGTTTACCTAGGTTTCAGCGTGGGTAACCACGCCTTCTTCAGAGCAAATATAAAACAGCTTGCCTAAATAGGCACAGTCAAAGGCTAAAATCAACACCTACAGCGGCAAGTCCCCTAAATTTTTTTTACAAATACACGGTACATATGTACCAAGTCAATAATATTACTTATCTCAACCCTGTGTGTGCTGCCTCGCCCCAGCGAACGTACGATGGTCACAGGTTCTCCACCGAACAGCACATACAGAGTTGAGATAAGTAATATTATTGACTTGGTACATATGTACCGTGTATTTGTAAAAATATTTTAGGGGACTTGCCGCTGTATGTTGATTTTAGCCTTTGACTAGCCAATTTAGGCAAGCTGTTTTACATTTGTTCTGAAGAAGGCGTGGTTACCCACGCTGAAACCTAGGTATACGCCAGGTAGTTTGTGCAACCGAAGCGGATTTTTCATAATTATTTCGATACTTACGATTACTGACGCGCTGCAATGCTGAAATTCCTTAAACAGAGAGAAGGCCGAAATACTGAATTCGCTCTTCCGAAGTTTGTTCACCACGGAAGATCGTAACATTGTCCCTCCTTTCAGTCGTCGTGCGAACGTCTAAATGGCAGATACTGAGATAACCGAATATGCAATTTAAAAGCAGCTACAATTGCTTAGTTGTGGAATGGCTTCAGGACCAGATGAGATACCTATAAGATTCTATAAAGATTACGCGAAAGAATTTGCTCCTCTTGTAGCAATAATTTATCGTAGATCACTTACGCAACGAAAGGTACGTAACGACTGGAAAAAAGTGCAGGTCATTCACGTTTTTAAGAAAGGCGGTATGACAGATCCACACAATTACAGACCTATATCGTTGACATCAATCTGTTGTAGAATTATGGAACATGTTTTATTCTCAAGTATTATGACATTTTTGGAAAATGAACATCTCTTCTATAAAAATCGACATGGATTCCGCAAACAGAGATCCTGCCGAACTCAGCTCGCTCCGTTCCTCCATGAGATCCACAGCGCAATGGACAACGGCGCTCAGGCTGATTGTGTGTTCCTTGATTTCAGTAAGGCATTTGACAGCGTCCCGCATCGCCGTTTAATGAAGAACATACGAGCTTACGGAGTATCGGAGCAGAAATGCAATTGGATTCAAGACTTTCTTGTAGATAGAACTCAACACGTCGCTCTTAACAGAACTATATCACCAGATGTAAAGTTAATATCCGGAGTACCACAGGGAAGTGTGATAGGACCGTTGCTGTTTACAGTATATACAGTATAAACGATCTAGTAGAAAGCGTCGAATGGTCTTTAAGGCTATTCGCAGATGTTGCAGTTGTTTATAACAAAGTAGCAAGGCCAGAAGATAGAATTTGCAGAACCTCCTGCAGAGAATTAATGAATGGTACAGACTCTGGCAGTTGACCCTGAATGTAAATAAATATTACTGCGCATACATAGGAAAAGAAATCCACTACTGTACAGCTACACTAATGATGACAAACAGCTGGAGACAGTGTCAGCTGCGAAATACCTAGGCGTAACTATCCAGAGCGACCATATAAAACAAATAGTGAGAAAAGCAGACACAAGACTCAGATTCATAAGAAGAATCTTATGAAAATGTAATTCATCCACGAAAAAAGTGGCTTATAAGGCGCTTGTTCACCCGATTATTGAGTACTGTTCACCTATCTGAGATCCCTATCAGGTAGAACTGACAGAGAAGATCCAACGAAGAGAGGCGCGTTTCGTCACAGGGTCGTTTAGCTGGCGGGAGAGCGTAACGAAGATGCTAAACAAACTCCATTGGCAGACGTTACGAGAGAGAAGTTGCGCATCATGGAGAGATTTATTACTGACATTTCGGGACAGCACCTTCCCTCACATACGTCTCGCGTGTTGACCACGAAGAGAAAATTCGAGAAATTGGAGCCAATACAGAGTCTTACCGACAGTCATTCTTCCCACGCAATATCGCAAGTGGAACAGTGTCTGAAGGATCAGATAGTGGTGCCGAAAGTACCCTCCGATCGGAGTATGATGTAGATGATGACTGATGGTAGGGTGAGAGTGTGGCGCAGATCCCACGAAGGCACTAATACAAGTTTTCAAGGGGGGGGGGGGGGGGGGACCACCTAAATCAGGATGGCCGGAAGCGGGACTGAACCGTCGTCCTCCCGAATGCGAGTCCAGTGTGATTGCCACTGCGCTACCTCGCTCGGTGCAAGGCACTGGGCACTGGGCTCTTTGAAAGCTGGTGGTGGCTCCATAATGGTGTGGCCTGTGTCTACATGCAATGGACTGGGTGCTCTGGTCCGACTGAACCGATCATTGACTGAAAATGGTTATGTTCTGCTAGATGGAGACGTTTTGCAGCCATTCGTAGACTTCATGTTCCCAAAGAACCACGGAATTTTTATGGATGACAGAGTACCATGTGACCGAGCCGTAATTGTTCGCGATTGGTTTAAAGAACATTCTGGACTATTCGATCAAATGATTTGGCCACCCAGATCGCCCGACAGGAACCCCATCGAGCATTTATGCGACGTAATCGAGAGGTCAGATCGTGCACAAAATCCTGCACCGGCAATACTGTCGCAATCATGGAGGTCTATAGGGGCAGTCTGGCTCAGAATTTCTTCAGGGGACGTCCATGCCACGTTGAGCTACTTCACTACGTCGCACGAAGGAGGTCTGACACGATATTAGGAGGTATCCCATGCCTTTTGTATTTCACTGTCTACTGGTATCTACGCCACCCATCTGCAGCACTTATAAACTGTGACATGTACATGTTGTACAAGGACATACGACAGTTTACATTTTGTATTGACCAGTGAGAAGAATTGAACATCTAAACCTCATTACTCATGGAGACTACACAAATTTGAATTGTAGCTGTTTGTGTTTGTTTTAATGCATTTAATAACTGTAATTCTATATTTGCTGTAACAGATTGGAAGATGTGTAATGCAGAAACCACTATGCATACTACAGTGCATATGCGATCAAAGATGAAAATAATTGTAGTATAGTATATCGTTACTACATAAGATAGTGTCTAGCAGTCTGCTTCCCCTCACGAAATGTGGAAGAGTGAAACCTAGTGCCGGCTTATAGTGTCCTCTCCGGTAGCACAAAGGGGGCCACGGAGGTACACGTCATTACCTGACAGACGGATCACTGTCAGCGGTATCGTATGCCCTGTGCCTCACCGTGCAGAGACTTGGTACGTAATTCAGAAGAACGGCACATGATCTAGAGGTAATAAACGTTAACCTAATTTCACTCTTGCCCTGGCGGGTAAAATAACAATGGAGCAAATTTCTGTTACATCCTGAAAGGGAACGCCTATAAGGTAAATTAATTGGCACAATTAAAGTGTGGGCTGAGCAGACGAGATGGTGTGGCGAGAATTAATCATAAAAACGCGCCAGCGCTCTTGTAACAGGCAGCCTTCCAACTGGTTTGTTTCGACTCGCCACTAATTTCTCTCCTGTGCCAAACTCTTCATCTCAAAGTAGCAGTTGCATCCTACATTCTCAATTATTTCCTACACGTATTCCAATCTCTTCAGTTCTTCATCTCCTTCGTGATCACCAATCCTGATTTTAAGTTTCTCGTTGTTCTCATTTCCTCTACTTCTCATTATTTTCGTCTTTCTTCGATTTGCTCTCAATCCATATTCTGTACTCATTAGGCCGTTCATTCCATTCAACAGATCTCGTAATTCTTCTTCACTTTCACTGAGGATAAAAATGTCATCAGCGAACCTTGTCATTGATATCCTTTCACCTTCAGTTTTAATTCTACTCTTGAACCTTTCTTTTATATCCGGCAATGCTTCTTCATCGCATAGATTTAACAGTAGGGGCGAAAGACTACATCCCTGTCTTACAACCCTTTTTAATCAGAGCACTTCGTTCTTCGTCTTCCATTCTTATTGTTACTTCTTTGTTCTTGTACATACTGTCTATTACCCGTCTTTCCCAACAACTTGTCCCTGTTTGTATCAGAATTTCGAACATCTTTCACAATTTGACATCGTCGAACGCTTTCTCCAGGCCGGCAAACACTCTGAACGTGTCTTGATTTTGCTTTAGTCTTGCTTCCATTATCAACCATAACCTCAGAACTGCCTCTCTCCTGCCTTTACCTTTCCTAAAGCCAAACTGATCGTCATTTAACAGATCCTTAATTTTCTTTTCCTTTCTTCTGTATATTATTACTGTCAGCATTAAAGTCGCATGCCCTGTTAAGCTGATTGTTCGATAATTTTTCACACTTCCCTGCTCTTGCAATCTTCGTAATTGTGTAACTGACGTTTTTCCTCAGGTCTGTTGGTTTATCGCCAGTCACATACATTCTGCACACCAACGTGAATAGTTGTTTTGTTGCTATTTTACCCAATACTACTAGAAATTATGGTGGTACATTATCTTTCTCTTTCCCATTTATTCATCTTAAGTCCTCCAAAGCTCTTTTTGGTTCGCACTACTGGTGTAACGTTGCCTGGAAGTGGAAGGACCGGGCCAAATAAGGGTTGAACATCTTTAGTATGAAGATTTTTGTTAACAGTCGTCAGAAAAATAACTTTATTAATTAGGTCAACAGTACCTTTACATATTAAGACAAAAGGGCCAATTTAAATAAAATTATTTAAAAACAATTACTGATAATCGAGTAGCAATTCATAAGCTATTTCAGTGAGATCAAACAACAAAAAGTTATCGTGTTAATTCAAATATTTGCCCTCGACTCTGCAGATGTCAGATGAGAACATGAAGTATGAAACTTCTATTTACAACAAACGTTATTCTCTTTCCAAAAATATCCAAATCTTGTGTGCCACCGGTTTCTATTGTTGAAATATGTACAGCAAGTTTGAGTAAGAGAAGCAACATAATATTTCAGGAACTGAAGTTGCATAACAATCACCTAAAAGATTCTGTGAAAACTGTCTTCAAATAGTTATTCAACAAATTATTCTTGAATGTGGTTGACTAAAATGCAACAAATAATTGACATTTACTTAGGAAGGGGTTCATTAAAAGGGAACAAAAACAGTTAAAGTTCCTTGCTATGAAACCACCACACGTCGGACGATGTGTTCCGGACGAGCGGACCCGAAATTACGTAGGGCAGGCCCGATAAGTTTCTCACACACACCTTTTCTGAGCAACTTGTGGGAACACGTCCCAACGCTCAAATATGCTGATGAACAGTGAAGTAATTTTTAAGTAAAACGAGTAAAACTATAAGTCGTCGGATTCTGCGCTGGCACTGCGGACAAGACAGTTGTGAAAATTTTCTAAAAGATCGAATCCTGCAGGGCTGTCCATAAATCCGTAAGAGTACGAGGAACTGAAGATCTCTTCTGAACAGCATGTTGCAAGGCATCCCAGATATGTTCAATAATGTTCATGTCTGGGGAGTTTGGTAACCAGTGGAAGTGTTTAAACTCAGAAGAGTGTTCCTGGAGCCACTCTGTAGTAATTCTGGACGCGTTGGGTGTCGCTTTGTCTTGCTGGCATTGCCCAAGTCCTTCGGAATGTACAGTCGTGCTCAAAAGTATCCGAACGACCTGAATTGCATTTCGCCTGATTCCCACGCAACCGGCATAACGCAGCTGTCTAGCAGGTCCTCTAATCGCTCCTTGGTACAGTCGTTTGGCTATTGAAAATGGTTCCAACAAGTCACCACTAGAAAACACTGCTCTGTATCGCAATAACTCAAGATGTAAAGTAATACCACGATACTACAAATATCAGGGAACACCTTATCACAGATAAGACTGTCCTTAAGGCTTGTAAGCTTACATTTATTACAATAAATGACATACCTGAAACTTTACCACTCTCATTATTACGTCAGATAGGTAATGCACGTAGTAAGTTCGTCGTACTCATGATTTACTCCTGGAAATAACATACCGTACTTATTATTTAACACAAAATGACATTAAAAATTTAAGTTATTCACGAGCAGCTAGTTGAGAATATGTATGAACTTCGAATGACACGATGAACCGTCTCGTTCTGCATATGGATTCAAACCCAGGTCATGCAGATTAAGCAAAGATTTCGTGACTGACGGAAACTAACAGTCATTCCTGACTAGGCATACAGGTCGTTCGGATACTTTTGAGCACGACTGTACAGTGGACTTGGATGGATGCAGGTGATCAGACAGGATGCCTACGTGCGTGTCACCTGTCAGAGTCGTATCTCGACGAGTCAGTGGCCCCATAGCATTACAGAGCCTCCACCAACTTGAACAGTCCTCTGTTGAAATTGAGGGACCATGGATTGATGAGGTTGTCTCCATACCCGTACACGTCCAACACTCGATACAACTTGAAACGAGACTTGTCAGATTAGGCAACATGTTTCCAGTCATCAACAGTACAGTGTCGTTGCTGATGGGCTTCAAGTTTTGTGTCGGGCAATCAATGGTACACGGGTGGGTCTTTGGTTCCGAAAGCCCATGTTGATGACGTTTCGTTGAATAGTTCGCAGGCTGACACTTGTTGTTGGCCCAGCATTGAAATCTGCAGCAATTTGCGCAAGGGCTGCACTTGCGTCATGTTGAACGATTCTCTTCAGTCGTCGTTGGTCCCGTTCTTGCATTATCGTTTTCCGGCCGCAGCGATGTCGTAGATTTGATGTTTTATTGGTTTTCTCATATTCACAGTACACTCGTGAAATGGTCGTATGGGAAAATCTCCATCACTACCCCGGAGAAGCTGTGTCCCTTCGCTCGTGCGCCGACTATACCACCACGCTGAATCTCACTTAAGTCTTTATAACCTGCCATTGTAGCAGCAGTAACGGATCTGACAACTGCGCCAGACACCTGTTGTCTTATATAGGCTTTGCCGACCGAAGCCCCGCATTCTGCCTCTTTACATATCTCTGTATTTGAAACTATACCAGTTTCTTTGGCGCTTCAGTGTAGATCTACGATATACTACGTAAGATGGAGCACATGGAGCGGCAACATAACACGTAAAATGTTCGTAATTTCGGCCTTCCCTCCCCACTCCCCCTCCTTTCCTGTGGATGAAATGCCGTCAGTACAACAAACGTTAACGATCTCGGTTACGGGGACATTTCTGGAAACCGAAATTCTCCTCTGTAGCAACCAACATGAGTCCCGAAAACAACTGTCGTGTCAAATCCAGCTCGCTCTCTTCGTCCACCAAGACACAGAAAGCAGTAGACGCAGACGCACAGATAGATACGGTGTTCCTTGATTTCCGAATTACATTCGATATAGTTCTGCTAGGCCGCCTAATGAACAAAATAAGAGCGTATGGAATATCAGACCAGATGTGCGACTGGTCTGAAGAGTCTCCACCAAACAGGAGACTGTATGTCATTCTGAATGGAGAAATGACTTCGGAAGTAAAAGTAACTTCGGGCGCTCCTCAGGGAACCCTTATAAAACCATGACTTTCCGCAGTATATGTGAATGCCCAAGTAAATAGCGTTAGAAGTTTCCTGAAGTTTCTCGCGGTGATGTTCTATACAGAGATGCCGTGACATGAGAAAATTGTAGCGAACTGCAGAAAGACCCGTAGATGATCGACGCTTGGTGCAGAAGTGCCAGTTGACCCTCAACATAAACTCGTGTAACGTCCTGCTAATACAGAGATAGAATGATCCTTTATTGTATGACACGAAATTGGAGAACAATCACTGGAAGCAGGTGCATCCATGAAATATCTAGGAATATGCGTAAGGAACAATATGAAGTGGAATGAGCACACAAAATTAATCACAAATAAGGCAGGCGCCAGACTAAGATTCATCGGAAAAATCCTCAGAAAATGTAGTCCATCAGCAACGGAAGTAGCTTACGAAACATTCGCTCGACCAATACTTGATTACTGCTCGTCAGTGTAGTATCTGTACCAGATATGCCTGATAGAGAAGATCCAAAGAAGAGCCGCACGATTCGTTACAGTTTCATTTAGTACACTCGACAGTGTCACGGAAATTCTCAGTCAACTCCAGTGCTAGACGCTGCAAGAAAAGCGTTCTTCATCTCGTTCTCGTCTACTGCTAAAGTTCCGAGAACGTCAACCAATATATTGCCTCCTCCCACGTATAACTCGCGAGAAGACCATGAAGCAAAAATCAGAGGGCTTGGAGCCCACACGGAGGCTAACAAGCAATCGTTTTTCGCGCGAATCGTTCGCGACTGGTATAGGAAAAGGGGGAATTGACACTAGTACACGAATATGAAGATGGCATCTGTCCTTCCCGACATGTCCAAATGAACAGAGGCCATCTTCATATGAATAAGGCTTACTGGCCAATGTTCTTCTTCAGTGCGGATGCACTGACATTGCCCGAACCTTACGGGAATCGGTAGATCGACTGCCGCGACTAATGAGTATAGTGAGCAGGGGCACTACAAATGTAGTGTGTGGACAGGAAGGTGGAACCGCGGGTCTCACGGGGAGCGTGCCAGAGATAAGTGGCTGCAGTCGCTCTGTATCCTCGATGGCTCAGACGGATAGAGCGTCTGCCATGTAAGCAGGAGATCCCGGGTTTGAGTCTCCGTCGGGACACACATTTACAACTGTCACCGTTGATATATATTAACGGCTGTAAGTAGCTAAAGGCCTGGATTTCATTGCAATTTCACTAGTACACAAAGTTCCACCGTAAGGTGGTTTGCGGAGTTGATATGTAGATGTAGCTGTAATCAACATCATTAGCTTATATTCCACCGTATTACACATATGGAATAATATCTTGTAAACGATAACACAGGCGCCAATCAGAAACATGTCTTGACACAACCATACCACTGAAATAATATGTCAATTGGATATGACAGACTCATTCGTACCTGAAGCAACTTAAACGGTATACCACTTTAGACTGTGGTAGTAACACGAACAGAAGAAGGGAGAGGAGGCGGGGTGGTAAGGGATGGGGCGGGGGGTGGGAGGGGGAAACTTGGGGAACTAATGTTCCACCAATAACGTGCTTAAAGCGGTTATGGTCGCAATGCGCCGGACATTCGGTGCATTTTTAATCGTTTATTACAAGCGATGTTAAATAAAATCTTAAGGAGTAAGGGAATGAGCTTGGCTGCAGATGGGGAGCTGCAACTGGCTGTGCCCAATGGTAATCAGGCTCAGGAGTGATCTGTTGCAACATACGTACAGTAACTAAGCGCTATGGGGGACACGATGGCCTCAGGAGACGACCGCTTCGAGTTAGTAACGAGATGGTGGAAAATACTTGTTGTGTGTTCACCGCAGCAGAATACTTCTCTAGTAAATATTATACGATGACATACACCATGTGATCAAAACTATCCGGACACCATGCTGAAAATGACTTACAAGTTCGTGGAGCCCTCTATCGGTGATGCTTGGAATTCAGTATGGTGTTGGCCCACCCTTAGCCTTGATGACAGCTTCCACTCTCGCAGGCACACGTTCAGTCGGGTGCTGGAATCTTTCTTGGGGAATGGCAACCCGTTCTTCACGGAGTGCTGCACTAAGAAGAGGTATCCATGTCGGTCGGTGAGGCCTGGCACGAAGTCGCCGTCCCGAACCATCCCAAAGGTGCTCTATAGGATTTAAGTCAGGACTCTCTGCAGGCAAATACATTACAGTGACGTTATTGTCGTGTAACCACTCGGCCACACCCGTGCATTGTGAACAGGTGCTCGATCGTGTTGAAAGATGCAATCTCCATCCCCGAATGGCTCTTCAACAGTAGGAAGAAGAAGGTGCTTAAAACATCAGTGTAGGCCTGTGCTGTGATAGTGTCATGCAAATCAACAACGGGTGCAAGCTCCCTCGATGAAAAACACAACCACACCATAACACCACCGCCTCCGAATTTTAGTGCTGGCACTACACACGCTGGCAGACGACGTTCACCAGCATTCGTCATACCCACACCTCGCCACATTGTGTACCATGATTCGTCACTCCACACAGTGTTTGTCCATTGTTCAATGGTCCGATGTATACGCTTCTTACACCAGGCGAGGCGTCGTTTGGCATTTACCGGCGTGATGTGTAGCGTATGAGCAAACGCTCGACCATGAAATCCACGTTTTCTCACCTTCCGCCTAACTGTCATAATACTTGCAGTAGATCCTGATGCAGTTTGTAATTCCTGTGTGAGGGTTTGAATAGATGTCTGCCTATTACACATTACGAACCTCTTCAACTGTCGGCGGTCTCTGTCAGTCAACAGACGAGGTCGCCCTGTACGCTTTTGTGCTGTACGTGTCCCTTCACATTTCCACTTCACTATGACATCGGAAACAGTGGACCTAGGGATGTTTAGGAGTGTGGAAATCTTGCGTACAGACGTATGACATAAGTGGCACCCAATCACCTGACCACGTATGAAGTCCGTGAGTTCCGCGGAGCGCCCCATTCTGCTCTCTCACGATGTATAATGACTACTGTGATCGCTGATATGGAGTACCTGGCAGTAGGTGGCATTACAATGCACCTAATATGAAAAACCTATGTTTTTGGGGATGTCCGGACACTTTCGATCACATAGTAAAGGATAAAACTTTTTGTATGTGCCCTGTATCAGTTGTGTTATTAATTAATTGAGAGATAAGAGCTTTACGAAAAAACTGTGGCCGAAGAAAGCGCGGAAGTTATCGAAATTCTAATGGCGGTGTTTAGTGTTGGTGGGAGTCAGTTTTGGCTTGAATTACATCTGGGGGAAAATTAGATTTCACTTGAGGTGAAGCTGTTATTACATTCTGATTTTGTCCTCATTATGCTTGTCGGTACGAAAGCAAGTATATAGGCACCTTGACAGTATGTGACACCACAAGTTATTTTTGAAGAAAATGCTTATCAGGAGTGATGGAAGCGAAGTCATAAAAAGTTTTTACGAATCTTTCACTGTAAGAGCATAGTACATTTGGCTGCCTCGGACAAATATCAATTAATGGCATTCCTTTTCATTTTTCACTAGCTGTTCCCAGCCACCCATTACTGTGGCTCAGTCTGGTGAAATGGAATAGAAAGAAAAGAATAAATAGACGTTTCTGATATGAATGGGAACTGAATATACGTTCTAATCTCCTTCTCTCCCCATTCTCCCCGTCTCCGTCCATCTTCTCCTCTTACCTCCACTGTTCATCAGAGTAATGTGTAAAAATATGAAGTGAATCTGTCACAAACTTTCCGAAATTTTGGTAATAACTTTTCCCTTTTATGTATGAGGTAATTATTTACGTATCATATCTATTAAAATAGGTATTTCAAATATATGCGTATTATAATGCAACGTTGTTTCAACATTTCAAAGCAACATTTTTATTTAGACCGATGTAGATCTTCGTTTCCTGAAAACCTCAAATCTCTGTAACTTCTTCACCGGTTGCTTTGGAATTTTGACACAACGTTGCATTCACACCACGCATGTTGGACTGGGTTTATGCCAGACGCAACGTGTGCACCGAACCTAGCGATCGTCATGTCGAACACTTGTTGTTGTGGTCTTCAGTCCAGAAACTGGTTTGATGCAGCTCTCCATGCTACTCTATCCTGTGCAAGCTTCTTCATCTCCAAGTACCTACTGCAACCTACATCCTTCTGAATCAGTTTAGTGTATTCATCTCTTGGTCTTTCTCTACGATTTTTACCCTCCACTACCCTCCAATTGGCAATCCCTTGATGCCGCAGAATATGTCCTACCAACCGATCCCTTCTTGTAGTCCTGTTGTGCCACAAATTTCTCTTCTCCTCAATTACATTCAATACCTTCTCATTAGTTATCTGATCTACCCATCTAATCTTCAGCATTCTTCTTTAGAACCACATTTCGAAAGCTTCTATTCTCCTCTTGTCTAAACTATTTATCGTCCATGTTTCACTTCCATACAAGGCTACACTCCATACAAATACTTTCAGAAACGACTTCCTTACACTTAAATCTATACTCGATTTTAACAAGTTTCTCTTCTTCAGAAACGATTTCCTTGCCATTGCAAGTCTACATTTTATATTCTCTCTACTTCGACCATCATCAGTTATTTTGCTCCCCAAATAGCAAAACTCCTTTGCTACTTTAAGCGTCTCATTTCCTTATCTAATTCCCTCAGCATCACCCGACTTAATTCGACTACATTCCATTATCCTAGTTTTGCTTTTGTTGATGATCATGTTATATCATGCTTTCAAGACACTGTCCATTCCGTTCAGCTGCTCTTCCAGGTCCTTTGCTGTCTCTGACAGAATCACAATGTCATCGGCGAACCTCAAAGTTTTTATTTCTTTTCCGTGGATTTTAATTCCTACTCCGAATTTTTCTTTTGTTTCCTTTACTGCTTGCTCAAGATACAGATTGAATAACATCGGGGAGAAGCTACAACCTTGTCTCACTCCCTTTCAAACCACTGCTTCGCTTTCATGCCCCTCGCCTCTTATAAATGCCATCTGGTTGTTATTACATAGTAAATAGGAGTTACATCTGTAAATCTTGTTTCCCATGTAACATGGAAACGAACCGTTTCCAGACAAGGGTTCCTGTGTAAAAGATGATCTAGTGAGTCGCCTCTACAAACTCCAGAAGTGTGTTACATGAATTGTGAAACATACTGCATAAATGATTGTGTAATACTTCCGTGTTTGTTCTGACTATTTTCAACTACACAATGGACAGAAGCAATTACGTCCACAAATTTTTCTGACAGCTTCTTCTACGCGTTCTGTGTGCATAAAAATATATATTTCTTGCTTCATGTACGCATACTTGAGCGTATTTCTCCGTTTGTTCTGTCTCCTGTCTTCGGAGAACATCCGACAAAATTTACATAACTGTATTTCACGATCTTCAGTTGTATCTCAATTGTTTTTGTCGAGTATAAAACGGCGCCTGATCAGTGACGAAACCGATTACGCAGTCGTGTATGGCTGCATAACGGAATGGGTCGGCAGAGACTAGACTGAGCAGCTGCGCCGGACTCCCGGCGGCAGGAAACTCGCGATTCGGCAGTCCCGGAAGAGCAGCGAAGCCCTCACGCGGAAGCAATGCGGACTGCATTCACGCCACCGGAAGTGCGCTGTCTGGCGGGCGTAAAACGCTGCACTAGTTCCAGCTCGCGGATATGAGACATAAACCTCTCAACCTAGTATCACAACCGGCTGCAGGCGCCAGAACCGGCGCGGAAGATGCTGTCCGTTCTGCAGTCGTACACTGCTGGCCATACAAAATGCATCACCAACAAGGACCGGAGATATCACGGCCAAATTGATTTGGAAGATAATACGTTGTCCAAAAATCACATAAATGAAATAAGGCCCCATGTGAAATGCGGAAGATGATGAAATCAGTATTAAATGTTGCCGGTTGCCGTCAATGCTACCTATAACAGCTGCTGCGCGCCTCGGCATCCAATCAAAGAGGCTGTAACGCCGGAAATGCATATCCTCCTATTTCTTCTATTGTACTATAAATTTTTTCCTTATTTTGTTACCTGAAGATATGATATTTCCATGTCTTTATATATTGTAATTGTTTTACAATTTATATACATATATATAAATATATATATACACTCCTGGAAATTGAAATAAGAACACCGTGAATTCATTGTCCCAGGAAGGGGAAACTTTATTGACACATTCCTGGGGTCAGATACATCACATGATCACACTGACAGAACCACAGGCACATAGACACAGGCAACAAAGCATGCACAATGTCGGCACTAGTACAGTGTATATCCACCTTTCGCAGCAATGCAGGCTGCTATTCTCCCATGGAGACGATCGTAGAGATGCTGGATGTAGTCCTGTGGAACGGCTTGCCATGCCATTTCCACCTGGCGCCTCAGTTGGGCCAGCGTTCGTGCTGGACGTGCAGACCGCGTGAGACGACGCTTCATCCAGTCCCAAACATGCTCAATGGGGGACAGATCCGGAGATCTTGCTGGCCAGGGTAGTTGACTTACACCTTCTAGAGCACGTTGGGTGGCACGGGATACATGCGGACGTGCATTGTCCTGTTGGAACAGCAAGTTCCCTTGCCGGTCTAGGAATGGTAGAACGATGGGTTCGATGACGGTTTGGATGTACCGTGCACTATTCAGCGTCCCCTCGACGATCACCAGTGGTGTACGGCCAGTGTAGGAGATCGCTTCCCACACCATGATGCCGGGTGTTGGCCCTGTGTGCCTCGGTCGTATGCAGTCCTGATTGTGGCGCTCACCTGCACGGCGCCAAACACGCATACGACCATCATTGGCACCAAGGCAGAAGCGACTCTCATCGCTGAAGACGACATGTCTCCATTCGTCCCTCCATTCACGCCTGTCGCGACACCACTGGAGGCGGGCTGCACGACGTTGGGGCGTGAGCGGAAGACGGCCTAACGGTGTGCGGGACCGTAGCCCAGCTTCATGGAGACGGTTGCGAATGGTCCTCGCCGATACCCCAGGAGCAACAGTGTCCCTAATTTGCTGGGAAGTGGCGGTGCGGTCCCCTACGGCACTGCGTAGGATCCTACGGTCTTGGCGTGCATCCGTGCGTCGCTGCGGTCCGGTCCCAGGTCGACGGGCACGTGCACCTTCCGCCGACCACTGGCGACAACATCGATGTACTGTGGAGACCTCACGCCCCACGTGTTGAGCAATTCGGCGGTACGTCCACCCGGCCTTCCGCATGCCCACTATACGCCCTCGCTCAAAGTCCGTCTACTGCACATACGGTTCACGTCCACGCTGTCGCGGCGTGCTACCAGTGTTAAAGACTGCGATGGAGCTCCGTATGCCACGGCAAACTGGCTGACACTGACGGCGGCGGTGCACAAATGCTGCGCAGCTAGCGCCATTCGACAGCCAACACCGCGGTTCCTGGTGTGTCCGCTGTGCCGTGCGTGTGATCATTGCTTGTACAGCCCTCTCGCAGTGTCCGGAGCAAGTATGGTGGGTCTGACACACCGGTGTCAATGTGTTCTTTTTTCCATTTCCAGGAGTGTATATATACAGTACAGGGTCTATACAAGGGCGATGTACTTGACGACAATATTATGGAAATGGAAGAGGATGTAGATGAAGATGAAATGGGAGATATGATACTGCGTGAAGAGTTTGACAGAGCACTGAAAGACCTGAGTCGAAACAAGGCCCCCGGAGTAGACAACATTCCATTGGAGCTACTGGCGGCCTTGGGAGAGCCAGTCCTGACAAAACTCTACCATCTGGTGAGCAAGATGTATGAAACAGGCGAAATACCCTCAGACTTCAAGGAGAATATAATAATTCCAATCCCAAAGAAAGCAGGTGTTGACAGATGTGAAAATTACCGAATTATCAGTTTAATAAGTCACAGCTGCAAAATACTAACACGAATTCTTTACAGACGAATGGAAAAACTAGTAGAAGCCAACCTCGGGGAAGATCAGTTTGGATTCCGTAGAAACACTGGAACACGTGAGGCAATACTGACCTTACGACTTATCTTCGAAGAAAGAGTAAGGAAAGGCAAACCTACGTTTCTAGCATTTGTAGACTTAGAGAAAGCTTTTGACAATGTTGACTGGAATACTCTCTTTCAAATTCTAAAGGTGGCAGGGGTAAAACACAGGGAGCGAAAGGCTATTTACAATTTGTACAGAAACCAGATGGCAGTTATAAGAGTCGAGGGACATGAAAGGGAAGCAGTGGTTGGGAAGGGAGTAAGACAGGGTTGTAGCCTCTCCCCAATGTTGTTCAATCTGTATATTGAGCAAGCAGTAAAGGAAACAAAAGAAAAATTCGGAGTAGGAATTAACATTCATGGAGAAGAAATAAAAACTTTGAGGTTCGCCGATGACATTGTAATTCTGTCAGAGTCAGCAAAGGACATGGAAGAGCAGTTGAATGGAATGGACAGTGTCTTGAAAGGAGGATATAAGATGAACATCAACAAAATCAAAACAAGGATAATGGAATGTAGTCTAATTAAGTCGGGTGATGCTGAGGGAATTAGATTAGGAAATGAGACACTTAAAGTAGTAAAGGAGTTTTGCTATTTGGGGAGCAAAATAACTGATGATGGTCGAAGTAGAGAGGATATAAAATGTAGACTGGCAGTGGCAAGGAAAGCGTTTCTGAAGAAGAGAAATTTGTTAACATCGAGTATAGATTTAAGTGTCAGGAAGTCATTTTTGAAAGTATTTGTATGGAGTGTGGCCATGTATGGAAGTGAAACATGGACGATAAATAGTTTGGACAAGAAGAGAATAGAAGCTTTCGAAATGTGGTGCTACAGAAGAATGCTGAAGATTAGATGGGTAGATCACATAACTATTGAGGAAGTATTGAATAGGATTGGGGAGAAGAGAAGATTGTGGCACAACTTGACCAGAAGAAGGGATCGGTTGGTAGGACATGTTCTGAGGCATCAAGGGATCACCAATTTAGTATTGGAGGGCAGCGTGGAGGGTAAAAATCGTAGAGGGAGACCAAGAGATGAGTACACTAAGCAGATTCAGTAGGATGTAGGTTGCAGTAGGTACTTGGAGATGAAAAAGCTTGCACAGGATAGAGTAGCATGGAGAGCTGCATCAAACCAGTCTCAGGACTGAAGACCACAACAACAACAATATATATATATATGTCGATGTATAATTGGTTTGCTTTGTAAATATTATTTGTATTTTTACGCTGGGTCTTGCCAAGGGAAAACTATGGTATCGAACGAGTACATCGATAGGTCATGTGGAGAACCAAAGTGTTTAGGATCTTGGGTAATGTTAACTTTGCCACGTGGAGCACGGCCAGAGCAGAGTCTGGCTGGAGTAGGGCGGTGGAGCAGGTGTGTTGAGTGACGCTCCCGCGAGTTGGCGCGCTTTCGCGGTTTGGCAGCATGTAATTGCGCTCGACGTGCTATGATAGATTCTGGCACGGTGTCGCGGACGGGAAGCATTAGCTAGCACACATCAAGAGCCCGTTTCGCCTGGTGACCGTGTCGATAAGATGGCGCGCCAACATCCAGCTTCTCCAACAGCGACGGCCGACAATAAGTGATTTTCGCCACCTCCTCGATCGAGGACTTCAAACCTTCAATCAATCAACAAGGAAGACTGAAAGCACGTAATGTTTTAGAACTGTATGGCAGACCTCAGCTTTTCAAACTGTTCCATTTGCATCACTGAAATACAGCAACTTAACATGAACCTTTGCTGCTCATTGTCCCAATTGCATTACCAAGCTGGGTCCCTTCCTTTTCCGAAATGGACCCGAGTGTCATTGAAATTCAAACGCCAGCATTCATTTCACTGCTTTAATTTCAAAGTTCAGTTAAAGTATTCATAGCTATCTACAATAACCAAACAGAACTAATTTAGATTACACAAGCACAAATTAAGAGTGCGAGTTTTGTTACCATATTTTAGCTTACCTGTGATTGCAGCTCAGCTTGGTATGTACTAAATTTTACTATTGTTAAAAATCATTTAATTCAAGCTTAAAGTTAAATCTCTTATTTCTAAATTGCGTAGATTCAAGTTGCTTTTGAGATGATTGTTGAGGTAGCCCAAGACTAACCTTATTTAATTTAATTTCGTAGTGCTTCAGAAACAAAGTTCACTATTAATTTCAGTCACTAACTTAACTTTCAATTTTGCGGTTTTATTAATACTTTTGCTAAATTAAGACAGATTGTGGCGAAATTTATTACTTCTGACAAACATTCAGTTTTCACACAACACGTGTCAACCTTCAGTTGCCACGCTTTTAGTGCTAATTATATGTGCATTAACCCTTCTTTTTCAGTTATCATAGTAGTTGTCTATAGGACTGGCGACCGTAATTTTACCCAAATGTCAAATATCTAATTAACGCCAGTTAATTTTTAACGTAACGACCGCACATATACTTTGTTTATTAACATTACTTTTTTCAAAATTAATTTCCACCAATTTCATTTGCATTTTTCCTTTCACATAGCTGCAACCCTTCCTCCCTATTTACCAACAGATTAACTTCGGTGACGATTGCTTTTCCCCAAATTTCCATTAGGTACACGCGGTTTAATGTTTCAATGTCATTAAGGTCGATAAGTGAGGGGGAGGTTACAAGGCTCTGAATGTGTTGTTGGAGTAGAGCAGGCCATACTGCTTCCACATATTGCAAAAGTTGATCAGGTGCAGCAGCGGGTGGTGTAACACGGGCCAGTGATTCTGCAGTAATCGACTAGACGTTTTCAATAGGCGAGAGATCAAGAGAACAGGGTGGCCGAGGCATCAGTACAGTCCGATGGGCAACGAAGTCTTGAACACAGCTTGCCACGTGTGGTCCTGCGTTATTCTGTTGGAATGTGGCCATCGGCAAGCTGCGAAGGTACGGGAGGACAACAGACTCCACCATTCCAGAGATGTAGCGGCCGGCTAGTGTACCAGCAAAGCGTACTGAGGACAGGGAGGGGGAGGGGGGGGGGCTGGGGCAGTAGAGCCCATTAGTACTGCAAACCATATTACCAGGTGCAGGACCAGCATGGCGAAGCGTAAGGCAACAGTTCAGCAGTCGCTCGCCAATGCGTCTTCAGACTCTATACCGACGATCGTGGCGGTCCAGGCGGATTCGGGATTTGTCGGTAAAAACAATGTCTTTCCATTCGGTTGTCCATGTCCCCACCGCACCATTGCCGGCGCAAACGTCTGTGACAGTGACTGAGTGGTAAACGCAGCAATGCACGCCTTGTGGATAGGGCACTCGGTTGCGAACGACGTCGAATGGTACGAGTGGACACAGCTTACTGCGCAACAGACCGAATTTGTTGTGATATGGTTCGTGATTGGCAGAGCGATTCATCACTGTCATGGGCGCAATATGCCTGTCATCACGTGTAGCGTTGCAACAAGATAGCTGCAATATTAGTCCCGTCGTTGCATCGTTCCCTCCTGTATCCAATGATTACAGATATGCATCACAGTTGCTTGGTTCTGTCCGATTTATCTGAAGGCTAATCCGCAATCCCTATAGGCGATTCTTCCACGGTTGAACTGCGAAACGTGCTCGAAAGATGCTCGCTGTCTTCTACCAGGCATACTGAAGTTGCTTACGCTAAACAACGGTACGAAAGAACAATTCGAGATGTCCACACAGCCGTTTGTTCCCGCTTTGAATGGTGCCGGTGATTTGCACCTTCAATGAAATGCTGATCATATGTACCTCTCGCCGCTGTATATGGATGCTGCAGATTTCACCTGATTTGGATGCTTCCTTCAGCATGTTGCATTTTGGGTGGCCAGTAGTGTATTTGAACAACTGTATGCCGCAGATTCGAATTCCTCAGCGTCAATGATTTCATCACCACAGCTTATATCATTTCTTAGCTGGAAGAACACATCACATTATCTTGGATGGAGAGTCATTGACGAATGTAGAATTAACCTCAGGTGTGCCCCAGTAAAGTGTATTGAGAGACCGCAGTGCAGCAGCAGTAAACAGGAGAGTGCAATGAGAGTGGGTGTAAGCTCTCATCGGCATATTCAGTACGTTGATTTAATTGGTCACTATTTAGAGATATTTTCCCTGACATTTTTGTATAGCTATATGTGTGACTTATTCTGTTCTTCCATCATCACAGGTTCCTCTTAGGCTCTCGTAGAATTAAGTTAATGAGGTAATTCCCTTTCGTTAAAAATTTTCGAGTCGTCGTATTGAATTTTTTGTAGCTATGGAGAGGTACAGCAGTTACCTAACTTCTCATCTCCAAGGATATTCTATAGATTATATCGAGTAGTTTCTATACTACCTTTATGTCGAACTGTTGCTGTCAGAACGAGCCGACCAAAGATGCTGTCAAATGGTTCAAATGGCTCTAAGCACTATGGGACTTAACATCTGAGGTTATCAGTCCCCTAGACTTAGAACTACTTAAACCTAAGTAACTTAAGGACATCACAGACACCCATGCCCGAGGCAGGATTCGAACCTGCAACCGCGGCAGCCGCGTGGCTCCGGACTGAAGCGGCTAGAACCGCTCGATCACGGCGGCAGACAAAGATGCTTTATTTTGTTTCTTACCTAATTACAACATGGTTGCTACGGAATGTCACAAGAACGCACTTCAGCCTATTCATCGTATAGTTATATAAAGTTCAAAGCACGAAGTACCCTTGGAATTATTTATCCCTTATAGACCGGAGAAAATATCTCCGCCTTGTTACGAGATGGCGGACTATGCAGATGACAAGAATCAGCAGACACGTCGATGTTCCACGTTCTGAGATGAGAGGTCTACATCCGGGAGGTATACATGTCACTGATCGCATCACGTTTCAACCGACGAGGCACTATTAAATTTTATTTTATACAACTTTTATTACAGATTACACACTTTCCCTGTATTTTCGTAATAATAAATAAGTGAGAATGTAAATCCTGGATTATTCATTTCTTATCATTGGTTAATTGTTGCAAAATTATTGCACTAGTAATTTATGTATGTTTAAAATCATGCAGATATGTTCGTTAATAGTCTTCCAAACTTTATTCTGATAAAAATTAAAAGTTTCTTGTACAAAGACAACATCCAGTACTATTCTTTTTTCTGTGTATTCTAAATTGCAAGCATACTGCAAAGATGCTCTGTACGAAGCGATCGATTACAAAAGGTGTCCAAGCGGTTCTAGGCGCTACAGTGTGGAACCGCGCGACCGCTGCGGTCGCAGGTTCGAATCCTGCCTCGGGCATGGATGTGTGTGATGGCCTTACGTTAGTTTGGTTTAAGTAGTTCTAAGTTCTAGGGGACTGATGACCTCAGAAGTCCCATAGTGCTCAAAGCCATTTGAACCATTTTTGAACAGAAGGTATCACAGTATAGCTAATGTGAGGCACTTTGGCGAGTGGTAGCGGTAAGCAGGCTGGAGCTAGCGTGGCCGCGTGTCCATCTGTAATCTGGCCGTTTGAAAATTTGGAAATTTGTGGTAAGGACTATGGACCAAACTGCTTAGGTCATCGGTCCCTAGTGTTACACACTACTTAATCCAACTTAAACTAACTTATCCTAATCACAACACACACACCCACGCCGCGGGAGGATTCGAACCTCCGGGGGGAAGGGGGTGGGGGGGGGGGGGTTCAGCCGCGCGTACCGTGACAAGACGCCTGAGACCGCAAAGCCACCCCGCGCGGCTGGCCGTTTGAACCACACAATACGTCTGCTCTGGTCTGGCCTTTCTTGTCGGCAGCTACTGGGTGCTGCAGCTCTGCTATGGACGAGTAATTTATTATCTTCCTTTCATGGTGCTTTTTTCTCAGGTCACGAGTTAAAAATGTATGGTGAGATGCAAGCTAGCATTGCGCAGCGCCGGCCGCGGTGGCCGAGCGGTTCTAGGCACTTAAGTCCGGAACTGCGCGACTGCTACGGGCATGGATGTGTGTCATGTCCTTAGGTTAATTAGATTTAACTAGCCTAAGTTTTGGGGGACTGATGACCTCAGATGTTAAGTCCCATAGTGCTCAGAGCCATTTGAACCGTTTTTGAACCAGTGCGCAGCTTGGAATACTATTATTTTGCAGCATTTTGAACTTTTTAACTTGCATTTCCTTTGGTTCAAACTTAACTTTTCTTGTTTCTTGAAGTTATTAGTTTCGAGGCACATGGTAGAGAACAGGATTTTCTTTGGTCCATCCGCATAATAGACTTGTTGAAGTACCACGCACTCCTTTAGTTAGATGTTTCCATCATTTTCCAATGAAAATAAAATTTTCGTTGTTTGGTTGTGTTCTTTTGTGGTGATCCAGTGTGCCCCGTGTTTCATGTGCGGACAATTGCACCCATACTTGTCGTAGCAGTGATTATGTTTTACACGAAATACCAGGGCTGTTCGGAAAGTAAGTTCCGATTGACCACGAAATGGAAACCACTGTGAGAATACGATGAAGCTTTGCACATATGTGTTGGACAGCGTCTCTAGTATGCCCGTCGATCCCTCCACGTCGCTCTTTTCAGTTCTGAGCGAAAGTTGAGCACGTAAAGATGTCTAGAAAACACAGTCTCCCGCCAAGTATGTGGTACTATTGAGAGATTTCGCCTCATGTCATGGAGCCCACATAATACACTCCTGGAAATGGAAAAAAGAACACATTGACACCGGTGTGTCAGACCCACCATACTTGCTCCGGACACTGCGAGAGGGCTGTACAAGCAATGATCACACGCACAGCACAGCGGACACACCAGGAACCGCGGTGTTGGCCGTCGAATGGCGCTAGCTGCGCAGCATTTGTGCACCGCCGCCGTCAGTGTCAGCCAGTTTGCCGTGGCATACGGAGCTCCATCGCAGTCTTTAACACTGGTAGCATGCCGCGACAGCGTGGACGTGAACCGTATGTGCAGTTGACGGACTTTGAGCGAGGGTGTATAGTGGGCATGCGGGAGGCCGGGTGGACGTACCGCCGAATTGCTCAACACGTGGGGCGTGAGGTCTCCACAGTACATCGATGTTGTCGCCAGTGGTCGGCGGAAGGTGAACGTGCCCGTCGACCTGGGACCGGACCGCAGCGACGCACGGATGCACGCCAAGACCGTAGGATCCTACGCAGTGCCGTAGGGGACCGCACCGCCACTTCCCAGCAAATTAGGGACACTGTTGCTCATGGGGTATCGACGAGGACCATTCGCAACCGTCTCCATGAAGCTGGGCTACGGTCCCGCACACCGTTAGGCCGTCTTCCGCTCACGCCCCAACATCGTGCAGCCCGCCTCCAGTGGTGTCGCGACAGGCGTGAATGGAGGGACGAATGGAGACGTGTCGTCTTCAGCGATGAGAGTCGCTTCTGCCTTGGTGCCAATGATGGTCGTATGCGTGTTTGGCGCCGTGCAGGTGAGCGCCACAATCAGGACTGCATACGACCGAGGCACACAGGGCCAACACCCGGCATCATGGTGTGGGGAGCGATCTCCTACACTGGCCGTACACCACTGGTGATCGTCGAGGGGACACTGAATAGTTCACGGTACATCCAAACCGTCATCGAACCCATCGTTCTACCATTCCTAGACGGGCAAGGGAACTTGCTGTTCCAACAGGACAATGCACGTCCGCATGTATCCCGTGCCACCCAACGTGCTCTAGAAGGTGTAAGTCAACTACCCTGGCCAGCAAGATCTCCGGATCTTTCCCCCATTGAGCATGTTTGGGACTGGATGAAGAGTCGTCTCACGCGGTCTGCACGTCCAGCACGAACGCTGGTCCAACTGAGGCGCCAGGTGGAAATGGCATGGCAAGCCGTTCCACAGGACTACATCCAGCATCTCTACGATCGTCTCCATGGGAGAATAGCAGCCTGCATTGCTGCGAAAGGTGGATATACACTGTACTAGTGCCGACATTGTGCATGCTCTGTTGCCTGTGTCTATGTGCCTGTGGTTCTGTCAGTGTGATCATGTGATGTATCTGACCCCAGGAATGTGTCAATAAAGTTTCCCCTTCCTGGGACAATGAATTCACGGTGTTCTTATTTCAATTTCCAGGAGTGTATAACTGTGATGTAGATCCTTCTTCGTGGCATTTCTCGGCCACAGTCTGCAGGGGTAATGAAGATGCGCTTGCAGCGTTTTCGATGGTAAGTCATTGATTACCAACGACACCGTCCATAACCGGCTCTCGCTGAATTTCATCTCTACTCACAAGAACAGCTGGCTATGAAGACAACATTTTGGCACATAAAACGAGCTGCAGATCAGAGTAGAGAATTGGAAGGAAGCAGAAGTGGCTGCCTTCTATCGCGGGGTTATTGGAAAGTTGGTACAACGCTACGACAAATGTCGAAGTTGGAGCTTGACTATGTAGACAAGTGGCTGGAAGGAGTAGCTAACTGTTGCACATAAAACATTTTTGATTTCAACACTGATATTCATTTCTCGACCGATTGGAACTTACTTTCCGAAAAGCACTCGTAATTATCACTTGAATTGAAGCTTCTAATATTTAATCACAATCCTGCGTCACTCTTACACTCATGTTAGAGAATTTTATTACTTCCGTATTTTTGTGCGCAGACTGTAATCTGCATTTATCTGCAGTATGAGCCGTTACACCGTCTCTGCCTTCAGCAGGAATGCTAGTCAAAGTTATCCACTACTGTAACCAGTATTCACATTTTAAGAACTGCTCTCAGGAGAGCGCTACTTCCATCTTTGCATGACTTAGAAGTGTGAAGATAAATAAAGGCGTAGAGATTCGCACAGAACTGGTCGTTGATCATATCACGTTCAACATGACTGCTATGCATCTTTATGCTACAGGTTTCTGGGTAGAAAAGTGTTAGTTTAACAGGTAGGGCCACGTATATTCATTATACAGAAACATCCTGTGAGGTGGGTCACTTACAAATTCCTGAAATCAGATTAGGGTTTGTTAGAAGTGAGGGTGGTCTTGAAATTCCCTTAAAGACTCATTCGTGCCCGCTGTTCTCTCCGTTGCATAAATCAAACATAACTATCCTTAAATATGTTACCAGATTGCGTCATACATCATTTCATGAGTCTAAACTTTATATAATTTTATTCAGGGAATGCTTCTGAAGAAGTATTTGTATGTTTTCAGATGTTAAAAAAGAGAATTTGCTTGCAATATTTAATTGGCCAAACAGTTCTTTCATTCATTGTGCATGAGAAAATCCTTAAGAGTCACTTTTATTACACTTTTCACAAGTGATTATGCACAATGTACAAAAACTTGCTCCTGTAATAAAATGTGTGCTTTCAACAAAGGTAATAGTTCCACAGAAAAAGACAGAAAATACATTCCCTTTTTAATTTAACAATACATACTGAAGAGCCAAAGAAATCAATGTAAGACCCCTCCACAAGCACGCAGAAGTGCCACAGCAAGATGTGACATGGGCTCAATTGATGTCTGAAGTAGTTCTGGAGGGAACTGACACCATGAATCCTGCAGGGCTGTCCATAAATCCGTAAGAGTACGATGGGTTGGAGATCTCTTCACAATAGCACGTTGCAAAGCATGCCAGATGTGTTCAATAATGTTCATTTGTGGTGAGTTTGGTGGCCATCGGAAATTTTTAAGCCTAGAGGATTGCTCCTGGAGCCACTCTGCAGCAATTCTGGACGTGTGGGCTGTCGTATTGTCCTGCTGCAATTTCCCAAGTTCGTCGGAATGCACAATGGACATGAATGGATGCAGCTCAACAGACAGGATGCTTATGTACATGTCACCTATCAGAGTCGTATCTAGACTTATCAGGTGTCCCATATTACTCCAGCTGCACACGCCCCACATCATTACATAGCCTCCACTAGTTTGAACAGTCCACTGTTGACAAGCAGGGTCCATGGATTCATGGGGTTGTCTGCATACCCGTACACGTCCATCCGCTCGATACAATTTGAAGCGAGACTCGTCCGACCAGACAACGTGTTTCCAGTCATCAGCAGTCCAATGTCGGTGTCGACGGGCCCAGGCGAGGCGTAAAGCTTTGTCGTGCACTCGTCAAGGTAAGGAATGAGGAGGTTCTACGCAGAATCGGAGAGGAAAGGAATGTGTGGAAAACACTGATACGGAGACGGGACAGGATGATAGGACATCTGCTAAGACATGAGAGAATGACTTCCATGGTACTAGAGGGAGCGGTAGAGGGCAAAAACTGTAGAGGAAGACAGAGATTGGAATATGTCAAACAAATAATTGAGGACGTAGGTTGCAAGTGCTACTCTGAGATGAAGAGGTTAGCACAGGGAAGGAATTCGTGGCGGGCCACATCAAACCAGTCAGTAGACTGATGACAAAAAAAAAAAAAAAAAAAAAAAATCAAGGGTACACCCGAGTGGGCCTTCGGCTCCGAAAGCCGCTGGCACTTGTTGATGGCCAAGAATTGAAACCTGGGGCAATTTGGGAAAAGATTGCACTTCTGCCACTGCACTTCTGCCACGTCGAACGATTCTCTTCAGTCGTCGTTGGTCCAGTTCTTGCATGATCGCTTCTTGTCTTATATAGTCGTTGCCCACAGCAGCGCCTTTTCCTGCCGGTTTACAGATATCTGTATTTGAGTATGCATGCCCATACCAGTTTCTTTGGCGCTTCAATGTATAATAATTGATGAGCATCGACGCTGACCGGTCTGGCAGCATTTTCCTTTGCGGGCGGGCCGCCGGTTGGTAAATATTTCACAACCAGCAGTAATCAGACTCGTTACAAATGGGGTATACGACGCTCATGCTCGGTCACGTGCAACTGGTAAAATAAACACAGCTGTGTAGTTGCTTACTATTTTGACTGTAACACACTGAAGGCGTAACATAAAATTACTGATACCTGATCTCACTTGACTCTCCAGGAACGTAGTCCACCGAAATGTTCGAGACATTGCAACCACAAATTTTTCGTAGATGATGCAGTTACGTATACTGGAGTACTGACGGAAAAAGCCGCACTAATATTCAGTTATATCTTGATAAGATTTCAAAGTTGTGCAAAAATGAACAACAAGCTTTAAATGTTCAAAAATATAAAAGTGTTCACGTTACAGAACGAAAAAACGTAGCATTCTACATTACTGACCATTAAAATTGCTACACCAAGAAGAAATGCGCATGATAAACGGGTATTCATTCGACAAATATATTAAACAAGAACAAACATGTGATTACATTTTCACGCAATTTGGGTGCATAGATCCTGAGAAATCAGTACCCAGAACAACCACCTCTGGCCGTAATAACGGCCTTGATACGCCTGGGCATTGAGTCAAACAGAGCTTGGATGGCGTGTACAGGTACAGCTGCCCATGCAGCTTCAACACGATACCACAGTTGATCAAGGGTACCAACTGGCGTATTGTGACGAGCCAGTTGCCCGGCCGCCACTGACCAGACGTTTTCAATTGGTGAGAGATCTGGAGAATGTGCTGGCCAGGGCAGCAGTCGGACATTTTCTGTATCCAGAAAGGCCCGTACAGGACCTGCAAGATGCGGTCGTGCATTATCCTGCTGAAATGCAGGGTTTCGCAGGGATCGAATGAAGGGTAGAGCCACGGGTCGTAACACATCTGAAATGTAACGTCCACTGTTCAAAGTGCCGTCAATGCAAACAAGAGGTGACCGAGACGTTTAACCAATGGCACCCCATACCATCAAGCCGGGTGATACGCTGGTATGGCTATGACGAATACACGCTTCCAATGTGCGTACACTGCGATGTCGCCAAACACTGATGCGATCATCATGATGCTGTAAACAGAACCTGGATTCATCCGAAAAATGACGTTTTGCCATTCGTGCACCCAGGTTTGTCGTTGAGTACACCATCGCAGGCGCTCTTGTCTGTGATGCAGCGTCAAGGGTAACCGCAGCTATGGTCTCCGAGCTGATAGTCCATGCTCCTGCAAACGTCGTCGAAATGTTCGTGCCGGCCGCGGTGGTCTCGCGGTTCTAGGCGCTCAGTCCGGAACCGCGCGACTGCTACGGTCGCAGGTTCGAATCCTGCCTCGGGCGTGGATGTGTGTGATGTCCTTAGGTTAGTTAAGTTTAAGTAGTTCTAAGTTCTAGGGGACTGATGACCACAGATGTTAAGTCCCATAGTGCTCAGAGCCATTTGAACCATTTTTTGAAATGTTCGTGCAGATGGTTGTTGTGTTGCAAATGTCCCCACCTGTTGACCCAAGGATCGAGACGTGGCTGCACAATCCGTCACAGCCATGCGGACAAGATGGCCTGCCATCTCGACTGCTAGTGATACGAGGCCGTTGGGATCCAGCATGGCGTTCCATATTACCCTCCTGAACCTACCGGTTCCATATTCTGCTAACAGTCATTGTATCTCGACCAACGCGAGTAGCAGTTTCGCGATACGATAAACCGCAATCGCGATAGGCTACAATCCGACCTTTATCAAAGTCGGAAACGTGATGGCGCGCATTTCTCCTCCTTACACGAGGCATCACAACAACGTTTCACCAGGCAACACCAGTCAACTGCTTTTTGTGTATGAGAAATCGGTTGGAAACTTTCCTCACGTAAGCACGTTATAGGTGTCGCCACCGGCGCCAACCTTGTGTGAATGCTCTGAAAAGCTTATCATTTGCGTATCACAGTATCTTCTTCCTGTCGGTTAAATTTCGCGTCTGTAGCACGTCATCTTGGTGGTGTAGCAATTTTAATGGCCAGTAGTGTACAATATTAGTGAGGTAACTCACACAAATACTATTACAGGAAAAGGAAATGGAACGATCAGATAGTTTCACTCTTAGGTAAACCTGGTGGCAGACTTCGATTCATTGGTAAAATGCTAGGTAAATGCAATTACGGATACTTTTCAATATTGATCATTTGAGTGGGAGCCGTACCAAATACGTAGGACTGTCAGAGGATACTGAACGTACGCATAGAAGAGCACCATGGATGGTTACAGGCTTGTTCCGCTCTTTGGAGAACGTTACAGAGATTCAAACGTACCTTTCTTACGCGCTTCGCAGCTTCTGCGGTGTCGCGCATATTCTCGGCCGCATTTGCGACAAATTAACGCGACTTATTTTTCCGCTGAGCTACACCTTAACGTTTATTAGCGGGCTCGGATCAATTATCTGCTTTGTTGCAATTATAAATTCAGTATACATAAGGGTGTGGGCCTTGCTTTCATCTTTGAGATGGTTTTAAGCTTCTTACCACACGTATCTCAATTACTAAAACTCTACAGCAATCCTACTATTTTCAGAAAGATTCCGACCCCTGGACTGCAATACGTATACCGCTTACAGTTCCTATACCCCCTCCAGCTGACTCGTAATAATAAAACAGGAATACAGTTCGACGTCAGTAAGGGAAGTAAATTCATTGACACTGATTAACTCTAGCAAAGACCACTCTCTAACATTAATTCTTGTCCTACCGAACAACTCCATACTGCTTATACCGCAACACTCACCAAGTGAAACAGGAAAGTCCCGAAGCAGATTTCCACTGTCGCGCACGAGAAAAAACTTTAGAATGCGCTGTAGGTATTCTGTATAGCGAATGTGGCGTTGTTGATCACAAAATGTTTAGTAACTCCCGACGTCTGAAATGACAACAACAGTAAAACAATCTTAGCCCAGAGGACACACGACTTGCTACCTGACGCTTACTGTCCGGCCAACTCATAGATTTCGCGAGCTCAAGTCCGATCTACGAAATTATTTAACAATAGCTGTTGTCTGTGTCTGCGCTCACATTTCTGTACTTCGTCATGTTGAAAATTGGTGAGTAATTGTACATGCAGTACAGTAAGGTGACCTTAGATGTCTCCCTGTTCAGGTAAGTATAGCTCATGATGTGCGCCCCTCCCCCCAACGCCCAACCAACTGCCCCAGCGCAACAACGACGTGGCAAAAAATGGTTCAAATTGCTCTGAGCACTATAGGACTTAACATCTGAGGTCATCAGTCCCCTAGAACTTAGACCTACTTAAACCTAACTAACTTAAGGACGTCACACACATCCATGCCCGAGGCAGGATTCGAACCTGCGACCGCAACTTCCCACGCCCGGGTTCCCGGGTTCGATTCCCGGCGGGGTCAGGGATTTTCTCTGCCTCGTGATGGCTGGGTGTTGTGTGCTGTCCTTAGGTTAGTTAGATTTAAGTAGTTCTAAGTTCTAGGGGACTGATGACCATAGATGTTAAGTCCCATAGTGCTCAGAGCCATTTGAACCATTTTTGCGACCGCAACAGTCGCACGGTTCCGGACTCAAGCGCCTAGAACCGCTCGCCACCGCAGTCAACAACGGCCTGGCACTCGCAGCGGAACTCCGCGTTGTGCATGCGAAAGGGTGTGGGCAGAAACTCACATCTATGCATCGTGCTACTGAAGTAACTATGCATCATTTCTTATCGTAGTTTACGGTCGCAGGTTCGAATCCTGCCTCGGGCATGGATGTGTGTGATGTCCTTAGGTTGGTTAGGCTTAATTAGTTCTAAGTTCTAGGCGACTGATGACATCAGAAGTTAAGTCGCATAGTTCTCAGAGTCATTTTTATCGTGTTTTATCTTCACTGATGTAAAAAAAGATATTCCACTCCATAATTCATCTTCTTAGGGTCGCTTTTTTTTTAACTTTCTAAAATAGCTCGTGCTTTTCCTCGGGGTTCAAGCTATCGCCATACCAAATTTCATCAAATTCGCTTCAGTTGTTTAGATGTGAAGAAAAAGACGGAGTAAATTTCGTATTTATTGTATTGTATTACAAATATATTTCGGTATGGAAGAATGGGGTAAACGTGTTGAGTATTGCATAATCACTTTATTCTTTGCGTTGAATCGTATTATGTAGAATTATCAACCAATAAAGGACGATTTTCACAAATATTGTAATATTCAAAAGTCAAACACTAACTTTTGCCAAGAGTAAATACTTTTCCTAATTTGCGTCATATTTTGTGCAAATCAGTATGTATCGTGTACTACACACTTTACAATGTAGCTACGAACTTACGCACCAACTGAATACATCCTCGTCACACGGTATGAGGGGGTGGGGGGAGGGGAGGTGTTGGTAATCTCCTCATTCGACTGTCAGTGCACTCGGCACGCTGCATAACATTAAAAGAGGCAAAATCGTGACTCGTCAGACCATACTACGCACCTCCAGTCAGATACTGATCAGTTACCATGTCGTTCAGGGCATTGAAGATGGGTTGCATGAACGTTGCCTGTTCATTTCTTCCCACAGTGCAGGTTGATTCCGTGATCATGTCGCAAACTTTCAGGGATGATGAAAGAGGGTAAATGTTTCAATTTTATTTTAGGGCCCTTTGAAATGCTTTAAGCGCGGCTGCTATATCCAGCTTCAATTGATCGATACAAACTCTTTGAGCAACATCGTTGCATCATCTCAGGCCTTTTCGTATCTTTGGGACCAAACAATGAGAATCCTCCGCTGTTTATATGGCACAGGCTCGTCTTTGTTTCAAACAGTATTCGCCACCGTTTTTCCTGGAACTGCGTTTGAAGGTGTTGTGTTCTGTGTTTGCATCTTGGGAGGAAGATGGGTTTCACCTGGAGACGACCTGTGCTGGTGTGGAGCTTTACAATTCTTAGAGGATCATTTCAATTTTTTACTTTGGTAAAGGTATGAGGAAGTGGTTAGGTTGTTTACCAAACTGCTGGCAGAATTTCCGCTTCACCTGCTCACGATTGCAACGCGCTTAGGCCCGCGACAGTATCCATCCGCCCGATAAAGTGGAAACTCGTAGGTCACTCTAATTTGACTGAATCGGAGCTGATTATATAAACGTGCTGTAGATTCAAAGTTATCATCCTCACCTAAATTACGTAAGAATTACTGCTTTATATATGAAGTCTTCACGGGTTGTCAGCCGAGTAGCATCGTCGTCTCGTAGCAACGTTTCGATGGAATGTGTCTCCAGCATCTTCAGGCGAAGACGATGGAGACGCATTCCATCGAAACGTTGCTACGAGACGACGATGCTACTCAGCTGACAACCCGTGAAGACTTCATGTATGAAATTCGCCGAGAAAGCCTGCACTCGCAAATTACTGCTTTGTTTAACGTCATGTGTTGGGAACGTAGTATACCGATTAATCACTGTGAAACTGAATTTTATGTCTGCTACTTCGAGGATCTATGTGAGGCTGTAAACCAATTCTTTTCGTTTGGTATCTACACTGCTTGACAGATGCTGAGCAACAATTGGCACCTGCTGAAGAATAATTGGCTGTTGCTACGGAGCAACCGCCTAGGGCTACGAACAACTGTCCAATGACAGTAAAAGAAAATATAGAGGACGGGACGTGTTAATTGCAGCAAAGCCTGTGCACGAACGCTCTGTATGCGTTCGACAGTTCATCCAGTACGGTGTTTGACGAATGTTCTTATGGAACAGATTTTGTGCGACATTACGTATGGTAGGGCAATATGTCTGCAAGGCATCATTTGAGTGATTAAGATCGTGTACGAAGCCTTAAGATCGAAGCCGGTCAGAGTGTCTCAGCTGTGGCCACAGTAACGCGAGTCACCGAAAATGTCATCTCGCAACTAAAAAAGGCCATAGAAAGTGAAAATGCTATGCGAAAGAATGCCGGTGGTCATAAACGGACTGCCGCACCGTAAGAGGATCGATACGTATCCCTAACTGCGAAAAGGAAAAGGCATCTCACTACCAGCCATATTGCTGCAGCCCTTGCAACCCCTACCACTATACGAGTCTCTGCCAGAACCATTTCGCCGTGATTAAATGAGGCTGGTTTGCATGCTAAGAAGCCTATTAAATGCATCCCACTTCAACCAGGCCATCATCGAGAAAGGTTTCATTGGTGTAGGGAACACGTTGTTTGGGGTCAGCAATCGTGTCTAGAATGATGTCCTCCCACGCATCTCACTTCACTCTGGCAAGTGGTGGAAAGAGAGCGAGAACACTTTACAAGACACGGTATGTTCATGAATGCCATCGGTGTGACCCAGGCTTCATGGTGTGGGGAGGCATCATGCACAGTGGCCGAACACCGCTGCACATCTTCTCGCGAGGTACCGTTACAGCTCAGCGATACTGCGAGGAGATGTCCGTCTATTCAGGGGTGAGGCAGGTCCCGACTTTCTGTTTACGGACGACAATACCCACCCATACAGGAGCGCTGAAGTGTCAGACACACTGGAAAGTGAAGATACTGAACGTGTGGAATGGCCAAACCCTGCAGAGCATGCCTAGGATGGTCTGACCCCATGCAAGAACTGAGGAACGCCTCGAGAGAAAAATGGGGCAGTACTCCCCAAGGAACCCGCAACAGCTTGGTAGCCAGTACGAATAATAGATGCAAAATGTACATTAGTGGCCGGCCGCTGTGGCCGAGCGTTTCTATGTGCTTCAATCTGTAACCTCGCGACCGCTACGGTCGCAGGTTCGAATCCTGCCTTGGGCATGGATGTGTGTGATGTCCTTAGTTAGGTTTAAGTTCTAGGGAACTGATGACCTCACGTGGTTAAAATATTAGGACGCACTACCCGGAAAATCCCGGGAAAAATCGATCCAAAATGATGTCACCTTACAATATATCAGCTCGACAATCTCCTCAGTTGGAACGATCGGTGACTCCTTCAAGCAAATTTTTTACTTCTGAATATGCCCAGGGTATTATTGTCTGTAAACAGCACCTTATGGTAGTGGATGTGTGGTCCACCAGTTGTGTTAGAGTATGTCTCAGCTACATACGCCCCCTGAGGTGACGCCGCCACTGATGACCATAGTGCTCAGAGCCATTTATTTATTTATTAATCTATTTTTTTGTACATTAGTGCCCGAGGTAAATATGTTCAGTACTGCGAATCTGATATCGATCTTTATGTTGAGAGCATAGTCTGTATGTTACGTTATTTATGTCTGTTAGCTTACTCTCCAATGTGGTGAAATCTGCACCATTTTTCGTTATGAGTATACCACCCCACCTCCATTATGTATGTACTATGTTTCATTGCATGTGATTATTCCTGTCCAACAATGTCTCGGTTCTTTAGCAGTTGTCAAGCTGTGTATATACACACGTATTAATCAACTCCTCTATGAATTTTTCGATCCAAATCGAGACTGACTTTGTTACTCACGTATCTTGTCATCTATCGTCGATTCCATAAATATTCTAATGTATCGGAAACCGCATACTGAGTTGCAGTCACAACATTAGTAATAAAGAGTGCCTCTTTGCATACTCTCAGATTACAGATGCAGACAAGATAGGTCGACCAAAGCTGATAGGACGGTCGCTGAATCCTAAATTAGCTGCGAGGGCATCTCGCATACTACTGTGATAGCAACGGTGTCTATAAATTGTTTGTTGCTGCTGATTGATTATTCTTTTGAACATAAGGGGGACATTCATGAAAAACACATACTATTTAAAAGATGTACCAAATTCACAATTTTGAATGTAAGCCAATGGAATTTTGAAACGTACTTTTCATGAAATTAACGCGCCTTTTTTATGGAATATAGAAATTTTATTTTCAAAAAATAAATACGTACTTTTTCTCAGAAATTATTAGAGTGATTACTACAAAATTTTCTCTGATTAATCTCTATGCATATTGTAAGCTTTACTCAAGAGTTTTTTTGAATATTTTTAATAGGTAAATTTTAACGTGTTTTATTTATAATTCTGTAAATATAATACAAAATTTAGGCAAAATTTCAAGAATTTGGCCCCATGTCTCACCTTACACACAGAATTTCTGAGTTTACTTTTAAGACAACATGTATTGGGTTTATAGAAGTTACTGAACAAAGCTTCATAATTATAGCCGTCATAGATTCTAAGAAAAACGCATACAAGCTATAAGAAACATAATTTTCAGGAAATGCAATTTAAAGCTCAACCGAAGGTTTTTTCTTATCTCTTCAGAGGGCCTCAGATTTGTACTCAGGGTCCTCTTTCCTTTCAAGGCTCTTCTCCTGGTTTCTTGTTTTCTGCCTCCTTTCCTTTACCAGATCTTCAAATGACTTCAGTTGCAGAGAGGCGCTGTACATCTTTCTCAAGACGTCTTGAGTCAAATTTCCTATCTCAAAGTCCATTTACTTTAATACCTTCATCATTCCTACTGTCCCATAATTATATACAAGAACTGTATAATAAGTTCTGATAGCCACAGCAGATGAAAGTGTGGTATTAGGGCAGCGTTTTCATATAAATGAATTAGAGACTGGTCTGAACTGAGGGCTTGACAACATCCAGAATACAATTTGGAATCCTCTCCTTGTGAATGTAAGGGTTGTTATCACTCTGAGCCTGTAGATATTTACACCAGTTAATGTGGCACAGATGATGAATGGGATGTTCATGTGTTGACATCGTGTGGAAATATGTAACCGATACTGCACTTCCAATATCACTTACACTGGATGGGTTCTGTCGGACAGCCTACACTTGAAGAGTCTCTATCATCTACTTTGCGACTCTGTTGTGTTTCCCAATGCCCTTTCAATTTTTCAACTTTTTGCAACTCGCTTGTTATTGTTTCTAAGATACGTAAAATAGTCACGGATGATCTATAAAAGCAAAGAGTATAAATCACAGAATTCTAAATGCATCCTGTGCAAGTTTGACTGAAAGTAATACAGAGAATATTTATTAACCGTGCTAATATTGAAGCGTTGCTTCAAAAAGTTGGAGTCGCAGGAAGGTCCAATCACACACTTAAGTATTTTTCGGGCACTTCGGATGCGATTTCATAGTTGAAGCTTTTGGAACTCATGGGTTCTACTAATAAATAAAAAAATAAACTAAAAATTGATATTTTCGGTCAATTTCATGACCGTCCCCCATCTACGCCACCCTTACAGCACAGCGGTACGTCCACGATATTCTACATTCCGTATTGAAACTTCCTGGCAGATTAAAACTGTGTGCCGGACCGAGATTCGAGCTCGGAAACTTTGCCTTTCGCGGGCAAGAGCTTTACCAACTGACCTACCCAAGCACGACTCACAACCCGTTCTCACAACTTCAGTTCTGCCAGTACGTCGTCTCCTACCTTCCAAACTTCACAGAAGCTATTCTGACAACCTTGCCCCCGAAAAGCAAAGGTCCTGAGTTAGAGTCTCGGTCTGCCACAAAGTTTTAATCTGCCAGGAAGTTTCATAACGGCTTACACTCTGCTGCAGAGTGAAAATCTCATTCTGGAAACATCCCCCAGGCTATGGCTAAGCCATGTATCCGCAATATCCTTTCTTCCAGGAGTGCTAGCTCCCCAAGTTCGCAGAAGAGCTTCTATGAAGTTTGGAAGGTAGGAGACGAGGTACTGGCAGAAATGAAGCTGTGAAGACGGATCATGAGTCGCGTTTGGGTAGCTCAGATGGTAGAGCACTTGCCCGCGAAAGGCGAAGGTCTCGAGTTCGAGTCACGGTCCGGCACGCAGTTTTAATTTGCCAGGAAGATTCATAACAGCGTACACTACGCTGCAGAGTGAAAATCTCATTCTGGATACATTCCGTATTGTTGACCTTCAGGGAAAGCCATCCTCGGCTTACATTTCAACAAGATAACGCCGTCCAGAACACGATGAGAATTTCTACTGCTTGTCTTTGTCCTTGGCCAGCAACTCGCAAGACCTCTCCCCAATTATGAACGTTTGGAGCATTACGGGCATTGCCCTCCAACATCTCAGGAGTCTGAAGATCTAACGCGTGTGCTGGACAGAATTTGGCACGATATCTATCAGAAGGTCGTCCAACGTCTCTGTTAGTCAAAGCCAAGTTGCCTAACTGCTTGCATAAGGGCCCGAGGCGTTACTCGCTTGCTCAGTTTGTGAAGCTCTTTCTGTTGAATAAATTATCCAATTTTTCCGACTTATAATTATTTGCTTTTCTGTGCATGTACATGACATCTACGAATTTCCGTACCATTCGGATAATTCTTTCGTAGTGCGTCGTTCTTGAAGTGTCGTACTCATCAGATCTTGTGGTACTCTCACAGTCCAAATGCTGCGTTTTGAGGGCGACATGTGCTCATGTCAGATGGTTTTATATTCTGACACAATGTAACTTTGCAATGTTACTTGAAAATGGGCATAAGGCCGAAATTGCAATAGTAACAATAAGTATTTTATACAGTCAACGGCGACTATGATGTCTTTTAAGAAATATTATATGACTGTGAATCCCAACAATGAGAAGTTAAACAACTGCCGTTATTGGGCAGAAACAAATCCAGGAAGGACAACTGACATTCTGGTGCGGTATGACCGCGGATCGCCCTATTAGTACATTCATATTGCGAGATACCATGAACAGCGACTGGTAACGCCAGATGATGAGTGAATATGTGTGGGCAGTGACACCACAATGGGACAATGTTGCGGAATCCTTTTTCAGCAAGTGGGAGCACCACCTCATTTTGCTTGCATCGATCGTGACTGGCTGGATGAACACTCTCCAGGATGTTGAGTGGGACGGCGAGGACCCCACGAATGGCATCCGAGAATTCCCGATCTGACCCTTTATCACTTCGTCTTGTGGGGTTTGGCCAAAGATGAGGTGTACCGAACAAACTCGTGCTCTGTGTACGAATTAGAGGAGAGGATCGAAACTGTCCTCGGAAATGTAGCAGTGACTTTCCTGCAGAAATCAATTGAGGGCATTCATACTCTTCGTTGGTTGACAACGCTGGAGCACATGTGGAATTTTTGTGTAGTACACATATTCTAATGATCCTGAGAACTGACTACAGCCTATCCTGTGTGCAAATATTCATTAGTGAACTTTAAACTAGGGAGCGACTTTTCACCCACCCCATACGCATGCTCTCTTGCGACGTCCGCAGCTCGTGGTCTCGCGGTCGCGTTCTCGCTTCCCAAGCTTGGAGTCCCGGGTTAATATCCCGGCGTGGTCAGGGATTTTCACCTGCCTCGAGGTGACTGGGTGTTTGTGTCGTCCTCATTATTTCATCCTCGTTCATGAAAGTGGCGAGATTGGGTTGAGCAAAGGTTTGGAATTTGTACGGGCGCTGATACCCGCGCAGTTGAGCGCCGAACAAAGCAAACATCATCATCATCATCATCATCTCTAGCAATGACAAGACAGTACTTTTGCGCTAATAAGTAATTTGAAATGTGCCAGAAGATTTGGCACAGTTGTGTAGAAAATCACCGCAGTAAGAAGGCTCGATGTCGTGAGAGAATGGCAGCTGTCGTGTTTGGCCGAGCCCACGATCACACCGTGAATGAAGTTGCCCAGTTTATCTATGGATCAACGCGGACTACTCAACCCTTTGTGTACCACTCGCACCCATGTATGTGTAACATGGTGTGAGAACAGTAGTCGTAAAAATATCCTAAACGACTGGAACCGCAGACGAGCTTCACTCCCTGTAAACGACAATCGATTTGAATCTCAACAAGGTTTCTCACTGTCAGTGAATGCTGATCCATCTCAACCAGTTTCCAAGCGGACACTGGGAGAGAAACTGTTTGCAGCGGACATTTGGATTCGGTTACCTAGCAAAAAGCTATTTTACATAATTTTGGATAAATCCTGAAATGGGTGTGTTGTGATTAAAAGCAGTGAATTACTCCTATAAGTAGTTCAAATGGTTCTAAGCACTATGGGACTTAACAGCTGATGTCATAAGTCCCCTAGACTTAGAACTACTTAAACCTAACTAACCTAAGGACATCACACACTTCCATGCCCGAGGCAGGATTTGAACCTGCGACCGTAGCAGCAGCGCGGTTCCGGACTGAAGCGCCTAGAACCGCTCGGTCACAGGAGTTGCCATAAGTAGTGATACACTAGCTGGGTCGGGGATTTTCTCCGCTCAGGGACTGGGTGTTGTGTTGTCTTCATCATCATTGGTTTACCAGGACGACTAGCTGTGGAGTGGCCCACTGCTGGCTGGCTATGGACCTCGCGTCGGCCTCAGAGGGTCGAACCAGCAACTCACCGTGGACTGGAATGCTGGCGCCCTATCTGCTGCTGCGTGTAGCTATCCAGCGTGCAGGTCGCCCAATGTGGCGTCGAATGTAATAAGACATGCACCAAGGTGGCCGGACCTGCCCCATAAGGGGCCTCCCGGCCAATGACGCCTAACGCTCATTTCCATTTCCGTAGAAATAGTCACACACACCCATCTACACACATTCACACACACACACACACACACACACACACACACACACACACACACAAACTTTCGTAATCCCGCGGCAATTCAAAAATCGACTTACATAGCATCTTGTTACGCCAAGAAAATGATTAAGAACTGAACAAGTGTTAGCTTTCTACTTATAGCGTCCAGTTACGCTAGTGAGGATGTTCCCTCAGTTTTGTAATCGTAATGGAGGAATGACAGTCTGGGGTGCCGTTCCTTTCCATATCAGGACCCTTTTGGTTGTCATCTGCGGCACCCTTACAGCACAGCAGTACATCGAGGATATTCTACGCCCCGTTTCGTTGCCTTAGATGACAAGCCATCCTGGGTTTACATTTCAGCAAGATAACGACCGCTCGCACATAGCAATAGTGTCTACTGGTGTTCATGCTTGAAAAACCCTGCGGTGGTCAGCAAGGTCGCCGGATCTTTTCTAAATTGAGAATTTTTAGAGCATTACAAGGAAGGCACTCCGACATCTCGGCATTTTGAAGATCTAACGCACGCACCAATGGCACAGAATTTGGCACCGTATCGCTCAGGTGGACATCCAGCAAATCTATCAATCATGCCAAGCCAAATAATTGCTTGCGTAAAGGCCCGAGGTGGACCAATGCGCCGGCCGGTGTGGCCGAGCGGTTCTAGGCGCTTCAGTCTGGATCCGCGCGACCGCTACGGTCGCAGGTTCGAAACCTGCCTCGGGTATGGATGTGTGTTATGTCCTTAGGTTACTTAGGTTTAAGTAGTTCTAAGTTCTAGGGGACTGATGACCTCAGCTGTTAAGTCCTAATAGTGCTCAAAGCCATTTGAAAACCATTTTTTTTTTTTCACCAATGCATTACTGACTTTCTCAGTTTCTGAAGCTCTTTCGCTTGAATAAATTATACAATTTTTTTGAAACTGTAATCATTTCTTCGTCTGTATATGTACATGACATCTAAAGATTTTCGTTCCGTTTTGACACTTCTTCCGTGCTGTGTAGTTTTTTTACGAGACGATAGTGGAAACCTGTAAGAAACAAGACGATATTCATCAAGAAGTTTTTTTTCAGATATGGGGCCCCTCCACGCCCGCACCAACGTGGTGACCAGACCAAAAGTTCTACTGTCACCTCCGTCAACATGTTAGTTATCTAGTAAGTGGATCACAGGATTCTGAGCTGTGATGTTATCCGTGCATCTGGGGAAGACTACGCATTAACACGGTCCATCAGGTGATAGATAGTGGACGAAGGGCGAGTGAGGATAGCAATTTGAAGAGCAGAGGGAAAAAAGTGCCAAGGCTTGTGCCGTGGGAAAAAAAACCTATGCGACAGTGGGATGGGTAGTAAGAGCAGTTGTGGCTTACTAGCTGCGATAGTTCATGCAAGGTTGAATTTGTTAGTATGGGTATCATGTATCATTACCGTGGCAAGCGATGGTGATGTATCCGAGTTGCTGCAGCCGCTACATTCCTGGAACAATCAATAGCGTTTTACCGGGTGTCACAAAAAGGTACGGCCACACTTTCAGGAAACATTCCTCATACACAAAGAAAGAAAATATGTTATGTGGACATGTGTCCGGAAACGCTTACTTTCCATGTTAGAGCTCATTTTATTACTTCTCTTCAAATCACATTAATCATGGAATGGAGACACACAGCAACAGAACGTACCAGCGTGACTTCAAACACTTTGTTACAGGAAATGTTCAAAATGTTCTCCGTTAGCGAGGATACATGCATCCACCCTCTGTCGCATAGAATCCCTGATGCGCTGATGCAGCCTTGGAGAATGGCGTCCACAATACGAGCACGAAGAGTCTCTACATTTGGTACCGGGGTTGCGTCGACAAGAGCTTTCAAATGCCCCCATAAATGAAAGTCAAGAGGGTTGAGGTCAGGAGAGCGTGGATGCCATGGAATTGGTCCGCCTCTACCAATCCATCGGTCACCGAATCTGTTGTTGAGAAGCGTACGAACACTTCGACTGAAATGTGCAGGAGCTCCATCGTGCATGAACCACATGTTGTGTCGTACTTGTTCTAGCAGCACAGGTAGAGTATCCCGTATGAAATCATAATAACGTGCTCCATTGAGCGTAGGTGGAAGAACATGGGGCCCAATCAAGACATCGCCAACAATGCCTGCCGAAACGTTCACAGAAAATCTGTGTTGATGACGTGATTGCACAATTGCGTCCGGATTCTCGTCAGCCCACGCATGTTGATTGTGAAAATTTACAATTTGATCACATACTGACGAAACTAAAATGCGCTCTAACGTGGAAATTAAGCGTTTCCGGACACATGTCCACATAACATCTTTTCTTTATTTGTGTGTGAGGAATGTTTCCTGAAAGTTTGGCCGTACCTTTCTGTAACACGCTGTATAGCAGTGGGAGATCGGCCATAGATCATCTCACTTTGTGGGGTGTGGGGGAGGGGGAGGGGTGGAGCTTGTCTGCGTGCAGTATACGGTACGGCTTCCCTGCGTGGTGCCAGTTATTCGGCAGTGTGTTCCAGCTGGATATCCAGTAATGGCGTCTGATTAACAGGGGCTCACCTGTACCGTTGTGTTTGCGTGTGCTTGGCCATAGATGTTAGGTACTTGCAAGTATGTTTTCATCAAGAAGTGAAGGAATTTCGCTTGTTCCTACTTGTAACTCAGTATCGAGACGACAAAGAGCGTTGTCGCTCAAAGACCGGCGGCAACGGGAATTGGGTTGCACGTCGGGCGTTTGGAGCCTCTGGTGGTCGCCGTCAGTATTTGGGTGCGATATGAGCGGCAGATGGGGGGAGATGAGTGCGATGCATGGTGCGCGGTCGTCCCTGGGGGCCGGCGACGTAATGCATAAATCAGGGTACGGCTTCCCGTGGGCGGCGAGACATTGATCGGCGGAAACGGGACCAGACGGACGAGACGGGACGGGACGGTGTGGTGACGGCGAGGCGAGGCGCGGCGTCGCGATCCGTGTCAACAACCCCGGCGCGGCCGTCGCGACGGCCGGCCGGCGGAGGCCGGAGGTGGGGGGAGGCGGCGGACGCAGAGGCAGGTGAGCCGCAACTGGGTCACGTTACGTAAGCTGCCTGCAGCGCCGCCTGCACTCCGCCGCGAGTGGCGCTAAAAATACGGCCGCTGCGCCGCCCACCTACATCTACTGTACACCTCCGGGGCTGTCGAGGAGGCTGCGGAGGCGGAGGCGGAGCCGCAGGTGGAGGCGGCTGGGGCGCCGGCCGCTCGTCTCGCTGACGAATCGCGGAGGCAGTCACGTAAGTGGCGGCGTCAACTCAGGGGGCGTATGTAGCCGAGACATACTCTAACACAACTGGTGGACCACACATCCACTACCATAAGGTTCTGTTTACAGCCAATAATGGTTCAAATGGCTCTGAGCACTATGGGACTCAACTGCTGAGGTCATTAGTCCCCTAGAACTTAGAACTAGTTAAACCTAACTAACCTAAGGACATCACAAACATCCATGCCCGAGGCAGGATTCGAACCTGCGACCGTAGCGGTCTTGCGGTTCCAGACTGCAGCGCCTTTAACCGCACGGCCACTTCGGCCGGCTTACAGCCAATAATACTCTGGGTATATTCAGAAGTAAAAAATGTGCTTGAAGGAGTCACCGATCGTTCCAACTGAGGAGATGGTCGAGCTGATATATTGTAAGGTGACATCATTTTGAGCCACATTACAACTACCACTCCGGGAAGAAGACCCTTTAATAGTATAAACATCGAGACAGGAAACCATTAACGATACTGACATCGGCTAGGGATCTTAATTTGTAGCAGAATATCTGCACGTTGGGCGATAGTGCAGCGGACGGAGACGGGAGGCTGGCAGGAGAACGGGAAAGACACAAGCGAGGCACGCAGGCCTGAGAGCTGAAGACAACACCGCCCGTAAGCTACTGGAAACCCCAGGCGGGTGGACCGCGGCTTACAAGGAGACGGCACGACCGTGGGGTCGGGGATTTGTCCGAAATTTTGTGTGGTGAAAGAGGACCCCTAATGTTGTGGACTGGCAAGACAGCCAACCCACTATGAGGAAGCAGAAAGGCACGCGTTTAAGCTCACGCAGGCTGGCGTGAGGTCTGGAACAGGACAAGGAATTTAGACTTCAGAAAAAGGAGGTAACTGGTAGAATACTTAACTTTAATCGATAACAGGTGAACATCGCTCTTGACGGTACATGTTTTACAGCATAAATAGTAACTGGTAATGGCGCCTTGCTAGGTCGTAGCAAATGACGTAGCTGAAGGCTATGCTAACTATCGTCTCGACAAATGAGAGCGTAAATTGTCAGTGAACCATCGCTAGCAAAGTCGGCTGTACAACTGGGGCGAGTGCTAGAAAGTGTCTCTAGACCTGCCGTGAGTCGGCGCTCGGTCTGCAATCACTGATAGTGGCGACACGCGGGTCCGACGTATACTAACGGACCGCGGCCGGTTTAAAGGCTACCACCTAGCAAGTGTGGTGTCTGGCGGTGACACCACACCTAACACCTCAAGTGGTTAAAATATTAGGACGCACTACTCGGAAAATCCCGGGAAAAATCAATCCAAAGTTTCTTAGGTGCCTTATGAATATAAAATGTTAGTCCACTGCCGACCCGCCGTCTGGCCTACATGGTTAGCGCTCGGACCCTTACGCCAGAGGTCTTGGGTTCGATTCCTCCTGCGGCACGTTTTTTTCTTCTGTTGCTTGCAAAAGTGCAGCGCATTGTTACAGATGAATCGTGAAATTAATTCCCGGGAAGATTGTATAAAAATTCATTCTATAATTCACCGTCAATTATCGTCACCAACATTCCGAGACGTGATTCAATATGCCTGGTTTGCCTCAAAATTATCAGAAACTCAAAACATTTTCGTGAATGTTAATGGGGCATGTTTTTGTACAGATTTATTGCAAACGCCCTGTGATTGAAAAATATCCGCCTTTATATGATGCGCAAGATGTCGCAAAAATTATAGCTTTGTTTTTTTTTACGATAATTACCACTGCGGTTCTTGTTTATAATTATTATATGTAAAAAAACTAAATGTTTCCCAATCGACTTAGTTATTCTGATTAAAAACCCAGTATTTCCCCTCATATAATTTACAGTTAAAAATGGAAAACCCACCGCCATGAATTGTGTTCTTGGACAAAAAGAAAATAATTTTTACTCAATAATGTAACTAATTTGTTAAAGACAATGTAGGTTTGCAAAACTTTCTGAATAATTGGTGGAATAACAAAAGAAAAAGAAAGAAACTAAAAGTGCTAGAGGAGGAATCGAACCCGAGACCTCTGGCGTAAGACTCCGAGGCCTAAACATCTACGCCAGACGGCTGCTCGGCAATGGCCGGCTGCGGTGGCCGTGCGGTTCTAGGCGCTGCAGTCCGGAACCGCGGGACTGCTACGGTCGCAGGTTCGAATCCTGCCTCGGGCGTGGCTGTGAGTCATGTCCTTAGGTTAGTTAGGTTTAAGTAGTTCTAAGTTCTAGGGGACTGATGACCTAAGATGTCAAGTCCCACAGTGCTCAGAGCCATTTGAACCATTTTGCTCGGCAATGAACTAATATTTTATACTCATAAGGCACCTAAGAAACTTTGGATCGATTTTTCCCGGGATTTTCAGGGTAGTGCGTCCTAATATTTTAACCACGTGAGATATTAGAAGTCCTCTTTCACCACACAAAATTTCGGACAAATCCCCGACCCCACGGTCGTGCCGTCTCCCTGTTAGAGGGAGCCACGTGGCCGAGGACAAGGAGAAGACACAGGGGCTCGCTCACAAAACGAGTGGCAGCGTTTAGGTGGTTTTCGCAACGGCCGGAGCGGAAGCTTCTGGAACAGTCTGGAAGCTTCTAGAAGCTTCGGTCGGTTGCAAAACTGAGATTGGTTGGCGCTCGGAAATGAACGCCTTCCGGCAACATGATTGACCACGCACTTTAAAGGGTGGAAGAAAAAAAGAACATGAGCTACGAAAAAGCGTAACGACGAGGAAACATTTGTTCCTCGGGCGTCGAGGAGAGAGGTTGGTCCTGGCGAGGTGTGCGACCTCGTTATTGGGACAAAGTACTTGTAGCGAGAGCCTGTTTGGTGTTCCACGGCAGCCGTGGAGGTGCCTACGGAAGGTTTTGATGAGGTAGAATTTATGTTACCTCGCTGGGCCGAGAACCTTTGCAGCGATAAGCGTTAGATCACTGTAGTGGTCGTGCATTCGCAACGGCGGTTAGGGAGGTAAAGTAAATTGCTGATCACGTGTCTTTTTCGTTCTATGCTGAGGCTTCACGTTGCTAGTCCAGAATGTAGTTCTAAATAGCAATTGCCATAGCTGATGTCAGTATTCCGCGCTTGAATTAACGACCGCGGATATATGACAGGACAGTGCCAGACAGAGCGATTACCAAATGTGAATAGGCAGAACTATAATGTTGCTCGTACTGTGCAACCTTGAATAGAGTGAGTTGCAGAAGAGTAAAGAATTTAACACTACTGAGTGTGTCATTTCATAGCTAGTACTTTCCTTTGTCATTTTATTATGTCCTTATTTGTGTATTTCATGGTTGCAACCACCTGGTGGAGGCAGTGTTTGTAGGTCAGCACATCTGAACGTTCTAGTGTATACTGAGGATATGGTTAGAAACCAACCAGATTTGCATACGACCAGTTGATGGCACATATAGAGCAAAGGATAAGCTTACCCTTCTGGAGAGCGTATAAGTGCCAGGGCGACAAATTAGCGTTACAAAATCCGTTGTGCAAAATTTTTCACTTATACGTTCGGCTCGCAGGCTTAGCCATCAGCAGCAAAGAGCAAAACAGAAGCGGTAGCTTACAATATGACCAACTGTACTTGCTTCAATGGCGGGATAAGGAGGTGTCCTTCTGCTGGGTGCCTGGTCATGTAGGTATGTGTGGCAATGGACAGGCAGATCGGCCCGCTAAGGAGGCCTGCAGAGAGCATGATGTGGTCTAGTGTCCTATTCCCTTGCAGCGTATCATTTCTGCACTCCAAAACAAGTGCACGGAGTAGTGGGAGGAAGAATGGCTGGCGGTGACGGCAATTAAATTGCGGTTGGTGAAGTCAACAACTCGGCCATGGCGTTCCTTCTGCCGGTTGGTCAGGCGGGAGGAAGTGGCCCTCACGCGTCTTCGGATTGGGCACTGTCCCCTAACACATAGCTTTCTATTACGGCGGGAGGACCCCCCGTTTTGTATGCTTGTGGTGTGCACATCTCTGTCCGGCACATTTTAACAGACTGCATTTTATACTGTGATGCAAGGGCAGAAGCACAAGTTGCTGGGTAACTGCCCTGTGTTTTAGCTAATGATGAGACGAGTGTGTCTACGGTTTTAAAGTTTTGTGATGTGTGTGGACTCTGACCTAAACTTTTAGGCTGGAGGTTTTAGTGTATTGCAAAGTGGCTGGCTCCTCCCTTTTCTCCTTGTGGTCAGCCAGCCACTTCCATCTGCTACATTGTTTTAGCTCCCTCTACCACTTTCTTCTTGTGTTGCCCATGTTTTACTGGTGACGGCATGCTTCGTCCCACCTTTCGGTGTGGGTAGGCACATATTTTTCCAACCTTGTTACCTGTGTTTTACAATCTGTTTTATCTTACTGTTCTATTTTCTTGACACCCGTCTCAATCTGTTACTGAGCGGGCGCTGAAGACCTTGCCGTCGTGCTCCCATACAACCCTCTCCATCCATCCATCCATCCACCCTGGAACTTACATGCGGTTTTGTACACTGAGTAGACGAAAGTCATGCGATACCTCCTTGTATAGGCCCTACTTTGGCCCGGCTTAGTGCAGCAGCCAGACCTGTCATGGACTCAATAAGCCATTCATTGGAAGTCCCCAGCAGAAATATTGAAATATTGAGCGACGCTGCATCGGTAGCCGTCTATAATTGCGAAAGTGTTGCCAGTGCAGGATACTGTGCACCAACTAATCTCTCGATTATCTCTGATAAATGTTGGATGGGATTCATATTGGACGATCTGGATGGTCAAATCATTCACTCGAATTGTCCAGAATGCTCTTCAAACCATCCCCAACAGTGGTGGCCGTGTGAGATGGCATCGTCGTTTGGGAACACGAATGGCTGCAAATGATCTCCAGGTAGCTCAACATAACCTTTTCCAGTCAATGATTGTTTCTGTTGGACCAGAGAACCCAGTCCATTCCATGTAAACTCAGCCCACACCATTATGGAGTCATCACCATCTAGCACAATGCCTTTCTGATGTCTTGGGTCAATGGCTTCGTGTGGTGTGCGCCACACTCGAACTCTACCGTCAGCTCTTACCAACTGAAATTGAGATTTTTCTGACCTGGCCATGATTTTACAGTTGTCTGAGCCCACCCGGTAATCACGAGCTCAGGAGAGGCGCTGCAGGCGATGTCCTGTTATTAATAAACGCACTCGCGTAGTTCGCCTGCTGTCATAGCCCCATTAATGCCTAATTTCACCGCACTGTCTTAACAGGTGCGTTCGTCGTACGACAAACATTGATTTCGGCTTTTATTTCACGCAGTGTTGCTTGTCTGTTACCACTGGCAACTATATACAAAGGCCGCTGCTCTTGGTCGTTAAACAAAGGCCGTCGAATACTGTGTAGTCCGTGGTGAGAGGTAACGTCTGAAATTCTCGGCACTTTCATGACTCTATGGATCTCGGAATATTGAATTCTGTAACGATTTCCGATATGGAATGTGCCAAGCGTCTAGCTCCAACTACCATTCCGCGTTCAGTGTCTGTTAATTCCCGTCAAGCGGCCATAATCACGTCGGAAACCTGTTCACATGAAACTACACCATTCCACTGCCCTTTTATATCTTGTGTACGTGATACTACCACCGTCTGTACATGTGCATGTCTCCATCCCACGATCTGTCACTTCAGTGTATAGACCATACGAGAGCTGTTCTATAAAGAATGATCCAAATTTTTGTTAACGTAGCTTAGCTCATCCTCATAACTTCAATGGTCCTCGTCAAAAATCTTCACTACTGGTTCTGATGACGGCTAACGCCTCCCACGATGGTGATTCTTAAGGTCTGGGAGTAGGAAAAGCTCACTGGGTCTGAATGCAGATTACAGGGAGGGTGAAGGATGCTAGATATTCAGTAACAAAATTTTCAGTATGCGGCCGTGCATTGTGGTGGCGCAGCATCCAGCCTATTCCACGGATTTCTGGTTAAATTTCGGTGTATAGCCTTACTGGCATACACGGTAAATAATCCTAAAACTACTTGATTACTCTGCAATTCACAATTAAGTGCCTGGCAGAGGGTTCAGGAACCACCTTCAAGCTATTTCTCTACCGCCCCACTCTCGAACAGTGCGCCGGAAAGACGAACACTTTCTGTAGGCGCTATGATTTCCCTTATTTTATTATGATGTTCATTCCTCCCTATGTACGTGGGAAACAAAAAAATATTTTCACACTCTGAGGACAAAGTTGGTGACTGAAATTTCATGAAAAGATACTGCTGCAAGAAAAAATGCCTCTGTTTTATAGATTGCCACGCCAAGACGCGTATCATATCTGCGGCACTCTCTCTCCAATTTCACGATAATACAAAACGAGCTGCGCTTCTCTGAACATTTAAGAGATCCTCTATCAATCCTCTCTGATAAGGATCCCATACCGTACAGCAGTACCCAAGAAGACGGCGGAAAAGCGTAGTGTAAGCAGTCTCTTTAGTAGACCTGATGCATTTTCTAAGCGTTCTGACAATAAATCGCAGTATTTTTTTGCTTTCCTCACAACTCAGTACTTAGTTGAATTTACGGCCTTTAGATTTGTATATTTCATCCTGCAACCGAAATTTAGCGCCGGCCGGTGTGGCCGTGCGGTTCTAGGCGCTTCAGTCTGGGACCGCGTAACCGCTACGGTCACAGGTTCGAATCTGCCTCGGGCTTGGATGTGTGTGGTGTCCTTAGGTTAGTTAGGTTTAAGTAGTTCTAAGTTCTAGGGGACTGATGACCTCAGCAGTTAAGTCCCATAGTGCTCAGAGCCGAAATTTAGCGGATTCCTTTTAGTACTCACGTGCCTGATTCCAAACTCTTCATGATTTCGAGTCAATTGCCACTTTCCGTAGTTAAAGATATTTTGACTAAATGATTTTGCAATTGGTTTTGATTATCTGATGAATTTACGTGATGGAAAATGACAGCATCATATGAAAACAATCTAATTCGATTGTTCAGATTGTCTCCTAAATCGTTCATGTAGTTCAGAAGTAGCACAGGAACTATACTACTTCCTTCTGAAGTTCCAGATATTACTTCTGTTTCACTCGCTTTCCGTCAATTACTACGAACTGTCTCGAATCCAGTCGCACAACGACGTTTCTCCAAAGGTAAGCAACTTGATTACAAGTCGCTTTTGAGGAACGGTGTCGAAAGCGCTCTGAAAATTTAAAAATGTGGATTCAGTATGACATTCTCTGTGGACAGCACTCATCACTTCGTGAGAATAAAGAGCTAGTCGTGTTTCAAACGGAAGATATTTTCTGAACCCATGGCGGCTGGTTGCCAGGAAATCGTTTTCTTCGAGGTAACTCATAATGTTCGAACACAGTATATACGTTCCAAAATCCTACAGCAAATCAAGGTTAATGATGTGGTTCTGTAATTCAGAGAGTTAAACCTTTTTCCTTTCTTGGTATTGGTGTGACTTGTGCAACTTTCCACTCTTTAGATACGGATCTTTCGACGAGCTAACGGTTCTGTATGATTGCTAAGTGCGGAGCTATTGTATCAGCATACTCTGAGAGGAACCTGCTTGTTGTACAATCTATACCTGAGACCATGCCTTTATTAATGGATTTAAGCTGCTTCGCTAGACCGAGGATACGTATATACTTCTTAGTTACTCATGTTGGTAGTTATTCCTGATTCGAATTCTGGAATATTTACTACGTTTTCTTTGGTGAAGAAATTCAGAAAAACTGTGTTTTATAGCGATGCTTTACTGTCACTGTCATTCTTAACATTACCATCGGCATCGCGCAGTGAAGGTAATGATTGTGTCTTTCTGCTGGTGTACTTTACATACGAGCAGAATCTCTTCCGATTTTCTGCCAGCTTTCGAGGCAGAGTTTCGTTGTGGACACCATTAAAAGCATCTCGCTTTAAAGTTTGCGGTGAATTTTGAGCTTCTGTAAAACGTTGCAGATCTTTAGTATTTTGCTTTCCCTGAAATTTGGCATGCTTTTTTCGCTGTTTCTGCAACAGTTTTCTGAAGTGTTTAGTGCACCAATGGGGATCAATGCAATCCCTTCTTATTAGTTTATTTGGTGTATGTCTCTCAAATGTCGTCGATACCATTTCATTCAATTTAAACCACATCTGATCTACAATTACATAGACATACTGAAAGGCATGGAAACTGACTCTTAGGAAGGAATAGAGCGGATTTTCATCTGCATTTTTAAACAGATGCAGTCCTAATTACACTTCATAGCAGTGTACGTAGAACTGTATGTAACTGTAAAGCACCTAATGATGGCAGCATGGAGCCGAAACATGCCGTTCTACGCGTTAGTAAAAAGTGTCTGAAGCAGTCACAACTATTTCATAAATGTATGTATAATACGAGTTCCGTACAACATGAATACATTTAAGGTAAACTTGATATAGCTGGCAAAGAAAATGCAACAGATTGCTTCTTTAGAATGAATCTTTCGCCCAGCGGCGGAGTGTGCGTTGTTTTGAAACTCCGTTCAAGGCAAAAAAATAGGCACCATCACTCACATTAGCGACCGGCACTCGCTCACCGTCGCGACCGGGAAATGATACGTTGCAGACAGATCGTGGCTAGCTCAGTCGGCAAGGCAAGATTAAAATTGGACCCCTGTGGGACTGCGGCTATTCTCCAGTCTGCAGATAAAGGACTGACTTCACTTAATTCTGCTACAGGGGTGATGGCTGGCTGACTGGGTTGTTTTGCTAAGGCGAGGGTGTCTCCCACAGAATGACTGGAGTGTCCTTGAACCCTTTGGGAAGCGAGGTACTGAAAGTGTGCTCACGCATCAGCACTCGGCAGTAGTGTTGCAAGTGAGAGCAGGAAGTGGCCAATCGTAGTGTCTACTGTCTGGTCTGGAGGCTGATTGGCCGAAACGTCAGCATGTGAAAGGAGTGTCGTGGGCAGTGGGCATCTCACGAAGTCGTCGAATCGGTCGGTGGCCCTGGTAGGATATTGGAGGCGAATTTGAGCCATATGGGGTGCAGGAGGTGTGGAGACGTATTTCGGAATATATGCGAATATTGTCTTTCTCGGCGTATTCCACTGACGAATTCTTCTCGGGTTATCAGCCGAATGGTGGCGTCGTCTTGTCGCAACGTTTCAGTGAGTTCACCAGAAGATGATGGGTACGAAACTCATTGAAACGTTGCGACAAGACGACGCCACCACTCGGGTGATAACCCGAGAAGAATTCCTCACCGTATTTCGGAAGTTTGTAGCCAGGAGGCAGTAACATTGTTGTCGTGTATGAAATGTTCAGGAAGTATTCGAAAGTGTATTTCATTTCGTGCGCATGGGAAACTCCTTAATCAATTGCCGATTTTCGAGGTGGTGTTGATGTTAGATTGAAAATGGTTTAAATGGCTCTAAGCACTATGGGACTTAACATCTGAGGTCATCAGTCCACTAGACTTAGAACTACTGAAACCTAACTAACCTAAGGACATCACATGCATCCACGCCCGAGGCAGGATTCGAACCTGCGACCGCAGCAGCAGCGCGGTTCCGGACTGAAGCGCTTAGAACCGCTTGGCCACAGCGGCCGGTTTGATGTTAGGTAAGAGGCCGCCAACCAGAGCGTGGAACAACTGGCTAGATGCAGATATTTAACGAACGGAACGGACTTGGCAAGGGTGATTAGAAGATCAACAAACTGAGTTCCAATAGAAATTTGAAGTGTGGAGCTCTCGTGTTTGTCGTTACCTCTTTGTTATTAGACCGTGCTCCTATCCTAAAGGGGAGAAATCGGCCGGTGACGGTGTAGTGAGTAACTGAGGTGTTTGTTTTCCAATCCAGTGGTCGGACTTGCGAGATATTGAAAGTAGTCAGATGGCTTCAGGGCAATGAATAGTGGTGTAGAGGAAGGGACTGTTTTAACACTGACTTCCGGGTCTAAGTGAGAACGGCTACCCTTGTTTGGCTGTATAGTGTAGACGTAGCACGGCCCAGAAATCATCATGGCCAAAAAACGTTTGGGAGGAAGTCTGCGGAGCACTATGCCGCGAGATTTGTCTCAGGAATTTGTGGACTCTGGCCGCCACCCCAATAGGACAGCTACAGACGCTGCAGAAGCTCCGAGCCGACAAACGAGGAGGAACATTTCATGTCCATAGACGGCGAGAGATACTGGCAGAAGTGAAGCTCAACGGATAGGTCGCAACTCGTGCATGGATAACATACTCGTAAGACCACTGACCCTGGTATTCGAGTCCCTGTCTGGCACGCTGTTTAAATTTGACAATATCGAACACGGATCTGTACGTATTTGCGAGCTATGTGCTGCTAGGTACGTCACTCGGCAACGTCTGAGAGGCCGGCTCGAAGTTTGTCCTTCCACAATACATATAATATGCCAAGTTGATGACTGCATTTTTAATCTACCAGTCCAGTTATTTCACGAGCTCCGCAACAGAACGACCATACTGCCTGAAAACTGTGATAAAGTAAACAAGCTTCAAGCATTAATTGTACTTTACGTTCATTATCGACGATCTTTTTCACGTAGCATTCACGAATGGGCTGTAACAGAAGTAGAGACTAATCTGCTCCACTGTGTACACTCACTCACACATCGTACTGTGACTGGCGAGGTAAAATCGTAAATGGAGCCGAATCAATGTATCTTCCTAATGGGTATTGTTCTAAAAGAACGAGAGAAAGTATGTTTGGCCAGTGTAACCCAGCGCTTTATGCAAGACCGCTTCAACTGAAATGAAAGCAACGTAGCGTCGAGTCGATCCTAAGGAAGCGAAATAAGACGACTAACGTCCTCAGTATCCTCTTATTACATACAGTCAGCAGCACACTCAACTTGTTTGATTACGAATCTCTTGTTTGCAGGAAGGCATCGTCTCTGAATGCTGGATCATTTCGATTAGTGAGCTGACTGACAGTGATCGTTTAATGTGGGCAAATGCTAGATGATAGTCATTATGAAGAAAAGATATCGATAGTGTCATATTAAAGCATTAGCCTAAGCAGTATTAGGAGGAATTTCTCCGTGGCACTCGGAAAGGCTTCCCTGTATGCTGCATTCAGACCATTACCCATCACGCCACGAGAACTTTTGTACTCGATGGTTATTAAAAGTAGAGGAGGTTGAACTTGTAGCAAATCATGTGGACGAGAAACAAATCGAGCATTTTGTAGGTACAGCACTGACTGGATAAGAAGCCAAAACATGTGTGAAATATTCGTGGATAATTCTGAAATCGCGAAATTCTGGAGTAGGTTGTGAGCGTTTCCGGAGGGCAGAAGGCTAGAGTGAATCCTGGAAGGTGAAATGGCGATGAGGTAGGCTAAGTTTTGATTATCATCCGCATGCAGACCATTCGTCTAAGAGCTAATTACAGAGGATGCTGGTCGAGAAACTGACTTGATGATATTTTTAAAGTTGGGATAAACCGTACTGTTTCCGTGGAAACTGGATGTTTTATTTTGGCGTATCTTTCTTACACATCTTTTCTTCCCTGACATGTCAACTACGTCGCAGTAACATTGTGGTGCTGTAACGTAGATTGTTAGCATTGCATGTTTCCAGTGCAGTGATCGGATTTTGGAATTTATCTAATTGCAGTCGGATTGCTGTTGAGCACGTATGAATTTATGGCTGAGTTGTAGCTTTTTAATATGTCGCATATTGAGTGGCACGTCTGCAGAAAGCCCAGAGCACATGCAGTACATGAGGAAGGTGCTTTCGGAATATCATGCTGTGGAGAAGTGGAGCACGTTGTTAGAAAGATACGCGTTGTTACCCTAAATTACCTCACGAAGACGTCAGGGTGAATATTTAAATGAAGCCACAGTTTATTTTCTTCCCCGTCCCGTGTTTGTGAGTCACCTCTAATGACCTCCATGTTGTAAGACATTCACATCTACGTCATGTCCATTATAATTATCCGGGCGTGGTCGGTTGATGAATTCTGTGTCAATTCCCAAAGTTTCGTCTCCGTCTGCGGAGGATATCATGAAGGGAGGCCGTAGCTCGATGGAAGGTCCAACACACCCACTGGCTCGCTACTGAAACGTTACGAATTGACACAGGATTCATCAACCGATCACGGCGTAACAGCCCGGATAATTATAATGGACATGACATTTCCGGCCGTGAAAGTCTACATTTTACTATCATTCACATCTACACCTACATCTACTTGTGCAGTGCACGAGTGACCTCAGGATGTGCGGCTGAGGGTACTTCTGGTACCACAATATTCTTTCTCCCCTCCCCTCTTTCCCTGTTCCATTTGGGAATGGCGAATCTGGGGAATGACTGTCGGTAAACCTCAGTGTTAGTTGTAATTTCTCTGATTTTCACGAGATGTATGTGGGAGGAAGTAAAATGTTCCCCGCTTCTTCTTGGAACATACGTTCTTAGAAATTCAACAGTAAACTTCTTGGTGACAGTACCTCTTTTCTAGAGTCTGCACCGGAGCGTAACGCTCTCGCACCGCCTAAATGCCCCCGCGACGAAACCAGCCTTTCTTCATTGGATCTTACCTCTCTCTTCCAGTAACTTAGCCTGCTAAGGGACTCAGACACGTGAGCAGTACTCAAAAACTGGCCGGACAACTAATCCTGTAAGCAGTAGCTTTCAAGACGCATTGCAATATATGCATGTTCGAAGTAATAGGCACTGCGGCGATTACAGCTGTAGTTGCGATTATGGACAACCTTCAGCTATGCAATGGAAGTGCATTCAAAATTTATGCCTGACTCGGATTCGAACTCGAATTTCCCACTTCTTACGAACAGTGACCTTCACGATAAGAGGCAAACTTCCATACGTGTTTACAACCTGCACTCGTTTCTTCATTATGTGTGTGTCATCATCTCGTCATTCCATTAGGCAACTGAGGGTTGTCCATATTCGCAGCTGCGAATAAATTTCACGTATTTCATAATGGCTGTAATCACCGCAGTGGCTGTTCTTTCGAACATCTGTGCTCTGCAATACCGTATTTATCCGCCGATACCGGGCAAGCGACTTCCAACTGAAATGTCTCCCCTGAACGGGAATATATATAAACAGCTGACATACCCATCATTGCCAATTTTCTGCTAGTAACGAAAAAAAGTGAACTATGTTTGTAGTGTAATATAAAATAAATTTGATTTCCATGTATTCGTGAAAACACTTTACAAATTAAGAAACAGTCGTAGAATCAAATATGCATAACTGATTTATTGCTCGCTGCTTCGCTCGTGTAGACTGTACGATCTGCATAGATTTTTTTTTTCTGTAAACAAATTTTTCTGTTTATTAATTTCAATACCTTCTACACTTGTCACGCTAATTAAGGCCATAGAAGCAGCGTCATTTCCGAATGTACTTCTGACCACAAAGCTATTCTGCTTTTGTTAATCATGCCTTTTGCTTTCTTGTGGAGATATTTCCATAGACGCTTTTATTTCCCTAATGTATATTTCTTCACACGTAACCGAGAACTGAAAGCTAATTTTCATGGATTTAGATTTAAACTTTTGTAATATAACGGAATATTTCTTAAAAATTTTCATCTCCCATTTCATCCTATATGCACTGAATTTCCAGAAACTGTGAAACACGCTTTTTTTATTTCGAACGGAGAAGCCCCATTCAAATTTTCATGGTGAAATATTTTCATGAAACGTTTCATCCCCTATTTCAGCCCCTGGGGGTTGAATTTCCAAAAACACTGAAACATGCCTTCATAGAAAAATACTTTATTAGTTCAGTTTTGCTCAGCTGTTTGAAAAACAAATAACGTAAGAGGTTTACCAGCACAGTAATTTATAATTTTCAAAAGGGGACGTTTCAAGTTTACAAAACACGTGTTTCTTTATTTCTGACCGAGAAACCAAATACCAGTCCTCGTACACCTTAGTTCTTTAATAAAGATTTATTAAAAAAAACTTTCACCCGCTATTTCACCCACATAGTGGTAAAGTTTGTGAACAGCGCGTAGCGTTGCGCAGTTGGAGGTGAGCCACCAGCAGTGGTGGATGTGGGGAGAGAGACGCCAGAATTTTGAGAGCGGACGATCTTGACGTGTGTCCGTCAGCAAAAAGAAATTTGTAAGATTGGATGTAATGAACTGATATATATATTATGACTTTTGAACACTATTAAGGTAAATACATTGTTTGTTCTCCATCAAAATCTTTCATTTGCTGACTAAGCCTATCAGTAGTTAGTCTCTTCAGTAGTTAGAATCTTTTATTTAGCTGGCAGTATTGGCGCTCGCTGTATTGCAGTAGTTAGAGTAATGAAGCTTTTTGTGAGGTAAGTGATTCATGAAAGGTGTAGGTTATTGTTAGTCAGGGCCATTCTTTTGTAGGGATTATTGAAAGTCAGATTGCGTTGTGCTAAAAAAAAATATATTGCGTGTCAGTTTACTGTTGATCAGAATAAGTAAAGGGAGAAATGTCTGAGTACGTTCAGTTTTGCTCAGCTGTTTGAAAAACAAATAACGTAAGAGGTTTACCAGCACAGTAATTTATAATTTTCAAAAGGGGACGTTTCAAGTTTACAAAACACGTGTTTCTTTATTTCTGACCGAGAAACCAAATACCAGTCCTCGTACACCTCCAAATACGAGGCTTCAAAATAGCCTTAATAGAGATATTTTCAAAAAACCTTTCGTCCCCTGTTTCACCCCATTAATGGTGAAATGTCGAAAATTCCTTTCTTAAATGACGCCTACAGTATAAAATCAATACCCTCCTCAAATTTCTAGTTTCTATCCTTAGCGGTTTGTCACGCGTCATGACGAGTCACTCAGTAAGGACATTGTCTTTTATATATGTAGATGAATGTATGAGTGCAATTTGTGGACACATGAACGACGACATAACTGCCCTGAAGCGTGCTCGCATAGCCGAAGTGGTTAAGGCGACTGATCGCGACAAGCAGGTAATCCGGGTTCGATTCGCGACCCGGCACAAATATTGTATCGTCATTCCACTACACAACTTAAAGTCATCCAATTCGCAACTACGAATACATTTTGTGTACATCATTTGTGGAGAAATTGTATTTCCTTAAGATTCTCCCCATTTATCTCAGCCTGGCGTCTGTTTTCGCCTATTTGGGCTCAATTCGTTACATTTATTTACGCTCATGTTGAATGTTGAAGTGCCAGTTCCTGCTCTAACCGTTAATCACCTGTTGGTCTCCCTTGATTTCGTGTAGTCTTCTTACGTTACAGCCCCCCTATACGAGTGGATAACAGCTTCGTCGGCAACCAACATCATGGAGCTCCCAAAGTTATTCAGTCGAGCAGCAAATACGGTCTTTCAGCATTATAGATTCAAACGAAATGAACGAGTGGAGGACAATGAAAAAAAAGCTGCTTGTAATAAAGATAGGTCTAGACAGGACTCAGTACGTGAACACCGTATAACAGAGTGCTCCCCCCCCCCCCCCATCCCCCCATCCCCCCCTTCCTCTCCATGGATTCAAGCTGCAGGTATGCACTTTATTACCAACGCACCATAACAAATGTTCCACATGGCCACTACTCATCTTAAAGCAGGCTTTAGCAGGTCTCTTCATTGATGAACCTCTTCGTATTCAGAAACCTCAGGTCTATTCTAAATGAAACGATGAACATCCACAGCTCTTTCCCGGAGCTATCGACATCATCAACAGGGCTGGAAATACCAAAGCTTTTAAACATCTCAACACAAAAAAGTTCAATGGGTTCAGTCCGGATGACCTGGGAGGGCATAGCATTTACGAGCTACGATCGACACGTTTTCGAAACGCAATTTACCAGCACTTAGGCATCCGGAATGGTGATAAATCAAATGAGGGCAGTTTATCACTTCGTTATTTACGCCTCATTTGTGGTGTTTCATCATAAATGTAACCTTTAAAACTTAATAGGTTTGCGTCATTGGCATTAATGCCCTTATGCATACATTGTATCGGGGCAGCCACTAATTTCTGAAAGTACGTTTATTGTGATGAAGATGTCGTGGGACTAGGGCCTCCCGTTGGGTAGACCGTTCGCCGAGTGCAAGTCTTTCGATTTGACGCCACTTCGGCGACTTGCGCGTCGATGGGGATGAAACGAGGATGATTAGGACAACACAACATCCAGTCCGTGAGCGGAGAAAATCTCCCAGCCGGGAATCGAACCCGGGCCCTTAGGACTGACAATGTGTCGCGCTGACCACTCAGCCACCGGGGGAGGACTTTATTGTGATTATTTGTTTGTTTCATTTACTCACTACACTTCGTTTGTACCAGGTGGTCATAATTAAAGGGCAGGTACTCGTGGAAGTGCAGAAAGGGCTGTAACTGTCGTATGGCAGCGGAACTTGGTAGATATACTAACGTGTTAATGCGCAACCTACTTACGCTGCGGAAAAAAATAGTTCCAGTTTTGGCCACCAGGTGCAAATATGTCGCTGTACAGCATCTCATCGACATCTCCGGCGCTTATACAGAACAAATTGTGTAATCAGCGGTTAATAATATCATCATTGTGCCTTTCTCACATCTTTGACGTTTCCTGACCACATCCTGTTCCATAATTCATTGCGTACGGAAATATTATTCACGTACCTTTTGCATTCACAGCGGCAGATTTGCACCTAGTGGCCTAAACTGGAACTATTTTTTTCCAGTGTAGATCGATTCCGCATTAACGCATTAGAATATCTAACAAGTTTCGCTGCCATATGATAATTACAGCCCACGCTGGATCTCTTTGAGTACATGCACTTTAGTTATAACAATTAAACACCCTGAATTCGCTGTAAAGGGGACCGGCCATCTAAGGCTGCCTAGGATACTCCCCAAATTACGTTTACAGCTCTGAGTTTTATCCCGTTAAGAACGACGAGCTCTATCTGCAACGAAGTCCTGAATTTAATCACAGATCTGGGCCGATACTCGTTAATCTCGTCTTTCGTTCAGTAACCTGTGTTGAAGCACTACTCAGTCAGGGACAACCCATCCAGACCACTTGTCAGTGAAGTAGATTATAAAGAGGGCGCCGCGGGGCACTAAATTCGCTGCCACTGGCGCAGCCCGAGATAAGGCGAGGCGACCTTGCATGGCGCGCCGGCGATGACGAAGCGCGGAACACGGCCAGACGCTACGCCGTGTTGTACCGTCGTGACGTACCTCTCGCCCTGCCTCCCTCCCCCCCGCTCCAACCCGCCCACCTAATACTGCAGTCATCCTTTGGTTTTGTCAGCCCGCCGCGTTCCCAGAACGGAGACGGTCGCTGTCCCACCGCATCCTTCTCCATAAACGCCGCCAGACGCAAATAGCTGCCTCTCAAGGCAACGTTCACCGAACTGTGGCTTCCTGGTTTCTCCATGTGAGTTGCAGCTGTGAATTACATTAGGATTCACGCTATAATCTTCCTAAACCTCTTGTAGCGGTATTACCATAAAAATAAATATTACCGCCAACTACCGCCTTGAACGTGATGAGAAATCGGGCGTAGGAGTGCATGTCCTCCGACGTGAAGAACGCAGGAATAAATCATGTCGAGGGTTGTAGCGAAGCCAACATATTATCATGCGCGTATATGTAGAAAGGCCGTAGAGATTCACAAACACCAGAGTAACCTTAACAGAAAAGAAGAATGTAAGAAAAAGAAGAATAAAATATGGATGCGGATCTCGCCCCAGTAGGATAACAATTTAATCAGGCACCCAGAGACAATCAAACAGTAGGCATCATGTGTCACTCGGTTATACACTCTAAGCGGCTCTACACTATGTGATCAAAAGTATCCGGACGCACCCAAAAGCATAACGTTTTTCATATTAGATGCATTGTGCTGCCATCTACTGCCAGGTACGCCATATCAGCGACCTCAGTAGTCATTAGACATCGTGAGAGAGAGTAGAATGGGGCGCTCCGCTGAACTCACTAACTTCCAACGCGGTCAGGTGACTGGGTGTCACTTGAGTCATACGTCTGTACGCAATATTTCCACTCTCCTAAAACATCCCTAGTTCCACTGTTACCGATGTGATAGTGAAGTGGAAGCGTGAAGGGACACGTACAGCACAAAAGCGTACAGGCCGACCTCGTCTGTTGAGTGACAAACCGCCGACAGTTGAAGAGGTCGTAATGTGTAATAGACAGACATCTATCCAGATCATCACACAGGAATTCCAAACTGCATCAGGATCCACTGCAAGTACTATGACAGTTAGGCGGGAGATGAGAAAACTTGGGTTTCGTGGTCGAGCAGCTGCTCGTAAGCCACACATCACGCCGGTAAACGCCAAACGAAGCCTCGCTTGGTGTAAGAAGCGTATACATTGGGCCACTGAACAGTGGAAAAACATTTGTGACGAATCACGGTACACAATGTGGCGATCCGATGGCAGGGTGTTGGTATGGCGAATGCCCGGTGAACTTCATCTACCAGCATGTGTAGTGCCAACAGTAAAATTCGGAGGCCGTGGTGTCATGGTGTGGTCGTGTTTTTCATGGAGAGGGCTTGTACCCCTTGTTATTTTGCGTGGCACTATCACAGCACAGGCCTATGTTGAAGTATTAAGCACCTTCTTGCTTCCCACTGTTGAAGAGCAATTCGGGGATGGCGATTGTATCTTTCAACACGATCGAGCACCTGTTCATAATGCACGGCCTCTGGCGAAGTGGTTACACGACAGTAACATCCCTGTAATGCATTGCCTGCACAGAGTCCTCACCTGAATCCTATACAACACCTTTGGGATGTTTTGGAAGGCCGACATCGTGCCAGGCCTCACCGAAAGACATCGATACCTCTCCTCAGTGCAGCACTCCGTGAAGAATCGGCTGCCAGCACCTGATTGAACGTGTGCCTGCGAGAGTGGAAGCTGTCATCAAGGCTAAGGGTGGGCCAACATCATATTGAATTCCATTATCACTGATGGAGGGCGCCACGAACTTGTAAGTCGTTTTCATCCAGGTGCCCGCATACTTTTGATCGCATAGTGTATATATATATATATATATATATATATATATATATATATATATATATATATCCGGAGAGCCTCGAACCCTTGCTGCAATCGCCGTTTTACTTCCGAAGATAATTCACTCAGTCGGAGGCGAAACGTCAGCGATTCATTTTCTACCATGATGAAAAAAAATTCAACGCCAAGAACGAGTTGTGGGATATAAACGAAAGTTGGTAGGCGGATTTCTAGATCTGATAAACGTTGTCTATTAAAATTTTGCGCCTGTCACATACGAGCGACGCTAATAGCGCCACTATGAAGATGCAAATCAGGTTTACTTGAAATACACGTTGTAACAGTCGTAAGCTTTAGTGACCTTTGAGACTGAATGTGCTGAGTTGATGTTAGCCAAGAATGCATTTAAGGCGATAAAAACGCCGTTATCAACACCTCGCTGAGTTTGAACGAGAAGTTGCATGTTCCTTCTGCGATACTGCAACAGGAATGTTATCATTGTACATGACTGCTCGCAGCAAGAAGGCAGCTCCGAGCCAGACACCCTGCAACGTGCATTCCACTGAACCGAAACCACCACCAATTGCGGCTTCAGTGGGATCAAGCAAGAGCTCATTAGTGGGCAGAGTGGAGGACGGGTGTGTTTTCTGATGAAAGCTGGTTCTGTCTTGGTGCCACTGATGGCCATGCATTGGTTATGAGGCCAGTTGAGGGCCTACAACCAATCTGTCTGCGTGCTACACACACGGACCCCCACCAAGACTTAAGATCTGGGGTGCGACTCGTATGACAGGTGGAGCACTCCCGTAGTTATCCCAAGAACCTGATTGCACATCTGTATGTCAGTCACGTGATCCGATCAGTAGTGCTGCCATTCATAAGTAGCATTCCAGGGGGTGTTTTCCAACAGGATAACGCTCCCTACATACCGCTGTTGGAACTCAACGTGCTGTACAGATTGTCGACATGTTGCTTTGATCTGCTCGATCACTAGATCTATCTCCAATCGAGCGCATATGGGACATCATCGGACTATAACGTCATCCACAAACAGCATTAACTGTCGTTGTATTGAGAGACAGCCATGAAACTCTATCCCACAAACTGACATCCGGCACCTGATATTAAGTTATGTTCTTCATGTTTACGGAATCCATTCACATACTATCCATTACCCTCTGAGATAGTGAAACTAGCAGCTCGCAGTTCACACGTCATGTTTAATACACGAAAGGCGTCACTACTGAATGATTTTCCCTCTCTCGTCCTTTTATATAAGCTTGTTCCCCATATCACCATTCAAATCAGATCGCATTATCCTTAAACTCTTATACTTGGTGGCATATTTAAGGGCATAATTGGCCGACCATTGTGGCCGAGCGGTTCTAGGCGCTTCAGTCTGGAACCGCGCGACCGCTACGGTCGCAGGTTCGAATCCTGCTTCGGGCATGGATGTGTGTGATGTCCTTAGGTTAGTTAGGTTTATGTAGTTCTAAGTTCTAGGGGACTGATGACCTCAGATGTTCAGTCCCATAGTGCTCAGAGCCATTTGAACCATCAGGGCATAATTGTTTTAAACTAGTATGAACACCCAAGTTTTGACAATATAGAGGCTATGGGCAGTTTAAAACCTCTCGTAAATTTGAAACCCAACACCTTATGATTCTCTCCCATCTTTGCTACCACGCCTACATCGCATTCCACTTTCGCTCTGTTTCCAAACAATATATATTCTTTCCCAGAGTAGTTTAAATCTCCACTCCTCCCACCATGAAATCATCCCTGAAATCTACCCTTCTTTCAAGCTATTGTAACTATTGTCTATCCCTCCCCCCAATTCCATCCCAGATGAAGGCTCCAAGCCACCGCATTGTAACCCAGATGGCATCCCACTCATCGCCCAACACCCATACCCCAATGTCGGTTCCTTCTGAGAGCGACATTCAGCAATATTTTCTATCTATCTCCCCAACAGTTCGCGCATCCCAATGCTTACCCAAAGTTACGAGAAGCCTCCTCATATCATGAAGAAGGAATCGTATATCGTACCAACATCGGCTTATAAAGATCACCACTTATTTTACTTTCTTTAATTATGTTATGTTAAAATACCGTAAATTATACGAGAATAAATCAAAAATTATCCGCAGTGTAGCAATTTTTTTTTTTTTTTTTTTTTTTTGAGTCCCCAGTCTTCTGACTGGTTTGATGGGGTCCCCCACGAATTCCTCTCGTGTGCCAACCCCTCACAGTAGTACTTCCAACCTACGTTGTCAATTATTAGCTAAATGTATTCCAATCTCTGTCGTCCCCTACACTTTCTGCCCTCTACAGCTCCCTCTAGTAGCATGGAAGTCCTTCCCTCATGTGTTAACAGGTGTCCTACCATCCTGTCCCTTCTCCTTGTCATTGTTTTCCACATATTACATTCTTCTCCGATTCTGTGCAGAACCTCCTCATTCCTTATTTTATCGGTCCACCTAATTTACAACATTGGTCTGTAGCCCCACATCTCAAATGCTTCGACTTTCTTTTTCGGTTTTCCCACAGTCCATGTTTCACTACCTTACAATGCTGTGCTCCAAACTTACGCTTCAAATTAAAGCCAATTCCTGATACTAGCAGACTTCTCTTTGCCAGGAACGCCCTTTCTGCCAGTGCTAGTCTGCTTATTGTGTCCTTCTTGCTCCGTCCACCATTGGTTATTTTAATGCCTAGGTAGTAGAATTCCTTAACTTAATCTACATCGTGACCATCAATCCTGATGTTAAGCTTCTCGCTGTTTTCATTTATGCTACTTCTCATTACTTTCGTCTTTCTTAGATTTACTGTCAGTCTATATTGTCTACTCATTATACTGTTCATTCCACTCAGGAGATCCTTTCATCCTTCTTCACTTTCAATCAGGATAGCAATGTCATCAGCAAATCGTATCATTGGTATCCTTTCAACTTGAATTTTAATTTCACTCTTGAAGCTTTCTTTTATTTTCATCACTGCTTTTTTGATGTTCAGATTGAACAGTAGGGGTGAAAGACTACATCCTCGTCTTACACCCTTTTTACTCTGAGCACTCCGTTCTTGTTCGTACGCTATTGTTATTCCCTCCTGACTCTTCTAGATATTGTATATTACCCATCTCTTCCTATAGCTTCCCCTTATTTTTCACAGAATTTCGAACGTCTTGCATCATTTTACATTGTCGAACACTTTTTCCAGGTCTACAGATCCTATGAACGTGTCTTGAGTTTTCTCTAGTCTTGCTTCCATTATCAACCGCAACGTCAGAATTGCCCCTCAGGTGCCTTTACCTTTCCTAAAGCCAAACTGATCGCCATCTAACACATCCTCAGTTTTCTTTTCCATCTTTCTGTATATTATTCCTGTAAGCAACTTGGCTGCACGAACAGTTAAGCTGACAGTGCGATAATTCTCGCACTTGTCATCTCTTGCAGTCTTCGGAAATGTGTGGATGATATTTTCCGAAAGTCAGTTGTTACGTTGCCAGTCATACATTCCACACACCAACATGAATAGTCATTTTGTTGCCACTTACAACACTAATTTTAGAAATTCCGAGGGAATGTTGTCTATCTATTCTGCCTTATTTGATCTAAAGTCCTCCGAAGCTCTTTAAATTCTGATTCTAATTCTGAATGACCTGTCTCTTCTAAATCGACTCCTGTTTCTTCTTCTATCACATAAATCTTCCTCCTCACAGAGGCCTTCAATATACTCTTCCCACCTATCTGCTCTCTCCTTTGCATTTAACAGTGGAGCTCCCGTTGCGGTCTTAATGTTACCACCCATGCCTCTAATTTCACCGTAGGTTGTTTTGACTTTGACTTTCCTATCTGCTGAGGCAGTCCTTCAACAATCTTTTTTTTTTCGATTTCTTTACATTTTTCATGCAGCCACATCGTCTTAGCTTCCCTGCATTTCCTAATTATTTCTTTTCTCAGGGACTTGTCTTTCTGTATTGCTGAATTTGTCTGAACGTTTTTGTACTTTCTCCTATCATCGATCAACTGAAGTACTTCTTCTGTTACCCATGGTTTCTCCACAGTTAGCTTTTTTGTATCTATGTTTTTCTTATTGTAATACAAATAATGCACGTACGGTAACATTATTTTTCAAAAAAATGGCTCTGAGCACTATGGGACTTAACTTCTGAGGTCATCAGTCCCCTAGAACTTAGAACTACTTATACCTAACTAACCTAAGGACATCACACACATCCATGCCCGAGGCAGCGGTCGCGCGGTTCCAGACTGTAGCGCCTAGAACCGCTCGGCCACTCTGGCCGGCATTATTTTTCAGTATAGTCTCCTTGCTTGCTGATGCAAATGCTTTCTGATGCCCTAAGGAAAGGTTTTCGGCTGAGCAGCGAGCCACACATGCACAGCGTCCTTATCATCTTTGTCCGAGGTGAACTGATGGTCCCTTAACGCCTCTTTTAATGGACCAACCAAGTGATAGTCGCCAAGGGGCAAGATGAGAACTACACGGAGGATGAGCCATTACTTCTAACTTGAGTCTCCAGAGCGTTTCAGCAGTGTGACAACGGTATGTGGACGGATATTACTGCACCACAACGCAACAGTAATCCTCGGCGGTCGCTTCGAATTGCTGGCTTCGAATACCTGTCAGTAAGCATCTCATTGTAACACACACTGTTAACTGTTGTGTCACTCTCTTGGTCAATGTCCCGCCATAGAGCCATGTTTCGTTACCAGAGAAGATTCCGCCTAAGTAGTCATCACATTTGTTACCTTAGCGATCCAAATGTTTTTGGCAGAAATCCAAACTTGTTTGTTTATGCAACACTGTGAGCTGTGTCGGCATCCATCTTGTACAGACTTTATGAAACCTAATCCTGTTGCAGACGATTTCGTAGGCAGAAGCGTGACTAATATGCAGATGATGCGCCATTTCATCAGCAGTCACTCATCTGTCTACCAGAACCGCACCACGTGCACACACACTGTTGTTATCTTTTTTGGCCTCGGATGGTTGACCGGCACCTGCCTCGTACGTAACACTCGAGTGATCATTTTTAAATTTTGTAATCCATTCATAGACACTGTGTTGCAGCAAGAGATTGTTCCCACTGTGTCGAAAGTGCAGTGGCACCACCGTTTAAGATGGGAAAAGGTTAGCTTCGGTGCAATATTTCTGAGTGCACAAGCTAGAGCCAGGTGTGGGCCTGTTGACAGTACGTTACACTACCAGTGGTTGTGATGTACAATGGAGGCCACAGGGCTGTTGAGCCGCTGAAAAGAGTAAACGCAGAGGTTTGCATGGCGCAAGTTACAGGCAGAAGGGGCCCACTGCCCCAACATAGGTGTTATGAGTGCGTGACTGGGAATGGCGCATTAGCAAAACAGAGGCGCACAGCCGCTTATAAAAGGGCGCCGGTTCACTAACAAGGCATTCAAGTGTGACAGTTAGATGTGAAAATTACCGAACAATCAGTTTAATAAGCCACAGCTGCAAAGTACTAACACGAATTCTTTACAGACGAATGGAAAAACTAGTAGAAGCCGATCTCGGGGAAGATCAGTTTGGATTCCGTAGAAATACTGGAGCACGTGAGGCAATACTGACCTTACGACTTATCTTAGAAGAAAGATTAAGGAAAGGCAAACCTACGTTTCTAGCATTTGTAGACCTAGAGAAAGCTTTTGACAATGTTGACTGGAATACTCTCTTTCAAATTCTAAAGGTGGCAGGGGTAAAATACAGGGAGCGAAAGGCTATTTACAACTTGTACAGAAACCAGATGGCAGTTATAAGAGTTGAGGGACATGAAAGGGAGGCAGTGGTTGGGAAGGGAGTGAGACAGGGTTGTAGCCTCTCCCCGATGTTATTCAATCTCTATATTGAGCAAGCAGTAAAGGAAACAAAAGAAATAAAAACTTTGAGGTTCGCCGATGACATTGTAATTCTGTCAGAGACAGCAAAGGACTTGGAAGAGCAGTTGAACGGAATGGATGGTGTCTTGAATGGAGGATATAAGATGAACATCAACAAAAGCAAAACGAGGATAATGGAATGTAGTCGAGTTAAGTCGGGTGATGCTGAGGGTATTAGATCAGGAAATGAGACACTTAAAGTAGTAAAGGAGTTTTGCTATTTGGGGAGCAAAATAACTGATGATGGACGAAGTAGAGAGGATATAAAATGTAGACTGGCAATGGCAAGGAAAGCGTTTCTGAAGAAGAGAAATTTGTTGACATCGAGTATAGATTTAAGTGTCAGGAAGTTATTTCTGAAAGTATTTGTATGGAGTGTAGCCATGTATGGAAGTGAAACATGGACGGTAAATAGTTTGGACAAGAAGAGAATAGAAGCTTTTGAAATGTGGTGCTACAGAAGAATGCTGAAGATTAGATGGGTAGATCACATAACTAATGAGGAAGTATTGAATAGGATTGGGGAGAAGAGAAGTTTGTGGCACAACTTGACCAGAAGAAGGGACCGGTTGGTAGGACATGTTCTGAGGCATCAAGGGATCACCAATTTAGTATTGGAGGGCAGCGTGGAGGGTAAAAATCATAGGGGGAGACCAAGAGATGAATACACTAAGCAGATTCAGAAGGATGTAGGTTGCAGTAGGTACTGGGAGATGAAGAAGATTGCACAGGATAGAGTAGCATGGAGAGCTGCATCAAACCAGTCTCAGGACTGAAGATCACAACAACAACAACAACAACAGTTCTCCTGGACAGTGGGGCGTGTCACACCAACGGTTACATACAGCAGCAGATGGAACGCCAGCGTTCAGTCCACGGATGGTCGCTGCTTTGACCCTCTGAGGCCAACATGGGGTCTGCAGCCAGCTAGTGGCGGGTCATGCCGCACAGCTCGCTACTGCGGGCGGTCTTGTTGGCTCCCAACACGTGCTCTAGGCCTCCCGACACGAGCGCCACAGATTCGGTCGCCGGATCATGGGATCTTGTTGTCGCCGCGATCTTAGCCACGCCAGCGAGGAAGCACGTTGCAGGCCGCCTTTTAGCTCCCAGCGGGTGGCGCTGAGGCAGCAGGGACAGAGACCGCTGAGTCGACCTGCCAGCGCATTCTGACGTCGTCACTACTCGCAGACAGCGAAGTGGTGTTCTTAGCACTGTAGGACCCGGTGACACAGGCCAAGAGGAATGGGAACACTGTAGCTGGAAATAATAAGTCACTTGGGAAACTCGGACGAGTTTTAATACGGCGCATCCTGACAGCCCATCCTCACCCAGCATCCATCTATAAAAGTCTTTGCTGGACTGCAGCCCTAGATAAACCTTCCTACCACAAAAACCGTATCACTACTCGTTGTTCCTATTACATGCAAACTTGTAATGGAGCGGCCATGGTGTATCTGCAACAAGAAGAAGACAAATGGAAAATTAAGGATCAAACTTTCATAGCAGGACTGCAACAATATAACAACAAAATAATCGAGGACAGATGGCAGTAGGAAAATTTTAAGAGAGGTTATGTCGACATTGCGGATAATTTTTGTCCTACCCTCTTATAATTAAATGGATGAACAGCAATTGGCTGCTATCAGCCCTACTTCCCATAGGGAGAATATAATTAACTATTAAACAAAATAAATCAAGGAATTCGTGATTTTTGCTTGTAGCTGAGGAATACTCGAAATTCCAATCGTAATAAATGAAATTTTTGACAGTGGTAAGCGGTAATTACCACTTCAGATATTTTGCAAAAATTTCAGCAGTTGGTAGGTATAAACTGACTCTCCTCAAAGATGTTAGGAAAGAGGCAGTATTAAAAGTTTGTTATTACTGCCCTGGCAGTGTCAGTTAAATATCTTGCAGTCTAACCGCTAGACAACGGAGGAGGACTGAAGCAGCGTAGATGAGACTCTTAAGACCAGTACCTGGTTACAGACTCGTAAATCGGCAAAAAATGAGTGCAAGTGGAAATTACACGAACATATTCAAGTGATGTCAGATGAACGAATACCTAAACTGATAGACAAATATACACCTCAAGGTAAAAGAAATGTTGTACCACCTAACAAGGTACCCCTCGAGAGCGAGGTCGCAAAAGGCCAATAATGTTTACGGAATTCGATGCTCCACATATTGTCTATCATACAACCAAAATACTGGCTGCTAATGGCAACAGGGGGAGGGACTCGAGGTATCCAGTGGTGAGCACAGCGGGAGGCTAATGAGCGTAGCTGAACTGCTTAGTCGACGAGTAACTCACAACAGAACTGCAGTGCTAGTGGTGTTCATACAATGGCAACGATAAACAAAGCAAATATTACATTATATTTACAACAACAATTGCCGAGGCTGACATTTCGTCAGGAAGGAACCCAAGGAATTTCACAGGTCGAGAAAGAAGTGGCAGAGGAAATACTGGTGTTTCTGCAAGATGCGTCAGTGGAATGCGTGGTGTCGTATTCACTCGAGTGAGCGGACAATGTAAATGAGAGTACAATGATGACGATACGTGCTTAACAAGTGAACGTCATACTGTCCTTGTAGGACGGAGAACCACAAATCCCTTCTTCAATGAAACGTAATATAGGACAGTCGTTATCCAAGGAGGGGCTGCAGAACAGAATTACGTACATGGAAAATCATCCACAGTATAGTAAAAAAAAAAAACAGTTATGAAATGATTTCGAATAAATTCGGAGCAGTATGACCATGCAGAGCATAAGGAAAACTACGGACATTGAATTGAGGACAAGGTGCACTTGTTACAGAAACTTGTGTTTCAAGTATGCCAGATACAATTTACAGAATGTACATAATAGTGACTACTACGTTACGCGCGTCAAATTGCGAGCGACATGAACTGCAATGTTTTCGGGGGAAGCAATGGGTGGTTGCAAAACTTCAAACAGTGCTACAGAACTGGAAGGCGTAAGACAACGAAATTTCAAGCAAAGCATCAACTTGAAGATGTACAGCAAACTACAAAACCGCCCCCAAAAATTTGTAGATGAGATGAACAAACTTATCCCATCGTCCAGTAAGGAATTTGTTTTCAATTCCAAACAATGGGGATTTGAAGACGAGATGCATATGAAAGGAACCCTGGAAGTTAGAGGTGCAAAGAGAGCTGTATCAAGATCAACCAACATCAGTGCCTTAGAGCATTCGTATACAATTATGCCGACTGTTAACCTGGATAGTAAATTGGCTGGAAAGTTATTTATTGTGCTTCGAGAAGTTGGAGGTGCTCTGCCCCTACGATTATTTCTCGTATGCGTGATCTTGCAAGGGCAGTAGGGAATATTTACATCACAGCGAGCAAGAGTAGGAAAGTGGGCGTAAAAGAACTACAGCTGTGGTACGAGCACTGCTTTTAGCTAATAGCTGGTCAAAATAACTTGCTTTTGCTTGATTTCTTGACTTCGTATAAAAATCATATTCTCTTAGAGCGAATTATCTCTCCTGAAAATGTGTCACATTGCAGTCCACACCTCACGGAACCACTCCACAAATTGAGCCTTTGGATGTTTGTTTTTTACGTGCCTATAGAACATTTTATTGCACTATCTGCAGCTACGTCTTAAAGGACAACCACTTTCACGATAAGCTCCACGATAGACCGTTTCGCATTTGGTTGCATGCATGCATTCCATATGTATTCTATAAGAGCGGATACCTAACTGAACATTCTGCACGGTTTTTAACTTTCAAGGTTTTCGCCTTCGGTCTTGATGGTGTGAATCTATGTCATCACTGTGACGCACCATTTTTCATTCGATGTTCATGGTGCAAGTTAATGGTTTCCTTTGGGCATTTCTTAATGTCGACAGTGTCCATTTTGTGAACTGTAATATATACATCCTATAGAAGGCTGATCTCTGCACCTCCCGGACACTCTTTCTCTGTCGCCGTGGTGATGCACATGGTGAGTAATTAGTAAATATTTTTTCCTGTCATAACTGTTCACACTTCACTTTCAAATAAGCCTTACTAAAGACTCAACTTATGACCTCGACCTCAAGGAGTTCCTTGTTAGAAGAAACGAAATTAGAACAGATAAGGGTGCTTAAACAGGGTGTATACGGAGACAAGGAAAAAAAATTCCCTGATTATTCAAGGATTTTTCCCGGATATCCCGTTAAAAAATATGCTTTTTCCCGGGCGAAAATACAATTTTTCCGTGCTAAGTGACAGTAGGTTTTCCGTAGATTTTCCGTCGGAACTGTGAAACTTATCACTACTTTGAATGGTTCACGTTATACACACTCGCGTATAATTCCCGTAAATAAAGGACGGGGGAGAGAAGTTCTGGAAAGACTTTTAATGAAAAAAAAGGAGAGAAGTTTTGGAAAGACCTTTGATTTGCAGCAACATACACGCTGCATATTTTCGTTTTACGAAAGTATAAATTCGAATTGCGCCAAACACAGCGCGCTACTTTCTGGAGCGTTGAAACCGAGGTGGCGATGTCCTTTTGTAAGCCAATCATATCTCACGCCACGTGATCTTGCCAGCCGATGGCAGCAGATATTCAGAGCATAGGACACTTGTTATAGTCAGCCAATAGCTAGATCACTGGTTTCGTAGCGCGAACACACAAAGTGGAAAAGTTAAAGGTTTATATTAATATACATAGTATAGCTACAAGATAAGCTAAGCTTTCACGTATAATATTGGTCTCTACGATTAACAAGCTAACCATAAGCTAATCTTTCACATGTAATATTGATCTTTTTTGCGTGTGTTATACATTAAGATACATCACACAAACGTGCCAGTAAATTCAAAATTATGACATAAATGTATGGGCTCGAAATTCTTGTAAGTGGCTGGTCTTCAAAGTGTTCAGTTTCAAACGCTCTGTGATTTAGAAATTCATCGCACTTTCTCACACGTAGCATAATTCATCTTGCGTAAAAAGAAATTTGCTTTGAAAGTAACGCTTTTCGAACTACGGTTCGCAATACTATCCGGAGACTGCTAGAAATAGGTTCGATTTACCAGTTGCCAGAGAGCGCCAGAAAACGCATTATTGCACGTGCGCAGCTGCAGTGTTGTAGGAAGCCCGCATGTTCGTATGTATAAAGCACAAAGATAGCTTACATTACACCATAAAAGAAACAGGGCATCAGGGGATACTCCCAAGGGCATCGTAATTTCGTAAACCATACCAAAACGCATAATTCGGCTTGAAGTGCACATTGGTTTTTTCTATATTCACAATGAAGTATGTCCCATCTGATACTCTACGATCACATTTTTGGTTCTTTATTATGGCATAATGCCACACATGACAGAAGATGATAACGCGCACTTGAAATTCAGCGAACAGTTGGAACTAGCCAATACTGTAGAATGAAACACTCAGCGGAAAGATTAATAAAGCCTAATTTCTTTAGCAAACTTGCAAAAATAACTTTACTGTTCTGCAAGGCGATTAATGCTTGACTGCTAATAACTTGGAAATAAAATTAAATCCGAAAACTGAAACTAATAATATATTTTTGCCCTCCGTAATTATGTGAATGTATTTTAATTCACTTAATAGCTACCAGCCACAGAAATCCGTTTTGTTTTCATTTGACGTGGGAGCTGTAAACCAAGAGAAGCAGCGAAATCACTAAACGTCACTTAACGCAAGTACGGGTCACATGGAGACTAACCCCCTCCCCACTACAACTCAAACAACTCTGCGCATGCGCGAATATGGCCGCTAGGGCACGCGGGAAAAATTTTCTCGTTTGAATCTGGCTGTTTGCTGCTACTGCCCATACAGCTAACAGCCATACTTCAAGTAGCGGGAAGCGGGAGAAGTCAACCACGCATACACATCACCCCGCTGGCAAGTGGTCAAACGAACCTAATGTGAACAGTTGTGACGTCATGCTCACAGCAAGCAGTTTATTGTTACGAAGAATTACATAATCTTCACCCTACGGTCTTTGACATATTTTTGCTATTTGCAGACGCTTGTGCGTGCACGGTGTTTTGTTGTTGTAAACTGCGCATTTCCTTTGCCACTAAACCTTTACTTTTTTCCCTCTCTTTTATATTTTATTGCTGCAGTATCATTCTCCAGTCGCAGGATACAGTAACATTCTTTGCTAGAGAATTAATTCTCACCAGTAAAAATTACAAAAATTTAACTGAAGGCAAGAACAATGAAAAATTCCAGGAGTTACGAAAAATTCCTGGGTTTTTCCGGGTTTTCTCCCGGATGAAAAAATTACCGGGTTTTTCCCGGATTTCCCGGTTGTCCCGGGTCGTATACACCCTGTTAAACCAAAACTAGATATGATGATGATTATGATGATGATGAAGATGATGCTGATGATGATAATGGTATTTTTGTGGAGTACACCTGCAAATTTGGAAATGTGCGCGTTGGGAATATTCAGCCCCTTCCTCCCCACCCCTTGCGCCCACATAATGGCAACGAAAATCTCTCCCACTTCTCTGATTCGAATCATCCACATCCGGCATCATTCCAAGCACTCTGACATGCCTTGGTGATCGAGTAAACGCACGCTATAATAAACAGGCATTTCACGGTAAGGCATTGTTTGAAACTAAACAGGAAAACATATTAATCTGTGAAATACGTCACCCCCGAAGACTCGACACAGAAACGGCACTACAGGAACCAACGTGAGAAAATGCGCTGAATAAAAGGCGCCGCAAGGAAGATCGAGTTTAAAATTCTTCGCGAGATCCGTCTGCATGCTGGCTCGCCCAAGTCGACCGGAGATTCGGCGGTGTCGTGGGAGGAGAGCGGACAGCCAACAGGTAGTTCCGGAAAGGTCACGTACTCCGGGACACACACACACACACAAACGCGCGCTTGCTGCCACCGGACGCCCTTTAAGCAACGTGGTCCGAGGAGTTCGTATTACGTGGAGCAACGTAATCTGCACGGTGAAGCGTGGAACTTTGTGACGAGTTAAGATTAGAGAACGGGCGATAAAGTAAAAGAAAAACAAGCTCTTGGTAATAAGGGCGTAGAGTAGGGTTGCAGCGTAATGTAGCTGCAGGAAAAATTAATGCAAGACGTGAAAAAAGCCATAAGAACATAAACAAAAGACCAACTCTAAATTTCTGAGAAACGTTTCTCTCACAGTTACCAATGAAAGTAACTTACTCAGATGTTAGCTGATCCGAGGCACCAAACTACGTTACCAGCTGTTTCAAAGACCGCTTGTTCTGAAGTCGTAATCTTTGTTACCATTAGCCATTTTAAAGGCTTTCGTGTCCAACAACACACGCAGAGATTGAATAAAAATACAGAAACGACGCGAGAACTGCATGCCAAAGTCTTGCTGTAGTATTTGTCCCCGAACAGCACTTGTTCAGTGTCCTCAGTACGTTGCAAGCGTCAGTCGTTTTGTATAGTTGTGAGTGCGTTATGTCGGAACTAAATGAAATGTAACGTTGGCAAATTAGTGGCCCCCGTATAGTGGGTGCTTCCGTAACCAAGATAGCCGAAGTGTTTCAGGAGGCACCGCATCGAAGATTTATACCGCATGTGGGGAAAGCGGAGAAACATCGTCAGCTAAAACACAACGCGAACTAATGTGGGTGTTGAGTGATTGTGACACACGATCACTGCAGAGGACAGTGACGGAAAATAAGAGGACGACAGCTGCAGAAGTCACAGCAGAAACGATTGTCGCACATGCGAACCCTGTCAGCACCAAAACAACCCGAAGGGGCTCCATAAGCAGGGGATTCAGAGCGAGCTGGGATTCCAAAGGACTCATCGCTGATCCAGTTACCCGTAACAACGAAACATGGTACCGAACTCAACAAGCCTGGTGACTGTCAAGGATTATGTGACCATTTTGGCTGATCAGGTACGTTCCATTGTACGATGTTTGTTCCCCAATGACGATGCTGTGTTCCAAGACGAAGGGCCACTGCCTGCACAGCTCGCATCATCCAGGGTTAGCTTTTTTTCGCATCTAATCTGGCCACTACAGTCACCAGATATCATTTTTGTCGTCCGCTTTGGAAAGAAGGGTGCTTGGTTGCTGACTGCCTCCATCACCGTTATCTGAAATTGCCACTATTTTGCAGGAATAATGGTATAAGATTCCCTTGAGTACTGTAAAGGACCTGTAATCATTCATTCCGTGACAATGCGGGGTGTTTTGAATACCAACGAGTTTCCTACAACGTATTAGATATGATATGTTATTTTTGTGATTTTTTCGACAGTTTCGCCCACCTCTTATACAGTGCCTCAGAAAAAATGTGAGCCACCCAGAAGGGGAAGGCGAAAGGGAATCGAACTTTATGAGTTGAGAGGAAATGTGATTGTCCACCACTTGAATATGAAATGTACGCGTCATGTCATGAACCCTCGAAGTCGAATCCGGTTGCCAAATACATGTGCACAATTTCACAATCAACTCAGTCAGAGGCTGTCGTCAGCAACTCAGTCAGAGGCTGTCGTCAGCGAAGTTTTTGACAATAACGTATTAAGTGTGTGAGGAAAGTAATGACACAGACAATACTGCGAGCGATCTGGCAGCGCTTGTGTAGACTGGTGTGTTCATCGCTTCCAGATGCTCAGTCCGAGTTTCCGCTCCGTATAGTACGATGTAATTTTTGAGACCGAGATCAGTGAAGTTATGTTTTTGTTGTGCGTCACGGAAGTGGAAAGGCAGAATTTAGAGCAACGCTATGCAGAGAAGTTTTGTGTTAAACTTAGGAATCCTCCTATGTGACCTCTGAAAAATTGAAGCTGGCCTATGGGGAACATACCTTATCGAGAGCACAAGTTTTTCGCTGGCACAAATCATTTGTGGAACGCCGAGAACACGTTGAAGATAAACCTCGCTCAGGGAGACCTTCAACTCCAAAAACCGACGAAAATGTCGAACGTGTGCTTGCTCTTGTGCTCTTGTGTCAGACCGACGCTTAACAATAAGGATGCTGGATGACTTGTTGAACACTTTCACCGTACATCAAATTTTGACCGAAGATGAGCGCACGGGAGAGAAACCTCACAACTGAGCAGTACAATCGAAGAAACGTGTGCGTTGATCTTCTTGACAGGATTGCTAATGATCACTAATCATTCAGTCGTGTGATCACAGGCTGCTGGAATTTTCAGTACGGTCCTGAGACATATCGGCGAAGTAAGCAGTAACACAATGAGACATCTATTCGACCGAAAAAAGTTCGAATGAGAAATAAAAAAAGAAAACAATGCTGACCGGATTTTTAACACTAAAGGTATCTTGCATAAACAATATGTTCCTCCACGACAAACTGTCAATCAAGTGTTTTACAAAGATGTCCTTGAGAAGCTCAAGAAAAAGGTGAATCGAGTGACACCGAACATTCCAAACAAATGGATGCTACATCGTGACAACGTCCCATCTCACTCCATGTCACACAGCCACTACAATCATGGAATGTTTGACCCCAAAAGGCATTCCTGTTGGTCCATAGCTCTCCTGTTCACTTCATCCTTATGACTTTCTTCTTTTCCCGAAATTGCAAATTATTTTAAAAGGACGTCATTTTCGGTCTCTGGAAAACACTCAAAAGAGTATAACCGACATGTTAAAAGCCTTACCAGTTGAAGTCTTTCGGTGCTGATACCAAGACTGGGAACAACGAATCCGTCGGCGTATAGCTGCCGAAGGGGACAATATTGTTGTTATAAAAAAATAAAAATCTTGTTAGATAAGAAATCAGTCTCATTACTTTTCTCACACTCCTCGTATAATGATTTGGTGTGCAGACAACTTAGTTGGTCATATTTATCGTCCCGTCGACAACGAGATCGTTAAAGACGAAGCGCAAGCTCGGATTTCTTTTGTTAAGGAGGAGGAAGGAAATAGGCCGTACCCCTTCAAAGGAACGATCCCAGAAATTCCCTTACGCGATTTAGGAAAATCGCAGAAAACCTAAAACTGGGAATATGATTGCCGAATGGGATTCCAGTGTGCTGATAACATAGCGTCTCTGGACGACAATTAGGAAGTATATATATATATATATATATATATATATATATATATATATATATATATATATATATATACGGGGTGTTCAAAAAGTCTCTTCGCAGTGCCGTATGATTGTTAGCCGCGCGTGCCGTATGATTGTTCGCCTGCCTGGGTTACTTCCCTTCAAGTGGACTCTCCCAACCTTCCACTGTTTCGTTCATCTCAGCCAGCGTCAGTAGTATCATTGGTGTGTGTCGTTACGTGTTGAAGTAAACGCTTACGTTTAGTTCCTTTGTTCGTTTGTTTCGTTTTTCTCACTGTTAAAATGCTAACCAATGAAGAACGTGTGTTTTTAGTTAAACAAGTGTTCAAAGCTAGCGGTAAATACACAGTTTCAGTTCATCAAACATTTAATTCAGTTTTCCCAGAGACAACACTCCCACATTGCTGTTTGATTAACAAATTCCGAAGGACGGGTTCAGTGACAGATGCACCGAGAAGTGGTCGTCCTAGCGTTTCGTCTGAGTATAAACTACTCGATGTTTCCGATAAAATGTCAATGAGTCTGAACAAGTCAGTAAGAAAACTCGTCCAGGAAATCGATGTTAGTGTCGGAACGGCCCACACAGCTGTAAGGAAAAAATTAGAACTTTTCCCATACAATGTGACAGTCGCGCAAGGACTGAAAAATACTTATCATGGCAAGAGACAGCATTATCGTCAATGGTTCAAAAATTTCGTTCAACCAAAGGGCAGGGATATTCTTAATGATACTTTTGTCGCTGATGAAATATAGTTTCATTTATCCGGGAACATGAACTAGCAAAATTTTCGGATGTGGAGTACTCCAAATCCATTGTGTATTCATGAGGAACTACTTTATACTGTGAAAATAGGAATTTGGATTGCAATTTCTAGACGCCGGATTGTGGGTCCCATATTTCTGAACGAAACAATAAACTTACAACGAAACTGCAGTGATATTCTGTACCCATTCATATGAGAACTTGTGTTAAGCGAAATACTGAACGGTTATTTCCAACAAGATGGTGCAATCGCGCGTACAGCTCGCGTTTCAATGTCACTGCTTGCTGATGTTTTTGGTGATCGCATAATTTCACAGGGACTTTGGCCTCCACGATCCCCTGACGTAACACCACCTGACTTTTTCTTCTGGGGTGCTGCGAAAGCGACTGTGTATAAAAACCGTCCAAAATCCATCGATGAATTGAAAACTGCAATATCCACTTTCACTGCTTCTGTTAAAGAAGAAATGTTACAGCTTGTGTTTGGAAACATGATTAGACGAATTGAATTGTGTATTCAACAGGGGGGGGGGGGACACTTTCAACATTTAATATGAAAATTTGTAACTAAAATGAATATTTAATATATTTATAACTTGTATTTCACTGAGTTTCATTTCGGTATCGGCACTGCGGAGAGACTTTTTGGACACCCCGTATATATATCACATTGGAGAGGGTGCAACGAGTTTTGGATAAACTACACCTTTGTGACTTTTTTCTTCATGTTTCAATTCACTACTTCATATTTTATACATGAATACAAAAAGCCGCGCACACAAATGAGAAGACTAGTTGCACGCAAGCAAGTTTATATGTAGCCACGTCACTTACTATGAGTACAATACTGTATAAGATGATGTAATCATTTTTCTAACTGTGGATTTCCCTATTGTTATCGGTTGACAGTTCTGAAGAATGATTGCGTTTGAAATATCCATAAGACGTACGAGACGTGAGGAGACGTGAACCTAAGGTAAGTAGAACTAGATTTCTAATAATAAATTTTAGACTATTCCCGAAACATACAACGGGGTTTGCATTAGACAGAAAATAGATTGAAATATCGTTTGATGTCCGTAAACTTCCGTTCACATGTACTTTTATTACAATACGTAAAAATAAAACAGTGCTCAACACCACACGTTCATCATTTAAGCTTAATATCTCTTACTGTCAGCCAGATAAATTCATCTCACTTCATCACCTCTTCCTCGCACAATGCGACAGTCACTGCTAGCGACAGCGACGGCTAGAAATGTCACATTAACATTGTGACAGCCAGCCACTTTATTGCCAAATGCGAATAGGGCATAGCTGTCTCCGACCGTCGCTCACAGCTGCAGTTGACTGTTAGAGAGCTGCCAGCCGTCACTCGCTTTAATCAATACATAAAATAATAATAAGTGTACGACTGATGACCTCAGATGTTAAGTCCCATAGTGCTCAGAGCCATTAATAAGTGTACAATGCGCGAGCCGCTAAAACTCAGAAACCAGTCCCGGTACTGTCATGGGAGATACATGATGTGAAAACCCTATATCCCACATCTATGAAGAAGGTTCCCATTTTTACCTGAGGCGTACGTTTTTGAAAAGCTATAAGGGCTGGGAAGCTTCGCCCTCTAGAAACGTCTAGAACATTCCAGAATATTCTACAATATTCTGGAACATCCCAGCACATTCGAGAGTATTCTAGAGCATCCCAGGATGTTCCGAAATGTTCCACAGTGATACGGGATGTTCTGGAATGTTCGGGAAGATTCCAGAATGTTTGGGAACATTCCGGAACATCCCATATCATTGTGGAAAATTCCAGAACACTCTCTAATGTTGTGGATTGTTCTGAAACATTGTGGACTATTCGAAGGCTTTTTAGTATGTTCTGGAATTCGCCACTTGTAGGGCTACATATTGGTAGGTGTATATAAGGCAAGACCCGTCGTAGGTTCGATCTTCAGTTTCTTATCAGTGACGAAGGAAGAAACCGAAAAAATAGTGCAGTGAGAGAATAAAAACAAGCTGTGAATTTCAAAGGTATACGAAACGTTTTCTGGTTGACGACCTCCATAAAACGGCGAAAGGAAAAATGTTTCTCGTTTACTACATTTTCGCTGCTTATGCAGTAAACTGCCACATGACGCGTTAGTAGTTCTTTACTAATAACTGCATTCGTGACATATTGTTAACAGTATTCGCATACACCTCTGGATGTGCCAGACAAATTACATCATTGGACGACGTTTAGTTAAGGAGATATGATGTCATAAACACAGGACACATCAAAAATTACCCCATCATGCCCTGTTTCCAAGTCTCCCTGACACGCTTTATATACCCTCCGCTGCTAGTGCTGCACCTGCCGTCTATGAGTGGTTATTGCTCACTGACGTCGAACATAGGTGATAATTACATTAACGTGACTGGAGCGTGAATGTACTTCAGGTAAAATTAGTCACTGCATCTTTCATCTCGTGGTAAATGATGCGTTGGTAATTGAGGTGACCAAGAAAGGCAGAAAGAAATCTACAAATAGGTAACACATTAGTAAGATTATTTACAATAAGTATACTTCATAATTCAAAAAATGGCTCTGAGCACTATGGGACTTAACTTCTGAGGTCATCAGTCCCCTAGACCTTAGAACTACTTAAACCTAACTAACCTAAGGACATCGCACACATCCATGCCCGAGGCAGGATTCGAACCTGCGACCGTAGCGGTCGCGCGGTTCCAAACTGTAGCGCCTAGAACCGCTCGGCCCCTCCGACCGGCACACTTCATAATTGATATATACATACCTCGCAATTGATTTATACTGAAGCGCCAAAGAAACTGGTATAGCTATGCATATTTAAAAACAGAGATATGTAAACAGGCAAAATACGGCACTGTAGTAGGCAACGCCTGTGTAAGACAACAAGTGTCTGTCACAGTTGTAAGATCGGTTATTGCTGCTTCAGTGCCAGATTACCAGATTATCAAGGCTTAAGTGAGTCTGAACGCGATGTTATAGTCAGCGCACGAGGGATGGGACACAGCATCTCCGAGATAGCGATACAGTGGGGATTTTCTCGTACGACCACTTCACGTATGTACTGTGACCAGAAAAAGACCCTGCAAGAACGGGACCGCCGAATGAAGAGAACCGTTCAATGTGACAGAAGTGCAACCCTTCCGAAAACTGCTGCACATCTCAATGCTGGGCCATCAACAAGTGTCAGCGTGCGAACTGTTCAACGAAACATCTTGGGTATGGGTTTTGGGATCCGAAGGCCCACTCGTGTACCCTTGATGACTGCACGACACAAAGCTTTACGCCTCACCTGAGCCCGTTAACACCGACATTGGACTGTTGATGACTGGAAACATGTTGCCTGGTCGGATGAGTCTCGTTTTAAATTGTTTCCAGCGGATAGACGTGAGCGGGTATGGAGACAACCTCACGAATACATGGACCCTGCGTGTGAACAGAGGTCTTCCGAATGCGAAAATATTTTGTTGAGCCCAACCTACATAGGTAGTAATGATCATCAAAATAAAATAAGAGAAATCAGAGCTCCAACAGAAAGGTTTAGGTGCTCGTTTTTCCCGCACGCTCTTCGGGAGTGGAATGGTAGAGAGGTAGTATGATTGTGGTTGGATGAACCCTCTGCCAAGCACTTAAATGTGAATTGCAGAGTAGTCATGTAGATGTAGACACAGTACTTTGACATCAGCATTTTCCTAGCTTTATGTTTCAAATTAACATTCTCGGGTGGAACAAAAAATGGCATGCAACTGGGCCATTACGAAGCTGGGAGAGAACTTTCTCCTACGTGGAGCGTTCGGTAAGTAATGCATTTTTAATTGGTCAATTTCGGTTGGGAAAATGCTGAATTTTTATCTCACGTAGTGGATTATTCGAGCTTCAGCCTCTACAGTTTTATGAGATAGAGGAGATAGAGAAGATCCAAAGAAGAGCGGCGCGTTTCGTCACAGGGTTATTTGGTAACCGTGATAGCGTTACGGAGATGTTTAATAAACTCAAGTGGCAGACTCTGCAAGAGAGGCGCTCTGCATCGCGGTGTAGCTTGCTCGCCAGGTTTCGAGAGGGTGCGTTCCTGGATGAGGTATCGAATATATTGCTTCCCCCTACTTATACCTCCCGAGGAGATCACGAATGTAAAATTAGAGAGATTAGAGCGCGCACGGAGGCTTTCAGACAGTCGTTCTTCCCGCGAACCATACGCGACTGGAACAGGAAAGGGAGGTAATGACAGTGGCACGTAAAGTGCCCTCCGCCACACACCGTTGGGTGGCTTGCGGAGTATCAATGTAGATGTAGATGTAGATGTAAGTTCCGATAGGTGGCGGCACTACGCGTACCCTTCAAAATGGCGTCTGTAACAGAGGTGCGTTCAAGCACAGAGGTGTCACTGACAAGGGAATGGTCCAATACGACATGTTGAAACCTACCCTGAAATTTTCTACAGAGGAAGAAGACAACGAAAGACATTCACTGCCACAATTTTGCCTGCTAAGAGGTACTGCAAGTATTTTGTAAAAAAATATTGAAGTTACCCTTTTTTGCCGCGCGAAGAACAGCTTATAACAGCCGTTTGTACAGCTCTGCCTGCCTAGCGCGCGACTCGGTGAATCATTCACGCAGCGCCGCGTAACGGAACAATCTGGAGCTCACAGGCACCAGTTTTAAGCATCTAGAGCCTGTTTGCAGTGGATGGAATGTAAGCGAACATGCGCGAATGAACATTTGCAGAAAATTCACTACCATTCACTTGTATGTGTATGGAATCGTTTATACTAGAGAGAACGGAAGGGAACATTGCCTATAAACGCTCTGTTATTAGTTTTTAGTTTTTGGGGCGAATATTTGGTTGGCATACAGTATACAAATTTATCTTCACAATGCGAAACTTTTCTATTCCGTGAGGATTATTTTGCATCGCGGGCGCGCTGTTCTTGACGGAGTATGCAAAACGGCACAGGGAAGGAGGAATTTAAGCGTCTCAATTAGTATGGAAGCGCGACATGCGTGGAGATCGTGCACTTTACACGTGATTGCATCTCCATCTCTCGTTAGCACTGGTCCAAAATTTTCCTTGTATGTCGGCTGCCACTTTTCCCTGGTTTATCATTGCCATTGAGGGGGAATTTATAAACAGCACACTAATTACCGGTGTCGAGCATCGTCTCAAGAGGTGATACAGCTAGCTTTTCCACTACACGTGGAAGGTCTAATGATCATATTTGTTTTGTTTTTTCTAATACAAAATTGTTTAGTGGCAAAGCCCGCGCTTTGTGATCCAGAGAGCACGGATTCAACTCTCGTTCAGATCACAACGTTTTCACTATGATTTTTAACCGAGTGTTCACTTCTTACAGATGTTGGAGTGACCATGAAAGACGTGTGGTTCGGATTCCTAGTTAAACTGCAGATCTCCATTTTCCAATTAGGTAAGTGGTGAAGGTTAGGTACACGTAAGTAGCTGCAGTGGCGTCCAGTTGAAAGACCTGCAAGAGGCCTACCGGGTACACCAGACAGAATTCTCTTTTACTGGTGCTTGTTAGCTTGTTTGCTCCGGTGAAAACCTGGCTTAAACTATACAAACATGTTTTTGAGTAACTTCATATCGACAGTTCAGTTCTTGCACGTGTAATTCTGATAAAAGTGGCTAGCAGAGAAAATAAAATCATGGATGTGTTTGATGTCATAGACGATTTCCATGAATGAGAACTTGTAATTTGTTGAAATGAAACGTGTCTTCCAGTACTACATTTTATAACAATTCCTGTAGGCCATTCCTTATAGTAATGTTGGAATGGTGTACATTTGACAGTAAGTGAAACAGTTCTTTGTTTATTGCCTATAGTCGTTACAAAAATGCGAAGTGCCATTGAATGACAAAAACAAACGTTTTCCTTGTACGAAGCTCACCGGACAAAGGAAAGATTGATCCAGTCAGGCACTTCACAGGTACCACTAGCTTTATTTAGACAGAACTGGGATGGAGTCGGAAATGGCTGTTGTTCTGCATATTGCGCTGCATACCGGGTATACTTGATCAAATTCGCAAAGCGTGACGAAGAAAACTGGTAAGGCACAAATGACTGGAGCTTAAGAATACTGTTCTACTGATAAACCAGAAATGAGAGAGAGATATGGGAAATTATGTAGTGTCGGATAATTTCCTAGAAAATGCTTTCCACTGTCGAAAACATTCTTTATCGAGAGGTTGAATCGCACTAGTAGTTCCATGCGGATTCCACATTATATCCACAGATTTTTGGTCGTCCTCGACAAAAACAAAGGTGTCGTTATGTCCAGACCATGAATCCAACAAAAGCAATGGATTAGTTTCTGCAGCTGGTAGGAACACGTTTCGAACGAAATGTTGAAAATTATTTTTTCCTTTTTTCCGGATTTTGATACACCGATTATAAGATTTTTGTACCTAAACAGTCCATTTTTTATATTTTTGTACAGCTGCACAAAAAGTAAACCACTCATGCGTATCACTGGAATTATCGTTCATCAATGTGTCATTGCGTTCATTTTTTTCACCCCGAAATGATAAAGTGCGGTGTGCACGCAGTTCTTTCACGAAACCTGACTGATCAGCGCTATAAACAGGAGTTGCGGGGATAACAGCAAGTCTCGTCTTTACGTCAGCTATGAATTTCTCTATAGAGTTGTCTATCACTGGCACCTGCTCTACACGTTTACGTGACGTAAACTTGGTAATTTTGCGACTTCCTATTCTGTACGATTTCTTGAACCTACGTAGTGAGATCGACGAAGCGTGGAAATTAGCAATTTTCACGTCACTTACGTTTCGGAGAGCCCAGTCTCGTAGATTTGCACGAGCAGTTCTAAATCTTTCGAACAGTTTTTCATTCATATGGTTTCGGGTTTCCATGTGGCGCATATTTCTTACTTCATTTAATTCATTTTTCTATTTGTACAGTACACGCTCCGATTTTGCGAAACGAAAACGCCTTTGCAAAGTGCGTAACTTCAAGCGTTTTTCCATCCTGCGTTTAACCAATATTTCACTGCCGTTTCTTTATCGCTGAAAGCAGTTGAAGTACGGTTTTTTTTTTTTTACTTGGAAGGTATTCTTCTTCAGAACTATTACTGGCCACAATTCATGGAATCGTCACAATTATTTCCTATGTCTTCTAACTTATCCACAATTACAGACGAAATGTTGATATTCGAATGAATGTCAAGGAAATCAACTAACAAATGACACAAATGTACGTCCTCTGGAGAAGTAGGTGACTTCGGCTGGAAACGACGTTCTTCATATTTCATCATTTCTAAATTGAGAATGTCCATTGGATTCCACATTACTGTGAAACTGGAAGAAAAAAAAAGGTACTATTAGCAGGTATATCTTACGAAAGCGCAATAAATGTTAATTCAGCTTTATCTGTATTGTCAATACTTACCAATAATGCAAAAAGCAACTGATTATTTGTAATAGATGTTACTTGAGTGGCTAATTCGTGATAATAGCAACTGTGTACTGTAGTGGCAGAGAAACTAACCTGAAAAGTCCTTCACAAATTACGAACGGGTTGTGTAGTGTTTCCTGTTTACAAACGTACCGCCGACCTCGGCTTTGTGTGTGTGTGTGTGTGTGCGTGTGTGTGTGTGTGTGAGTGTGTGTGTGTGTGAGTGTATGTGTGTGTGTCTATTTGCGCATGCACTGTTGCTACAGCACCAGTAGGGGTGTACATTTCTGCCGCCGCGTGGCGCTACGAATTTGGCAATTTTCAGCTTTTTTTTAGTAGGTTCAGTGCCTCTTGTCCGCCCCGATAGCTGAGTGGTCAACCTGACGGACTGCCGTCGTTCAGGCCCGGGTTCGATTCCCGACTGGCTCGGAGATTTTCTCCGCTCAGGGACTGGGTGTTGTGTTGTCTTCATCATCATTTCATCCCCATCCGGCGCGCAGGTACCCAATGTGGTGTCAAATGTAATAAGACCTGCACCAAGGGGGCCGGACCTGCCCCGCAAGGGCCTCCTGGCCAGTGACGCCTAACGCTCATTTCCATTTCATTTCCAGCGCCTCTCTACAGCTAAAATTTTGACAGTGCATTTCTTTTCTTGTCTTCTTCCCGTGTAAAAAGTTTCAGGATAGGTATCGACGTGTCTTATTGGACCATTCCCTTGTGAGTTTCTTTCGCGGCAACCCAGAGCATCGCAGTTATTCATAGGATCTTGCAGAATGTCTACGGAGATCTGGCAGTGAACAAAAGCACGATGAGTCGTTGGGCGAGGCGTCTGTCGTCATCGCAACGAGGTCGCGCGAAGCTAACCGATCTCCTGCATGCCGGCCTGCTGCACACAGCTACCATCGGGAAATTGAAGAAAGGACTTCAGCGTCTTTGGCTCCACAAAAATGTAAATGAGCTTATCCTTCTTCATGATAACGCAACATCTCACACAAGTCTACAGCGCAGAGGAGTTCACAAAACTTTGAGAGTTTATACTCTCATGCTCATAAATTAACGATAATGCTGATACATGGTGAAACAACGCTCTGGTGGGCGGTTTACGGGTTTGAATCACCTCGGGATATAACCATGCGGTGCATTTGACCTGCGGTCGTCGCGCGGTGGCGCTGGGAGCAGTCCACATACGCAGAGGTGTGTCGGTGCATGTCAGAGTACGGTGTAGCGAGTAAGTGTGCAGACGTTTTCAGACGTGCTAATGGTGACTGTGTGTTGAAAATGGCTCACAGAACAGCTATTGATGACGTTATGAGAGGTAGAATACTAGGGTGACTAGAGGCCGGTCAAACACAGCAGGTCGTAGCACGGGCCCTCCGTGTGCCACAAAGTGTGATCTCAAGATTATGACGGCGCTTCCAGCAGACGTGCCCAGGTGATACAGTACGGGACATCCACAGTGTACAACACCATCAGTGCCCGCAGACTGCCACGGAGTACTGCAGGTAGCCTTCCTCGGGATCTTACGTCAGCCACTGGAACAGTTATCTCCAGACACACAATCTACAGACGACTGAACAGACATGATTTATTTGCCCAGAGACCTGCAAGGTGCATTCCACTGACCCCTGGTCACAGGAGAGCCTGGTGTCAAGAACACAGTACATGGTCATTGGAACAGTGGTCGCAGATTATGTTCATGGTCGAGTCCAGGTATTGTCTGAACAGTGATTCTCGCCGGAGTTTCATCTGACGTGAACTAGGAGCCAGATACCAAACCCTTAATGTCCTTGAAAGGGACCTGTATGGAGGTCGTAGTTTGATGGTGTGGTGTGGGATTATGATTGGTGCACGTACACCCCTGCATGTCTTTGACAGAGGAGCTGTAAGAGGTCAAGTGTATCGGGACGTCATTTTGCACCAGTATGTCCGCCTTTTCAGGGGTGCAATGGGTCCCACCTTCCTCCTGATGGATGATAACGCACGGTCCCACCGAGCTGCCATCGTGGAGTAGTAGTTTGAAACAGAAGATATCAGGCGAATGGAGTGGCCTGCCTGTTCTCGAGACCTAAACCACAGGGAGCACGTCTGGGATGCTCTCAGTCGACGTATCGCTTCACGTCTTCAAACCCCTAGGACACTACAGAAGCTCCGACAGGCACTGGTGCAAGAATGGGAGGCTATACCCCAGCAGCTGCTCGACCACCCGATCGAGAATATGCCAACCCGTTGTGCGGTCTGTGTACGTGTGCATGGTGATCATATCCCATATTGATGTCGGTGTACATCCGCAGGAAACAGTGGCGTTTTGTAGCACATGTGTTTCGGGACGGGTTTCTCAACTTATCACCAATACTGTGGACTTACAGATCTGTGTGTCGTGTATGTTCCCTATGTGCCAGCGCCAGGTTTGTGTAGTGTCACGTTGTGTGGCACCACATGCAGCAACTATCCTTAATTTATGAGCATGAGTGTAGAAGGCGCCTTGTGAATAAGGCTACGGATCCATCCCTGCAAACGTGAACCAGAGACGCTACACAGCGTCTAAATTCTCGGAGCAAACGTCTACTACAACTTGACGCTTTCAACAGCACACGTGAGTTTGTACGGTTCACTGTGTAGCTGTGACAAGAGTGGAAGCGTTCTGAATTCTGTCAGGCTTCAGGCCCTTCGCGAGAACTTCCGCTTGAGTACTCACGTTTCAGGCTGAGGTGGTGACCTAGCAGCAGGCGATGGGTCTTCAAATTCGAGTGTCTGTAGCGACGTTGGATGACGCTTCCTGACGAATAAGAGGCAGTCACTCGAAAATGGTTCACATATAACTAGCATGGCGCCTACGTTGGTGAGGCGGGTACGCGTGTGTTCAGAGGTGGGAATCAGGAAGGAACAGCGCGAGAATTTCCCGCTGTGCCATTTGTCTGCTGGACGTGCTCGGCCTGAGGTCAACGAGTACTGTGTTCTCCCGACTTCACGATGGAAGCCAGCAAAGAAAAAGAGCGAGTTGCAGTGCGCTTTTTGACTGTGGAAGGAGTGTCAGGCAGAGTAACTCATCATCTAATGTCTGCTGTATATAGCGACCACATTATGGCGCATGAGCACTCCGTCTTCAGGCCACGAGTGGCCTACCGGGACCAGCCGACTACCGTGTCATCCTCAGTGGAGGATGTTGGTAGGAGGGGCGTGGGGTCAGCACACCGCTCTCGGTCGTTATGATGGTATTCTTGACCGAAGTCGCCACCATTCGGTTGAGTAGCTTCTCAACCGGCATCACGAGGCTGAGTGCTCCCCGAAAAATGGCAACAGCTCATGGCGGCCTGGATGGTCACCCATCCAAGTGCCGACCACTTCGGTGATCTCACGGGAACCGGTGTATCCACTGCGACGAGGCCGTTACTTTATGGCGCATGCTTGCAATAAACGATTTCGAGATGGTCGGGGGTCACTGAATACAATTGGCCAGAACTGTCTCGTGATTACCCCTTGCGTCATCTCTGCGGCTGTCAGAAATCACCGACGGTGGACGGTGTAAGACATTCGGCTCATGTTGAGTATCAGTTACGGTACCACTCATACGATCATGACCAGAGCATCTCAAGTTTCGGAAAATCTGTGAGCAGTGGGTTCCCCACAGCGTGATGAAGGAGAAGTGTAACAGAATGTCGACATCATTCCAGCACCTGGAACGGTATCATGAAAAGGAATATCGTTCCGTGTCCCATATTTCGGGGAAGATGAAACATCGTGCCATCGTTCAGGGCCAGAGAGCAAATGTCAAAACCAACAATGGATGCACGTGGATTCACTCCAACTGAAAGAATCCAAATTTGTGTACGTCAACTCCGGAAAAGCCAATGATGATATTTGTCTTTGACTGTAAGGGATCGATACTCACTGACTTTCTGGAACACCGCGTCACACTTAACGCACAGCAGTACGTGGACACTTTGCAAGAACTGAAGCTCGGCAATAAGTTCGAACCTGCAGGAATGTTAACGGAAGATATCACTGTGCTGCAGGATAATGTCAGCGCGCATCTTGCCACAGTCGTTTCGACTACTCTGCCGAATTTTCGCTGGTAAGAACTCACACACCCTCCATAATCCTAATCCCTCCTACTGCAATTTCCATACGTTTGGGCCCCAGAAGAAAGTCATTGATGGCCGTTATTCTGCTTCAGTTGAAGAGGTGCACGACTCGAAACATTCATGCTTCCGCAAGCAACCGCAAACATTTCTCCATAGAGGCATTGGTCCTCTTGCCTCACCGTGGGGTAAATGTATTAACATTATGGCGATTACTTTTGAAAGGTAAACAGATTACTTACTTTTTTCCATTTGTCCTGATTTGGTTTGATTGCCCCTCATAGATTCGTATCCTCAGTTTATTCCCCACCCGCTACAGTCCCTCCAAGTTCCTTGGTATGTTTATTTTACACCCTGTAGATACACGACTAGTGCACCACATTGCGTGACCTCTTATTACAAACAGCACAACGTCTGTAACTCCATCTAGCTCCTTAGTTACACCTACATTGAAAGCTAGTGTCAACAGCAAACCGTTTTTGGTGGAAGAAAACCAGCACCAACAACAATAGTCCAAGTGTACATACCGACGTCACAAGCCGAAGATGGTGAAATATAGGAAGTATACGAGGATATTGATCGGACAAGCTAGATGCAAATCTGACAGTCATGCGGGATTGGAATGCGGTTGTAGAGGAAGGAGTAGAAGAATGTGTTGCAGGAAAACATGGGCTTAGTAGTAGGCATGAGAGAGGAGAATGACTAATTGAGTGCTGCAATAAATTTCAGCTAGTAATAGCGAATACTGTATTCAAGAATCACCAGAGGAGAAGCTATACTCGGAAAAGGCCAGGAAATACGGCAATATTTCAGTCAGATTACATCATGGTCAGACAGAGATTCCGAAATCAGATGCTGGGTTGTAAGACGTATCCACGAGCAGATATAGACTCAGATCAAAATTTAGTAGTGATGAAGAGTAGGTTGAAGTTTAAGAGGCTAGTCAGGAAAAACTAATAAGGAAAAAAAGTGGAATACGGAAGTACTAAGAAATGAAGAGATACGTTTGAACTACTCAGAGGCTACAGATACTGCGATAAGGAATAGCTCTGTAGGCAGTTCAGCTGAAGAGGGATGGACGTCACTAAACAGGGCAATCACAGAAGTTGGAAAGAAAAACACAGGAACCTCGAACAAACCGTGGGTAACAGAAAAAATACTTCGATCGATAAAGGAAGGAAGAACAAAAATGTTCAGGGAAAGTCACTTAGCAATTAAATAAAGGCTAAGGCGAAATGGTTGCATGACAAGCGTGAAGAAATCGAAAAAGGAATCTTTGTCGGAAGTCTGACTCAGCATATAGAAAAGTCAAAATGATATTCGGTGAAATTAAAAACAAGGTTGCTAACATTCAGAGTGCAAGGGCAATTCCAATATTAAAAGCAGAGGAGATAGCAGGTAGGTGGAAAGGCTACATTGAAGGCGGAAGACTTGACTAATAACATGATAGAAGAACAAACAAGAGTCGTTATATAAGGCACAGGGGATCCAGTATTAGAATCAGAATTTAAAAAACCTTTGCAAGGCCTAGGATCGAAGAAGGCAAAGGGGTAGATAGCATTCCATCAGAATTTCTAAAACCATTGGGGGAAATGGCAAAATAACGACAATTTACGTTAGAGTGTAGAATCTATGAGTCAGGCGATATACCGTCTGACTTTAGGAAAAAAAATCATCCACAGAATTACGAAGACTGCAAGCGCTGACAAGTGCGAGAATTATCGCACAGTCAGTTTAGTAGTTCAGACATCGAAGTTGCTGACAAGAATAATATACAAGAATAAAAAAGAAAATTGAAGAACTGTTAGATGACGATCAGTTTGCATTAGGAAAGGTAAAGGCACTACAGATGGAGTTCTGACGTTGCGGTTGATAATGGAAAGAGGGCTAAAGAAAAATCAAGACACGTTCATAGGATTTGTCGACCTGGACAAAGCAGTCGACAACGCCAAATGGTCCAAGTTGTTCGCAATTCTGAGAAAAATTGGGGTAACCTGTAGGGAAATACGGGTAATACACAATACGCACAAGAACCAAGAGGGAACAATAAGACTGGAGGAACGAAGTCCGCGAATTAAAAATGGTGTATGGCAGGGCTGTAGTGATTCGCCACTACTGTTTAAAATATACATCGAAGAAGCAACGAGGGAAATGAAACAATGGTTCCAGAGCTGAATTAAAATTCAGAATGAAAGAATATCAATGAAAGGTTCGCTGACGACATTGCTGTTCACAGCGAAAGTAAAGTAGAACCATAGGTTCTGATGAATGAAATGAACAGAGTGCAGGATGTGGTCTCAGAGTAAATCGAAGAAAAGCCAAATTAATGAGGTTTTTATGTTGGTAACGCCACGTAGCGCTCTATATAAAAATCACTGGCTGTGCTGTGGGCAGTCTGTGGCTGGTTGGCATTATTGTAATATCGCCATTGTAGTGTTCGGCAATTGGATGTGAACAGCGCATAGCGTTGCGCAGTTGGAGGTGAGACGCCAGCAGTGGTGGATGTGGGGAGGGAGATGGCGTAGTTTCGAGAGCGGATGATCTGGACGTGTGTCCGTCACAGACAGTAAATTTGTAAGACTGGATGTCATGAACTGATATATATATTATGAGTTTTGAATACTATTAAGGTGAATACATTGTTTGTTCTTTATCAAAATCTTTCATTTGCTAACTATGCCTATCAGTAGTTAGTCCCTTCAGTAGTTAGAATCTTTTATTTAGCTGGCATTAGTGGCGCTCGCTGTATTGCAGTAATTCGAGTAACGAAGATTTTTGTGAGGTAAGTGATTCATCAAAGGTATAGGTTATTGTTAGTCAGGGCCATTCTTTTGTAGGGATTTTTGAAAGTCAGATTGCGTTGCGCTAAAAATATTGTGTGTCAGTTTAGTGTTGATCAGAACAGGTAAAGGGCGAAATGTCTGAGTACGTTCAGTTCTGCTCAGCTGTTTGAAAATCAAATAATGTAAGAGGTTTACCAGCACAGTAATTCAATAATTTTTCTAAGGGGGCGTTTCAAGTTGTAGTAAAAATGAGAACAACGAGAATCTTAACATCAGGCTTGGTGACCACGAGGGAGATGAAGCTAAGGAATTCTGCTACCTAGGCAGCAAAATCACCCATGGTGGACGTACCAAGGACAACATAAAGAGCTGATTATCACAGGCTAAAAGGGCATTCCTTGCCAAGAGTAGTTTACTAGTATCAAACATAGGCCTTATTTGAGAAAGAAATTTCTGAGAATGTACGTTTGGAGCGCTGCATTGTATGGTAGTGAAACATGGACTGTGGGAAAACCGGAACAGAATCAAAGCTTCTAAGATGTTGTGCTACCGAAAAATGTTGAAAATTAGGTGGACTGATAAAGTTAGGAATGAAAAGGTTCTCCAGAAAAACGGCGAGAAAAGGAATGTGTGGAAAACGCTGACAATAAGAAGAGATAGAATAGTAAGAAATTTGATAACACGTTACGGAGTAATTCATGGTACTAGAGGGAGCTGAAGATAGTGGAAACTGTAGAGGAAGACTGAGACTGGAATATATCCAGCATGAATCAGATATGTGTCTGCGCGGTCGATCCTTAATGACGATGTAGGTTGCAATTGCTACTCTGAGATGAAGAAGTTAGCGCAGGAGAGTAATTCGTCTCATACGGATCAGACCAGTCAGAAGACTGACGACTTACGGGGACCTGGACGTGAACTGGCTGCATTTTTATACCTCGCTCTCAATGGACATTAGTCTTGATATACAATGCAGAGGAAGTAGTGGTTTTTTACCAACAATGGCCGGCCGTGGTGACCGAGCTTTTCTAGCACTTCCGTCCGGAACCGAGCTGTTGATACGGTCGCAGGTTTGAATCTTGCCTCGGACATGGACATGTGTGATGTTCTTAGGTTAGTTAGGTTTAAGTAGTTCTAAGTCTAGGGGACTGATGATCTCAGATGTTGAGTCCCATAGTGCTTCAAGCCATTTGAACCATTATCAACAATGGATGATATCAGCTGAAGCTGTAAAAGAAAATTTATTGAAATACCTGTTATAGTTTAAGAATTACAGTATTTTGCCTAATAGATGCTTTTGTAATACACGTTCTCATTCTGGTACCATTTTCAGGTCCTTCATCAGTCTAACAACATTCACACTGTGGCAGGCTGCTGTCAACATTCATAGGAACACATTATGCTTATCGTTTTGTAGTTTGAAGTATATCTGAGGAAATAGAAAAACCCCTATTATACCATATTACTATTTTGTCTAAAAAATACCACAAAATTATATACAGAATGACAAACCTAGATCATTCCAATCTTCACTTAAGAGAAATTTGGTGATATAGATAAAACCATTGTGAAGGTATATGAACCTAATGTTCTGAAAATGTAGTTTCGAGAAAATGAGAAAAGAATGTTCACAGTGATTTTGACTCAGCGTATGCCTCTTTCAGAACATTTCAGCAACATAATCCTGCTGACCAGATGCTTCTTTATCTCCTGTAGACTTCTTGAGGGGCATTTTCCTTACTCTGGACTCTTTAGTGGTGGCTTCCACAGCCCTTTCAGCTTCAACTACTCTCTGACGATCTACGGCAGTCGGAGAAGCTATCATGTTGTTTCCTGACTGGATGTCTAATTTGTCCATTACTTTTATCCTGCTGATGACACCATCATAGAAACAGATAACAGCATCCATAACACCCATTTTGAGTACTGTCCATCTAACAAACACTGTTTTTGATACTCGTTGCCACATGTAGCCGTTGAAACTCTCATTAGGGTTTTGTGTATAGCCACGCTAAGCAATTTTGTATCTGCAAGATCCCTGCATATTGGCTTTATTGTTTCCATGACTGTGGCAGGCACGAAATGTTTATGGTGATATTCCTTGCTTGTCACCTGAGCGTGGCTGGTTTGCAGGCATTTGTTCAAAGAGCGTTTCATCCAAGACCAGATCAACAACTGAAAAGAAGATAAAAAATACATTTTTTGAAATGTGGTAAAATTGTCTTTCAGATGGTGACAAAAAAATGTTTTCGGAAGTTTCTGTCGATTCACTTCCAGGTTCCCTTAAACGCGCCATGGACACAGGCCAGCGAGGGCAATATCAAGCTGCTAGGGACGGTCATCTGGGCTTACATTGGACGTGTTGTGTTAATCGACGGCAACAGTTGTGGACTTCGTGAACATTGTGCTTCTCCATGTTTTCGCGGCATAGTGACTGTTCCATTAACTTTCGTGTATGCAGCGGTGCAAGTTCCGCTTTTTCTTCTTATATTTCGGCTGTATATCATTCATCCATCTTCAGAATGTCCTTTCATACTCTCAGACCGGGCCAGAGACGTCGATCGGCGGTACAGAGGTACAATATGCATGAATTACACCTGTGGCTGTGCGGTCAATCCACACTGGGATATCGATGTATCACTGTGAGTTGGACCGTGGCAATGTCTTTCTAAGAAATTTATAGAAAGCGCAGGATTCCACGACTTATCCAAGCCGAATCCACTAGCTCTATTAATTAAAATCGTCCGAAATCGAATTTCAGTTGCCTGTTCCACCGCCTAGTCCCAAAAAGATGAAGTAGATGCTAAAAGTTCGACGTTTGTGTACAGCATAGAGTGACCAGGATCAATACAGTCAAATGCCCATTTGACAACCACAGGCGATTTATTGAGCTGTAAGAGCTGAGTGTACCTGTGGTGTCCACTACATCTTTCATGGACTTCACGAGTCGTCTATCGGCTGTATGAAAGGGCACATTCGCAGGTGGTCTCATAAATTCCAACCTTCCAGAATATCAAATAATCACCCATGTGTGATGTGAGTGATGCTGTCTTCGGCTTTTTACTTTGTGCTTACTGAGGATAATTCCTATTTTTGACCACAGGCTTTCGACATACGGAAGGAATGCCATGGATTTAAATCTTTCCGTGTCTTCTGTGTATACTAATTTACATCTCAAATATTTGAAATATTTGACAAGGCCTAAATTTGATTTGGGATATGTTCTTTTCTATTTATATTATTTGTCTATGAAAGGCATCCAGTTTGTCTTTTGTCCTAAAATTTTCACATTACACTTCAATAACATGTTTTGTAGTCCACAGACAGATATAAGCGTTCCATCCTCAATTTTTTTGTCATACAAGTTGATCGTCATTATTCAGCAGTGTGTTTAAGCACATTCCTTTCTCGATTTGTGTCGCTTACGTGATCATATTTTATGATAATATTGGTGACGAAAATACGGGAAAGAGCATTGTGACTGTAGCAGCTGTCCGTTTTTAGCCTTTTATTACATAATAAATTTATTGAATTTCACAGTGACACATTCTTCTTAAGATATTCATGGAATCTTGAGCATATCCTTCCTCGATCATTATTTGTCATTGGTTTTCTCAAGCTACGCTGCCGAAAACTTATATACAAAGTGAAAGATACGTTTCTTTATCGTAATCTCTTCTTTTTTTATGATCTTCTTTGGCACGAATATATGGTGGTTTTCCAAGTGTGAATCCCTGTCATCTATCAGTTAATAAATACTCAGCCACTGGGATGATTCTATTGCTTAATGTTCTTGCACATAATTTAAAACCACTGTTGAAGCTGGAACACCCACTAAGATGCACATCTGTTATCTTTGCTTATTAATTTAACGGCATAACAGACATATCAACTTAATGCAAAAATAAAGTTTAGTTCAAAGTTAACAAACAGGAAAGTACACAGTAATTCGTATTTACAGCTCTAGTTAATTCTAAAACTGATGTTACACTATTCCATCACAAGTCACTGCAGATATTCAGATATTGCAGTCACTTCACACAGTACACACGAATCCTCTCAGCTACCATGAGGACCACGACGACACCTTTGCTTCTACATCACACTGTCTGTGCATTCCATAAATGTTCATAGTACTGGTGAGGGTTCATATGTTCATATCTGCGATGGCTCCTGTAAACAACAGCCAACACTCAACGAGAGGGAACTGGCTGAAAATATGACAATTGCCTTAACATGGATATATTTACTGGAAGGTAAAAACCTCCAACAAAAATGGCGATTTTATGGCGCTATTATTAAGTACATTAAATTAACATTATTGAACTTTAACGGAATTTAATACATCGTCGCAAACTTCCACAAATTTAACACATTACTAGTTATTTAAAAGAGTCTAATCATATATCTACTCTTGTAAATTGGAACTGATATAAATAAGGTCACAGTTATAACAAATAGATTGAAAGACGGAAAAATTATGTTTATTAATGGATCAATAGCTTATTCTTAGGACCCATTTGACTGGCCATAGACATGACTCAGTAACGGGGCAAGTTGGTAGAGGGGGACCACCGTCACATCGCAACTCGACAGAGTCAGTTTTACATGAAGGTGCGTGTGGCAGATGCTGTGTCACTGAGACGCACTATGTATGTAGTTACAGGTCGATAGCCGCTTCCCTACCCGCCAGAGTAGCCGAGCGTGCTACCGCGCTGCTTCCTGGACACGGGTAGGCGCGCCGGCACCGGATCGAATCCGCCCGGCGAATTAACAACGAGGGCCGGTGTGCCGGCCAGCCTGGATGTGGTTTTTAGGTGGTTTTCCACATCTCGCTAGGTGAATACCGGGCTGGTCCCCACGTTCCGCCTCAGTTACATGTGTCGCAGACATTTGAAACATGTCCGCACTGTTTCACGATTTCCACTAGATGCAGACAGTTGCGGTACACTGCTTCCGTCCTGGGGGATATGGGTTGGCGGCAGGAAGCGCATCCCGCCATCCCTAACACTGCCGAATCCGTTGTAACCATGCCGACCCTGCGATCCCTGCGGGACTATGTCGTAAGTGAAAGAGAGAAAGAAAGCCGCTTCCCCAGGGGGCGTCATAACCCTTTGGCTAGGTGGCCGACGCGCTGTTACTATCCAAGTACTCAGCTTGTGTTGTCTGCAGTGATTACGTCGCAGAGGCGGTGGCAGCACAGCGTTTGAAGGCCGAGGTCATACAGGGATGTGTGGTCAGAATCTTAAAGATTCAGGCATCGGTCTACAAGGAAGGTCCTTTTCCATGCAATGTAAAGTGACTATGTCATAATGTGCTGACAGACATTGGCATGAGTGTCTCCTCAACGCCCATTCAGTGAACACGGACACAGCATGTGCCTGGTTCATGCACCCATGATGACTGCTGTTCATTGGCGATAAGGGCTGACATCTGCACGTCAATACCGTAGCTATAGGTCCACTGAGTGGCGACGGGTGGCCTTTTATGCTACATCTGACAGATGTCCGTTGGCGTGTACCGTGTGATACGTCTGAAAGTAAACACTCTGCAAAAATCGTCGGAAGGGTCCAAGTCACAGGGCAATCCCTCGGTGATCTAGTCATTGTGGAAGGCACAATTGACCAACACTAGTATGTATCTATTCTTGGTGACCATGTCCAGCCTTACTCACCATTTGTTTTCTACATCTACATCTACATTGATACTCCGCAAGCCACCCAACGGTGTGTGGCGGAGGGCACTTTACGTGCCACTGTCATTACCTCCCTTTCCTGTTCCAGTCGCGTATGGTTCGCGGGAAGAACGACTGTCTGAAAGCCTCCGTGCGCGCTCTAATCTCTCTAATTTTACACTCGTGATCTCCTCGGGAGGTATAAGTAGGGGGAAGCAATATATTCGATACCTCATCCAGAAACGCACCCTCTCGAAACCTGGCGAGCAAGCTACACCGCGATGCAGAGCGCCTCTCTTGCAGAGTCTGCCACTTGAGTTTATTAAACATCTCCGTAACGCTATCACGGTTACCAAATAACCCTGTGACGAAACGCGCCGCTCTTCTTTGGATCTTCTCTATCTCCTCCGTCAGACCGATCTGGTACGGATCCCACACTGATGAGCAATACTCAAGTATAGGTCGAACGAGTGTTTTGTAAGCCACCTCCTTTGTTGATGGACTACATTTTCTAAGCACTCTCCCAATGAATCTCAACCTGGTACCCGCCTTACCAACAATTAATTTTATATGATCATTCCACTTCAATATATTTACAAACTGGACAATGCTATCATAGCCCACACTGCGCGTGCGTGCTTCGAAGAGCACCTGATGCGTTTACTGCAGTCCCTTGGACACAAAACACCCCAGATTTAAACCCAATTAAGTATATATCTGTGAGACCACGTCGACAAAGCTTACACCATCGATTCTCAACAGAGAAACCTAAAACATCTGATTGCAGCACTAAGGTCGGTTACAGCTCCACATCCGTTTCGGTAGCTTCGGTACCTTCCAGAAGCACCACATCTCTTTCTGTACCTCATATACTCTCTACCTACACGTCTTGCAGTGGTACGTGCAGCGAAAGGTAGTTATTCAGGCGTTTCGCAGGTGGTTACATTAATGTAACTGGACAACTTATTTACTGCAGGGTCCGGAAATTTCTAATCTTGCGACAGTTGGCGCCTATCCTGGGAACTCCTACATCGTTCTCAGTTGTTCCGCATTGTGACACTCCTCATCGCTGGCTGCTGAATCCCTAGGAAGTTGCACACCGCTAGGATTTGCTTCAAGTGTTTGTCTGCCTTCCTGAGTTCTCATTACAGCAGCGATGTAACGGCAAACCCACTTGTTTGTAATGGAAATGCATATGCTAAGCTCAGGTGTCCCACTTGCTCCCTGTTAGATTTTAAAAAAAATGTAAATGTCGTGTGACTAAGGCCTCCCCTCGGGTAGACCGCTCGCCTCGTGCAAGTTTGACGCCAATTCGGCGATTTGCGCGTCGATGCGGATGAAATGATGATGATCAGGACAACACAACACCTAGTTCCTGAGCGGAGAAAATCTCCGACCCAGTCGGGAATCGAACAAGGGCCCTTAGGATTGACATTCTGTCGCGCTGACCACTTATTTTAAAATTTTGTTCGGTATTATTCGTTGCGTTTGGTCTGGGCGGACGTCACAAGACATCCGTTCAAGTTGATCGTTGATTCCTTTACGCAGTTTTTTATTACAGAGTGCTTGCAGCCCTGTGACCGAGCACGATGAGCTCCTGTGCCGGCGACCACTCAGCTACCGCTGGCGGACGAGATTTAAACAGAACAGCCCTTTCACAGTAAACGAAACACTTCAGTTAATCTGTACCTGTTAAGTGGTTTCAGAGTCCCTTCTTGTCCTGAGCATCTGGTGGTGAAAGTATTACGCTACGCATAAACATCATACAGTTTTAACAGAAATATAAATCTGATTTATACTTTACTAGTTGAAATGAGTTTCAACACCACGGAAAGTTATTTGAGACGACGTACTATTCTGTCTACTCCCCTGATTAGCAGTCCACTAAGCCTGCATGAGGAGAGACCTATATCACACCCCTACTGGAAGTGTAAGCTGATTGCCACCAAGTATACACTGGCTGTGAGAGAAGATCATGATGGGAATAAAGGATGCTCTGAGAGGCAAGCATATTTAAGATGCGCCAGACAATGGCTGGAGGGTCGGATACCACTGCTGCCTACTTTCGGTATTATTTTTCATTATTTTCTTGTCTTAAAATCCAGTTTTTTTTTCTTTTTTTCGGCCCAGTCTTCCTTGTGTTGATGTTGCGCTACTATTTCTCTCTTGCATTTGTTGTCGTATTACTCTGATTTTCTCTTTTTCCTCATTTGCGTTACTTAAGGAGTCCTTTTCTGTATAGTGTGTAATTTTAATAGGTATAATTACTCATTGTTTTAAAGATTTTGCTTTTAGTTATTAGTTTCATTGTCTTCGGCAATTTGTTGCATAGTTTTATTCACTCGTACAAATACTGTTTTTTGAGTGTATGGTGCAATTGTTCTCTGTACGTGTAAATAATGTGAGGCTCTTTTTCCATCATGAACGAAAGAGTTCATAAAATAATAATTCATTTACATAACTGACTGGAAGACAGAGCGGTTAGGATCCCCGTTTCTTTAAAAAGATTTTTACAATGAACTCGGTCATTGTTTTCGATTATTATTCTTTTCTGTAGTTGGAATAATACGGATCGGTAAACGCTGATCCATAGTTAACAAAAGAGAGCAATATAAAGCTCCAAAAAGTCTCTACCTCAACGTGCTTCAAGAGATTGAAATATACGCTCACCAAATGAAAAACCCAGACCTACTACTTAATGAGCAAAGTGATTTTATGCACAGTAGTTATTATGAGATTTTTAAAGAGATGTTTTAGTCTTACTCTTGAATGCAACAGCACGCTCCAGTAAGAACCAGCTGCAGCGGAACGGCCCTCAGCGTACTGGCGGCGAGGTGAATTGGGGCCGGCCTGAGTGGCCGTGCGGTTCTAGGCGCTACAGTCTGGAGCCGAGCGACTGCTACGGTCGTAGGTTCGAATCCTGCCTCGGGCATGGATGTGTGTGATGTCCTTAGGTTAGTTAGGTTTAATTAGTTCTAAGTTCTAGGCGACTGATGACCTCAGAAGTTAAGTCGTATAGTGCTCAGAGCCATTTGAACCATTTTGTGAATTGGGCGCGGCGGAAGAGGACTTGGCGTGGTGCTGTATACACTCTGACGTAGGGAAATCCTCTCCACCACCAATCAATAGAAAGAAGAGGAAACGGACGTTTTCGAAAGATTATACATATGTTTTAATTATATTTTTAACTTTCTTTAAAAAATTTTTAATTATTATAAATTATTTCAGCTCATGGTCTACTCAAAAAAGATTATGTAAATGTTACTTTTTTAAAAATTGTCTTATTATTAAAAATTATGTTCGCCATTAATATGTATGGTGATAAAATAACATCTTAGTACATATGCACAATTTTTACAGATAGAGGGCACTTTTTACTTTTAGCAGTCAGGTTTCTCCAAACTGTGATATAAGGTTTTAACAGGTAAAAAATTACTTAAATTATGACAGGGAACCAATAGTTCTGTACTGACAGGTTACTCTGTAACTGTAATATATGGAATGTTCGCATTTTAATTCATTCCAATTTTTTTTTCTTAGCTAAGATAGCTCTATCGGTAACTATATAATCTGTCTTGTTAATTACATTTTTAACTTCATCTAACAGGTCTGAAGATGGACAGCTAGCCTGAAACCAGTTATCGACAGTAAAAAAATAGCGATCAAAAACTTAAAGTCCATATTTTTATTTTTTTTAACCATGACTAAGTGTACATTAATACATGACATTCCTTCATTTCTTTTTACATTTTATAGTTAGTGGTTTTGAGGAGATCATTTCGTGATATGAACATTATGGGTAATTCCGCACCATAGCAGTCGTCGAAAGAAGAGATCCGAAATCGAATATCACCGTGGCATACTGTTTTAATATTCCGCGTAAGTTCTTTTCTGGTGACATTTCGCTGCCGAGTGGAATATTTCATTCTCCAACAAAGCATCGTTGTCGGCGTATTGTGCCAGTCACTCGTAAAACGTTACGGCGGCAGGCGAGGCGATTTAAACCGAAGTATCGGCACATAATATGGCGACTGGCAGCTATGCGCTGCCGACTCATCCGCTCTGGCGGCCATACAGCGTTCATGAAAACGGCTTCAGCTATCGTCATCAGAAGGGCTTACTCTCAGTTCTAGATCAGTTCGAATCCACTACTTAGTGGCCTCCGCTGTTGTGCTAGGCTCCAAAACGAGGCTATCCGAAACGAAAGCATCGCTTGACTTTTCAGTCGAGGTTAGCGGAACTACGTCCCCAAATGAGAGGTAAACAGCAAAACACTGTGACAAGTGCGTTACCTCTAGCATCGCTCACGAAATTACCTTAAACGTGTTGCAATTTTATAACTAGTTTATCAGGAACGTTTTGACTCGTTGGGGGCTTTTCTACTATTCTGTCAAAAATATTATCGAACAGAGCCGAGCACAATAAGATGCCCGACAAAAACAGTAAAGCACCTGAGGGACATGGTCGCCTTTCAATGTAACATTCTACACCTACACACCATTGACGCCTATCTAAATGACTAGATGAACACACCGCCATTTGACTGTATTGTTGTTTATTTAATTACGACCCAGGTTTCGGCCTTTTATAACATTTGCAAGTGACTGAGTTTATGTCAGGAACATATATTGCAGGACATCAATCAATTTTTTCCAACATTCCATCAAGCTTGATGTCCTGCAATATATGTTAATGACTCAATCACTTGAAAATGGCGTAAAAGGACGAAATCTGGATCGTAATTAAATGAACAATACTACAGTCAAATGGCGGTGTCTTCATGGTTCAAATGGCTCTGAGCACTATGGGACTTAACTTATGAGGTCATCAGTACCCTAGAACTTAGAACTACTTAAACTTAACTAACCCAAGGACATCACACGCATCCATGCCTGAGGCAGGATTGGAACCTGCGACCGTAGCGGTCGCGCGGTTCAAGACTGTAGCGCCTAGAACCGCTCGGCCACTCCGGCCGGCGGTGTGTTCATCTCATCATTTACATCAAGCTTGATGTCCTGCAATATATGTTAAGGACGTAAACTTATTCACTTGAAAATGGCATAAAAGGCTGAAACCTGGGTCGTAATTAAATAAACAACAATAGAGTCAAATGGCGGAGTGTTCATTTAAAAATTATCGTATGACTGTTGCTCAGCAACATCAAAAACTGCTTACATTATTAGAGTTGCAAATCTCTGTGACGGGTAGAACTGCCACCTGAATGCATTATGCTGGTGTTTAGTATTGTTACCAGGTTTGGTAGGGTATCTAAGGGGCGTGAACAGAGTCAGACGTTGAGTAATAACTGTGAAGCATGTACAGATGTCGCGCACTCACGAAGCACAGCGTAACTTTGAAGTATGTATAGATGCAACGTATCTCACGTGGCACAGCGTTCTCAGAACAAGACAGAGTTTCAAAGTTATCTGACTGTTGGTCTCCTTATGGCCAACTGGTCAAACCGTGCAATATTCAGCTCTGTGCGTCATTTAAATCTTGCTCGGTGTTGGACTGCATGAGACCGTGAGGGTAAGCACACTTATCATAGAGGTGGGTCTAGTGAAGCATGGGATACAACCCGTCGGCTTTGACCAATGACGTCAGAATTGGCCAGAGAGCATTTATTACACAGACGAAAGAGCTGAGAAGACTGTTCAGAAACAAAGGAATAAGAGAGACGGATAATATAGTTGACATATATCAAGGCAAGTAGTATTTTCACGTTAAGTATATCGCCTGTTTGTATCGTATTATTTCTGTGGAAAATGAAGGGGAAAAAATGGATGTAAATATTGGTAGCATAGAATACCTCACGTCACATGCATGTGGATTGTATGTCGAACCTGTATGTATTGGTTAACAGCAGTACGGGATACAAGTTTTAGAGTACGTCGATTTCTTCGTTTGTGTCAGCATTAATCCCGCTGTTCAGTTGAACTATGTAGATCAACTGAAGCAATGGATACAAATTTTACATGTGTTGTTTCTTTCGCCTCCGCTACCACTAATAGTCTGTTCTTACGTAGATAGTAGTACTACCGATGGCAGAAGGAGCTACGTATCCCATACTTCCGTTGACCTATATATATATATGTACACTGCTAACGAAAAGGTGGAAATTGACGTACGTTGCATTTGCAACCTGTACCTCAGTTGAACTACGCGATGAGGCAATAAGACGACACATATACAATTTGTATCCCGTACTTCACTATGGGGTACAGTTTTTCTTTTCGTCTTCGATGCTAATAGTATCGACAAAGTTATAGTTTTGATCACAGCAGTGACAATAGTATCCCATTGTTTAGTTGAGCTATAAAGATATACACAACATTTGTATCCTGCTCTCCAGTTGACATATACAGGTAAATCTCATCAATGTTACATATGTCGTTCTTTTCGAATAGGTAGTGTCAGTGTAAAGGTCACCTGAAGGACGGGATACAAATTTTAGTTGTGTCGGGCGTTTCGCATTTAATATTACTAGTACAGATTCGAAAAAATCGTACTAACACTAGTGCTGCGTAACGAACGAAGAACGGCAGCTGCCAAATTCCTATTACCTACTAGAGTACACGAAAACATACGTTATGGTGCAATACAACAATGAAATAAGTCAAAATAGTCGAATGCAGTAAAAGAAAAAAATTGAAAACTGAACGTACCACACGGGAACTTCTTAAAAGAACCGAAGCTCACCTAGAAATACATCAACAAAAATCACATAGCCACATACACAACAAACAAAACATTACGGAAACACTCACACGCACACACACACACACACACACACACACACACACACGCGCGCGCGCGCACACACACACACACACACACACACACACACACACACACACACACGCACAGACGCCACATTCACCCCCACCCCCTATCCTAATGTGAAATTAGCTAACATATTTCGGACGGTACATTTGCCCAACACGTTTATAAAACATTTCAACGGGCAATATGTTTGGGGAATACTACGCCTCCATGAATATTCGTCTAAGTGACTTTGAAGTGCGAAAAATCCGGCGTTTCCCCTTCCCTACAAGAGATTTCACAGCTGACCAATAACCCTCTATGCTATTTGTACAAGCCCCTTTGAATAGTGATCTGAACTTAATATTGTGATTAACTACGATATGTTAATAACCCCTTTTCCCTAAATCCCTATATGAAGAGAAACCATCTGAAGTTACAATGGAACCCTCTGCAACGTGATCTTCAATTAAGTTGACCAAAACTTTCTTCCTTCGATTGGGTACTACTTTAAATACTACATCGTCACACTCTTGACCTGAAACTACATACAGCCCCCGCAAACCCATAATACCACCTTTCTTTTTTGCAAAATGCGACACGTCAATTTCGACCTTACCACAGCCCCCCCCCCCCCCCCCAACGGCCCCCTATATTGCATGTATTCGCCACAAACTTCCCTGCGAAAAGAGTACCAATTGCCAATCACACGACTTTCGTGGACACACAGCCACACAGGATATCTCAAACACCAACAGTACGTGATTTTCATAATGTCGCTCAAGGCGAGCTTAGATTTTTCGAACCACGCCCCTCGTCTAATGGAGCGCCACAACTGATCTTTGCTGCAGCATCCTACGAGTAAGTCGTGAGTACGACGACGAGATACACTTGTGAGGCGCATATGTTTGCCGCACTCACGACATCGAATATACTCGGCAACGAGACCACACATTTGTAAAAAAACAAATCGTGGCCAACATGTCTACGCCCATAGCCTTTCTCAAATCATCCAGATTCATCGGAACAGATAAATCCATAAGTACAAACGAAAATGAGATACTAAAAATTGTCCTAAAATAAGAAACTAATAGTCCTAATTATCTCAATATCACTAAGAATGAAATTAAGTACCAAATGAATTGCAAACAACCAATCATTATTTAAATAAATGCACACGAAGAATATGTTGAGCAATATGTAGCGATCTCTTTTAAAATCACATTCAATTATTTTAATGTACAACGATAGCGCTTATCCGGAACACAGAACTGTTTTATTATCTATGGCCGAAAGTGAAGACATTATTATCTACGAGTAATGTATGTCGTCATTGGTCAAAGCTGCTTCACTAGACCCTCTGGTCGACCACGTTTGATCACAGCAAGAGAAAATCGCCGTATTGTGCATCAAGCATATCGTAACTTCGAGACTTCTTGCACCGAACATTTCCACTGCAATCGATAGGAGTAATTTGTCAACGAAGTGCCACCGCAATCTCCGGACATAGCCCCTCCGGATTTCTTCCTATGGGGTTATTTGAAAGAAGTTGTGTGTGCCTCGAATGTATGTGACTTTGGCTTTTCCCGCAGAAGTAGTATGGATGCAGCAACCTCCATACTTCAAACATGCTTGTGCGCACATTGTGTTGATATAGAGTACCGTCTAGACATTTTATGGATTATGTGCACTGAAAGGACGAAAATCATGGGATACCTCCTAATATGGTGTCGGATCTTCTTTTGACCGACATAGAGCGGCAGTTCGACGTCGCATGGACTCAGCAAGTCGTTGAAAGTTCCCTGCAGAAATAATGAGCCATGTTGCCTCTATAGCCGTCCATAATTGTGAAACTGTTGCCGGTGCAGGATGTTCTGCACGAACTAATCTATCGGTTACGTCCCATAAATGTTTGATGGATGGCCAAATCATTCTCACGCATTGTCCAGAACGTTCTTCAAATCAGTCGAGAACAATTGTGGCCCGGTGACATTGCGAATTTTCACCCATAAAAATTGTTCTTTGGGAATACGAAGTCCATGAAAGGCTGCAAGTAGCCAAACATAACCATTTTCAGTCAACGATATGTTCAGTTGGACCGGAGGACCCAGTGGCTTCCATGTAAACACAGCCCACACCATTATAGAGCCATCACTAGCTTGCACAGTGCCTTGTTGACAACTGGGGTTCATGACTTCATGAGGCCAGTGCCACACTCGAACTCTACCGTCAACTCTTAGCAACTGAAATCTGGACTCATGTTGGAAGTACATCGCCATAATATCATGCAGTGAAACATCTTCTAGTAACATCGGTAGAACATTACTTAGGAAATCAGCATACATTGCACCATTTAGATTGCCATCTATGAAATGGGGGCCAATTATCCTTCCTCCCATAATGCCACACCATACATTAACCCGACAAGGTCGCTGATGTTCCACTTATCGTAGCCATCGTGGATTTTCCGTTGCCCAATAGTGCATGTTATGCCGGTTTACGTTACCGCTGTTGGTGAATGACACTTCGTCGCTAAATAGAACGCGTGCAAAACGTCTGTCATCGTCCCATAATTTCTAATTTCTCTTGTGCACAGTGGAAGAACTGTACACGACGTTCAAAGTCGTCGCTATGCAATTCCTGGTGCATAGAAATATGGTACGGGTGCAATCGATGTTGATGTAGCATTCTCATCACCGACGTTTTGGAGATTCCCAATTCTCGCGCAATTAGTCTGCTACGCTAAAACATCTACTTGGGCATCATCATTTGTTGCAGGTCGTGGTTAACGTTTCACATGTGGCTGAACACTTCCTGTTTCATTAAATAACGTAACTATCCGGCGAACGGTCCGGACACTTGGATGATGTCGTCCAGGATAAAAAAATGGTTCAAATGGCTCTGAGCACTATGGGACTTAACATCTGTGGTCATCAGTCCCCTAGAACTTAGAACTACTTAAAGCTAGCTAACCTAAGGACATCACACAACACCCAGTCATCACGAGGCAGAGAAAATTCCTGACCCCGCCGGAAATCGAACCCGGGAACCCGGCCGCGAGAAGCGAGAACGCTACCAACGACCACGAGCTGCGGACTCGTCCAGCACACCGAGCAGCATACATAGCACACGCCCGTTGGGCATTTTGATCTCAATAGCCATACATCAACACGATATCGACCTTTTCCGCAATTGGTAAACGGTCCATTTTAACACGGGTAATGTATCACGAAGCAAATACCGTCCGCACTGGCGGAATGTTACGTTATACGTTTGACTATTACAGCGCCATCTGTCGCAAAGCGAAAAAAGTGGTCCAACTAAAACATTAATATTTCTTTACGTACTACACGAATATGTAATAAAAATGGGGGTTCCTATTTAAAAAAAAAAAAAAGAACGCAGTTAACATCCGTTTGACGTACGGTAGCGCCATCTAGCGGGCCAACCATAGCGCCATCTGTTTTCCCCCTTCAAGCAAGACGAGTTTCGTTCTTTGTAGTTTTTTCGTTTGTTGCTTATTTCGTGATATATTTGCCCCGGTCACGATCAATGGACCACCCTGTATACTAATGTTTTGTACAAATAATTTTGAGTTTCTTTACATGATGCCTCAACCGGAAGTATGTGTGTCTCACGCCGACCGGTGTGGCCGAGCGGTTCTAGGCGCTTCAGTCTGGAACCGCGGGACTGCTACGGTCGCAGGTTCGAATCCTGCCTCGGGCAAGGATGTGAGTGATGTCGTTAGGTTAGTTAGGTTTAAATAGTTCTAAGTTCTAGGGGACTGATGACCTCAGAAGTTAAGTCCCATGGTGCTCTCACAAGACAATTTTTTTATTGCATATGGAAATCAGGGAGGTTTAGTGTGGACACTCCGACCAGTAACTCTTCGCTGGCATACGCCCGACGGTACTTTTACACCAGGCTATCTTTTATTGTTGTGCAGAGACTGTTCCGTCAGTGTTCAAGGCAAGTGCCGCGGCTCGCGAGCAGGTAGTCGCCAGTGATGAGTCAGGCTGCGCGGCCGCCACTTAAAGGCGATGCGCGGAGCGGCCGCTGGGTGGCGCCGGCGCCGGCGCCCTGGATGCGAGGCGAGGCGAGGCCCTGCGAGTCCCACTTGGCGAGCCGCGCCCCCGGCCCTCTAATTAGGCCCAGACGGGACCAGAGCGGTGCCCAGTGCGGCGCGGACCCCAGGCCGCGCCACGCCGCCACGCACGCCGACGTCTGCCGGCCCATTTCGCCGCACCCAGACGGCGTGACCCCGACAGCGGGCTCGTTACCTTCCGCAGTTTCTTCCAGGCGCGCCACTCGGGCCGTCGACCGTCCGTTTCTTTCCGCGTCTCTCTCTCTCTCTCTCTGCCTTTTTACTCCTTTTCTCCTACCCTCCTTCTTCCTCTCTACCCCCCCCACCCTCCACCCGCCCACCTACCACACCGCGCCGCCCTTGCCACCGGCCGTCGCGAGTCCCGCTTTTCGCCACGCGCTCGGCCACCGCTACTTGCTGAGTGGCCCCGTGGCTCTCGGGACGTAGGAGGAGGGAAGAGAGACATAGAGAAGGCCGGGCTGTTGCGCCTGTGCCGGACCCGCCGGACTGTTAACAGCAGGCGGCGCTGCCCCCTTTTTGCGGGAGCGAGTCGCGCCTCCGTCCGCCGCTACGTTTCGACACGGCGCGTCATTTCCTGGACAACGGTTTCCGACGTCTGGCCGGCGGCCGCCGCCGTATTTTGCAACCGCCGCCCCCGCCGGCGGGCCGCCACTGCGACCAAACTCTGCTCTCCCCCCCCCCCCCCCAGCGGCACGTCCTCCCACGCCTGCGCCGACTTCCCCTCCCCTCCCCTACCCTTCCCACCCCTCCCCACGGCCGGTCCCCGGTCCACCCCTCCGGCCCTTATGCTCCCCACTCTAGCCTCACCAGCTGTGCTGTCGCACTTCCCCTCAATGTCTGAAGCGCTCGTGTTGCTGCTAAGCGGGATGCCTACATGAACCATCCCCAGGTGCTCACCACAACGCAACGAGAGCCACCGTTTGGATGATACCTAGGCTGTCTAAGCGTCCCGGTTTTACCGACATAAAATGGTTCAAATGGCTCTGAGCACTATGGGACTTAACATCTGAGGTCATCAGTCCCCTAGAACTTAGAACTACTTAAACCTAACTAACCTAAGGACATCACACACATCTATGCCCGAGGCAGGATTCGAACCTGCGACCGTAGCGCCTACAACCGCTCGGCCACACCGGCCGGCCGCGTTTGACAGATCTCATGCATACTTAATGACGTTCGCGTCTGAAGACTGTGCTGGTCAACCAATTCAGTTGATGTTGCGCCTTTGAAAATACCGAGACACTGCTAGTTTACGGTGCGACTTGCATTGTCGTCGACTACGACGAAAATGTCACTGACTTCACGTCTGTAGGGTCTCCCAATCGTTTGTAGGATGTCCTGGAAATATCGAGGACTAGTCAAACTGCCTCAGTTGGGACTTAGAGGAATTCACCGCCCCATCACTATTACCGCCCATAACAGAACACGTCTACCTGTAAACGGATGGACTTCCCGAACGTATCGGCGTTCTTGGTAACGTCTAGCGCTTCTCCAAACCCTAACACGTCTAGAGTCCGGTCGCAAACCAATCCTCGTCTCGTCAACAAATGTGACATTACTCCATTCTACAATGATCCATTGCTGACGCGCAAGAGTCGAGATCTTTCGATTGCGTATGTTCACTTGTTTCAGTGCAAAACTTTTCATTCGTCTTCTGGAATCAAGACCACCTTGATGCAATTATTTACCCACTGTTTGGTCTGAGGTACGAATCCCTGTTGCCTGGGAGGTCATTTCCAATATTTCTGGCAGCTGGTGTTGTGGGTGCCTGCGAGCCGACAGTCGAAAAATCCTGCGTTGGTGTTGTCATCGAGAACTTCTACGAGGTCTATCGTTCATATTTCCCGTCCCTCTGTCATTTCTACACGCCTGAGACACACCACTTTGTGTGACATGTAATCGATTAGTGACATCTTGCTACGTATGACCTGCTGTAAGTAAAGCCACTATCCTCACTCTATCAAAGTGTTGTTTGCCTCTACGTGGCAGTTACTGCAGTATTGAACACAAACTGCATTAAGCTGTTGATACTGTACTGCTCGTGGTCTGCCGCTGCGGCAGCGGTATGTTTACGTAACTGGGAAACTGCCACAAAGCATGCCAGTAGTAAACACCGTCCAGTATATGGGTACTATATTTTACGATAGTAGTCCAAACTTTTGTTGAGCAGAGTATATTTTCGTAATGTATACCGCTTTCGGTCCGCCGCTCGTGGTCCGGGGGTAGCGTTTTCGCTTCCCGGGCACGGGGTCCCGGGTTCGATTCCCAGCGAGGTCATGGATTTTCACCTGCCTCGAAATTGCGTGTTTTTGTGTCGCCATCATCTTCATAATACATCACCATTCCGGTCAGAGGAAGGCAACGGCAAACCGCCTCCATTAGGCAAGTACGGCGGTGCGGGTCTCCCGCATCGTTCGCCTACGCTCTGTCAAGCAGCATGAGACTTCATTTCCATTCCATACTGCTTTTGGCTTAACTCGAAAGGTGTAAAGGAGCATCACTTATACCAATTCTCCTAACTTCACTACAGCCATGTGGAAGTTAGTTTCGTGAAGAATGAGAGCGTTGCGGCGTGTGTCAGCACTGCTTTTTCAGTATTGCTTGGCTTGTATACGCTCTTGTCCTAACAGTTTGCAATCAAACGAAATTGCGGCGCACTGCTAGCAGGTTCCACTCACTATTAGAGATTTCAAAATATCACAATAACTGGCAAGAAAGTAAAACTTAAGTGTAGTAATGAAGTTAAGTATAAACACAAGTATCCCAGTTTTTTCTCTTTGAAATCTAGACAGCCTAATAAAACCATATTTCCCTCACGGTAAAATCTGAGAGAGTAATGAAGAGATGCGCCCATCGTCTGGATCACTGTTTCAGTTCATGTGGGTCACCGATTTCGACAATTGTCGGATCCATACTTAATTACTGTGAAGCACAGCTCGTTAACTCGCCTAATGTTTAGTTAAAATTTTATCTAGTCACATGTACACTTTAGTTCCATCTACTGGTGATCCACAGCTCACTCGTCCAGTAATAACTGTCAGGTAAACCAATTTAATCTGCTACATTGGAGAAAATGTCATTCTACATACGAAAATAAAGGAAGACTGGATCATTGGAAAGATTTCTGTGAGAAGAGGCGTCAGACAAGCAGAAAAAGTCTCACTTAAGTTATTCGCCTTAGCTCTTGAGGACGTGAACAAGTGTCTGTCTTGCGGACAGCAGGTATCACCATTCACGTTGAGTCAAGAGGAACTTTATATGCTTTGAGGAGTGACAGTACTGCTGATTCTGAAAAAAAAAAAACTTCAAATGGACATACGCCCTTTTCTTAACCGTTTGAAAATAATGTGCTTTCCCACCCGCACTCAGGACCGAAAGAACATTAGGCTACGTAGTGCTGTGTTCGCTGACCATTTAAATGCAGTATTGTTGTAGCAGTTGTAGGGGAAGGAATAGAAGAAAAGGTTACAGGAGAATATGGGCTTGGGACTAGGAATGAAAGAGGAGAAAGATTAATTGAGTTCTGTAACAAATCTCGGCTAGTAATAGCGAATACCCCGTTCAAGAATCACAAAAGGAGGAGGTATACTTGGAAAAGGCCGGGAGATGCGGGAAGATTTCAATTAGATTACATCATGGTCAGACAGAGATTCCGAAATCAGATACTGAATTGTAAGGCGTACCCAAGAGCAGATATAGACTCAGATCACAATATAGTAGTGATGAAGAGTAGGCTGAAGTTCAAGACATTAGTCAGGAAGAATCAATACGCAAAGAAGTGGGATACGGAAGTACTAAGGAATGACGAGATACGTTTGAAGTTCTCTAACGCTATAGATACAGCAATAAGGAATAGCAGTTCAGGACGATTTATTCACGGATCCAGTTATATGGCTCCGTCCGTGTATAGCGATTTTACGACTATGAGGAGTGGGGTCTGAAGATGGCATCAATGTAATGCCGAAACTGGTAGCACATAGAAGTTCATAAAATAGAATAAATATCTACAATACATACGGCTGTTGGTAAATTATTGCATCAAGAAGTTCATATAGAGTCTTCAGTTCTGCCTAAGTAATTCTTTAGCAGGAGCCTTAATAACATTTTTCATGTGACTGGATATCAGGAGAGGACAGGAAGGGAACTGAGAGTCTTATGTAAATGTAATGTAATCTGCGGGCAGCTGCTTTTGTGCTTTGCCGTTGTTGTCACGGTTCTCGGTGGCGGTTATGACGAACCAATGCGTTTTCTTCGTTCTGCGGAAGTGTTTGTGGCCACGCTTGACGAGACATCCAGACAGCATCTGACCTTCAGCGGGAAGATAAGCACAGCAGACAAAAGATTAGCCACCTCTCCAGGAGACGTCTCGTTTCAACCGCGGAACACCAGTTCCAACCTTGATAACTGCCTCAATTCATCGAGGAAGAAACTCCAGAGATTTTTTTCAAGTATGTCACGTACCACTTTTCAACCGTTGTTCCAAATAGTCCGAGTTACTTTCTGTAGGACTTGACGAATCAGCCGAAGTGGCATAGAGTGCCTAAGTATTAGTTAAACTATAAAAATATGATATACAGCTATTATCACCTTTCAAATGGCTCTGAGCACTATGGGACTTAACATCTGAGGTCATGAGTCCCCTTTAACTTAGAACTACTTAAACCTAACTAACCTAAGGACATCAACACATCCATGCCCGAGGCAGGATTCGAACCTGCGACCGTAGCGGTCGCGCGGTTCCGGACTGAAGCGCCCAGAACCGCTCGGCCACACCGGCCGGCTATCATCTTTCAAGACAGAGTCTTCCACAAAATATACGTCATGAAGTTGTAGCACAGAGGGTACCTTACAGACACAGAGAATGTTGAAATAAAAATCCTGGTTCATTTTTACGGTTACTTCCGTTAGTGGACCCATGTCGCAGTAAGGAACAACAAACCTAAAACGGCACAGAACCAGCTATGTCCTGAATTAACCGCTGATTTTCTTTTTCATTCTTCCGACAAATTCTTGTATCGCTGCAACGAATCATGACTCTTCGCAAAGAAACAATAAAAATAATGAGAAACACAGTGGCATATTCACGGCGAGGAACAGTCGAGGTATAGTACAGAATCATGAAACCGTTGTGTCTGCCTTGCGATGTATTCGTTTAAGCCAAGTCAGAAATTTCCTATGGCGATTTTAGACCATTGTTCATTATTTCAGAGCCTGAGAGAAATGTCACCTAGCCAAGACTGCATTACTCTTCGCTACCAGCCACTGCATTAGCTCAAAGCTCCTGTTTTCGCACCGTGAAATACTTATGGTTTACGTCAAAAATTAAATCTGAATGGCCATTCTTTTTCATTTATAATGAGCTTCGTTTTCCGCTATCAGTACTAAAAATAAAATGTACATGTCAGGAAGTGGAGTTCATAAGTTGTGCCCCAATACTGGCGATAATTACTGATGTTTGTAGGTATTTTATGATACAACCACCCCAAACGCTATCGAGCTATCAATGGCGAATAAGAATTGTAAGGGTACTAGCTTCGCCAGCGTACACATATGCCACATATTTTGCACACATCTCCTCCTCTCTCCGTCCATCACCTCCATCTCCCTCGCACTCTCCATCTCCTCCTCCCTCCCACTTTCTCTCTGTCCGTTTCCCGCGTCCCCCTTTCGCACTGTCAGCCGCCGTTGTGGACGATCGGTTCCAGGCGCTTCAGTTTGGAACCGCGCGACCGCTACGGTCGCAGGTTCGAATCCTGCCTCGGGCATGGAAGTATCCTTTGGTTTAAGTAGTTCCAAGTTCTAGGGGACTGATGACCTCAGATGTTAAGTCCCATAGTGCTCAGAGCCATTTGAACTGTTTCTCTCTGTCCACCTGATTGCCCCCGTCTCTATGTGTCTATCTACTTCTCCCACCTCCCTCTGTCTGTCCTCCTTCCACCTTTCTTTGTCTGCCTCATCCTTCCCCTTTCGCTACTCATCTCCTATTCTTCTTCTCTCTCACCAGCTATGCCCATCGGTATGTATAGCCCCTTGAACGCATTTTAACACCTTGCAAAAACACACTGCTGTACAGGGCAGTCTAAATGTCACGGACAATATGCGCGTCTCTCTCTCCCTTTTTTCGCTGTAATCACAATAAAACGCTGTCTTTGGTTCGTCTTCCCCAAGACATTTTCTGTGTTGATTCTTAGTTGAGTTGACGTTAATTGTCATCATTAGGTATTTAGTTGAACTGATAGCCTTTTTGACAATGTTGACTGGAATACTCTCTTTCAAATTCTGAAGGTGGCAGGGGTAAAATACAGGGATCGAAAGGTTATTTACAAGTTGTGCAGAAACCATATGACAGTTATAAGAGTCGAGGGGCATGAAAGGGAAGCAGTGGTTGGGAAGGAGTGAGACAAGGTTGTAGCCTATCCCCGATGTTATTCAGTCTGTATATTGAGCAAGCAGTAAAGGAAACAAAAGAAAAATTCGGAGTAGGAATTAAAATCCATAAAGAAGAAATAAAAACTATGAGGTTCATCGATGACATAGTAATTCTGTCAGAGGCAGCAAAGGACCTGGAAAGGCAGCTGAACGGAATGGACAGTGTGTAGTAAATAGGATATGAACATCAACAAAAGTAAAACGACGATGATGGAATGTAGTCGAATTAAATCGGGTGATGCTGAGGGAATTAGATTAGAAAATGAGAAGCTTAATGTAGTAAATGAGTTGTGCTATTTGGGGAGCAAAGTAACTGATGATGGTCGCAGTAGAGAGGATATAAAATGTAGACTGGCAATGGCAAATAAAGCATTTCTGAAGAAGAGACATTTGCTAACAGCGAGTATAGATTTAAATGTCAGGAAGTCGTTTCTGAAAGTTTTTGTATGCAGTGTAGCCGTGTATGGAAGTGAAACGTGGACGATAAATAGTTTAGACAAGAAGAGAATAGAAGCTTTCGAAATGTGGTGCTACAGAAGAATGCTGAAGATTTGATGGGTAGATCACATAACTAATGAGAAGGTATTGAATAGAATTGGGGAGAAGAGAAATATGTGGCGCAACTTGACTAGAGGAAGGGATCGCTTGGTAGGACATATTCTGAGGAATCAAGGGATCACCAATTTAATATTGGAGCGTAGTGGAGGGTAAAAATCGTAGAGGGAGACCAAGAGATGAATTCTCTAAACAGATTCAGAAGGATGTAGGTTGCAGTAGGTACTGGGAGATGAAGAAGTTTGCACAGGGCAGTAGTAGCATGGAGAGCTGCATCAAACAAGTCTGTGGACTGAAGACCACAACAACATTGTGCAATCGAAATTAAAGTGATAATTTTTAGCGCATATGAACTGACTTCAGACTTTTTACTGTTTAGAGCCAATTACCACTTTTTGCACGATATCCTGTCTAAATCATTTTGCAGTTGGTTTTGATCTTCTGATAGCTTTAACAGGTAAACGACAGCACACAGCCTAAAGGGGTAACTCAAATTATCTCCTAAATCGTTTATATGGATTAGGAACAGCAGAGGCCGTGTAACACATCTTAGGGAAATATCACTTCTATTTTACTCGATGACTTCCCGTCAGTTAGTATGAACGGTGACATTTCTGACAGGAAATCGAGAATCTAATCCCACAACTGTGACGATACTCCATGGGCACACTTCCCCTTACAGCAGCTTCCAGACCAGTCTCCCTACCCCAAAGTTGTGCATCTCCTCTATCCTTTATTTCTAAAATTTCGCCATCGTCACTGCAACCCTCTGTTAATTTCCCGGCGACTAGGAATATAACGGCACATTTATCACATGCATGAGGTTCGTTCAACAAGTAATGCAGAACTTTTTCCTGAAAGCGGGTTGGTTTTATTCAAGATTCCAAGACACCGTACTATTCCCCACTCTTTTTGCAACAAAATCCTACTTTTCAGCATAATATCCGTTCAGTGTGACAACCTTACGCTACCTTACTGGGACGGGCTGCATGACCGATTGGTACCACTCTACTGGTAGACGTCGGAGACAACGCCTTGCTGAATCAATACCCTCCCCACCAGCCACATACTGATTCTACATCTACATCTACATCTATACTCCGCGAGCCACCTTACGGTGTGTGGCGGAGGGTACTTATTGTACCACTATCTGATCCCCCCTTCCCTGTTCCATTCACGAATTGTGCGTGGGAAGAACGACTGCTTGTAAGTCTCCGTATTTGCTCTAATTTCTCGGATCTTTTCGTTGTGATCATTACGCGAGATATATGTGGGCGGTAGTAATATGTTGCCCATCTCTTCCCGGAATGTGCTCTCTCGTAATTTCGATAATAAACCTCTCCGTATTGCGTAACGCCTTTCTTGAAGTGTCCGCCACTGGAGCTTGTTCAGCATCTCCGTAACGCTCTCGCGCTGATTAAATGTCCCCATGACGAATCGCGCTGCTTTTCGCTGGATCATGTCTATCTCTTCTATTAATCCAACCTGGTAAGGGTCCCATACTGATGAGCAATACTCAAGAATCGGACGAACAAGCGTTTTGTAAGCTACTTCCCGTCGAGTGCGTCCTTCATTGGACCAGACAGATAGATGTCTCTCTCGGGCACGCTAACTTGTGTGAGGCCTTGCGTTGTCATGGGGAAGGAGAAGTGCGTTTGCCATTTTTATGCCGACGAACACGCTGAAGCTGTTTCGTCAGTTTCCAGAGGGTAGCAAAAAACACTTCAGAGTGGATTGCGCATGACCAAACGAATTTTGCCTCGCAGTGCTATATCGTATTTATCCGCCGACACAGGGCAAGCGATTTTCAAGTAAAATGTCTCTCCTGTACGGGAAAATGCATAATAGATGTAGGAGTACAGGTTGTGGACGCATGGTTGACCACATTGTTTGGGTCTGACCGTGAGACGTACTCGGATAGCCTAATACGAGGGCAGTTCAATAAGTAATGCAACACATTTTTTTTCTAAAACAGGGGTTGTTTTATTCAGCATTGAAATACACCAGGTTATTCCCCAATCTTTTAGCTACACAACACTATTTTTCAACGTAATCTCCATTCAATGCTACGGCCTTACGCCACCTTGAAATGAGGGTCTGTATGCCTGCACGGTACCATTCCACTGGTCGATGTCGGAGCCAACGTCGTACTGCATCAATAACTTCTTCATCACCCGCGTAGTGCCTCCCACGGATTGCGTCCTTCATTGGGCCAAACGTATGGAAATCCGACGGTGCGAGATCGGGGCTGTAGGGTGCATGAGGAAGAACAGTCCACTGAAGTCTTGTGAGCTCCTCTCGGGGGCGAAGACTTGTGTGAGGTCTTGCGTTGTCATTCGTTCAGATTTTTGTGCCTACGAACACGCTGAAGTCGTTTCTTCAATTTCTGAAGAGTAGCACAATACACTTCAGAGTTTATCGTTTGACGATGGGGAAGGACATCGAACAGAATAACCCCTTCAGCGTCCCAGAAGACTGTAACCATGACTTTACCGGCTGAGGGTATGGCTTTAAACTTTTTCTTGGTAGGGGAGTGGGTGTGGCGCCACTCCATTGATTGCCGTTTTGTTTCAGGTTCGAAGTGATGAACCCATGTTTCATCGCCTGTAACAATCTTTGACAAGAAATTGTCACCCTCAGCCACATGACGAGCAAGCAATTCCGCACAGATGGTTCTCCTTTGCTTTTTATGGTGTTCGGTTAGAGAAAGAGGGACCCAGCGGGAACAAACCTTTGAATATCCCAACTGGTGGACAATTGTGACAGCACTACCAACAGAGATGTCAAGTTGAGCACTGAGTTGTTTGATGGTGATCCGTCGATCATCTCGAACGAGTGTGTTCGCACACTCCGCCATTGCAGGAGTCACAGCTGTGCACGGCCGGCCCGCACGCGGGAGATCAGACAGTCTTGCTTGACCTTGCGGCGATGATGACACACGCTTTGCCCAACGACTCACCGTGCTTTTGTCCACTGTCAGATCACCGTAGACATTCTGCAAGCGCCTATGAATATCTGAGATGCCCTGGTTTTCCGCCAAAAGAAACTCGATCACTGCCCGTTGTTTGCAACGCACATCCGTTACAGACGCCATTTTAACAGCTCCGTACAGCGCTGCCACCTGTCGGAAGTCAATGAAACTATACGAGACGAAGCGGGAATGTTTGAAAATATTCCACAAGAAATTTCCGGTTTTTTCAACCAAAATTGGCCGAGAAAAAAAATGTGTTGCATTACTTATTGAACTGCCCTCGTAATAATATGAATGGTCGCGATAAGCGGCAAATTGGGGTTAGAGTCCCAGTCCGGCATAAATTTTCATTCTCGTCATTCCATCATACAGGAGATGATTGTTCATATTCCTAGTTGCGAATGTATTTCACCTATATCGGATGAGAGGGTCCTCACGTTCCAACATTGCCGGAGTCACTGCTGCGTGCGGCCGACCGGCACGCGGAAGATTGGACAGGTTTATGCAACCTTGCGATGATGACCGACCTCTCGCCCAGTAACTCACCGAGCTTTTGTTCACTGCAAGGCGTCTGCAGACATTTTGCAAGCGCCTATGAATATGAGAATGTAACATGGCGCAAGATGTTCCAAATTCTGAGGAAAATAGGTGTGAGCTATAGGGAGAGACGGGTAATATACAATATGTATAAGAGGCAAGATGGAATAATAAGAGTGAACGACCAAGAACGAAGTGCTCGGATTAAAAAGGGTGTAAGATAGAGATGGAGTCTTTCCTCCCTACTGTTCAATCGGTACATCGAAGAAGCAATGACGAAAATAAAAGAAAGCCTCAAGAGCGGACTTAAAATTGAAGGTGAAAGGATATCATTGATACGATTCGCTGATGGCATTGCTTTCCTGAGTGAAAGTGGAGAAGAATTACATGGCATGCTGAATGGAATGAACAATCTAATGAATACAGAATATGGACTGAGAGTAAATTGAAGAAAGAGGAAGGTAATGAGAAGTAGCTGAAATGAGAACAGCGTGAAACTAAGCATTAGGATTGATGGTCACGAAGTAGATGAAGATAAAGAATTCTGCTGCCTGGCAGCAAAATAACCACTGACGGACGGAGCAAGGTGGACATTAAAAGCAGACTAGCATTGGCAAAAAGGGCATTTCTGGCTAAGAGAAGTCTACTAGTATCAAAAATAGGCCTTAATTTGAGGAAGAAATTTCTGAGAATGTAGGTCCGGAGCAAAGCATTGTATGGTAGTTAAACATGGACATTGAAAAACCGGAACAGAAGAGAATCGCAGCATTTGAGGTGTGGTTCTACAGGTGTATGTTGAATTTTAGGTGGACTGATGAGGTAAGGGATGAGGAGTGTCTGCGCAGAATCGGAGAGGAAAGGATATGGTGAAAACACTGACAAGGAGAAGGGACAGGATGATAGGACACCTGTTAAGACATCAGGAAATGAGTTCCATGGTACTAGAGAGAGCTATAGAGGGCGAAAACTGTAGAAGAAGACAGAGATTGGAACCATCCAGCAAATATTTGAGGATGTAGGTTCCAAGTGTTACTCTGAGATGATGAGCTTAGAACTGGAGAGGAATTCGTGGCGGGCCGCATCAAAACAGTCAGAAGACTGATGACCAAAAAAAAGTTCCTCTGGCCATTAAGCATAGCAGTTTAGCCTAACATGCCCAAAATCAACTAAACCCAAGACTGGCTGGGATCTCAGTCACGCAGGTTGCCACTCTGTTCACCATTCATCATTGACTTCCTTGGGCAAGCCCTATGGTTGCCTTGATCCCTCTGCGAACTACACACCTGGAAATGGAGAAAAGAACACATTGACACCGGTGTGTCAGAACCACCATACTTGCTCCGGACACTGCGAGAGGGCTGTACAAGCAATGATCACACGCACGGCACAGCGGACACACCAGGAACCGCGGTGTTGGCCGTCGAATGGCGCTAGCTGCGCAGCATTTGTGCACCGCCGCCGTCAGTGTCAGCCAGTTTGCCGTGGCATACGGAGCTCCATCGCAGTCTTTAACACTGGTAGCATGCCGCGACAGCGTGGACGTGAACCGTATGTGCAGTTGACGGACTTTGAGCGAGGGCGTATAGTGGGCATGCGGGAGGCCGGGTGGACGTACCGCCGAATTGCTCAACACGTGGGGCGTGAGGTCTCCACAGTACATCGATGTTGTCGCCAGTGGTCGGCGGAAGGTGCACGTGCCCGTCGACCTGGGACCGGACCGCAGCGACGCACGGATGCACGCCAAGACCGTAGGGTCCTACGCAGTGCCGTAGGGGACTGCACCGCCACTTCCCAGCAAATTAGGGACACTGTTGCTCCTGGGGTATCGGCGAGGACCATTCGCAACCGTCTCCATGAAGCTGGGCTACGGTCCCGCACAGCGTTAGGCCGTCTTCCGCTCACGCCCCAACATCGTGCAGCCCGCCTCCAGTGGTGTCGCGACAGGCGTGAATGGAGGGACGAATGGAGACGTGTCGTCTTCAGCGATGAGAGTCGCTTCTGCCTTGGTGCCAATGATGGTCGTATGCGTGTTTGGCGCCGTGCAGGTGAGCGCCACAATCAGGACTGCATACGACCGAGGCACACAGGGCCAACACCCGGCATCATGGTGTGGGGAGCGATCTCCTACACTGGCCGTACACCACTGGTGATCGTCGAGGGGACACTGAATAGTGCACGGTACATCCAAACCGTCATCGAACCCATCGTTCTACCATTCCTAGACCGGCAAGGGAACTTGCTGTTCCAACAGGACAATGCACGTCCGCATGTATCCCGTGCCACCCAACGTGCTCTAGAAGGTGTAAGTCAACTACCCTGGCCAGCAAGATCTCCGGATCTGTCCCCCATTGAGCATGTTTGGGACTGGATGAAGCGTCGTCTCACGCGGTCTGCACGTCCAGCACGAACGCTGGTCCAACTGAGGCGCCAGGTGGAAATGGCATGGCAAGCCGTTCCACAGGACTACATCCAGCATCTCTACGATCGTCTCCATGGGAGAATAGCAGCATGCATTGCTGCGAAAGGTGGATATACACTGTACTAGTGTCGACATTGTGCATGCTCTGTCGCCTGTGTCTATGTGCCTGTGGTTCTGTCAGTGTGATCATGTGATGTATCTGACCCCAGAAATGTGTCAATAAAGTTTCCCCTTCCTGGGACAATGAATTCACGGTGTTCTTATTTCAATTTCCAGGAGTGTAGATAGTTCACACAAAAGAAAAACAAAGAAAATGAAACTTTTTCTGCTTGGATCGGACCTCCGCTACAGATGTCGTTTTGAAGGATACGTATAGCGCCGCCACCTATGGGAGCTCCACGAAATTATTGGGGCTGAAGAGGGAATATTTCACGACGTCCTGCAACAGATTTCACATTTATCAGTTGTTGACATGTTTAACTTGACGATGATTTATATCACAATATTTTAACGATCTGAAGAAGGAGATAGGCTGAAACCGGTCATAAAGGGTAAAGAAATCTATGTGATGAAGACGGACTTGTGAAAATAAAAGTGCTAAAATTCCACATTTTTACAATCAAAATAGGCCCAGAAAAAATTTGTTGCATTACGTATTGATCGTAATACCGATCTGCGTTGGTAGCGCGAATCGCTACAAGGGGTAAGGAGGTAAGCTAGACATGGATCGATGCGACGGCCAGGATTAACGACCGATCGTCGCGCACACTGGCGAGACGGAATGCAGTTCACGCCACAGGGCGAATCGGCGGCACCCCATGTGTCTATCGGAAAACGCAGTACACCATCAGTTCTAATGTACGAGGTGCGACAATGAAGTAATGAGATTGATGTGAAAAAAATGTTGCTTAGTCTATTTTACTGGTGTCTCCTTCAAAGTAGTTCCCTTCTGATTGCACACACTTTTTCCAGCGCTTCTGGCATTGATGGTAACATTTCTGAAACTCATCTTTTGTAATATCTTCCAAGACCCTCGTCACAACTTTTTCGACATCTTGTGTTGTTTGAAAATGGTGTCCCTTGACCGCCGTTTTGAATCTTGGAAATAGGAAAAAGTCGCACGGAGGTGGCTGTGGTAGTACTGAAATTTGTTTCGAGGTTAAAAATTGCTGTACTGATAGAGCAGTATGGGATGGTGCATTATCGTGATGCAGGATCCAATTATCAGCAGTGTTGGCACGGACACGAAGAACTCTTTTACGAAGTCTTTCTAAAATTTCTTTGTAGTAATATTGGTTAACTGTTTGTCCAGGAGGCACCCACTCTTTATGAACAATTCCCTTGAAATCAAAGAAGCACACAAGCATGCATTTCACTTTTGACTTTGACATGCGAGCTTTTTTTTGGTCTGGGTGATCCCTTTGAGCACCATTGCGAACTCTGGCGTTTCGTCTCTGGATCGTACTGAAAAAACCAACTTTCATCACCAGTGACAACACGGCTCAACAATTCTGGATTGATTTCCGTTTGCTCTAACAGATCGGCTGCCACATTTTTCCGTGTTTCCCGCTGTTGTGGTGTGACATTTTTGGGGACCATTTTTGCACACATATTTCTCATAACAAAATCTTCAGTTATTACTAGACGAACCGTTTCTCGATTGATATTCAGTTCTTCTGCAATCATTTTCACGGATGATCTTCAATCAGATCGTACAAGACACGCACCCTGGCCATGTTGACATCCGTCCGTGAGGTTGATGGTCGTCCACTGCGGTCTTCATCTTCAACATTCGTTCTGCCTCCATTAAACATTTTATGCCAACGAAAAATTTGACATAACCTCCTCTCCAAAAGCCTTCTGAAGCTTACCGTAAATTGTCTTCCTGTTTTCACCCACTTTAACGCAAAAATAAATGACATACCGTTGCACAATATTATGCGGTTCCATTTCCGTGACGAGAGACACAAACACGTGTTAACTTATTACAGCACAACTCACGACTGAGCAGTTGCATCGATGTGCCCCTTGGACTATAAGCAGCTTATAGACCAAGGTCAAAGATATTCTGCCTACGCAAGCCTGCAGCGTTGTCGCATCTTGCAAAGAAAATCAGTCTCATTACTTTATTGTCGCACCTCGTATAACTCACTGCCTCTACCGGCCTTGTCGTCGTTGGAATGTTAAATTTCCCTTCAAAAACGGCCTACAGGCAGGAGGACTACAAGAGAAAATAGTATGTAGAATGCAGTCACAGACGTCAACAACAATGTTTGCTTGTAACTAAAGGTGACTGATGTAGTAATCGCACATACCACAGGGAAACAGGTTGAAGGAGAAGAAGAAGATCAAGAATAAATGCTTAATAAATGCAAGGTGATGTTAATGATGATGACGTTCGTTAGCTGATGGCGTCAGATGGTAAAGCATTAGTCGTGTGGTGTTCGTGAAAACTGGATAAGAATGAAGAAAGCGAGAAAGGGACGTGAAAATTTTACATAGCATCTGAAACGTAAGTTCTATAGAGTCATACGCATTGCCTCAATCTTTGGGATTCCTCCATTGCGAAGATAGCTGTAGAGAAACACCGACTGCCGTGTATGATCGACCGGAAACAACAAAATTTGCATCACAGATCACATATGACGGTTAGTTAAAATGTGATTAACGCTGAAATTTGGCAGTCATGCCAGGTACGCCACATCAGCAACCTCAGAGGCCATTAGACATCGTGAGAGAGCGGAATGAGGCGCTCCGCGGAAATCACGGACTTCGAACGTCTTCGAACGTTGTCAGGTGATTGGGTGTCACTTGTGTCATACATGTGTACGCGAGATTTCCAAATATCCCTTGGTCCACTGTTTCTGATGTGATAGTGAAGTGGTAACGTGAAGGGACGCGTGCACCACAAAAGCGTACAGGCCGACCTCGTCTGTTGACTGACACAGACCGCCGACAGGTGAAGACAGTGGTAATGTGTAATAGGCACACGTCTATCCAGACCATCACACAGGAATTGCAAACTGCATCAGGATCCACTGCGAGTACTATGACAGCTAGGCGGAAGGTGAGAAAACTTGGATTTCATGCTCGAGCGTTTGCTCATACGCCACACATCACGCCGGTAAATGCCAAACGACGCCTTGCTTGGTGTAAGAAGCGTAAACATTGGACGATTGGACAGTGGAAAAACGTTGTGTGGAGTGACGAATCACGGTACACAATGTGGCGATCCGATGGCAGGGTGTGGGTATGGCGAATGCCCGGTGAACATCAACTGCCATGTGTAGTGCCAACAGTAAAATTCGGTGGTGGTGGTGTTATGGCGTGGTCGTATTTCTCATGCAGAGGGCTTGCACCCCTTCTTGTTTTGCGTGGCACTATCACAGCACAGACCTACAATGATGTTTTAAGCACCTTCTTGCTTGTCACTGTTGAAGAGGAATTCGGGGATGGCGATTGCATCATTCTACACGATCGAGCACCTGTTCATAATGCACCGTCTGTGGCGGAGTGGTTAACGATAATAACATCCCTGTAATCCACTGGCCTACACAGCGTCCTGACATGTAACCTATAGAACATCTTTGCGATGTTTTGGAACGCCGACTTCGTGGCAGGCCTCGCCGACCGACATCGATGCAGCACTCCGTGAAGTATGGGCTGCCATTCACCAAGAAACCTTCCAGCACCTTACTGAACGTATGCCTGCGAGAGAAGAAGCTTTCATCAAGACTAAGGGTGGGCCAACACCATATTGAATTCCAGCATTACCGATGGAGCGCGCCACGAACATGTAAGTCATTTTCAGCCAGGTGTCCAGATACTTTTTATCACGTAGTGCATATATAGAGGCAAAATGCATTACATGTGATAGTGAAGCACTGAGTTTAAAAAAGGAGTGAGTTTAGAAAAGTAAAACCTATTACACCGTCCAAGATTCTTTTCAGATCGAAGAGTCCATTCGAAAGCTGCGGTTCTGACAGAGTGGTAAAATACCGGTAGCAGTTGATTACACAATGCAGGCTTCCACTACCAGTATTTTCATTAGTGGTGTCTTTATTTTATGGATACTGTGCCGTGGTCTAAGGCATGTTTCTGAGCCTAGCGGTTTGTCTCCTGACGCTGGAAACATTCATCAAAGGCTATTAAGACGCAATTTTTTCTAACCTGAACAGGCACAGGAATCCGAACTGTTTATACGAAATCGCAGAGTGGTCCGGTCGTGACGTCATCAAACCACTAAAACTTGTTTCTCAAATGCTATAATTTTATCAAGACCCAAGTATTACTATTATACCATGTACATAGAGGTCATAGAAATTCAAAGGTACGAAAAACAACTTTAAGAGAAAAAAATGGAATATTGGAATTGTACATATTGTGTTCATTACTGCTAAACAAGTCAAACAGCGTCAACTCTTCCGTAGTAGAAGCTCGATAGAAAACTCGGCGGGACACCGCGATCTTAGTCAGATGTCTGATGTCATATTCCCAACGTTTCGCAGCATGTATAAACAGCTAGCCTTAGGCAGTACAGCGTCACAATAACGTTGCCCTGTGAGTGTACCGTGTTCAAATGTTTGGAGCTGAGCAGGTCCATGCAACGTTTGCCTCTCCACACCTCTCCTGGGTGCATTATGTGTTCTCACCTCTGCCGCATGAGGATACGTCCAGAATCACTACTCAGACTGAATCTGTTCTCCTCTGAAGAGAGCACGCGAGATCACTCCTCAATGGTCCGTTTCCTACGCTCTAGGCGCAATGTAAAGCGGCGGCGCTGATGTGCAGGCCCCAACGGACCACAATGTACTGGTCGTTGGGCAAGGAGACAACCGCCATGCAGTCACAATGACACTGTGGAGCGAGAGATTGCGTCAGCACAGCATGGAATTCAACTTTTACGCAACGACACAGGCTCAGCACAATAGGCTGTGGGGTGGTAGGACTGGACCAAGTGACACAGACAATCACCATCGACGGTTGCACTCAACATTTATTTGGCACATTTAACAAGACAAATAACACCATCAACACATTTTTAAAATTACCATTTAGATGACAGCAAGTTTAAACATTCATAAATCATGGCAATTATGGCCTATTACACATTTAGTGAAATGAGTTAAAAATTATTTACTCAAAAACTATGATCAGCCTGAAGAACAATTTACTAAAATTTAACGAGGAAATGTAGTCATTCGCAACTGCAGTGATTGGTATTACCAAGGTAATTCAGAGTACAGGCAACAACAAATCAGATACCATGGCTAACAACCACGTTACTTACGTGGCAGGCTCCCTACAATGTAGGATATAAAATATAAAATTTCATGTGACCAAGCAATCTCGTGGGCTTCAACAAACTACGCCCAGAAGCGGACGCCCGCTAACTCAGCTATTTCCAATACAGGCTCGACATGGACCACCAAACGGGAGCAGCAACGGTCACGAATAGGCACGAAAAATCCCAGAACTTGTGGGTATCTACAACAGACTGACATCTGCCTTAAGTAACTAGGAACACAATAATTCATTACAATACATCATCTGTAGAATTAATCAACCCATTAATGATCATCAGCTTAGCAGTGCAAATCTATTAACTTTTGTGCGAAAGGCCAATTATACATTAAGCCGCGAGCGAACTAGATGCACGGCCAGCCGGCACGCGCGGGCAAAGGGGGCGGAAAATACACAACAGCACAAGCAGGACGCAACCCAAGACCACGTCTCCGCTGCCAAGACAAACAGCAGAAGTCCCGGTAAAACGAAATCAAATGCAAGTAACTAGCGTGCAGTCTAACGGTATATCGAGACCGCCTCGCCCCCCTCCACCCCGATGCAAAACACTAGGCGACTTACAGCAAATAGCCACACTTAAATTTGTGATTAAATCAGAATTAATTACCATATCCACATACTGTCATTGAAGGAATTCTTGTACTTTCATTAACAGAATCAGTTTCAAACTATTTAAACACACAATAACAACTGGCCTCTCAGTAACTCGTAAGAATTTATGAAATTTCTCATTTAGAGTTAGACACGTGACTCTCAGACACAATATCACTTCAGATAGGAACGTAACAGTAATGTTATTTCAATTCGCAGCAAAATATATCCAGGAAAAATTTTATCCATGTGTATCTATAGCAACTGGGCAGCTTAACTCCGTCATGTGATACAAATACAATAACCAGGCGGCACTTAGACAAGGACCAGCCAAACTGTTTCCAATGGTGGTTAACACAGACAGTAGCAATCTACAAACGGAATGTATCAGCACTCCAGGCTCTAGTAAATGTTAATTATCACATCACAATATCTCTCACTAGAACCTTGCGTACTAAGCAAGTTGAAATTAACACATTCGAGGACAGACTCTGTAGGAATAACAACGGCCGGCCAAGAAAATGAAGTGAACAGGACTGAACCCAGTAGTCGATTCCGCCCACAATTTACAGTACAAGCAAGGCCCTTACCTTCTTGCTTGTTCGACGAAGCCAGCCGCCGCAGATCCCGGTGCCAGCAGACATGCAGGAAGCGAAATACACCAATGGCTTCCCAGTAACGTGACTGCTTCCATGCCGGTGATATTTGCTACGGCGCCGTCGCCCGGTTAAACAGCCCCTTTTAGATGCGCTCTTACTGATTCCTCGCACGGCGCCTGTACTCTCCGCCAGACTTCCCCAATGACGTTACTGCTAGGCGTCCCAAAGCAATAACCTCGCTACTTGCTAGAGCTTACTCTCACTCCCCGATGGGCCCGGTAGGTGGCGCCACCGCGATCTCTGCGCACACCATATGAAAAAGATGACCAAAAAAATGGTTCAAATGGCTCTGAGCACTATGGGACTTAACTTCTGAGGTCATCAGTCCCCTAGCCGGCCGCGGTGGTCTAGCGGTTCTGGCGCTGCAGTCCGGAACCGCGGGACTGCTACGGTCGCAGGTTCGAATCCTGCCTCGGGCATGGGTGTGTGTGATGTCCTTAGGTTAGTTAGGTTTAAGTAGTTCTAAGTTCTAGGGGACTTATGACCTAAAGATGTTGCGTCCCATAGTGCTCAGAGCCATTTGAACCATTTGAACCATCAGTCCCCTACAACTTAGAACTACTTAAACCTAACTAACCTAAGGACATCACACACATCCATGCCCGAGGCAGGATTCGAACCTACGACCGTAGCGGTGGCGCGGTTGCAGACTGTAGCGCCTAGAACCGCTCGGTCACCCCGGCCGGCAAGATGATCCATACCGGCGGTGGGAATATCTGTGATCGAGCCACACGGCTCACCTGCACTCGTGTTAAATGCGGTTGCAACTGCACGCGTTGTTTATCGCGTTCAGTTCTTACTTTTTGTGCTATGTGGAGATCACCTGTTGCTGTGCATGACCATGGTCAACCACCTCCTCTCCTTTGGAAAACGGTGCCTGTGGTTAAGAACGGTCGCCGTGCTCGCGAAAGAATACTGTGATCAGTGTCAAACTCCTGGGCTACACTCGTCGAACTTCGTCCTTCTTCCAGTTTCCCGACGATCCTTCCCCGTGTGAAGTCATCCACATGTTGTCTCCAGGCCATGTTTTAATGAAGAACAAAACCACAGTGCATTGTAGTTGCTCGCTGATTGACACACAGTCTTTTCCCCGTTCCTTCAACTGCCTCGTGCTGCGGAGTGAGCTCCATTTGGCGCTCTAGTCACTCTGCCCTCACGTTCTACTTTCTGTACACGGCTGGGAGATCTTTGGAAATCTTGCTCTCTCTTTTCCACCGAGCAGATAATATGTTATATTACGTTACTTTATCTTTCTCATCCTTAAGGTTCCATGGCACTGTAATGGGAAGAATACATAATTAAATTTGAAATTAAAGTATAGAGTTCCAGAGACCTTTTCAAGTGTCAGACATCTATGATGTAAGGTTTATGCACACTGAAGAGACGAATGAAAATTTGTATTGAGGCCGGTATTCGAAACCAGGTCTTCAGCTCACTAGACAGATGTGCCAACCACTACGCCACTCTGGCACAGTCGCTTTGCCAGCTGCACAGACCACCCGAGAACGCCTCCTTCCTCATTCCAAATTTTCACTGGTGCGTCAGCACACTTGGTATTTTCCTTACACTCAAACAGCACTGCAGAGGCTGTGCAAGTGTGTTGGAGTAGCACCTCAGCACCGAACGAAACGGGGGATCCCACCTGAAACCCAGGCATATGTGCTTCAAACAAATGAAACTATGTGGTTCCAAAGACCTTTTCAATTACCAAACATCTATAAACAACGATGTATGCGGACTGAAGTGACGAATGAAAATTTGTATCAAGGCCTGGATTCGCAACCGAGTCTCCATCTCACTAGGCAAATGCGGTTATCACTACGCCATCCTGACACAGTGGCTTTACACAGTCGCACGTACTACCCTAGGTATGGTGCGTAGTGATTAGCGCACCTGATTAGCGAACAGAAGACCTGGGTTTGAATCGTCACCTAGACACAAATTTTCATTCGTCGCTTCAGTCTTCAAATGCACATCATACTTAATAGTGTAGGTATTTCCGTGCTGTACACGGTGCGAAATTTAGTGCACTGTCACATCTGGCAGCAACAGCATGAAAATAAACACACGCCGCGATCGCAGTGCAGACACTTTTATTGTTCCAAGATGACCGGTTTCAACAGTGCTTCCACCATCTGATCTTATACAAGTTGTTATAAAATTGTCAAGTTACATTACATGAAGTCGAATCATAAAAGGCATTTCCCACACTCGCCCCACTGCACAGCATGTGTACCTTATAAAAAGCAACAACATGTTTAATGTGGCTGGGCACTGTGCCAGGTTGCGTTTGGATGACAGAGACGGTGCTGCCTCAAATCTGTGCTGGAGTTCATCAACTGCAGTGGCTGGAGCGTGGTGGAGCGAGCGTCTCTCGGCGACCCCTGATCTAATATTTTCGGTAGGTGAGAGATCTGAAGGACTTCCTGGCCAGAGCGAGAGTGGAACACCTTCTATGTATACGTAGGCCAAGAAAGCTTGCACAACGTGCACTCTTGCGTTATCTCTTTGAAAGATAACGCGAAGGGCAACACAAAGAAAGGGCTCAGCCACTGGCTTTCACACGTGATAAATGTAACACTTGCTGTCCAAACTACCGGTTATGCAAACAAGAAAAGATCGTGTTATGTACCCAGTGGTGCTCGCACCATCAAACCGAATGTCTGGCCCGTATGACGATCTCGAATGCGATTCGGTAACATCAGTTACTGTAATAGAGTGTACATTCAATTACATCCATCACGATGCTGTGCTTAGTACCGGAACTTAACTGGGAAGACAACGTGGTGTCTACATCTACATCAGTACTCCGCAAGCTACCTGACGGTGTATGGCGGAGGGTACTTCTGGTATCCTATCTGATACTCTATCCGCCCCTTTTTCTTCCCTGTCCCATTCGCCAATTATTAAAGGTACATCTCTGAATTGGTTCTAATTTCCCGAATTTTCTCGTTGTTAAGGTCATATCGCGAGATGTAACTGACTCTTCCCGGAACCTACTCTCTCGGAATTTCAATAGTGAATCTCTCCCAGATGCACTACGTCTCTCTTGTAGCTTATGACACTAGAGCTTGTTGGGCACATCTGGTACGCTCTCTGACCGACTGAATGACCCTGTGACGAAAGGTGTTGCTCTTCGTTGGATGTTCCCTGTCTCTTCTCCACCGAGCGAGGTGGCGCAGTGGTTAGCACACTGCATTCGGAAGGACGAGTGTTCAATCCCGCGTCTGGCCATCCTGATTTAGGTTTTCCATGATTTCCCTAAATTGCTCGAGGCAAATGCCGGGATGGTTCCTTTGAAAGGGCACGCCCGACTTCCTTCCCGTCCTTCCCTAATCCGATGAGACCGATGACCTCGCTGTCTGGTCTCCTCCCCCACAACAACCCAACGCCATCTCTTCTCTATCCTGGTCAGGGTCCCGAGTGACTCAAGAATCAGTCTAACGATTATTTTGTTTAGCCACTTCTTTCGTTGATGAGCTACTTTCCTTAAAGATTGTTTTTATGCATCCCAGCCCAGCATATGCTATTTCTGCTGTTCGCTTTATGTGGTCATCCAATTTAACTTCGCCCCGGATGGTTCTATCTAGATATTTTACGTTAAACACAATTTCCAACAATTCTTTATGAATGGTGTTGATAAACAGTTGTGGATTTTTTCTCCTATGTATTCGCGATATGTTACATTCATTTACGTTCAGGGTGAACAGCTAGTCCCTTCACCGCAGGTCCTTTTGCAAACTGACACTGCTTTCTGATGTTGCTACCTTCTTGCAGACAACTGCATCTTCTGCGAATAGCCGTATGAAACTTCCGATATTTTCTACTAGATCTACATACTATAATCAGTAACGGTGAGTCACACATCCTTGGGGTACTCTCATAATTACATTCAGATCTGTCGATTTTGTTCTATAACAGCCACTTGTTCAGTTCTTTTTACAAAGAAGTCTTGAATCCAGTCGCATGTATGACCCGATACTCGCCTGCTCGAATACTTTTTTAGTAAATCGCAGTGTGGGGCGCTATCAAATGCCTCCATGAATTCTGAGAAGCGTCATCGACCTGAGTACCGATGTCTACAGTACTATGGATCATTGAGGAACAGAGCAAGCTAGGTATCGCAAGATCTCTGTTTGCGGAACTGTTTGCCAGTTCACTTACATAGATAGGTAGCAACAGCTGCTCGTGAAATATTCCAGTTTTCCCTCTAGTCAGTGAAAAAGTTTTTTTAATTACTCTGACTACTCTCAATCACTTAAACGCCTTCTGCAAAACTAGACTTCTGGCTGGTCAGTTTGATACACCACTTGTCCATTTCCCACCTTTCGTTTCGCTTTGAAACTTAGGATAAAAATGTTCCCTCAAATTTCTAATTAGCAGCAGCACTCCGTCTTCAGGCTACAAGTCGCCCATCGGGACCATCCGACCGCCGTGTCATCCTCAGCTGAGAATGAGAATATGAGGGGCGTGTGGTCAGCACACCGCTTTCCCGGTCGTTATGATGGTTTTCTGTGACCGAAGCCGCTACTATTCGGTCGAGTAACTCCTCAATTGACATCATGAGGCTGAGTGCACCCAGAAAAATGGCAACAGCGCATGGCGGCCCGGATAATCACCCATCCAAGTGCCGGCTACGCCCGACAGCGCTTAACTTCGGTGATCTGACGGGAACCGGCGTATCCACCGTTGCCAAACTTCTAATTAAGTTTTTATTACCATGATCACTTTCAAGGAATTAAATATTTTTTTGAAAAATTTAACCTTACTCTGTTCAATTTGATACCACGCTTGTCGACTTCTCGCTCTTCGTTTGGCTATGGAAATTCGGACAACACCCCATTGCGTAATTTATAGAAGGTTTCTCACTCCTTTCGAATATTTGACCAAAACCCTAAAGTTACAACAAATATCGGAATGAACAGCTTACAGTTGCGAACCTGAGAGAAGGACGTTTCTCCCTGGTGAATGTTTTACAATGAATTACTGTGCGATTGGTTTGCCGGACGATAAGGTGTACTGTGCTAACGTCGGAAGCAATTGCATGAAGCTAAAGTCAGAAACTATTCGAGCTCGACATGTTTGCCTTCGCCCTGTAACTGTAAGGTGGTGTAGGTGTGTGTAGCTCGGTAGTCAGCAACCGCGACACGTGACATTTACAGTCGTTACGTGATTACTAGTGAACCAGATGCTGCTCTCAACAGAGAAGCACGGAAACGATTGTTACCGCTTTTAGTAATATTTGTACTCCGTCGTTTAACAGTTGTTATTCCGGTGGCGTTCTTTTGGAACTGTAAATGAAAATACCGGAGGAGAACGGATCAGGTTAAATTTATGTACCCTTTCCACGAAACAACGCAGGAAAACGTGACTGTTCTCTCCCTTTGGAGTTAGAAACTAAGTTAAATTCGTGGTTAAAAGTCCAGCTTTTTTGGCATTTGCTTCCTCATCGTTCGTAGTACGATTTCAATTTCTTAGCCGGCCGGTGTGGCCGAGCGGTTGTAGGCGCTTCAGTCTGGAACTGCGCGACCGCTACGGTCGCAAGTTCGAATCCTGCCTCGGGCATGGATGTGTGTGATGCCCTTAGGTCAGTTAGGTTTAAGTCGTACTAAGTTCTAGGGGACTGATGACCTCAGATTTAACATAGTGCTCAGAGCCATTCTTTTTTTTTTTTCAATTTATTAACTTGACAGCTGCTAAGCTCTATACGTATGTCAAAATGTAAACACATACCACAATACTACAATACTAGATTTCTGCCTGCCCATGCTTGGTAGTAGCAGATGACCTGTAGAATCTGCTATGATCACGCCATTCTTTTTATGTTACCATGTATCACATTTCCACGTCAGAAGTACAACGTTTCCTCCATGACAAGTCCCTCCCCTCTTGGACTGCGGCTTTGATTAGACAATAGTCATGAAGAGTGAAAGTTGCCTGTTCGTTAGGCAATTTCATTTCTTCCCACAATATTTGGCTTTTAGTTGATCGGAACAACTTTACGCTTATCTGCTTTACTCAGCTTCGAGTGATCGCTCATATAAACTCTCTGAGAAACTTTATCTTACAGCACCGTCTTGATCACACGAATTTTTATACTTCACTATTGTTGATTTCAGCTACTGCTATCATCAGATAGTAAAATATTCTGATGTAGGTATCAACGCCAGTTGTACATATATGTGCATATAGTAAGTGCCCACCCAAAATATAGCCACGGACACATTTTTGGACTTCATATCTTCAATTGGTATCTCTGAGCAACCGTCTTCACACGCTCAGTGAATCGATTTCTTATATTTGGGGAGTCAGGTTGTCTTTCGACAACCGGGAAGCCTCCGCAGTCTGGAAGTCACGAGGTATTTTTCTATGAACTGGCATTCGCCATTCTAGTTCTTGGTGCTGCATTTCCAGGATTTATGTTCTGTATTCCGACTTCAGGAGTAGATTGGTTTTATATGGAGACGATATATTCTTCTGTGGAGATTCTACAGTAATTAAAGCACTGGATGAAATCATTTCAATTATTAGCTGTGGTGAAGTTCAGACAAAGTGGTTGGGTTATTAATGGGACTGTTGGCTAAATTTACTCATCTTTTGGTCGCGAATACTCCGTGTTCAGGCACGGTACAGTATCCATTCGCCCAGTAAAATGATAACTCTTAGGTTGCTCACACTTGATTGAATAGAAGCTGATTATAACGACATATATTATCTTTTCTAACCATCGTCCTGTATATTCCAAGCTATCATCCTCTCCTAAACTTCGAAAGAGCTATTGCAAAGTGAATTTTATGTTTGTTGCTTTGAGTACCTATGTGGCGTTGTAAATTAGTTCCTTTCTGCAATTTGCATTAAAATGATATGAGACGCCGCGGCCGTCTGGATATACTTTTAATAACTTTAGTTATGTCTTGACCACACTTTTATTTTTCATCAACCTTACGCCTTTCGACTTTCCTTCATTTCAGGGGCATTGCTATGACGAGCATATAAAAATATTAAATACACTGTATCACGTCATCATTCTCGAGGAGGAGACAAGAGCACTTGTGAATGTTGACGTGATATAATGTATCTAATGTTTTTATGCGACTGACACAGCAATGCCTTTGAAAATGACGGGAAGTCGACACGCGTAAGGTTGATGAAAAATAAAAGTGTCGTCAAGACATAAGTAAAGTTATTAAAAGTTAGTTCTTTTCTTTTGATAACTATATACATATTTACTAACAAACTTCTTTCTGAACTATTTCAGTCCCAACCGAGTCATTCTTTGTTATGCACGGATGAAGTGAGGCATATCGTCAGCAAACAGCTCTCCCGGCCGTTGTCAGCTTTCGTGATAAGGGCCACTACTTCTGTATAGTGTAGCTCCTCAGTTGATCTCACAAGTGCTAAGCGTACCCAGCTGGCAAACAGCGCTCGACAGAACCGATTGTTCACCCACACAGGTGCTAGTTAAGCACGACAGTGCTAAACTGCAGCGAAGCCGTTGGCGGATGCGACTTACGGACCATGAATGTTGTAATGTGTCGGGTGACGTATACTGAGTTGCAATCAAACCGTTAGTAATAAGCAGTTTTTCTTTGCATGCTGTCGGTTTACAGACGTAGACAAGCTAGGACGACGAACGATGATTCGGCGATCGCTGCCTGCTGGTGCTGCGAGGTGATCTCGCATTTATTAGGTAGCTGTGATACCTATAAAGTATTTGTTGATCGAGATGGTTTACTTATTCTTTGAACTCAAAGTCAATTATTAGAAAACTAAAGAAACATTGTCGCTAGCACAGGTGGACGCTAGAAGCAGAAAGCTAACACTCCTTCATTTGTTAATCACTTTCTTGATGAGTCGTTACTCATTGCTTATTACTCAAATAGCAGCTATGTAAGCCCATTTTTAGCTGCACTGGCTTACAATGCGCACACTTGTGATGAACTGTGGTATCGTGTTGAAGCTGCAGGTGCAGCTGTACCTGTACACGCCATCCAAGCTCTTTCACTCAATGCCCAGGGGTATCAAGGCCGTTATTACGGCCAAAGGTGGTTGTTCTGGGTACTGATTTCTCAGGATCTATGCACCCAAATTACTTGAAAATGTAATCACATGTCAGTTCTATTATAATATATTTGTCCAATGAATACCCGTTTGTCATCTGCATTTCTTCTTGGTGTAGCAATTTTAATGGCCAGTAGTGTATGAAATGAAAATATCATGTCACTACACTGTCTGAGAGAGGGAGTCTGTAGAACCCCCTTGGTAGGAGAGGTATCTGTGGAGAAAGAGTGCAGTGGATGGGATGATCTTGCATGGATTCGTTGACTTATCAAGATTTTAAATCAGAGGTACGACAATGGGGTTGCTGCAGTCGATTTCTGCGAGTAGTTTAGGACGGATAAAGTTGTTCTAGTGCCGGCAAGGAGGGTGGATATTACAACTTTTTTTTTCTTGAGTACTGACGGCCTATAACAGAAAAGCCTTCGCTTTGGAGGTCGTGCCCGAAAAGCAGCCTCACAGGGTTGCATCTCTGGCAGAGCGGGACGGAATGCTAGTTGGAAGCGCGCCGCAGCCGCAGACACAGCTGCAGTCAGCATAATATTTGCGCATTCCGAGCGAGAGAGAGACTCGGCGGCAAACATGCTAGAGATATCACAAACGAGGTCGGTTCCTCCTCGCGGGACGGAGGCGGCGCCAAGCGCACATTTCCGCGCCGGATAACACGGCGGAACCGCAGCCAGAGCACGTGTGTGTGTGTGTGTGTGTGTGTGTGTGTCCCTGTTTTCCGAATGAGACGTCAGAGATTAAACTGCGAGCGCACCAGCAGGGCCTCGCGCGCCGCTGGTGCATCGCTGCGCCGACCCCCTGCCGACCCAGATGCTGGTCGCTGTGCTGCGGAGGGCAGAGGGTAATATCATTACGGCTCCCGCACCACTTCGAGCACCGCGACGAACGTGCCGATCCCACACAGCTACAGACGAGTGTATTTCAGCTGCCAGCCAATTCCTTGGTGACTTCACAGAGTTACTCACCGAGCTCGCGACGCTGGGAATTGAAGCGCGATTTGTACAACCGGCACGTTTATGCCGTTAACAACTAGAAACTCGGTTATTTTCTGCCTCTTCTCTTTACACTTCTTCTTCTTACTCTGTTCTCCAGCATCTAATTTACTGTTCCTTGGTACGGTCCCAAGTGTTCCATCTGTTTCTAGACTTACTAGATTGGAATCCATACCGTTGCATTCTGCCGCATGGGACTCTTGGGGCATTTTCGCAGAGCAGTGCAATCACACGTCTAACAAACTGAGCTCGTCGTCTTTCCCGGCGGACTGAAGTAATCTAAGGCTATCGGGTTTAGATCCTGAACCTCTCATCCACAATGGGCGAAGTTTCGATGAGTGCACAATTGACAGAAAAGGACAGAAGTGACCCACCTAACATTGAGAGTCTGATAGTATACGTTCAGACAGCTACTAAAACACACAGTGTAAACTATTCTTATGTGTGATAATCATTCGTGGCACACAGTATTAATCTGCCAGAAAGTCTCATATCAGTTCACTCTGTGCTGCAGAGCGAAAAACTTACTCTGGGAACGTCCCCCCAGGCTTTGGATAAGCCATGTCTCCGCAATATCCTTCCTACCAAGAGTGCTAGTCCTACAAGTTTCGAAAGAAACTTGCGTGTAGCGTGCAAGCTAGGAGATGAGGTTCCGGATGAATTAAATCTGTGAAGACGAGACGTAGGTCGTGCTTGGGTGAATCAGCCCGTAGAGCACTTGCCCGCGAAAAGCAAAAGTCCCAGGTTCGAGTCCTGGTCGTAGTCCAGTTTTAAACGACCAGGAAGTTTCAATCCAGTGGCTATTTAGAAAGCGTGCAGTCAAACAGTAGATACACTGACGGACAAGGAGAATGGTACACCAAACAGCAAAAGTCCGATATTCATCAAAGTTGGTGGAGATTTTCATCACATAATGATTAAACTTTCCTTCTACACGGAAATGAAGACCATCGTCAACGTCAACAGATGGATTGACCCCGATTAGCTCGAAACCACTCTTGTATTCGTTATGCCATGAAAGCAGAGAGCCCGCATCTCGTGGTCGTGCGGTAGCGTTCTCGCTTCCCACGCCCGGGTTCCCGGTTTCGATTCCCGGCGGGGTCAGGGATTTTCTCTGCCTCGTGATGGCTGGGTGTTGTGTGCTGTCCTTAGGTTAGTTAGGTTTAAGTAGTTCTAAGTTCTAGGGGACTGATGACCATAGCTGTTAAGTCCCATAGTGCTCAGAGCCATTTGAACCATTTGAAAGCAGAGAGCCTCAGAATATCATCTTGACTCATGTTTTGCTATGCGTGAAACACAAGCTGGGTCAATTCATGAAGTTGTCTCCCTCGAAGCTGTTATGACATTATACTCATTTATCCCACATGCTCTGTGGGTGTCACATGAGGGGATCCGACAGGCCAGTCAACGATCTGTATATTCCTCAAGACTTTCATGGGTTGAACTGCAGCTTGAGGTCTTGCATTATCCTGTTGAAATATTCAATTTGATATCCTGGTCATGAAAGATATAATAACGGGAATTTGCCGTTATTGTTGCATACTGGTGATTATTCAAGCGCCCCTCATGATTACCAATTTAATCATATTGTCGTTTCCAGGAACTCCCCATTCCGTGATGCCATGAATAGGTGAGATATTCGTGTCGAGAATCGTCGCATCCAGTAATCTTCAAGGCCGTGGGTAGCGACCTTCGCCGGCCGCTGGTGGCCGAGCGGCTCTAGGCGCTTCAGTCTGGAATCGCGCGACCGTTACGGTCGCAGGTTCGAATCCTACCTCGAGCATGGACGTGTGTGATGTTCTTAGGTTAGTTAGGTTTAAGTAGTTCTAAGTTCTAGGGGACTGATGACCTTAGAAGTTAAGTCCCATAGTGGTCAGAGCCATTTGAACCATTTTTCTCTTAGTGTAATCCTTCTGGAAAGGCCCATGCCTACTCTTCTTGCCACACTGTTGTGTGGTCACTATCTATTCAGCAGTCATTAATGTAAATGCCGTGTGACTAGGGCCTCCCGTCGGGTAGACCGCCTGGTGAAAGTCTTTCGAGCTGACGCCACTTCGGCGACTTGCGTGTCGATGGGGTTGAAACGATGATAATAAGGACAACACAGCACCCAGTCCCTGAGCGGAGAAAATCTCCGACCCAGCCGGGAATCGAACCCGGGCCGTTAGGTATGAGATTCCGTCACGCTGACCACTCAGCTACCAGTGGTGGACATCAGTCATTACACAACGGCGATTCCACTGATCTGTCGGTATGGCTCTCATACCAGTGGTTCGACCTTTCCGTAAGTCCGGAAAATGGCATAAGATGCATTTGAGCACCCTCTAGCCATACATTGTTACAGACACCCAATAACCGTCATGTACTCACATTATTCTTTATCTGCAGGAATGGCTTCTTTCTGTAGTGAAAATAAGTTGCATAAGCATAAAATTTTAATTAATAGTGGCCGAGTGGTTCTAGGCGCTTCAGTCTGGAACCGCGCGTCCGCTACGGTCGCAGGTTCGAATCCTACCTCGAGCATGGGCGTGTGTGATGTCCTTAGGTTAGTTAGGTTTAAGTAGTTCTAAGTTCTAGGAGACTGATGACCTCAGAAGTTGAGTCCCATAGTGCTCAGAGCCATTTGAACCATTTTTAATTAATATATTCTATTGAAGGAAAGCTGTCGTCAGTCTGAAGATTGATTTGAACACCACAGAAGTTTACAGGGATGGTCTTGTTGAAGGTGGTATGCCGTTGCCTTCATCCAACATCTGAACTCACTTACCAAGCTAATTAAAGAAGAACCTATAGTTTTACCTGAATTCCGAACAATGGTGCAGCTCGACATTTTTCACAACAGTTACTGTCAGAGGTGCAAGAAGTAATAAGTGACAAAAATCTTAAGGCAGGCTGGGGATCGAAAGCTAGACCGTAGTATTTTAGTCTGGTATTTTACCATGGATGATGATGATGTTTGGTTTGTGGACTGCTCAACTGCGCGGTTATCAGCGTCTGTAGAAATTCCCAACCTTTGCTCAGTCCAACCTCGCCACTTTCATGAATGATGATGAAACGATGAGGACAACACAAACACCCGGTCATCTCGAGGAAGATGGAAATCTCTGACCCCGCCGGGAATCGAACCCGGGGCTCCGTGCTCGGGAAGCGAGAACGCTATCACGAGACCACGACCTGCGGACTTCTACCACGGAGCCATTGTATATGGTATAACGTGTATAAGGGCAAATATTTTTGTCGGTGACAGCGGATGTTACATCAGTATTTACTTCGTTTCCAGACCAATGCTTATAGCTATTAGGAATAGCATGATTTTTGGTTAGTTAGCACCCTAAGTACGTCGGCCAACAGCATGCTATTAATGCTTATTTTCCACAGGGTGGCAGTTCAGATGTTGAAGTGTGGACGCGTGAATGCATAACGGTTAGTATGTGCTGACAGGTGTAGTCCACTTACGTGTGCAATTACGACCGTGCGGAAAACATCAAGTAGTATATCTTGTGACGTGTTTATGGGACGACTGTTAGACACAGAGATGTGTATACATATTAAGGTACTACGTATAAAAATATCCGCACTTTATAGCCGTTATACCCTGTGCTGTACTAGTCTGAAAACACAGAAATATTAGTTTGTTGCGTTCGGTCAAGGTGTTCATGGTGTAATACTTTCCATTTGCGTCAGTGAATCTATACCCTGTGACCTCTTAATCGTCGTTAGAGTCCTCCTCCGAATGCAATTTATGTTCTGTAAGGATGTAAAATACACAATGAACTAACACTAACGATCTGCAGCAGTAACTACGTGCAAAAAATGGTTCTTTCCCTACTAAAGTTACCAATACTACCAGTAACTCCACCATTTTACTATGTCATTTTTATGCTGTATCAAAACTAACGAATCGTAGTTTTTGTAGAGAGCAACTCTAGCACAAAGTAGCAGACTTGCTTTATAAATCCAACCGAGTGTACTGGCGATTATCCTCCTCGCCTCACACTGTCGCTATGTAGCCTCGTCGCACCAAACGCTCTTTTAATTTAGTCAGCAAACATTCACCTGGCTAGGAGGCGCAGCAGCTAACACACTGGACTCGCAGTGACGGAACGGTATTTCAAATCCACCTCCATCCACTGAGTTTTAAGTTTTCCGTGGGTATTCCAAACCGCTTAAGGCAAATACGGCGTTGGTTCCTTTGAAAAGGACAAGCTCGATTTTCATCCCCGTTCATCCCCAATCCCAGTTTATGCTTCGTCTCAAATGACCTCGTCGTTGATGAGATGTTAAATCCTTATCTTCCCTCTCAAAAAACCCGGGCGCGGTGGTCTCGCGGTTCTAGGCGCGCAGTCCGGAACCGCGCTACTGCTACGGTCGCAGGTTCGAATCCTGCCTCGGGCATGGATGTGTGTGATGTCCTTAGGTTAGTTAGGTTTAAATAGTTTTAAGTTCTATGGGACTGATGACCACAGCTGTTAAGTCCCATAGTGCTCAGAGCCATTTGAACCATTTGAACCTCCCAAAAGAAGTCGTTTTCTGTGAACCGAACGAGGATTTTACAAACAAATTAATTTGTTCATAGAAAGTTGTACAGCATAGATATACGAGGATCATATCGACAGTTTTGAGCAAATCATTTGCATTAAGTTCCACAACAGTATTATTTCTTTGCACAGTTTTTTTCCCATATTTCCATAAGTCTGAACGGTAGTGTAAGGAAAGTCAACAACCTGCCCCTCCCTCTCCCCCACCCTGACTCCCCCCCCCCCACACAAATAAAGAAGCCTAATCTCTCTTTCAAATTCTGAAGGTGGCAGGGGTAAAATACAGGCAGCGAAAGGCCATTTACAATTTGATGGCAGTTATAAGAGTCGAGGGGTATGAAAGGGAAGCAGTGGTTGGGAAGGGAGTGAGACAGGGTTGTAGCCTATTCCTGACGTTATTCAATCTGTATATTGAGCAAGCAATAAAGGAAACAAAAGAAAAGTTCGGAATAGGTATTAAAATCCATGGAGAAGAAATCAAAACTTTGAGGTTCGCCGATGACATTGTAATTCTGTCAGAGACAGCGACGGAAGAACAGCTGAACGGAATGGACAGTATCTTGAAAGGAGGGTATAAGATGAACATCAACAAAAGCAAAACGAGGATAATGGAATGTAGACAAATTAAATCGTGCGATGCTGCGGAAATTAGATTAGGACATGAGACACTAAAAGTAGTAAAGGAGTTTTGCTATTTGGGGAGCAAAATAACTGACGATGGTCGAAGTAGAGAGTATATAAAATGTAGACTGGCAATGGCAAGGAAAGCGTTTCTGAAGAAGAGAAATTTGTAAACATCGGGTATAGATTTAAGTGTCAGGAAGACGTTTCTGAAAGTATTTGTACGGAGTGTAGACATGTATGGAAGTGAAACGTGGAGGATAAATAGTTTAGACAAGAAGAGAATAGAAATTCCGAAATGTGGTGCTACAGAAAAATGCTGAAGATTAGTTGGGTGGATTACATAACTAATGAGGAAGTATTGAATAGAATTGGAGAGAAGAGAAACTTGTGGCACAACTTGACCAGAAGAAGGGATCGGTTGGTAAGACATATTCTGAGGCATCAAGGGATCACCAATTTAGTATTGGAGGGCAGCATGGAGGGTGAAAATCGTAGAGGGAGACCAAGAGATGAATACACTAAACAGATTCAGAAGGATTTAGGTTGCAGTTGGTACTGGGAGATGAAGAAGCTTGCACAGGACAGAGCAGCATGGAGAGCTGCGTCAAACCAGTCTCAGGACTCAAGACCACAACAACAACAAAGTGGATAGCATTCACGATCTGTCCAGTTTTTAGTGAACCTACTAGAATGCAACCCTCTGTATCCAACAGGACACTGCCCATAACGATGCCAGCAGGTCGCATCGTCCTTGCCTAATTCAAATGGCTCTGAGCACTATGGGACTTAAATTCGGTCATTAGTCTCCTAGAACTTTGAACTACTTAAACCTAACTAACCTAAGGACATCACACACATCCATGCCCGAGGCAGGATTCGAACCTGCGACAGCAGCGGTCGCGCGGTTCCAGACTGTAGTGCCTAGAACCACTCGACCACTCATTGCCTAATTCCTTCTGCGGCGAACTCAAATGGTGCCATTCAGTTAGGATAAGAATGCTGATGTACTACACTATTTTTTTAGTTTTACTTCTTTATTTCGACTTTGGGGTACAAGGACTATACAACCAACAACGGTTATAAAGTGCCAAAGAAACACAACAGCAAAAAATAAATAAATAAATAAATAAATAAATAAAACAAACAGAATAGTAAAAATTACGAAGTTAGCGTACAAACACACTCTTAAAGTAAAATAAAAGCGCAGTTAGAGAAACACCAGACAGCTGGCGGCAGTGATGACAATGACATTGGAGCAGAATTACCAACAACACTATACAGCAACATTATGACAAACATGCATATGCTCTAATAGTGAAATACAAAACACGAAGGGGCAGACACCGTACATCAGAAAGTAAATACAACAATAACTGAAGAACAAAATTGCAAATACCATCATATAACAATGTGAGAAGTGTAGCATACAGACAGACGTATTTAAAATAAAGGAAAAACCCAAAATGACAAACTCATTCCAATCAACGGTACGTACAACAGTGTCAGTAGAACAGTGACATAAAATGCACAAGAGAGCAAATTAAAACACAAAATTACGCACCCGATTACGAACCGGGCTGATTCCATTTGAAAATGAAGACACCGGCGACTCATAAATTAAATTTGGATGCCCGTTGCTTTCAAATAGTCTGTGATCAAGATATACACTCCTGGAAATGGAAAAAAGAACACATTGACACCGGTGTGTCAGACCCACCATACTTGCTCCGGACACTGCGAGAGGGCTGTACAAGCAATGATCACACGCACGGCACAGCAGACACACCAGGAACCGCGGTGTTGGCCGTCGAATGGCGCTAGCTGCGCAGCATTTGTACACCGCAGCCGTCAGTGTCAGCCAGTTTGCCGTGGCATACGGAGCTCCATCGCAGTCTTTAACACTGGTAGCATGCCGCGACAGCGTGGACGTGAACCGTATGTGCAGTTGACGGACTTTGAGCGAGGGCGTGTAGTGGGCATGCGGGAGGCCGGGTGGACGTACCGCCGAATTGCTCAACACGTGGGGCGTGAGGTCTCCACAGTACATCGATGTTGTCGCCAGTGGTCGGCGGAAGGTGCACGTGCCCGTCGACCAGGGACCGGACCGCAGCGACGCACGGATGCACGCCAAGACCGTAGGATCCTACGCAGTGCCGTAGGAGACCGCACCGCCACTTCCCAGCAAATTAGGGACACTGTTGCTCCTGGGGTATCGGCGAGGACCATTCGCAACCGTCTCCATGAAGCTGGGCTACGGTCCCGCACACCGTTAGGCCGTCTTCCGCTCACGCCCCAACATCGTGCAGCCCGCCTCCAGTGGTGTCGCGACAGGCGTGAATGGAGGGACGAATGGAGACGTGTCGTCTTCAGCGATGAGAGTCGCTTCTGCCTTGGTGCCAATGATGGTCGTATGCGTGTTTGGCGCCGTGCAGGTGAGCGCCACAATCAGGACTGCATACGACCGAGGCACACAGGGCCAACACCCGGCATCATGGTGTGGGGAGCGATCTCCTACACTGGCCGTACACCACTGGTGATCGTCGAGGGGACACTGAATAGTGCACAGTACATCCAAACCGTCATCGAACCCATCGTTCTACGATTCCTAGACCGGCAAGGGAACTTGCTGTTCCAACAGGACAATGCACGTCCGCATGTATCCCGTGCCACCCAACGTGCTCTAGAAGGTGTAAGTCAACTACCCTGGCCAGCAAGATCTCCGGATCTGTCCCCCATTGAGCATGTTTGGGACTGGATGAAGCGTCGTCTCACGCGGTCTGCGCGTCCAGCACGAACGCTGGTCCAACTGAGGCGCCAGGTGGAAATGGCATGGCAAGCCGTTCCACAGGACTACATCCAGCATCTCTACGATCGTCTCCATGGGAGAATAGCAGCCTGCATTGCTGCGAAAGGTGGATATACACTGTACTAGTGCCGACATTGTGCATGCTCTGTTGCCTGTGTCTATGTGCCTGTGGTTCTGTCAGTGTGATCATGTGATGTATCTGACCCCAGGAATGTGTCAATAAAGTTTCCCCTTCCTGGGACAATGAATTCACGGTGTTCTTATTTCAATTTCCAGGAGTGTATTTATCAAAAATGGTTCAGATGGCTCTAAGCACTAACATCTCAGGTCATCACTAACATCTCAGGTCATCAGTTCCCTAGAACTTAGAACTGCTTAAACGACCACAGCGGCCGGCTCAGAAAGGATTCCTCTGGATTTTCAGTATGACCTCCACATTGACGGAATTCGTGCTGTTTGTCACTTCCCACCATCGTCTCATTTTAAAGCATACTTACAAATGAACCAATACATGTGACAGACATAAATAAATTGGAGAACGGTGGGATATACAGCGACACAGGTAGACCTGGCAACGACGATGCAAGCGATGCAAGCCTCGTGTCTGTGCATCGTACAGTTTTCATTTGATCCATGAAAACACTTTGTTTTCAATTGACACAATCATACAAGATGAACTGTATCGGCCTAACTTACCATCAACAGAAACGTTAAAGAAAGGCAGAAAACTGCTTTGACAAAGACATGAAACACATTGTCATTTTTTATAGATACGAGTGAGAATGTATTTTAAGTTTCAGAAATTCTGTTTCCCTTCACAATGGAGCTAAAAGTCATCCATTTTTGAAACTTGAATAACTTGCTATCTTCTGCGCATTCTTTCAAACCCGTTATTTACCTAGATGGACTGTGTTAGTCAAGGTGATGCCAAGGGCTATGGGCTTTACATCTAGAAGTTCGTCATGACAACGCGTGGACGGTCATACACCTATCGTCAAGTATGTACTGAGCCACTCAACTGACCCAGAAGTACTCATTTCCCACACAGAGGACCGGCCGCAATGATCTGATTGACCATTGCACGTCGCCGACATTACGTCTTCTTCGGTGTAAATTGCGCCATCAGACAGCAGACACGTTCTGGATAAGGGCCGCCCATTAAAGATTGTTAAAGCGTGTTAAGTTACTTTCTTATCCTGCGGAGATCTACTTTGAATGGCAGATACATTGTAGAAGCGAATTGAGCAAGGACTCTAAGTGCTGATCTGACAGCTATAATTTCAGCTGCGGCCGTATTTTCTTTCGGCGACGTAGGCCGAAACGGACCGATACCGATCTCCGTTGTCAGGCAAGTACTGCGGCAGGCGAGCTGGCAACGTAGTACGGACGAGCCGGGGCTGTTTAATCACTAGCAGCCGGCGACGTACAGAACGCACCTAACATCTGCGGCCGGGTCGAACGAGGCCGCGGATTAATAATGCAGCGCTGTCTGATAGCGATCTCTCCTCCGAACAGACGTCAAGGGCAGGCGGTGCACAAAATGCGTTCCGGGAAAAGACACTACGAAAAGTTAAGGACAAAGGTATTACCGTTCGGTAGTCACCCACAATCTCGACTTAGCAGTCGGGGCACTGGAAACTACAAGCAGGGAGTAAAATAAGAGTGTCTTTGGGGATTCTGTTACTACTGCGAGAGTCTTAAAAGAGCGAAGAACGGAATATCGTTCTAAAAGGCCAGGCCACGAATATAAAACTGGAGCGATGCAACCTCACACTGAGGTTCCCCGACGATCATTCTTTCCACGGACCAGTAGCGAACGAAACAGGAAAGGGGGTTGTGAAAATGGAACACGAAGTACATTCACCACGTGCCATAAGGTTACTTGCGTAGTGTGGATGGAGATTGTAATGGTACTTGAATTACGCAACCATTATGGCACCTCACCTGAACCTCTAGATACCAGTAATATTCTACTGTATTTCTGTTAACTACTTAACATATTTCTGAGACAACATTCAGATTTGATTTCACTTTTGATACATCGAAATGTTTATATTGCAATGATATCATTCTTATGTGTATTCTTTCTTTTGTCACTATGATCTTTGACGTACTTGTAACTCTGATTTTTGGGTGCGTAAGCGATAGTTAGTTAGTTGTTAACTTGTTAGAGAGTCGGACCTTGAGAAGGTCAAGTCTTGGACGTCATGTTGGAAAGACGCGTATTGTTGTCCGCTTATAAAATGTGAATTTTAACAGTGACTGTGAAAGAGATGTTTTCAAGTATGTTTTGTGTTGTGAAGTGATGTTTTGTGTTTACGTGATATTGCAATAAAAGCAATTAAAAGGAAGTGTAACTTAATTTCGGAGTGCTGATTATTTTTTTACATCACCATTGTCCAGCAAAAGTGTAATCTTCAAGAATGATTTGTGAAGCGCATCTACAAAACTTTTGAATATAGCAGAATAAAACCTAAGCCTCTTTGCATCCGAGCTTGGAATCATAACCACCTAGATTTTCAACGATTGAGCCATGATAATACGAGACCAGCGTGGGAAACACAAAAAGATGAGTGCCTAGTTTTTTGATTATTACATGAAATGACTTTATTAACTGTGCTCTAATGACACCTGCCACATAATATGACTGTTGTTGCCCGAAAATGCAGTATTTAGCAGCGTGAGGAACACCATAATCGTTATTAAATTCTGACCTTTGTTGTGGTAGGGTTGTTAGAATATGTAGATGTAAATCGAGAGTGCTCTTTGAACGGGCGCTGATAATATTCAGCTGCGACATCTCTGTTCCTACTCTTAATAATAGAATTTTTAAATTCGTCACTTCATCTGCATTTCTGTGAGACCAGCATCCTTCCACAGTGAACAGCCTGGTACACTACGAGTAGTTTCAACAAGAGGCTAATGTGAGGGGCGGGATCAGACACAAGACCACCGTTTGATTTGTTCTGCAAGTCTTTGTTAGATTTTTATTAACGAATTTAGTCTACAATGGAAGTTTATTTATTTTTTTAATCTCATCCTTTCGCATCATCATATCATCACGACGATAAACGTCTGATTCACTGGAAATTGCAACCAGATAGCAAAATAAGAACTTATTTGGGAATGTTTTTCTTACAGTGAGTCTTAAATGAGAATAAAAATGGAAGAGAACGCTACCTAAGCACGGTACTGTGACGGGATACATTGTATCAGACGTCCGACGTCGCGATGATCTGTCGAGGCCAGCGGCCGGGATTCATATTGTGTGGACTTACAGAGAGAAAAATATTTGCGATCCACGCTGAATTTATTAAAAAGGAAGGCTAAAATGATCACTGCCTCTTACATAAAGCAGATGTTTTCTTTTCGTACCTTCACTAGATGACTTAATGCGATTGCCTGTACGGTTGCTGCCACAAGCGAACAAATAGGCCCCTCTCTCCGACACTCTAATCCGACTGAGTTAGCAACCTGGTGCGGATGAGCCGCTCTAGACGGGACATGAAGCCCTACCGTAACTTCACCTTTAACCTACTTCTTCAACTCGTCATAACGCAGACTTACTAGGAGAGAACTGGACGTTATGTACTTGGCGGGAACGAAAGTTTCGCCGTGTTCATCGATGTGTTTAGGCTACTAGAGGCAGATACAGTAATGTTCTAACCGCGTTATGACGCAGCAATATTATAAATAATTAGGTCAACGTTACAACTGGCATTATTTGGCGAAAATGTTTGAGAAAACACATTGTGTAATTGTTACAAACGCAAATACACTTTACACAGTTCTGATAGTAAATCCTCTCGGTTATTTCATATATAAAAGACTACTTGTTTCAGAGTAGCATCGTAGTATCATGAAAATTAAAGAGAAACAACTTCGATTGCGGTCTAGGTTTAATGGCGTCGAAGCGTCTCTACTTTTAGGTAAAAATGAAAACGGAAATCTGCTAGAACTGGTGAGACAGTGTGTTATACTAGACATGGTAGTAATGTAAACAATATCATTTCGAGTAAGCAGTAGGATAAAGTAAGCGCCAAGTAAAAAAAGACAGACTCAACAAGCGAACTTAATCATTGTGTTGTTATAGATTGCAATGCCGTCGCCACCCGTCACATTATCGGCTACATTTACTGTCGATTTTCTGTTAATGCCATCCTCTAAATGTCTTTTCACACCCCTTTTGCATGCGGACACAATGAAATCCATTTAGTGCTGTACACTGTAATGTTAAAAATCAACGTAAATTTAGGTTTCAAGTTCACATTTTGAGTCTTTATGTGAGATGATAAACGGCTGGGTGTATCTCCCTTTCACACCCCCTCCGCTACCCGCTCCCACTACCACATCATTCCGCTCTTAGGACGTAACATTGCGAGCACGGACATATCATACGCCGCATTCGATGGTCCTCAGCGTCAAATATTACACCTTGCTCTATTGCGAGAAGATCATCACATGTGCTAAGACAATTCAGAACAACCTGAAAATACTCCCATATCGATTATGGAATAAAATTTTTTTCATAAATATATTGCGACTGTGATGGCAAATAAAGTGAAAACGTCTGTGAATATTATTTCTCACTTTCATCAACTCTGTTTAGTGGCGATTCCAAACATACGAATGCTCTATCGCACGTAGGAGTATTACACTGCCAGGGTAAGTTACAGCCACTGCTACGTATTCCTTTCGTGAGTCAATCTCTATATACTGAACTGTTACAAATGGCCGACATTCCTGTATAAATTCTCCAGTTCAAGGTTTCCACTTGCTTTTATAAAATGCACTTAAGTTATTTTTCTCGGAGATTAGGGTTCCTTCTTAAAGACCTTCATATTTCGTAAAAGGTCCTCAGCAATTACTTCTCTTTATGTATAAAGGAAGTCAAATGAAGTCGAGACAAATGAAGACAGAATGAGCAAGCTGATTATAATGTCGAAAGTAATCGTCATGACTGTTAATACGTTTATCCTACTGTGAGATAAAACGCTCAGTGCCCTTATGGGACAGTGTGGTTGCCTGCGAAACCATGGTTGTATCAAGGAGTGGAGGCGTGAAGAAACACATTCGTGGGCGTTAATTTACTTCGGACGAAGTAGTGCATGCCTGACTAGAATAATGATTCCGTTTGCCAACCACCAACATTTTTCTATAAAGGCATGATCGTCCTGCCCCAATGTGGGATAAATGTGTCAACAGTCACGGCGGTTACTTTTCAAATTATAATCACTCTACTTAATTTTTTTCCGTATGTCTCGTTTTCATTTTGCTGCACCTTATAGATTAACATCGTCAGTGGAGAATCAGAAGTACTTGACGTGCGATACATTCTTCAGTGGTTGCTATCAATTAGGCATTTCGGTGGATTAACGGTGTTAGATGTGCACGGAACAGAGTGACAAGTGTAGACTTGTTCGTGTTTTTGATAGTGATGGTTGTGGTTATCGAGGTGGTGATGCTTGTCGTGGTGGTGGTAGTGGTGGTGGTGGTGGTGGTAGTGGTAGTGGTAGTGGTTGCGACAGTTTTCATGATGATAAGAGAAGGTCGGTTAAATCTGGTACCGGTTCATAGTCTACTACTCCAGATAGCAAGAAGGGAGTCAAGGATCTTTATCACTTTCCACGGATTAATCACTATCAGTACTGTTGGAGGTCTTCACTAAATGAGAAAAGCGTAATAAGAATCAATGTATCATCACCTCTTCTTCCTTTTCCAGTCAATTAGTGGTCAACATTTCACGAAGAATTAGGACTCCAACCTTCAATTTCTGGTTAAAAGCCCTACGCAACATCTTACACCTGGGATCATAGCTACGGATCTATCAATCATTTGTGTTAGCTAACAGCTTTATCTACGATGTGTTTAATTTCTTGTTTCCTTTGTGTTGCATTGAGTAGTTAATTATATCTGTTGGCACAACAAAAACAAACTGCTGATATTAAATCTACAGAATACAATAGATCCGAGAGTGATTTGATTCCTCTTTTGGCCAGATGGAACGTAACGGTGATTACAGTAGGTCATTGATCGTTGAGGTCATGTGCAAGGACGTACAATTCGACCTTAACAGTCGATCCATGACGTTATAAGAGAAGAGTACGTTGGCTGCACAAATTCGCATCGAAAAACGAGACTGGAGTTCTGTTATAAACGAGTGTTTTGGTTTAGTAATACCTGATCAGATCCACGGAGTATATTTGTTTTGTGGAAGCATTACACTGTTAATATTATGTTCTACGCCTACTATACTGCTTTTCGAGAAGTCTGATTTCTATTCAACTGATTCAGTGATACTGGTCGATGCTGTTACAGCTTACTAAAATGAAGTTCGAAGATTATTTGAATTTTAAAATGAATGTTTCCGACAATTACGATGGGCTCCACAGCTACAATGCGACATAGGGGATTTTCTGCAAAATGTCTGCGCACGATGAATGCTTTCACGCGCGTAATCGCTTATCGCAGGTCATTTTGCTGTCTAGTCTTGAGATAACTATCGAACATCTTGCAATCGATTCTGCGAAACAAATGCCGTTAATCGGGTCATATAATCTTCGACGTAAGCGTCCTGCTGTGATGTCACATGGCAATTCCAAAAACAGAACAACTGTACTTAGAACTGTATTGCTCTATTTCATTCCATAGCATAGTAAGGCTGAACAAAAACGTAAATTCGTATTGCACGGCTGGCTGGCAGTTTCTTAAGAGGGAGGTTCAGCAATCTGTTTTGCACGTTCTTTCGACTGGACCCCACATCAGCAACTTGCACGCCGTTAACCTACGCCAGTAACCTTATAGTAGAAAATGGACCTACAGTTTAAGGTGGAGTACGAACCACGTTATGTTCCTGCCATATCTTGACATAATTGAGAGGTAAAGACTAGCGTAAAGACAGAGTGAAAAATTCCACAGTCTGACTAGGATTCGATACCGCGACCTCAGTATCTCCAGTGTCTAATTTGTATTTATTTTTCTTATATGAATCTTCGTCAGTTTTTTTATTTATTTTTTATTTTCATTTATTTTTATTTTTGTTATTCAGGGAGACCGGTTCTTTGCGATCGTCCCAGCATGTCTGTTTAAGTCTGAAGAAGAGGACTTCACTCAGTTCTTTTTTTTTTTAATTACTGAGGATGGCCAGCCCCTTGACAGAACACCGCGGCGGCAAATTAAGGGGCCACATGGGATTGAACTAGGGACGTCAAAAGATATAAATATTAGGAGAAAGGTTTATGTGTCGTGAGAAACGTCAGTTTATTTGGTATATCTGAGAGTTTATTTGGAATGTTTACCACTGAGCATCTCTGCATGCCAAACACATGAGTCATACGTACTCTATGGATACCAGAGGTTGTTTTAACACTGAGCAGAGTTCTGACTAGCGAAGGAGTCGGAAGTGGTCGTCGGCCAGAAAGGGACAGAGTGTGCTTTGTCATGGCAGGGTGAGGAGCTCGGATGGCGGATATGTCTCACATACCGTATTCTGCGGACTGTAAGACACTACCCACTGTAAGACGCTATGGACTATACGACACATCTTATTTTTTAACGATTTTTTTAAAATCACATTTTTACCATTTTTATTATTAGATTGCAAAGCCAAACTAAAAAGAAATTCTTAGTTTATAAAACCGAACTGAGCTTTAAAATCCCTCAGAATCGTCATCATCTAGTTTCAGCGATTTTTCATTCAGTCCCCTATTTACAGAAGTAGTCTTCCTCATTCCTTTCAGTTCTTCTTTACTAACCCTCCAATAGCGAAAGTTTTTTTTTATTCTGTTGGTGGAGGGTCGAAATGCCGCCCAGCTGCTGTTTCCATTTTGTTCTGCGTATGCTGTTGCTTTCAATTTATAGCCCGCATCGTATGAATAGCTTTTATTTTGTCCATTCGAAACTAGCTACTAACAAAGAAAAATTTTTGGAAATTTGTGGTAAGGTTCTATGGGATCAAACTACTGAGATCATCGGTCCCTAGGCTTACACACTACATACTAATTAAACAAACTTACGCTGAGGACAACACCCACACCCACGCCCAAGGGAGGACTTGAACCTCCGACAGGGAGTGGGGGGAAGCCGTGCAAACCGTGACGCCTCTGGCCGCGCGGCTACTAACAAAAACATTGTACTGTTACCGAGAACACAAATCACTTTCAAGTTCACTGGCACCGAAGACTGCGATGGCTCACCATAGGGTAGGCAGTGTTTTGTGTTTGTGATGGCGGGGCAGGAGAAAGACAGTGTTAGCAAACTTGTGAATCCCTGCAACATATGTTCGTCGAATCGGAGCTCTGCTGCTTCCAGTTGAATTCAATGTTGGCAGATAGAGATATCGAGTATGTGGTCATTTCCATGACTAGCGGGGATTTTAAATCAAACACTGGAAGCTTTTATATCAGTTTCAAGTATAAAACGTACCTGAATTTTGGATGCAATTTTTAGAAAAACAAAGTGCGTCTTATAGTTAGTAAAAGACGATTGTTTTTTATTTGAGATGTTCCGTGATATTTGATGACGGAAGATGATTTGACATGATTATATAGAGAGACAGCACATTTGAAAGGAAAGGTAATCTGCACTGAGTTCATTGTACTGCAAGCTTTAGTTTCATAATATCTATGTTTTGCTATCCAGGCACAATTATCACCTATGTGTTCAGTATTCAAATTGGTTTCCCCACCAAGATTAACTTGAAAGATATTTGATTAGGACTATTAAAGAGCAAATTTTTACGGAATTTAAACAAGTGTCTGTTGGAAATATTCAGTACGGTGTATTACAATGCTAAGAAGGATAACATCGAGAATGAATCATAGCTCGTTAGTTCGAGTTTTTTCCGTGTTATTAAAAGGTTTCAAGCTAATTGCAAAATACCCTCCTACTTATTTACGAGACATTTCACTGATGCTCATCCTCACTGTCTAAATGAAAAACGTGCTCGGTAGGAGGTTGCAGTGTCACGCTTTGCGCCATTGCGTGAGCAGTGATTACCATTTCTGAAAAAAAGGATAAGAAAGTTTAATTGACTAATGCAGCATGCCAAAAGAATTAAAAACGCAAACTGCTGCTAGGTGATTTATTTCAGCTCATATTTTTTGCAGTGCAGACAGAGCAGAGCCGAGTAATCCGTTGCAAGGTAAGAATCTGTTGTGGGACCTAAAAAAACATTTGAAATAATATTAGAAACAGTTTTCATTTACAAACAAGTTCAGGGCACATATTTTGTTACGCAACAGTTAACCATTGTACGTGACTGTTTAATTAGAAAGTCATTCTGAGTATTATTCATAATTATCCTTTACATTCATTTAGAGATAGATGCATTTTAGGTTAATTTGTGTCGTATGCATCGAAAGTAATTTGCATAGTTATGCCCGTGTTTTAAAGTAGGGTAGCAAAGGCGATTCTAGAGCAGATAATGTAATCGGAATTTAAAAGTAATTGTTTTCACATTGCTAGAGAGTGAAATGATAATTAAATCAAGACCCTAAGCTGTCGACAGGGGTTGATATACATCAGCGAGGACAGTTGAGAATGTGTGCCCCGACTGTGACTCGAATGTGAGATTTCCTGATTACATGGCAGACGCTCTATCCATCTGAGCCACCGAGGACACAGAGCATAGTGTGACTGCAGGCATTTATCCTTTGCATGCTCCCCGTGAGACCCACATTCCCACTTTAATGTCCACACACTACATTCGTAGTGCCCCTGCCCATTACACTCATTACTCGCTGCAGACAATCTTACCGAGTCCGTTAAGGGTTCGGGCAATGCGTGTGCATCCGCACAGAAGAAGAAGGTCAATGGCCGGTTAGCCTAAAATAAATGAGAAAGTGGTTTTGGCTCACACACATTTTACCAGTCAACTACACTCCTGGAAATGGAAAAAAGAACACATTGACACCAGTGTGTCAGACCCACCATACTTGCTCCGGACACTGCGAGAGGGCTGTACAAGCAATGATCACACGCACGGCACAGCGGACACACCAGGAACCGCGGTGTTGGCCGTCGAATGACGCTAGCTGCGCAGCATTTGTGCACCGCCGCCGTCAGTGTCAGCCAGTTTGCCGTGGCATACGGAGCTCCATCGCAGTCTTTAACACTGGTAGCATGCCGCGACAGCGTGGACGTGTACCGTATGTGCAGTTGACGGACTTTGAGCGAGGGCGTATAGTGGGCATGCGGGAGGCCGGGTGGACGTACCGCCGAATTGCTCAACACGTGGGGCGTGAGGTCTCCACAGTACATCGATGTTGTCGCCAGTGGTCGGCGGAAGGTGCACGTGCCCGTCGACCTGGGACCGGACCGCAGCGACGCACGGATGCACGCCAAGACCGTAGGATCCTACGCAGTGCCGTAGGGGACCGCACCGCCACTTCCCAGCAAATTAGGGACACTGTTGCTCCTGGGGTATCGGCGAGGACCATTCGCAACCGTCTCCATGAAGCTGGGCTACGGTCCCGCACACCGTTAGGCCGTCTTCCGCTCACGCCCCAACATCGTGCAGCCCGCCTCCAGTGGTGTCGCGACAGGCGTGAATGGAGGGACGAATGGAGACGTGTCGTCTTCAGCGATGAGAGTCGCTTCTGCCTTGGTGCCGATGATGGTCGTATGAGTGTTTGGCGCCGTGCAGGTGAGCGCCACAATCAGGACTGCATACGACCGAGGCACACAGGGCCAACACCCGGCATCATGGTGTGGGGAGCGATCTCCTACACTGGCCGTACACCACTGGTGATCGTCGAGGGGACACTGAATAGTGCACGGTACATCCAAACCGTCATCGAACCCATCGTTCTACCATTCCTAGACCGGCAAGGGAACTTACTGTTCCAACAGGACAATGCACGTCCGCATGTATCCCGTGCCACCCAATGTGCTCTAGAAGGTGTAAGTCAACTACCCTGGCCAGCAAGATCTCCGGATCTGTCCCCCATTGAGCATGTTTGGGACTGGATGAAGTGTCGTCTCACGCGGTCTGCACGTCCAGCACGAACGCTGGTCCAACTGAGGCGCCAGGTGGAAATGGCATGGCAAGCCGTTCCACAGGACTACATCCAGCATCTCTACGATCGTCTCCATGGGAGAATAGCAGCCTGCATTGCTGCGAAAGGTGGATATTCACTGTACTAGTGCCGACATTGTGCATGCTCTGTTGCCTGTGTCTATGTGCCTGTTGTTCTGTCAGTGTGATCATGTGATGTATCTGACCCCAGGAATGTGTCAATAAAGTTTCCCCTTCCTGGGACAATGAATTCACGGTGTTCTTATTTCAATTTCCAGGAGTGTAGTTTCACCTTCTTGATATGTTTCAACTTCTCGAACTGCAGTCCAGTGCTCTACGATTAAGCTGTACCCTCCACTCACACTACACTACCACTAGACCACCATACCCGACGGCAGCACACAAATAGATGGATAGTGAACCTTTCAGTTTGCAGCAGAACGTGGACTACTTTGAGACTTCCGCATACACTCTACTGCAGGCCGAAACAACTTCCTGGTTGTGGTTCAGCTATTTCTCCGCAACATTTTTCCTTCCAGGAGATCCAGGCTAACGAAATATACCAGAGTATCTGCGAAGTTTGGAAACTAAGGGAGTGTCACGAGTAGAGCCGAATTTCTGGTGGCGGTTTGTATGGCATCTCTGGACAGCTCATTCTGTCAACGCCCGCAAAAGACGAAGTCGCGAGTACGAGTCCTGTTTGGCAGCACTTTTTATTATGTGCCAGGTAGTTTCGCAACCAACTTGCTATGTTAACTAGTAGTGGGATAACACAGGACTAAGAAAATTGGGCCGAAGATTTTGAATAAACGTAAGTTCGCAAGCTTCCAACGCCAGTGTCAATTTGAATACAATCCTTTTCTCATTGCGCCACGTTACTCTGAAATTAAATCCGACTTGTCGTCGATCTTTGCAGTGCTCCTCTTTAGGGCGACTAAACTGCTCAGACGTCGTCCAGGAAATATTTTTCGCTCCTCATCAATAATAAAGATGCTAATACACTATATTTCGTTAACAGATCACTTCAAATTTCTTTGCCAAGCTTTGGACATAAAATATTGTTATTATTGAAAGTAAGGAATTAAACTACGCGCCATGGTTCAAAATGGCTCTGAGCACTATGGGACTTAACATCTGAGGTCATCAGTACCCTAGAACTTAGAACTACTTACACCTAACTAACCTAAGGACATCACACACATCCATGCCCGAGGCAGGATTCGAACCTGCGACCGTAGCGGTCGCGCGGTTTCAGACTGAAGCGCCTAGGACCGTACGGGCACACCGACCGGCTACGCGCCAAGATTTGATTATTTTTCATCCTAACATTCATAGCACTGAGGCACAATTTCTCTACAAAAACCAGCATCTCCCAGAATGACTGAGAGATCTAATTATGTATCCACCAAGTCATTTAAACAGAGAACAGCTGACTTAATAAATAGCTAGTAACCACCACACCCCGCCCCCGAAACGAAAACAAAAGTTCTTTGAAGAATCGAATCCTCATGTATAAAACATCTTCAAACGTCGATTCTATCGTTCTCAAATGCTGATGAAGTCCCAGACAGAGCGTAGGGGACCATACGGGAGACCCGCACCGCTGTACTAGGAAAGGTCCTAACGGAGGTGATTTGACGTTGCCTTCCTCCGATAGTAAAGGAGATGAATGATGATGATAGCTAGTAACCACCACACCCAGTCATCTCAAAGCAGGTGAAAATCCCTGACCCCGCCGGGAATCGAACCCGGGACCCCGAGCTCGCGAACCAAGAACGCTACCGCGAGACCACAAAGTGTGTTACTAAATTGGGTATGTACACTTTCTTCTAGAAACCTGCACTGCGTTATGGTGTTGAGACGTTTAAAGATAGGAAGACAAGACAGAACAAAAAACACTAGGGATAAAGTCTTCATTACTTTCCGTGGAGATAATCCAGAGAGGTAAAACTGAAAACTGTGATATCCGACCAAATCTGAAAATAGACATCGTGATTGAGAGATAGCAGAAGCAGTTAGAACACATTGACAACGGATGAGGCTGGAAAGCTTTCGTGCTGAACTAATTTCTGCTGCCTCAAAAAACATGTGACTGAGCACAGGAATACTAATAGGGTTAACACTTCCAGCGGTTTTGGATCGGGCTTTCAGCTAGCCTTCCGTAGGAGAAGAGGAAGAACTAGTACAACAGCAACTACGACTGCAACTACAGCAATTGTACACTAACGGTCTTAACATGTGACCTTGAGAACATGCCAGTGTAAATCCATTTCTGGACAACGTCTCCTGTATATCTGCCTCAGTTCTTCAATATTGTCATAATTGAGGGGGTGACTTGCAATTTCTGCCACGTGACTTTCTTAATATCTTCACCTAAATGAAAAAAAGTGTAACTTCTATACTGTTATACTTAAAAAGTTCTGTGTATTTTATTTGTATGTTGTCAGTTGTGCAGCTCACATTGAAGGGAACAGTAGAAAATGGTGTTATAGTATTTTTAGAGCAAGTGCACTTGTCATAATTAGTAACATAATGCTTTACTCTAACCTCTCAATCAACAGTGTGAAAGCGTAAGTCGTTACACAAGCTTTGACAGTAAAGTAATGGTCCCTTTCTCTGTTTATGCAAAATATGTGATAGGGTTCCCTACTTTAGGTCTTTATTTACACGTTTCGTCATCCATCTCTATATTGAAATTTTGAATCACTGTTTTCAGTCACGTTTATAGTGTGCAAACGAGTGTCATTTGACCGTTGCATACCAAAATATTTTACCAACAGTTTTGGAATGTCAGTCATCTTTGCCTGTACAAGAGAAATGCCACTTGGAGTGGCTGTGGGTTCATAGACGCCCACGCTTTGTATTTCATGGGGATAAGGTTGTCGAGGTTCTTGCCTTGCTTCGCCAGGCCTGCGTTGTGTAACAATTTCCGCGCTCTCCATCTTAACACACTCACTAGTTACGACTACAGCTCACGAAAGGCTGACTGACGCTTGCTCTAACGCCCTAAAAGCAAGGCAGTGAGAGTGGCGTGACCTAGCGTGAAACTTCGATCGGTGCAGATACGTTGTAGGTTCTGAAAGTGAAAAAAGGAAATAGTTCCTTTCGCGTTAGAGAATTTGAAACTCGCAGCAACATTCAAAGCCTTACATTACAGGAATTGATTGACATATGCAAGATTAGTTTTCAGCACGTTGTAGAGTTTTGATATCGATAACTGGACGACACGAGTAATTTAGTACAACCGAAATCGTCACTTGGCACGTTCTTCTTGTGGAAGATCGTCTGCGAAGTATGTGTGTGAAACATGGCGTTGGTAGTCAACGAAAACGTCATAACTCCATCTTCTTAAATTTTGCAGGAGACGCAAAATGGTTTCTTGAAAATAGTATAAAGTTATACACACAGTTGTTACGATCGGTGCGCGCCTACATAACATCCTGGCGGCCGACCCAACAGACGGCACTGTCTTTTTTCAGCTGTCATAGGTTGCTACATACAATGTATTGCGTATATTAATCGTTGACTGTAAATTCACCATAAAAATGATCGGACCTCTTCATATATTTCCTTTTAATAATTTTGAATGGGCAACTGTATTCGTCTCTCAATGTATCACAATTGTTTTCTATAATAGTTATCAATTTTAAAAGTCTACTACATGTATTTTACCTAATGTGTTTTTATCAGATTATGTTTTTTGCGTAAATGATGACTACATTTAAGCCCACAGTAACGACATTTAGGGAGGATGTAGGCAAACAGATTTCTGTTAGTTACCGTACACCGGCCGGGGTGTCCAAGCGGTTAAAGGCGCTACAGTCTGGAACCGCGCGACCGCTACGGTCGCAGGTTCGAATCCTGCCTCGGGCATGGATGTGTGTGATGTCCTTAGGTTAGTTAGGTTTATGTAGTTCTAAATTCTAGGGGACTGATGACCACAGCAGTTAAGTCCCATAGTGCTTTGAGCCATTTCATTTCAGTTACCGTAATTCAGTAGCCAGTTGCAATAATGACTGTGTATACGATATTGCCTATTCCACACCTTATTTTAGATCTATGTGACGATGCTGTGCTGATTATATTTATATGTTTTGAAGATGCCATTATGGCCTTATCTCTTTAGGACATGGTGTAAAAAAAGGTACGTTTTACCGTATTTCATCTGTACATTTCTCTCTTTAGGACATGGTGTAAAAAAAGGTACGTTTTACCGTATTTCATCTGTACATTTCCCTGGTTCTATCATAGTATATTGTGATACGCATTGCTGTATTACGTTGAAAGACACCCTGCTCACTAGGTGTTTATATTCGTATATTGTAGATCTGAGGATGGTCATTAAGGACTGAAACCGGTCATCGTTTAAAGAATTGATATTGTGATCAAATACTGGAATAAAAAGCATTTGATACACATCTACCCTTTTAACTATATAGTAGAAGCGTAGTTGTTGATAGGTAGAGAAATGCATGAATTTTCAAATCTCTCTTTGAGGGATTACTAGTTACTGTAATTACAAGATGGAGTTGCGAGGTTTTCATTGCCTATCATCGATGTTCCGGTATTAACATGAAACAAAAATCACGTTGTAGAGACGCCCATTAATTCTGTATTATACATGAAACTTCCTCGCAGATTAAAACTGTGTGCCGGACCGAGACTCGAACACGGGACTGGTAGATCACTTGCCCGCGAAAGGCAAACGTCCCGAGTTCGAGTCTCGGTCCGGCACACAGTTTTAATCTGCCAGGAAGTTTCATATCAGCGCACACTCCGCTGCTGAGTGAAAATCTCATTCTGGCCGTATTATACATGACTGATTGACAGTTCATACAGTAAACCGGAGTTTAAATACAAGTGTTAAAAGCATTAGAATATAAAACTGAAGTCCGATACTGCCCTGCAGTATTTGGGCGTAACATTGCAGAGCGATATGAAGTGGGACAAGCATGTAATAGCAGTTGTGGTGAAGGCGAATAGTCGTCTTCGGTTCATTGGTAGAATTTTGGGAAGATGTGGTTCATCTGTAAAGGAGACTGCTTATAAAACATTAATACGACCTATTCTTGAGTACTGCTCGAGCGCTTGGGATCCCTATCAGGTCGGATTGAGGGAGGACATAGAAGCAATTCAGAGGGCTGCTAGATTTGTTACTGGTAGGTTTGATCACGCGAGTGTTACGGAAACGCTTCAGGAAGTCGGGTGGGAGTCTCTGGAGGAAAGGAGGCGTTCTTTTCGTGAATCGCTACTGAGGGAATTTAGAGAACCAGCGTTTGAGGCTGACTGCAGTACAATTTTACTGCCGCCAACTTATATTTCGCGGAAAGACCACGAAGATAAGAGAGATTAGAGCTCGTACAGAGGCATATAGGCAGTCATTTTTGGCTCGTTCTGTTTGGGAGTGGAATAGGGAGAGAAGATGCTATTTGTGGTACGAGGTACCCTCCGCCACGCACCGTATGGTGGATTGCGGAGTATGTATGTAGATGTAGATGTTTGCTCGTATTCAAGTCGATCAGAGACCCACACAACCGATTTCGCAACTTTTAAGTTGCACATTTTGGTATATATCCATACAGAACTTATTTTAATGCTATTATAACGGGAAATTGAAGTTATCTGAGATACCTTAAAGTATTGAATGAATACACTTAAACATGAAAGAAAATATTACACATCTACATCTACATCTACATCTACATGATTACTCTGCAATTCACATTTAAGTGCTTGGCAGAGGGTTCATCGAACCGCCTTCTCCCTACCATTCCACTCCCGAACAGCGCGCGGGAAAAACGAACATCTAAACCTTTCTGTTCGAGCTCTGATTTCTCTTATTTTATTTTGATGATCATTCCTACCTATGTAGGTTGGGCTCAACAAAATATTTTAGCATTCGGAAAAGAAAGTTGGTGACTGAAATTTCGTAAATAGATCTCGCCGCGACGAAAAACGTCTTTGCTTTAATGACTTCCATCCCAACTCGCGTATCATATCTGCTACACTCTCTTCCCTATTACGTGATAATACAAAACGAGCTGCCCTTTTTTGCACCCTTTCGATGTCCTCCGTCAATCCCACCTGGTAAGTATCCCACACCGCGCAGCAATATTGTAACAGTGGACGAACGAGTGTAGTGTAAGCTGTCTCTTTAGTGGACTTGTTGCATCTTCTAAGTGTCCTGCCAATGAAACGCAACCTTTGGCTCGCCTTCCCCACAATATTATCTATGTGGTCTTTCCAACTGAAGTTGTTCGTAATTTGAATACTCAGGTACTTAGTTGAACTGACAGCCTTGAGAATTGTACTATTGATCGAGTAATCGAATTCCAACGGATTTCTTTTGGAACTCATGTGGATCACCTCACACTTTTCGTTATTTAGCGTCAACTGCCACCTGCTACATCATACAGCAATCTTTTCTAAATCGCTTTGTAACTGATACTGGTCTTCGGATGACCTTACTAGCCGGTAAATTACAGCATCATCTGCGAACAGCCCAAGAGAACTGCTCAGATTGTTACCCAGGTCATTTATATAGATCAGGAAGAGCAGAGGTCCCAGGACGCTTCCCTGGTGAAAGCTAGGTGCCGATCACATGTGTCCCATAAATAACGGGCCTATACGTGTTTCATAAATATAACTTGTAATTTCATGCAAAAAAAAAAAAAAAATTCGTAGAAATTCTATGTGATATGGTAATGGGAGTAGTTACAGAATGCCCCAGAGTAACGGTCGGCGTCGATGGGTAAAGTTCTCAGCCTTCAAAAATCGGTAAAATGGTTTACAAAACGAAGTAATAGAATTAGGGACCCGAAACTGATCCTTGAGTAAAAAACACTGAAGCAGTAACTCGGATGAAAAAGAGATGGGGACGGTCTCCACGCTCAGGAAAAGAGCTTAAAATTCCGTCATGATAGTTCCGGTTTTTAGCTTTACATTTATCTGTGTCCCGTGTATATGCACGTCCTAGAAAGTTTGGTTAATAAGTTGAGGGAGCTAGGGATGTGGAGTGAAAGAGCGGCAGGCTGGGGGACGGCTCGGTGAGCCGGCAGCGGCGGCGGCGGCGGCGGCGGCGGCGGCAGCGTCAGCGGCGGCCCGTCTGCGGGCTGGCTGGTCTGGCGAGGCCGGGTCACGGGCGCGCCGGCGCCGGCGGCCGAGGGGCGGGAGGCGGGAGGGGGCCGTCTGGCGGAGCGTCTAGACGGTGCGACAGAGAGCGCGGGCGGCCGCCGCCGTCGCCCCACTTTCCCCTCGCGGCCGTCTGGCGGCGGCAGACACAGCCGCGCTGCCCGCCGCCCAGACACAGCCGCCCGGCGCGCCGCCGCGCACGCCGGTCGATCGCCAGCCCGCTGCTACGGCGCCCACGTCATCGTCCCCCCAAACTCGCTCCGGCGCGGCGGCACCGGCGCTCGAATTTCATTGCAATAACAACAGTCCTCTGCTCGCAATCTGTAGACAGTAAAGAACTGAACAAGAGTTGCGAATAACCTACGACGACAGGTACATAAATACGCCGCAATGTCCATTATAATTATCCGGGCTGTTATGCCGTGGTCGGTTGATGAATTTTGTCTCGCAAGTAGCGAGCCAGTGGGTGTGTTGGACCTTCCATCGACCTACGGACTCCCTTGGAGATGTCTCCCGCAGTCGGGGACGAAACGTTGGGAATTGAGACAAAATTCATCAACCGACCACGGCATTACAGCCCGGATAATTATAATGGACATGATATTTCCGGCCGTGAAAGTCTACATTTTAGTATCAATACGCCGCAAGTCGGTGTACATTGCACCGGCTGTTAATTCGTCCGAATCTGCTCTCCCGAGAACGTGTTAAGGACTCAAACACTATAATATTCTACAATTAGACGTATTAACTTCATTGACGCAATTGAAATAAAAGTTTTCTGGGTATGTTACCCCGTCATAATGTAAAAACTACTGCTGCTGGAGAAAAACCAACGTTTCGGCCACGATTGCAGCGGCCTTGTTCTGGGTCTTCTGCAATCGTGGCCGAAACGTTGGTTTTTCTCCAACAGCAGTAGTTTTTACATTATGACGCGGTACCATACCCAGAAAACTTTTATGTCGACTGACTCTGGCCGCCCTAGCCTACGCAATTATATCATTGACGCAAGTTTCTTCACAGATGCATCGCTCTATCCCAGAACCCTTCGAACAAATTTTAAGCCTCTCATTCGCCCTCCCTAACACTGAGTTCACGCTTCAAATCGCGTCCTGGTTGTTGGAGTTATTGTGGTCTTCATTCCGAAGTCTGGTTTCACCCAGCTTTCCATACTACTCTACCCTGTGCAAGCGTCTTCATCTCCGAACAACTACTAAAATGCACATCCTTCTGGATGTGCTTGCTGTACACATCTCTTGATCTCCCTCTAAATTGTTTACTGCCCCACACTTCCCTCGAGTACTGAATTGGCGATCCCGTGACGTCTTAGAATGTGTCCTACCAACCGATCCCTTCTTCTAGTTAGCTTGTTCCACAAATCGTTTTTCATCGCAGTTCTGTTCGGTACCACCTCATTAGTTACGCGATCTACCCATCTAATCTCCAGCACTTTTCTGTAGCACCACATTTCAAAAGCTTCTCTTCTCGTCTACACTGTATATAGACCGCGGCTACACTCCATACAAACGCTTTCAGAAGAGACTCCCTAATACTTTCATCTATATTGGATGTTAACAAGCCGGCCGGGGTGGGCGATGTGTGGTGTCCTTTGGTTAGGTTAGGTTTAAGTAGTTCTAAGTTCTAGGGGACTGATGGCCTCAGAAGTTCAGTCCCATAGTGCTCAGAGCCATTTGCACCATTTTTTTTATGTTTCTCTCCTTCATAAACGGTGTTCTTACCATTGTCAGTCTACATTTTAGATCATCTCTACTTCATCATTTATTTTGCTGCCCAAACAACAAAACACATCTACTACTTTGCGTGCCTCGTTTCGTAATCTGATTCCCTCAGCATCTCGTGGTTTAATTTGACTGCATTCAATTATCTTCGTTTTGCTTTTCTTGATGTTCATGATATCATCCTTTCACGATACGTTCCATTTAGTTCAAGTGCTCTTCCAAGTCCTTTGCTGTCTCTGACAGAATTACAATGTCATTGACAACTCTGAGTTTTTTTATTTTCTCTTCTCGGACTTTAAATTCCTACTCCAAATTTTTCTTTTGTTTCCTTTAGTGCTTGCTCAGTATATAGTGTGAAAAACATCGGGGATAGACTACAACCCTGTCTCACTCCCTTCTCAACCACTGCATCCCTTTCATGCCCCTGAACTCTTTATAACTGCCGTCTGGTTTCAAAAATGGTTAAAATGGCTCTGAGCACTATGAGACTTAACATCTGAGGTCATCAGTCCCCTAGAACTTAGAACTACTTAAACCTAACACATCCATGCCCGAGGCAGGATTCGAACCTGAGACCGTAGCGGTCGCACGGTTCCGGAGAAGCACCTAGAACCGCTCTGTCACAACGGCCGGCCCGTCTGGTTTCTGTACGAACTGTAAATAGCTTGTCGCTCCCTGTATTTTACCCCTGCCACCTTTAGAATTTCATAGAGGGTATTCCAGTGAACATTGGCAAAAGTTTTCTCTGTCTACAAATGCAATAAACGTAGCTTTTCCTTTCTTTAACGTACCTTCTATGAGAAGTCGTAGGGTCAGTATTGCCTTGTGTGTTCCTACATTCCTCGAGAATCTAAACTAATGTTACCAAGGTCGACTTCTAAAAGTTTTGCCATTCTCGTGTAAGGAATTTGTGTTAGTGCTTTGCAATTGTGACTTATTAAACTAATGGTTCCGTAACATTCACAACTGTCAGTACCTGCTTTGGAATTAGAATTATTATATTCTCTTCGAAGTCTGAGGACATTTAACCCCCCTCATACATCTTGCACACCAAATGGAAGAGTTTTGTCATGGCTGGCTCTCACAAGGCCGCCAGTAGTTCTGACGGAATATTGCCTACTCCCGGGGCCTTGTTTTGATTTAGGTCTTTCAGTGCTCTGTCATATTCCTCTAGCAGTATCGTGTCTTTCATCTCATCTTCATCTAAATCCTCTTCCATTTCTATAATATTGCCTTCAAGCCATATCCTTTGTGTAGACGTCTATATACTCCCTCCACCTTTTAGCTTTTCGTTTTTTGCTTAGTATTACCCTTAAATAATTATACTGAGGGTCTTGGACAAAAATATGGGTAAATCACGAGAAATGAATGCTTGAACGTAAATACAGATGCTAACCGAGGCTGAAAGTTGAGTTGTTGTACATCACCACGAACAGCACCTGTGCAGTGTCCTCAGTTACGTTTGAATGGTCAGTCGCGATTAGAACAGAGTTCCGTGTAGCTGTGAGTGCATTATGTCGGAGCTAAGTGAATTCGAACAGGGGCAAATTGTTGGCGCTCGTATGGTGGGTGTTTCCGTAACCAAAGTAGCGGAAGTATTTGCTGTTTCAAGAAACACCGTATCCAAGATGTATACCGCATACAGAGGAAGCGGGAAAAAAATCATTCGCTAAGTCACAACACGGTCGAAAGTTTGTGACGAGTTATCGTGGCGGACGCTTATTGACGAGGATTGCGACGTAAAATAAGAAGACTCAAAAGTTTCTGTGGAACTGTCGCCATCGTGAACACTGTAGGCACCAAAACAACACGAAGGGAGTTCCATAAGTAGGGGATTACAAGGCCAGCTGGAATTTTAATTCATCGGTGATACAAAAGCCCGTAGCAGGAAAACGTGGCGCCAGAGTCATAAACCCTGGACTATGGAACAATGGAAGGACCTTATTTTGTCGAATTACTCTTGTTTGACACTGTTTCCCACGTCTGGCAGTGTTTAAATTTCACCATTTTGCAGGAAAATTGGTATAAAATTCCCTTGAAAACCGCACAAAACCTATATTTATGCGTTCCGGTACGACTGGAAAACGTTTTGAATGCCAAGGGTTTGCCTACGGCGTATTAGGCTTAGTAACGCTTTTTCAGTGTTTCCATATATTTGTCCACCCCTGCACGTGTCATACTCAATATGATTAGAATCGACTACTGTTCATTCTCTAGATCCATAGTGAAGAAACCCTCCAAAACGTAGAAATTGCAAGAAAACAAGAATTCACAACACGTAATAACAAATAATATAGCCGGCCGTAGTGGCCGTGCGGTTAAAGGCGCTGCAGTCTGGAACCGCAAGACCGCTACGGTCGCAGGTTCGAATCCTGCCTCGGGCATGGATGTTTGTGATGTCCTTAGGTTAGTTAGGTTTAACTAGTTCTAGGGGACTAATGACCTCAGCAGTTGAGTCCCATAGTGCTCAGAGCCATTTGAACCATTTGAGCCAAATAATATATCCGACAGAGCCCTAGCGAAAAGGTCCTCATGAAAACTCAAACATATTTTCAGTTAGAAAGTAAATAAAACATGTGAACCTACAATTCAGTGAGTTGCATATGACAGGAGAAATATAGTTAGGACCATGTACCCTACGCGGCTTGGTCTATGAAGTATACGTGTAGAGGTTGAGTGGGGAAAGATAGGGAACGAAATCTGTCTTGGCCTCTCAGTCAAACTATCCCAGCTTTCGACTTAAGGAAATGAGGGCAGACCTAAATCGGAATGCCGGGACGGGATTTGATCCGACGTCCTCCATTTGGCTCATCACAAGGCCGCTTCGCTCGGTGTGGATGTTCAAAAGTAGAATCAGGTGTGTCCCGAGAAAGCGTGATAGGAGTTCTTATGTCGCCAGTAAATGGATTTTCACGTAGAGTCAGTAACACAACAAGTTCGCTAGCTGGCGATGCTGTTATCTATGATAGTATGATAGTAAGAAGATGTGGAAGGGATAGACTTTCCGCTCCGGATGCGAAGTCAAGCCCATGATCTCCCGTATTCAGGGGGGAACGGGGGCAGATGCAGCACTCCTGCATCCCCACTCCAGCCAAGGTCCTGGAGGAGTTGGTTTGCCATAACAGATTAGTTATGGAGCGACGTGGTGTATCTGTGAACATTGATGACTGTGATGTACGGTGGAGTGTTCGTTTTCTTTCTTTTTTTTGTTGTGGGTGTAGAGAAAGTAGAGGTTGAATGGTTGATTTTGGGGGAGGAGACCAAACAACGAAGTCATCGATCCCATCTGGTTGGGGAGGATGGGGAAGAAACTCGGCCGTGCCCTTTCGAAGGAACCATCCTGGCATTTGCCTGAAGCAATTTAGGGAAATCATGGAAAACCTAAATCACGATGGCCGGAAGAGTGTTTGAACCGTCGTCCTTCTGAATGCGAGGCCAGTGCGCTAATCACTGCGCCACCTCGCTCTGTAAAAGTAGAAGGTTTGAAAATTAAATAACGTAGAGGTTTATCAGCACAGTAATTCATTAATTTTACAAAGGGGACGTTTCATATGGCGACCCTGCCATATTTATATTGAAAGAGGATACGAACAAAACAGTAGGGTTTTGGGAGAACAGGGTTAGATAAGATTTTTTTTTGGCAGGAGGAAATGTTGAAATAAGAGGGAAGATCTATGGAATGAAGTCTTGGCTTGGACTGCAGTACCAGACGTCTCACTGAAAACAAACCTTGACCTTTCCTTTTGTGTTATTCCGCTATGTGTTTGTGTACCCTTGTGTATTTGTGCTCTTCCTATCTTTATGTGTTTATCTGATAAGAGTTATGTTGCAGAATTTTTCTAATAATATGTTATTTACTTTGTAAAGATGTTTAGACATTATTAATTCTGTTCTGTTTCAATGCTCATGTGTGAAATTAATGTTTCGAGAACCATTATCATTATTTTATTTATTTACTGATGTCATAATTCCTGTAACACTGATGTACATGTTTATTTCTATTCTTTTGTAAAGCCTGTATTACTACAAATGTTATCTGTACTATTATGTTCTTTAATGATGTATTTTGTACCTTTGTAATTGTATTCTTATGTTGTAAATTTATAATTGTATAGACACCAGTTCTTCAAATTAAGTTTCATTTCAGTGCACACATTTCTGTTGGTCATAGTATATGCACAATATGTGAGAAGTTGGGACTGTTAGTGTTTGCACGTGTGTTAATAATTCAGCAAGGGACTGGATAACACCATTGCTGGTTGTAAGGACAATTCCAAAAACTTTGTGAGTGCACAAGTGGTGGTTTATGGACTTGCTATATTGTCCGCAAGACTCTTCAGTGGTGATTGTGGACCTGCACAGTCGCAACAGATGGCTGCTGGCCGTCTCTGCAAGGACTACAGTGGGTCTGCATCTTTGATGGCCCACCAGTACCATTATTTCTACAAGGACTGCAGTGGGTCTGCACCTCTGGTGGCTCACCAATACCGTAATCTCTAACAGGACTACAGTGGTCTGCTCTGTGATGACCTACTATCAATATTCTTCAAAACTTCGACTGATTCTGCTGTGGGTTTGCTCTGTTGTGGCCCATACCTGTCTGCATGCCAAGAGTCAGAATTATCTTTCTGTTGGAAGGACAACACTACTTCTTCAAGACTGCATGGAAATCCACTACTTCCGTGTGCATTTTCTTTTACTGCTCAGACTTTGTGCATAAAATTGTAATTGATACTGTGATGAATGGTCAGGACAGTCTTTATGGACTGTGAGAAAATTTTAGTTTTGATCAATATTGTATCAATAAGTGTGTGCATTTGATTTCTTTGTTATTGTAATTATGAAAAAAATATTCAAATCTGTATTGGCCACTGCCCAAACAACTTGTAAAATTTTTTGTGGGGAGCATGGGGGCTATGTAAGTAGGCTGTTTAGGTTTTTATGTTGGTGACGCCATGTAGCGCTCTATATGAAAATCACTGACTGTGCTGTGTGCAGTCTGTGGCTGGTTTGCATTGTTGGAATTTGCTATTGTAGTGTTGGGCAGTTGGATGTCATCAGCGCGTAGCGTTGCGCAGTTGGAGGTGAGCCGCCAGCAGTGGTGGATGTGGAGAGAGAGATGGCAGAATTTTAAGAGCGGACGATCTGGACGTGTGTCCGCTAGAAAGAGTAAATTTGTAATACTGGATATCATGAACTTATATATATTATTACTTTTGAACTCTATTAAGGTAAATACATTGTTTGTTCTCTATCAAAATCTTTCATTTGCTAACAATGCTTATCAGTAGTTAGTCGCTTCAGTAGTTAGAATCTTTTATTTAGCTGGCAGTATTGGCGCTAGCTGTATTGCAGTAGTTCGAGTAACGAAGATTTTTGTGAAGTAAGAATTCATGAAAGGTATTAGTCCAGTCAAATAAGAGAGATACACCTTGCAAAAGGTGGGGTAGAAGAGTTTATTTTTTCAACTCGTTCATATGGTTGGAAAGATTAGAAAACCGAGTTTTGCCAACAAAATTTCTCTTGGGAAAACTTTCTGCAGTCAAAAAACTTCGAAAATTTCTGACTTTTTTCAGTTTTTTCAAAATATCTCAGTTTCATTTGCTCCTATCGCTTTAACGTCTATTTTCTTTTTTAAAGAGCACAAAATTCTCTACAAATTTGATTCTTGCCAATTTTTTCTACTCCAAATATCTAAGGCGCTACAGCGCCTCAAAAAATACCAATTTTTCAAATTCTGAGTATAGTGGTAAGATACCTTATTTTTGAACACTATTTTTTCAGTTTCTGTTTGTATAGTATAAATATATTGTACATCATGTTATAAGTTGGAATTTACCACCTCATTTCCAGGTATTCAATTTCTCTGTATGCAACATGAGGATTGCTGGGCACCCAACTATTGTGATTCTTACGTCACTATCTGAAGTTCACTATGGGCCACCTCAGCCCTGGTATTTGTAAAACTATAAATATAAAAATACATCATTAAGAGACATAAACACACACACACACACACACACACACACACACACACACACACACACATACACACGCACACAAAATAAATTGTCTCAGGAAACTGAACTATTATTAGCTGCAATAGGCAACCTAATTAGGTAGGTAATTATTCTTGTGTATAAAAGCCACACAGTTGACATTAAAAATAAGTAGCGTTATTACAATTAAAATGCATTGTCAGTTACTAAAAAATGTTGACAGTTCTGGTTGTGTAATACTTGTAATATTGCACTTAAGCGCACTTGAGACAGATATGAGCATCACTTCCAACGTTTTGATGGGCCAGGTTCCTCAGTGTCACCAGAAATACTTTGAGTTACGAATTCAGGGTCTGTACATAGAGTTGATCTCAGATTGACCTCTTCTTTAAACAGCGAGTCAGCCTCAGCAAGTTCGTTGGTTTCGTCAGCGATTTCCTCAACATCCTGCATAACATCTTTTTCACTGTCTTCACATAAAAATTTTGGCACGTTTTCACAGTTGACCCCAATACATTTCTTGCAAATTGAAGAACATTTCAAACCCACTTTTCTGCAGGAACACGCTCCGCCACAGTTCAGCTTGCAAGCGCATGAAACAATGTGAAGAAGTGCTTCAGGTGCTGGATCTTGGCTCATTATAACGGGTATTGGACCGTGGTCACTGTGATTGCAGCCCCATTTCTCAGGATGTTCCCAGTTTCCCATCCACCTTCGGACTTGTGGGTACGTCCGCAACGAATGATGTTGTGCAGCATCTTGTGTAGGTGGCAACCGTGCAAGATTCAGTTTGCTTTTTGTGGCAGACTTGGCGAATAGCTGGTACCGCAAATGGTCTAGTGTGTGGGAACTGCTGACATCTCCACTATACAATGCTATGGTAACCTGTTCTCCTGCGGTTATTATTTTTTCACGGGTAGCATGTGGTTTATTGAACGTGCAAAGCGCTGAGGTTAGATGTTCATTTTTCGTAACAATATTGCAGCACTTAATTTTTCCTTGACCAAAAAAAGCAGATGTTGTATCACATCCGCTAAAGGCGTGAGTGAACAGAATGTATTCACTGTCAAACTTGTAAGATGCAGTGGAAAACCACTTGTCTTCTGCATTTCCTCTTCCTGGCTTTAAGAAAAATAAGTTTTCAATGCCTTGCCCCAAACCGGTAATGAGCACAAGCAGGTCAACATCTTCTCCTACAATGACAACACTTCCAAAATCTTTGGTTCTTGAAATGGCAGATGTTACAATTATAACGTCAGCATCTTCTTGTGCCTGGTGCACTTCAATTCTACACTCCAGAAATTCCATTTTAAGAAGTGTGATCAAAAGCATCTTGTTTCGTTCATTGTACAAGAACTTGTACTGAGGGACTTGGTTCACCATCTCTGATTCAACCACAACGTCAACCGAAGAATGTTGTTTGGACCTACAAATCCTCTCAGCACACTTTGTGCTACATTTGTCTCCCTCACATGGATACCCCATCAAATACAATAGCAAATTGAGATCCAAAATGACGTTGCAGGTAAGAAACACAGCTTTGGGCTATTGACTTGAAGCAAACATTTCGAGTCCAAGTCAGTTTGTGGATAAGGTACCCTCCATCAATGACAAAAAATTTACTCGGTCCACCTGACTTCACATCTTCGACTAGAACGAAGGCATTGTAGAATGAAGATTTTGTTTCTTTTCGCATGCCTTTTTTTGAGAATAGGGACATTGGGTGAGGAGCAAGTTCATATTTCAGAAAGGCTTTTAACTCTTCTTCACTTTGTTTCATTAAACAAATCCTTTGGAAAAGAGTTGAAGGATCAACAGGAGTAATTTTAGTGCTCCCAGCTTTTACAGAATTGAACGCAGAAAGGAGAGTCACAACTTTATCTTTTCTACAGAACTTTACATCGCGGAAATTGTCACCATCTATTCTTTGATCGAAATTTGAAAAATTGGTATTTTTTGACGCGCCGTAGCGCCTTAGATACTCGGAGTAGAAAAAAATGGTAAGAATCAAATTTGTAGAGAATTTTGTGCTCTTTAAAAAAGGAACTAGACGTCAAAGCGATAGGAGCAAATGAAACTGAGATATTTTGAAAAAACTGAAAAAAGTCAGAAATTTTCGAAGTTTTTTGACTGCAGAAAGTTTTCCCAAGAGAAATTTTGTTGGCAAAACTTGGTTTTATAACCTTTCCAACAATATGAACGAGTTAAAAAAATAAAATCTTCTACCCCACCTTTTGCAAGGTACAGGCTTTTCTTCTGACAGTTTCACTGGACTATATATGTTATTGTTAGTCAGGGCCATTCTTTTGTAGGGATTACTGAAAATCAGATTGCGTTGCACTAAAAATATTGTGTGTCAGTTTAGTGAATGTCTGAGTACGTTCAGTTTTGCTCAGCTGTTTTAAAATTAAATATCGTAGGGGTTTATCAGCACAGTAATTGATTAATTTTTCTAAGGGACGTTTCACTCGTTGCCGGCATATATTCTGCTCCTCTTGAATAGCATGAATAGTACCAAGGGCGTCGGTGAGCTTATCCACATCCGCTTGTCTCGAAACGCAGCAGAGAGGTTTGACATTGAATGCAGGTCATTGGCGCAAATAATTGTGATTAGGAACTTTACTCCTCCACCTCTGATCGCCTATCCGGTAAAATACTGGTAGCGAAAATCTGCCACCACCGGGATTCGAACTGGCTCACCAGCACCGGGTGCCATCGCACAGGTGTTCGTTAGCGAGTGCGGCTACGAAGGTGGATGTGTAAACGATGGTTGTCTTCAAATACAGATATGCGCAGGATAATACCAACAACAAAGAGAATGATTCACACATTAACTCATGAACAGAATAGTAGAGCCCGCACGTAGTTTACATATCCACGGATACTATTAAGAATCAGTATGAAGTAAGACCTACAATATCATATCAGTGGTAGGAAAGATGAAAGGAGGACAGATTTCTTCGGAGGGCTCTGGGATAGTGCAGTGTACCTCTAAGATGACAGTGCTTATCAGGTAGGCAAGCAGAGCGAGGTTAAAAGAGTACAGAAATTTGCAGATTTTAGTTTAGGTGATAGTTGTAATTATATTTCGATTTAAAATTTCCGTACTCTCTGTGCTGATTATGACTCTGGCGTAGTATATTGTCGCACTGAAATGGCACTAATTAATTTTAAATAAGATTCGATATTGTATGTCAATGTTTTATTTATGCAACCTGTACTAGATTAAGTTTGTCTGTATCGTGTAATTTCTGTTTGAAGTATTTGTTGGGCTTCGTGTGGTGTTATGGGCCCAGCGACCGACGTCTAACGTCAGCACGGGTGTAAAATGGTACAAATGGCTCTGAGCACTATGGGACACAACATCTTAGGTCATAAGTCCCCTAGAACTTAGAACTACTTAAAGCTAACTAACCTAAGGACATCACACACACCCATGCCCGAGGCAGGATTCGAACCTGCGACAGTAGCAGTCCCGCGGTTCCGGACTGCAGCGCCAGAACCGCACGGCCACCCCGGCCGGCAGCACGGGTGTAGCAGAGACACCTCAACGCCGTATGTCGCTCCAAGAAATACTTCTAACAGCAGTCTTCCTTGCATAAAAATTGACGCAGATGTATAAAAAAGAATGTCAGTCGTTTGACTTGATTTCAGTCCGTTGCATGAAATGCAGAAGTACAGCAAACTGTTACTCTTAAGTCTGTGCTTACTCATACAAGTAGTCCTGAGCAACATATGTACAGTTACGTTCTGAAGAACGAAGACGAGAATTTTACACGGCCAGAAACTGTCTCATTTTATCCTCGAAAGGTCGCACAGTGGTACGGTATTGCGCTCGCGTTCGGGAAGAGGCGGTTTAAATCCCCGTCCAGCCGTCCAGATTTAGATATTTCTTGACTTCTCTAAAGAGATTAAAGAGAGTGCAGAGATGGTTCCTTCTTTGGAAGGGTGCGATCATTTTTCTGCCACAGCCTTACCAATTAGAGCTTGTGCGCTGTCTCTAATGACATCACCGCTGACGGGACGTTATCACTAATCTCCTTCCCTTTTCTTTTTCTTCTTGAAGTGAGCGTGACAGGAAACATCAACTGAACCCAGAGACATGCTCCCAGGCCCGTAACAGGCCTGCGTAGCACGTACGAAAGTGTGTCACAGATCCTTACGTAACTAACGCGGGAATTTTTCGAGGCAAGGTGAAGTTATTCTCGCAAAACCCTGTTGGCTAAATCGAACGGAACGGGTGACTGTGTGACAGTTATGATGCCTCCTTTGCATACCTCGCTCAGGGATTTTAGTGCAAGAGGGATTAGATCCTGTACCGAAGCATCTGCATAATTTTCCCCATCCTATACAAACAAATGAAACAGGACAAAACAGTCGTCAACATTGGTATGAAATACTCTGTCATATGTGTACAATAGCTTTCGAATTATACAGTAGCGCTCAAAAATATTTTGTAGAAAGCATTAGTTAGAATTACATAAAGGTAAGTGAGTAAAAGAAAAGCTTCCAAGTAGATAATTTAAAAGACTGTAATTATAATCCATTTAGTACAAATATAAATTTGTTTCGAACAAATTTATCTTACATCAAAACAGAAATAACAATTTTTCTGATCCAAAAATAATTTGTAGGTCTAAGTATGTAAGAAACTAAAAAAATTGGAATCTGAAGAACAAATCAGTATTTAGTTGCATTCCAATGGGGTCTGATGAGAACTGCATATCTGTTTGGCACTGTGTCCTCAAACGTTTGTAATAGGTCAAGTGAGATTTTAGTACCATAATGCAGCAGCAAAATTGTCGTCGTCTGAGAAGTATATGCGACGAACACGCCGATCCAGTGCATAGCAGAGGTCTTCAGTTGGGTTTAGATTCGGGCTCTGGCTTGGTCGCTACGGAACTTTTATTTTTTTATCTGAAAATACGTTTTTTTAAACGGCGCCGACCGGAGTGGCCGAGCGTTTCTAGGCACTACAGTCTGGAACCGGGCGACCGCTACGGTCGCAGGTTCAAATCCTGCTTCGAGCGTGGATGTGTGTGATGTCCTTAGGTTTCAGTAGTTCTAAGTTCTAGGGGACTGATGGCCTCAGAAATTAAGTCGCATAGTGCTCAGAGCCATTTGAACCATTTTGAACGGCCGAAGGTGTGTTTTTAGTCATTGTCCCGCTGAGACAATAACGTGTCATATTCTCTCTCCCAAGTGGAACCATATTCTTTCCTAAAATGTTGCTGTACAGGAAACGATCCAATTTGCCTTCCATTTGAACTGGAGCACCAACCCCACGTTTAGAAAAACATCCCCATACCATCACGCTACCACCACTGTACTTAATAGTCAGCACCTGGTAGTTTTTGTTGTCCCTTTGGTGTTTTGATTGACACACATACTGCGCACCATCAGAAGAAAATAAGTTAAATTTGCTATCGTTGTTGTGTTGTTGTTGTTGTTGGATGTTGTGGTCTTCAGTCCAGGGCCTGGTTTGATGCAGCTCTCCATGCTACTCTACCCTGTGCCAGCTTCTTCATCTCCCAGTACCTACTGCAACCTACATCCTTCTGAATCTGTTTAGTGTATTCATCTCTTGGTCTCCCTCTGCGATTTTTACCCTCCACGCGGCCCTCCAGTACTAAATTGGCGATCCCTTGATGCCTCAGAACAAGTCCTACCAAACGATCCCTTCTTCTAGTCAAGTTGTGCCACACATTCCTCTTCTCCCCTGTTCTGATCAATACTTCCCCATTAGTTATGTGGTCTATCCATCTAATCTTCAGCATTCTTCTGAAGCACCACATTTCGAAAGCTTCTTTTCTCTTCTTGTCTAAACTATTTATCGTCCATGTTTCACTTCAATGCATGGCTACACTCCACACAAATACTTTCAGGAACGACTTCCTGACATTTAAATTTATACTCGATGTTAACAAATTTCTCTTCTTCAGAAACGCTTTCCTTGCCATTGCCAGTCTACATTTTATATACTCTATACTACCACCATTGTCAGTTATTTTGCTCCCCAAATATCAAAACTCATTTACTACTTTAAGTGTCTCATTTCCTAATCTAATTCCCTCAGCATCACCTGATTTAATTAGACTACATTCCATTATCCACGTTTTGCTTTACTATCATCACTCCACAAAACCTGATACCAGTCTGTAGCATTTCAAGTTTGATGCTTCTTTGCAAATTCTGTCCTGGCCTTCCTATATTTTGGTTTATGTGACGGTCGTCTAGCACTTACATCACGTGCTTCTAGGCGACGTTTTACAGCAGAGACCTGTAAGTGCAGTCCATGAGGGTGCTTCAGATCATCCCCAATTTGTCAAGCCGATTTTCTTGTATCAGCAGGCGGCTGCTTACAAATCATTCTGTCTTCCATCCTTGTTGTTTTTCAAGGACGACCTGATCTCAGCTCATTTTTTGCTGTTCCTTCCTGGTTTGCCGTCGCCTCCACGCACTTATTAGTTGTTGTGATATGGCATAGTTTCTAACAACGCTGGACTGCGGCTTTCCCTTCTCAAAAGCATGCAAAACAGCTGGTCTTACATCAAACGAGTATTCTTTGTGTTTTGGCGTACTTTTAGTTGTCTCTACAACAAAAATAAACACTGTCTGAGCGCCGAAGTGACAGTAGTTAACGAATAGTGTACCACAAAAGCAATTTGCAAAATACGAACTATAGGAATACATTCTTACAATGTTACTGTATGATCTTGCTTGTAGACATGTGACTAACCACAGCGGCGTGAAGTTCTTGATGGAGTGACAGAGTTATATGCATTGCTCTGTTGTGAGTGCATGCAAACAGCATTGATAACACAACACTGTAACTACAAAATATTGTTCAAGGCTGTGTGTGTAGGCGCAAATGGTACATCGATGTGGGCATAATAACGAGTTGGCGCACCTTTGGAATGCAATACAACAGTGATAAATGTCCACAGAGGCAAATTCAGGCACGCGAGGAGAATGAGACAGAAGATCACAACCTACTTTATCAATAGTTTCCAGCCCCAATTATGCCGTATGAGGCAGAGCTTTGTCTTAGAGGAGAACCATTGTCCTCCAACCCGGAGATTTCCTCTTCTGTAGGGGCTTGACTATGTTGTCAGTGATGCCTTTTTAGTATGGGCTCTTCATAGTGCGTTTCCCCTCCAGAAATAACGGAAAATCGGGCCTCGCTGATGGTTGCGTGTTATATTTCTTCCAGACAGGCGATTCATTGTTTCCGCTGCATGCTTTGATGCTCCTCATTCTCCTCGCAAGCCTGAGTTTGCACCTTCGGACATTTATCTGTCTAGTCCGGTGAAAGAAGCAGTGCGTGGCGTGAAATGGCCGGGCGCTGTGGTCTAGCGGTTCTAGGCGCTTCATTCTGGAACCGCGAGCCCGCTACGGTCGCAGGTTCGAATCCTGCCTCGGGCATGGAAGTGTGTGATGTCCTTAGGTTAGTTAGGTTTAAGTAGTTTTAAGTTCCAGGGGACTGATGACCTCAGATGTTAAGCCCCGTAGTGCTCAGAGCCATATGAACCATTTGAACTATTTGGCATGAAATGATATATCCAAACAACCGGCCCCTAATTTAAGAAAACTGCGTAACCTGTGCGTACATCTCTGGTGTATCTGGTGCCAAAAACCGCCAGAAACCTAGCAAGGACTTGTCGAATTCATGTTATGCTGAATCGCGGCGCCGGCCAGGGTGGCCGAGCGGTTCTAGGCGCTACAATCTGGAACCGCAGGACCGCTACGGTCGCAGGTTCGAATCCTTCCTCGGGCATGGATGTGTGTGATGTCCTTAGGTTAGTTAGGTTTAAGTAGTTCTAAGTCTAGCGAACTGATGACCTCAGATGTTAAGTCCCATAGTGCTCATAGCCAGCCTTTCAGAATGAAGGCTATAACAACATGACATTTATTATTTCAGTTGTATTTAGAGGCTGGACACAAACGTCATGGAACTTGCTCTGACATCAGAGGATCATTTCAATCTCTGTCACCAGATGGCCGCTGCATCTAGGCTCGAGTTGGTTGAAGTGGGGAGAGATGCCAATAGGAGACATTTTTTTACTGTCTTACGGGTATTTTTATGTAGATATAAGTTACGACTAGTGATAGATTGTGAAACGGAGCAGTCTTGATCCACGGCTGAGAAGTCCAGGAATACATCCTTGCGCGCATTCGAGGTCGAGAGGGAAATTCGGAGGAATCGTAGCGAAACGTAGTCGAAAAAAATGGGTGGAGATGGGTTTTGTAGCGAAGTCCTTCTCCATCCACGTTGATCTCCTTGTGAACAGGACGTTATGCCCCGAGAAATGAAAAGTATCTTCCTGAAGCTGGTAGGGACGTCAGAGAAGAGTAATTATTAGATCTAGATTTCAAACTCGATAATGCGTTCACCTAGCTTAATTGCAGATCGCCATATCCGCTGAGATGGGCGCGAATGTAGGGGGGGGGGGGGGGAGGGGGGGATTTTTCTATGTTCCGGACTGCGCAATAACTGTGTACCGCTGTTTTTGGCTGGTTTAGAGAGCTGATAAAGTGGCACTAGGAATAAGTTTTCAAAGCACTGAGAATACTTTACTACAGTTTCAGTGCAAGCCCCGAACCTAGTCAGTGTTCGGAATGTTTTCTAGCCATTAAGTGGCATAGTTAGGTTATAAGTGAGAACAAATGTGGACGAGAAACGAGCCATCGTTGTGTACCCATAGCTACAATACCTTAAGTTATATACTGCTTTTACAAACTAAACCTGCAGTCTTATTACCTAATACACCTCTATTTTTGGGCTCTACTGAATAAAATGACACTATCACAGTTTTTACAAGAGGACATAGAAACCGGCCAGAGCAGAGATCGCCATCATAGACTACCTGCTGATACAGAAAGAACTGCCGCTACTACACAGGGCGTTGCCACGTCATGGACCAGCGAGGGCACCAGCGTCGTAATACACAACGGAAAGATAGGACTACTGCGGCACCGTAGACTAATTACTTCACTCCTACACGGCGAGCTCTGTTGGGCTACGTGAGGATCCCTTGGAAACACAAGTATGCAACAACAAAGTGCAAATATCCCTCATTTTTAGACAGATATGTGTGATATAGCAGCCACAAGCCGTGGGGGAGGTCTACGCTGGTCTTCTAATCGTTATGGTTCTACAAGTTGGCGCGACCGGACTTGGCCTTCACTAACAGCAGGCCCAGAGTCCACTGATGTGGACGTAGCACCTTCCAGCCTGTGGCGCATCCCCGGGCCTACTTCCAGTCGCTGCTAGCCTTCTACCCTGGATGGCAGGCGCTCGAGACCAGAACGCTACAGCCGCCCACCCACCTTCGCCTATTGCGGTCACACGGTCACTGTCTCCTCTTGCAAGGGTAGGCTCTCCTGAGAGCTGTCATTGTCTGTGGGGTCCCTGAGTTGCAAAGCTGCTCCCAGCTACGCGCACCTCACTTCAGCATCCCCCCCCCCCCCCTCTTTCCACATGAGTCGCGTCACATCTGCCCTCGGGCCACCTGCTTGCAACAGCGCCTTCACACTCAATGTTTTCGACGCACGTCGTAGAGGGCGCTGCCAACGGCAGAGCTTCGCCACGATTTCTGCCGTTGGTTCATTACTAAAATGTCTGACTAATAATGATGCTTGGAATGGACAACCATTGGTCAACGTCCTGATAGAACGAGCTCATCGCAGCCGTGCCACTGTAGAGATCAGCCAACACCGGCCTCTGCACCAGGTTAGATGACACAAATTGAAGTCGAAGAAATAACTGAAAAAAATGAGTTCATAAAAGCATTACAATGTGCTGAACGTGTTTATTTCAGGTACAGCAATGTATCCTGAGATCACACTGCCTAACTCCTTGAGACCAATTATCTAATACATTCAAATTAAAACAGATCTAATGTTTTCCATAGGAATTTTAACCCAATATTCCTTGTGTTGGAAAGAACACATAGAAAATGCTGAGGGAAAGGAGAGCCAAAGACTGGGATTTATTGGCAGATCTCTTAGAAGATGCAAAAGATCTACTAAAGAGATTGTCTACACTGCGCTTGTCCGTCCTATTTTAGAGAAGCGCTGAGCTGTGTGGTATCCTTACTAGATAGAATTAACGGGGTACATTCAGAAAGACCTACATAGGGAGAAATGATCATCACAATAAAATAAGAGATGTCACAGACGCACGCTAGATATACGTAAATGTTCGTTTCTTCCTCGCGCTGTTCGGGAATGGAATAACACAGAATTATTGTGAAGGTATATTGACGAACCCTCTGCCTGAACTTAAACGTGATTTGCAGAATATCCATTTAGATGTAGATGTAGACAGATGTAGATGTATCGCCGGGTCACTAGGGAAGTTGTCCTAATATCACAAATTGGACACCTAGAATTAAAAAATACAGCTATATGGATAAAATATCCGAAAGCAAGTAGGCATTTTTCGTGAGCTACTTCTTCTGTTTCTATGTATGAGTTCATACTCACTCAACTTTTCGGCTAGCTGCCGACTTGTCTTACGGAACGATATTGTGGGCCTCTGTTTGTCACTACCTCATCTCACCGTTACCTGTTTCGAAAGTCATGGTGGCTAATGTTTGCTTGTAATTCTTATAGTGCTGTTTGGCATTATTTTCTCTTTGTAAATCGTCATCTGTGGTTATAAACATACACGTAGCTGGAAAAAAAACATGTGTGTGAGGTGGCTCTACACTCTATCTTTCCAGCGTTCACAAAGTTGTTGAGGCTTAGTAAATTACTTTGCTAATAGTAACCTCTCCCTACACAGTCAGCAGTGATGAAATAAGTTATGATTTTGTATGTATGTAGCACAAAACAAACTCCGTTCCCTCAAAAAGTTGATCGTTGTAGCTCATTGTTGGTCCTGGTTAATGTAAAATAGTCCGTTTTCTAGCACTGCTATAAGAAACTGTCGCCACAACAACAGAAAAGGCCTTATCACGTGTTCGATGCAAGGTAACGAAATTATAAAAGTGAGCAACCGTCTGAATATGAACATGTCGGTTCGAAACTAGTAACAGCGCTGTTTCTTCTTAATAGCATGATTAAGAGTTGCTGTTTGTTACTTTTACTTTTTGTAAGAATTTACCAACATCTCACTAAAGTAGTAGAAGTAGTAGCAGTAGTGATTTTATTCACCGGCAGACTACAAGGATGGTAGACATAAAATACTACTATTTAAGAAGGGAAGAAAGCTTAATTCATGTGTTCAGGCACTTACATACCCACAGGTCTAGCTAGCCAACAATGGAACACGTAGACGGCTGTAGTAGGAACCATCCCAGCATTTGCCTGAGGTAATTTAGGAAAACCATGGAAAACCTAAATGACGATGTTCGAATGGAGATTGGAGCCGCAGTCATACCGAATAAAAGGGCGGTCTCGTTAAAACAGCGCAATCTCAGCCGGTTTATCTTTGGTGACAATAGTGTTTTGCCAGTAAATTATTTAATAATGTATAAAGCTAGTGCTACACTGCTCACGCATTTCTCAAAACCAGTTACCGCACGCACTACACACACTTCATACCCTATGCACACAAAATTTCGTAACACAGCTCTGTATACATCATCAGCTGACATCAGAACGATCGAGTACCACAACTGCTCATTAGCTTGCCTGAAAAACCGAGTCAGCATCATTCCATAAAAAGTTAGATACAGAGCACAGAAAGAGGGATACGCTATGGGTTTTACACACTATGGAACTTGGTAGTGTGGTTTCACAGATCAAAATTTTACTGAGCAAATCTGTGTTCTGAAATTACACGTTTCATTATTATTATTATTATTATTATTATAGATTGAGACCTAATCCTTGAAGAGGACGACACCGACGACGAAGACGATGATGATGATGATGATGATGATGATTATTATTATTATTATTTAAATGTGTTACATTTTTTTCACCAAACCACTGTTCCGAGTACTCCACGTAATCCTTCACTGTATAGAATGAACTGTTTAACAGGTTCTTTTTAACTGGCTTTCTAAATATGTTCGTTTCAGTAATACATTTAATCTCCTTGGACAATTTATTGTGCATATTTTTTCTATTGTAGAAAATGCTCTTTTGTGTTTTATGTTTATGTTTCATAAATCTGAATTCGGGTAAGATCTTGTTCCATGACTATAAACGGAGCCGCTTGTTCAGTAACTGTCGAGGTAGTTTTCGAAGTGTATAACTGAATGTACTCTCATTAAAATCCCAGATCTCTTGGAAAGATCGTTACGATGAGATAGATAACTATTTGCTATTATTTTTATGGCCTTTTTCTGTAGTTTAAAAATTGTGTTCGTATCTTTTTTGCATTTTTTTCTCACAAAAAAGAATTGCATGCATATATGTACAGTATGTAAGTAAAAGACATTGGCTGTTACGTATTGACGATAGGATTCTTGATGACTTGCTGGTCACATAGCTTCTGCAAGAATCTTTAGTACTTAATTAGCTTCGTGAGCCATGGATAATTTGCATGTTTAATTGTTTGTTCGCACTGCTTCTGCTGAGAATCAATATTTCGTGGTTGTTACTCAGTCTATAGAGATACCATCTGCATTTAATTTCACAGTGTCATTTTTCTTCTTAAAACTAGAAACAAGTAGATGTGTTTTCTTTATTGCATATTGATGAATTCACAACGTCCTTGAGAGCTTCATTTGTTTTATCTGTAAGGAATTCTCTTGTTTTATCGGTTACTGTAATGTTTCTGACACCAGCAAAGAGAATTTTTTCCCCATGACTAACATTACTAGGAAAGCCGCTGACGTGTATCAGGAACATTATTGATCCGCTAACCCGGGTGGCCGAGCGGTTCTAGGCGCTACAGTCTGAAACCGCGCGACCGCTACGGTCGCGGGTTCGAATCCTGCCTCGGGTATGGATGTGTGTGATGTCCTTGGGTTAGTTAGGTTTAAGTAGTTCTAAGTTCTAGGGGACTGATGACCTCAGAAGTTAAGTCCCATAGTGCTCAGAGCCATTTGAACCATTTTATTTTGGTCCTAGAAAGTGTTTCACTCTAACTGTAGCCTTCTTTGGGTTTCGTGTTACCTCTGCTCTTTGTACATTATCTACTAGCACAGCCCATAAAGGCACCACATACATTTAATTTAATACTGTAATTTTTCCTCTTAAAACTGAATGACATTTGTTTTCTTTATGTTCAGTATAACTTATTGCATACCGACTAATCGTAAGCTTGCTTGAAGATTCTTTTGGTTTCCGTGCGAGAGGTCCTCTTGTTTTCTGAATTACTGTAACATTGCTGTAATCAACAGAGGGATGGTTCTCGATGTTTTCAAGCGTTTTCGCCTTTTTTGGACGGCCTACAATGTCATCACGAACACTACCCGTGCGTATGCTCATACTAAAAAATGGTTCAAATGGCTCTGAGCACTATAGGACTTAACATCTGTGGTCATCAGTCCCCTAGAACTTAGAACTACTTAAACCTAACTAACCCAAGGACATCACACACATCCATGCCCGAGGCAGGATTCGAACCTGCGACCGTAGCGGTCGCGCGGTTCCGGACTGAGCGCCTAGAACCGCTCGGCCACCGCGGCCGGCCTATGCTCATACTAATTCCCATCATGCCCTACGGGCAGCCGTGCGGTTTGAATGTCCTAACACAAACCTTTCAAAAGATTCAACGATTTTATTTCATATATTTCAATAATTGTCACCCTGTGTATCCCCAATAAATTAAAAACTTGCATGCCACGCTTGTTTTACACGATATGTATAAATTTTATGTCACCGGCTTCCAATTAGTTTTACCATAGTTCTGTACCCCCCCCCCCCCCCCCGCCCCCTCCCTTTTTTAATATGTTCCTTTACCGCTCATAATGTACTTTTAACGCTTTTCATGTAACTTTCTATGTAATGTTTTTCCCTTTGAATGTGAATCACTAATTCAACGGCCGGGCTAGTTGGTCCTGCGTTGTTCTTCCCGTAAACAAACTGAAGTACTTTTGTCACTCTGGTATTGTCCACGGTGGCGCGAATATTGTCTGAAGTCACTTTGCCTTTGACTTAGGTTTTACCGCCCGTAGCCGGACTCTCTTGTTTATTTTCGGTATCAGACTTGATGATCATGTAAGAGCCCGAAACGGGTTGTGTTTTAACTACTGAAAAATAAAAAGAATCTTACAACTGAAGCGGTATTTTCAACGTGTGCTATAATGCTCAGCTGCGGATGGTCCTCCGGTAGGATTGTTTGCGTATTAAAGTACTTACTAATTGGAGAAATTGTATACAGCATTGTCGTAGATAATAACCATGAACACTGCGGTAGTCCATTATCTCTGTCCGTCGTACAAATTGACTTTTCTAAACAAATACACTTTCCCGGACGAGAAACGTGTTTGTCACTGTCGCCTTGATTGTGATCTACCTTTTGCTGCTACGGCCTAACGTTCTAACGGTAACTGAAAATTTTTGTTGAGATAAAGGTTATGTGGCCCTAACGACAGTTCCTGATCTCTACCCGTCGTAACAGTCGGGAAAAACATTCCGAATGCAAAACACTTTTTTGGACACATGGAAATGCACATACGAGGATGTATTCTACATTCATGATTATCATTTCACGTCGTTCGGTTCGGTTTCAAGAATACTTTAACTTCATTCCCACAACTATCCTTACTCCAACGACTACACTTATTCCAAATGCTGTCAGTATTTAAAAATATGAAAGTGGGAAAACTTCACACGGGCCCCTGTTAATGGATTTTGGTCCTGATGTTTCAATAAAACTGCAGTCTTTTCTTTGAGTTATTTCTAATCTTTGTGGTGCCCTATCTACGAGCTCTTACTCAGGTATTTCATGTATGTTACGAAGGTTATAGAGTTAGCACGTATAGGATGACAATTACTGAACTATTTGAAATAAAATCGTCATAACTTCTGGACGGTTTGTGTTCGGACGTTCAAACTGAACGGTTGGCCGCTGGGCATGATGGGAATTAGCACGGTTTGGTTTACCGACGAAGCCCATTTTCACTTGGATTCTTTCGTCAATAAGCAAAATTGGCGCATTAAGGGGACTAAGAATCCGCATTTCGCAATAGAGAAGTCTCTTCAGGCTTAACGGGCGAGTGTGTGGTGTGCTGTGTCCAGTGTACAACGGTGCGACGATATTCCTTGATGGCACGGTGACTACCGAACGGAACTTGAAGGTTTTGGGAGACCATTTCATCCCCATTATCCAAAGTGACCCTGATTTCGACAAGATGTGGTTCATGCAAGACGGAGCTCTACCGCATCGAAGCAGGAGAGTGTTTGATGTCCTGGAGGAGCACTCATGGGACCGCATTCTGGCTCTGGGGTACCCAGAAGCCACTGGCGAGAGCCTCGATTGGTCGCCATATTCTCCAGATCTGGTCACATGCGACTCCTTTTTATGGGGCTGTGTTAAAGGCGAGGTGTACAGCAATAACCGCAAAACCACTGCTGAGCTGAAAACAGCCATTCAGGTGGTCATAGACAGCATCGATGTTCCAACACTTGAGTGGGTAATGCAGAATTTCGCTATTCGTCTGCGGCACATCATCGCCAGTGATGGTAGGCATATCGAACATGTCATAACCTACATCAGTATTGACATTTACATGTTGAATAAAGTGTGTGCACGCCACAGTTTGTAACTAATTTACGTTTTTTTCATGTAGTGCAATAATTGTCACTCTGTACATACTACACTCACGCTCATAAATTAACGATAATTGCAGAATGTGGTGGCACACAACGTGGCACTACACAAAACTGGCGCTGATAGCATAGGCACATAGGGAACACACACGACACAGATCTGTTAGTCCACGGTATTGGTGATAAGTTGAGAAAACCGTCCCGAAACACATGTGCTACAAAACTCGACTGATCCCTGCGCATGTGCCCCGACATCAATATGGGATATGATCACCATGCACACGTACACAGGCCGCACAATGGGTTGAATCAGGTGGTCGAGCAGCTGCTGCGGTATAGCCTCCCATTCTTGCACCAGTGCCTGTCGGAGCTCCTGAAGTGTCATAGGGGTTTGAAGACGTGCAGCGATACGTCGACAGAGAGCATCCCAGACGTGCTAGATGGGGTTTAGGTCTGGAGAACAGACAGGCCACTCCATTCGTCTGATATCTTCTAAGGTACTCCTTCACGATGGCAGCTCCAGGGGGGGTGGGGGGGGGGGCGTGAGTTATCATCCATCAGGTGGAAGATGGGACCCACTGCACCCCTGAAAAGGCGGACATACTGATGTAAAATGACGTCCCGATACACCTGACCTGTTACAGATCCTCTGGCCGGCCGCGGTGGCCGAGCGGTTCTGGGCGCTTCAGTCCGGAACTGCGCGACTGCTACGGACGCAGGTTCGAATCCTGCCTCAGGCATGGATGTGTGTGATGTCCTAAGGTTAGTTAGGTTTAAGTAGTTCTAAGTACTAGGGGACTGATGACCTCAGATGTTAAGTCCCATAGTGCTGAGAGCCATTTGAACCATTTGAACAGACCCTCTGTCAAAGACATGCAGGGGTGTACGTCCACCAATCATAATCCCACCCCACACCATCAAACCACGGCCTCCATACAGGTCCCTTTCAAGGACATCAAGGGATTGGTATCTGGTTCCTGGTTCACGCCAGATGAAAAGTCACTGTTCAGACTATACCTGGACTCGTCCATGAACATAACCTGGGACCACTGTTCCAATGACCATGTACTGTGTTCTTGACACCAGGCCTTACGAGCTCTCCTGTGACCAGGGGTCAGTGGAATGCAACTTGCAGGTCTCCGGGCGAATAAACCTTGTCTGTTCAGTCGTCTGTAGACTGTGTGTCTGGAGACAACTGTTCCAGTGCTTGCAGTAAGGTCCCGAGCAAGGCTACATGCAATACTCCGTGGCCGACGCGGGCACTCATGGTGAGATATCGGTCTTCTCGGAGTGTTTTACACTTTGGACGTCCCGTACTGTAGCGTCTGGACACGTTTTCTGTTTGCTAGAATCGTTGCCATAATCTTGAGATCACACTTTGTGGCACACGGAGGGCTACGACCTGCTGTGTTTGACCAGCCTCCAGTCGCTCTAGTATTCTACCCCTCATAACGTCAGCAATACCTATTCATTGAGCTTATTTCAACACACAGTCACCACTAGCACGTCTGAAAACGTCTGCACACTTACTCGCTGCACCGTACTCTGACATGCACCAACACACCTCTGCGTATGTGGACTGCTGCCAGCGCCACCGTGCAACGACTACAGGTCTACTACACCGCATGGTCATACCCCGAGGTGATTTAAACCCGCAAACCGCCCAACTGGAGGTTGTTTCGCCATGTATCAGCATTATCCTTAATTTATGAGCATGAGTGTATTAATAGCTGCGACCTTGTTTGGAATCGTCAAAGTACCGAACCTATTCATACCGTGAAACTGTCACGCCCTGCTGTGCTGTCGTGGTAACTACGTTGAGGAGCTTGCGGGTGTTGTACGGCAATCGACTGTACGGGAGGTGGCGGGCGCTTGTGGCCAGTTCCTTCCGTGGGTCCCCGATCGCTCTTCCTGACGGCCTTGGAGGACCCTCGCCGTCGTCGACGCCGGCGCACGCGCTGCGGGCTCCTTGCCCCCTTCTCCTCCTCCCGGTCCGTCTGGCAAGAATGTCTGCCACAAGGACAGCCAGTGACGTAATTGTGATAGGCCGCCTCTGCACCGCTGCGGCCGGCAGGGCTCCAAACGCGGGGGGCGGTGCGATCACCTTGAACGCGGCGCGTACACTTGCACTCGCTTTCGGCATATCGAGTAGCCACGTTATGGGCCCCCGGGTCTTAGTGCCCTGAACTGCGTAACTGCCTGCGTTCTCACAATCTTGACCCAAGTAGAGAAGGTAAATGTAAATAACAGACAGTGGATAGTCGAAAGAGCACAAGAAGCACATTCCGAGGGCTATTCGTAAAGTTTTAATTATAGCCACCAAAATTACAAACTGTGACCATGAAAGTTGCCGATGGAGATTTCACGTTCTCTCCGTGGGCAACGATACGGAAACACAAAAGATACAAGACGTTATCATGCCTAATACGGTGTGTGAAAATGGTTGGCTATCAAAACAGCTTCCAGTCCTCTCAGAATGGATAAATACAGGTCTTGCATGAAACTTCCTGGCACATTAAAACTGTGTGCCGGACCGAGACTCGAACTCGGGATCTCTCCTTTCGCGGGCAAGTGCTCTACCAACTGAGCTATCCAAGCACCACTCACGCCCCGTTCTCACAGCTTTACTTCTGCCAGCTGTGAGGACGGGGCGTGAGTCGTGCTTGGGTAGCTCAGTTGGTAGAGCACTTGCCCGCGAAAAGCAAAGGTCCCGAGTTCAAGTCTCGGTCCGGCACACAGTTTTAATCTGCCAGGAAGTTTCATATCCGCTGCAGAGTGAACATCTCGTTCTGGAAACATCCCCAAGGTTGTGGCTAAGCCATGTCTCCGCAATATCCATTCTTTCAGGAGTGCTAGTTCTGCAATGTTCGCAGGAGAGCTTCTGTAAAGTTTGGAAGGTAGGAGACGAGGTACTAGCTCAAGTAAAGCTGTGAGGACGAGCCGTGAGTCGTGCTTGGGTGACTTAGTTGGTACAGCACTTGCCCGCGAGAGTCAAGGGTTCCGAGTTCGAGTCGCGGTCCGGCACACAGTTTTAATCTGCCAGGAAGTTTCATACCAGCGCACACTCCGTTGCAGAGTGATAATCTCATTCTGGAAACATCCCCAAGGCTGTGGCTAGGCCATGTCTCCGCAATATCCTTTCTTTCAGGAGTCCTAGTTCTGCAAGTTTCGCAGGAGAGCTTCTGTAAAGTTTGGAAGGTAGGAGACGAGGTACTGGCAGAAGTAAAGCTGTGAGGACGGGCCGTGAGTCGTGCTTGGAAAGCTCAGTTGGTAGAGCACTTGCCCTCTAAAGGAAAATGTCCCGAGTTCGAGTCTCGGTCCGGCACACAGTTTTAATCTACCAGGAAGTTTCATACCAGCGCACACTCCGTTGCAGAGTGATAATCTCATTCTGGAAACATCCCCAAGGCTGTGGCTAAGCCATGTCTCCGCAATATCCTTTCTTTCAGGAGTGTTAGTTCTGCAAGGTTCGCAGGAGAGCTTCTGTAAAGTTTGGAAGCTAGGAGACGAGATACTGGCAGAAGTAAAGCTGTGAGGACGGGCCGTGAGTCGTGCTTGGGTATCTCAGTTGGTAGAGCACTTGCCCTCTAAAGGCAAATGTCGCGAGTTCGAGTCTCGGTCCGGCACACAGTTTTAATCTGCCAGGAAGTTTCATATCAGCGCACACTTCGGTGCAGAGTGAAAATCTCATCTGGAGGTCTTTCATGGTTTTCAAGAGCATTTTACGAAGGTGAGTCAAATGAAAACCTTAAATGTTTTAAAAAATATTATTTATTGTCCATAAGTGGTACAAGGCTGTATCACTTTTCAACATAACCTCCCCTATGACCAATGAAAGTCCTCCAGAGCTTACAAAGTGCATAAATTCCCTTAGAAAAAAATTCCTTTGGTAGTCCGCGCAACCACTCATGCAGCGCGTGGCGTACCTGTTCAATCAGAACGGAATTTCTTTCCTCCCATTGCGTCTTTGAGTGGTCTAAACATATGGGAATCACTTGTGGCATGGTCTGGGTTTCTCGCTCTCTTCGTTTCCGGTTGGTGGAAGTGAACCCAGGTTTCGTCCCCAGTAACGATTCTTGCAAGAAAGCCATCACCTTCTCGTTCAAAGCGCCGAAGAAGTTCTTCACAAGCATCAACACGTCGTTATCTCATTTCAGGAGTCAGCTGCCGTGCCACCCATCTTGCAAACACTTTGTGAAACTGGAGCACATCGTGCACAATGTGGTGTGCTGACCCATGACTAATCTGTAAACACGCTACAATTTCATTGTGTCACTTGGCGGTTTTTCTTCACTATGGCTTCAACTGCTGTAGTGTTATGTGGAGTCACAACTCGTTTTGCCTGACCTGCACGAGGAGCATCTTCCACTGATGTCACACCACTTTCGAACGTCCTACTCCATTCGGAGACTTGTTGCTGTGACAAACATGCATCACCGTACTGAACCTTCATTCGTCGATAAATTTCAATAGGTTTCACACCTTCACTACGCAAAAACCGAATAACAGAATGCTGTTCTTCCGTGACGCAAGTCGCAAGTGAGGCGGCCATCTTTATACTGATATTGCAACGGTATGTGTGCATCCGCACTATGCTGCCACCTACAGGCGATTCTGCACGCTGTTTGTAGCATGCTTACCAACTTACAGAATGACGGCGCGAAATCTCGATTTGTTATTACAAATTTAAGGTTTTCGTTTGACTCACCCCCGTATAACCATTCTTACTGCAGAACAGAGGCAACTGCAGGTAACGGTGATGTAGGTGGATAGGGATCACACACCCACATCTCCAAAGTTACAAACAATTTGCCCACGCTCGAATTCACTTAGCTGCGACGTCATGCACTCACAGCCAGACAGTGCACTGTTCTAAGTACTGAAGTCATTGCACAGGTGCCGTTTGTGGTCAAATACAACAGTGCAACATGCAGGCTCGGCTAGCATCTGCACTAATGTTCAAGCATTTATTTCTCGGCGTGTTTCCGTATTTTTGTCAAACCAGTGTACATCTACCTCCGACCGGTGGATGACTTTGTGGAGATCTTGGTTGCAGGGGTCCGCATTTTTGCTGTTCAGGGAACGTTCTACATCGAGTCTCTTCGTCATTATGGAAATTCCTGCCACGGAACGGTTTCTTCATCCGAGGAATGATGTAATAGTCATCAGCTCCTATGTCAGAAGAATACAGTGGGAGGGGTGGGGGGAAACATTTGATCACCCAAAGAAACAGTGTGTGTTATTTGTGTCCTGAGTAGAATTACACTACTGGCCATTAAAATTGCTACAACACGAAGATGACGAGCTATAGACGCGAAATTTAACCGACAGGAAGAAGATGCTGTGTTATGCAATTGATCAACTTTTCAGAGCACTCACACAAGGTCGGCGCCGGTGGCGACACCTACAACGTGCTGGCATGAGGAAAGTTTCCAACCGACTTCTCATACACAAACAGCAGTTGACCGGCGTTGCCTGGTGAAACGTTGTTGTGATGCCTCGAGGAGAAATGCGTACCATCACGTTTCCGACTTTGATAAAGGTCGGATTGTAGCCTATCGCGATTGCGGTTTATCGTATCGCGACATTGCTGCTCGCGTTGGTCGAGATCCAATGACTGTTACCAGAATATAAAATCTGTGGGTTCAGGAGCGTAATACGGAACGCCGTGCTGGATCCCAACGGCCTAGTATCACTAGCAGTCGATATGACAGGCATCTTATCCGCATGGCTGTAACAGATCGTGCAGCCACGCCTCGGTCCCTGAGTCAACAGATGGGGACGTTTGCAACACAACAACCATCTGCACCAACAGTTCGACGACGTTTGCAGCAGTATGGACTATCAGCTCGGAGACCATGACTGCGGTTAGCTTTGACGCTGCATCAGACAGGTGCGCCTGCAATGGTGTACTCAACGACGAACCTGGGTGCCCGAATGGCTAAACGTCATTTTCTCGAATGAATCCAGGTTCTGTTTACAGCATCATGACGGTCGCATCCGCGTTTGGCGACATCGCGGTGAACGCACATTGGAAGCGTGTATTCGTCATCGCCATACCCGGCGTGATGGTATGGGGTGCCATTGATTACCCGTCTCGGTCACCTCTTATTCGCATTGACTGCACTTTGAATAGTGGACGTTACATTTCAGATGTGTTACGACCCGTGGCTCTACCCTTCATTCGATCCCCGTGAAACCCTACATTTCAGCAGGATAATGCACAACCGCATGTGTCAGGTCCTGTACGGGCCTTTCTGGATACAGAAAATGTTCGACTGCTGCCCTGGCCAGCACATTCTCCAGATCTCTCACCAATTGTAAACGTCTGGTCAATGGTGGCCGAGCAACTGGCTCGTCACAATACGCCAGTCACTACTCCTGATGAACTGTGGTATCTTGTTGAAGCTGTATGGGCAGTTGTACCTGTACACGCCATCCAAGCTCTGTTTGACTCAATGCCCAGGCGTATCAAGGCCGTTATTACGGCCAGAGGTGGTTGTTCTGGGTACGTGAAAATGTAGTCATATGTCAGTTCTAGTATAATATATTTGTCCAATGGATACCCTTTTATCATCTGCATTTCTTCTTGGTGTAGCAATTTTAATAGCCAGTAATGTAGCCGGGGCGAAATGCAGAAACATCCTCTTGGAATGCTTCCGGAGAAGTGTCCTCTTGATAGAAGATTTCGCTAGTATCACCATTTGACAATTTGTCAGCACTATATTATTTTTTTGGAGAGTGCTGCGGCTACTGGCCTGATGGGGTTGATGCTGCTCCCCACGAATTCCTGTCCCCAGCCAACCGCTTCTCATCCAGGAGGCACTTATAACCATCATCGCCAATTATTTGTTGGACATATTCGAAACTGTATCTACCCCTGAAGTATTTATTCTGCGTGGGTCGCTGAAGTACCACGAAAGTTACGTCTTGATGTCTTCACACATGTCCTCTCATCTTGTCCCTTCTTCTTGTCAGAACTTTCCACATGCTCGTCTCATCGCCGATTCTGCGGAGAAACTCATTTGTTACCTTATCAGTCAATGTAATTTTCAATATTCTTCAATGAAACGTCATCTCAAATGCTTTGAATATCTTCTTTTCCGATTTTCCTACCGTCAATGAATGTTACTATCACACCACAGCAGTCGCAAAACGAGCAAAAATTTAAACGGCATGTGTTTGCACTACGATGGTTGGTTCTTCTCCTTTCCGACTTTGGTGGCCCACTTCTTTCCACTACTCGCTTCGCTTCTCTGCCTCGGAGATGCAGTGTTACACCCAGCACGTCTCCATGGTGGATAGGCAGCTAAAGACGTCACATGGAGCGGCATCACACTAGAGCTACATCTTCTATGCTGCGTCGTTTGGGAGGGCTTTTTGAGTTTGCGACATCAGTCTCAGAACCCAGATGAGAAGTTGAAAACTGATCCTTGATTGGAATGAAATTTTCACTCTGCAGCGAAGTGTGCGCTGATATAAAACTCCCTGGCAGATTAAAACTGTGTGCCGGACCGAGTCTCGAACTCAGGACCTTTGCCCTTCGAGTGCGAGTGCTCTCTCAGCTGCTCTACCCAAGCACTACGAAACCTGTAACCCTTCTCCTACCTTCCTAATTTTGATCCATGACTGATTTTCATTTTTCCCAGTATCGTCCCAATTCTGGTGAACTGAACTCCAGGATCTTCACAGACTTGATATAAAGGGTGTTACAAAAAGGTACGGCCAAACTTTCAGGAAACATTCCTCACACACAAATAAAGAAAAGATGTTGTGTGGACATGTGTCTGGAAACGCTTAGTTTCTATGTTAGAGCTCATTTTAGTTTCGTCCACCTACTCTCAATGGAGCATGTTATCATGATTTCATACAGGATACTCTACCTGTACTGCTAGAACATGTGCCTTTACAAGTACGACACAACATGTGGTTCATGCACGATGGAGCTCCTGCACATTTCAGTCAAAGTGTTCGTACGCTTCTCAACAACAGATTCGGTGACCGATGGATTGGTAGAGGCTGACCAATTCCATGGCCTCCATGCTCTCCTGACCTCAACCCTCTTGACTTTCATTTATGGGGGCATTTGAAAGCTCTTGTCTACGCAACCCCGGTACCAAATGTAGAGACTCTTCATGGTCGTATTGTGGATGGCTGTGATACAATACGCCATTCTCCTGGGCTGCATCAGTGCATCAGGGATTCCATGCGACGGAGGGTGGATGCATGTATCCTCGCTAACGGAGGACATTTTGAAGATTTCCTGTAACAAAGTGTTTGAAGGCACGCTGGTACATTCTGTTGCTGTGTGTTTCCATTCCATGATTAATGTGATTTGAAGAGAAGTAATAAAATGAGCTCTAACATGGAAAGTGAGCGTTTCCGGACACATGTCCACATAACATATTTTCTTTCTTTGTGTGTGAGGAATGTTTCCTGAAAGTTTGGCCATACCTTTTTGTAACACCCTGTATTTGTACAGACTGAAGCGACAAATGAAAATTTGTACAATGGCCAGGGTTCGAATCCGGGTCTCCTGCTTACTAGGCAGCGGCACTAACCACTGTGCTACCTTGGCTATACACAACTGCACGTCTGCCCTGGTACGCCTCCTCGAATCCCAGCCGTGGTACAAACTTTCATTCGTCGTCTTAGTCTACCTATATACGTCGTAGATATTTGACACTTTAAAAGATCTCTGAAGCCATATAGTTTCATTTGATGAAAGCACCTATGCCTGGATTTCAGACAGGACCCCCGTTTCGTTCGATGCTAAGGTTCTATTGCAATATAGCTGCAGGGTCTATGCAATGCAGTTCAAATTTGCTGGGAATACCAAGTAGGCTTAGACGTGAATGGTAACTTGAGGAGGGAGGTGTGCAGTGGTAATCCGTGCAGTTGTGTATAGCCTCTGTGCTAGAGTGGCGTAGAGGTTACTGCATCTGCCTAACGAGCAAGAGATCCAGCGTCGAAGCTGTCCTCCTACAAATATTCGTTCGCTGCTTTAGTCTGCATATATACATCACAGATGGTTGAGACTTGAGAAGATCTCTGAAACAATATAGTTTCATTTTATCTTCAGAGACAGATGCTCTGCGACAAAACTCCCTGTCTTTAAGACTTGTTTGATCCTAATGGTGGAGTGTACGCCACATAACCACCGTGTTGTATAATGGTGCACTGTTACTGCGCGCTACCACCAAACTGGCAAGTATTGTTTCATATTTTTTCAGTATTAAATACAGAAAACGTATTACTGCAAGAAACTCCACTTGATAAGAAAGTTTGCCCCACTTTATTTTGCCTCCTCTAGAAGATGACTCGGCTTCACACTAGTACTTAAAAAAAAAAGATTATTACGTACCTTTATTTTTTCCGGGTGAAAATTATAACTTAATTATTTCTCCTCGTAAGTAATTGGAAATCGGTGAAATACTCTAGAGGTTCGTTTCATGTATTATCCGTAAGTGAAACATGAGACCCACCGCGGTCGTAAAAAGAAGTAAGCAAATTCAAGGTAAATTAAACGAAGCACAACTCTGCATTGGAGTTTAGGAAACACACCAAATCATATTTCTTTCAAAACAATAGCTGTCCTAAGCTCTTATTGAAAACACATAGTCTGGTCTCGTGCTTCATCGCCCTGACGAAATAAGTACCTACAATAAAAATGATCTCTCTTGCAAAGTTGTGTGTGGTGCCTACATTGATTCAGTATTCATCACCAGACGTGGAAGGGACAGTCATTGAGCCCAAGAGACATCGTTGCACGGTCGCAGGTTCGAATCCTGCCTCGGGCATGGATGTGTGTGATGTCCTTAGGTTAGTTAGGTTTAAGTAGTTCTAAGTTCTAGGGGACTGATGACCTAAGATGTTAAGTCCCATAGTGCTTAGAGCCATTTGAACCAGCCATCGTTGCAGACGGATTTATCCCTCTATCACACTGTGGCCCTGTTATGCCCAAGTTAATACACATGTAGAGCTTAGTTGTACAGTTTAACAGATACCAGAAAATACGTTTGAGTAAAATCTCGAATGCGATACGACTGAATGGAAACAACGACGTACACAACGTACAATAGCTCTCTGTATGATACTTTCAGACCATAGCACTCTGCAACCACCACATGCTATGCTATGCGTACCCCACCAAGCACCGAAAACGAATGGAAATACGCGAGGCGGTCGCTTAGTGCCTGCGGCTGAAAGCAACTGCCAACGGTCACTTTACAATTTGCGACGCACTCTAACGTGGAAGAACTTAATGCGTCTGTGTCCAACGACTTGGTTGCCACAAGCATAGAGAGAGAGAGAAATTCATAGAGCTTCAATTCGTGTATGTTGGCGGAAAGTGACAGTGTATGAAAGGATGGAAGATAAAACAAATCCCTTTCAAACTCCTCACTTTGTAAGCTCACTGTGTCGCAGATCTGCTTTCACTAACAGATCAGCCCACAAAACGGGACAACTTTAGTAATTCATGAACGTCTGTATATACTGAAGCAAGACGGAGACATTGAAAAGTAAAAGTTAGTTGCATAACATAGACCTATGGATCTAAATTTCTGATGGTGTGTCAGTGAATAAACAGAGCGAGTCCAGCAGCGAAAACGACATATTTCAGAAAACTCAAAACAGAACTCGAAGGTATATCATTTGAAACAGAGTCATTTCAAAATTAATTAAACGTAGAGCTTCTGGAGAAGATTGTCCAGGAAGAACCAAAGAAGTAGTTTAGTATCATCATAGAAAGACGGAAAGGTATTTTCAAAGCTAATGAAGAAGGTTAAGGTACACAATCTGATAAAATGTATCCAGACACCCCCATGTGATATGGAATTGGCCACCAGATATCATCAGAGACGGAACCACCAGTATAAAATAATGCAAGGAACGTTGTGTTGTTAGTAAACAAGCAGTAACAGAAGAATGGGTCCTTCAGGAGACCTCAGTGGCCGGACGTAGTCACCTGCCAAGGGAAACTCCCAATCGCAGCCCATCAGATTTAGTGGTAAGATTATCTTCTTAGTAAACGGTGATAGAGCCGACCAGAAAGTGACCACATAAGGGGCGAGCGTCAGAATTAAAACAAAAGTGGTTCAAATGGCTCTGAGAACTATGGAACTGAGGTCATCAGTCCCCTAGAACCTAGAACTGCTTAAACCTAACTAACCTAAAGACGTCACACACATCATGCCCGAGGCAGGATCCGAACCTCCGACCGTAGTGGTCGCGCGGTTCCAGACTGAAGCGCCTAGAACCGCTCGGCCACAACGGCCGGCAGTTAAAAGTAGAAAACCTTACTGCACACAGTAATAGTCGTCTTTATAGCTAATGCCCCGCTATGGAGAAATCCATGTACCCGATTTCGTCGTCAAACGCCAATCGCAACTTTGTTGTAACTGTTTTCTACGTGGGCGTGCTCCACAATTCCACCGGCGGTATTCAATCTCGCGGTGGTCAGTGATCGTAAAATTTCAGACAAACAGCATGTAACTGTATTTCGTACCTAAAACAGCCCGCAAAACTAATCTACGGTTACACAGACTGTGTCATTGTGATTTGTTTGTTACGTCAAAGAGTTTAAAAAAGAACTAAAATATATCAGCAGGATATATTGAGCACGCCATCGTATGTGAAGCATAAGTGAAGAAAGGGAAGGAAGTGTAACATTTAAAAGAAGAAAGCAGTGAAATACAGTTTGACTTATTTTACAACTGAAATTCTTAACACGTTACTCAGATTCGGTATCGAAACCCATATGAAGTAAAATACTTATCTACGACACTGAGACTACCGTCAGGGAAGCTCCTGAAATCTATGTGAACAAAACAGTGCCTACAAAAACTGTGTGTTCGAAGGAGCAGGAGAAAAAGTTTCCTTGTTACCGAATGTTGGATACCTTGTTGTAAACTTGGGAGAAAGCAAAGAAAAGGAGATAGTGCAGCGAAGAGCGTGTAATGTGGACATATGATCGATGAAAACATTTAATGTTGCCCGACGTCCTTACTTTTATATTGTATCTGCCACAGTACAGGATTGTATATGCAGAACACCAGAGAAAAAGTAAAACGGAAACAGAGTTCTTCCATATGTGATAGCCAGTTTTGGGCGGCCACAGAAATCACAAGAAATCTGAAAGCCATATGCTACGACTGGCACCGACAAAAAGGTTTCAGTGTCAAGACTATGGAGTCGCATTCGGAGAAGCGATATTCGAAGCAACCAACCATAGTCGCCGGCCGGTGTGGCCAAGCGGTTATAGGCGCTTCAGTCTGGAACAGCGTGACCGCTACGGTCGCAGGTTCGAATCCTGCTTCGGGCATGAATGTGTGTGATGTCCTTAGGCTAGTTAGGTTTAAGTAGTTCTAAGTTCTAGGCGACTGATGACCTCAGATGTTGAGTCCCATAGTGCTCAGAGCCCACAACCATAGTCGAGTTTTCAGTGTTGCCTCTAAATTCACTGAATTGGAACGTTTCACACACACACACACACACACACAAAATAACGGCCGAATTCCATCCCTATTCCCTGCCCAAGAGATTTAAAACTCTCATCTCACTTCACTGATTTCTGAGATTAAAAGACAAATCACTCGTACCGTCGAATGAGAGCTGAAAGCATATTTAATGGAAGTTACAGCACGCTTTGCACAGTATATGGGATAGACATAAATAAAGCAAAGACCTAAGAGGTGAATGTGATTACCAGTAAAGAGAAGAAAACTCAACAGAGTTACATTCCTTAAATATCTGTGATTGTGCATAGAACCGATTGGAAATGGGGCGAGAAGATGAAACTAGTTGTAGGACGCACAGATGTGAGACTTGCGTCATACAGCATACAGGGTACTTCACAATTTCTATTACAGGCTTCTAGAGTGTTGTTTTTTCAAACAACCACATCGGGAAATGTACCGTTTGGATGTAAAGTAAGTCTGAAGATCGGATCGCTTTCAAACATCCTTGGCCTGCGTGTCCTATATGAGATGCTCCACGTGGCGGCCCTGCTGTTCATTGCACAACGTCTATGATGCACGCTTTCATATACACGACTCACAACCCTGGTGTGTGCTGAGTGATTTCTGAAGTCGACAGAATTCGTGTAAAGCTATCTGTCTCCGACAGTACAGGAGTCTCATACACAATAATCTTCATAAGACTCCCCCACCCTCTCCTGCCCTGTCTCTCCAAGAAAAACTCGAGCTAAATCTGGCAGCCGTGATGGCCAAAGCTTTGCTCCCTTTCACCTATCCATTTGTCACTGTAGGTTTGGTTGAGATCATTAGGGACGCCATTATATTGGAACCACATTTTCTGACCGAGTGACAGTAGAAAATCTTCCAAAATCGTCACCAGTACAACTTTCAGGGATGTCAAGTATCTGGGACCCGTCAGGCGATAAGACGACCATGGATGATACCATCCCATACATTGATACAAATCGATGTGAATGTATGGCTTGCGGATTTTCGTGATGTTCCTCTTTCTATACTTTAGAACAACCTCTCTGGTAAATACACCAGTAAAAAGAACGCGAAGTGTAAATTCGGGCATGTCGGAAGTACACAATTTGACACGTAGCGGAAAATACACCAGTGTCAATGCATGCATGTTGTATTTGTGGTAGGGGTGGAGTGCTGGTCGTGCAGAACGTACCAGACGCTTACGTAGGGCACGTCCATGGCATGCGCAGTGTTTCGAACACTCGGTCAGCGTCTAGTGCTCACCTACGGGACGGAGACGACCTCTTCAAATTCAAAATTGAGGCGCGCCCGTGCAGCAACAGAGTGGAACCTCTTGCTTGCGAACGTACCACTTTCCCACTGTTTTTGTTGTAGTCGAATGAAAATTATGTGTGCAGTTAAATCCAATTCATCTACGCTGCACTTTGCATGACGCCATCCTCTTGCCTTACTGAAATACAGAATAATTATTTAATTAATAACTTACCGGAAAGAAAACATCAGAAAATTCACCGCATCATTACTAAACACTAAGAGGCATTAATAATGCTAAAACGCGTTTCAAACGTCATTTTACAAGAACGTTTTCGAAATTATAACAGTAGAGTATTGGAAATTTATAGCGCTGCTTTTAAATTTTCTGCAAACTAATCACAACGAATACCGATTCATGACTGTCTCAATACTGAGGGTATTGCTTGTATATTCGCCCAAGAATAGAGCATTCCGTTGCCACTTGCCTTATAACAATAATTCTCTTCACAACAGACACAAAAAATTAGATTAGAACTGCAGCAAAATCAACGTTAGCATCAGACGATCTGTTCCTCAACAACAAAACAGCGGACAGTATGGCTCTAAGAAGCATTTAGTTCACGGTGACCTCACTAAATGTCGGATGTACAAGAGGTACGAACTTTATGGTAACGGGAAAAATTAAATTTGGAGCCCGTATGATATAGGAACTTCTTACCACCCCCCCCCCCCCCCCCCCCATCGTAAGTCGCGAAAGAAAACAAACGTCGAAACTAAAACAGAAAAGGGAAGAGGTACAGCGGTACATGAAAGAACTGTAATAGATTGAAGCAAAAGCGAACGCAGACATTCTTAACTGCTTCCAGATCTTCCTTTACAAAGGAAAATCCAAGGCCTATGACCCAGTTTAATTCTTAGTACACTGCAAGGATAAGTGTTGTAGATATTAGTGTCACTGGTATTGAAAACGCTGAAATCAATAAAGCTGAGTAAAGTTGTGGAATTGCTATCAGATTCTACACCGAATTTGTGGCCAAGCTAGACCCTCTTTTAATCATACTGTGCCGTATATAGATAGGAACAAAAAAATATTTGTTCAACATAGGATTACACAGCCAACCGCTTGCACCTAACTGGCGGGTGCATAGACCTAGGTTTCGATACCTACTAGGGGTGTCTTCATCAGAATGAAATTTTGTTAAATCCTGTAAAATAATTAGGTACGACAAAATGCACAATAACCAAGATCACAATTTTCATGACGTACAGTTTAACGCTCGAATTTCTCTGATTTTACATTCGTGATTTCCTCGGGAGGTATAAGTAGGGGGAATCAATATATTCGATACCTCATCCAGAAACGCACCCTCTCGAAACCTGGCGAGCAAACTACACCGCGATGCAGAGCGCCTCTCTTGCAGAGTCCGCCACTTAAGTTTGCTAAACACCTCCGTAACGCTATCACGCTTACCAAATAACCCTATGACGAAACGCGTCGCTCTTCTTTGGATCTTCTCTATCTCCTCCGTCAACCCGATCTGGTACGGATCCCACACTCATGAGCAATACTCAAGTATAGATCGAACGAGTGTTTTGTAAGCCACCTCTTTTGTTGCTGGACTACATTTTCTAAGGACTCTCCCAATGAATCTCAACCTGGTACTCGCCTTACCAACAATTAATTTTATATGATTATTCCACTTCAAATCGTTCCGCACGCATACTCCCAGATATTTTACAGAAGTAACTGCTACCAGTGTTTGTTCCGCTATCATGTAATCATACAATAAAGGATCCTTCTTTCTATGTATTCGCAATACATTACATTTGTCTATGTTAAGCGTCAGTTGCCACTCCCTGCACCAAGTGCCTATCGCTGCAGATCTTCCTGCATTTCGCTGCAATTTTCTAATGCTGCAACTTCTCTGTACACTACAGTATCATCCGCGAAAAGCCGCATGGAACTTCCGACACTATCTACTAGGTCATTTATATATATTGTGAAAAGCAATGGTCCCATAACACTCTCCTGTGGCACGCCAGATGTTACTTTAACGTCTGTAGACGTCTCTCCATTGATAACAACATGCTGTGTTCTGTTTGCTAAAAACTCTTCAATCCAGCCTCAAAGCTGGTCTGATATTCCGTAGGCTCTTACTTTGTTTATCAGGCGACAGTGCGGAACTGTATCGAACGCCTTCCGGAAGTCAAGGAAAATAGTATCTACCTGGGAGCCTGTATCTAATATTTTCTGGGTCTCATGAACAAATAAAGCGAGTTGGGTCTCACACGATCGCTGTTTCCGGAATCCATGTTGATTCCTACAGAGTAGATTCTGGGTTTCCAAAAACGACATGACACGCGAGCAAAAAACATGTTCTAAAATTCTACAACAGATCAACGTCAGAGATATAGGTCTATAGTTTTGCGCATCTGCTCGACGACCCTTCTTGAAGACTGGGACGACCTGTGCTCTTTTCCAAGAATTTGGAACCTTCCGTTCCTCTAGAGACTTGCGGTACACGGCTGTTAGAAGGGGGGCAAGTTATTTCGCGTACTCTGTGTAGAATCGAATTGGTATCCCGTCAGGTCCAGTGGACTTTCCTCCGTTGAGTGATTCCAGTTGCTTTTCTACTCCTTGGACACTTATTTCGATGTAAAATTACACTGCTAAAAGACAGAGGTCAGAATTTAGAGCAGCTATGCTCAAGCCAAAAGTGAAATAAAGCGGTTCAGGTCTTTGCCACGTGTGCTCAGCTGGGAACAACATCAGACCGCTCGGCCCAGTGGCTTACATTGCTGCCGCGAAAACAATACTAGTTGCGCCGCCTGTCAGGCAAAATACAAAGGGTGCCAAAATATAAAGGGAACCATAGACCTTGCCGTTGGTGGTGAGACTTAGGTACCTCAGCGATACAGATAGCCGTACCGTAGGTGCAACCACAAAGGAGGGGTATCTTTTGAGAGGCTAGACAAACGTGTGGTTCCTGAAGAGAGCAGCAGCCTTTTCAGTAGTTGCAGGGGGAACAGTATGGATGACTGACTGATCTGGGCTTGTAACACTAACCAAAACGGCCTTGTTGTGCTGGTACTGCGAACGGCTGAAAGCAAGGGGAAACTACAGCCGTAATTTTTCCCGAGGGCCTGCAGCTTTACTTTATGGTTAAATAATGATGGCGTCCTCTTGGGTAAAATATTTCGGAGGTAAAATAGTTCCCCATTCGGATCTCCGGGCGGGGACTACTCAAGAGGACGTCGTTATCAGGAGCAAGGAAACTGGCGTTCTACGGATCGGAGCGTGGAATGTCAGGTCCCTAAATCGGGCAGGTAAGTTAGAGAATTTAAAAAGGGAAATGGACAGGTTAAAGTTAGATACAGTGGGAAATAGTGAAGTTCGGTGGCAGGAGGAACAAGACTTTTAGTCAGGTGAATACAGGGTCATAAATACAAAATCAAATAGGGGTAATGAAGGTGTAGGTTTTATAGTGAATAAAACAATAGGAGTGCGGGTAAGCTACTACAAACAGCACAGTGAACGCATTATTGTGGCCACGATAGACACGAACCCCATGCCTACTACAGTAGTACAAGTTTATATGCCAACTAGCTCTGCAGATGGCGAAGAAATTGAAGAAATGTATGATGAGATAAAAGAAATTATTCAGATAGTGAAGGGAGACGAAAATTTAATAGTCATGGGTGACAGGAATTCGATGGTAGGTAAAGGAAGAGAAGTAAATGTAGTAGGTGAATATGGATTGGGGCGGAAGAAATGAAAAAGGAAGCCGCCTGGTAGAATTTTGCACAGAGAATAACTTAATTATAGCTAACACTTGGTTCAAGAATCATAAAAGAAGATTATATGCATGGAAGGAGCCTGGAGGTACTGACAGGTTTCAGGTAGATTATTTAATGGTAAGACACAGATTTAGGAACCAGGTTTTAAATTGTAAGACATTTCCAGGGCCAGATGTGGACTCTGACCACAATCTATTGGTTATGAACTGTAGATTAAAACTGAACAAACTGCAAAATAGTTGAAAATTAAGGAGATGGAACCTGGATAAACCAAACCAGTGGTTTCTCAGAGTTTCAGGGAGACCATAAGGAAACAATTGACAAGAATGGGGGAAAAATACAGTAGAAGAAGTATGGGTAGCTTTAAGGGATGAAGTAGTGAAGGCAGCAGAGGATCAAGTAGGTAAAAAGCCGAGGGGTAGCAGAAACCCTTGGGTGACAGAAGAAATATTGAATTTAATTGATGAAAGAAGAAAATATAAAAATGCAGTAAATGAAGCAGGCAAAAAGGAATACAAACGTCTCAAAAATGAGATCGACAGGAAGTGCAAAATGGTTAAGCAGGCATGGCTAGAGGACAAATGTAAGGATGTAGAGGCTTATCTTACTAGGGGTAAGATATATAATGCCTACAGGAAAATTAAAGAGACCTTTGGAGAAAAGAGAGCCACTTGTATGAATATCAAGAGCTCAGATGGAAACCCAGTTCTAAGCAAAGAAGGGAAAGCAGAAAGGTGGAAGGAGTATATAGAGGGTCTATACAAGGGCGATGTACTTGAGGACAATATTATGGAAATTGAAGAGGATGTAGATGAAGATGAAATGGGAGATACAATACTGAGTGAAGAGTTTGACAGAGCACTGAAAGACCTGAGTCGAAACAAGGCCCCGGGAGTAGACAACATTCCATTAGAACTACTGACGACCTTGGGAGAGCCAGTCCTGACAAAAATCTACCATCTGGTAAGCAAGATGTATGAGACAGGCGAAATAACCTCAGACTTCAAGAAAAATATAATAATTCCAATCCCAAAGAAAGCAGGTGTTGACATATGTGAAAATTACCGAACTATCAGTTTAATAAGTCACAGCTGCAAAATATTAACGCGAATTCTTTACAGACGAAAGGAAAAACTAGTAGAAGCCGACCTCGGGGAAGATCAGTTTGGATTCCGCAGAAATGTTGGAACACGTGAGGCAATACTGACCCTACGACTTATCTTAGAAAATAGATTAAAGAAAGGCAAACCTACGTTTCTAGCATTTGTAGACTCTGAGAAAGCTTTCGACAATGTTGACTGGAATACTCTCTTTCAAATTCTAAAGATGGCAGGGGTAAAATACAGGGAGCGAAAGGCTATTTACAATTTGTACAGAAACCAGATGGCAGTTACAAGAGTCGAGGGACATGAAAGGGAGGCAGTGATTGGGAAGGGAGTGAGACAGGGTTGTAGCCTCTCCCCAATGTTATTCAATCTGTATATTGAGCGAGCAGTAAAGGAAACAAATGAAAAATTCGGAGTAGGTATTAAAATCCATGGAGAAGGAATAAAAAATTTGAGGTTCGCCGATGAGATTGTAATTCTGTCAGAGACAGCTAAGGACTTGGAAGAGCAGTTGAACGGAATGGACAGTGTCTTGAAGGGAGGATATAAGATGAACATCAACAAAAGCAAAACGAGGATAATGGAATGTAGTCGACTTAAGTCGGGTAATGCTGAGGGAATTATATTAGGAAATGAGACACTTAAAGTAGTAAAGGAGTTTGCTGTTAGGGAAGCAAAATAACTGATGATGGTCGAAGTAGAGAGGATATAAAATTTAGACTGGCAATGGCAAGGAAAGCGTTTCTGAAGAAGAGAAATTTGTTAACATGGAGTATAGATTTAAGTGTCAGGAAGTCGTTTCTGAAAGTATTTGTATGGAGTGTAGCCGTGTATGGAAGTGAAACATGGACGATAAATAGTTTGGACAAGAAGAGAATAGAAGCTTTCGAAATGTGGTGCTACAGAAGAATGCTGAAGATTAGATGGGTAGATCACATAACTAATGAGGAGGTATTGAACAGAATTGGGGAGAAGAGGAGTATGTGACACAGCTTGACCAGAAGAAGGAATCGGTTGGTAGGACATGTTCTGAGGCATCAAGTGATCACCAGTTTAGTATTGGAAGGCAGCGTGGAGGGTAAAAATCGTAGAGGGAGACCTAGAGATGAATACACTAAGCAGATTCTAAAGGATGTAGGCTGCAGTACGTACTAGGAGATGAAGCAGCTTGCACGGGATAGAGTAGCATGGAGAGCTGCATCAAACCAGTCTCAGGACTGAAGACCACAACAACAACAAAGGGAGCTTAATGTCTTTTTGAAAGTACACAGCAGTCTGGCAGATTAAGTATAACGGAACCATCTGTTGTGGATACGTTTGTATGTTTGTGTGTGTGGGTGTGTGTGTGTGTGTGAGAGAGAGAGAGAGAGAGAGAGAGAGAGAGAGAGAGAGAGAAAGAGAGCTAGTGTGTCCTAAGTTCTATGTGCGTAGATTATTACTTCACAATGGTAGAGCGTGACACTATTTTTGTGGCATCTACATTGGTTGTTATTTATGTACTGTATCTTTTATTAGTTTAAATAATATTTGATGGCTGATTTTTATTTGGTCATTTATATTTTCGACGATTCCCAATTGGATTTCTAAAGTTTCTTTTAAGGTTGGGAGATGTTTCTTGTTATTAAATCTGACTATTTTTGTGTCTATTGTCATTAAGAATTTTATGAAATGTCCATGTGCCATAACTGAATGTACAGTACATGTGTACTGTTTACGTTTAAACACCTCGTTGTTCCTCCCAGAAATGCACAAGGATCGAAAGGAGCAAAGCGAGACCAAACACCATTCACTAGAACAAATGTAAATGTACGTAACTCACTCACTTCATATGTTTTCAATTTCATATACACAAGCACATTATTCTGTATTATACAAGGCATCCATACAGCATATGAAATGGTGGTAAATACTTAAAATATTCTTATACTGTACAGGAGCGGAAGGCCTGCTGATGACCGTAACGGTTCATATTACTAAACGGCTGGAACGGTGCACAGTTCCAGTTGCATGTGGTTTGTTCGACGACTTCCAAAGGCGACAACAGTTTGGTTTCCAAATTTCTGTAACTGCTGACTGAACTTAGAAATTTGAAATGCTGTAAATTCTTCTTCCTGAGGGATAAAACCCTTCGTTAAAAGTTTAACACGAAGAGTCAAGCATTAAAGTTAGAATGTTTGTATATCTAAGGAGATAACGTAACTCATAGTGCGGAAATTAAACAGATTATATTCATCCAGTATTTAAGAATGAGAGCACTTAGCCACGTCCAAGATACTTTACAGAAAATTTCGAACTTTTTCGAAATTTCTATCTCGCTGATATCACCCACAAAATGGAGAGACGTCTACAGACGTTAAAGTAAACTCTGGCGTGCCACAGGGGAGTGTTATGGGACCATTGCTTTTCACAATATATATAAATGACCTAGTAGATAGTGTCGGAAGTTCCGTGCGGCTTTTCGCGGATGATGCTGTAGTATACAGAGAAGTTGCAGCATTAGAAAATCGCAGCGAAATGCAGGAAGATCTGCAGCGGATAGGCACTTGGTGCAGGGAGTGGCAACCGACGCTTAACATAGACAAATGTAATGTATTGCGAATGCATAGAAAGAAGGAGCCTTTATTGTATGATTATATGATAACGGAACAAACACTGGTAGCAGTTCCTTCTGTAAAATATCTGGAAGTATCCGTACGGAAGGATTTGAAGTGGAATGATCATATAAAATTTATTGTTGGTAAGTCGGGTGCGAAGCTGAGATTCATTGGGAGAGTCCTCAGAAAATGCAGTCCATGAACAAAGGAGGTGGCTTACAAAACACTCGTTCGACCTACTCATGAGTATTGCACATGAGTGTGGTATCCGTGCCCGCATCTCGTGGTCGTGCGGTAGCGTTCTTGCTTCCCACGCCCGGGTTCCCGGGTTCGATTCCCGGCGGGGTCAGGGATTTTCTCTACCTCGTGATGGCTGGGTGTTGTGTGCTGTCCTTAGGTTAGTTAGGTTTAAGTAGTTCTAAGTTCTAGGGGACTTATGACCACAGCAGTTGAGTCCCATAGTGCTCAGAGCCATTTGAACCATTTTTTTGTGGTATCCGTACCAGGTCGGGTTGACGGAGGAGATAGAGAAGATCCAAAGAAGAGCGGCGCGTTTCGTCATAGGGTTATTTGGTAAGCGTGATAGCGTTACGGAGATGTTTAGCAAACTCAAGTGGCAGACTCTGCAAGAGAGGCGCTCTGCATCGAGGTGTAGCTTGCTGTCCAGGTTTCGAGAGGGTGCGTTTCTGGATGAGGTATCGAATATATTGCTTCCCCCTACTTATACCTCCCGAGGAGATCACGAATGTAAAATTAGGGAGATTCGAGCGCTCACGGAGGCTTTCCGGCAGTCGTTCTTCCCGCGAACAGGAAAGGGAGGTAATGACAGTGGCACGTAAAGTACCCTGCGCCACACACCATTGGTGGCTTGCGGAGTATAAATGCAATGTAGAATGATGAAAGGAAATAAAGTTTATCGCTATCTGCATTTTTACTGTTTGTGCAGTAAAATTTCGGAGCTAGTCATTAAATTTTAATTTATTTCTTCTTTACTACTATTTCTGTTCGTAACACATGCTACTGAATGTAGCTGGATATGCTTATCAGTGTACAACACATAATTCTGGAGACATGACGTTTTATACAGGGGAATTGAATCCTGCGAATACTTGTTAGTGGCGGAGGGGGGAGGAGTTACTTGCTACTGTAGAATACTAAAACAAATTCAGCGATCTGATGGTGGCAGTAAAATACTGCTTCTTAAAAGTATTTGTTGTTAGCTGAGTCTTCCCACAACACTCTTTAGTCCTCTTTCTGCTACGTTTCATCAGCCTAACGAACTAATACGTAGGCTGGCTACAAATACGCGCTTCGTTAACGCATAGCGGTACTCGTACCGTAGGCCCGTGCGAATGAATGCGAGGCGCGCGGCCGTCTTTCATTGTCTCCCGTCGCGGCCAGTGGCTCCTTGCATTGTCTGGCCGGTCGTTACCACTGCATTAGTTATGGCAACAGCAGTTGTCGCTGTGTCTAGCCGTTCCTCACGCGACGACGTCTGCATCGGCGGGCTGTCCTATCAGGGTGCATCGTCCAGGCGGCCGACCAATGGCGACAGAGGTCAGCCGCACCTCGCGTGACAACAGTTTGGCCGTTTCTACGCCGACCACTTTCATCTACACGCGAGAATCGTTACCCACAGACACATGTTAAAAATATCAAAAGAATATCATCAACTGGCCAGTGAAATTTTCATAATTACAGCGTACAGTCCGAAAGACAGCTTAGTTAGTGTCCTGAAGGGTACTTCTAAACCTTCCTCTATATCTACACTCTGCAAGCCACAGTGAGGTGTATGACAAAGTGCGCATCCCACCGTACCGGGTATTAGCGTTACATTTACGTTTGTAGCGTGCGAGGTGGGCGTAAAGGTCTTTGAGCGCTCCATTATTGGTCCAGTTTTATCTTCGCTGTGCCTAAGTCGTCCCCACGTTGTCGTATATTCTTACTTTCCTCATTTGGTACTTCTTCTTGAAACTTTGCAAGCAGACTTGCGTGAGATAGTTGGCGCCTGACTTGGAGCGTGTGGCAGTTAAGGTTTATCAGCATTAACGTGATGCGCTACCGTGGGTGAACAACCGTGCGGCTATTTCATGCCGTTCTTATTTATATACGTTTAATATCCCGAGTTAGCTCTGTTTAGTTTAGCAGCCAGACACTTAAGCAGTCTTACAGGGTGGGTCGCACAAATGTTGTGTGAGCAACATTCTTTCTAGAATGATTGCACTTTCCCAATATTCTATCAGTGAATAGAATTGTACCACGTGTTCAACCTCGATTGAACCTCTCCAAACATTTCACTTCAAATCCCTACATATTGGTATATTCTGCTATCTGTAGAAAGTGACGGATTCCAGTCGTAACTCACTGATCCTGTAACCATAGCATTACACGTTTCTTTGTTAGCTGAAGTCTACACATTTATATTTCATAACATACAGAATTTACACTATTTTTAAATCGCATCAAGGCACGACTGAATATTTGTGCAGTTTTTCCTGAGACAGCGCTTTTTTATACATACAGGGTGACAACTATTGAACTACACTCCTGGAAATTGAAATAAGAACACCGTGAATTCATTGTCCCAGGAACAGGAAATTTTATTGACACATTCCTGGGGTCAGATACATCACATGATCACACTGACAGAACCACAGGCACATAGACACAGGCAACAGAGCATGCACAATGTCGGCACTAGTACAGTGTATATCCACCTTTCGCAGCAATGCAGGCTGCTATTCTCCCATGGAGACGATCGTAGAGATGCTGGATGTAGTCCTGTGGAACGGCTTGCCGTGCCATTTCCACCTGGCGCCTCAGTTGGGCCAGCGTTCGTGCTGGACGTGCAGACCGCGTGAGACGACGCTTCATCCAGTCCCAAACATGCTCAATGGGGGACAGATCCGGAGATCTTGCTGGCCAGGGTAGTTGACTTACACCTTGTAGAGCACGTTGGGTGGCACGGGATACATGCGGACGTGCATTGTCCTGTTGGAACAGCAAGTTCCCTTGCCGGTCTAGGAATGGTAGAACGATGGGTTCGATGACGGTTTGGATGTACCGTGCACTATTCAGTGTCCCCTCGACGATCACCAGTGGTGTACGGCCAGTGTAGGAGATCGCTCCCCACACCATGATGCCGGGTGTTGGCCCTGTGTGCCTCGGTCGTATGCAGTCCTGATTGTGGCGCTCACCTGCACGGCGCCAAACACGCATACGACCATCATTGGCACCAAGGCAGAAGCGACTCTCATCGCTGAAGACGACACGTCTCCATTCGTCCCTCCATTCACGCCTGTCGCGACACCACTGGAGGCGGGCTGCACGATGTTGGGGCGTGAGCGGAAGACGGCCTAACGGTGTGCGGGACCGTAGCCCAGCTTCATGGAGACGGTTGCGAATGGTCCTCGCCGATACCCCAGGAGCAACAGTGTCCCTAATTTGCTGGGAAGTGGCGGTGCGGTCCCCTACGGCACTGCGTAGGATCCTACGGTCTTGGCGTGCATCCGTGCGTCGCTGCGGTCCGGTCCCAGGTCGACGGGCACGTGCACCTTCCGCCGACCACTGGCGACAACATCGATGTACTGTGGAGACCTCACGCCCCACGTGTTGAGCAATTCGGCGGTACGTCCACCCGGCCTCCCGCATGCTCACTATACGCCCTCGCTCAAAGTCCGTCAACTGCACATACGGTTCACGTCCACGCTGTCGCGGCATGCTACCAGTGTTATAGACTGCGATGGAGCTCCGTATGCCACGGCAAACTGGCTGACACTGACGGCGGCGGTGCACAAATGCTGCGCAGCTAGCGCCATTCGACGGCCAACACCGCGGTTCCTGGTGTGTCCGCTGTGCCGTGCGTGTGATCATTGCTTGTACAGCCCTCTCACAGTGTCCGGAGCAAGTATGGTGGGTCTGACACACCGGTGTCAATGTGTTCTTTTTTCCATTTCCAGGAGTGTATATGGAAAAAAAGCATAAATTAGTTACAAACCACGCAGTGCACACACTCTATTCAACATGTAAACGTCAGTACAGATATTCGGATTTAGGTTATGACATGTTCGATTTGCCTATCATCATTGACGATATAGCGAAATTCTGCATGACCCGCTGAAGTATCGGAACATCGATGCTGTCGATGATATCCTGAATGGCTGTTTCCAGCTCAGCAACGTTTTCGGGTTATTGTTGTACTAAGAAAAAAAATTCCGTCCGAACAGACCTTGGAAGGCTCAGCTGTACCGGCCAGCCGCCGTGTCATCCTCAGTCCACTGGCGTCACTGCATGCGGATATGGAGGGGCATGTGGTCAGCACACCGCTCTCCCAGCCGTATGGCACTTTACGAGACGGGAGCCGCTACTTCTCAGTCAAATAGCTCCTCACTTTGCCTCACAAGGGCTGAGTACACCCCGCTTGCCAACAGCGCTCGGTAGATCGGATGGTCACCCATCCAAGTTCTAACCCAGCCCGACACCGCTTAACTTCGCTGATCTGACGGGAACCGGTGTTACCACTGCGGCAAGGCCGTTGCCTATTGCTGTGCATCTTGTCTTTAATATAGTCCCACAAAAAGGAGTTGCATGTGTTCAGATGCAGAGAATATGGCAGCCAATCGTAGCCCTTGCCAGTGGCCTCTAGGCACCCCAGAGCCAGAATGCGGTCCCCAGATGCACCTCCAGGACATAAAAGACTCTCCTGCTTGGATGGGGTCGAGCTCCGTCTTGCTTTCGGCATGGCACGAGAGAAAATCGCGAATTGAATTTCGCGAGACCGATATTTTCGAAATCCGTGCCGGTTAGCTTGGAGGTGGTCATAATGTTCAACATACATGATTACGTGTGCTCTCGGATACGTTCTAAGATTCTACAACGAATGGGTGTCAAAATATTGGACGGTAGTTTTGTGGATCATTTCCGCCATCCTTCTACCACACAGGTATGACCTGCACTTTCTTCTAACCATAGGGATTGTCTTTTTCATAGTTTTGAACATGACTGTTACTCAGCAACCATATACCGGTACTAGTTTCAACTAGGATTATACAGCCAACCGGTTGCACATTATTGGTAGCTACATTGACCTAGGTTTCGTTAACTATTAGGGGTGTCTTCATCAGAATGAAATTCTGCTAAATCCAATGAAATAATACATAGAAAATAAGGAATGGCAAAAACACATTAATATGACAATTTTGACGACGTGCAAAGGTTACTTACGTAAAATTACACTAATACAGATACATCCACTGATCAGCCAAAACATTATGACCATCTACCTAGTATCTGGTATGTCCATCTGTGGCACGGATAACACAATCGAGGCAATGAGGCCTAAATTCCGCGGATGAGGTGGCGATGAGCTCTAACGTCACGTTCCGGTTCGGATCTGGTGATTCGGGGGGTCAGAACATATATTGTAACTCGTCCCTGTGTTCCTCGAACTACTCCATCACACTCCAGGCCTTGAGAAATGGTGCATTATCTTGTTGAAAACCGCCACTGCCGTTCAAATGGCTCTGAGCACTATGCGACTTAACTTCTGAGGTCATCAGTCGCCTAGAACTTAGAACTAATTAAACCTAACTAAGGACATCACACACATCCATGCCCGAGGCAGGATTCGAACCTGCGACCGTAGCGGTCGCTCGGCTCCAGACTGTAACGCCTAGAACCGTACGGCCACTCCGGCCGGCTCACTGCCGTCAGGAAACATGTTTATCATGAGGGGTGTACGTGGTCTGCAACGTTTACAACACTCGTTGGCCGTCATAGTGCCTTACATGAGGTCCACTGGTTGCATGGCTGCCCTCGTGAATGATGTCCAGAGCATAATGGAGCCACCGCCAGCTTCTCTCCATACCGCAGTAAAGCTGTCAAAAAACTATTCCCCTAGAAGACGTCGGATTCGCGCCCTTCATCGACATAATGAAGGAGTTATCTGATTATCAGAGCATGCAACGCTCTGTCACAGCACCGACGCCCAGTGCTGATGGTACGTGCCCGTATCAGTCGTAGTTGCCGTTATCGCGGTGTTAACATTGACACATGCGTAGGTTGTCGACTGCGGAGGGCCGTCGTTAGGAGCGTTCGGTGCATTGTGTGTTCAGACACACTTGTTCTCTGCACAGCATTAAAGTCTGATGTTAATTCCGCCAGAGTTCGCCGCCTGCCCTATTTTACCCGTCTGACCAGCCTACAACGTCCAACATCAGTAATGAGAGGTGGCCGCCATCCCCCACGACGTCTGGACGTGGTTTCACCTCGGATTCGCCACGTGTTGAAGACACTCACCACAGCACCCTCGAATATTCGAAAAGTCGTGCAGTTTCCGAAATGCTCGAACTGGGCCTCCTGGACATCACTACCTGCCTTCTATCAAAGTCTGACAGATGGCGCGCCTTCCCCATTCCACACACGGACAGCATGCTCTCTGGTACTACATGCCCCGTGCGTGTGTCTGACTAGCAGCCATTCCTCGCCATGTGACGCTGCTAATGCCTGGACGAGTTTATATCCATGCCAGGTTGGTGGTCATGATGTTCTGGCTGATCACTGTATACATATAAACAACGAATACGAAGGCGCGCTACACACACAAACAAACACACATACACTCAGTCACTCACTCACTCACTCACTCAGAGGCACAAACAAGCGGGCGACATACACCGGTCGAAAAATATAAACACACAGACACACAGAACAATACCAGATGCTCCCGCTACCACCAAAATAAAACGAAACACGACTGCATCCTGCAATATCACAGCAAAGTACATGAGATGACGAGATAGCAGTGAAGCTACACAACACAAAACGTCAGTACATTTCGTGTCAGTGAGTGTCCCGTGTTTAAACATCTAACTCGAATGTGTAGAAGGACGTTTAAAAAAGAAAAGAAAAAAAGGGTGCGTAAAGACAGTAATCTAATACAGTTTATAGTACTAAGATAAAGCATGAGAACTGTTCGTGATGCTAGAAAACAAAATTGTAAGACGACTACATATGCTTTGAAATCAAGCTGAAAGTGAATGGTCTTAATAAGACTTTTATTAGAGTCACAAAAGACGGCATTACCCTATTAAATTTGTATAAACAAAAGTCCATGTGTGAATGTTGATTGTATAATAGGTGTGTGCTGTTTTACCTAATGACTTCGTGCTTTCTCCGAGAAATGCATAACGACCAAAGCGAAATAATAAAAGAATCACTACAATAGATGTCTTTGTATGTAACTAAGTCATTTTAGGTTTTCTATAGCATGTTCATAAGCATATTTCTCTATAGTACTCAAATTGTGAACGTGGCATACCAAGTGATGCTAACTACTTAATTGTTCTTATGTAGTACAGGTGCAGACGATATGCTGCTGACGATACTTGTGAAACTTCTCTGTGGAGTCGTTTCATAGACGCTGTTCTCACTGGATTCTGTGCATCCTGTTCTGTCCACCGCCTGGTTGCGGTTTAATTTATTAACTCTCCCAGAAAGACTGAGCAATCACAGTAGGGCTTATTAAATGATACTCTGTTTGATTTTTTGTGTCCATGACCTGTATTTATTACGTTTTTCCCTTCACCCTACCCTATGTGTGCGTAAATGTGACTGAATGAGTGTTTTTACGAGAGGTTTCGGGTTTCTTTTGTAGGCGACGCTGAATTGGTTGTCGTCTGTTAGGAGCAGGTGATGTTTGCTTCTCATTTGGAGGGTAGCTCAGGATGACCAACTTAGGATCCCAGTACCTAGACAGAGAGGTTTACCCCTTACAGTCCGAGGTTGGTTTGTTTGTCAGGTTGGTGGCGGAAGCCTGCCTCTCAGGTAGCTTTCGTTGCACCGGTAGTTAGGCGAAGCTCGGTGGAGAAAGGACTCTGCAGCTAGCGGTTGGTGAGTACAGTTCGTAGCTCCTAGAGAGGGTTTCTGCCTTGCCGAGTTAATTTTATTTCGTGACGGCAGAATCATTCTGCTATTGCAACATTAAAATTTCTTACATTTGTGCCTGATTTAATGTCTAATTTCTAAAGAGTTAACTCGTAATCAAGTTTACCACGTGCTGAAGTTCGGCCGTTCGTAAGCGCAGGCGCGGATTCCATGTCGTATATCTACTATACAAACCTTGCAAATCGGATGAACCTCTTTTCAAGCTAGTGCTTGAGCATAATGTTGATAGGTATCTCTGTGAACTAGTTCTGTCGTGGGTATGTAGCTGGAGTGATTGAATTATTGTGTTCCACTTTCCTTTTGTGTGTTTTTCCTTTTTTCATTGCGCTATTCTACCATTTTTGGCGAATTATTTAGTTAAATTTTTCATTCAGGCATCAGTCATGTGTATTCGTAGGATGTGCATCAAATTCAGTAATGAAATAAATGTGTTACGTAAAATATAAACTCTGCATCCTTTATCTTTCTCATTGATGCCAGTTTTCAAATTAATTTTCTATTCCCTGATTTTTTTAAAGTTCATCTGCTTGCTTGTGATGAACAAAAATGGGAGGAAATATCAGTTTAATTAAACAAGCTCATTGATATACGACATACAATGCTATTCATCTTGTTAGTGTCCTTAAAAAAATTGCATTCTTATAATTAAAATCTTAATTTAATTGAACTGATAATTTCCTGTTCGGTCTTTTCTTAATTGTTAGGAAGGGCTTGGGCTGATGACGACCCTGTAATTTTTAAATTTATAATTGTCCTTAACCAGAAATAAAGATGATGAATATAATAATTCCAATCCCAAAGAAAGCAGGTGTTGACAGATGTGAAAATTACCGAACTATCAGTTTAATTAGTCACGGCTGCAAAATACTAAAGCGTATTCTTTACAAACGGGTGGAAAAACTGCTCGAAGTCGACCTCGGGGAAGATCGGTTTGGATTCCGTAGAACTATTGGAACACATGAGGCAATACTGACCCTACAACTTATCTTAGAAACTAGATTAAGAAATGGCAAACCTACGTTTCTAGCATTTGTAGACTTAGAGAAAGCTTTTGACAATATTGACAGGAATACTCACAAATTCTGAAGGTGGCACTGGTAAAATACAGGGAGCGAAAGGCTATTTACAATTTGTACAGAAACCAGATGGCAGTTATACGAGTCGAGGGACATGAAAGAGAAGCAGTGGTTGGGAAGGGGGTGAGACAGGGTTGTAGCCTCTCCCCGATGCTATTCAATCTGTATATTGAGCAAGCAGTAAAGGAAACAAAAGAAAAGTTCGGAGTAGGTATTAGAATCCATGGAGAAGAAATAAAAACTTTGAGGTTCGCCGATGACATTGTAATTATGTCAGACACAGCAAAGGACTTGGCAGAGCAGTTGAACTGAATGGACAGTGTCTTGAAAGGAGGGTATAAGATGAACATGAACAAAAGCGAAACGAGGATAATGGAATGTAGTCGAATTAAGTCTGGTGATGCTGCGGGAATTAGAATAGGAAATGAGACACGTAAGTAGTAAAGGAGTTTTGCTATTTGGGAAGCAAAATAACCGATGATGGTCGAAGTAGAGAGGATATAAAATGTAGACTGGCAATGGCAAGGAAAGTGTTTCTGAAGAAGAGAAAGTTGTTAACATCGAGTATTGATTTAAGTGTCAGGAAGTCGTTTCTGAAAGTATTTGTATGGAGTGTAGCCATGTACGGAAGTGAAACATGGACGATAAACAGTTTGAACAAGAAGAGAATAGAAGCTTTCGAAATGTGCTACAAAAGAATGCTGAAGATTAGATGGGTAGATCACATAACTAATGAGGAGGTATTGAATAGAATTGGGCAGAAGAGGAGTTAGTGGCACAACTCGACTAGAAGGGATCAGTTGGTAGGACATGTTCTGAGGCATCAAGGGATCACCAAATTAGTACTGGAGTGTAGCATGGAGGGTAAAAATCGTAGAGGGAGACCAAGAGATGAATACAGTAAACAGATTCAGAAGGATGTAGGCTGCAGTACGTACTGGGAGATGAAGAGGCTTGCACAGGATAGAGTAGCATGGAGAGCTGCATCAAACCAGTCTCAGGACTGAAGACCACAACAACAACAACAACAATTTCTAGGGGACTGATGATCTCAGATGTTAAGTCCCGTAGTACTCAGAGCCATTTGAACCATTTTGTAATTTTTGTTCCGGCAAATCAAACTGAAGCAATCGACCCTGTTCTTTACAACTGCTGGCCATTACTGTCCTAAGAATAATGCAAGCAATTTTCATTTCTAGTGCTGTAATTATGGATATCGTTATGCCTTCTGCCAACAGATTTGCCCTTGTGGTAACATCTGCTCCCGTCAGATCACCGAAGTACAGCGCTGTCGGTCTTCACTAGCATTTTTATGGGTGACCATCTGGGTCTGTCGAGTGCTGTTAGCAAGCAGGGTAGACTCAACCCTGTGACGACAATTAAGGAGTAACTTGACTAAGGAGTAACAGCAGGTGCGAAAAGTGACAACTGCCGGGAGAGCGGTAAGCCGACCACATGCCCCTCCATACCTGCAGCCAATGATGGCTATCGGTGGAGGATGACCCGGCGGTCGGTCGAGTCCGTCGGGCATTCCGAGGCCTGTTCGGATGGAGAGAGTGGGGGTATGCATTCTGAACTCTAAAGAATCATGTACAACTAATATTACGAGAGGAAATACATTCTTTCTATGATTCCATTGTTAAACTACTACATAAATGTCAACTAGACGACAGTGGGAGTGAGCCAGATACTTATATTAATTATTGTGAAAATGAAATATTTTTTTCTTGAATATTTGCCCCAGAGTATAAAATCCCATGTTCTTCTTGGTTGAAAATGAACAAAGTACATTAAGCTATTGATTTTGTTCTGTCAGAGACATTCATTGACACAAAGTGCAAAAGTCGATGGTTTGAGATGCTTTAAAAGCTCTACATTTTTTACTTCTTTCCAATTTATACTCCCATAAATTTATAAACTGAATACTTCTGAACATTCTGCATTAGCTACTAACACTTGCCTATTCTTCTAAACTATCATTGTTGTGGTACCTGTGCGTGGAATAGAGTACCATGAGTTTTGAATTCAGATAAAAAAGCATTTACGGAAAATGAGACAACTATTTTACACAATATTCAATTTTCTCTGTTGCTTCACGTCTACTGAGACTGATTATAATGCATGAATCATATGCAGAAAGAACTAATTCTATTTGATATATGTTAAATAGAATGACATTTATTAAGAAGCAATAGTCAGTTTAATACAGTGCCTTGTGAATCTACATTACTGATTTCTTCTCAGTCATAAAAATAACATCTGTCTACGTTACGTTAAATTATGAGCCACAGCGGTTTATTCTATTTCTTAAGGATAACATCAGAGATATTTTAGCTGTTTCATTAATCTGCAAGTATTTCCAACAAAATATTGTTGTGCTTTGGATAGGACACAAAAATAATGATTTTTTTTGGTTGCTTAATCCTTCCAGATTTGGTAGCTGGATATGCTGGTACCCAAAACAGTTCAGCAACGATTGTACAGTCCATATTTCAATCTACTTAATGTGACACATTACGAAGCTAGGACTATGTTGTAAAAATCAGTTTCCCAACACTTTAAGATTATTCTGCTAGTAAATGAAAGAGGTAAGTAATTATTGACATCACCTCTGTGACTTGTCTTTTGAAGGAGCTTAAGAATGACTTAAATTACTATAATCCCTATGGAAAATTATCCTGATTTGATAAATTTAAAAAAGAATGGTACTTGTTACCTGAATATCCCTTCAGTACTTTGTCTCAGACACCAGCAACTCTCAGACAGATTTTTGAATTTCTATGGTTTGCAGTGACTCAATATTTATTGTATAATTGTGTTCTTTTACCTTCAGTGTGATGTATTTACTTTTATTTCAAAAAGCGTGAAATGTTTTACATGTAAACTTTCAGCTATTTCAGAATAATCAGTGAAAATCACATTAATTTGTCTTCGTGTATAAGACAGTTGAATGCGAAGTCTGATGTATGTCCTTTACTATGAAGTAAAAATAAAAACACTGCAAAGAAACTACAAAGATAGTGCTATTTCTTTTTTGAGGTTCCCATCTATTTAATTTTAATATTGGAAATGGGTGAGGATGACAGATCATTACAATGTATTTCTCAACACACTCTGATTTTTCTGCTCAACTCATTGGTCCCATTGTCTGCTTTATTTAAGAAATATTTATTAATTTTAATGCTAGCACTGAATTATAATTTATATTTTTCCACTCATATCAGTATGAATGTTATTTTGGTCTTTGATCTGTTGTTTAGGTTCTTTATTTACTAATTTAATATAGACTGAACTCCTTTATCTGAATTAATATTATCTGGCAGTACTCTAAGAATTATAGACTTTTTAATAATTTGTGTTATTCTGTAGTATGTAAGCAAAAAACTGTTTTCTAATATTTATACCAACTACATCGATCACTGATGTTCATTCCTTACAAATTTCGTATTGGTTCACATTTTGAAGTTATTTTCAAAATTTTTGTGCTACAATCATTTATCGTTGTATATCACTACATTACGATGTCTCAGCACTGTAGGCATTTTTATCCTAATTGGCTGTGCATCACAGTTCACATTTATTTGATTGCTTCGAACTTGTCTCCAAAGACACTATCAGTTGGGATTTTGTTGTTGTTTTGCACATACACTGCCTGGTAAGAAAACGTGCAGCACCCAGAAGACATGGTCGGATTTCAATACATCTTTTTACTCGTACACCCCCTCGACGGGTATGTAAAGGCTTATAGTGCTGAAATTCTCTGTGACTGGTAGGAAGGCCATCAGAGTGCATTTGTGTTGTTCATGTTTAGTTTTGTTACTGGGCCTACAAGGGAAAATATCGGACGTGAACAGCGTTAGATGTTGAGTGACAACTGTGGAAGACAAGCAATGCAGCGTACTCGTTTAACTCAGCTTTATCAGCATCTAAAAGAGCTTGAAAGCGGCCTCTTTGTGGGTCTCCATTTTAAACTATATATATCTGTAAGGCGTTCTGATGTGACAGTGGCCACATATTTGACTGTTTCCGAACGTGAGGGCAGGCATAATCGACACAAGGTTTTAGTTAACATGTCTGGACGCCACAAAGAAAGATCGCCATGTTGTGGTAGTTTATTAGTTAGTTAGTTACGTGTTCCACTGATCGGTCTCACAGTATCTGTTACGATGTGCAACATGTGAAGTTCATAAGAAATACACACATGAATTAAGGTTTTTATTAAGATTAAAATTTTCATTACCTACCCCATTCGCTTAAATAGCACAAAATGCCTGTGTTATACGTCTAGATTTATTTATTCCTATGCAAGAGTTCATCTATGGTATAGAAGGATTTGTCAAGGAGGTGTGATTTCAGTTTCTTTTTGGAACCATTACTGCTGTGTGTCAGACATTTTCTTTCGTCTGGAAATTTATTGAAAAAGTTTTACAGCAGCATCTTCCACCCCTTCCTTTGTCAAAGGTAGGTTAAGGGGAATATAGTGTAAGCCTTTCTGTTTTCTGGTATTATAATCATAAATGTCATTGATGTTTTTAAACTGGTCCATGTTGTTGAGAACAAATTTCATTACTGAGTAAATGTACTGTGGGGCTGTTGTAAAAATTCCTAGCCCTTTAAACAGAGGCCTACAAGATGTGCGACTGTGAGCCCCACACATTATTCTAACCACTTTCTCTTGAGCAGTGAATACTTTTTGCTAAGTGATACCTCAGAATATTATTTCTTATGACATCTTTGAGCGAAAGTATGCAAAGTACGTTAAGTTGCTAATTTCAGCCGGCAGTTGTGGCCGAGCGGTTCTAGGCGCTTCTGTCCAGAACTGCACTGCTGCTACGGTCGCAGGTTCTAATCCTGCCCGGGCATGGATGTGTGTGATGTCCTTAGGTTAGTTAGGTTTAAGTAGTTCTAAGTGTAGGGGACTGATGACCTCAGATGTTAAGTCTGTAGTGCTTAGAGCCATTTAAACAAGTTTTTTGCTAATTTCTGTATCCTCAAAATTAGCAGTTATTCTGACTGCAAAAGTTGCTGAACCCAGTCGCTTTAGGAGATCCAAAATATGGATTTTCCAATTAAGATTCTCATCTGCCTGTAGATCCAAAAACTTAGTATGCTCTACCCTGAGTACTGTCTTCTGTTGATATATTGTATTTATTGAAGGAACTGTACTCCCCGCAGTAGAAAATTGGATGTACTGTGTTTTTCAAAGTTCAGAGCAAGCCCATTTGCAGAAAAGCAGTCATGTTTCAGATAAGAGGGGATGTCATTCATATAGATAAAAAGCAGAAGGGGGCTCATGATCGAACCCTGTGGAACACCTAATGTAATTTCAACCAGTTAGATGAAGTGGTAAACTTCCTTAAATCACTTAAACCATATAAAGAAACGTTTTGCTTCCTGTTCTGTAGATATGACTTAAACCACTCAATGCTATTCCATTTATACCACAAATTTGTAATTACTGTAACATGATGCCATGGTTCACACAATAAAATGCTTTGGAGAAGCCACAGAAATTCCCTGTTGGTGACATTTTACTATTTAATTACTCTATTATATGGGCAGTGAAATTGTATATTGCTGTTTCAGTAGAACAGCATTTTTGAAACCCGAACTGTGATTTACTATGTATCCCATTACTGTTGAGGTGACTAACCAGTCTTGAGTACATTACTTTCTCGACGATTTTTGAAAATGCTGTTAGCGAGGATACTGGCCAGTAACTATTAACATATGTGGTGTCCCCTTTTTTGTAGAGAGGCTTCGCAATGGCATACTTTAATCTGTCTGGGAAAATACCTTGAGTTAGTGATGCATTCCAGATGTGACTCAGAATATCAGCTGTACTGCTCCACATTGTTTTATTATCTTGTTAGAGATGTCATCTACTCCAATAGAACATTTATTTTTCAAAGCTTTAATGGCTTTCCTTATTTCACAAGAGGTTGCTAGATAAAAATTAATCTGTCAAAGATTTCTCAAAACTGACTCTTCCATGTACTGCTTGGCTTTTTCTTTTGACCTATCCTCACCAATTTTTTCACCTACACTTAAGAAATGATTGTTAAATACATTTGCTACTGGTGTACTGTTGATTAAGATGGTTTAATTCTCTTTAGTAGCAATACTACCTACCCCAGTGGTTACTTTTCCTGTCTCTCTTCTAACATCATTCCATATTGCTTTGATTTTATTGCCAAGTTGTTAATTTCATCTCTAATATACATATTTTTTGATTTTCTGACAATTTTTCTCAGTATCTTACAATAATTTTGTTGTTGTTGTTGTGGTCTTCAGTCCTGAGACTGGTTTGATGCAGCTCTCCATGCTACTCTATCCTGTGCAAGCTTTTTCATCTCCCAGTACCTACTGCAACCTACATCCTTCTGAATCTGCTTAGTGTATTCATCTCTTGGTCTCCCTCTACGATTTTTACCCTCCACGGTGCCCTCCAATACTAAATTGGTGATCCCTTGATGCCTCAGAACATGTCCTACCAACCGATCCCTTCTTCTGGTCAAGTTGTGCCACAAACTTCTCTTCTCCCCAATCCTATTCAATACTTCCTCATTAGTTATGTGATCTACCCATCTAATCTTCAGCATTCTTCTGTAGCACCACATTTCAAAAGCTTCTATTCTCTTCTTGTCCAAACTATTTATCGTCCATGTTTCACTTCCATACATGGCTACACTCCATACGAATACTTTCAGAAATGACTTCCTGACACTTAAATCAATACTGGATGTTAACAAATTTCTCTTCTTCAGAAACGCTTTCCTTGCCATTGCCAGCCTACATTTTATATCCTCTCTACTTCGACCATCATCAGTTATTTTGCTCCCCAAATAGCAAAACTCCTTTACTACTTTAAGTGCCTCATTTCCTAATCTAATTCCCTCAGCATCACCCGACTTAATTAGACTACATTCCATTACCCTTGTTTTGCTTTTGTTGATGTTCATCTTATATCCTCCTTTCAAGACACTGTCCATTCCATTCAACTGCTCTTCCAAGTCCTTTGCTGTCTCTGACAGAATTACAATGTCATCGGCGAACCTCAAAGTTTTTATTTCTTCTCCATGAATTTTAATACCTACTCCGAATTTTTCTTTTGTTTCCTTTACTGCTTGCTCAATATACACATTGAACAACATCGAGGAGAGGCTACAACCCTGTCTTACTCCCTTCCCAACCACTGCTTCCCTTTCATGTCCCTCGACCCTTATAACTGCCATCTGGTTTCTGTACAAATTGTAAATAGCCTTTCGATCCCTGTATTTTACCCCTGCCACCTTTAGAATTTGAAAGAGAGTATTCCAGTCAACATTGTCAAAAGCTTTCTCTAAGTCTACAAATGCTAGAAACGTAGGTTTGCCTTTCCTTAACCTTTCTTCTAAGATAAGTCGTAAGGTCAGTATTGCTTCACGTGTTCCAGTGTTTCTACGGAATCCAAACTGATCTTCCCCGAGGTCGGCTTCTACTAGTTTTTCCATTCGTCTGTAAAGAATTCGTGTTAGTATTTTGCAGCTGTGACTTATTAAGCTGATAGTTCGGTAATTTTCACATCTGTCAACACCTGCTTTCTTTGGGATTGGAATTATTATATTCTTCTTGAAGTCTGAGGGTATTTCGCCTGTTTCATACATCTTGCTCACCAGATGGTAGAGTTTTGTCAGGACTGGCTCTCCCACGGCCGTCAGTAGTTCCAATGGAATATTGTCTACTCCGGGGGCCTTGTTTCGACTCAGGTCTTTCAGTGCTCTGTCAAACTCTTCACGCAGTATCATATCTCCCATTTCATCTTCATCTACATCACCTTCCATTTCCATAATATTGTCCTCAAGTACATCGCCCTTGTATAGACCCTCTATATACTCCTTCCACCTTTCTGCTTTCCCTTCTTTGCTTAGAACTGGGTTTCCATCTGAACTCTTGATATTCATACAAGTCGTTCTCTTATCTCCAAAGGTCTCTTTAATTTTCCTGTAGGCGGTATCTATCTTACCCCTAGTGAGATAGGCCTCTACATCCTTACATTTGTCCTCTAGCCATCCCTGCTTAGCCATTTTGCACTTCCTGTCGATCTCATTTTTGAGACGTTTGTATTCCTTTTTGCCTGTTTCACTTACTGCATTTTTATATTTTCTCCTTTCATCAATTAAATTCAATATTTCTTCTGTTACCCAAGGATTTCTACTAGCCCTCGTCTTTTTACCTACTTGATCCTCTGCTGCCTTCACTACTTCATCCCTCAAAGCTACCCATTCTTCTTCTACTGTATTTATTTCCCCCATTCCTGTCAATTGCTCCCTTATGCTCTCCCTGAATCTCTGTACAACCTCTGGTTCTTTTAGTTTATCCAGGTCCCATCTCCTTAAATTCCCACCTTTTTGCAGTTTCTTCAGTTTTAATCTACAGGTCATAACCAATAGATTGTGGTCAGAGTCCACATCTGCCCCTGGAAATGTCTTACAATTTAAAACCTGGTTCCTAAATCTCTGTCTTACCATTATATAATCTATCTGATACCTTTTAGTATCTCCAGGGTTCTTCCATGTATACAACCTTCTTTCATGATTCTTAAACCAAGTGTTAGTTATGATTATGTTGTGCTCTGTGCAAAATTCTACCAGGCGGCTTCCTCTTTCATTTCTGTCCCCCAATCCATATTCACCTACTATGTTTCCTTCTCTCCCTTTTCCTACACTCGAATTCCAGTCACCCATGACTATTAAATTTTCGTCTCCCTTCACAATCTGAATAATTTCTTTTATTTCATCGTACATTTCTTCAATTTCTTCGTCATCTGCAGAGCTAGTTGGCATATAAACTTGTACTACTGTAGTAGGTGTGGGCTTCGTATCTATCTTGGCCACAATAATGCGTTCACTATGCTGTTTGTAGTAGCTTACCCGCATTCCTATTTTCCTATTCATTATTAATTTTATAGTGTAATATTACTTCTTGGTCTTTACTAATTCTTTCTGTCTCATACAATTTTCTTTTTCTTTCTGAAGACACTTTAATACCTGTAATAATCCAAGGTTCTTTTCAAATCTGAGAGATGTTACATTTAGTAATTTTCTTGGGGCAAGAATGCACAAAAATGGATATAAATTTATCAAGAAATATGTTGCATTTATCATTAGCATTTGATTTATTACACAGGGTGTACCAGCTATCTTGTCCACCCAAAATATCTCTGGAACAATAACAGATATTGGAAAACGACTTTCACCGGTATCAATGTAGGGCTGGGGCCCATGAATGTACATATTTAGAAACATTCTAAAACGAAAACATATGTGTTTTTTAACAAAAACTTTTGTTTTTTTCAATAGACCTCCTATATTTTTTCTTCAGCAATCAATAGCATTACAAAGTACATACACAATGGCGTTGATTGCATCGCAATATTCCCATTACATCCCGAGATATTGAGACGCGAAGTTGACGCCTGAAACACCCGACATGCGCTGCTAGCGCACGTCCTCAGGCTCAGGCGTGAACCCCATGCTGCCCGTAATCGCAATGTGATTGACATGTGTAATCACACCTCCATACTTACCACGAGGTCCGAAACGAATAATACGGTCTGCTGCCATAAACTCTCATAAGCACATAATGGTTTCCCTCTTGCACGTTTTACGTATCTACGTACACAATATGAACCAGTACCGATCGGTGTACACCCGTCAGGTTGTCTTATTTATCCTGCACACTCAAAATAATGTTTATCTAATGCATTAAATGACCCATTGTGCCTGTCGCGCAGGGCCTGGCTCTACCTAGTCAAGTGTCCAACGTAGTTCCCACTACTGCCACAGTTACCACTTCGCCTTGTTTATGATTTGCGACCCACGCAGACTCCTGTACTCCACCACCCTCCGAGCATCCCATTTGTTGTTGCTTTGGCGTGCAGTACACCGCTTGCCAATGTAGTCGTGTATCAGAGTAATCTAGTGACGGCACGGAGGTAGTACACATTGTGAATAAACGTTGTGTTGTGGAACTTATACTGTACAGTATAATGTACACACATGAAGTTATGGTAGAAATGCTGCTGATCTATGGAGAATGTATGTTGACGGGAAATACGTTATGAGATTGCTTGTTTGTTGATAGTACTGTTAGCGAACATTATGATTATTAAGTTAATATGTCTGTTTTCTACCCTACTTTACATACCTGTACTGTACCATGTTGTAGGTGGACGAAATGCTGTTCAGGCAGAACGACTGTACAGAAGATGATTCCCTGACAAGCCATCGCCTTCGCGCCGTATGTTTGGCCGTCTCACATCTCGTCTACGTGAAACGGGAAGCTTAAATCCATGACCTCAACATCGTCCTAGAACACGCACAGATGAACGGGCTGAAGTTGCTGTGCTCGCTACATTGCTGTGAATCCTCAAATCAGCACGCGTCAAGTTGAACGTGAAGTTGGTGTGTCGAAATCAAGTGCACAGCGTATTCTTAAACGTCATAAATTTCATCCTTACCATTTTCATTTACACCAGCATCTTCATGGAAATGACTTCCGCAGTAGGGTAACATTTTGTAGGTGGGCTCAGCAAAAACTTCTGACTAATCCAAATTTTTTTGCAGATGTTCTCTTTACCGACGAGGCATCATTCTCCAACAAAGGAATTGTCAATATGAGGCATATGCATTATTGGTCCGCAGACAATCCAAAATGGCTCCGTCAGGTAGAGCATCAACGTCCGTAGAAAGTTAATGTTTGGTGTGGGATTATTGGAGGCACCATTATCGGACCTTTCTTTATAAATGGCATCCAAAATGGCAGACAATACTCCAGATTTATACGACACAATCTTCCTGTTCTCTTGGACACCGTACCTCTGAACCGGAGAATGGTCATGTGGTATCAGCATGACGGATGCCCTACACATAACGCCTTACGAGCACGACGACTTCTGAACCGTAAGTTCCCTGGTAGGTGGATTGGACGAGGTGGCCCAGTTAGGTGGCCTGCCGATCTCCGGACCTTACTTCGCTGGATTATTTTCTTTGGGGAGCAGTGAAGGATGCTGTTTACCAACATGAACCAACAACACCAGAGGACATGAAGCAACGCATTATTGATGCTTGTACAGCCATCAAAGAGGAAACAGTAAACATGTTTACATTCGTCTTCTGTGTCCTACCTGAACTTCCCAAATCAAAACATTTTTGCCTAAACAACGGTAAAACTTTTAGTCCACTTGCTCGTTTCACTAAAACCACCAACATGAATTTTACTATTACGAGTGAATGATTAACTGTCACTTGCGCTAGATCTACAGTAAAGTAAAGTTTTAACGTTGAACGGCATTACCTTTATAGTAACGGATTAACGAGAAACGAAGTTAACTTTGTGACTAACGTTGCGGTACACAGATATGTTACAGAACCGCATCACCCCTAGCCTATGGGATAAATACCTGCTGGAATGTACGACGTTAATGCAGGATGGCAGCAGACCGTATTATTCGTTTCGGACCTCTTGATAAGTATGGAAATGTGACTACGCATGTCAATCACATCGCGATTACGGGCAGCATGGGGTTCACGCCTGAGCCTCAGGACGTGCGCTAGCAGCTCATGTCGGGTGTTTCAAGCGTCAACTTCGCGTCTTAATATCTCGGGATGTAATGGGAATATTGCGATGCAATCAACGCCATTGTGTATGTGCTTTGTCATGCTATGGATTGCTGAAGAAAAAATATAGGAGGTCCATTTAAAAACACATAAGTTTGTGTTAAAAACATATATGCTTTCGTTTTAGAATGTTTCCAAATATGTACATTCATGGGCCCCAGCCCTACATTGATACCGGTGAAAGTCGTTTTCCAATAGCTGTTATTGTTCCAGAGATATTTTGGGTGGACAAGATAGCTAGGACACCCTGTATACATGTCCCCAATTAAAATTTCTTAAACTTTCTCTGAAGTGCTCTATAGATATCAGGTTGACCAGCCTTACTCTTTTACTTAATGGTTTCTGAACTATACACGATGCTAGGTTTTGTAAGTTAAACGATTGTGCATCATGGTTTGGTAATCAGTTTATCAGCAGGAAAGCATGTGTTAGTACAAATATATTACCTATCAGAATGCTGCTGTCTTGAGTTATATGTGTAGGGATGTTGATCACTGATTCTAAGTTAGATGCCATTAATAACACTTCTAGTTCACTTTTACTATCAGAATAGCTTAGGAAGTTTACATTGAAATCACAGGTTCATAACTTTCTCTTTCTGTGTGACAGACAGCGGAGTATGGAGTCAAGCTTATTTATGGATAGCACCGAATCTCCTAATGGTGACCTGTACACTGTTGCTAATATCAACACCACATTATCTACCTACAGTTCACACACACGCAAACTTCAAAGTGCTGATCGACACACGTTTTGCTTACTCCTACAGTTTTGTGCTCGTACCCTTGTTTTGTGTAAATTCGCAACTCCTCCTTTATCCACGCTGGATCTGCAAGTGTAAGATGCTAAATTATATCCATTTATGCTCACACTTTCTGTTCCCACAGTTACGTGATGTTCAGGTGGACAAAGTATATCAATCTCATTCTTATTTTTGTGATCATTGAACACACTCACAGCTCATCTACTTTATTTTTTAACTGAAAAGCACGTGCTTCCATGGTGTGATTTCCACGATATTAATTTTTTCAGTTCAATGTAAAATGCTATGTGTATTTGTATGTATATACGACACTACCTTTTGCAACATTTGCTGTGGGTAAGGAAGATATCAATAGCCAGTTAAGTGTTTCACTATCTTTGTGGTTACATTATGTTCAGATAGGAAGACGACAAGAATCTTTTGAAAACTCTGGAAACTCTACAAACATGCAATAAACTTCTGTAACCTAGCTTCTAATTTCCTGATACAGTGATGAAATTAGTTACTGTATGGAAGATTCTCCTACTAATCTAACATCTTTTAAAAGTGTCTGTCTGAATTCTGATAGGAATCTGAAACTGGTAATCATAAAGATGCTTTTGTGCCAGGTTACCCTCCCATCCTACTTTTCTTTTTGCAAGAAGTTCAGCTAACAGGCACTTCCTGTCTTATTAGAAAAAACACTATTATATGAGATTACCAGACAAAGGAGACATTAGTAAGAGTTTGATGCAACTAAAGAAAATACTCTTACAAAATACTCTCTTTTGTGAATGTTTGGGGTGAAACAAAAAGTACTCTGTTTTACAATGAATTTATTGTTTTTATGGGTTATCACATCCATTTGTTAGAAACACTGAATTTAGCTGTTACTCTTTTTGATGATCTTCGTGCTTCCTTTCATGGCACCATTTGTTCCTCTGTCTTTCTTTTACTTGAAGTCACTGTAGTTACCTTTTGAAAAAAAATCTTAGGGAGCGAAGTGTGTATAGTTGATGTTTCTATAAAAAGAGACCATTCCTCGATCTGTGAGGACCTCCTTTCTCTTCCTGTTCATGTGGGTGGAAGCACAATAACTGCATCCTTTAATGTTTGACAAACATTTCAGGTTAACAGTTTAGACGACTTACACAGTTCCATCTGACAGGTCCTCTTTACCGTCTCTCGTGTCAATTTTCGTTAATCTATAGCCCATCGTACACTGAGCACTCGCATCCAAACTCGTTATCGACGAACGCAGCTTTGACACGTGCATTTTAACTATCTCATTTGCTCTCCCAGATTTGCATCTAGTTACTCGTAAATGCGTTTCCATATCCGTTTGGAAGTGCGCGTGTTTCACGTGTCGGAGTCACTTCATTTGGAATTATTGTTGCTTCGTTCCAAGTTGACAAAATCAGCAAAGGTTGTTTAACGTTTTTCTTCATTTCACGTCAATCCTTCGGCCGCTTCAAAAACGACGTCGTAATTTTCTTTGATGTAATGGTTAACTGTTTTGGTTAGCTGGTGACTTTGTTTGTTTATATAGCTTGGGTTCCTCGCGCTGTGATTTAATTGACTGTTGTTGTTCTTGTGCTTTCCTTATAGAATTCACAAAAAAAATCCTATACTATCGATTACTCGAATCCTCGGGATACATCCTATCAACCGATCCCTTCTTTCAGTCAAGTTGTGCCAAAAACGTCTCTCCAATTCAATTCAGTATCTCTTCGTTAGTCATAGGATATACCCATCTAATCTTCGGTATTCTTCTGAATTTTCACATGTGACGCAGCATGTGAAAAATGCTGTATTTGGACGGGTCACTCCTGTAACCGAAATATCAGATCTGAAGATGGTTCTAGGTGAACCGAAACCGGTCATATGAATAAACATTATGCAATCAAGTCGGATTATAAGTGACATTGTAATGATAGCATTTGTGTTTCTGAAAATAGGACGCTCTTAACAGTTTCTGAGGAACCTAATGGGGACTATAGGGAACAGTAAATATGCTGGTGGTAGTAATGAAACACTATGATCTAATACTTTGTTTAGTTGTGTACATATCCTCACAAAAGAAGTTCAAATAGTCCCCTGTCGACTGCAGTGCATTTTGCGGCTCATGCAGACAGTTGCTATATTGCTGATGTGAGCTCACTTGTGTGGAATGCAGTATTCCACGAATTCTGTTCACTGATGAGTCAACATATATCTGCAAGGGCATCAATAACAGGCGCAACTCACACGTGTGGGCAGATGAAAATTTGCACGCTAATGTGGAAACATATTTTCAACAACGTTTCTCAGTGAGCATGTGGTGCGGTATTACTGATGACCAACTCATCGGTCCAGTTGTTTTAGATAACTGTCTTAATGAAGAGTACGGCGTCTTGATTTCCCTCAAATTGTGTTCCCCTAATGCTTGTAGGATATTCCTTTGGCAACATGACGTCATGATTTTCAAACAACTGTGCGTCGGACAAGGTTAATAAAAGGGCACATGTTCATTAGAAGTTTTTTGTTCAGAATCATTAAATCACCCCTCAAAGCATGTATCTTTGCTTCTGACTCGCTCTGCAGATAAATACTCTCCAAACGACAATAAAGGTAACTACAGGGAAACTACACAACCGAAAATAGCGATTCCATATTTCGTGAGATGCATAACGTGAAGTCATAGCCACAAGAGCTATTTAAAGTGCTACATAGTACCAACATAAGTAGCTAAATAGAATCTACACAATGCAGTAATTCCATTACATTTAAAAACCAGAAACGTAGTCTAAGTACAAGCGTGAAAGAAATGGAGACACCGTGTACTGGTGTGAGACAGCATTATCAGCACCTGACAGAATTTCAGGTGACCCTCATAGTAGGTCTCCATGTGGTCGGCTGGTCGAATTGCGCAACATCCAGATTTTCTGGAGCATTCAGATGTGATAGTGCACCGATACTGGACAGCATAGGAACGTGAGGGCGTGTAAAGATCGCGTAAATGACGACGGGAAAAAGTTAGTGGAAAATCGTGCACATGTAAAAAGATCGATGCGGAGAACATACATCGTCTTCCACCGCGTCACGCTTAAGGAAAAGGTCTTGTCGATAACCCGAAATTTGCTAGTCTTCCATGTAATCGCTAAGCGTGTCGTTGGCTTTTATCCAGTCGCTCGTTGACCAGTCTGCCGTGGCAGTAGAAGACAGCAAGAAGAAAGATGAAGTTTTGAATTTCGTGGTTAAGAAATAATTCACATATCAGGATCGTATACACATACCGCCGTTTGACCATCCCACAGACTTCCATATGGAGGACACAATCATGCACATCCCTGACGCAGAGAAGCAACTGAAAGGGTTCAAAACAAATAACTCACGAAGTACGGATGGAATCCCAATTTGGATTTACAGCTTACATTTATGGTATGTCCCGCCACCCACCTCAAAGTCCCATGCGACTGGAAAAGAGTGAAAGTAACATTAGTGGTCGTAAACACCAAGTTTACGTCGCGTATTGCAAAACCCAAATTACCGACAAGACGCAGAAGTGCACTGAATTATTAACTTCCCTGCGAGAGTGATGACACCACTAGTGTAGATATTTACATTGTCTTTGAAAGCATGACGTAGTGATAACGTACACCGAGAAATCACAAGTCGTCTATTCGTCATAAATGGTCATCACAACTGTAGCCACAACATTCATTTGTTCCTAACGAGGATTTCTTCGCAAGCACAAAACTACAACCAGATTTTAACGCAACAAGTTCACTGAGAAAGTCATATACAGTTCTACGACCCTTTTACGAACAATTTCAACGTCGGCATTAGCGATAGTTATATCAGTGACCTCGTTTTCTAAATAACTTGTGAATCCTATTTAAAAACAATATAACGTTCTATTGAACAAAAAAGTACTCGTTTCAGTATGTCAACTGATGTCAACTGATTGGTATAATCATGCAACAAAATTATGTCCTCTCTGCCAACTATCATTTGCCAGAAACCTGGTTTCGATGTCTCGAAGTGTTCACAAAGTAAAAGAGGTGTTACGTCGTATGCAACTGACTCTGCATATGCAGGTTGTTTGAAGAAGAAGGAATTCAAATGGTTGAAATGCCTCTAAGCACTATGGGACATATCATCTGAGGTGAGCAGTCCCCTAGACTTAGAACTACTTAAACCTAACTAACCTAAGGACATAACACACATCCATGCCCGAGGCAGGATTCGAATCTGCGACCTTAGCAGCAGCGCAGTTCCGGACTGAAGCGCCTAGAACTGCTCGGCCACAGCGGCCGGCGAAAAAGGTGTCACATATTCAAGCAGAACGTAGCATTCGTCAACATAGAAGAAAAATTCCTATAATGATATGTCCGGAAACCAATACCTGTTGAGGTGTGGCCGTTCAAAAGCCGCACTTCACAGCCGTAACTTTAGTTACAGACGAGGCGTGATTGCCATTCGTGCATAATAAATTACCACTCTTCTCACGTGATTCTCCAGCAATCACGCTGCGGAAACATCAGGATCGTTTCTGTATCAATGTATCATCACGAACAGTCGGTGACACGTCATAGGGCCGTACACGTACCCAGAGTAACTGGTACTGTGTATCACCGATTTTTGCACGTTGAATTACCAACGCTATTCGATAAAGTTACCCTTGCAGAAAGACAATGACCGTTGTTTATGCACGATGGAACATCTTACCATTTTCTACGGATCGTAGGACAGTACCACATTGCAATCTTTCGTGTGCGATTGATTGTTCCAGGTGTTACGATGGCATACTCTTTTCGTTCAGCTGGACTTCCGGCAGTGGTGACATTTCTAGGCGTTGGTGTATACCCAACCCACCGTCAGTGAACAGGCGTTGCAAATGCATGTGATAAATGCAAGTAACGCAAACCGAAAGGAGCCAGGTGTATTTGAAAGAATGCGGCATTCACTACGAAGAAGTGCCGAAGGATATTGTCAGACGACGAGGTAACAACGCACAGCACTGCCTATAGTGTCTGATTTTAAGTGACGGATGTGAGCAAGAGGAGAATTGGGCTATATCACATGAGGTATCGGTTTCCAGAGATATCATTACAAGATCTTCTATCTACACTACTAGCCATCAAAATTGATTCACCAAGAAGAAATGCAGATGACAAACGGGTATTCATTGGACAACTATTTTATACTAGAACTGACATGTGATTACATTTTGATCTAGTTTGGGTGCATAGATTCTGAGAAATCAGTACCCGGAACTACCACCTCTGGCCGTAATAAAGGCCTTGATACGCCTGGGCATTGAGTCAAACAGAGCTTGGATGGCGTGTACAGGTACAGCTGCCCATACAGCTTCAACACGATGCCACAGTTCATCAAAAATAGTGACTGGCGTATTGTGACGAGTCAGTTGCTCGGCCAACATTGACCAGACGTTTTCAGTTGGTGAATGTGCTGGCCAGGGCAGCAGTCGAACATTTTCTGTATCCAGAAAGGCCCGTACAGGACCTGACACATGCGGTCGTGCATTATCCTGCTGAAATGTAGGGTTTGGCAGGGATCGAATGAAGGGTAGAGCCACGGGTCGTAACACATCTGAAATGTAACGTCCACTGTTCAAAGTGTCGTCAATGGGAACAAGATTCTACACTACTAGCCATCAAAATTGATTCACCAAGAAGAAATGCAGATGACAAACGGGTATTCATTGGACAACTATTTTATACTAGAACTGACATGTGATTACATTTTGATCTAGTTTGGGTGCATAGATTCTGAGAAATCAGTACCCGGATCTACCACCTCTGGCCGTAATAAAGGCCTTGATACGCCTGGGCATTGAGTCAAACAGAGCTTGGATGGCGTGTACAGGTACAGCTGCCCATACAGCTTCAACACGATGCCACAGTTCATCAAAAATAGTGACTGGCGTATTGTGACGAGTCAGTTGCTCGGCCACCATTGACCAGACGTTTTCAGTTGGTGAATGTGCTGGCCAGGGCAGCAGTCGAACATTTTCTGTATCCAGAAAGGCCCGTACAGGACCTGACACATGCGGTCGTGCATTATCCTGCTGAAATGTAGGGTTTGGCAGGGATCGAATGAAGGGTAGAGCCACGGGTCGTAACACATCTGAAATGTAACGTCCACTGTTCAAAGTGTCGTCAATGGGAACAAGAGGTGACCGAGACGTGTAACCAATGGCTCGCCATACCATCACGCCGGGTGATACACCAGTATGGCGATGACGAATACACGCTTCCAATGTGCATTCACTGCGATGTCGCCAAAAACGGATGGGTCCATCATGATGCTGTAAACAGAACCTGGATTCATCCGAAAAAATGACGTTTTGCCATTCGTGCACCCAGGTTAGTCATTGAGTACACCATCGCAGGCGCTCCTGTCTGTGATGCAGCGTCAAGGGTAACCGCAGCCATGGTCTCCGAGCTGATAGTCCATGCTGCTGCAAACGTTGTCGAACTGTTGGTGCAGATGGTTGTTGTCTAGGAAACGTTCCCATCAGTTGACTCAGGGATAGAGAGTTGGCTGCACGATCCATTACAGCCATGCGGATAAGATGCCTGTCATCTCGACTGCTAGTGATACGAGGCTATTCGGATCCAGTACGGCGTTCCGTATTACCCTCCTGAACCCACCGATTCCATATTCTGCTAACAGTCATTGGATTCGACCAACGCGAGCAGAATGTCGCGATACGATAAACCGCAATCGCGGTAGACTACATTCCGACCTTTATCAAAGTCGGAAACGTGATGGTACGCATTTCTCCTCCTTACACGAGGCATCACAACAACGTTTTACCAGGCAACGCCGGTCAACTGCTGTTTGTGTATGAGAAATCGGTTCGAAACTTTCCTCATGCCAGCACGTTGTAGGTGTCGCCACCGGCGCCAAACTTGTGTGAATGCTCTGAAAAGCTAATCGTTTGCATTTCACAGCATCTTCTTCCTGTCGGTTAAATTTTGCGTCTGTAGCCTCTCATCTTCGTGGTGTAGCAATTTGAATGGCCAGGAGTTTTCTTTTCATCCTGTACGTAAATGTGACACTTTTTTTTTAAATACCTTGTAAATTCAGGCAAGTACGCTGTCCATTTCCTACAGAACTTCGTGAAAGTCTACGTCGTTTTCGACCGGATATACCCGTAGGTAAAAATTAAATAGACCGTTTACTGCATGGCACGGGGCCGGTCGATGGGACTAAATGTTCGAACTCGCGGTCCAGAAATAAACTGCTGCGTAACGGAAATAAAATTCCAGATTTATCTCTGAGAGTTGTCTCGCCACCAGAAGCGAGCGGGGAGACCCGCCCGTGGCCTCGAAACCGATCCCGCGGGCGTGCACTCGGAGGCTGTGGCCGCTGCACGCTCCACGCCTAACCCAACACTGGGACCGCCGCCAGGCCCTGCTCGCACTGAGCAAATCACGGCGCGCCCACCTTAGCGGCAGATCCTTACACCTGCTGTGTAACGCTACCATTCGGAAAGCTCGAGGAAATGGGAGGTAACAAGGCAGTGTCATTCAAAATGTAAGTCTAACAGGACAGTAAAAAACTTTCCGAATCAAAAAGAACAGAAAACAGTCCCAGGGCGAGTCAAAGCGAACAGTAATACCAGAATATTGTAGATGGAGCGGTACAAGGCGATGTGCGTGGTAGCTGTATGGACAGAAGGGCTAAATCACTGTTACACGTCACTGTTGCAAATATGTAAGGAAAAAAGTGAGATTAGGGTTTAATGTTCCGTTGACATCGAGGTCGTTATGGACGGAGCACAGGCTTGGCTTAGGGAAGTATGGGGAAGGAAATCGGCCTTGGCATTTGAAAGCCTCCAACCCTTTTTATATTTAATCTGAATACGTTACTGGCATGTCGTCAGTATTAACGCCGTGAAAATATTCATCTTTCTATATAAAATTTTTATCCATGAATGAATACAAATGTGACCTGACTTCTGTTTAAGAGATTTTCGAAATTATGAAGAACTTTCGCAGTGTAACGACAAGTACAGGCGACCCAAAACATATATTTAAGTAATTAAAATTACGATCAATACGTTCCAAATCTGTTAACACAATCAAAAAGAATATTGCATCCTCCCTTGCATAGTCTAACATCTCTTCACGAGAAATATTAATCATAATAGTCAGTCATCATATTCCTGAATGTAGGTGTTTAGAATTTTTCTTAATATAATACACATGCAAATAAATGAATATATTATTTGCCGATAGCATTTTGTCTACACCTACATCCATAGTCTGCGAACCACAGTGAAGTGTAAGACAGAGGGTACCTACCATTGTACCAGTTATTAGGGCTTTTTCCCGTTCCATTCACGTATAGATCGCGGGAAATATGATTGTTTAAATATCTCTGTGCTTGCTGTAATTAGTCTAATATTATCCTCAAGATTCCCACGGGAGAGATACGTGGGCGTTGTAGTATACTCATCTAAAACCAGTTCTTCAAACTTTGTTAGTAGATATTGTCCGCATATTTTCCGTTTTGCCATCTCAGTTCTTCCCATGTCTCAATAACACTCTCCCGCAGGGCAAACAAACCTGCCACTCTCTGTATACGTCCAGTATCCCCCGCCATTCCTACTTGGTACTGGCCCCACACACTTGGGTAATATTCTAGGGTGGGTCGGACGAGTGATTTGTAAGCAATTGTCTTTGTAGACTGTTTGTATTTCACTAGTATTATAGCAATTAATAGCATTCTGCTGTCTGTTTTACTCACGACTGAAACTATGTGATCGTTTCATTTTATATTTCCCTCAATGACGATTCGACTGAAGATACAACGTATTCATTGAAGTATGCTCCTCGCATGAATTACGAGTTTAGGTAAAGACTAAGCGAGCACATGCGATCTGACCATGGAAACGTGGTGTTATATCTGGTTTTGCGATTAAAAGTAATTGAAGAGAATTTGCAATAAGCTTTGATCATTATAAAAAAACTAGCACGAAATAAACTTCTGCATGTCCTGCGTGTGCCGGCCGCGGTGGTCTAGCGGTTCTAGGCGCTCAGTCCGGAACCGCGCAGGTTCGAATCCTGCCTCGGGCATGGATGTGTGTGATGTCCTTAGCTTAGTTAGGTTTAATTAGTTCTAAGTTCTAGGGGACTGATGACCACAGATGTTTAGTCCCATAGTGCTCAGAGCCATTTTTTTGTCCTGCGTGGGGCATGTGGTAAACAACACCATTAAACATGAAAAATACACCGAAAGGAACCTATATAATTTCTGATATAATAAACAGATGGTGCAGAAACGTGGAACGTGACCTATACTCACGTATGTGTACATGAAAGACTGAATTGACCGTTGGACATGGAATAAAGCGTTTTGCTCGTAACAACAGATTTTACCTCGGTCACTGTAGAGCTGAAAAACCATACAAATAAAATAAAGTCAAACCGCTCTAGCAGACACAGTTTTCACTGTAAGCCGGCCGCGGTGGTCGAACGGTTCTAGGCACTACAGTCTGGAACCGCGCGACTGCTACGGTCGCCGGTTCGAATCCTGCCTCGGGCATGGATGTGTGTGATGTCATCAGGTTAGTTAGGTTTAAGTAGTTCTAAGTTCTAGTGGACTGATGACCTTAGAAGTTAAGTCCCATAGTGCTCAGACCCATTTGAACCTTTTTGCACCGTAAATTCATGTATGCAGCATCGTATAAATGGTCATCGAAGTAAACCGTTAGACAAAGACGTCAAATTTTAAAAAATTAACTACTAAACTTGCAGGCAGTATACGCGTAATACGAGTATCCCCAGCGGTCGGTGGAAACACAAATGGGCAAGCTAACTGAAATTGTGACAATCCCAGCAGTCGGAAAAATCGGTCACCATGTAGATATAGTAATGGGAGTTGTCATGAGGTCACACATTTGAATCCGACGTCTGCCATGTTAGTCGTCCCAAATGGTAGCTTCTGGTGGAAGGGCTTTAATCAAAATACAAACATGTCATTTACGGATGTACTAATCATTCTGATTATAGTCTAAAGTGTTCAAATGTCTCTAAGCACTAAGGTACTTAACATCTGAGGTCATCAGTCCCCTAGACTTTGAACTACTTAAACCTAACTAACCTAAGGACATCACACACATCCATGACCGAGGCAGGATTCGAACCTGCGACCGTAGCAGCAGCGCGGTTCCGGACTGAAGCGCCTAGAACCGCTCGGCCACTTTTATTTACGTGAATGTTAGTTGTCCTGTTTAGTTTTACTGTAGTGGTTTTATTTCTCCCATCAGTCCAACTCGAAAACCTCTCTGGGTGCAAACTGTGAGAAGGAAAGTTTGAAAACCGACCAAACATAACAAAATATGTTCTCAACATTTTCTGGAAGAGGACATAGACCGAACATTAGTTTCGTCATTCCGTATTAGGAAAACTGTTGGGTTAGGAAAGCAGCTTTTGCACATCACACGAAACTCTTCGCGGTTATTCGAAACGTATAATAAAAATACATTAACGAGGCTAAATGGGTCGTATCGCTGGAGCAAATACGCATTTAAGACCAGAAATAGTCAGAAAATACATTCCTAACGCTATGTGACGAAAACTCTGAATATATTGTGTTTAAAAAAGCTGTTGTCTTACAAGCTAGAAATAAGAGCAAGGAGCAGTCATAGCAGTATGCTACAGTTTCGTGGCATCTGGCTTGGCGGTGCCGACTTCGCAACAACGTATAGCGCAAATCTGTAGCGCGATCCCCGCTATAACGGGAAGAGTGCATAGAGTCTCTTTGCACCTCGCCAGAGACTTACAATTTGCGTCAAGATAAGTGAAGTTACTTTTCTGACACACTGCATTCATTTTCAAAGGAACAAAGCCGGAATTTGTCCTAAGAGATGTAGGGAACTCACGGAGAACCCATATGTGAATGGCTGGACATGCTTTGCACCGTCGTCCTCTCGAACGGGGTCCACTATGACAGCTGTCGTAGTTCTCAGATGGAAGAGTGTCCCGGCACAGCCCTCCGAGGCACAGCCCTCCGAGCCTGTCTATGTCGTGTCAGTGTATTCCTCTCTGCGCAATCACTCTGCTTTACCAAATTAATTGTTGCTTGGTGTTTCAGGATTTTTCTGTCGAGCTTTGAGTGTATGCAGATGTTTAGCTGAGAAGTGGTAAAGTTCTGAAATCGTCATTCTTGATACAAATTATATGGTGAATTTTACGATGTTTATTGCGCCAAGAGGTATACTTTTTAAGAAGTGTTATATGCTAAACAATTGATACTCATCCGCTCAGTACACGAGGGGCTTTCAATAAGTAACTAAACATATTTTATCATGAAAGCAAGTCGATTTTATTCAGGATCTCAATAAACCATGGAATTCTCCAATTTTTTGATACGAAACTCTACTTCAATGCGACGGCCTTACGCCACCTTATTGGGACGGCATGGTACCATTTTACTGGCGAACTTGGAGCCAGTGCCTCGCTGCATCAATGACATCCTCATTGTCCACGTACTGCTTCCTGCGGAGTGTATCCTTCATTGCGCCAAACAAATGGTAGTCGGAAGGTGCGAGATCCGTGCTGTAGAATGGACTAGGAAGAACAGTCCAATGAAGTTCTAGTGAACTCCTTCCGGGTACGCAGACTTGTGTAAGTTCTTGCATTGCCATGGAGAAGGAGAAGTTCGTTTGCATATAGTGACGAAGACGTGATGTCGTTTCTTCAATTTCCTGGCGGCAGCACAAGACACGTTAGAAACGATCGTTGCATCATGAGAGAGGACATAAAACGGAATATCCTCTTCAGAGTCCCGGAAGACAGTCGCCAATGATTTTAGCGCCTGAGGTTGCGGCTTTCAACATTTTCTTCGGAGGAGAGGTGGTGTGCCACCACCCCGCAGAGTTCTGTTTTGTTTCCGGTTCGACGTGATGAATCCATGTTTCATCTCCAGTGACTATGTTCTACAAATACTGTCACGATCAGCCTCGTAAGGCTCAAGCTATTCCGCACAAATGGTTCTTCATTGCTCGTTATGATCTTCTGTTAGGTGGCGGTCCAATGGGCACAATACGTCAGAGTACCCGGACTGGTAGTTGAGTGCGTCAGCACTACTAAAAGAGATTTCCATTTGAGCAATAAGGTATCTGATTGTGATCCATCACCTCGAATGAGAATTAAGACCCTAAGCTGTCGACAGGCGTTGATATACATCAACGGGGACAGTTGAAAATATGTGCCCCGACTGGGACTCGAACCCGAGACCTCCTGCTTACGTGGCAGACGCTCTAGCCATCTGAGTCACCGAGGGCACAGCGGATAGTGCGACTGCAGGAATTTATCCCCTGCACGCTCCCCGTGAAACCCACATTCCCAACTTAACTAATCTTCGTTGATCCATAATGGATCGTGGGTCGACGGCTGGCATAAACTTCTTGTCGCCTGGCCACCAAGAGCTGTTGCAGGACGATTTGATTCACGGATCCAGTTATATGGCTCCTTCCGTGTATAGAGATTTCACGACTATGACGACTTGGGCCTGAAGATGGCATCAATGTAATGCCGAAACTGGTAGTAGCACATAGAAGTTCATAAAATAAAATAAACTTCTACAAATCATACGGCTATTGGTAAATTTTTGCATCAAGAAATTCCCAACTTAATGTCCGCACACTGCATTCGTAGTGCTCCTGCCCACTCATTACTCGCGGCAGACAATATTACCGAGTCCCTTAAGAGTTCGGGCAATGCGTGTGCATCCAGCACAGAAGAAGAGGGTCAATGGCAGGTTAGCCTTAACTATATGAAGATGGTATACCATTTTCATATCGAATGAGAATGTCCGTACGTTCCTACACTGCAGGAGTCACAGCTGCGTCCGTCTGGCCGGCATACAGGAGATCGTACTGGTATGATCGACCTCGTTACTATGATGACAGACGCCTCGGCAAACGACTCATACTGCTTTCGTTCACTTTCACGTCTCCGCACACATTCTATAAGCGCCGATGAATATCTACGAGCCTTGGTTTTCTGCCAAAAGAAACTCAATGACAGTTTTCTGCTTGGAACGCACGTCCGTTGCAGACGCCGTTTTGAAGACCACGTATATCGATGCCACGTATCGGAACGTCATGAAACCGATGTCCCACAATAAATTCCTCCTTCTTGCTTACCGAAGCCGGCTGAGAAAAGAAAGAGCAGGTTGATGCAGTTCTCAAAAATTCTCGAGAAAATCGATTTCGACATTTGCAGCCAGATTGAAAATGCTATAACAAAGTACATATTTTTCGACGAGCAGGGTGGCTCTGTGACACAGTGCTCGATTGCTGTTTATGTATGAGGGGGGGGGGCTGGGTAAACGAAGGTGTATGTTATGCGAGTGATTATGTGAAGCGTAGAACACGTAAACCACACGAGATTGACAGTCGGTAGATCTAGTCTGATTTCGGTAATCATTTTTTTCTATTCAGTTAGGATATCTACGTCATATACAAGGTGTTACAAAAACGTACGGCCAAACTTTCAGGAACCATTCCCCACACACAAAGAAAGAAAATCTGTTATGTGGACATGTGTTCGGAAACGCTTACTTGCCATGTTAGAGCTCATTTTATTACTTCTCTTCAAATCACATTAATCATGGAACGGAAGCTCACAGCAACAGAACGTACCAGCGTGACTTCAAACACTTTGTTACAGGAAATGTTCAAAATGTCCTCCGTTAGCGAGGATACATGCATCCACCCTCCGTCGCATGGAATCCCTGATGCGCTGACGCAGCCTTGGAGAATGGCGTATTGTATCACAGCCGTCCACAATACGAGCACGAAGAGTCGCTACATTTGGTACCGGGGTTGTGTAGACAAGAGCTTTCAAATGCCCCCATAAATGAAAGTCAAGAGGGTTGAGGTCAGGAGAGCGTGGAGGCCATGGAATTGGTCCGCCTCTACCAATCCATCGGTCACCGAATCTGTTGTTGAGAAGCGTACGAACACTTCGACTTAAATGTGCAGGAGCTCCATCGTGCATGAACCACATGTTGTGTCGTACTTGTAAAGGCACATGTTCTAGCAGCACAGGTAGAGTATCCCGTATGAAATCATGATAACGTGCTCCATTGACCGTAGGTGGAAGAACTTGGGGCCCAATCATCACCAACAATGCCTGCCCAAACGTTCACAGAAAATCTGTGTTGATGACGTGATTGCACAATTGCGTGCGGATTCTCGTCAGCCCACACATGTTGATTGTGAAAATTTACAATTTGATCACGTTGGAATGAAGCCTCATCCGTAAAGAGAACATTTGCACTGAAATGAGGATTGACACATTGTTGGATGAACCATTCGCAGAAGTGTACCGGTGGAGGCCAATCAGCTGCTGATAGTGCCTGCACACGCTATAAATGGTACGGAAACAACTGGTTCTCCCGTAGCACTCTCCATACAGTGACTTGGTCAACGCTACCTTGTACAGCAGCAACTTCTCTGACGCTGACATTAGGGTTAACGTCATCTGGACGAAGAATTGCCTCGTCCATTGCAGGTGTCCTCGTCGTTCTAGGTCTTCCCCAGTCGCGAGTCATAGGCTGGAATGTTCCGTGCTCCCTAAGACGCCGATCAATTGCTTCGAACGTCTTGCTGTCGGGACACCTTCGTTCTGGAAATCTGTCTCGATACAAACGTACCGCGCCACGGCTATTGCCCCGTGCTAATCCATACATCAAATGGGTATCTTCCAACTCCGCATTTGTAAACATTGCACTGACTGCAAAACCACGTTCGTGTTGAACACTAACCTGTTGATGCTACGTACTGATGTGCTTGATGCTAGTACTGTAGAGCAATGAGTCGCATGTCAACACAAGCACCGAAGTCAACATTACCTTCCTTCAGTTGGGCCAACTGGCGGTGAATCGAGGAAGTACAGTACATACTGACGAAACTAAAATGAGCTCTAACATGGAAAATAAGCGTTTCCGGACACATATCCACATAACATCTTTTCTTTATTTGTGTGTGAGGAATGTTTCCTGAAAGTTTGGCCGTACCTTTTTGTAACACCCTGTAAATATGAAAATGATCAAATATAAGCTAATAAACAGAGATAACTCTAATTTTTATGAAAAGGGCACATCTTATTTCTGTTTATATATTGCACACGAAAGTGCAGCTTTCGTTCCAAACATAATTACTTAATTTTTGATCTTTTAGAAAAGATTGTTGATCAAGTTAGCACAATTAAAAATTTACAGATTAGGTTTTTTCTGTTCTACCGTCTGTTACACTCAACATAATGCACGTAAAAATGCACCTTTGTTGAAAAAATTGATTCCGTCAGGATTCGAACCCATGTCTCCCACACGTCAGGTGACAACTTTACCACACAGCACACAGAAAGTTTAGCATATCAGAACTGACGGAAAACTTCAGAGCCAGGTATTTTTGAGAATTGTATCGAGCTGCTTTGTGGAGGTATATTTGAGTTCTGAATTTCACGTACCACAAATATAAAAAATTACAGTAGTCGCACCGCCGTGTGATCCCCTTGCAAGGTTACAGCCGTTGTCACGATTGAAACTGTTCTCATACATTCTAACTTCTACTTTTTCTTTAACAACGGAATTCCAGTATGTAATAGCGTAGGCAGAAGATTTTAGTTTCATAAATATTACTCTATGTTTATATGTGAGAGAGTGTTCGACAGTTGCTGATTTCTCAAGTTATCGATTTTTATTCTGTCTTCTGTGTTCTTAGTATGAGCATGTCCGTGACGCTTTCGTGTTTATAAACGAACCTTTGCCGAAACGCGATGTTCTTCTTAGAGCCTTCATTACTGATGAATTTTAGTCCAAGAAATGCTTTCTATACGGTTAGTTTTATGTGGTCGTTTCAATTTAAATTGCTTTGCATCCACACTCCGGAATATTTAATTAATGTGTCTGCTTTCAGTGATGGTTCACCAATGATGTAACCATCCAGTTACCTGTCTTTTTGCCTGTTTATGCGTAATACATCATACTAGTTTTATTTTGAGAGCCAAGTACCAATCCCTGCAATGAATGTACATATGTTCTAGTCAGATCTTCCTGCTTTTCGCTACAATATTCTAGCCTTGCCTCTCGGTTTACAACAGCAATATCCACGAGTAGTCTCATTCAGGCCGGTTGCGGTGGCCGTGCGGTTCTAGGCGCTCCAGTCCGAAGCCGCGCTGCTGCTACGGTCGCAGGTTCGAATCCTGCCTCAGGCATGGGTGTGTGTGATGTCCTTAGGTTAGTTAGGTTTAAGTAGTTCTAAGTTCTAGGGGACTGATGACCACAGCAGTTGAGTCCCATAGTGCTCAGAGCCATTTGAATCTCATTCAGATTGTGGTGTTATGCAGTCATCCTTTCTACTGTATCTACACCCATACTCCACTAACCACTGTGAAGTGCAAGGCAGCGGATAATTGCCATTCTACCAGTATTAGTACTTATTCCTATTCCATTCACTTTCGAGTGCTGGAAGAATGATTGCTTAAATGCCTCTGTGCATGCGATGAATAGTTCGATCTTGTCCCCGCTATCCCTACGGGAGCAATACGTAGGGTGTTGTCTTATATCCCTAGAATCATCACTAAATAGTGGTTCTTCAGCTCTGTAAATCGGCTTCCTCGGGGCAGTTTTGGTCCTATTTTCAAACATTTGCATCTTCAGTTTCTTCAGCATCTCTGTAATCCTCTCCCTTAGGTCAAAAAACATATAATCATTTGCACTGCTCTTCTTGACATATGTTCAGTATCCTCTGTCAGTCGTATGTTGCCACACACATTCAAAAATCAAATGGCTCAAATGGCTCTGAGCGCTATGGGACTTAACATCTGAGGTCATCAGTCCCCTAGAACTTAGAACTACTTAAACCTAACTAACCTAAGACATCACACACATCCATGTCCGAGGCAGGATTCGAACCTGCGACCGTAGCGGACACGCGGTTCCACACTGAAGCGTCTAGAACCGCAAGGCCACACACACGTTCGAGCAATATTCCAGGACGGGTTGCACGAATATTTTGTTAGAAATTTCCTTTGTAGGCTGAATGCATTACCCTAACATTATACCAGTGAACGGAGATCGGCCGCCTAACTTACCTACGACTGAGTCTATGTGATTATTCAATTTCATAGGCCTAAAAATTGTTACATCAAGGTGTTTTTGTGAGTTGATCGATTCCAACTGTGACTCGTTGAGATTGCAGTCGTAGGATACTTCATTTATTAGTTGCGGGAAGTACACAATTTTACATTTTTGAATATTTAAAGCACCGCTCTGAAATCTTATCAAGGTCTGACAATATTTGTGAGGGGTTTATGAGACAGTACTTCATTACAGGTAACCGCTACATCTGCGAAAATTCGGGGGCTATTATTAATGTTGTCCGCGAGGTTATTAATGTACATGAACAGCACAGGTTCAAAAATAACTCTTGGAGCACACCTTAAGTTATTTCTACATCAGCTGATGACTATTCATCCAAGACAACATGCAACATCATTCCTACTAAAAAATCTTCGTCACAGTCTCAAATCTCGCTTGCCCATACGATCGTAACTTCGATAATAAGCCTAGGTATTGGTCCAATGATTTTCAGAATTCGAGAAATGATGCATCTGCCTGATTGTCTTGACCCTCCGGTTTCAGGATGTCGTGAAAAGTGAGAATTGCTTTCCACGTAATCGATGTTTTCCGAGTCCGTGATGGTTTGCACGAAGGAGGTCTTCTGTTCAAAACACCGCACTACGTTTGAGATAACAATGTGTTCTAAGGTTCTAAACCAAATGGATGTCAAGGATCTTGTAACGCCCCCTTAGAAAAATTTATGAATGACAGTGCTGGAAGGCCTCTACGTTATTTGATTTTGAAACAGCCGAGCAAAACTGAACGTACTCAGACATTTTTGTCTTTACTTATTCTGATAAACACTAAACTGACACACAATATTTTTAGTGCAACGCAATCTCACTTTCAATAATCCCTAAAAAAGAGTGGCCCTGACTAACAATAACCTATACCTTTCATGAATCACTTACCTCACAATAATCTTCGTTACTCGCACTACTGCAATACAGCGAGCGCCAATACTACCAGCTAAATAAAAGATGCTAACTACTGAAGGCAATAACTACTGATAGGCATTGTTTGCAAATGAAAGAGTGTGATGTAGAACAAACAATGTATTTACCTTAATAGTGTTCAAAAGTTATAATATATATATATCAGTTCATGACATCCAGTCGTTTCGTTTTTCTGACGGACACACGTCCAGATCGTCCGCTCTCAAAACTACGCCATCTCTCTCCCCACATCCACCACTGCTGGCGCCTCACCTCCAACTGTGCAACCCTACGCGCTGTCCACATCCAACTGCCCAACACTAAACTAGTGAATATTCCAACAATGCCAACCAGCCGCAGACTGCACACAGCACAGTCAGTGATTTTCATACAGAGCGCTACGTGGCGTTACCAACATAAAACCCTAAATAGCCTACTTACAATCTTTGACGATAGTCTTGCTGAATGACTCTGCTACTCTTGAAGTAGTCAAGTATGACCTTTGCTTTCTCCCAACTACTGAGCACAATTTTTTGCTTAATGGATCTACAGAACATTATGGTTAAAAGAAGGCTAAGTCAGCGAAAAATTCGCTATAGAACCTCTTTGGGTCACTACTGCCGCGCGGGATTAGCCGAGCGGTCTAGGGCGCTGCAGTCGTGGACTGTGCGGCTGGTCCCGGCGGAGGTTCGAATCCTCCCTCGGGCGTGGGTGTGTGTGTTTGTCCTTAGAATAATTTAGGTTAAGTATTGTGTAAGCTTAGGGACTGATGATCTTAGCAGCTAAGTCCCATAAGATTTCACACACATTTGTTTTTGAACATTTGGAAACTACTGAATCCTAGAGCTCGATTCGATTTTAGCTGCATCTTTCTTGCCCACCATTTTGAACCAGAGTAAATGCAAGGCGAAAAATGCTCTTGTCGAAACACAAAAAAGGCGAAGTGCTCCTCTCTAAAAGATGTTGACTGAAGTGGTGTACCAGCTGCCTAATTCTACCTTCATCAGCACCTTGGTTTTCCGAAAAGTTCTGGAATGCGAACAAATTCGCGCACGTTTTAACATGCAGCTCATTTCTCTCCCACAGGCTTTCCTAACTGTAACTCTCTCACACCCACTAGCCCATCGCTGTAAGTCGCTCATTCCAGTCCACTCTCAGTCTACCATCCTCACTCACTCATTGAGGCCAGGAGAATGGAGCTTACAGGTACTCAACGGCGAGGTTATCAGCACACCTCAACTTATTGTCTTTATATTTTGTGGTTCTATAACTGGTACGGTCTCCTGCCTCACAGCCAAAGTCTCCTTCGTTCTGACCCACTAGTACTGTCTCCTTTTGCTGCCACTCTCTCTCCTTTACTGCCACTATCCCATTCATACCTTCTCACTCTCATCTTCAGCGGCATTGTCATAGACTATCGCTCATTATCGCTAGCTCTCACCTGCTTCCACTTTGTCTTTATAGCTGTCCCAAAGGCACTGTCTCCTTCAGTCTTTTTCTAGCACTTTTCTCTCACTGTCAACTATGTTCCCCTGCCTCCCTCTCTTTCTCTTATACTGGCATTGTCTCCTTCGATCTTTCTGTGCCACAACCACTGTCTGGTATCTAACAGTATGTGTTACTTTTCCATTTTTTTTCCATTGGCACTGTCTGTTTTTCTCTGAACAAAAAACGCGCGAACATGTTTGCATGCCAAAACCTTTAGGAAAATTGTTAAAGGTGCTAAGGAAGGTATCATGAGGCAGCTGTACCCTACTTTTCAGTCAGTGTATTTTAAAGAGGAGCATAGTAGCCTCTTTTTGCTTCGTTGGTTTCTACTCTTGCCTGCTGCAGCAGGTCATGTACTCATATGATAACAACTTTATGGGGCAGTGAAATTTTGATAGTTTACTTATTTCAGATCAAAATAATACTAAACTAATTTTATGTCTCCCAACGGGTTTTAAGTAAACAAATATTTTGCCTGTGCTTCAGTACCACAACAAGGATTTTTCAGAACCTTTCTGATTATAATGGAGACGACTTACAGCATATTTTTCCATGCTACGTCACTTTATAAATCACGTTTTCGCCTCACACCGGATTTTACTTATACAGGTATGTGGACCTCTTTATCTCGGAAACGGACAGAGATATCAATAAAATTTTCAAGGCTGTTCGAGATCGGGATTTTAGAAATATATCGTAAAAATTATTTGTTATGCATAGCCCTCTTGTGATGCGCGGCTCGGTTTTGGTGCCCCATTACGATTTTTTGGGGTGTTTGTCAACGGAAAAATTGTACTTTTAGATAAACGTCTGGAGGCATACCGTTAAAATTTGAGCAAATTGCTGCGGTAGTTATTTAGATATCCGCTGCTGACGGTGAAAAGTTGGTGAAAAACGCTTTTTTCGGGTTTTCTCACGAACCGCGCTTGAACTAAGTGATAACTCCACCCCTTAGGGTGCATTGTAGACGATATCTAATGCAAAAAGAAAATAACTGATTTGATCCATTTGCCTAAGCTGGAAGAAGTGTGTAATATTCAAACTTTGACCCTGTGCTGTAGGAGAATTACAGTAAGATGATCCTTCAGTTGGGTACACAAATGCTTTCTAGTCCAAGGGCTATCCAAAACACTTGACCCCACCTTTCCATCATTAACAGAACCCTAAGTATGAGCTCCAGAAAAATCCTGTTTTTATGCCGGACGTTTTTGAAAGTACTGGGAGTGCATGCTCTCGCATAAGTACGGATTAAGACATTTTCATGGGGCAGTCTTGGGACAACTACTGTAATGTTGGACAATCTTTTGTACAACAATTTTGATCGTCCGCATGCTGCTTAATATTATCAATTACCTTCATCATTAACATAACACATGTCACAGAAAAGACAAATTACGAGAGCTATTCATAAAGTAAGGAACGATTGGTCGCGAAATGGAAACCACAGTGAAAATCAAAACCGTTTTATTTGCAGCAGTTAGCTGCCAGCTACTTCTGTATACAGTCGCCGCTCTGACTTAAACTTTTGTGGTAGCGTTGTACCAATTTCTAATATCGTAGAAGACAACCTATAGCGCTTTCCGACAATTTTCTACACTGACCGCAGCTCGTGTGTCAAAATATTGTCTTCATAGTCAGGGGTTCACGTGAACGGAGATGAAAATTAGAAGGAGCCAAGTCCGGGCTGTATGGTGGGTGACCGAACACTTCCCATCGAAAATGCTACAGCAGCGTCCTCATTGTCCCTGCACTGTGCGGCCGAGAACTGCCATGGAGAAGGACAGGTACGTTATGTGAGACAGCATGAAATCAGACTAAATCTCTAGGCAGGCTCTTATACTTGGCTGGAAACGCTGTTTTCTAGGCATCTTTAAGCACTCACTGTGCGCTCAGAACTGAAATGAGCGACGTGACGCTATCGACGGGCATACTAGAAACATTGACAAAACACGTCTGTGTAAAAATTCATTGGATTTTCACAGTGGTTTCCATTTCGCGACCAGTTCTTCCTTACTGTCCGAGTAGCCCTTGTATTATTCAAAAATGGCTCTAAGCACAACTTAAAATCTGAGGTCATCAGTCCCCTAGACTTAGAACTACTTAAACCTAATTAACCTAAAAACATCACACACATCCATACCCGAGGCAGGATTCGAACCTGCGACCGTAGAAACAGCGCGGTTCCCCACAGAAGCGCCTGGAACCGCTCGGCTACAGCGGCCGGCCCTCGTATTGTTGGCTGAGCCAGCTTCTTGTGGGATCGCACAGAGAGTAAGCTTTGGCTCGTCCACCAAAACACTTCAATTTTGGTTTACTTTGGTTCGTCGAGCTTTAGGCTTTGTTGCTGATTGCGAAATTCGGCACTGAGTAAGACACCTCGAGTTGTTTGCCGCGTGGTCTGGAATAGAGCGGGACTGACGCAAGTGCTCGGACGCAGGAAGCAGCCAGAGAGACAGCCAGCTCAGCGCGTGACGTGGCGGCGCGGCATGCGGCAGCGTCGGCGCAGACAAAGCGACGCACCGCTAGGAGATAGAGGCGAGGGCGTCCCCACCCCACCCTGCGGCGGCGCTGCTTTCCTAGGACAGGACGGCCCCGGTGCGTCACGCTGGCGGCCCGCAGCGCCTCGCCGCGCCTTCCCAGAAAGCCGTCTCGCCCGGAAGGACTCTCCCTTTCTCTCCGGCGTCCTCTTTTTGTCGGCACCGCCGTCTGCTTGCACCTGACTTGCGCTCCGCGGTCTCCGAGCAGTCTGTCTGCTCGTGACGGCATGCAGTCGGCCCGCGCCGCCGAACACGGCGCTTTAAATGTCCCGCTCACCGTGTCCACTAGTTCTGCGGCGCGGTTTTTGCGTCATGAAAACCCACGTGCTAGTCCTGACTAAGAAAGGAACCTCACTGGCGTCATGCAAAGTACTGTTCTGGGTTTGTTGCTTGTCTTGACGTACATGGTGTCCACGAAGTCCGTTACCACACAGGGTGACAGATGTCCAAATAGTTCCGTTATCATTTCAAAAAATCTTAGCTGGAAAACCATTAGAGATGGAAAACCGCGGTTTTTTGTAAAACATTTACCAACTCTTCAAGAAGTTTTTTCCCTTTGTCCTTTGTTACAGATTTAACTCGGAGTGCATCAAAGTGCCGACAGACTAGCAGAAGACGCAATGTGTCCTCTGGTGTGTAGAATCAAAATCTGCGACTATGGAACTGAGGAATTACCGACGCCGGTAAAGGACAACACCATAGGCAAAAACAACGAAACTGAGGTGATTAAAAAACTTTAGAGGTACCGCTATTTACTTTTAAAAACCTGCAGAGAAGAGCCAAAACATTATGACCATGTTATATAGGGTGTAGGAAAATTTCCACTACCAGTCACAATAAAAGGTTATTTATTTGTCACATGACCCGTTTCGGGCTTGCGCCAATCTTCAGGTGTTTATACATTCATGTACATGTTTGTATGTTGGAGATACCTGTATAAATACAAAAAAAAAAAAAAAATATTTGCTGGTGACTAAAACAGATAAAATTGTCCAACTTGTATCTGTATCTGTATATAAACAGATACAATTGTCCCACTTGTATCTGTATAGCCACCAGCAAATAATTACAATTGCCCCACTTGTATCTGTATCTGTATATAAACAGATACAATTGTCCCACTTGTATCTGTATAGCCACCAGCAAATAATTTTTTTGTATTTATACAGTGATCTCCAGCATATAAACATGTACATGAATGTATAAACACCTGAAGATGGGCGCAAGCCCGAAACCGGTCGTGTGACAAATAAATAACCTTTCATTGTGACTAGTAGTGGAAATTTTCCTACACCCTATAAAGGAACAGTCACGGAGTTCAACAGCATCTACTATGGATAAAATTCATTATGACCATCTGTTTAATAGCGTGATGGTTCATCCTAGGAACGCAATACAGCAGTGATTCCTCGTGCGTCGACAGTCCTTGCTAGGTTTCTGAAGGCATGTGGTACCAGTTGCCTACGCAATGCTCGTAAATTACGGACAGGTGGTTTGAGGGAGCGGACGTGGCACTGGATTGCTTCCCAAATAGATTCCAATTTGGCGAAGTTGGCAGCAAAGACATAAACTGAGTTCACTATAATGCCCTTCAAAACCATTGTAGTACGATCCAGGTCTTGTGATACTGGTAGTTATCTTGCAGGAAGTTGCCGTCACCGTTGGGGAGGACTTCAAGCAAGAAGGGATACAGCTGGTCCGCTGTCATGTTCACGTGCCTTTGATTACTACCGCAAGACCCGTGGATGAGCAGGTGAATGTTCTCCATAGCATAACACTGTCCCCAACGGGCTGTGTCCGTGGCGAAGTGCATGTTTCGAACAGCTCTTCGCCTGTCGTCGATCTGATGTAACAAGAGACGTCATTCATCTGATCAGATGACACGTTTCAATTGACCCGTGGTCGAATCTCGATGATCCCCTACACACTAAAGTCTTAACTGACTATGTTGTTGAGTCAATATGGGAGCATGTAGGATTCGTCTACTGCGGAGCCCCATATTCAAGCGTGAACAGCGCGCTCAGAAACACTTGTACCTGATTCAGCATTGTATTCGTTTGCCAGATCTGCCACAAATCGCCACCTGTCCCGCTTTTTAGATCAGGCAAGCCTCTGACGTCCATGTTCTGTGATGAGACGTGGACGTCCAACACTTTATCCCCTTCTCGTGGTTTCACAGGGCTTCAACCAAGTTTCATAGATGTTCACGATATCAGCACAAGAACAGTCCACCAGCTTCGCGCTTTCAGAGATGATCGTTTCCAGGGCTGGGCCATAACATTCTCTCCTCACGAACAGGCCATGAACGCCCAAAGGTAACGACCGGCCACCGTGTCATCCTTAGCCTACAGGCGTCACTGGATGTGGATATGGAGGGGCATGTGGTCAGCACACCTCTCTCCCGGCCGTATGTCAGTTTCCTAGACCGGAGCCGCTACTTCTCAATCAAGTAGCTCCTCAGTTTGCCTCACAAGGGCTGAGTGCACCCCGCATGCCAACAGCGCTCGGCGGACCAGACCGGAGGGTCACCCATCCAGGTGCTAGCCCAGACCGACAGCGCTGAACTTCGGTGATCTGACGGGAACCGGTGTTCCCACTGCGGCAAGGCCGTTTGCTCCATAAAAATCTTCTCTTTGTTAAAATCGTTTTTGTCAGTAGATTTGCCTATTTTCTTCCCACAGCCGCTAGAATAATTCCCCATTCGTCTCTGCTACGCTCATATACTACTCTCCCTGCCGCGTCACCCGCTCCCAATGCCACCAGGCGGCATTTAATCTCACAGTGTGCAGTGGTCATAGTGTTTCGGCTCTTCAGTATATATATCTACCGGTTTCGGTCCAGATCCACCTACACACAACGTAAATTGAAAACAAATCAGGTAAGTGCATATTTCATGTTCCCATTAGGCCGATTCATAGTTGTCATAGTGAGAACCCATACCATTATTCCAATATAGCACATACTGTAGTAACAAACAGAATAATCAATGTAACTGTGAAATTAATCATTGTAAAACGTGTTCGTTACTATTGTTAAGCGCTGTATTTGAATATTCAAAAAATTGGCTCTGAGCACTATGGGACTTAACTTCTGAGGTCTTCAGTCCCCTAGAACTTAGAACTACTTAAACCTAACTAACCTAAGGACATCACACACATCCATGCCCGAGGCAGGATTCGAACCTGCGACCGTAGCGGTTGCACGGTTCCGGACTGTAGCGCCTATAACCGCTCTGTCACTCAGGCCGGCTGTATTTGAATATTGATTGTGGATTGTCATTATGAGTACTTTGAGGTTGTATCAGCCAAAGAGGAACATGAAATATGTTCCTACCTATCTGTTTTCACGTTATTGATACAGCTCATGTGAAGGTGGTCCTTCACCGAAACCGGCAGACATATAGGTTTTTCAAATAAACACGTGATGGCTAAAAATGCATTTTTTTCAATTACTTAACGCCTTGTTGGTTGTCGCTCAACTAGGACCTTTAAAGAGGCAGGTAGTGTCGTGATGTTTCCATCGGATGGCGCCCTCGTTTTCCCGATGTCACGCCATTAGACGTCTTTTTGCTGGTTTACGACAGGAATCGCGGGAGTACAACAGCAGTCTGTGACATTGCTACCTTTCATGCACGAATCAGCGAAGCAGTCCGAACTGTTGACGCTGCAATGTTGACTGCGACATGGGCGCAACTCAGTCATCTTGATCTTCTCTGACGAGTGCGATACACATTGGAACTCTATTAAAGCTCTAGCATAACAGAAAAAAACCTAGAGCGTTGCTAAGTGTTTCACAATAAACCACGATACTCTTACCTCTAATATTTGTATTTTCCAAGGTATAATTTTTTTAATGATAGCGGAACTTTATTGAGAGCCTATACATAAACGATCTGCCACTCAGTATGACAGATGATTCGAAAGTTTATCTCTCCGTAAATGAAACAAGCGTTATTGTGGTGGACATGGTGTGGAATGTAAATAATCTAGCAAACAGCGTTGTCAATAACGTCAACACGGGGCTTTCAGAGATCAGATTATTGCTTAGAACAAAACCCAATACAGTTTCCAAAACGGTACTCTTCTAAAAGCGGAATTTACTACCAGAAGGTAATCAATCAGTCAATGAAGTGGACCAGAACTGAGATTGGATGAAAAGCTGTTTTGGAAGGATCACATCAAGATCTTGTGCAGAAACCCAATGCTGATATCATCACCATAAGACGAACCTTCGGTGACTCTAATATACAAACGCGAAGGTTTATATACCGTGTTTACTTTCAAGCTATTATTACTACGGCATCATTCTTTGCGGCAATAAGTCTTGTAAATGTCGACCAGATTGATCGGAGGTGTCCGTTCGCGAACTTCGTGTAGACCGTTGTTGAGGTGGCTCAGAATTCTATGCCATAGCTGTAGACGTACTCGATTGTACGTATCTGTATATACGTCTAAAACTATTGCAGAGTTATATATGTAATCGTGCAGGTACGGCACAGTTAGTATATACTAAGCTCCGTCCGAACAGACCTTGAAGGCCCAATGGTACCGACTGAGCACCGTGTCATCCTCAGCCCATAAGCGACACTGGATGCGGATGTGAATGGGCACATGATCGGCACACCGCTCTCCCGTCCGTTGTCAATTTTAGTCACTGGAGCCGTTACCTCCCAATTAATTACCGGATGGTTACCCATATAAATGCTAGCCAAGACAACCAATATATATACACTCCTGGAAATTGAAATACGAACACCGTGAATTCATTGTCCCAGGAAGGGGAAACTTTATTGACACATTCCTGGGGTCAGATACATCACATGATCACACTGACAGAACCACAGGCACATAGACACAGGCAACAGAGCATGCACAATGTCGGCACTAGTACAGTGTATATCCACCTTTCGCAGCAATGCAGGCTGCTATTCTCCCATGGAGACGATCGTAGAGATGCTGGATGTAGTCCTGTGGAACGGCTTGCCATGCCATTTCCACCTGGTGCCTCAGTTGGACCAGCGTTCGTGCTGGACGTGCAGACCGCGTGAGACGACGCTTCATCCAGTCCCAAACATGCTCAATGGGGGACAGATCCGGAGATCTTGCTGGCCAGGGTAGTGGACTTACACCTTCTAGAGCACGTTGGGTGGCACGGGATACATGCGGACGTGCATTGTCCTGTTGGAACAGCAAGTTCCCTTGCCGGTCTAGGAATGGTAGAACGATGGGTTCGATGACGGTTTGGATGTACCGTGCACTATTCAGTGTCCCCTCGACGATCACCAGTGGTGTACGGCCAGTGTAGGAGATCGCTCCCCACACCATGATGCCGGGTGTTGGCCCTGTGTGCCTCGGTCGTATGCAGTCCTGATTGTGGCGCTCACCTGCACGGCGCCAAACACGCATACGACCATCATTGGCACCAAGGCAGAAGCGACTCTCATCGCTGAAGACGACACGTCTCCATTCGTCCCTCCATTCACGCCTGTCGCGACACCACTGGAGGCGGGCTGCACGATGTTGGGGCGTGAGCGGAAGACGGCCTAACGGTGTGCGGGACCGTAGCCCAGCTTCATGGAGACGGTTGCGAATGGTCCTCGCCGATACCCCAGGAGCAACAGTGTCCGTAATTTGCTGGGAAGTGGCGGTGCGGTCCCCTACGGCACTGCGTAGGATCCTACGGTCTTGGCGTGCATCCGTGCGTCGCTGCGGTCCGGTCCCAGGTCGACGGGCACGTGCACCTTCCGCCGACCACTGGCGACAACATCGATGTACTGTGGAGACCTCACGCCCCACGTGTTGAGCAATTCGGCGATACGTCCACCCGGCCTCCCGCATGCCCACTATACGCCCTCGCTCAAATTCCGTCAACTGCACATACGGTTCACGTCCACGCTGTCGCGGCATGCTACCAGTGTTAAAGACTGCGATGGAGCTCCGTATGCCACGGCAAACTGGCTGACACTGACGGCGGCGGTGCGCAAATGCTGCGCAGCTAGCGCCATTCGACGGCCAACACCGCGGTTCCTGGTGTGTCCGCTGTGCCGTGCGTGTGATCATTGCTTGTACAGCCCTCTCGCAGTGTCCGGAGCAAGTATGGTGGGTCTGACACACCGGTGTCAATGTGTTCTTTTTTCCATTTCCAGGAGTGTGTGTATATATATATATATATATATATATATATATATATATATATATATATATATATAGATCGAGTATGTGTACAGGTACGGTACAATTAGTAGATATATAGAGTCTGTATCTTCAGTACCCGCCACGTTAGACGAGAGCGCTAACGCGCTGCTTCATGGACTCGGGTAGGCGCGCCGGCCCCGGGTCGAATCCGCCCGGCGGATTATCGACGGCGGTCTGTGTGCCGGCCAGCCTGGATGTGGTTTTTAGGCGGTTTTCCACATCCCCCTAGGTGAATACCGGGCTGGTCCCCACGTCCCGCCTCAGTTACATGGCTCGCGGACATCTGAACACTTTCGCATTATTCCATGGATTATACTAGTCGCAGACAGTTGGGTTACACTAATTCCGCCCTGGGGGGTACGGGATGGCGGCAGGAAGGGCATCTGGCCACCCCTTCAACTAACATTGCCACATACGATTAACCATGCTGACCCTGCGTACCTGTGGGACAGAGGCACAAGTGAAAGGAAGAAAGTAAGAGTGTCTATCCTAAAAGTTGTCAAGAGCACTGTCTCTGGTGCTTCGGCAGGTATTTGCACTTCCATCTTTGCAATGTGTATATGAAGTGAGCCCAGACAAATACGGCTCATCAAGTCTTTCACGCGACGCCCAGTGTCAAAAGGAAGCGTCGAATTGTTCCTCGTTACCAACAAAAAGATTTTTAAAGCGGAATTTTAAGTGCCCGTTCGAGAAATCTGTCCCAAATTAGTCAACTTTGATATTCTTTTTATTGATATGTATTAACAGGGACAGTAAAAGGCGTAGGATAGTCAGTACTTTACTGACGCGTGGCCATAGAAGTCAGCGTGGGCCGAGGTGGTGCTATCGTTGTTGAGGTACTGATTTTTATTCATCTTTTACTGACTATTTTAATAGATATCGCATTAGAGTAATTTATAACCGCTCTACGGAAAGGGCACTTTAAAAAAATACGAAAAAAGTACGAGCTTATGGAGTATCTGACTACAATTGCAATTGCAAGAAAGATTTTCTTGCAGACCGCTCCTAACGGTACAAAATGTGTGCCGGTGGTATCATCGCCAAATGTCCGACGGCTTTGAATGCCGCTCGCAACCTTCACGCGCCGTCTCCGGCCATCCTGATTTAGGTTTTCCGTGATTTCCCTAAATCGTTTCAGGCAAATGTCGGGATGGTTCCTTTGAAAGGGCACGGCCGATTTCCTTCCCCATCCTTCCCTAATCCGAGCTTGTGCTCCGTCTCTAATGAGCTCGTTGTCGACGGGACGTTAAACGCTAAATTCGTCCTCCTCCTCCAGGCGCCGGTTCTGCAGTGTGGCGCAACCAGTGCCACTCAGGCGTCGCCCTCTGCCGACTGCCACGAGGGCCGGAGCCAGCAACGGGGAGAAGGTTGCAGCCAGGGAGCGAGACAGAAGACTGGAGCCCCGGACTGCGTCGACCTGCTACACGACGTGTTCCGGACAGAAGATGCCTTTGGTCGGTATCGGTGACACCATGGATAGTACCGATGAGTTATAGTGGGCTGTGGTGATTGGAACGGTCGTCGCCCAGGGGTCTGAATACCGGGCGAGTTATATGTGGCTCAGCTGTGGCGTATATTTAACTAAGAGAACTCTGCGGGAGGGGGAGTTCGAAAACTTGTCATGCTACTCATATGTACTGTATTCAGATGGTTATTTTCGTGTCCCGTCCAGAGACAAATTCTGAGCAAAGATTGACGAATGAGTGCATCTGTTATATTCACTACTGGTTATAACGTTTTCCTTGGTCAAGATACCACATTAAATTAAAGTTTCATTGTAAAACTTTTTTTGACATATTGTTTTAAATAAATTATTTCGTGCTGCTTTTAATAGCTTGGATGGTTATTAGAATAAAATTGTGCTTAGAACTGTTGTACTACGCCTACCTCCTCTCCCCTAGCCCTTCCACTTGATGCTCTCTAACAAAATCGACAGATGTAAAGGTAATTTCCGGAGTACCCCAAGGGAGTGCAATAAAATGGTTCAAATGGCTCTGAGCATTATGGGACCTAACATCTGAGGTCATCAGTCCCATACAACTTAGAACTACTTAAACCTAACTAACCTAAGGACATCACATATATCCATGCCCGAGGCAGGATTCGAACCTGCGACCGTTGCGGTTGCGCGGTTCCAGACTGAAGCGCCTGCAACCGCTCGGCCACTCCGGCCGGCAGGAGTGCAAAAGGATAGTAACTGTTTACATTGTGTATATGAGATATAGCTGAAATCGTCCGAAGTTCTGCAAGTCTATAACCAGATGACGCGGTTACCTGTCAAAGTAGAAAGGTGGGAAGACTGTACTGATGTGGACAATGATCTACAGCGGACTGCTGAATGGAGCAGGCTCTGGAATGTTGTTGTTGTTGTCTTCAGTCCTGAGACTGGTTTGATGCAGCTCTCCATGCTACTCTATCCTGTGCAAGCTTCTTCATCTCCCAGTACTTACTTCAACCTATATCCTTCAGAATCTGCTTAGTGTATTCATCTCTTGGTCTCCCTCTACGATTTTTACCCTCCATGCTGCCCTCCAATGCTAAATTTGTGATCCCTTGATGCCTCAGAACATGTCCTACCAATCGGTCCCTTCTTCTTGTCAAGTTGTGCCACAAACACCTCTTCTCCCCAATTCTATTCAATACCTCCTCATTAGTTACGTGATCTACCCATCTAACCTTCAGCATTCTTCTGTAGCACCACATTTCAAAAGCTTCTATTTTCTTCTTGTCCAAACTATTTATCGTCCACGTTTTACTTCCATACATGGCTACACTCCATACAAATACTTTCAGAAACGACTTCCTGACACTTAAATCTATACTCGATGTTAACAAATTTCTCTTCTTCAGAAACGCTTTCCTTGCCATTGCCAGTCTACATTTTATATCCTCTCTACTTCGATCATCATCAGTTATTTTGCTCCCCAAATAGCAAAACTCCTTTACTACTTTAAGTGTCTCATTTCCTAATCTAATACCCTCAGCATCACCCGACTTAATTCGACTACATTCCATTATTCTCGGTTTGCTTTTGTTGATGTTCATCTTATATACTCCTTTCAAGACACTGTCCATTCCGTTCAACTGCTCTTCCAAGTCCTTTGCTGTCTCTGACAGAATTACAATGTCATCGGCGAACCTCAAAGTTTTTATTTCTTCTCCATGAATTCTAATACCTACTCCGAATTTTCCTTTTGTTTCCTTTACTGCTTGCTCAATATACAGATTGAATAATATTGGGGAGTGGCTACAACCCTGTCTCACTCCATTCCCAACAACTGCCTCCCTTTCATGTCCCTCGACTCTTATAACTGCCATCTGGTTTCTGTACAAATTGTAAATAGCCTTTCGCTCCCTGTATTTTACCCCTGCCATCTTTAGAATTTGAAAGAGAGTATTCCAGTCAACATTGTCGAAAGCTTTCTCTAAGTCTACAAATGCTAGAAACGTAGGTTCGCCTTTCCTTAATCTATTTTCTAAGATAAGTCGTAGGGTCAGTATTGCCTCACATGTTCCAACATTTCTGCGGAATCCAAACTGATCTTCCCCGAGGTCGGCTTCTACTAGTTTTTCCATTCGTCTATAAAGAATTCGCGTTAATATTTTGCAGCTGTGACTTATTAAACTGATAGTTCGGTAATTTTCACATCTGTCAACATCTGCTTTCTTTGGGATTGGAATTATTATATTTTTCTTGAAGTCTGAGGGTATTTCGCCTGTCTCATACATCTTGCTTACCAGATGGTAGAGCTTTGTCAGGATTGGCTCTCCCAAGGCCGTCAGTAGTTCCAATGGAATGTTGTCTACTCCCGGGGCCTTGTTTCGACTCAGGTCTGTCAGTGCTCTGTCAAACTCTTCACGCAGTATTGTATCTCCCATTTCATCTTCATCTACATCCTCTTCAATTTCCATAATATTGTCCTCAAGTACATCGCCCTTGTATAGATCCTCTGTATACTCCTTCCACCTTTCTGCTTTCCCTTCTTTGCTTAGAACTGGGTTTCCAGCTCTTGATATTCATACAAGTGGCTCTATTTTCTCCAAAGGTCTCTTAATTTTCCTGCAGGCAGTATCTATCTTACCCCTAGTGAGATAAGCCTCTACTCACTTACATTTGTCCTCTAGCCATCCCTGCTAAGCCATTTTGCACTTCCTGTCGATATCACTTTGTATTCCTTTTTGCCTTCTTCATTTACTGCGTTTTTATATTTTCTCCTTTCATCAATTAAGTTCAATATTTCTTCTGTTACCCAAGGATTTCTACTAGCCCTTATCTTTTTACGTACTTGATCCTCTGCCGCCTTCACTACTTCATCCCTCAGAGCTACCCATTCTTCTTCTACTGTATTTCTTTCGCCCATTCCTGTCAATTGTTCCCTTATGCTCTCCCTGAAACTCTGTACAACCTCTGGTTCATTCAGTTTATCCAGGTCCCATCTCCTTAAATTCCCACCTTTTTGCAGTTTCTTCAGTTTTAATCTACAGGTCATAACCAATAGATTGTGGTCAGAGTCCACATCTGCTCCTGGAAATGTCATACAATTTAAAACCTGATTCCTAAATCTCTGTCTTACCATTATATAATCAATCTGATACCTTCTAGTATCTCCAGGATTCTTCCACGTATACAGCAGGCTCTGGAAATTGATCCTGAAAGTCAATCCAACTGGGGAAAGGGCACCCACAATCTAACATTGTATCCGAACTCGTGTCGCTCCTGGCGTCTCCCCACATCGGTGAGAGGTAAAGGGTGCAGTGAATGCAAATTGAAAATTTCTGTGGTGCGACTGGAATTCGATCCTCTGAGATTTTCATCGCACTTGTTTTTCTGTTTTATTCTATCCGTTTCACTGTCGGTTTTTTGGTTGTCGACAGTGGTTCTGTGCAGATGTCGCATGACGTCTTGAAAAATTTACCTGCTAGGATCTTCACTCAGTTTTTTATTACCGAGACTGGTCGGTCCACTGACCGTAACACTCTGAGCTACAGCGCCGACTGTCAGAAGACCGTAAGTTGCGACAGTTCGGTCACGGGATCTGCCTCGCAATGCTGACGCATCTATGTTGCCACACGGTTAAAACGGTCACCCATTTCAAGTTGACGGCTGCGTGTCTGTCATAACCTACTTATTAATACGTATAAATTTACGTTAAAGGTTTGACACAATAAAACAAGAATCAAAAGTTAGAAACTGTGTGTATGTATGTAAGCAGCGTGACTCATGGCGCGCTAATTACACGAACTACATTCACCCAGTATTTAAAATATGAGCCCTTAACGACTTCCGACAGGCTTCACATATGATTACAAATCTTTTTGAACCTTTTATCGCGTTAATATCCGGAATGAAAAGGAAATGAAATAATCGTATGGCATTGTTGGCCGGGAGGCCCCATTCGGGTGAGTTCGGCCGCCGTGTTGCAAGTTATAGTTGACGCTACTTCGGCGACTTGCGAGTCATTGATGATGAAAATGATGATGAAGGATACACAACACCCAGTCCCCTGCCGGGTATCGAACCCGGGTCCCCTGCGTGGTAGGCAGGCTCTGAGCACTATGAGACTTAACATCTGAAGTCATCAGTCCCCTAGAACTGAGAACTACTTAAACCTAACTAACCTAAGGATATCACATACATCCATGCCCGAGGCAGGATTCGAACCTGCGACCATAGCAGTCGCGCTGTTCCGGACTGAAGTGCCTAGAACCGCTCGACCACTGCGGCCGGCTACCTAGATGACAGCACCTGTGTTCACAGGGCTGTGCCCATACCTACCTGGTTCGAATAACACTAAAATCTTCTGACGCTCAATGATTGTCCCGCAGTTGCCGTACTATTGCAGCACTGTACGGGCTCACAAATGGCCATTGCGCCCTCCCTTCCACTGTATCTCACGTAAAAACTCAGGCAGAGGCTTACAAGAATCGTTCTCTCCATGCCCCATTCGTGAATGGAAAAGGGAAGGGGGAATGTAGCAGTGGTAAACAAAGTACACCCGCAACAGGCACCATTAGGTGGATGTTGGAATATAGATTTGATACAGAATAACTAGAGGAAAGTGAAACACGTAACCGCCTACAACAATGGTGTCGTATGAGAGAAGGTTTACTGACTTGTTACATTGATTGATTACTATCTATAAGAAATAATTGCAAATTATCATTATGTTTACAGATTGGCTCCGAAAGGAATTTCAGTATTTCCCGTAGCTCCCTAACACACCAACTAGTGTTCCCTCAACAGTCACCAAATGTTTACTTATTGTCCTGGCTATGGTTTCCCATATCATATTGCTCAGTGTTGATCCTGTAAGTACACTGCCCTTCATAAATGCTTTCACTGCGTCTTTCATCACATCATTAGAGATGAGCTCCACGGTTATTGAGGTTGTCACGTAACAAACAATCTACATCACTTTTCTGAACGTCACTGGATAGTTCAAAGTCAAAATGCCGGTAGGTGGTAGCTGCAAGGAACGCCTTCAATGACAGTTTCCAACAGTCTTATGACTTCACCCAGCTCACCCCGGGGAAACAGAGGTTCCTTTGAAAGCGAAAAAGGCATTTCTTTCTTATCTTCATTTTATAGTGCCACTGACCGAACGTCTTAGTTGCACTTTGCAGGAAATAAACCACTTGACAATGCCAGTTAGAAAGCGCATGTTAAAGCGTCTTGCGTGTGAGCTAAGACCGTGTGCTTGCCACACGTGAAAGCTCGTGCCCTTACCTGGTAATCCTCGAATCGGGACAGTCAAGACGTGTAGGAAGCCTGCGACAAGACCTACCGGCTTTGCGTGGAACAAGGACGTGAGGTCTCTTTGCATGTGGCTTCCCTTAAGCAGAATTCTCTCATGCGGCTTCCCGATATCAGAACCGGCTCACGCGGCCTGCCCGTATGTGATGTACGTGATTCATAGCTCTAGAACGCCACGGCGTCATCCATTTAACAAAGACCACTGCATTAGCAAAGTAGAAAGAAACCGCTGTGTCGATTGTGGACAGTGCAGTATGTCGATAAGATACTGGCGGTCAGCTGTATTTATAAATGCAAATCCTGTAGTAGATTGTCTCGAGGGCAAAGCATGCTCGCGACCACCAACAACATGGTTTGCCTTTATAAACGGGGTCCCCTATTATCTGATGTTCGTTCTTGGTTCTTACTAGGTTTTGTACCTCATCCCCTGCGCTGTTCGTCCCAATGCTTTGCCGCATATCATTTGTTGACAACTTCCCCCTTCATGGGGTTGCATTCTGTGACTGCAAAGATTTTGGCCGTCTCCATGAGCTTATCTGCGTGACACTACTAACTACCGAAGGACGCTGTTTTAACGCAGCGAAACCGGTCGTTAATAAATCATCACGTAACACCGGTTTGTGATTTTATTCAACTTCAATTTACCATAACTGCTTAAAGCCTGTGCTGCTTTGCGACTCGAGTGGATACAGCATCAGATAACTTATTCAATACTGTTTTCATAAACTTGCTTCAGTTCCATTTACTGGAAAGAACTGGAAATGAAGCTTATATGGAGAGGATCACTGAACCACATACTCATTGGGGACGCAAATAACACTTCCAGGATTAACTAGATTGCTTTCAATGATGATTTAGCTGTTGTAGTCTTCCGTACGATGTGACTCTGCACGCCAGCAGTGCTAACCTCTTCCTCTCTACAGAATTACTGCAAGTTACATGCATCTGAACCTTTGTACTGTATCCACGTCTAGGCTTCCCTTCACTATTTTTACGCGCCACTCTTCCATCCATTATCATCATCCCTTGATGTGTCCAATCAACTGATCCGTTCTTTTAGTCACATTCTACTCCAAATTTATTTTCTTCCTAAGTCGCTTCGAAATCTCCTTATTAACTTTTCGATCTACCCATCTAATTTTCAGCATTCTTTCGTAGCCCCACATTTCAAAAACTATTATTCTTTTCTTGTTTGGACTGCTTTCCATCCTCATTTCGCTTCTGAGCAAGGCCAAATACTTACAGGAAAAACTTCCTAGTACTTTAATTCACAATCGTCCTTAAATTTCTCTTTTCCAGAAATTCATTTCTTGCTGTTTCCAGCCGACCGCTGTGGCCGAGCGGTTCTAGGCGCTTCAATCTGGAACTGCGCGACCGCTACGGTCGCAGGTTCGAATCCTGCCTCGGGCATGTATGTGTGTGATGTCCTTAGGTTAGCTAGGTTTAAGTAGTTCTAAGTTCTAGGGGACTGATGACCTCAGATGTTAAGTCCCATAGTGCTCAGAGCCATTTGAACCATTTTTTTTTTTTTTTTTTTGCTATTTCCAGTCTGCATTTTAAATCTTCTGTACTTGGTCCATCGTCCCAAACAGCAAAACTACTTTTGGTATCCCTTTTTAATCTAATTCCCTCAGCATCGCCTGATTTCATTCGACTACATTCTATTAGGCTGCCCGCATCTCGTGGTCGTGCGGTAGCGTTCTCGCTTCCCACGCCCGGATTCCCGGGTTCGATTCCCGGCGGGGACAGGGATTTTCTCTGCCTCGTGATGGCTGGGTGTTGTATGCCGTCCTTAGGTTAGTTAGGTTTAAGTAGTTCTAAGTTCTAGGGGACTGATGACCATAGATGTTAAGTCCCATAGTGCTCAGAGCCATCTATTAGGCTACAGCCGGCCGGATTGGCCGAGTGGTTCTAGGCGCTACAGTCTGGAACCGCGCGACCGCTACGGTCGCAGGTTTGAATCCTGCCTCGGGCATGGATGTCTGTGATGTCCTTAGGTTAGTTAGGTTTAAGTAGTTCTAAGTTCTAGGGGCTGATGACCTCAGAAGTTAAGTCCCATAGTGCACAGAGCCATTTGAACCATTTTTGTTAGCCTACACTTGTTTTCATCTGTTGATATTCATACTATGATCTTCCGGGCGGTTATAATTAAACCTTCCCTATTGAACACGTCACAACACGGAAAATAATTACCGAACAGTTACCAAACTTGGTAGTATTAATGTCAAGGACATAAGGAAGAGAAATAGTGAAAAATGAGTTCAGTTGAAGCACTTTTAATGTGCTGCTACGGTACATGATACCATTACATACTGGTACCATTACAGCTACAAAAGGGGCGTAATATGGAGCCTATCAGTGAAGATCCCCACATTCGGCAGTTCTGTGTGCTCACCTCACCCGGCAGAGAAAAATGAGCTTCGTCTGATCACTGTATGGTCCAGGGCCGGCCCTCGTCAACTTCCGTCTTTGCGAGAAAGTGGAGAGTGAAGTCAACACGTCGTTGTGCGTCCTGTGGTGCAAGCTGCTGTAAGATACAGATCTTGTATGCTACCATTTGAGAATGGTTCGAAGCACCTTGCGTACAGTCGAGCATGGGATGTTCAACTGCCGTGCGCAGCGTTGTCTGCCATAGCAACAGCTGTTTCATCAACCACATGTAGTTCAACTGGTTGTCGTTGACGCCCAGTTCTCCCGTTGATTCGAACTTCTTCATCATGCTACGCACAGTAGGTAGAGAAAGAGGACCCTTCCGTAAACCTGTCAGCCGGCGATATTTTCGAATTGCAGCTGCAGCGTTACTGTTGTTTTGATAATAGAGCTTCACCAATAATTCCCTGCTCCTTTTGTCCAAGCTCATGTTGTCATGTCAACAAGTTCACTGCGACTGGTTAGGTGTGTGAGACTATGTATGAATCACGATGACTGATCGCGGCACCTGGTGGCCATAGTTGGACTGGACGATGGCGCTGTGGCGCATGAAAATTATGCACCCCATACTCTGGACATTAACGCTACCAAGTTTGGTACTCGTACGGTAATTAGATTCCAGTTTGTAACGTGTTAAATAAGGAAAGTTTACTTATAACCACCCAGTATGTATAAGACACTATCCATTCCATTTAACTTATACTGCAAGGCATTTGCCATCTCTGACGATATTGCATCATTGGCAAAACGCACAACTTTTGACTTCTTCTCTCTGAAAATTAATAACAACAAAATATATAAAGTGTTGTGGTATAATAATAATTTGTACAGATCTGTGTTTAGTAAACTGCTGTACACAAATTCCAACGAATTCCAGCTCAGATAATTGCTTAATCTGAATATCATTCGATGAAAAAGTTGAAATATCCTTGTGCCACGCAACTAATTTAAGAACTATGACAGAAACAGATTCCTACACCTTTGACATTGTCTTAGCTTTCAAGGTATAAAATCGAAAAGTGCATTCCGCATTGTATCAGCATTTGTCTAAGCTGTACAGTTGTGAACTCAGGGCTGAAACAAGTAAATAAATGAGGAAAATGCTGTTCCTTTCCGTCGTTTCCGTCTACTTTTGAGAAAGTCATCCGTTGTTATTTTTATCTTACTGTAAGGCCTTTCCCTTATTCTCTTGCCTTACTGAGTTTCCTGTTCGAACAGTGAACTCGTCAGACGTATCGTGTTGTTGGCGACAGGTACAGTCAGTCACGCCTTTACTTTGCTGGAATACTCTCGACAACCGTTCGGGCCGGAAGCCTCAACACGTGAGCTGGCTTTCAGATAAGAAGCTCGATAGTATCCTGTGCTAAAAATAACCTGTAATTTACTTGCATCCTTGACATTTTCGATACTCGTAGTTTTCACGCAATAGTGTGATATGCGTAAAAATAAAATGAGGTGATATGCACATGTACAGATGGCGGTAGTATCACGTACAAAAGTTATAAAAGAGCAGCACGTTGGCGGAAGTGTTACTTCTACTCAGATGATTCATGTGAAAAGTTTCTGACGTGATTATGGTGCGCGACAGGCTCTGAACGCCGAATGGTAGTTGGAACTAGACGCATGGTAGATTCCATTTCGGAAATCGTTAGGAAATTAAGTACAAAATCCACAGCGTCATGAGTGTGCAGAGAACACCACATTTCGGGCATTAGATCTCACCATGGACAAAGCAGTGGCCGACGGCCTTCACTTGGCAAAAGAGAGTAGCGGCGTTTGCGCAGAGTTGTCACTCACTGCTAACAGACAAAGCAATACTGCGTAAAATAACTGCAGGAATCAACGTAGGACGTACGATAAGAGATTTGACGTTAACGGGTTTTGCTAGCAAACGACCGACGCGTTTTTGCTAACAGTACGACATAGCCTTCAGCGCCTCTCTTGGGCCCGTGACCATATCTGTTGGACTCTAGGCGACTGGAAAACCGTGGTCTTCTCAGATCAGTCCCGATTTCAGTTGGTAAGCGCTCATAGTAGACTTCGAGTGTGGTGCAGACCCCACAAAGCCACGGAGGCACTGTGAAAACTGCTGATGGTTCCTTGATGGTGTGGCCTGTGCTTACACACAATGGAATTGGACCTCTCGTCAACTTGAACCCATAATCGACTATAAAAAGTTATGGTCGGGTACTTGGAGAGAATTTTCAGCCGCTGATGGACTTCATGTTCCAAAACGACGATCCGCCAAGTCACTGGGCCACAATTGTTCGCGGTTTGTTTGAAGAACATTCTGGACAATTCGAGGGAGTGATTTGGCCACGTAGGTCGTCCCACGTGAATCCCATCGAACATTTGACAGGTCAATCGGTGCACAAAATTCTGCACCGGCAGCATATTCGGAACTGTGGACGGTTATAGAGGCAACATGGCTCAATATTTCTGCAATGGACATTCAACGACTTTTTTATTCCATGCTACATCAAGTTGCTGCGCTATCCGCACAAAAAGAGGGTCAACACATTATTAGGAAGTACTCCATGACTTTTGTCACCTCACTGTATAAATACCTCTAGTAAAATTTCTTTTGTTAGTGGGGTCATGAACCCGACAACCTCCAACCTCTCTCCAACTTGGATTCGCAGCTAATCGTCTCCTTAGCCTGTGTTTGCTGCGGTTGCAATACATGTGTATTTGTGCAGTGTATAATGTCGATACACTCGCAACACGTGACCACGGCTGCATCAGCAGGTCTACTACTATGCCTTCAAGCTACAGGCCTGTTATGGTGTACATGGTTGGAAGTAGTGCTTCGAAAAAACAAATAAATACTGAAACCGCATAAATACCCATTACTTTCAGCCAAAACCAGCATCATCTACGAGGAAAGGTCTACGCCAGGGGACAGGATGACATTGTTTCTGCAAACAGCCACAATGAGAGTTGACCTCCATTGAGGACAGCATATAGCTGTTTCTACGTCCACCATCGTGTAGTTCGTGCCTTCTAGCTGCTGTGCTACCTCCCAGATCATTCCACTGCCGTGGAGGGAAGCTTCTCGAGAGCAGGGCAATGCCAGATATGCCTGAATGAACATACTGATGGTGTACACCTTCGTTGACAATGGCAGGCACCTGTGCTAAGAGCTTACTTCCCCTATAAGAAACACGGCAGGTCACTACGCCAACCGTCATACGGTAAATGTGCTGATACGGATTCCACAAGTCAGCATTCCTGCCCAGTATCTGACATCAAGGCAGCTGGCTAGTGGTGCTGCCATGCTCCTCGCTCACTGCTGTCAGCACATGCCGACGGTGGAGAGAGGGGACGAGGCGGCGTTGCCACAGCCGTGTGTCGCTACGCAAGTCGTAGTTTGTTTACTGATAAAATGTGTGACTAACAATTATGTTTCATTGAGTAGCGACTACTCACCATCATGACGAAAACCTACAGCCTCAAGTCAACTCTGTCACCCTAGAGGTAATCAGACCCAAGCCAGTACGTTGTACAGCTAGTATCGTTTAATCTCACTGGGTATTTACAAATGTTCCTACTAATGAATCCACAAACGTATTAACAGATCTTTTGCATAAAACCACAGTAATCTCTGTTGAATTGCATGACATAAATGATGCTACTGAAACGTGTGTAAAGCTGAATTATAGTCTGTCTGGTGGCCTAGTTATGGTTTTACCTCTTCGTCCTATACTATCCAAAATTATCATGGGTAGTTTCGAAGGAAATTTGCTACAGAAGGAGCACTGAATTGTAAAGTTAAGTACTGGATCAGATATGCCGATGTAAGTTTGTGGATAGCTACCACTAGACAGTTATATACATTGCTACAGTATTTAAATTCACAACATCAGAAAATTCAGTTTACAATAGAGCTTCGCGGTTCTTTTATAAATTTCTTGGACTTTAGTGGTGCATCGTCTCATATCTGTTCCATTATCCACCTTTCCAACTGAACTATAAACCACCAAGGAAATCGCTTCCGGTAATGAAAAAAGAAAATTAATAAAATTGTATCATTTAAGAACGCTGGCCAACAGCAATCACTCGATAGTTTCAAATTCTGGTACAAAATTCCATATACTGGCAACATTTCAGACAACATTGCAAAAAAGTAAAAGTCTCGCAACTACAGACCTGCATTTTATATCACTAACATTTCAAATTTTTTATTCAATAGTAAAGGCAAAACGCAACCCTTGCCGCAGAGTGGTGTATACAAAATCACTTGCAAGCAGTGTGAAAGGTGTATATTGGTCAGTGAGGTAGGGCAGCGGCAATAAAGCTCTGTGAACATGAGAGAAGCTAGCGAATAAGGAAGAAATATCTGACATTTACTGATGACCTTTTCGCAGGAAACCAACCATATGATGCAGAATGTGAAGTTTTAAATTTCGTCGAAAAAGCAGAAAGATGACCCTATTGGAAATAATAGAAATCAACAAACACATGACACAGTGTTAAATGGTCAGACTCAGTTTACCCAGTTTTCGTTACAAATACTAGATTCAAACTGTAAATTCATTTAATTTATCTCATTTATTATATGTATCTCCACATAGAGCTTTGCTTACCCCTTCTTAGTAACGCAATATTGTAATACTTTCCTAAGTAAACACTTTGTCATTTTTGTACCTCCTGTAGATATAATATCTGTGTCTTCATTCTAATCTCTGTGAAAGTCGCACATCATGTTTGTCTCTGTTTGCAACATTCTGTTGTCACCTAAAGATGGTCTGAGAATCCGAAAGCAGCTTTTTGACCAAATAAATACAATTTTGCAGAATATTAGGACGTTATTTCCTTTTTAATATTGTACAACAGAATTTACATATATTCATGTAGTGCAGTACGAATGCAATGTAATGTTTGTGACAGAATCTGTAACATGCAATATTTAAACTTCCTGGCAGATTAAAACTGTTTGCCGGGCCGAGACTCGAACTCGGGACCTTTGCCTTTCGCGGGCAATTGCTCTACCAACCTTTTTTTTTTTTTTTAAATACACGTTTAAGGTCGTTGTTGATCGATTAGGACAGTTTTTATTATTATTATTTTTTTTTTTTTATTACAGAGGGTACGCAGCCATCTTACCGAACACGCTGAGCTACCGTGCCGGCATATGTGATAATTTTTATTATCTGTCTTTTCTTGGCTAATAGGCACGATAGTACTCATCGGCAGATTTCCTGTCCTGTTTGCAACATTTACCAACTGAGCTCCCCAAGCATGACTAACGACCCGTCCTCACAGCTGCAATTCTGCCAGTACCTCGTCTCCTACCTTCCAAACTTCACAGAAGCTCTTCTGCGTACCTTGCAGATCTAGCACTCCTGGAAGACAGGATATTGCGGAGATAAGGCTTAGCTGTGAGGAGTTGCTGTGCGTCGTGCTGGGGTGGCTCAGTTGGTAGAGCAATTGCCCGCGAAAGGCAAAGGTCCCGAGTTCGAGTCTCAGTCCGGCACACAATTGTAATCTGCCAGGAAGTTTCATATCAGCGCACACTCCGCTGCAGAGTAAAAATCTCATTATGCACTATTTAACTTGGAGCAATGAATCCCATTGCCTTCATCTCAAATGAATGTTCCGGTACATCATCTACCTTTGAAGACGTATTCTCCTATTCGTGCAGATAATGTTCGCTGCGTTACACGCAAGTTCGTGGAAATCTGTGACTGAATGCGTCGATCTTTTCTTGAGAATGATTTGTAACTAAGTGATTAAATGAAAGAAGAGACCTGTACTTATAGTCTTTTGAATCATAACTTTTTGTTTCCATTTTGTTTGGTAGCACCACATTGATTCAGTTTGCTCAACACTTCGTCGCATTTAACCGTTCGTTTCTTTTGCATAAGCAATAGTCACTCCAATCTTGCATCAACATTGCACTGTTTGAAATACGTTACTCTTCTCAATTTTTCCTTACGCACTCCCATTGCATTCGTTGGCGCCCACGTTTCTTTCCGACATTACCTTACATTACATTAATACTTGTTCCATGGATCATGAATACGACATTTTGTAATGATGTGAAGTGTGTCAGTTTAACATACGTTTCCAATACACAATTTATTTCCTTTTCCTTTTTTCAGAGTTACTACTTCGTATCTAAAAATTCATATATTGAGTAGAATTCTTTCAATTTGTTTTTAAACGTCTGTCAGACTTTTAATGCTATTTGACAACTGAGCAAAGATGTTTGTTGCAGTATAATTCATCCCTTTCTGTGCCAAGGTCGGATTTAACTCAGAATAGTGAAGATCATACTTTCTTCTTGTAGCTATCCACTTTCCTGTAACTTTTGAATTGGCATGGGTTATTAATTAGCGCCGGTACTGTATGGAACTAAAGGGGCGGAAATCGGAATATTCCACAGTAGCCCACAGCGAATTCCGTATTCTTACAATTGATTTTGGCCTTGAAAAAAAGAGTCTTGCGTTACTTATTGAATGCCTTAAATTTATGGCTTGAATGGGTGACCATTCGGTATGCCGAGCACTCAGCCCTTGTGAGGCAAACTGAGGAGCTACACTACTGGCCATTAAAATTGCCACACCACGAAGATGACGTGCTCAGACGCGAAATTTAACCGACAGGAAGAAGATGCTGTGATATGCAAATGATAATATTTTCAGAGCATTCACACAAGGTTGGCACCGGTGGCGACACCTACAACGTGCTGACATGAGGAAAGTTTCCAACCGATTTCTCATACACAAACAGCAGTTGACCGACGTTGCCTGGTGAAACGTTGTTGTGATGCCTCGTGGAAGGAAGAGAAATGCGTACCATCACGTTTCCGACTTTGATAAAGGTCGGATTGTAGCCTATCGCGATTGTGGTTTATCGTATCGCGACATTGCTGCTGGCGTCGGTCGAGATCCAATGACCGTTAACAGAATATGGAATCGGTGGGTTCAGAAGGGTAATACGGAACGCCGTACTGGATCCCAACGGCCTCGTATCACTAGCAATCGAGATGACAGGCATCTTATCGGCATGGCTGTAACGTGTCGTGCAGCCACGTCTCGATCCCTGAGTCAACAGATGGGACAGTTTGCAAGACAACAACCATCTGCGCGAGCAGTTGGACGACGTTTGCAGCAGCATGGACTATCAGCTCGGAGACCACGGCTGCGGTTACCCTTGGCGCTGCATAACAGACAGGAGCGCCTGCGATGGTGTACTCAACGACGAACCTGGGTGCACAAATTGCAAAACGTCATTTTTTCGGATGAATCCAGGTTCTGTTTACAGCATCATGATGGTCGCATCCGTGTTTGGCGACATCGCGGTGAACGCACATTGGAAGCGTGTATTCGTCATCGCCATACTGGCGTATCACCCGTCGTGATTGTATAGGGTGCCATTGGTTACACGTCTTGGTCACCTCTTGTTCGTATTGACTGCACTTTGAACAGTGGACGTTACATTTTAGGTGTGTCACGACCCGTGGCTCTACCCTTCATTCGATCCCTGCCAAACCTTGCATTTCAGCAGGATAATGCACGACCGCATGTTGCAGGTCCTGTACAGGCTTTTCTGGATACAGAAAATGTTCGACTGCTGCCCTGCCAGCACGTTCTACCGATATCTCACCAATTGAAATCGTTTGGTCAATGGTGGCCGAGCAACTGGCTCATCACGATACGCCAGTCACTACTCTTGATGAACTGTGGTATCATGTTGAAGCTGCATGGGCAGCTGTACCTGTACATGTCATCCAAACTCTGTTTGACTCAATGCCCAGGCGTATCAAGGCCGTTATTACGGCCAGAGGTGGTTGTTCTGGGTACTGATTTCTCACTATCTATGTACCCTAATTGCTTGAAAATGTAATCACATGTCAGTTGTACTATAATATATTTGTCCAATGAATACCCGTTTATCGTCTGCATTTCTTCTAGGTGTAGCAATTTTAATGGCCAGTAGTGTACTTGAATGAGACGTAGCGGCTCCGGTATCGTAAACTGACATACGGCCGGGAGAGTGGTGTGCTGACCACATGCCCTTCGGTGTCCGCATCCGGTGACGCCTGTGGGCGGAGGATGTCATGGCGGCCTGTCGGTAGCGCTGGGCCTTCCAAGTTTAACCTTTATGCACACACCCTCAAAATAAACCCAGGCTAACCAAAACATCGTGCGGCCCTAATCACGTCGGGAACCATTTCACATGGACAGATCTGCCAGTGCTCTGCCATTTAATACCTTGCGTACGCGATACTACCGCGACCTGTACATGTGCATATCGCTATCCCATGACTTCTGTCACCTCAGGGTAAAAAGAGATTGCTCTAACGTACCACAAAGTCACGTAAGACCAAAGAAGAGGAAGAAAAATGTGATGTGACGTGGAATGTTTCCGAAGATAAAGTCACATTACAATGTGCACTAAACAAGGCTTTATCATCCGCTGTTTGGAAACGGGAAGCTAAGGCGACCTCTGACGGCCCGGTGGGACGCGTGAGCCGCGCACTGATACCCGAGTGCTCGTCGCGCAGCTCCATCGCAGCGCCGCCGCTACATTGTGTGCCGCGGCGTGGCGTCGCGGCGCGGCTGAACACAAATAGTCCCTGCCTGCCGGCCTGTGGCCGCCGCCGTGGCTGGTGCCCTGGTATGCGGCCGCCGTGCCAGCAAATACTTGGCTCGCCACCGGCTGCCGCGCCGGCCCGACTCAATGGAAAGTGTGCCGCACGCCAGCGCCGGCAGATGAGCGCCTCAATTAATGGCCGCCTATACTGTGTGCGCGACCAGACGCGTCGCCGCCGCCGCCAGCTCGAATGCGGTCTGCACGTAGAGCACCACGCGGTCAGCAGGCACTTGCTGCCGCTCCTGCCTGCACATGCCTCACTTCAGTTTTTACTACAGATTTCATATCCCTTACAAAAGTATATTTACATTACATGACTTTTCTCTCTACATCACTGGTAACTACTTGACAGAGGAGTCACTGATCCACGTCTATAATACAGTGCCGAAACAAAATTAGTACATTTGGAAAGACGACGTCGATATGGATCTGATGACGGCATATGCCACCTGGGGGGTAGTAGATACACTAATAATGGTTTGAATGTCGTCAGCCAACAGATGGAGTGGCGACATAGCTACCAGAGCGTCATATATGTCTACCCTCTAAAAGAGAATACTCATGGCCAAAAGGCAAAGGGTATTGCCAGTGTGTGAAGCAAACAGGCGACAATGCCAAGGAGGTGCACTTTGTAAGTAGGCTGTTTAGGTTTTTATGTTGGTAACGCCACATAGCGCTCTGTATGAAAATCACTGTCTGTCCTGTGCGCAGTCTGTGGCTGGTTTGCATTGTTGGAATATTTGCTATTGTAGTGGTGGGCAGTTGGATGCGAACAAAAAAATGGTTCAAATGGCTCTGAGCAGTATGGATCTTAGCTTCTGAGGTCATCAGTCCCCTAGAACTACTTAAACCTAACTAACCTAAGGACATCACACACATCCATGCCCGAGGCAGGATTCGAACCTGCGACCGTAGCGGTCTCGCGGTTCCAGACTGTAGCACCTAGAACCACTCGGCCATTCTGGACTGCTTGGATGCGAACAGCGCGTAGCGTTATGCAGTTGGAGGTGAGCCCCCAGCAATGGTGGATGTGAGGAGGGAGATGGCAGAATTTTGAGAGCGGACGATGTGGACGCGTGTCCATCAGAAAGAGTAAATTTGTAATACTGTATATCATATATATGATGACTTTTGAATATTATTAAGGTAAATACATTGTTTGTTCTCTATCAAAATTTTTCATTTGCTAACTATACCTATCAGTAGTTAGTGCCTTCAGTAGTTAGAAACTTTCATTTAGCTGGCAGTATTGGCGCTCGCTGTATTGCAGTAGTTCGAGTAACGAAATTTTTGTGTGGTAAGTGATTCATGAAAGGTATAGGTTATTGTTAGTCAGGGCCATTCTTTTGTAGGTATTATTGAAAGTCAGACTGCGTTGAGTTAAAAATATTGGGTGTCAGTTCAGTGTTGATCAGAATAAGTAAAGAGAGAAATGTCTGAGTACGTTCAGTTCTGCTCAGCTGTTTGAAAATCAAATAACTTAAGGGGTTTACCAGCACAGTAATTTATAATTTTCCAAAGGGGACGTTTCATATGGCGGCCCTACCAGGATACGAACCTGGAATCTTTCTGATGGACACACGTCCAGATCGTCCGATCTCAAAAATCTGCCATCTCTCTCCTCACATTCACCACTGCTGGCGGCTCACCTCCAACTGCGCAACGCTACGCACTGTTCACATCCAACTGCCCACCACTACAATAGCAAATATTCCAACAATGCAAACCAGCCACAGACTGCACACAGGACAGTCAGTGATTTTCATACAGAGCTCTATGTGACGTTACCAACATATAAACCTAAACAGCCTACTTAAAACTTGTGCTTCCTACAGCCAAGTGAGTGAGTCTGACTGGGGTCAAACTGTGACCTTCCGAGTGGTGGAGTGGTCCTTTCAGAGAACTGCCTCACAAGCTGGAAGTACTGCGTCTGTTGTGCAACGATGCTGATACCCGTAGACGAGACTGTGGAGGTCCACATGGCACAGACGCCCGCCAGGATCGTCTTACTGTAAGGGCAGAAGTGACAGATCGTACAGCTGCCACAGCACAGTAAGAGGGCTTGTGAGCCCACACGTCTCATCACGAACTGTTGCGAAGCGGTAATTAGCAGTGGGAATACGGGCACGCACACCCCAACCCCGTCTCCCACTCACGCCGCACCATCGACGTGCACGTCACGACTAGAGCCGCCGGAGGATCACCTGAAACACGCACCGTGGTCTTCATCGATGAAAGCAGTTTCTGCCTGCATGCAACTGACGGTCGTTTGCTCGTACGACCTGCTGAGCGTTGTCTCACAGAGTGCATTCGTCCAAAACACATTGTCCCCACCCCAAACTGGTGTGCGATAAGCTAAAAATGGCGTTCACCTTTGGTGTTTCTGGAGTGGACACTAACCAGCGCTTGGTAGGTGTAGAATTTGGTTAGACCCATTCTTTCTTGCAACAGGAAGGTTATGTGTTGCTCCAACAGGATAATGCTCACCCACACTGCCCATGCATCTCAGTGTGCTCTGCAAGACGTGCAGCAACTTCCCTGGCCAGCGTGATCTCCAGACTCGTCTCCAATTGAGCACGTGTGGGATATGACGTGATGAGAAGTGACTTGTGCGACTCGTCAGCCATCAGATCTTGTAGAACTACGTGAACAGGTCAACATGCGTGGAATAACGTATTCTATGACAGTATTCGCCATCTGTACGTCCGACAGGATGCCGGAGTCAGTACGTACACTGCCGTCTGTAAAGGCTACACTACGTACTAATATGGGTGTTTTAGGATGGTCGAACTGTTTGTAATACTGTACTCCATATGAACTGTTGCAACGATAAATCTTCAGTGGAATTGGAACCTCTGAAAGGTGTACTGTTTCTTTTTCGCCAATGTGTTTCTCGACCGCAGTATGCGGCGTTGTATTATCGTCAAAATGACACCGTCCGCAGTCTTCTTTGACGAATTTTCGGGAGCAAAACATTTTTCAGAAGCAGTTAGTAGTATGCGCTTGTTACAGGCGTTCCCTGGGGCACTCTATTTGTGCCTATCACTCCATTAAAGCCACAAGCAAATATCATCACCAGTTTCACCTTTGGTCGTTGTCAGCGGAATTTTTTCGGAAGTGGAGAGTGGGAATTTATCCATTGTGACGAGTGAGACTACAGTTCAAGCTCAAATCTCGCATCCAAGTTTCATCAAACACGACAGAAACTGTTCTTCTTCTAGCCGGGCTGAGCGAGCGAGCGGTTATAGGCACTTCAGTCTGGAACAGCGTGACCGCTACGGTCGCAGGTTCGAATCCTGCCTCGGGAATGGATGTGTGTGATGTCCTTAGGTTAGTTAGGTTTAAGTAGTTCGAAGTTCTAGGGGACTGAGCCATTTGAACCATTTTGTTCTTCTTCTGTTTGCCAACGTTGGAGCAATTCTTCTGCGATTCTTTTGTGACCTGCTTTCTACTCTTTATTCAGGTCATGCGCACCCCATCTGGCAGCAACTTTTCTCGTCTTTAAATTCTCAGCTATTATTCCGTTAACTGGATTGACAGACACGCTGGCCTCATATGCAACTTCCTCACATGTTTGTCATCTATGCTCTCTCAAAATGTAGAGGTGTAGCCTGTTGCAATTAGTGGCCTTCCTCTTCTTGGATTGCCCTCAGTGTCTACCCGACCTTCTCGGAAACGAACAGACCACCTGTTCTATGATACACTACACTGTTCCCACACACCTCTCTAAAAGCGTTGTAGATCTCCGTTGGCTTGTTTCCACGTATGGGTTCGATTTTGATGTAGGAACGCTGGTCACTAAGTGTAATCCGACCTCACGTGGTTTCAGCTTCCATTTCACAACTGAGTTACTCAGACCTCAGGCAGCAAACACATGACGACAGTCATGCCTAAAGTCTCGCTCACAGCTGACATGAATTTCAACTTGATGACGCCACCGTAACAGTCGTATAAAATTTCGTAAACAGACAATGAAAACGTATTTGTTTTAATGATTGTCACTCCAAATCACTTACCATATCCACGACACAATCTCTCCCTATTACACGATAATACAAAACGAGATGCCTTTCTTCGAACTTTTTCGATGTCCTCCGTCAATCTTATCTGACAAGGACCACATGCCGTACAACAGTACCCTGAACAGGGCGCACAAGCGTATTGCAGTCTCTTCAGCAGATCTCTTGCATTTTATAAGTTTTCTGCCCGTAAAAAACATTCGTTGGTTCGTCTTCCCCACAAAAATTTCCGTGTAATGGTCCTTGTTACTTAGTTGATTCGGCTACTAACTGAAGACATACTGTTCTTAAACGAATGGCGATCATGTTTGCCACTTTATTTATTAATTTCCATCTTTATCACATATGCTATATAATTCACAATTACCAGTTTCGGCTAACTGCCAACACCAGATAATTAATAGTATTCAATCTGCACATGTAACAATTTTTGCGTACCTACGTCTGTAGGCTGCATTCATACTCGTATCCAAAAACTTGTAATGATCTGAGCCGAAACCGAGCTTCTGCATGGTATGTCGTGTATATATATTCAGTACTCATGTTGACGACTACACAGTTTTTATTGTTCGGGATCAGTTTCCAATTTCCACCTACCGCAAGATGCAGATATCGTGTTTATACAGCTTCATAATTCGTATTGATTTTCTGACGAGTTTACCCGACGGTGAACGTCATCACCATCTGGAAACGATCTAAGAGAACTGCTCAGATGCTCTCTTGACTCTTTTATATAGATTTATAAAACTTCCTTGCGGACCCGAGGTATCACCACTATATCCCGTCAGTTATGTGACCATTTTGACTGGAAATCAGGAATCCAGTTACAGAACAGAGACGATACTTGCAATACTGGGCATTAAAATTGCTACACCAAGAAGAAATCCAGATGATAAACGGGTATTCATTGGACAAATATATTATACAAGAACTGACATGTGATTACGTGTTCACACAATTTGGGTGCACAGATCCTGAGAAGTCAGTACCCAGAACAACCACCTCTGGCCGTAATAACGGCCACGATACGCCTGGGCATTTGGTCAGACAGAGGTGGTGGTGGTGGTTGTTGAGATGTTTAAGGGGGACTAAACAGTCAGACAGAGCTTGGATGGCGTGTACAGGTACAGCTAATCATGCAGCTTCAACACGATACCACAGTTCATCAAGAGTAGTGACTGGCGTATTTGTGACGAGCCAGTTGCCTGGCCACCATTAACCAGACGTTTTCAATTGGTGGGAGATCTGGAGAACGTGCTGACCACGGCAGCAGTCGAACCTTTTCTGTATCCAGAAAGGCCCGTATAGAACCTGCAACATGCGGTCGTGCATTATCCTGCTGAAATGTAGGGTTTCGCAGGGATCGAATGAAGGGTAGAGCCACGGGTCGTAACACATCTGAAATTTAACGTCCACTGTTCAAAGTGCCGTCAATGCGAACAAGAGGTGACCGAGACGTGTAACCAATGAGCCGGCCGCGGTTCTAGGCGCTTCAGTCCGGAACCGTGCGACTGCTAATGTCGCAGGTTCGAATCCTGCCTCGGGCATGGATGTGTGTGGTTTCCTTAGGTTAGTTAGGTTTAAGTAGTTCTAAGTTCTAGGGGACTGATGACCTCAGATGTTAAGTCCCCTAGTGCTCAGAGCCATTTACACCATTTGTAACCAATGGCACCTCATACCATCACGCCGGGTGATACGCCAGTATGGCGATGACGAATACACGCTTCCAATGTGCGTTCACCGCGATGTCGCCAAACACGGATGCGACCATCATGATGCTGAAAACAGAACCTGGATTCATCCGAAAAAATGACGTTTTGCCTTTCGTGCAGCCAGGTTCGTCGTTGAGTACACCATCGCAGGCACTCCTGTGATGCAGTATCAAGGTCGCAGCTATGGTCTCCGAGCTCATAGAACATGCTGCTGCAAACTTCGTCGAACAGTTCTTGCAGATGGTTGTTGTCTTGCAAACGTCCCCATCTGTTGACTCAGGGATCGGGACGTGGCTGCACGATCCGTTACAGCTATGCCGATAAGATGCCTGTCATCTCTACTGCTAGTGATACGAGGCTGTTGGGATCCAGCACGGTGTTCCGTATTACCCTTCTGAATAAACCGATTCCATATTATGCTAACAGTCATTGGATCTCGACCAACGCGAGCAGCAATGTCGCGATACGATAAACCGCAATCGCGAAAGGCTACAATCCGACCTTTATCAAAGTCGAAAACGTGATGGTACGCATTTCTCCTCCTTACACGAGGCATCATAACAACGTTTCACCAGGCAACGCCGGTCAACTGCTGTTTGTGTATGAGAAATCGGTTGGAAACGTTCCTCATGCCAGCACGTTATAGGCGTCGCCACCGGCGCCAACCTTGTGTGAATGCTCTGTAAAGCTACTCATTTGCATATCACTGCATCTTCTTCGTGTTGGTTAAATTTCGCTTCTGTAGCACGTCATCTTCGTGGTGTAGCAATTTTAATGGCCAGTAGTGTGTTAGGTACGAAGTTTAATGTGAAGAGCCTTGTGAGGAACGAAGTCGAAAGCTTTCTGTAAATGTGGAAGTGAGTAATCGCCTAGACGCCGTGTGTTGATATAACGCATTATTTCGTGTGAATAATGAACCAGTTGTGTTTCAGAACGCTATTTTCTGAATCAGTGCTGACTATGTGTCGAAAGATTTTCTTAAAGGTATTTCATAATGTTCGGACACGGTGTATGTTCCTAAACCCTACTGCAAATTTATGTCAGTTAGTACGCGTATATTTCATCACTTCTTGGATCACTTTTTCAGGCTAGACGCTCATACAGACTGCCACTTGACGTAACAGCCGGTCGCTCTTATGACGCATGAGTTTTTAAGACCTTTTTTAAAAAATGCTTTCATCCCACGGGATATACCAACTGCATACCCACAGCCTGGTCCATAACCCCTCTCTAGCATGATCTTCCTGATGGAACTGGATGGACATCTTCATGACGCTTCTCGAATTTCGCGAACAGCCTCTTGGTCAGACGCGTAAGGTTCTACGCATAAAACCGAAGGTGGACTCAAGGAATGAAGAAGATATATCATACAGACAGGTTAAAACACACGAATTTCGTCCTATATGGGGAAGCCTGCCGTCAAATACTGGGTCAGATCCTCACCATGCAAAAGTGAAAGTGACTTTTCTCCCTCCAGCGAAGATGTCAGACATTTTGGGTTCCGTCGAAGATGACTTGATGGTCCTATGGCTGGGGTGACCAAATCCTCCGCAAGTTTTGCCTGTCATAAATGCACGTTTGGATAATGAAAGATGCACGAACAGCAAAGATGCACCCATGTCTTACACTCAAGTGACAAAATTCATGGGGTATCTCCTAATATCGTATCGGACCTCCTTTTTCCCGGCGTAGCGCAGCAACTCGCCATACCATGGGCTCAATAACTCGGTGGAAGTCCACTGCAGGAATATTGATCTATGTTGCCGTCCATAATCCGGTGTAGGATTTTGTACACGAACTGACCTCTCCATTATTTCAGATAAACATCCAATGGGATTCATGTCGGGCGATCCGGATGGCCAAATCATTTGCTCCAATTGTCCATATATGTTCTCAAACCAGTCGTGAAAAACTATGGCGCGGTGACATAGGGCATTGTCATCAATGAAAATTCCATCGTTGTTTGGGAGCTTGAATTGGCTATATGTCTCCAGGTAGCCGAATATAACCATTTCCTGTCAATGATAGGCTCTGCTGGACGAGTTCCTTGTAAACACAGACTACCCCATTATGGAGCCAGCACCAGCTTGCACAGTGGCTTGTTGGCAACTGGGTCTGTGGCTTCGGGGGGTCTGTGCCACATTCAACGCCTACCGTCTGCTCTTACCAAACGAAATCGGGACTCATTTGACCAGGACACAGCTTTCCAGTCGTCTAGGGCCCAACCGGTATGGTCATGATCCTAGGAGAGGCGAAGAAGGCAGAGTTAGCAAAGGTATTCGCATAGGTCGTCTGCTGCCATAGTCCATTAATGCCAAATTTCGCCGCTTTCCCTAAGGAGACGTTCATCGTACTTCCCACATTGATTTCTACTGTTATTTCATGCAGTATAGCTTGTCTGTTAGCATTGCTCTCTGTAGTTAAGCGAAGGCTGTCGGCCACTGTGTTGTCCATGGTGAGAGGTAATGCCTGGAGTTTTATATTCTCGGCACGCTCTTGGCACTGTGGATCTCGGAATATTGAATTCCCTAACGATTTCAGAAATGGAATGTCCCAATTGTCTAGTTCCAGCTACCATTCCGCGTTCAAAGTCTATTGATTCCCGTCTTGTGGCCTTCATCACGTCGGAAACATTTTACATGAATCACCTCACTACAAATGATAGTTCCGTCAATGTACTGCCATTTTATACCTTGTGTAAGCGAAATTACCCTCATCTGTGTACGTACATATCGCTATCTAATGACTATCTCCTCATTCCAATGAATCAACTGTGACGGAGAGCGGCTTCGAGGCCGCTGGAATTTGCCAGTCCAAAAATTCTAGCGTCGACTTCATTTTGTAAGGACTCGGTGGTGAAGCAGGTAGTAGAAATTCGGTTGACAAGGAATTTAATTGAACGAGTTCTCAGTTTTAGTTTGCAAAAAGCATGGAATCTGGTGCTTTCTCTAATAAACTCTCAACGATGTTGCTAAAGTGCATTTCTCAATGACACATTGATACCCCAGGATGGATCGACCAGCTAAGCATAAATTCAGTTTATGCATAGCTCTTTGTTGCCGAAAGACATGTGTTGCCCATGTGTATTTATCTCTGTATCCTCAATCGCGTGGTCCGTAGGTTTAAAAGGCCGGAGCGATCACTGTTGCTTTCAGTCTATCAGCTCGCTCGCGAGATGGGCGAAAGATATATGGCCGAAATATTAGGTGAAGAAATATGGTATCAACGGCTTCACGCTCGAAATCTAATGGAACAGCGTCATGAAGCTTTCAACGCTATCCACTAGCTCATTTATAGCTGCACTGTTTGCACAGTAAAGGTCCCAGAACACTCACTTGGCCGCGAGGAGTGGCCGCGTGGTTTGAGGCGCCATGTCACGGACTGCGCGGCCCCTCCAGCCGGACGTTCGAGTCCCCCCTCGGGCATGGGAGTGTGTGTTGTTCCTAGCATAATTTAGTTTAAGTTAGTTTTAGTATGTAAGCCTAGGGACCGATGACCTAAAGCAGTTTGGCCCCTTAAGAATTCAGACACATTTGAACATTTTTGACAACATTTACTTGCGATACGTCCGAAGTTCCACTTGCATCTGAAGATACTGCAGGACCGAGCGAGCAATATGTGTGTTCTGGGTTCTGTTTACCTGCACGGAACTGAGTACAACCCCTTTGAACTCAATGAATCCACTGTAACGTAACAGCAATGCACTTGCTCATTATACAGGGCTATTACAAATGATTGAAGCGATTTCATAAATTCACTGTAGCTCCATTCATTGACATATGGTCACGACACACTACAGATACGTAGAAAAACTCATGAAGTTTTGTTCGGCTGAAGCCGCACTTCAGGTTTCTGCCGCCAGAGCGCTCGAGAGCGCAGTGAGACAAAATGGCGACAGGAGCCGAGAAAGCGTATGTCGTGCTTGAAATGCACTCACATCAGTCAGTCATAACAGTGCAACGACACTTCAGGACGAAGTTCAACAAAGATCCACCAACTGCTAACTCCATTCGGCGATGGTATGCGCAGTTTAAAGCTTCTGGATGTCCCTGTAAGGGGAAATCAACGGGTCGGCCTGCAGTGAGCGAAGAAACAGTTGAACGCGTGCGGGCAAGTTTCACGCGTAGCCCCCGGAAGTCGACGAATAAAGCAGGGAGCTAAACGTACCACAGCCGACGGTTTGGAAAATCTTACGGAAAAGGCTAAAGCAGAAGCCTTACCGTTTACAATTGCTACAAGCCCTGACACCCGATGACAAAGTCAAACGCTTTGAATTTTCGGCGCGGTTGCAACAGCTCGTGGAAGAGGATGCGTTCAGTGCGAAACTTGTTTTCAGTGATGAAGCAACATTTTTTTCTTAATGGTGAAGTGAACAGACACAATGTGCGAATCTGGGCGGTAGAGAATCCTCACGCATTCGTGCAGCAAATTCGCAATTCACCAAAAGTTAATGTGTTTTGTGCAATCTCACAGTTTAAAGTTTACGGCCCATTTTTCTTCTGCGAAAAAAACCTTACAGGACACGTGTATCTGGACATGCTGGAAAATTGGTTCATGCCACAACTGGAGACCGACAGCGTCGACTTCATCTTTCAACAGGATGGTGCTCCACCGCACTTCCATCATGATGTTCGGCATTTCTTAAACAGGAGATTGGAAAACCGATGGATCGGTCGTGGTGGAGATCATGATCACCAATTCATGTCATGGCCTCCACGCTCTCCCGAGTTAACCCCATGCGATTTCTTTCTGTGGGGTTATGTGAAATATTCAGTGTTTAAACATCCTCTACCAAGAAACGTGCCAGAACTGCGAGCTCGCATCAACGATGCTTTCGAACTCGTTGATGGGGACATGCTGCGCCGAGTGTGGGAGGAACTTGATTATCGGCTTGATGTCTGCCGAATCACTAAAGGGGCACATATCAAACATTTGTGAATGCCTAAAAAAACTTTTTGAGTTTTTGTATGTGTGTGCAAAGAATTGTGAAAATATCTCAAATAATAAAGTTATTGTAGAGCTGTGAAATCGCTTCAATCATTTGTAATAACCCTGTATAAAATAATTTTAATTCTATCATGATAATTTTATCTGTTTCAGTGTGTATACCGTAACTGTAAAACCAAGGATTAACTCCATCAGGTTACCTTCCATTAGGAACGTGGGTGCACTCAACGACTATGATATGAGTTTTGGTAAGAGTTTCAATGTCAGAGCACAGCAATTAGTGGAAGGATAAACTGTTACTATGAGTGTAAGTCACTACTGTTTGTAGAAACTGAAACGCACAGAAACAATGGTCTGCAGCATACCACGAGAAGAAGAAGTGTAGAACAGTGGAACCATAATAAGTGATTTAACTGTCAGAGAGGTGGCTTGTACGTAGGTCCAACAGCGCCCCCGTTTGAGTTACAGGACAGGTCAGTGTTACGCAACGCTCGATCGGTCCGGAACCGTCATACGACGTGGAAATGAGTAAGCAAGTGCCACTATGCCCCTCTGATATCACATGGTGAATAACTGTATGTGAGTGCATTCGCTAGGGGCAGAATGACTGGTCTCCAGAGGCGGGCCTGTCTTTCTGTGTCACTGCGGCCCGTACAACGCACGCTGCTTCAAGCGAAAGACGTTTGTAGACCCAGTGGATACAAGGGGGCCGTACACGTGACCCACAAGCTACTAGAAGACACAATGTGACCACAGCACGAGATGACCGACACCTCGTCCGCTTATGGTTCAAATGGCTCTGAGCACTATGGGACTTAACTGCTGAGGTCATCAGTCCCCTAGAACTTAGAACTACTTAAACCTAACTAACCTAACGACATCACACACATCCGTGGCCGAGGCAGGATTCGAACCTGCGACCGAAGCGGTCGCGCGGTTCCAGACTGTAGCGCTTAGAACCGTTCGGCCACTTCGGCCGGCGTTCCCAGTTTGCTCGTCTGTCTCTCGTCCGCATTTGTTAGGCAGTTAGTGTCGCGTTTTCGGACGAGTCCCTGTTCTACTTGTCCTACAGTGATGGCCGCATACGCGTTCGGAGCCTCCGTGTTGAGCGTTGTCGGGCAGACTGTATTGATGGGCAGCATTGCGGTCAAATGCCAAGTATGGTAGTTTGCGGCGCCATCACCTCGATACACGATCTCCAGTCCTACGTCTTGAGGGCCATCTGAACAGCGACCATTACATCGGGGAGGTTTTGTAGCACGATGCACTGTCCCTCCTGCTGGCCGTTCCACGTGCCACATTTCAGCAGGACAACGCCCGGCCGCATGTGGCGAGGAATGTCCAAGCCTTCTTCGGAGAAATACGGCTACCACTTGCCTCCTTGGCCTGCCCGTTCGCCCATCGAACATGTCTGGGTATGATCGGTCGCAACTTGTTCGTTCAGATCCTTCTGCAGACGCATTTGATGCTTCGTGTACGCGCTTGCAAACCGAGTGGCAGAGTATTCCCCAGCAGCATGTCCAGCCGCTCTTTGAATCTACGCTACGCTGTCTAGCGGCTCTAATCGCAGCAAGTGCTGGCGCTACTCCGTACTGAATTTCCACAGTCACAGTGCGTGTACAGGCTTGTAAGTCTACGCATTTGTGTAGTGCCATGTTCCTAATCGGTGGAATAAATTTCATTGTAGTCACATCTCTGGGTCTTGGTGTTACACTTTTCCCAAACACTAGTGTACGTATCTTATAATTTGCTGCATGGAAGCTTTACTTTAAATTGAATTATTTCCATTGTTACTACCCATTCCTACATCGCCTCCTGTTCCTGGCGGTGGCGCCGCTGTGGCAATCGCAGTTTTGGTGTCTCGCTCTGGTAGGAAAGGGGAAAAGTTGCCTGTTCACGTGCATTTAAGGGTTGCTATGAGCTCGGCAAGGGGGTCAGTCTGTCAGTCTCGGCGAGTCTGGTCAGTATGTCAGCCGGGTCAGTGTGGGGCAGCCAGTGTCTGTCTGTCGTCCGGAGTGCTAGTACGCGTCAGGCCGCCAGTCTGCTCGAGTTGCTTGGGCAACGGTTATTGGCGGTTGGACCGGTCGGATGGTCGGTCGCACACTGATAAACAAGATGGCTGGTCCGCCTTGAGCGTCGGCGCATGTGAGTTCCTCACGTGAGTCCAGTGGGCCGCGCCGTATAGAAAGAGGTAGTGGCTTCGCGGTCGACACGAGAGCAACAGGAGTCAACCCACGACATCGGGCTGGCTGGGGCGAGCTGCGACGCCGTGAGACGGGAGATCGGCGCTCCTTCCTGCGTCCATTGAAGCTGCTGGCAGCGGACGGTTCGGGAGAGCGGTTTGGGGGTGCTGCGCCAGGTCTTCGCCAGGCATCGCAGTTAATTAGAAGTTATGTGATTCGTGATATGTTGTTTCATTTACTTGTTAAATTCTACTTGTTTCTTGGTCAGTCTTTCGTCCCCAGTTTGGTACAAATGGCTCTGAGCACTATGGGACTTAACTTCTAAGGTCAACAGGCCCCTAAAACTTTGAACTAATTAAACCTAACTAACCTAAGGACATCACACACATCCATGCCCGAGGCAGGATTTGAACCTGCGACCGAAGCGGTCGCGCGGTTCCAGACTGTAGGGCCTAGAACCGTTCGGCCACTTCGGCCGGCGTTCCCAGTTTGCTCGTCAGTCTCTCGTCCACATTTGTTAGGCAGTTAGTGTCTGTCTGTCTGTCGGTCTGCCGTACGTTAGTAGCTGCCTCTGTCATATTTGTCGGATTCGGTGTTAACGAATTTATTTCTGAAGGTGTAAAGGCCGAGTTCCTGAAATATGTTTTTATTTTGCCTATGATCTTGCGAGGTGGTATATGTATAATGTAGTGCATGTTGGTACATTTTATGTAAAACTGCATTTCATGGATTTTATTTAAACGGTCATTTTAGTATATAAAGTTGCTACCCTTCCACCGTAAGAGTTCTTATAAAAACAAGTTGCACTTTCCGTGGCAAATAATTTTAATGTGAGTGTTTTGTATCATCTCCATCCCTCTTACGTAGTGCCTCTGAATAAATTGCAACTTGATATTTACAGGGTGCTTTCTGATTATAATTTTAAATCTGTATAAAAAAAGGGCTTTTAGGAACAAAATTTCCATTTATTAGAAAAAATTAATTTGTTTCATCAGGTACCAATTGGCAACTACTTCCACGCTCACATAGTGTGATTAAATGTGTTAATGTTCTTGATGAATCGCTAGTAAATAAAGTAAATTCTTTAAGAAAGAGATTTTGAAAGTAAATTCACGGTTCAATTATTTTTCTTATAACGTTGTGAATATAGTATTTACACTGTAAAGTAGGGGGAAGTACTTCAGTGTCTTTTTTTCTTGCCTTCGCGTTTAACTCTCAATCGCTTTGGGGCAGTGCTTCGGTACAGTAAATGTATATTGTTGCAACGTAACCTTCGTACTCGTGGTGGTATAGTTAACGTTATGACTCGTCCTGGTGGAAAGATTACCGTCGCTTGTCGTGTCCTACAACTTCTGCAAGCTGCCCTCTGTAGTCATGGTTTAACATAGTCGTTTGGTCCACGAAATTACAGGTCCCTGCGAATTATTGCCGGGCATTAATAGTTTCTAGCGGAGGGTTTAACCAACCGGTAAAAATTTTAACGCAACGGATACCGCATTATTTTTTTAGAACCACTACAGAAGGCACCTATGCAGGGCTTAGTTATTTACTTTAATGACCCAGCATTCAACTGTGGGATTGACTTTTATTTATCCTTTATGATGAAGGGAGGAAATAATCAGTCGAGCATATAGGTTAATTGATATTTATTCAATACCGATGGCATTTCACTAACTAGCCGTGTGTCTGTTGGAATATACACTCCTGGAAATTGAAATAAGAACACCGTGAATTCATTGTCCCAGGAAGGGGAAACTTTATTGACACATTCCTGGGGTCAGATACATCACATGATCACACTGACAGAACCACAGGCACATAGACACAGGCAACAGAGCATGCACAATGTCGGCACTAGTACAGAGTATATCCACCATTCGCAGCAATGCAGGCTGCTATTCTCCCATGGAGACGATCGTAGAGATGCTGGATGTAGTCCTGTGGAACGGCTTGCCATGCCATTTCCACCTGGCGCCTCAGTTGGACCAGTGTTCGTGCTGGACGTGCAGACCGCGTGAGACGACGCTTCATCCAGTCCCAAACATGCTCAATGGGGGACAGATCCGGAGATCTTGCTGGCCAGGGTAGTTGACTTACACCTTCTAGAGCACGTTGGGTGGCACGGGATACATGCGGACGTGCATTGTCCTGTTGGAACAGCAAGTTCCCTTGCCGGTCTAGGAATGGTAGAACGATGGGTTCGATGACGGTTTGGATGTACCGTGCACTATTCAGTGTCCCCTCGACGATCACCAGTGGTGTACGGCCAGTGTAGGAGATCGCTCCCCACACCATGATGCCGGGTGTTGGCCCTGTGTGCCTCGGTCGTATGCAGTCCTGATTGTGGCGCTCACCTGCACGGCGCCAAACACGCATACGACCATCATTGGCACCAAGGCAGAAGCGACTCTCATCGCTGAAGACGACACGTCTCCATTCGTCCCTCCATTCACGTCTGTCGCGACACCACTGGAGTCGGGCTGCACGATGTTGGGGCGTGAGTGGAAGACGGCCTAACGGTGTGCGGGACCGTAGCCCAGCTTCATGGAGACGGTTGCGAATGGTCCTCGCCGATATCCCAGGAGCAACAGTGTCCCTAATTTGCTGGGAAGTGGCGGTGTGGTCCCCTACGGCACTGCGTAGGATCCTACGGTCTTGGCGTGCATCCGTGCGTCGCTGCGGTCCGGTCCCAGGTCGACGGGCACGTGCATCTTCCGCCGACCACTGGCGACAACATAGATGTACTGTGGAGACCTCACGCCCCACGTGTTGAGCAATTCGGCGGTACGTCCACCCGGCCTCCCGCATGCCCACTATACACCCTCGCTCAAAGTCCGTCAACTGCACATACGGTTCACGTCCACGCTGTCACGGCATGCTACCAGTGTTAAAGACTGCGATGGAGCTCCGTATGCCACGGCAAACTGGCTGACACTGACGGCGGCGGTGCACAAATGCTGCGCAGCTAGCGCCATTCGACGGCCAACACCGCGGTTCCTGGTGTGTCCGCTGTGCCGTGCGTGTGATAATTGCTTGTACAGCCCTCTCGCAGTGTCCGGAGCAAGTATGGTGGGTCTGACACACCGGTGTCAATGTGTTCTTTTTTCCATTTCCAGGAGTGTATATAATCACAACTGGTCTCTGTAGTTAACATGATTCACTTTCGCCACGTAATTATGGAAAGGGAGAGGAAAACGTCGACCTGGCTTCAATGTAATTTTACGCAGGTACACAATTATACATAAACCCATGCTTATTACATTCACTTACTATTGGTTACGCAGAACAAGTTCAGCAAAGACACTACAAGCGAACTTCGTCAGGGCAGAAGAATATCTGCCTACATGTTTCCATTTTCGTCAAAACGTACTCTGAAGAAAAGGTAGAGACAAGTCGTGCACTTAACCGTGACTGAATCTTGCTTTCAGAAACAACACCATGTTACTGTGCCAGGAGGGGGGGGGGGGGGAGAACATTTACTGTCACATGGCGGGAAAATTTTGCAAGGCTTTATTCCATCAATGGGCATTAAAATCGGAATTTTCCTGGATACGAGAGTGTAAACCGAGTATTTTTACGTAACGCTCTTCGCTGTAGGTGAACCAAATAGTTATGGGGGGACAAGAAACATTAACTATCACATCAATACTATTCTACACACGAGGCCAAGTAGCGGTATCCAACAGAAATGCGAAAAATACTGACACACTAGATTATTCCTTCTCTATCTTACACTCAGCCACTACCGTATGATTATTCACTCGACTAGTTCACATTTTTAGATCGAAACTGGTGTTTACCATTGTGGCAGTTGCTCCAACCGACCACGTGGCGGGAAAGAAAGTACACAAAGGAAACATATGAGAAATAAATAAAAATCCCCCAAAATATTACTGCAAAAGAAAGACCAAATTAAAACACATTAAATGAGTGAACTTCTGTTAAACACAGACCAATAATCCGACCGTGAGCTTATAGCCAATGGTGCGTGGCCTGACCAGGGCACAAACGCAAAGTTCTTCTGAAATTTCACTAAATTATGAAAATAAGCGCCCTTATGGGGGTTTAGTGGTAATATCACACCTGATTTCAAAATCTGGACCATATTAACAAGCAGATTTGAGACATTCTGATACCTTCGTTAACATTACCAAAATCGAGAGCTGCGTCTCCATGTCTGTCCCGCACCACTACCCAGGAACAACTGGATTCGCGGACGCCTCGCCTAACCGTTGTTCAAATGGCTCTGAGCACTATGGGACTTAACTTCTGAGGTCATCAGTCCCCTAGAACTTAGAACTACTTAAACCTAACTAACCTAAGGACATCACACACATCCATGCCCGAGGCAGGATTCGAACCTGCGACCGTAGTGGTTACGCGGTTTCATACTGTAGCGCCTAGAACCGCTCGGCCACCCCGGCGGGCAACCGTTGTTCGTTCAAAAGGTGGTGGAGGGGATGGCTCGCCAACCTGACAGAGCCAATACTCGTACCTTCGCGACCTCTCTGGCCTGACTTGCACACTATCTTTGTCACACTTTTCGCGTTTAGGGGCTGGTACTATCCTACCACAGAACCACTCTACTCATGCAATGCTACGACCTCCGATCAAAACTTTCTGCTACTTCACATAATATCTCAATCACACAGTCCAAGGTCGCATAAGGGAGAGGATGCAAGGAAACGTAGCACACACGAAATAAAAAATTCAATGAATAAATAAATAAACACCGATAGGTCCATTCTATTCTGATTCTTACCCACAGACTTACTTCTGCAGAGAAAAAAAAACTCTCGCTTTAATTATCCTGTACCGGAATTTATTGAGAAAAATATGGAACGGGATAACCAATTCTAGTGCACAAGAAAAAGCTAATTTTTGTGTTGTAAAGTGGTGGAAAGTGTGGAATGGAAATGCCATTTTGACACATAAAAATTTAATTCTGTGCTTGCAAAGATCGCTTTGCCATCTTCCAAGAGTAATGTGACTTCCAGCATTTTGTAAGGTAAATGTAAATTAACAAGATTAAGCAGTTCTCTGTGAATAAATTCACAAATTTGCTGCAATAGCAGAGCAACGTATTTCGCTTGCTTGTTTCACTTGTTTACTAAAGCAAAGTCGTAATATTTCAAACAATGTTCTAGCAATGAGTTCAAGGGCAAATGCAAAAACTTTTCCCTTCAGGACAAAAACCCGATTTCTTTAGACTATAGTTTTCATTTTCAGAATGAAAATGCGCGTGTTAAATTTGAATTTGTTCCTCTCCACTGTGGTCAATATGGGCACTGTTGTCTGACGGACTACACTACGTTGACTCAAAGATAAATAAGGTAAGAAGTGAAGTATCAGTGAAAAATGAAGGTATTTACGTAACAACCGCAATAATATACACTAGACGTATTGAATAATTACGAGAGCCTTTGCAGTAGTTTAAACAGATTTCAGAACACAGTTATCTTTTGTTTCAAATGAATATCAGTGAAATAAATATCAAATCACTTACACTGAGGTGACAAATCTCATGGATACCTCCTAATATAGAGTTGCACCTCCTTTTGCCCGGCGTAGGGCAGCAACGCAACTTGCCTTCGACTCAACAAATCGTTGAAAGTAACCTGCAGAAATATTGAGCCATGATACCTCTACAGCCGTCCAGAATTGCGAAAGTGTTGCCACTGCAGGATTTTTTCCACAAACTGACCTCTCGATTACGTCCCACGAATGTTGGATGGAATTCATGTCGGGCTATGTGGGTGGCCAAATCGTCGCAGAAACAGTTATAGCACGGTGATATATGTACCATCTTAGTAACTATATAGTTAAGGCTCACCGGCCACTTGACCATCTTCTTCGTCTGTGCGAATGCATAAACAGTGCCCGAACTCTTACGGGAAACGGAAACGCGCCGCGAGTAATGAGTATAATGGGCGGGGACACTACGAATGTAGTGCGGGACAGTACGTTGAGAATGTGGGTTTCGCGGGAGGCGTGCCAGAGGTAAATCCCTGCAGTCGCGTTATCCTCTGTGCCCTCGGGGGCTCAGATGGTTAGAGCGTCTGCCATGTAAGCAGGAGATCCCGGGTTCGAGTCCCGGTCGAGGCACACATTTTCATCTGTCCCCGGTGACGTATGTCAACGCCTGTAAGCAGCTAAGGGTGTTCATTTCATTGTAACGGTGATATGTCGCGCTGTCATCCAAAAAGATTACGTTCGTTGTTTGAGAACGTGGTCCATAAATGGCTGCAAATGGTCTCCAAATAGCCGTATATAACCAATTCCAATCGATTATCAGTACATTTGGATTAGAGGACCCAGTCCATTCCATGTAAACACAACCCTCACCACTGTGGAGCCACCACCAGTTTCCACAGTGCCTTGTTGACTGTTGGTATCCACGGATTCGTGGGGTCTGCGCCACATTCGAAGCCTACCACCAGTATTTCTCAACTGAAATCGGGACTCATTTAACCAGACTACGGTTTCCCAGTCGTCTAGGGTCCAACCGATATGGTCACAAGCCCAGCAGGTGTGCTGCAGGCAATGTAGCGCTGTTTGCAAAGGCACTCGCGCCGGTCGTTTTCTGTCATAGTCCATTAACTCCAAATTCTGCCTTGCTGTCCTAGGGAATACGTTCATCGTACACCTCACATTGATTTCTGCAGTTATTTGAGAAGTGTTCCTTATCCTTTAGTCCTGACAACTCTACGTAAACGCCGCTTTTCTCAGTCGTTAAGTGGTGGCAGTCGGCTACTGCTTTGTCTGTGGTGAGAGGGTAGCGCTTGAAATTTAATATTCTCGACACAACCTTGACTCTGTGGATCTCGGAATACTGAATTCCCTAACCATTTCCGAAATGGAATGTCCCATGCGTTCAACTTCAGCTACCATTCCCCGATCAAAGTTTTTTAATACCCGTCGTGCTGCCATGATCATGTCGGAAACCTTTTCACATGAATCACATATGACAGCTCTGCCAATCCTCTGCCCTTTTATACCTTATCTGTCACCTCACATATTCAGTGAAAGTAGTCAACAATAGAGTCAAAACGTATCTTTATTAGTCTTTTAGAGCGCATAGCTTACTTGGTGGTTGCACTGGTTGCAGCCGAATGTGGTAGCAAGGTCACGCAAGGTAGCAGAAACGACTTGCCGCTCTGGAAGTAGCAGCGAAAAGAAAGAACAAAGACAGAAATAGTTACGTTATAAATGTAGATATACGAATAAACCAGGCCACTGCACCATAACTGCATGACATTGGCATGATCCGTACCAATGGGAGGAGCAACGATAAACTGCAGTGTGGACAGGCCACGAAGCAGCGACTGTCGAATTCCGGGACGTGCTCTCCTTCTTACACCAGCAATACGCTTTTCTCACAAGTAACCAACATCTAAATATGAGAACTGAAAGTGAAACCCGCAGCGTAATCTTTCCTCATGCACTGATGAGCCAAATCATTATGACTACTGCCCACCTCGAGGTTGAATGCCTCCTGATGGTGTAGAGGGCACATGATGCAGGAAAGAATATAAGTGGTTGAGAGAGGAATGGACAGTCATTACAGCGAAGACACTGGCTGCAAAGAGCACATTGTTATGGCCCTGGTGCTGGAACGAGAATCTCTGCAACGGCGAAGCAGATCGCCTGTTGGCATACTACTGTCGTGAGCACCTGAGTGGATGAAGAATGGTGAAATAACTAGAAAGCCGTATGATATCCGTCTACGACACCTCTTCAGAAAACGTAGAGGTTGGAGAATCCCCCTCTATGTAATCGAAGATAGGCAGCGATCTGTGGCAGACCTGACGACTTCTGGTTCGGGCACAGGTGTTTCGGAGCAGACCACTGTTGAACATAGACCTCCACATCACACGACCCGCACGTGTTCCCGTGTTCACCCAACGACATCGTCAGTTATGAATGCAGTGGGTACAGCGTCATTGAGTTTTCACCGGGGATCAATAGAAACCTGTTGTCTGTCGAATGAAGCGCATTTCCAGTTACACCAGGTCAACGACTGGGTCCTTACACGAAACATGCATGCGGTAAGGGCAGAATTATGGTTTGGGATACACTGAGTTAGGCTTCCATGGGATCTGTGGTGCTAATGGAAGGCATCAAGACGGTAGTGAACTACGTGAACATTACTGGGGGTCTTCCCCTACAATGATGGCATCTTCCAGCAGGATAACTGTCCTTGTTGCAAGGTCAGAATCGTGCTACGGTGGTTTGAGGGGTGTTATAGTGAACTCTCATTGTTGTCTTGGCCGGAAAATGTGCCGATCTGTACCCACTGGAACACATGTCGGCGCCAGTTGCGTGCCTGTAGACCACCATCCCGTAATTTGCGGAATTTGTTTGAGCTGTGCGAGCTCTGTTGTACTGTGTATGAAAAGTGGAACAATGCACTATTAAACAGGTGGTCATAATATTTTGGCTCATTGGTGTACACAAACTGTACATATTGCTACACCCACCTATTTTTTGCAACTGCGCTGAAATTTTAATAATTTGCAGTTCTGCTGAAATTTTAGTCATTTGCGTATCCAACCATGCAGTAATCTTGATACCAACTCGATATTTGTTACAGCTGTCTTGCAGGCCAGAAGTATATGTACACAATCAACAACAGCGTTCGGGTCGAGCAGTTCTGATAAGGAAACCGTTGAGTGCGGGGTCGCAGGTTCAATCTTTAGTAAGGCTCATTTGAAAGAATTGTGTTACCAATTATGACACGAAAAAATATCAGTTGCTAATAACTCACCATTTTCGTCGCCAGTGCGACAGAAAATGAGTGTCTGAGAAGCGCAGAGATTAACCTTCTATGCGATGTGTGTGTTACACCACACAAAATGGACGTCGTCGACATTCAAGAAATGTTCAAAAGTAACCATTAACTTGCACCACGACCACCGAGTGAAAAATGGCGCGCCACAGTGTTCACAAAAATTTGCACCTTCAAGATGGAAGGTGACCTCCTTGGGAGTTATAAACCATGTAGAACGTTCAGTTAGATTACCACTCTTAAAGAATGTGTATAGGATCATACTGATGTAAGGGGGTGATGAGAACTGATCGAAAGTCATGGCAGCCAACGGAATGCGAAACAGTTTGTTGTTGAGCTTATCGTGAAACTGGCAATTTTTAAGGCGTAGCTACAGATGGTGAGAGAATATGTTTTACAGGCTTGGCGAGAAACAAACATCCAGAGGCTGATTTTATCCAGTGGTTCTAGGTGGTGGTGGTGGTGGTTGTTGGGATGTTTAAGGGGGACTAAACAGCTCTAGGTGCTATGAATCGCAATGTCATAGGAGGGATAAGTTTCTCTAAAGGAGAATGATTTTTATATCAACAGCAGGAATCATGCAAAAGGAAGTTATATTGACCAGTTATTGACCAAAAGGAATGGTGATATCATAGTTGTAGCTCTCTTACACCTTTTATCCCCATTCTTGCTTGCTGTGACGTAAATATTCACCACTATCATTGCAAGTCACGCACACGAGAAAGAATCGTAAGGGTCAGAGCACCTCCAATTCTCCCGCAGCACAAAGCTCACGCTTTGTTTGAAATTTCGGTATCCTACGTCTTCCAACTCTGTAGCACTGTTTGAAGTTATGCAACCATCCACTGCGCCTCTTGAAATCACTGTAATCTATGTTGCGCACAATTTGATGTGCATAATGTAGCACGGTACTATCCTCCACATTGTATCGAACACCACTTTTTGTAACAAATGCGCCTTGTGCTCTCTTGAGTGTCCGTAGTTTTTCTTATGCATTTCAAGGTCATATTGCTGCGGACATACTCGAAATCTGTTCGTAATTGCTTTTTCTGTATGCTGCGGATGACCTTCCATGTACGTAATTACGTATGTTTAGTACCCTCCCCCTTACTACGTTCAGCCGGCCGAAGTGGCCGTGCGGTTCTAGGCGCTGCAGTCTGGAACCGCGAGACCGTTACGGTCGCAGGTTCGAATCCTGCCTCGGGCATGGATGTGTGTGATGTCCTTAGGTTAGTTAGGTTTAACTAGTTCTAAGTTCTAGGGGACTAATGACCTCAGAAGTTGAGTCCCATAGTGCTCAGAGCCATTTGAACCATTTTTACTACGTTTACTGTAGACAGGATTTGCGGCTACCTGTTTGACAAGGATGATGAACTACATGGCTCGACACCTATTTCAGTATCACTTCCACTTGTTAAGCACATATCATAATCTATGTACTCCTTATGTACATTGTCCGCACAGTCGAGCGTATACGACACCACACATACCACTGCCTCATCTTGCAGAAACGCTAATATTTCGTCTGCCACTTCTTTCTCATGCTGCGAAATTCCTTGGGTTTTTTCTGAGAAAATGTCAATTTCGGCAACTATTGTTGTAGATAGTGTGCAATGTTTGCTTTGTTTATCGTTAACATAGCCCTGTTTCGTGTCAACAACACTAGCACTGCAGCATTGTTGTGAGTGACTGATCGACCAAGCAGTTCAACTACGCGCCATGGCCTCATGCTCACCATTGGATACCTCAATTCCCACCCCCTGTTGCCATTAGCAGCCAATGCAGTGGTTGCATGGTAGAAAATATGTGAGGTGCCGAATGCCGTAATATCATCGGCCTTTTGTGAGCTCGGACTTAAGGGCTTCCTTGAGGTATTAGCGGGCGCTACTTATGAGGTGCCAATCCTTAGTTTGTGCAGTGAGAAAATATTCACAACAGCCTGCAGAGCTGTTGACAACGTTCAGCCGCGGAGTGCAGCCCTTTGATACCTAACACAACGGTAACACTGAGATGTCGGCATAGAAACGTAAACGAAATTGCGTTACTCGATTGGTCGTGGCAGACCCTCGAAGCACCCGCGTCAACAGCGCTGTAGCTGTCAGGGATCCTGTTTTGCCTTGCGGACTGTTGATCGACGTTCTGTCTACTCGCGTAGGCGTTCAGATCCATGGCCACTACTGAAATGAACAGGCTAATTGGCACGCCGTCTATGGTAACTGAATCTTAGTGTTAGAGCTTCTTCCTAATAGCAGCCGGCCGGTGTGGCCGAGCGTTTCTAGGCACTTCAGTCTGGTACCGCGCGACCGCTACGGTCGCAGGTTCGAATCCTGCCTCGGGCATGGATGTGTGTGACGTCCTTAGGTTAGTTAGGTTTAAGTAGTTCTAAGCTCTAGGGGACTGATGACCTCAGATGTTAAGTCCCTAGTGCTCACAAGGGAACTTCCCCATCGCACCCCCCACAGATCTAGTTATAAGTTGGCACAGTGGATAGGCCTTGAAAAACTGAACACAGTACAATCGAGAAAACAGGAAGAAGTTGTGTGGAACTATGAAAAAAATGAGGAAAATATACAAACTGAGTAGTCCATGTGCAAGATAGGCAACATCAAGGATAGTGGCAGCTTAGGAGCGCCATGTTCCCGTGGTTAGCGTGAGCAGCTGCGGAACGAGAGGTCCTTGATTCAAGTCTTCTCTCGAGTGAAAAGTTTACTTTCTTTATTTTAGCAAAGTTATGACCTACCCGTTCGTTCATTGACGTCTCTGTTCACTGTAATAAGTTTAGTGTGTGTGTTTTGCGACAGCACCGCAAAACCGTGCGATTAGTAGACGAAAGGACGTGCCTCTCCAATGGGAACCGAAAACATTTGATCGCAAGATCATAGGTCAACAGATTCCTCCACAGGAAAACACGTCTGGTATATTCTATACGAGACTGGTGACGGCATGTGTGTCACATGACAGGAATATGTTGTCGACCCACCTAACTTGTACACTTGGCGAATGGGTAAAAAAAGATTCTTGTACCGTGCCCGATTTAGGTTTCGTTGTGGATGTGATAATCACTCCCAAAAAAGTGATGAAAACATAAGAGTTTGTCACATAAACTGCAACAAATGAATGCAACAGTTGCGCAGTCGCACAGTTTTCCCTGTGCTCTGTCAAAACATATGTTTTTAACGTTTTCAAATTTTTCCGTGTGTAGACCGTCAAATCCTGCGTATGTCCAAGCAAATCTGAAGATGTCTTGGAATTTTTGAGAGCGAAGTTGATTATGTGTGAGTGCCTGATCTTTGATAATTGACACACGATCACATAAACAATACTGCTCTGTGTAACTGTGCAGCTTCGCAAAATAATTGTCTGAAAATAAAAAATTAAACTTTTCACTCGAGGGAATACTTGAACCACGAACCTCTCGTTCCGCAGCTGCTCACGCTAACCACTGGACCACGGTGCTCCTGAGCTCACGTTATCCTTGATGTTGCTTATGTTGCGCATGGACTACTGAGTTTGTATATTTTACTTATTTTTTTCATAGTTCCACACAACTTCTTCCTGTTTTCTCTACTGATCTGTGTTCAGTTTTTCAAGGCCTATCCTTTGTGCCAACTTATAACTAAATCTGAGGAGGGTGCTATGGAGAGGTTCCCTTGTCAGAGCCATCTGAACCATTTGAACCCAACAGCATTCTTTTACAATTTAACCATAGCACATTTCTCTATTTAATTAACTTCACCAACGAATATTAAGGAATGCTGATCATCAATGTCAGTAGCTTAGTGAAGAGTGCTGTGAAATATTCCATAGCAACTGATATAGTAGCATGTTAACATTCGTTGAGGATGATGATGAGGTCCCATACTCCGAGGAGCAAAAGGAACGATGCGGGAGACCCGCACCGCCAACTAGGCAAGGATGAATGATGATGATGAAGACAACACAAAAACTCCCATTCATCTCGCGGCAGGGAAAATTCCTGACCTAGCCGGGAATCGAACATGGGACCCCGTGCGCAGGAAGCGAGAACGCTACCGCAAGACCACGACATGCGGACATTCGTTGAGGCACAGACAATAATTATTCGTCTGTAATTGGCTAAAAATTTTACGTTCTAGTTCCATAGCTCCATGACGAACCTTTATTATTTGGGTTGTAACGCTGTTGTTAAACTTTCAGCCCTGCTACCTCTTACTGTGAGACACTCGTTATCGAAGAAGGCGGAATAGTAATTGAAAGCGTTCCAATGTTGTTGTAGATTTTTTTTTTTTTTGCCTATTTGCATGTCGTTCATCAGAGGTGAAGCGTTTACATTGTTGTTTAAAACTGATAACAACTTGTAAGCATATTATTTTATTTTCTTGTGTTATTAGTTTTCGACGTCAATAGCGTTGTTTGTAAGGGACCCAATCAGGTACCACAGTTTTGAAAGTACCTGGTAATTCAAAAAGAAAGAACAGATTTCAGTTGTTTATTACAAATTATAAGAGATAGAAACACATTGCTCATTTTACTGGATGGAGAAAAGTTTTTTTTTTTCATTTTTAGAGACATGCCAACTATACGAGAGAAATCATTTTAAATGTTGTAATTGACGCGAAGTCAATCCATTGTTCAAGTGTAACGTGCTTTCCGCCGTCGATTCAGCGAGAAACCTCCTCTGCACAAGGAGGTTTATGATATTCAAAAACATTGAAAGTTGGTTGTATACGCAACGGGGAGAGCACTGATCGGCCATGCGCGTCTAATGAATATGTAAAGGGTATCCCAGATGCGTTCACACGGAGCTTTCGAAAGTCCACAAGACAGGACGGGAACTTCAGGAACTCCGGTTTCCTCAGACAACGCTGTGGCGTGTTCTGACACATAGCCTGCATGTGAACCGTTGTGAGCTGCAGTAATTGCGTCACGGTGACCGTAACAGAAGATACGAATTTTACATTTCAGTTGTTCAGGATATGGCAGAGGACACTTTTTTCCGAACAACTCATCTTTTCTGACAAATCGAAGCTTCATCTATTGCATATAGTCAACTGCATAACGTAAGAATTTGAGGGTCACAAAATCCTGGTATCATCGTCGAACACGAAAGAGACTCCTTGAAATTTGATGGTTTTATGCCGTTTCTGTTCACGAAGTTTATGGACCTCTCATTTTTAGTGGAGAAAAGTGTCACATAAATGTCATACCTGAACATGCTGCAATGTTTGTTGCTTCCTCAACTTCATGCAGGTTCCAATGATTTCATTTTTATGCATGACGCCACCCTGCCTCACTTTCATATTCATGTGCGGTGTTATCTTAACAACAGCATCCCACAACGATGGATTAAACCAGGTAGACAATAAGATCTTATTCGTTGCTTCTGGCATCCCAAGTAACCAGACTTTACACCTAGTGACTTTTTTCTGGAGGGGGCACATAAACGACAGAATCTTTGTCCCACTTATGGCAGCTACTCTTCAAGAGCTGCGAACTAGAATTGTTCAAGCTGTCGATTCAATAAAGAGGGAGCTGTTGATTCGTGTGTGGAATGAAACTGACTACCGTTTCGATGTTTCTCGAGCTATGCATGGAGCTCATGTTGATTGTGTGGTATCGTGTCTGTTCGAACATAAAACTTTGAACATTTATCTATTCAGTGGCATATACAATGTGTTTCCATCTTTCATTGATTGTCTGTAATAAACAACTGAAATATGTTCTTCCTGTATTGTACTGTGACTTAGTGCGGATATCGGGCCGAGTCATTCGGAAAACGCGTACGAAAACAGACCCAGTGGCGAATTACCACACTTTCGAATGGAAGCATGAGGCGGCTGTTTAAGCACAGCGGGAGGATTCAAATCTCAACCCCGATACCTTGATTTATGGGTTTCGGCGTTCGACGTTCACATGAGACGAATACTGGGCTGAGTCCACTGAAAAGGCCACAACAGCTTTCCTTTCGGTCCTATACCAGATCTGGCATTCAAACACCTTTGGCCAACCTTGCTTCCTTCCTTCCTTCATCTCTCCGCATGTAATCTTAAAAATCTGATCACTTTATAGGCATTACTAAGGCTGCTAAAGATACAGCCACCCTACGAAATCAATGTTTCCTTAGAATATTTCGGAAACGATAAACATTAATTGGAAATTGCATAGTGATATGGAAAACATATCCCTCAAAATACGTTATTTCACTGTGTATGTCTTCCAAATGGAAGGAAGAAAGCAACCTATATGATTGTTATCTTTTCTAGGTTTGTAAAACATCTTTCCTGTCCAACATTGTGTGCTAGGCCGGTTCGCTTTTGCAGTCGCCATGGTTAGTTGCCTGTTGTTTTTTGTTCAAACTGAAGACAATGGGCCGGTCTTTCCCTAATCCTCGTAATTGAGTAGGGGTAGGAGCCGACCAGGTTGATTTTAAGGTCGGGTAATCTCCCGATGACGAGTGACGGACGGTGTTTCCAACATCGGAGGAAAAGAAACTCCTAAAACTCGTGCCAAGAAGCGCCATCTTGCGACAGCTCTATTCGCATGACTGAGAAGTGGCCAAGGAAAAGGTCTACATTCTGCTCCCGATTCTGGTTAGCTGGTTAAATAATTCTTCCGAGAGTTTAGCGAGATCTCGAGACGGGCTGGAGGTAGGTAGCCGACGTGGACTGCACAAGGTGAGTAGTGTAAAACTGGTCCAAACAGTAAACTTTTTGACAAAAAGTGAGTGCCCAGAAAGGGAGAAGTAAACACGGTTTGAGAGGGTATGTTATATTGTTTCACTGGTTACAGAATTGAGTCAGATTTCCAAAGAACAGTAGTGTGAGCCCACTTATCATTATATTGTTGCAACCAATGATTCTGTTTGGAAGGATGTCGCCGAGCGGGGTAGCCGTACGATCTGAGATGTCTTGCCGCGGTTCTCGTGGCTGTCCCCGTCGGAGGTTCGAGTTCTCCCTCGAACATGGGTGTGTGTGTGTGTGTGTGTGTGTGTGTGTTGTCCTTAGCGTAAGTTAGTTTAAGTTAGATTAAGTAGTGAGTAAGCCTAGGGACGAATGACATTAGCAGTTTTTGGAAGGGTGTCATCAAGCCGTATCCTCTCCTGAGTCAAGCTGGCCGATATTTGTTGTAATCGGTCCTTGACATCCTAGATACTCCCCAGGAAAGTAGTTGATCGCTGAGTCGGCCCCAGACACGTTGCATCTGGGACAGAACTAGGATCTTGCTGGCCAGGGGAGTGCCTTAACATCACGCACACAGAGCATAAAGACGCACGGCATGGGAGTAAGTGCACTGTCCAGTTGAAAAATAGCACCACGGTACTGTGGCATGAGAGGCAACACTTGTCGACACAAGATGTGCGTGATGTACCGTTGTGCTGTTATAGTTTCCTTAGTTACTACCAGGTGTGACCTGAAGTCATATCTGATGGTTTCCACACCAAGGTGCCAGGAGTAACACCGCTGTGCCTCTCCAAAACGTTGCAAGAATAGGAATTCTCCACAGGTCGCCGCTATTAACGGCGACGATGGTCATCGGTGGTAGTCCAGAAACGCAATCATCGCTGAACACAATGCGACGCCATTCATCAGCAGTCCATGTGTTCCTGTGATAAATGAAGTGAAATGACCGTGGGGCATTGATGACCGGGAGGCCCCGCCCGGGGAAATTCGGCCGGCGGGTGCAAGTCTTGTTGCAGGTGACGGCACATTGGGCGATTTGCACGTCGGTGATGATGAGACGATGATGAGGACAAAAATGGTTCAAATAACTCTGAGCACTATGGGACTTAACTTCTGAGGTCATCAGTCCCCTAGAACTTAGAGCTACTTAAACCTAACTAACCTAAGGACAGCACACACATCCATGCCCGAGGCACGATTCGAACCTGCTACAGCAGCGGTCGTGCGGTTCCAGACTGAAGTGCCTAGAACCGCTCGGCCACATCGGCCGGCGATGATGAGGACAACATAAAAATGGTTCAAATGGCTCTGAGCACTATGGGACTCAACTGCTGTGGTCATAAGTCCCCTAGAACTTAGAACTACTTAAACCTAACTAACCTAAGGACAGCACACAACACCCAGCCATCACGAGGCAGAGAAAATCCCTGACCCCGCCGGGAATCGAACCCGGGAACCCGGGCGTGGGAAGCGAGAACGCTACCGCACGACCACTAGATGCGGGCGAGGACAACATAACATCCAGCCCACGGGGAGATAAAACCTCCAAACCCGGGGGGGGGGGGGGGGGGGGAGAATCTAACCAGGGCCCGCAACGTGGTAGGAAAGCACATTACCAATTACCACTCAGTTGAGCAGGCGGACATTCCTGTGATGACAGCACGCCAAACGCAGACTTTTGTATTGTGGACTTAACGGCAGCCTATGAACCGGACCACAACTGGCTAGTCCGGCTGCTGCTAGCCTCTGACAAATGGTGCGGTATGACACAGAATGTCGAAGGAGTCCATCAGTTATTCTCGGATGACAGGCACAGATGACAAAGTGTTACGATGTACTGGTGTACAGAACGGTGATCCTCCATAGTGGTGGTCAGACGTGACTGACAGAAAATTTGACTATGGTCATGCCTGTTCTTTCATACGCGAATGCCCTACAAATTTGGATTTTGCACGTTTCGACTAAGTGGCGAAATGTAAGCCCTCAATAAGCACCCTTTCAAACTCTGTCCGAAGCTGATATCGCTGTCTCGCATGAGCACACTGCATTTATGTGCCCTTTACTGAGATCACTCAGTATAAGAATCTGTTAACACCATTGTACAGGGTGATTCAGTTCCCCTACCTCTGAGTTTATGCAACACGCAGCGCATTCAAACAGCACATGCATCACTCTCATATCCTCTCCCTCACTATGCTAGAAGAGAAATGAACAAGATCTTTTTCTAGGAAATTTAATGTAGTTAAATTTTGTACTGGGATACGTTTTCGATAGAGGCAGTAGCTTAAGAATTATTCGAGAAAAACGTACAAAAGTAACCTTCAGATATTTTTTTCTTGAATAACTAAAAAACTGTGGCCCCGAGCGAAAACGTATCCCAGTACAAAATTCAACTACATTAAATTTAACTACAATTTTTTCTGTAGGAGTAATAGTTTACACATAGCGAGCAAGAGAAAATAAAAATCTTACGCATGGTATTTGAAGGCATTGCGGGTTGCATAAAACCCAATGGTAGGAGCAACCGAATCACCCTTATAGCCTACCACACCAGGCAATAACACTAAGCATGTACAACAGTAATGCACTCTTGTGGGTGTTATATCTGTCACAGACAATTGTAATTCTAATCATTTCCATCCGTGCCAACAGTGTATGTGTGTACAAAGTTTCATTGACATCTGACCACGTCTACTGGGTGCTCCACCTTTTTTGTCAGGCAGCGTACTTACAAGACTGACACGGAAATCGCCTTGTCAATCATCAGGAGATGTGCTCATCACAGAAAATACTGGATACGGCAATTTCGATGCCTCTAGCGGTTCGCTGATAAGTATCTGCTCATGCAAATCTATCACATGCATCGTCCGGAGTTCTTCACTGTGTCATTATGTTTTAGTAAGTGGGAGCGGAAGACATGTTTAGTAACCAGCTGAATGCGAAACAAAGCTGTGCTCATGTTAAAACAGCGCGTGTCCATTGGCGAGTGTTACACGAAACATAATCTGCGGAAAACTTGTGCAGAACTGATTCCACAAGAGTTTAAGACATGTGTTTTGGCGAAGTCTCCGCTGAAGTCTGTAAGATAAAATGTAGTGATATTATTGCGCGAAACGGGTTCCGTTACGAATAAAAATCGTAATATCCAAAGGGATCGACACCAGGAAACATTGCGCGAGTGAAGGAAGGCTTGGGACAAAGTATCTGCATGCTTACTTAATTTGCTGTTGTGCATGAACTGAAGCGTCCAAACGAACTTTCAAGTAATAAACATAAAAATGATCCTTAGTAGACTGTAACGTGATTTTTATTTGGTCGTGCTATTAGCTAATTTCGACTGCTTGTCATTTTCAAGCACCTGTAAAACCAACATGGAGAAGCACAGCATTGACTGCTTACATCGCATGTATAACTAACACTTTACACGCCTCACGTTAAGATATAACATTAAACTACACATTACAGCCTAGTGCGGACCATGTTTACATTTATTAAGCATTTGGAAGCTATGGATCCCCACAAATTCAAAATTTTAAGAACTTTCAAGCGTTGAGTACTGACGATGATACCTGAGTGAAATGGAATCAGGACTTTTGGATCTCAGTTTTTCATTTCTTCAGATGAATGCTGTTTCAGCTTGTCACCGTATGTGAACTCACAGAACATTTCTTACGTAAATAACATTTATTAAGTAAATAATCCGTGCCAGTATTCTGCAGGCATGCCTTATCAAACTAGTAGTTCGGTAATTATCACAAATGTCAGCTCTTGACTTCTTTTCTAATGAAATTATTACATTTTCCTTGTAGTCCCAGGGTACTTCGCCTGTGTCACATCTTTCACACCAGGCAGAATGGTTTTGCCGAGGCTGGCTCCACCAAAGCTTTGAATAATTTTGGTGCGTTGTCGTCTACTTCAGGATCTTTGTTTCCCATTGTGTATTTTAATGCTCTGTCTAATTCTTGTCGCAGTATTACATTTCTCACCTCCTCTTCATTCACTTCATCTCGCTTTTTGTAATACTGCCTTTATTTCACCTGTACAACTCTTCTCAGATCCCTTCCATCTTTTAACTTTCTCTTCTTTGGTTTGTACTGAGCCAATACCTGAGCTGTTGATAGCCATACAGTTTCTTATCTTTTCCGCAAAGTCTTTTTAATTTCCTGCTACATACACTCTAAGACAAAAGACAACGCATCACGAAGGAGTATTGGATTGGAACGGTTCAAATGGCTCTGAGCACCATGGGACTTAACTGCTGAGGTCATCAGTCCCCTAGAACTTAGAACTACTTAAACCTAACTAACCTAAGGACATCACACAGCCATGCCCGAGGCAGGATTCGAACCTGCGACCGTACCGGTCGCGCGGTTCCAGACTGTAGCGCCTAGAACCGTTCGGCCACTGCGGCCGGCCGATTGGAACGGAAATAAGTAGATGTGATATACATGTATAGACAAAGAAATGATTGAAATTTCAGAGAAACTGGATGGGTTGTTGAAAAGAAAGAGCTTCACAAATTGCGCAAATTGAGCAAGTCAATAATGCGTTGCTCTAGCTCTGGTCCTCGTGCAAGCATTTTTTTCTGCTTGACTCTAATTAATAGAGATGTTAGATGTTCTGAGGGATATCGTGCCAAATTCTGCGCAACTGGTGCGTTAGATAGTCAAGATCCAGAGATGGTTGGAGGACACCGTCCATAATGCTCCAAACGTTCTCGATGATGGAGTAACGCGACCGACCCCGTTTCTGACCAAAGTAGGGTTTGGCGAGCACCATGACAAGCAACAGCAAAGCCCATCCCGTGCAGGCGGGCGTCATCTTGCTGAAATGTAAGCCTAGGATGGCTTGCCATGAAGGGCAACAAAACGAGGTGCAGAGTATCGTCGCCCTACCGCTGTGCAGTAAGGGTGCAGCGGATGACAACCACAGATATTCCAGCCCAGACCATCACACATGGTTGTCTGTTGTACGGCGGAAAACAGTCAGGCTGGTATTCACCAATGCCCAGGACGAGTCCAGGGATATCTTTGACCTGGAATCTCACTGACTGGAGTAGAAGTGTCTTCAGTTATGATTCCCTCTCCAAGTGAGGCCCGATGACCAGTGAAGAGGTGTCGAGAGACTCCCTGTGGCTGTGGGATGCAAACCTGCCAGTCGCTCGCCATACGGACCGACAACCATAGCAGTTAGTTGTCATCTGCTGCACCCTTACAGCACAGAGGTCTGTCGGCGATATTCTACATCCCGTTTTGTTGCCCTTCATGACAAGACATGACATATTGGGACCACTTTTTAGCAAGATGATGCCAGCCCATACACGGCGAGTGTCCACTGCTTGTCTTCGAAAGTGTCACCTGTCAGAGTCGTATCTAGACGTATCAGCGGTCCCATATCACTTAACTGCATGCACCCCACACAATTACAGAACCGCCACAATATTGAACAGTTCTCTGCTGACATGCAGGGTCCATGGATTCATGAGGTTGTCTCCTCACCCGTACAAGTCCATCCACTCGATACAATTTGAAACGAGACTCGTCCGGGCACGCAACATGTTTCCAGTCATCGACAGCCCAATGTCAGTTCAAAAATGGTTCAGATGGCTCTAAGCACTATGGGACTTAACATCTGAGGTCTAGACTTAGAACTACTTAAACCTAACTAACCTGAGGACATCATACACATCCATGTCCGAGGCAGGATTGAATCTACGACCGTAGCAGCAGCGCGGTTCCGGACTGAAGCGTCTAGAACCGCTCGGCCACAACAGCCGTCCCAATGTCAGTGTTGACGGGCCAGGCCAGGCGTAAAGCTTTGTGTCGTAAAGCCATCAATGGTACACGACTGGGCCTTCAGCTCCGAAAGCCCATACCGATGATATTTCGTTGAATGGTTCGCACGCTGACACTTGTTGATGGCCCAGGACTGAAATCTGCAGCAGTTTGCGGAAGGGTTGCACTTCTGTCAGTTTGAACGATTCTCTTCAGTCGCCGGTGGTCTCGTTCTTGTACTATCTTCTTCCGGTCGCAGCGATGTGGGGGATTTGATGTTTTACCGGACTCCTGATATTCTCAGTACACTCGTGAAATGACTGTAAAGGAAACTCCCCACTTCATTGCTACCTCGTACATGCTGTGGTCCCATCGCTCTTGCGCCGACTGTAACACCACGTTCAAACTCACTTAAATCTTGATAACCTGCCATTGTAGCGGCAGTAACCCATCTAAGAACTGCGCCAGGCGCTTCTTGTCTTTTGTAGGCGTTGCCGACCAAAGCGCCGTATTCTGCCTGTTTACGTAAATCTGTATTTGATACGCATGCCTACACCAGTTTCTTTGGCGCTGAAGTGTACATGGAGATGTAGACAGGGAATGTGCACCATGCATTCCTAGGCAGTGAACAGCGAGAACATGTGAAAGTGGAGACTGTCCCTGCGAACACTTTTTACTTCCGCGCGACATGCGGCTGAAGCGGATACTTGATTACTTCGCGAGGGTTGCGCACTGGACCCTGAGGGGGGAGCGGAGGGGGCAGGGGGACGCAGCTGGACGGTGGAGTGCTTTTGACAGCGGGCTCCGCTTTTAGCTGCTCGGCTGCCCAGCGCGGCAGTTTTTCAGCGTCGGTCACGCTTCGGACGGGCGGCAGTCGCGGCCACGTGGCACGGTGAATGGCGAGCGGAGGCCAGCGCGACGCGCTGGGCTGCGGCCAGAGCGGGCGGCTGCACGCGACGCCCACCGCACGCCGCCCACCGCCCATTCACGGGGGCGGCGCCGGCGGTGCCTCAGCCGGGCGCCGTATCTACAGTCTGCACATCAGCGCTTACGCTGTGAAAAGTCTCTTGATTCGCCATCACGGTATTTACACGTCACCACAAACGTCGGACGTAGCAGAGATTATCTACATTGCTGGCATTATAACTCAAACATCGTAAGGCAGCACATCACAAGCGTCAAATTGACACCTAGGGTAGTGGTGCACTTACACGAATATGCAAATTACAATGGTCAAGTCGCTGTGGCCTAACAGAAGACGATGCTTTCGCATTACGCGGCTGATCGTGACAATTTTTTGTCGAACATTGTCACAGGCGACTAAACATAGATCATTACTTCGAACCGGAAAAAAACTGCACTCCATGAAGGGGCGCCCCAAGTTTAAAGCAGCAGCCTTAGCTGGTAAAGTCATGGCGATTGTCTGCTGCGACACAGAGTGGGTCTGAACTCGGAAGTATCTTGTGCTGCCCCCAGGAGACACAAAAATAAAACGAACTTCTCCCTCTCCATGACCACTGAAGGCCTCACTCAAGTCTGCGCAGAAAACTTCCTTGGAGTGTTCTTCCTCATCCATTCTATAGCCCGTATCTCGCACCCTCCGAATTGCATCCGTTTGGCCCAATGAAGGATGCACTCCGCGGGAAGCAATACGTGGATGACGGGTAGGATACTTATGCAGCAAGACGTTGGTTCTGACGTCGACCAGTAGAGTGGTACCACGCGGGCGTACAGGCCCTCCCACTAAGGTGGCGGAAGGCCGTCTCATTGAACGGAGATTATGTTGAAAAATAGAGTTTTGTAACCAGAAGAGCGGGAAATAATATGGTGTATTAGTATCCTTTATAACATCAATCTCCTTTCAGAAATAAGTTGTGTTACTTACGGAACGCCCCTCGTACTTCCGTTGTATGTCACGTACCTTTGTATGTGAGACCTTATAATTGTAATCAACTAGTGCATAAGCAAGCAGAGGAGAGAGCAGATAGGTGGAAAGAATACACTGAAAGCCTCTATGAGGGTGAAGATTTGTCTGATGTGATAGAAGAAGAAACAGGAGTCGATTTAGAAGAGATAGGGGATCCAGTATTAGAATCGGAATTTAAAAGAGCTTTGGAGGACTTACGGTCAAATAAGGCAGAAGGGATGGATAACATTCCATCAGAATTTCTAAAATCATTGGGGGAAGTGGCAACAAAACGACTATTCACGTTGGTGTGTAGACTATATGAGTCTGGCGATATACCATCTGACTTTCGGAAAAGCATCATCCTCACAATTCCGAAGACGGCAAGAGCTGACAAGTGCGAGAATTATCGCACAATCAGCTTAACAGCTCATGCATCGAAGCTGCTTACAAGAATAATATACAGAAGAATGGAAAAGAAAATTGAGAATGCGCTAGGTGACGATCAGTTTGGCTTTAGGAAAAGTAAAGGCACGAGAGAGGCAATTCTGACGTTACGGCTAATAATGGAAGCAAGGCTAAAGAAAATCAAGACACTTTCATAGGATTTGTCGACCTGGAAAAAGCGTTCGACAATATAAAATGGTGCAAACTATTCGAGATTCTGAAGAAAGTAGGGGTAAGCTATAGGCAGAGACGGGTCATATACAATATGTACAACAACCAAGAGGGAATAATAAGAGTGGACGATCAAGAACGAGGTGCTCGTATTAAGAAGGGTGTAAGACAAGGCTGTAGCCTGACGCCCCTACTCTTCAATCTGTACATCGAGGAAGCAATGATGGAAATAAAAGAAAGGTTCAGGAGTGGAATTAAAATACAATGTGAAAGGATATCAATGATACGATTCGCTGATGACATTGCTATCCTGAGTGAAAGTGAAGAAGAATTAAATGATCTGCTGAACGTAATGAACAGTCTAATGAGTACACAGTATGGTTTGAGTGTAAATCGGAGAAAGACGAAGGTAATGAGAAGTAGTAGAAATGAGAACAGCGAGAAACTTAACATCAGGATTGATGGTCACGAAGTCAATGAAGTTAAGGAATTCTGCTACCTAGGCAGTAAAATAACCAATGACGGACGGAGCAAGGAGGACATCAAAAGCAGACTCGCTATGGCAAAAAAGGCATTTCTGGCTAAGAGAAGTCTACTAATATCAAATACCGGCCTTAATTTGAGTAAGAAATTTCTGAGGATGTACGTCTGGAGTACAGCATTGTATGGTATTTAAACATGGACTGTGGGAAAACCGGAACAGAAGAGATTCCAAGCATTTGAGATGTGGTGCTATAGACGAATGTTGAAAATTAGGTGGACTGATAAGGTAAGGAATGAGAAGGTTCTACGCAGAATCGGAGAGGAAAGGAATATGTGGAAAACACTGATAAGGAGAAGGGACAGGATGATAGGTCATCTGCTAAGAAGGAATGACTTCCATGGTACTAGAGGGAGCTGTAGAGGGGCAAAAACTGTAGAGATGAAGAGGTTAGCACAGGGAAGGAATTCGTGGCGGGCAGCATCAAACCAGTCAGCAGACTGATGACAAACAAAAAAAAAAAAAAAAAAACATAAAAAAACAAAAAAGACAGCAATCAGTCGTAGAATTAAGTTGCTTTAATATGACATTTATAGTCACAACGCAGATCAGATTTCGACCTGTGTCAGGTCGTTATCAATGCAGTGCGGAATTGTAGCATTTGTTCGTGCTCAAGTGAAAGCTTACACAGTTCAACCATTTAATAAAAATCATTCAAAAATCATTCATACAGCCAGTGCGGAATTTTCTTTGAAAAAATGTCGAAGTTTGGCTGTGGTTGCCCGCACTACAAAACAACATTCACACGAATACCAAAAATAAGGGAATAGACCAATACAGCTGAAACTTGGTGTGCGTTCGTTCCAAAGATGCTACTAACTAAACATGACCTCGATACGCGCCGGTGGTGCCATCTCACATACTTTTCAACCGCCCCTCGTACTTTCTCATCCGATGCTATATTATATTATAGCAATTCTCCTCGCCTCCTCCTGTTCACAAGATGCACACCCACTGCCTGTTAGCCACCGACTGAGTCACGCCACACAGGAGTCTAGCATTTCGACCGCCGGACCCACCAGTTCCATTACGGAGGGACTTCCGTCCAATAAAACAAACCTACTTTCCCTGTGCATGAACCAGTAAAATATAACATTTTCATTCTTTTCCAACACATTAAGTTTGACATTACATCTATAAACTAATTTCAATAATGTAAATTATCATAAATAATTATAAAACATTTACATAGATGTTAAATCAAAGGGCGTAGTTATAGCGACATCACATTAAGTAAAAACAAAGAAGTTAGATAAGATCATTATAGGTAATATGGATAGTAGCTTTACAAGTCCCAGTTGTTAAGAGCTTAAGGGAGAATTCGAGTTTGGCATAGACCCAACGAAGCCGTGGACCCAAATTGTCATCAATGCACTGCGCAAGCTGATGGTGACTCCACAGTGGTGTGGGCTGTGTTTACATGGACTGAACTGGGTTCTCTGGATATTCGACTATTTGGAGACAATTTGCAGCCATTCATGGACGTTATGTTCCACGAAACGATGTTATTTTTAAGTGGGCCACAATTGTTCACGATTGGCTTGATGAACATTCTGGACAACTGGAGCGACAGACATGAATCCCATCGAACATTTACGGGACATAATCGTGTGGTCAGTTCGTGCACAAAATTCTGCTTCGGCAACAATTTCACAATTATGGACGGCTACAGAGGCAGAATGGCTCAAAGTTCCTGCTGGAGTTTACAACGAGTTGTTGAGTCGGTATCACGTCGATATAATTTGCTCAGCTAAATAAATAACAAAAAAAATGTTAACAAGCCAATGAGCTAGAGAGGGGAGATAATACACTATTGGCGATTAAAATTGCTACAAGAAGAAGAAATGCAGATGATAAACGGGTACTCAGTGGACAATTATATTATACTAGAATTGACACGTGATTACATTTTCACGCAATTTGGGTGCATAGATATAGAAATCAGTACCCAGAACAATCACGTCTGGTCGTAATATCGGCCTTCATACGCCTGGGCATTGAGTCAAACAGAGCTTGGATGGCGTGTACAGGTACAGCTGCCCATGCAGCTTCAACACGATACCACAGTTCATCAAGAGTAGTGACTGGGTCATTGTGACGAGCCAGTTGCTCGGCCACCATTGACCAGACGCTTTTATTTCGTGAGAGATCTGGAGAATGTGCTGGCCACGGCAGCAGTCGAACATTTTCTGTGTCCAGAAAGGCCCGTACAGGACCTACAACATGCGGTCGTGCATTATCCTGCTGAAATGTAATGCTTCGCAGGGATCGAATGAAGGGTAGAGCCACGGGTCGTAACACATCTGAAATGTAGCGTCCACTGTTCAAAGTGCCGTCAGTGCGAACAAGAGGTGACCGAGACGTGTAACCAATGGCACCCCATACCATCACGCCGGGTGATACGCCAGTATGTCGATGATGAATACATGCATCCAACGTGTGTTCACCGCGATGTCGCAAAAGACGGATGCGACCATCAGGTTGCTGTGAACAGAATCTGGATTCGTGCACCCAGGTTCGTCGTTGAGTACACAATCGCAGGCGCTCCTGTCTGTAATGTAGCGTCAAGGGTAACCGCAGCCATGGTCTACGACTGATAGCCCATGCTGCTGCAAACGTCGTCGAACTGTTCCTGCAGATGGTTGTTGTCTTGTAAACGTCCTCATCTGTTAACTCAGGGATCGAGACGTGGTTGCACGATCCGTTACAGCCATTGCGGATAAGATATCTGTCATCTCGACTGCTAGTGATATAAGGCCATTGGGATCCAGCACGGCGTTCCGTATTACCCCCCTGAACCTACCGATTCCATATTCTGCTAACAGTCATTGGGTCTCGATCAACGCGAGCAGCAATGTCGCGATACGATAAACCGCAATCGCAATAGGCTACAATCCGACCTTTATCAAAGTCGGAAACGTGATGGTACGCATTTCTCCTCCTTACACGAGGCATCACAACAACGTTTCACCAGGCAACGCCGGTCAACTGCTGTTTGTGTATGAGAAATTGGTTGGAAACTTTCCTCATGTCAGCATGTTGTAGGTGTCGCCACCGACGCCAGCCTTGTGTGAATGCTCTGAAAAGCTAATCATTTGCATATCACAGCATCTTCTTCCTGTCGGTTAAATTTCGCATCTGCAGCACGTCATCTTCGTGGTGTAGTAATTTTAATGGCCAGCAGTGTAAAAATAAATCACAGACGAGACTTCTATGCTAATGAGGCTCCCTCGACTGATTTGATTTTCTCGTCACAGCACACAGAGGTCAAAAATTGAGAAATGGTCCAGCCTAGTTACACAGAGGAAATGGAAAGTTGGTGTCAAGCCTTTTACCTGCAATGCTATACTACGGATGTAGAAACTGAACTTGTGCAATACACTTTCTAAATGTAAGCGTCCTTCAGAGGGAGCTTGGTTTGCTGAAGAAACGGCAGCGCAACGCTGTCGAGCAAGCGGACCGTTCAGTTTTAATGACTGCGTCCCCGTGTGCCGAGGTCCACAGCAAACCTGGGATCGACCCGCTCATTATGGAGAATGGCGCTTGCCGCTGCGAGACGCTCCACCGTTTGGTCCGCGGTGGTAGCAGCCGGCTTTCTGTGGCAGACGGCGCCTGCCCCGTGGACGGAGGACTCGCTTTGCGGTCTGGTCTGGTCTGATCTGTTGGTGGTCACCGCCGCCGGTATCGAGCGGCGGGCGTTAGTATTCAGACCGCGGCACGCCTGAATGACGGAGTGGCCAGCGACATGCAAATGAGTAACCGCCCGGTGCAGCGAACCCACCCCGCAACATACTGGTTCTGCACTTTCCTAAAAGTAGTGTGCTGCTCCGGGCGTACCTTTACTCGCCGATTACGTAAAAGTGGCGCGTGAAGTCGGAGGGGAATGATTCAGTCAAAACAGGTAGGCACCAGAATGTGAAGCGAATCAGAATCTTGAGCCGTGACCACCACATGAGAGCTAAGTGCTTCTTATGCAAAAGTTCATTCGTGTTCTCTTGCTAGTTCGTGTTGTACTGTATATCCTGCCGGTCAAAATTGTGAGGCACCCACGACGGAAGGAGGAAACTACTCTACTGGACATTAAAATTGCTACACCAAGAAGAAATGCAGATGATAAACGGGTATTCAAAAGGTTCAAATGGCACTATGCGACTTAACTTCTGAGGTCATCAGTCACCTAGAACTTAGGACTACTTAAACCTAACTAACCTAAGGACATCACACGCATCCATTCCCGATGCAGGATTCGAACCTGCCACCGTAGCGGTCGCCCGGTTCCAGACTGTAGGGCCTAGAACCCCTCGGCCACTCCCCCCGGCAAACGGGTATTCATTGCACAAATATATTATAGTAGAATTGATATATGATTACATTTTCACGCAATTTGGGTGCATAGATCCTGAGAAATCAGTACCCAGAACAACCACCTCTGGCCGTAGACACACGTCCAGATCGTCCGCTCTCAAACCTTTCCCATCTCTCTCCCCACATCCATTACTGCTGGTGGCTCATTTCTAACTGCGCAATGCTACGCGCTGTTCACGTCCAACTGCCCAACACTACAATAGCAAACATTCCAACAATGCAAACCAGCCACAGACTGCACACACATAGTCAGTGATTTTCATACAGAGCACTGCGTGGCGCTACCAACATAAAAACCAAAACAGCCTTACAAAAAGAACCGCAGAATAATTGCTTCAATGTAATCGAACAGAAGGAGAACAGTTCCTGAAAAGGAATGTTGTGTTTGATGAAACCTGGATGCAAGACTTTGAGCCAGAACCGAAGTCTCAGTCATCATATGGAAAAATTCCGACTCTCTACTTTCGCAAAAATCCGCTGCCAACAATCAAAGGTGAAACTGACGATGATAATTGCGTGTGGCATAAATGGAGTGATAGGTACAAATAGACTGCACCAGGAGACGTCTGTAACAGGCGCGTAATGCTAGCTGTTTCTGCAAAATGTTGCAGCTGGTGTATTCATTTTGCGAGGTAATGTATGAGCACATATTGCCCTACCAATGAGAGAAACGTGCGACAAATATGGATGGGAAATACTTCCTCACCAATCATGGTGTCCTAATAGGAATCCACCAGCCTCTGATTTGTTTCCCAAATTGTAAACTTCGTGGAAAACATTTTGATTCAAATGACGAAGCTTCTAGTGAACTGACCGAGTAATCAGACGGCTCAACAATGAAGGTGCCGTATCTGTAACACAAAAGTTTTCAAAATGCTGTGAAGCTGACATAAGCAAGAATGGAGGTTATATTGAAGTCCTGTAAAAGAATTTCGTGAAATAAATTATTTTCTTCAATTCTGTCTCAAAGTGTACAGAACTTTTGAAATTAACCTTGTAGATTAAATTCTGACAGCTTTGTCTTCAATGTCAGATGAAATCGTCACATGTCATTTTTTGTCTGCAGAGAAACGTTGAAGTACCATCACAGTCTAATATACACAGTCGCGACACTCACTACTGTGAAAGTTGTTAGCATTTGACAGCGCCCCTAGCGGCCAAACAGCTCGTCTTCCTCTGACGGCAGATGCGACGTGAAAATAATGTTTGTTTTTAATTCGTTTTGTACGTAATTTACAAAATAGTTGGTATATTTTTGCGTCACAAGTGTTAGGAGAACAGTGAGAGACATAAATGATCGTGAAATACAGGGTGATTCAAAAAGAATACCACAACTTTAAAATGTGTATTTAATGAAAGAAACATAATATAACCTTCTGTTATACATCATTACAAAGAGTATTTCAAAAGTTTTTTTTCACTCAAAAACACGTTCAGAGATGTTCAATATGGCCCCCTCCAGACACTCCAGCAATATCAACCCGATACTCCAACTCGTTCCACACTCTCTGTAGCATATCAGGCGTAACAGTTTGGATAGCTGCTGTTATTTCTCGTTTCAAATCATCAATGGTGGCTGGGAGAGGTGGCCGAAACACCATATCCTTAACATACCCCCATAAGAAAAAATCGCAGGGGGTAAGATTAGGGCTTCTTGGAGGCCAGCGATGAAGTGCTCTGCCACGGGCTGCACGGATTCTCAGTGCCCCATATACAGACATTGTGACGGTTGACTTTCCCATTAGTGTGGAAAGTTGCTTCATCACTAAACACAATCTTTGAAACGAAAGATTCATCTGTTTCCATTTGAGCAAGGATAAAATCACAGAAATCGATTCTTTTAATCTTATCAGCTGCAGACAGTGCTTGAACCAATTTCAGACGGTAAGGTTTCATAACTAACCATTATCGTAGGACTCTCCATACAGTTGATTGTGGAATTTGCAGCTCTCTGCTAGCTCTGCGAGTCGATTTTCCTGGGCTGCAAACAAATGCTTGCTGGATGCGTGCTACATTTTCATCACTCGTTCTCGGCCGTCCAGAACTTTTCCCTTTGCACAAACACCCATTCTCTGTAAACTGTTTATACCAACGTTTAATACACCACCTATCAGGAGGTTTAACACCATACTTCGTTCGAAATGCACGCTGAACAACTGTCGTCGATTCACTTCTGCCGCACTCAATAACACAAAAAGCTTTCTGTTGAGCGGTCGCCATCTTAGCATCAACTGACGTTGACGCCTAGTCAACAGCGCCTCAAGCGAACAAATGTACAACTAAATGAAACTTTATAGCTCCCTTAATTCGCCGACAGATAGTGCTTAGCTCTGCCTTTTGTCTTTGCAGAGTTTTAGATTCCTAAAGTTGTGGTATTCTTTGTGAATCACCCTGTATAAGTAAACAGAACACGAACTATTGAATGAAGTGACATAAGCTGCAACATATTCTTGAAGAAATAATGAAGAAGTAACATACAATCGCACTTACTCCACTGAAAGTAAGAGAATACACACTGTATATCCTACATATGAAGTATATAGATGCTCTTCCTTGTGTAAAAATGAAGTGACACATCAATTTTCATTACGTTCTGCTTCGCAGGAAGCCTGCTTCCAAAAATACAGTTTCCGTCTTATTCTTTGTGGTATCAGGTTATCTCAATAAAAAACATGAATGTTTTAAAACTTTATTACCTCCCACTGATACATTTAACGAAAATAAAATTAAATGAATGAGTCAGTCCTAACAGTTTAGCAACCCAAATGAGCCAGCTTCATCACTTTCTTTCTTATTTCTTCTCTTGCTCCTACAGACTTAGTCTTGATTCCTGCCGGCCGAAATGGCCGTGCGGTTAAAGGCGCTGCAGTGCGGAACCGCAAGACCGCTACGGTCGCAGGTTCGAATCCTGCCTCGGGCGTGGATGTTTGTGATGTCCTTAGGTTAGTTAGGTTTAACTAGTTCTAAGTTCTAGGGGACTAATGACCTCAGCAGTTGAGTCCCATAGTGCTCAGAGCCATTTGAACCATCTTGATTCCTGAATTTAATAATGTAAAAGAGTCTGACTTGCACAAACAGTCTTATTAACAGCAGCTTGGTTTCAGCACAGCACCCAGGTGGAAAATTGTCCATCAACACGTTCACAAAGAAAGCACCACAATTACTTATGTGAGCATATTCATCAAAAGTAGAAGTTATCTTAGTCTCACAACGAGTTAAAAATTCTTTGACATCTTCTGTAAAAATAAATAGGCTTGTAAAGTTGCCTTCATAACTTTTAAAAGACAATAAACTTTATCATTTGCATCTAAGTCTTAGCTGCCATCTACAAGTACTGTCCTACATTTATAACAGTCATGAATCGTAATCAGATTCTTTAATACATCACCAAACACGTATCTCATGGTGTTTGCCCCTCCTAGATCTGTTTGAACTTCCACATTTGGTAGTCTGACGTCTCACTGATGTCCAACAGTGGTGAAACAAGTAATTTGGGCGCTGCTTTGATGTCCACTATTGTCTGACGCCAGTTGATCCCCTCACAATTGGAGGTGTTCATTACTTTGCTTAAAGCACAATTATTGAATGCAGCACAAAACTGTCGTGTTGATGGTTTGCTACAAAAACCACCTTCATGCCATATCACTGAGAAAACGTTTTCCAGTGGATATTGATTAATTTTCTGTGTTAATAAATATAACTTGGTTCCATCCAAAACATCAACAACAAACATGTTCAAAGCGCTTATGCTACCCAGAAGTCTTAAACACACCTAATCCTAGATGAAAAATCTTTCCCATCAACATCTACAAATTTCCATGACTGTATCCATGGCTTCAGTGTCTTTAATATTTCCAAATGTCTTGAGGCACTTGTAATGCAGTTCCTTAAGGATACAGGCCCTTTAACACTATATGCATTAAATATGTCAAAAATATCGTTTACTTTCTGGCAAAAATCTGCAGTAGCAGAAGATTATATGGTGCTACAAGTAACATGTGTCTCAATGCCTGCTACTACTGTATGACTCAACACACGAACTGCAATGCTTACCTTCATTTTTGAAAATTCTGGCAGTTGCACAGCTCTTTTAGTGAGCTTGGGGGCCAAATTGTACTTTGTGTCACGATCACTTGAGTACAACTGACAAATGTCCTTCCATAAAGCAGTGCCAGTCCATCCTTCAACTGTTGTGAGGATAATGTTATACCTGAATAAATTATTACATATGCTTTTTATCAAGTGTGGGGTGTCATAAAAAAGTGGATCTTACTCTCTTCGTGTACTAAGCATAGATTAACTGGTGTGAAACCCAGTCTGTGCCTCCACTGCACAAAATGCGAGCCTTGGTCAGTCACACATGTTTTTACAACCAAACCAATCTTTTGACAACTTCAAAAAATATGCGCGTCAGATGGGTGACTCCTACTGGTCCTTTGGAGAAATAATATACTAATGGCTGTTTAAAATTTGAGAAGATGCCGTTAATCATTATAACTAATGCAGTATTGGCAACCACAAATGTATGTATGAAACCCATCTCTTCAAATCCAATAACACGATCCCTAGAGCTGTAATATATCAAATTTTCCATTAGTGACATCTCATCCATAGACAAATTAACAATTATATCAATTTCTGGTAACTGCTGCACTTTCTGCATTAAAAGATGAGATATGCTGTTATTTATCCCACAATTTAATTGTATGTCTTCCACGTACCTTTGTAAGCTACGTACTAATGGAAGGCTAAAGCTGCGTGATGAAAAACTGTATGTCTGAGTACTATAATACAGCAAATTAAGTGCAAATAATTTAGTTTCATCTTTCTATCTCGCACCAAGTTTTCCATTCAATTGTATACTTATTTGGCTTATCAATAAATCGAGAGCATTTTTCTTCAAGTACTTGGAACCAATACTTTTTAAAATGAGCTTGTCCTTTTGTACTTGTATCCTGTGAAGTTGTGGTAGCAGTTTATTCTTACGATGGGCATTTTCTTTGTCAGGCAGTAATTTTGTACGAAGTCTAATGATTTGCACGATTTTACATTTCACACGATTTTCCAACACGCGAATAATTTCACAAAATCTAAGCATCTAAGCATTTCATCTTCAAAAGATGTCTGTGTTGCAGATTCGGTTGTTAGTGATTTCATATATGTCTCTCGTGTAGGAACACTTGTGGTACCTGTTTCTTCTGTGTCAGGAGACAGTTTCATTGTTTTTACAGGAGCACTTTCACGTTTGTATGGCAATTTTCTCTTCATTGTCACTAGTTGTGGATTATTCGGCACGTCAAATAACGCAGGAACTGCATTCCATACCAATGTCTTCTTTTCCGCGTTCATGAACTGGTTTGACTCGGAATGTACCGCACAAAACTTCACGTTACTATGCAAATAAAGGACATATTTTTGCAGCAGGTCCTGTCTTCTACTATTTATTAACCATTTCTTGCTCCTAAAAAAGAAAAACAAATTCATTAATTCAATACAGTTTATAAAACAATCGTAAATAAAGAGCGCTCTAATGTGATGTTTCATACCTCTCAGGGTCCTTAGGAAACCTGAAGAATGACAAATGTGGTGTCTTCTTCCTATTATTAGTGCAATTGATTGCGCTACATACGCTGCCTTTCGTAAAAACCATGTTAAAAATGAATATAAATGATACTGTTTACATTTACTGAATACCGTATTCAGCAGCGTAGCTTCTCCACCGCTTGGGGCGCTGTTGTCGCGGTGTATAACAAAAATCAGCGAGAGTGTCGCGACTGTATATATTAGACTGTGGTACCATTGGGAATCCGCTGTGCGTTCTTGAGGACGCCTCAGGGTACTAGACCAGTACCATTATGCAACTGGAAAAGAGCTGCAGGCGAAGAGACGGAAAGGTTCGCATTCATCTTGACAACAGAACAGCACCAAAACAGCCAACGCTCGAAGGAATCAGTATAATCTCTCGTGAAGTGCGTCTAAACCGAGAAAAGTCCTAAGGCAGGAAGTAGTCGCTAAAGTTACAGTACTTTCAGTCGCACTAAGTAGTGTTAATCTATAGTTTACTGGTATCGCAATCAATCGTTCCTAAAAAATTCGAATGAATAAAAATCCTGTACCCGTTTTCAGGGAAGGAGCAGGTGAGCAGGTGTCACTTTCTTGCTACCCCCCTCACCCCCCCCCCCCCCCTCACCTCTCGCGGATGCTAATGGTAGAAACAAATAGCCTTGTGAAAAAATCCAGGCTTTTTTTAGCGCCGTGTGTGACATCATAATATCTGCATGTGACACAGGAATTCTCAGAAACGTTGCGCAGGCGAACACGGGCGAGCGGACCGCAGTCGATGCCGGGTTTTGACAATACGCGCTATAGGCTTCCGGCTGCGGTGCTCGTTTGCGACTTCCCGGTAGCGCCAGCATTTCCCAGAACGGGACAGCACAGAGCGGGCTCGCTGGCCCAGTATTTCGCGGAACCGGGTACAGCGGGCAGATATCGCTGTGCGTTGCGCGCTGTTTGGGGAGTTGGCGCTTTCTGGCTCTTTTTTATCGTCTCTTCACTCCTCTTTTTTCTACCTTGTTACCGAGTGGGTCTGCAGGACGTTCGGCACTGCTATCTATCACATGCACTTCCGCACATTTCCACGAACTGCTTGACCCACAGGGCTTCTCCGGAACTGGAGACTGGAGTCAGTTCGTAATTCCAGCAACACGGTGTTTCACGCTTCGCAAGGACTTCCGTGAGTCACTTTTGCGTACAGTAATGCACTCACAATCCAAATAAAATGAGATAGGCGCCGTGTTCGTTTCGTACCTGTGATACCACATTGGAAGAAAGGAGTGTTAAACTACATATCAATGACGGAAGAAGAAAAATTATAGTTTATCTTCCCGTCAAATGCAGCATCAGAGACGATTCACAAACTTAACTACGAAAGGGTATGGCGAGCATTTTTCCCTTTTCTAATTTCGAGTAGTTATTTTTTTATTGGTGATATATGGTTTTAATGTATAACTCATAAAATGAAACGTTAGTTGTAAACGTATGTTTTATTTTGTTTCGTGTAAATACACTTCTGGCCATTAAAATTGCTACACCAAGAAGAAATTCAGATCATAAACTGGTATTCATTCGACAAATATATTATACTAGAACTGACATGTGACTACATTTTCACACAATTTGGGTGCATAGATCCTGATAAATCAGTACCCAGTACAAGCACCTCGGGCCGTAATAACGCCTGGGCATTGAGTCAAACAGCCTCTGCAGCTTCAACACGATACCACAGTTCATCAAGAGCAGTGACTGGCGTATTGTGAAGAGCCAGTTGCTCGGCCACCATTGACCAGACGTTTTCAGTTGGTGAGAGATCTGGAGAATCTGCTGGCCAGGGCAGCAGTCGAACATTTTCTGTATCCAGAAAGGCCCGTACAGGACCTGCAACATGCGGTCGTGCATTATCCTGCTCAAATGTTGGGTTTCGCAGGGATCGAATGAAGGGTAGAGCCACGGGTCGTAACACATCTGAAATGTAACGACCACTGTTCAAAGTGCCGTCAATGCGAACAAGAGGTGACCGAGACGTGTAACCAGTGGCACCGCATACCATCACGCCGGGCGATACACCAGTATGGCGATGAATACACGCTTCCAATGTGCGTTCACCACGATGTCGCCACACACGGATGCGACCATCATGATGCTGTAAACAGAACCTGGATTCATCCGAAAAAATGACGTTTTGCCATTCGTCCACCCAGGTTCGTCGTTGAGTACACCACCGCAGGCGCTCCTGTCTGTGATGCAGTGTCAGGGGTAACCGCAGCCATGGTCTCCGAGCTGATAGTCCATGCTGCTGCAAATGTCGTCGAACAGTTCTTGCAGATAGTTGTTGTCTTGCAAACGTCCCCATCTGTTGACTCAGATATCGAGACGTGTCTGCACGATCCGTTACAGCCATGCGGATAAGATGCCTGTCATCTCGACTGCTAGTGATACGAGGCCGTTGGGATCCAGCACGGCGTTCCGTATTACCCTCCTGAACCCACCGATTCCGTATTCTGTTAACAGTCATTGGATCTCGACCAACGCGAGCAGCGATGTCGCGATACGATAAACTGCAATCGCGATTGGCTACAATCCGACCTTTATCAAACTCGGAAACGTGATGGTACGCATTTATCCTCCTTACACGAGGCATCACAACAACGCTTGACCAGGCAACGCATGTCAACTGCTGTTTGTGTATGAGAAATCGGTTGGAAACTTTCCTCATGTCAGCACGTTGTAGGTGTCGCCACCGGCGCCAACCATGTGTGAGTGTTCTGAAAAGCTAATCATTTGCATATCACAGCATCTTTTTCCTGTCGGTTAAATTTCGCGTCTGTAGCACGTCATCTTCGTGGTGTTGTAATTTTAATGGCCAGTAGTGTATTACGTAAGTTTTTATGTAATATTGATGTAAAAGAAGTGCAATGGGCCAGTACGCTAAAAATTATCTTTGTAACGTCAAGGTGGGACACAGTGTAACTTTTTTATGTTTAATCTTGTGATTTCAAACTGGAGTAAAATGAACTGCTGTTCTTTATAACTCGTGCATCTGTGTTATCATCCTGATCAATGCGACTGGTGTAGTTACGAAAACTATTTCTGATAAATGAGTTGGCAAAACAGACTATACAACTGTACTGTAATGAACTCTACCGATTAATTAAAAAGCCTGACTTGTAAAATAAGTAAGCCCTCTAGTGAAACTGTATTGTGCACTACAGTGAGCAGTGCTACAATGCTTGGCGTCACAATACGTGACTTGAAATTCCAGCACACAAGCCAACAGGATGAAAATGGTGCATAAATTAGTAATCAAAGAATAAATTACTAAATTTTTCTGTAAAAATTGCCTGTGAATTTACGTACATAATCCGACTAAACAAACTTCCAAACACAAAATAATGCACACGAAAATGTAACACTGGCCTGTTGAAATAAAACAGTTTGCATAATAAATAAGTTCTGAACTGAACATTGCTTAACACTTTCACTGCGGCTGACGCTTATAAGCGTCCGCGCTCACTGTCGGATTGCTCAGTCTAGTTGCAGTGTCCGCCGAGCTAGCATCAAAGCGTGTAAACTTTTGTTTTGTATGGTCAGTTATCGAACGTATATTCGTAATTGTGGCTAATGAACCGACACCTGGACCTTCCAATGTTAAAAGGAGCAGGAAAAGTGTTAAACTGACAGAGGAACAGTTACTTAGTGTATTAGACGACAGTGATTTTCTGCGTAGTGAGGACGAAGCATACCACCGAGATTGTCATTTAGAGGCTGCAGAAGAACTCCAGAGAGATGATTGCGTGGAAGCACAGCTTTCGAATCTGTTTCGCGACAGTTCCGAATCTGACGATACGGATCACGACGATTGTGTGGAAATCGACGACGAAAAAGAGCCCGACCTGTCACACGGAGATAATCGAGGTGAGTCCTGGCATAAAGAACCACATAATATGCAGTTATTACCCACTTGCGAAGGAAGTTTTGCGAATTCATCCTGCTGGCAATTCTCCTATGGATTTCTTCAGATTATTGGTAACAGACGAATTGTTGCAACTTGTAGTTGACGAAACGAACGATAACGCAGTCAACATATTTCTGAGCGAAAATACAAAAGAGGGATCTAGGATCTATAAATGGAAACCTCTAAGTATAGGCGAATTACTAGTTTTCCTGCGTGTTTCGTTACATATGGGTAACGTTAAATATCCTCGATTACAAGACTACTGGAAGAAAGAACCGCTGTTTGAGAATAGGGGAATAGCGATGAGCATAAGGAGAGACCGGTATTTGATCATATTCTGCTCTCTGCATTTTGCAAAAAATCCACTTCCAGGAAACCCGAAACCAGACGATTGTTTATAGATGATACGACCGATATTGGATTATTTTAACACGAGAATGTCTCAAGTGTGTTACCCGGGAAGCGATTTATCAATAGATGAATCAATTATTCTTTGGAGGAGAAGATTGTCATTTAGACAACACATAAAATGCAAACGTAATAAATATGGCATTAAGATGTATATGCTCAACAATCCAGACGGTTTCATAAATAAGTGCGCTGTGCACACGGGAAGTAGTGGAGATATGGGAGGGAAAAGGTCGTTTTGCATCTGACGGCAGAAAAGCTGCATGTTGGTCACCACATTTACTTGGACAATTATTCTAACAGTTTTCACTTAGCTACAACTCTGTTGAACGTAAAAACACTTTCCACTGGTGCTCTGAAATTAAATAGGAAACATACCCCCGAAGACGCTGTATCGGCAAAACTAGGGAGAGGAGAGACAATTGCGCGGTATTCTAATGGAGTTATGATTGGAAAATGGACGGACCGAGGAGAGGTTTCCTACATTTCCACAGAACATCTAAATGTTATGGAGCAAGTGACGAATTCGCGGCAGCAAACAGTCACGAAACCTTTGCCTATTATTAGGTACAATGCTTGTATGTATGGGACTGATAAACAAGACCAGATGTTATCGTATTATTTATGTGAACAAAAGACTATCCGCTCGCCGAAAAAACTATTCTTTCATATCATTGACATGTTAGTTTTCAATTCTCTATATCTGTACAACAAATACTCAGGAAATAAAATGGCGTTGTACGATTACAGAATGAACATTATAAAGGGCTTCCTTCCACCAATGGACGTTCCACAAAATGTGAGCAAGAAACATCACAAACAAACACAAGTTGTGCAAAAGCGGGAAGCTACTGCAGGGAAGAAGCAATTTATGAGGAAGCGGTGTAAGAAGTGCGCGGAACAAGGCAAGCGCACTGATACACCATACGAATGTACAACCTGCCCAGATAAACCTGGATACTGCTTGAACTGCTGTATAATCTCCCATAAGTAGCAAAAACGCGATAATATCGGGAAATGATGATTATTAAAGACAACTTCTTTTATTGCATGGTTTCTTTTTATGACGTGAAAAGTTAGAACTTTCTTTTCACAAGTACTCAGAAAATGAGGTTTTCTTTTGTGTTAAAGTAGACTTATTTCTTATTGCGTTGTAAAGGGTTCACTTCAGATTTTTGCGAAAGACTTTGTTGCGCTAAATTTGTTTTTATAACACAGGAATTGAAGTGGTGGGGGACACGAGAGAAGCCTCCACGTAGGGTGTGTTTCGCTCACTAATTTCTACACATCCGGGCGTCCCCTGGGCGTCTATGATAAATGTAGACGGCTAATTCTCTCATACCAGGAACAAACATGCTACTAAATTGAAGATCTCTATCAGAGTCAGTCTTAAAAATGCGCGTTTGAAGTAAATATAATTTCAAATGAATCTGGTTTCCTTTTTCCTTTTTTTTTTTCCTTCTTAAGAATTTGCGTTTTGGAATCCAAATTTTTCCTGAATGCAGTGGATTTGTTGCTTGTTTGAATTGTATTTTTTTGTTGCATTATCAAAAAATCACGAACATTTGAATGACGCGTGTGACCTCTGTAGGTGTCAGACAGCAAACAGACTTTAAAACGCGACCACAATACAGTCGAAGCTTATTTGAAGTAATGCATCTGAGGTGTCATCCTTATGTCAGTATAGAACGTGGTCCTACAGATCATAAAAGGTCTTGACGTCAGCCTGTAGCTCAGGTGTGCTTAGGAGCGTCGGCTCCGAGCGGTACCTGCCGTTGCAGTGTGTTACCGGCCCGCACTCGCACTTTGCCGGGCCGCACTGGACAGTTGCGCGCCTGCACCGATGCCGCAGCGAAAGTGTTGAACTTACCTGATAGCGAATTTTGAGAAGCACTACTTAACTCTGAATGATCTCATGTATGCTGACTGTAATGTACCTGGTCCTAAAAGTTCTTTTGTGGCTCACCTGAGCAACGGGTGTAAGCAGCCTAAAGGAAAGAAAAGCTTTGTGCTGGACAGTGCAAGGATATGCAACTATTCTAAGCACCTCACTCTTCAATCTTACCGCGTTCGGCAAAATGCAGTGCGGCGACCCAGTTACTCAGAAAAATATGAAACTTGGTACGTTATTTCTATTTTGAACTGCAGTTTCCTTAACCATTAATACAAAGGGAGTGGAAGGACTTGACCCATACAGTGACCATTTCATTTCAACATATTTATTTGCATCATAGATACATTATTGAGAGAACCATAAACATAAATCAGATAATTTCTTTAAGAAACGCCATCCAGACAAACTTTACAAACTGCCTCTTATATAAAACCACAAACGAATTAATCTCCTTAAAAACATTTAAAAACCCGCCACTCAGGTCAATTTTACAAACTGCTTGTTATATGAAACCAGAAGCGAATTAATTTCTTTGCAAACATTTAAAAAACCGCCACTCGGGCCAAGTAAATCATTTACAATAAACTTTACATCAATTAAACAGGAAATCAATTATTATTTCCACATAGATTAAAAACCGCCCCTCCCGGGCGAGATATTACCAAACAACTTTACAAGATTATAGACAGTTTGATCAATAATAACCCAGTTATTTCCCCATCAAAATTGACATACGCCACTAAGGCTGAATTGCACCGCAATTTTAGAAAACGGTTTCAATTAAGACACATTCTTCTAGAAATCCGTCATAATTCTTAAGACAAATATTTAAAACATTTAACCCGGGCAACCTTGCAGAGCTACCACAAGTTTTAGAAAACTGCAGCTTGTACGATAACTGAGGCCCGAGATTGTGAGGCCGTGACTTGGCCACGAACGGTGGAGGCGACTGAGCACTAATCTTCGAATTAAGATGTGGACTCCGTTTGTTCTTCCACCCCGTTCAGAACACCGAAATCGGAACCAAACAGCACACGCGAGCTCAGGCGAAGTCCGCCCGTACGCCCGCTAGTAATTTAAAAAGGGGAGGCTCTGCACTTCAGTGGCCCACTGCTTCCGATCTCTGAAACATAAACCAGAAGCGACAACATGGAACCAAACAACCCTTCCTTCATCTTAATACTCAAACTTATAGTTGGTTGTTTCGGGGAAGGAGACCAGACAGCGAGGTCATCGGTCTCATCGGATTAGGGAAGGACGGGGAAGCAAGTCGGCCGTGCCATTTGAAAGGAACCATCCCGGCATTTGCCCGGAGCGATTTAGGGAAATCACGGAAAACCTAAATCAGGATGGCCGGACGCGGGATTGAACCGTCGTCCTCCCGAATGCGAGTCCAGTGTCTAACCACTGCGCCACCTCGCTCGGTCACAAACTTATACAGAAAACTACATCGATAAAATTAACAATAATAAAACTGATTTCATTCCTTTAAGCAGAACCACGTACACGAATGATGCAAACGGAACTGGGTCATTAAAACCCAAGCATCACATGGAACACCTTATGTGGGCCTATAAGGTACCACACGGCAATCTTTAGACACGGAATATAGATCGTTCAGTAAGGCTGCGCACACGTGTCAATGTTTCAGACACTTGCCAGCTGAAGTACGAACAATACTTTTAAGGAGCGAAGCACACACTTAATAAGAGGCATGAAATATCACATCACAGTCCTTGCAACGCTTTGCTGCCTCGAGAGTAATCATCATTGTAGTTCACTAATCGTTGGTAGGACTTGAATTACTTAACTTGATGCCAGCTGTTGGATCGATGTGGCGGAGACAAGACACCAGACGTTGCTTAGTCCGATAGTAACAGAGTGTTCCTTCAGGGAAGCGAGCACATGCATACCTTCACGAGGCTGCCAAGAAGCCAGTACGATCAGGCGCCGACTGCCGCCCGTACTCTGGCACACCGTGCTCGCCGCGAGACCGCTACGGTCGCAGGTTCGAATCCTGCCTCGGGCATGGATGTGTGTGATGTCCTTAGGTTAGTTAGGTTTAACTAGTTCTAAGTTCTAGGGGACTAATGACCTCAGCAGTTGAGTGCCATAGTGCTCAGAGCCATTTTTTGAACACCGTGCTCGCTGCCGTCTCTCCAACGTCTCGCTAATACGCACACTTACGCGTGCCCAACGTTGTTGTTCCTTTCCACTCCGTACTGCCCGCTATATCCCGAGCCGGCCCAGGCTCCACTTCTGCCAGAGGGAATGAGGGGCGGTTATGGAATTTGAACTTGCTACAAGATTTAAAGAAATTTGTCTTTTAAAAAACAGTATTACGAAAACTGTCATTCCTGAACAATCACACTAGTTCAATAAAAATTATCTTTGGTTATAAATACTTCTCTGCCATGAAATTAATCACTGAAAATGTTTAAGGAGTGTTAAAAATAACTTCTCAGTGCAAGCCGGGTGAAATGTTAACGTATTCTCGTCTGACCAATGAAACCAACTAACCCAAACCAATAAAGAGAGATTCTATTGAAACCTTACGTTCTTCACACACATCATGATTACGCTAAGTAAGCAATGCAGCAACACTGTACCAGAACATCTTCACTTCCGAAATTACACATCATATTTCAAAAGCCATCCTTTTATGTATCTTTGTCTCTGTGCTCTGCAAGCTATTTCCATTCGCTCAGTAGCCTAGCCAACACCTAACTCACTAGTTTAGCTAAGAATGCTTACTGCAACCATAGTGCTACTAACAACAAAAGATCACACTGAGTGCACTCAAGAATCTCTGTCGAGCATGAGATGTCATTTCAAGGTGGGTAACGTCACAATCTCTCTATAGTTTTACTAGTGATCAAAAGCTTATACACACTACTGGCCGAGCGTATCTTACGTAGCTCATAGGCAAAGATCTTTACACAGATCGCGCGTAACCACACCTCTGTTTATCCGAAGATTACTAAAATTAAATAATTTGGACAGGTTCACTCCGCTCTAGCGTTCGAATTGTGGGCACTGAGTAGTATAAATGCTTCAGAAAAATTATCTTTTTGCGTAATTACGTGAGTTGAAACCGAAGGTTTTCTTCTGTTCGTTTATCCGTTACTAGGCGAAACAAGGACGACTGTTAACACAAAGATCCGTGAGCACAACTATCTCCGGTAAGCATACAGGGTGTTTCAAAAGTGTTTCAAAACGAATGTACGGGGTTTTAAGGCTTTGTAGCATTTATTACGTTCACCTTACAAATATAAATTAATACATCAAATGAAAGAGAAACACAAACAGTTTTGTTTGTGTACCTGGATTCTAAGGGGAGAAACTGGAACGACCAAAAGTGACTGAAGAACACGCTGAACGAATGGGAGCATTTCACGCGTAGCACCAAGAAATCAGTTCAGATGGCTAGCCGTGATGTAGCATTTCCCGTGATGTCTCTGTGGAGACCTTTAAGGAGACGCTTACAGCTACGTCCTTGTCGTCTGTAGTTGTTACAAACTGTAAAAAGCGTACAACGTACGGTTTATGTGTCAACTTTGCAAACGAAACGTTGCTGCATGACGATGAAGATATTCTGGATCGTGTCGTATTCGGTGATGACTTGACATTTCACCTAAGTGAACACTTGTAAGAATGTTTCAGCTGCTCTTTCATTTGATCTATTATTTATAACTGTAAGTTGAATATAATAAATGCTACAAAAGCCTCAGGCTTTTTCATTTTGAAACGCCCTGTATTAAAATTCTTAAATCCAAGAAATTGTTAATTATGTAATTTGTGTTCAGTTTAGAAGCTGCTTGAATTATACAACTGCAATGTTTTACTGATATATCCTATCAGACCACTATGCTTCAAAAATCATTCCTAGCTTTACAGTTCATATGGGTTCTCGTAAAAGCGATAAGTCGGAGATTAAAAGCTACTCACTTATACACTACTGGCCATTAAAATTACTACAACACGAAGATGACGTGCTGCAGAGCGAAATTTTACCGACAGGAAGAAAATGCTGTGATATGCAAATGATTAACTTTACAGAGCATTCACACAAGGTTGGCGCCGGTGGCAACACCTACAACGTGATGACATGAGGAAAGTTTCCAACCGATTTCTCATACACAAACAGCAGTTGACAAGCGTTGCCTGATGAACGGTGCCTCGTGTAAGGGGGAGAAATGCGTACCATCGCGTTTCCGTCTTTGATAAAGGTCGGATTATAGCCTATCGCGATTGCGGTTGATCGTATCGCGACATTGCTGCTCGCATTGATCGAGATCCAATGACTGTTAGCAGAATATGGAATCGGTGGGTTCAGGAGGGTAATACGGAACGCTGTGCTGCATCCCAATGGCCTCGTAACACTAGCAGTCGAGATGACAGGCATCTTATCCGCATGGCTGTAACGGATCGTGCAGCCACGTCTCGATCCCCGAGTCAACAGAGGGGGACGTTTGCAAGACAACAACCATCTGCACGACGACGTTTGCAGCAGCATGGAGTATCACCTCGGAGACCATGGCTGCTGTTACCCTTGACGCTGCATCACGGATAGAAACGCCTGCGATGGTGTACTCAACGACGACCCTGGGTGCACGAATGGTAAAATGTCATTTTTTCAGATGAATCCAGGTTCTGTTTACAGCATCATGATGGTCGCATCCGTGTTGGGCGATATCGCGGTGAACACACATTGGAAGCCTGTATTCGTCATCGCCATACTGGCGTATCACCCGGCGTGACGATATGGGGTGCCATTGGTTACACGTTTCGGTCACCTCCTGTTCGCATGGACGGCACTTTGAACAGTGGGCAACCATTTCAGATGTGTTATGACCCGTGGCACTACCCTTCATTCGGTCCCTGCGAAACCCTACATATCAGCAGGATAATGCACGACCGCATGTTGTAGGTCCTGTACGGGCCTTCCTGGATACAGAAAATGTTCGACTGCTTCCCTGGCCAGCACATTCTCCAGATCTCTCACTAACTGAAACCGTCTGGTCATTGGTGGCCGAGCAACTGGCTCGTCACACTACGCCAGTCACTACTCTTGATGAACCGTGGTATCGTGTTGAAGCCTCATTGGCACCTGTACCTGTACACGCCATCCAAGCTCTGTTTGACTCAATGCCCAGGCGTATCAAGGCCGTTATTACGGCCAGAGGCGGTTGTTCTGTGTACTGATACCTCAGGATCTGTGCACTCAAACTGCGTGAAAATGTAATCACATGTGAGTTCTTGTATAATATATTTGTCCAATGAATACCCGTTTATCTTCAGCATTTCAGCATTTCTGCTTGGTGTAGCAATATTGATGGCTAGTAGTGTAGCATCGTAAGGTATATAAATTTTCATCCAGTAAATATCACACATCTCACTATAAATAAACTGAACCCATCAATCTGCTAAATAATTAATTCTTTAACACTTTCCTTTGTAGAATGCGCAAAAGGTGTTCTTTCGTAAGACCATACACCGACCAGTGCTACAGTAAGTACTTCAGTGTACTTTTTCCATCAAGCGTGGCTCTTTCATGACAGCTATCATCGAAATGTAACATAGCACTGAAGTTAAAACATTATATTTTCGTTTATGAATCATAATTTCATTGTTAAAAACATAGAGTGCGGTATCTACTGGAAGTTTCCCGCATCTTCCTCCTACTCATGGCCGCCGGCTCTCTGACGCCTGTGCCCGGCAACTTCAACATTCTGGCGCAGATGGCAGATTCCTTCCGCTGCTGATAAGCTGTTGCGCCGCTCATGAAACATCAGAAGCAACAAACACACACATTTGTGGGTTTCAAAACAGGCATTAGCATAATTTATACAAACATTGTCTGTGTTATACTGCACTTAACATGAATAGGTTCAGGCGGACACTTGCCGTCTGTCGCTACTGCAGTAATTGATGCCGTAAAAGGCCCTGTATCACCGTTACGACATATGGCGGTAACTATTTTAATTCCTAACATAATAACAATTTTCGTTTTCTCTTGGGTAATGGTCTCTTTATATCAAGTACTGATTGGGACGCTATAGGTAACACACGGGCAATGATTTCTTGATATCAGGCACTGTTTGTGCATTTAATGCTCAAGATTCAGCTGCGGGTAGCTAAGATATTTGATAGCCACGTCTTCCCTGTTACTTGTCAGTTTCGTATTACTAATTCCCTTCAAATCCACCTTTATAATAAGAGATGTACGCTTCTAATCGGCGATATTTTCCTAAGCATTTTCTAACTTTATTAACTTAATAATGGCTTATTATATACCATTTATTTAACGTTTCTATCACGAACTGTATTTTATTCTTTTGATCCATACGGAAAGTATCTTTGCTGAATGTCTGCTGCCTCAGTGAAGCAGTTACGTTAATTTCAAAATGTTCAAATGTGTGTGAAATCTTATGGGACCTAACTCCTAAGGTCATCAGTCCCTAAGCTTACACACCACTTAACCTAAATTATCCTAAGGACAAACACACCCATGCCCGCGGGAGGACTCGAACCTCCGCCGGGATCAGCCGCACAGACCGTGACTGCACCGCCTCAGACCGCTCGGCTAATCCCGCGCGGCTACGTTAATTTACATCTCAACCTAGTACTACTTCGTAACATTTATAATCAAACAATTTGGCCTTGATGTCCTTAGGTTAGTTAGGTTTAAGTAGTTCTAAGTTCTAGGGGACTGATGACCTCAGATGTTAAGTCCCATAGTGCTCAGAGCCATTTGAACTAATACCAGTGTCTGACTATAGTAAGAAACGTCTTCTGCTCCTGGCCATGAAAATACATACTTTTAGAACCGAAAGAGCCGGATCTAAATCAATTATGGGAAAATATGTAGCTTAGGATGCTCTCTTTTGGCCACATTACTTACAGCTAAACTATACAAAATGCATTTATCATGCTTAAATTATACTCTATTACTGGAAATCGTACTGCAGATCGTACACACTCATCGTTTGCATTACCATTAATGTGGAATTTTTTACTCAAGTGAATTCGTAAATCATATTTGGCGTCTGCATTATTATCTACCCTTTTTGCGGCCCGTTCTTTACGTTCCTTCTTTATAGAGGTGATATTAGCCAACAATTGTCACAGTTGGGGTTATGTACCCACTGCTTTTATTTCAGTAACTGGCACTGCCAATTTTTTCTTGTGTTTTCTGAAAACCCGGAAACGTCTCACCCGTTCTCTTTTTCTGTTAATTTGTAAATCTGAATATGCACCACAAACTTTTCGTAGTTGGTAACTGGACGTTGCTTATAATACCATGATTTGTATCTGATCTACTCTGATGAGATGAACTCCTTGTTTTTACGTTTTTATACTGATCTCTCTTACTAACTTTCCTATTTTCTTCCCATTTACTTTATTCGCTTCTTGCTTCTTTTTCAGTAATCAACATATGTCTTTGTTGTGGTCTGCACTCCAGAGACTGGTTGATGCAGCTCTCCATGCAGCTCTCCATGCAGGCTTCTTCATATCCGAGTAACTACTGCAAACTACATCCTTCTGAAGCTGTTTAGTGTATTCATGCCTTGGTCTCCCTCTACGATTTTTATCCTCCGCGCTGCCCTCCAATACTAAATTGATGATCCCTTCATGTCTCAGAACGTGTCCTCACAACCGATCCCTCCTTCTAGTCAAGTTGTGCCACAAATTCCTCTTCTCCTCAATTCTATTCAGTGGCTCCTCATTTGTTACGAAACTTACCCATCTAATCTTCAGCATTCATCACATTCTTGTTTAAACTATTTATCGTCCACGTTTCACTTCCATACATGGTTACATTCCATACAAATACTTCCAGAAAAGATTTCCTCAAACTTAAATCTATACTCGATGTTAACAAATTTCTCTTCTTCAGAAACGTTTTTCTTGTCATTGCCAGTCTACATTTTATATCCTCTCTACTTCGACCATCATCAGTTATTTTGCTCCCCAAATAGAAAAACTCAACTACTACTTTAAGTGTCTCATTTCCTAATCTAATTCCCTCAGCATCATCTGATTTAATTCGACTACATTCCGTTATCCTCATTTTCCTTTTTTTGATATTCATTTTATATCCTCCTTTCAAGACACTGTTTATTCTGTTCAACTGCTCTTCCAGGTCCTTTGCTGTCTCTGACAAAATTACAATATCGTCGGCAAACCTCAAAGTTTTTTTTTCTCCATGGATTTTAATTCCTACTCTAAAATTTTCTTTTGTTTCCTTTACTGCTAGCTCAATATACAGATTGAATAACATCGGAGATAGGCTACAACCCTGTTTCACTGCCTTCTCAACCATTTATACCCTTTCGTGCTTTATAACTGCCACCTGGTTTCTGTAAAAATTGTAAATAGTCTTTCGTTCCCTGTATTTGACCTCTGCCACCTTCAGAAGTTGAAAGCTAGTATTCCAGTCAACATTGTCGAAATCTTTCTCTAAGTCTACAAATGCTAGGTTTGCGTTTCCTTAATCTATCTTCTAACATAAGTCGTAGGGTCAGTACTGCCTTCTTGTTCAAACATTTCTACGAAATCCAAACTGATCTTCCCCGAGGTTGGCTTCTACCAGTTTTCTAATGGAATGTTCTCTACTCCCGGGGTCTTGTCTCGACTTAGGTCTTTCAGTGCTCTGTCAAACTCTCCACGCAGTATCATATCTCCCTTTCAATCTTCATCTACGTCCTCTTCCGTTTTCATAATATTGCCCTCAAGTACATCGCTCTTGTGTAGACCTTGTATATACTCCTTCCACCATTCTGATTTCCCTTCTTTGCTTAGAACTGGTTTTCCATCTGAGCTCTTGATATTCATATACGTTGTTCTCTTTTCTTCAAAGGTCTTTTTAATTTTCTTGTAGGCAGTATCTAACCGACCCCTAGTGATATATGCCATCCCTGCTTAGCCATTTTGCACTTCCTGTGGATCTCGTTTTTGAGACGTTTGTATTCCTTGTTGCCTGCTTCATTAACTGCATTTTTATATTTTTTCCTTTCATCAACTAAATCCAGTATTTCGATTGGTACCCAATGATTTCTACAGCTTCCTCTGCTGTCTTCACTGTTTCATCTCTCAAAGCTACCCATTCTACTGTATTTCTTTCCCCCGTTCTTGTCAGTCGTTCCCTAATGCTCTCTCTGAAACTCTCTACAACCTCTTGTTCCGTCTATCTAGGTTCCATCTCCTTAAATTCTCACCTTTTTGTAGGTTCTTCAGTTTTAATCTACAGTTCATAACCAATATATTGTGGTCAGAGTCTGCATCTGCCCCTGAAAATGTCTTACAATTTAAAACCTGGTTCCTAAATCACTGTCTTACCTTCGTACAATCTATCTGAAACCTTCCAATGCCTCCAGGCCTCTTCCATGTATACAACCTTCTTTCATGATTCTTAAACCAAGTGTTAGCTATGATTAAGTTATGCTCTGTGCAAAATTCTACGAGGCGGCTTCCTCTTTCATTCCTTACCCCCATTCCACATTCACCTACTACTTTTCCTTCTTTTCCCTTTCCAACTATAGAATTCCAGCCCACCATGACTATTAAATTTTCGTCTCCCTTCACTATCTGAATAATTTCTTTTATCTCATCATACATTTCTTCATTCTCTTCACCATCTGCGGAGACAGTTGGCATATAAACTTATACTACCGTGGCGGGCATGGACTTCGTATCTATCTTGGCTACAATAATGCGTTCACTATGCTGTTCGTAGTAGCTTACCCGCGTTCGTATTTTTTTATTCGTTATTAAACCTTCTCCTCCATTACCCCTCTTTGATTTTTTTTTTATACCCCTGTATCCACCTGACCAGAAGTCTTGTTCCTCCTGCTGCCGAATTTCTCTAATTCCCACTATATGTAGCTTTAACCTAACCATTTCCCTTTTTCAATTTTCTTGCCTACCTACCCGATTAAGGGATCTGACATTCCACGCTCCGATCCGTAGAACGCCAGTTTTCTTTCTCCTGATAACGACGTCTTCTTGAGTAGTCCCCACCCGGAGGTCCGAATGGGGGACAATTTTACCTCCGGAATATTTTACCCAGACGATGCCATCACCTTTTAACCATACAGTAAAGTTGCATGCCCTCGGGAAAAATTATGGCTGTAGTTTCCCCTTGCTTTCAGCCGTTCGCAATACCACCACAGCACCGCCGTTTAGGTTAATATTACAAGGGCAGATCAGTCAGTCATCCATCCTGTATCCCCTGCAACTACTGAAAAGGCTGCTGCCCCTCTTCAGGAACCACACGTTTGTCTGGCCTCTCAACAGGTACCCCTCCGTTGTTGTTGCACTACGGTAAGGCTATCTGGGGCACCACCAACGGCAAGATCAATGGTTCATGGCAGCATAGATTTAAAGTCAAAGAAATAATACCGAAGGCTAATGAAAGACTTATATCAAATAAATTAATGGGAGATGGTTCTTATTCCCTTAGGTACACAAAACAGGTCAGCACACAGTTGCAGAAACATTGAAAAAAGCATTCCAAATTTAAAAGAAAGCAAGATACCCAAGAATGGCGACCTTTTACAGAAGCTCAAAATCTAGTATGAATTTCAATGCAAGATGCTTTTAATACTTCACAATGAACATCTGTCTCGAAATATGGCAGAAAATTCAAAGAGATTTTGGTCATATGTAAAGTACACCAGTGAAAGAAACAGTCAATACCTTCACTGCACGATAACAGTGATGACAATGACATTAAGGCGTATATGTTCTACATTATGTTGGTCTTTGTACTCTCCAGTACCAGGGTTTTCAAGTACTACAGTCGTAAGGTGATTGGTTTCATCTGTTTCCAGTGGACCTTGGTTCCTCATGTAAAATTTCTTAACCTTTTTTTTATATTTTGAGATATGCTCGTGGGCTTTAACCATAACCAAGGGTTAAATTCCGGCAAGTACATTAGCTTATTGCGTTTCTTTAATCTTCAAAAATGGTTCAAATGGCTCTGAGCACTATGGGACTTAACATCTGTGGTCGTTAGTCCCCTAGAACTTAGAACTACTTAAACCTAACTAACCTAAGGACATCACACACATCCATGCCCGAGGCAGGATTAGAACCTGCGAGCGTAGCGTTCACGTGGTTCCAGACTGAAGCGCCTAGAACCGCACGGCCACACAGGCCGGCTTTTAATCTTCGTTCATTATACTGCTTAATCCTTTGCGCCACGCCTTGTGTTGTATGGTCCACACTCTACTGGATTTGAGGAGGCCACCTTAGCCTACCTAATAGTGGTTGTGCTTTCATCTGCCTACCCAACCCCTGTAGTGGAGCAAAACTTGTACTTACATGGAATAATTCGTTAATCAAGGTCGAGTCTTTTAGCTACTCAACCCACTTACTATGCACGTTTGTACAATGTGTTCTACGTAATCTGCCCGCCTCTTTAATTACCTGCTAAACCAGGTTTCCTTAAGGTCGAAATTTCGAGATTTTTACGTATTTAATTCCATAATCTTTCAAGAATTGAGTTAACATTTTTCTTTAGACTCCTTATCGTTGTTAGACAGTATGCTCGAAATAATCTGTCTTTAAACACTGTATAGCGTTATGAGATGTCCCAGCTCTGAATGGGTAGAAGCGTACGAATTTACACCAGCATTCTCTACACCACCTCTTCCTTTCGGGATCGGCGCGTAAAACTTTATAGCACCTAAGTCCTAGATTCATTTAGGAATGATTGGATACAGTCGCAGTTTACCTTGCTGGTTAAAATCTTTCACCTTTTGAAAAAAATATATGCTTACTAATAGTGACCTGGATCTATCCACTGAAGTTCTTACAATAATAATATTTATTCGTATGAAATATACATTTTCTCATACAAAATGGCCGTAGCCACTGTATTTGTGTAAAATTAGTTGTTTCACTATATGGGTAGGAACTGATATCCTCCGCATGTTGTATCCCACATTATCTCTCGAGTACAGCACATCTCGAAATATGTACCAATGGCCACTCTGCTCCTTAGACCGACTCTGATTTCTCAAGGAGTGAATGACTTTCTTCGAGTAAGGTTTTGGTCTCTTTTCATTGACTACTGCTATGGCAATTGTTTTTTCGTTTATGTCTTTAACTTTGGAACTTAAAAAGTCGATATGAAACTCTTTACCATTGCCTTTCTCGCATGCGGGGCCTCTAATCCCATTGGTAAGCGTGAGAGGGCATCTGCCACTATATTTTTATCACCTTCTATATAAAATGATTCAGGATTTTCCCTGATTCCCCGAATCCTTCAGGAAAATGCCTGGACAGTTCCTTTGAAAAGGCACGGCCGATTTCCTTCACCATTCTTCCGTATTCCAATGGCACTGATGACCTCGCTGTTTGGTCCCCTCTTCTCAGATCAACCAACCAACTAACATAACCAACCTAAAAATAAAATTTTTGGAGGAAAAGGACACACCTTTTTAAACCTTCCCGTAATAGTTTGCTGTTCATAAGCAAAGAAAGTATGACCAGTGTATATTACAGTTTTCTGCACAGCTAACAAGTATCGAAATCTTTTGAACCTCAAAATGACAGCTAAAGCCTCTTTTTCTGTAACGGTGTAGTTTATTTCATGCTTTCCGAACACTCTGCTGGAAAATGCTGTACTTTTGTGGTTACCATTATTCTCGAAATTCCGCTGAAAGAACTCACAGGGAATGCCATAGTCGCAGGCATCAGACGACATTTGGAATCATCCATTCTAGGGTGGTATAAAAGGTTGGCATTCGCTATAGCTGCCTTAAGATTGTCAAAGGCTTTCATTTACCTGTCATCCCATTTCCATCCATTATTTTGCTTCAGTAAGTTCATTATATCAGTTTGCACCATACCAAACCTTGGGATACAGTTTCTATGGAAACCTAACATGCCCAGAAAAGGGTTCAGCTGCTTTCTAGATGTCGGATAGGGACATTTTATAACGCCCTCGATTTTACTTGGATCTGTTTTGATACCTCTCTACTCACAATATGCCCTAAATACTTGACTTGTGTACCCCAAACGAGAATTTACTGAGCTTTATGGTGGTACATTTTTCCAGGAATTTGTTCAGCACTTCCTCTAATACTCAAAATGTTCACACCATGTTTGTGTCATAATTAGGACATCATCTTCTGTAAAGTATGTGGACCTAGAGCCCAGTCTAAGGCTCTCATAGAAACGCTTACAGGGACATGCAACCCAAAGAGCAATTCCGTAAACTGGTAGGATCTTACTTTGAACAAGAAAGCTGTTAAAGGTCTTGAATTAGTGTGGAGTGGGACCTGCCAGTACCCAGAGGTCAGATCCATAGACATTATATTCCGCACTCCATCTAATCTGATTAGTATTTCTTGGATCAGAATTGATCTATCTCTCCCCACTTCAATATACTGATTAAGGGTGCACGCATCTAGCACCAAGCAAATTTCTCCGTTTGGGTTTTTAACAACCAATAAGAAGCTGTTGAAAGGACTATATGATCGTTCAATCACACCTTGATGCACAATTCTGCGTATCTCCTTCCTGGCAGGTTTGCTTAGTGCGAACGGTATCGCATATGGCTTAACAAAGAATGGTTTATTTTTCTTCATTTTTAATTTACACTAGTACTCTTGTATAATACCAGGCTGATCTGAAAACACATTTTAACAGTCTCAGTAAATTCCATTACCGCTCTTTCTCTTGATTCGTTAACAATTCGCTAGTTTGAACTTTCTCTGGCATTTTGTTGTCAATTTCACTATCTTCTAACTCCTTGTCATTTTTAGTGTAGCTCAGTTGTGAAGGTTCTACTTTTCTTGAGCCAGTATAGTCCCAACAGCACTGAAATATTTAGGTATGGAATAATTAAATATTTGTGATCAATATTTAGGATACTGAAAAAGTTAATAAAACCGTTCACAGGTTTTCCTCTTCCACCCGTGATTCCACCCCTTTTACTGAGTATGATGGGTACTTGCCCTGGTGTCTTACTTAATCAGAAAACACAGATATATCACTGCCTGTATCCCCACGTACCCAGTTATTATAGGTTTGGTAGTCTAACTTCCTGTATTTATTCATTTCCTTTTCTTCTAATAAGTCTTCCCGTAACTCATGTTCCTGTGCTAACGTCTATATTCCTAACCTTTTGGGCCGAGAACTGTTTACTGTTGGTTCCGTCAGATGCCCCTTCCTGTGGGACCTCCGTCGTTTTTCATCTGTTCAGTTATTATATTTCCCATTGGACACTGTTGTTTGGCAGAATTCCGGCGATACTGCATTTGATTAGTTTGCAGATGTTTCAGTTCCGTTTGTAGGCTGTCTATGATATGGGCTTGGTGGATGAAGGTCTTTAGGACGCCCATGGATTGTACACGGTGGTGGCAACTAGTAAATTGTAAATAAATGCCAGTATGAGTGGCCTTTCAGGCTTTCACCTGAAGATGTCTAGAAAATTCTACGCCGAAATATCTTACCATTAAGTTACAGACATCCGACAGTTCTCCCGTAATTTTACTGAAGAAGAATGGCATGAGTTAACAAATCGGATGGACGGACATGTCCACAGAGAAAGTGTTCAGCCGCGCAGGATTAGCCGAGCGGTCTAAGGCGCTGCAGTCATGGACTGTGCGACTGGTCCCGGCGGAGATTGGAGTCCTCCCTCGGGCATAGGTGTGTGTGTTTGTCCTTAGGTCAAGTAGTGTGTAAGCTTAGGGACTGATGACCTTAGGAGTTAAGTCCCATAAGATTTCACACACATTTTTTTAGAAGCCTGAGAGAGAGATCGTCCCTGTGTGCTACTTCGCTGTGAGACTCTATAGTGGAGTCTTCACTTGGCGAAGTCAGAGTAGGAACGTCGATGATGACCTTGATGAGACTTGACTTCCGAGCGTCACTGTCACTACCTTCGATGTCTACACTTGGCCGCAGCCGTAATACAAGCACCGCCTGACGCATCCCACCACCGCCCACTGACGCTGCCAACTCGTATCACGTAATACGTAGACTGCCCTCCCTTATGACATAACAGAACTGCATAAATAGTTTTTCCATCGAGTATCAGATGTTGCAAGCGATACTATGCTCAGTGTCCTATCCGCGTCACGGCCACTGATGACGCTGTTTCTTTGGTGAAGTGTCGTGAGGTTAGGTTTGTTGCCAATTAGTAGAAATCGGCACAGGCGGAGCATTGCATGCTGGATGTGCTCGTCCTACAGCCGACTGCTGCTGAAGGTCGACTATAGCTTCTCCTGAGCAATTTTTCTCGAGTTTTCAACCGATCAATGCAGATTAGCTCCAATAATTCTAGAGACGAAGTTTACTTCTACTGTAGGAGTACTTCTTACAATTATTATACGTCTAATAATGCAAAATATCGCTTATAAACATTTCTCACGAGCTAGTGTTTGAATTGTTAGATAGCCAGTTTCTCCGAATATGTCACCCAACGTATTTAAGAATATTTCTATGCTAATTTTCCATGATCAAGCATCCAGTCATCTAACGCTGCATAAATATTGATAAACGAGATTCAGTACCTCCAGGAAACGTCCCTTTTATCGTTTTCTGTTCACTTCTCTGTTTAGTACAGTGGAGGGACTGCGCAGTTGGGAGCCTACGTTCTGGCTATCGAAAGATAAGAATCCTTTCAAGAGGAGTTGCCTAACATAAAAATGTTCAGAAACTGAGACGAACTCGCAATCTCAGGCAGACAGACAGCCATTAAATTTCCTCATCCCACGCTCTCCAGGAGGGACATGGGTCGACCCCTTTCTGTCCAAAAAAACACGGTACTGTTTGTAGAAGCCTTTTAGCAAGATCACAGCTCTCTAGCCAGGTGTCGCTTCCCAGCGTTTTGTGTGTGAATCTTCGTTGCCTCAGGAGCGATGCCTCGAAGCAACGATCGGTTTAAATATTCAGAATCCAGCATCTTGTTCGTTCTTCCCGTTATTTTCCATAGAGCACGCAGTTTCTCAGCTATGTCCACGTGTTAGCAGTCTCACAGGTCTGTTACAAAATTGTGCCATGGAGTAGGAGAGATTTTCTGCCTTCTTCCCCACGTCAGAGTCCTGTTTGTCGGAAATAGCAAAAATTCGCTCGAATAGGAGATTTTTTAACATTGTTACTTGAGTTTTACTGAACGAAACTCGAAATGTCTGTCACTGCTGCCCAGCAAGTTCCCGCTCTTATAAAAAGCAGCCAAGTTACAGAGCATCCAGAAAGACAACAAACGTCGGTACACTTCGAATACACAAATTCCGGCAGAAATCTTGCGCAATAGATCATACGTATTGAGACATACAAAATTTTGTTTCACACAAGATTTAACAATATGCTCCTGTATCCCCGAGGAGAGTAAATCAGTTGTCATGCCATCATCAATGGATCATGACAATCGTATTGATCAGCAGAGTGATAAAACTTATATATATATATATAATTACAATACTTCAAAGGGGGCATCGATGCCCTTGATCAGAAGTGTGCTCTCTATGAACGTAGAAGAAGATGTAAACGGTGGCCACTAGCCATATGGTGGGCGGTAATGGATATTGCTGTTCTTAAAAAAACAAAACAGGTTCAAATGGCTCTATGCACTATGGGACTCAACTTCTGAGCTCATCAGTCCCCTATAACTTAGAACTACTTAAACCTAACTAACCTAAGGACATCACACACATCCATACCCGAGGCGGGATTCGAACCGGCGACCGTAGCGGTCGCGCGGTTCCAGACTGAAGCGCCTAGAACCGCTGGGCCACACGGGTCGGCTGTTGTTAACAGTTATATACTATGACAGCACTCCAATCCTCACACTAAGGTGTCACGTTGCAGTGTATGAAAGAGCTGTCAACAGCACTAACTGAAAAGCACATAAAACAATATGCTAATGTACCATCTCTGTCAAAGAGTCTGGAAACATTAATGAATTCACATTCTTTTGCAAGAGTAACATCAAGCTCAAGTGGGCATAAAAACCGCCAAAGGTGTAGTTCTTGCTCAAGATATCACGACAAAAAAGTGTCAGTCACTTGTTCAAGGTGTAATAAACATGTCCGCAAAAATCACTATCAACAGAAGACATTATGTGAACAGTCCAACAGAGAGCAAGTTTTCACGAAACAACAAATTTTTGTATGCATAAAGTACTGATTTTTTATTTCTTTACTATGCATTAAAATTACTTTGCTTCTTTCAAAGATTAATATGATCTTTAATTAACTTGGTAGATAAAGCAGACAAGAAAAATTATAACTACCATGAAAAATTCATTATGGTCCTTAATTAACTTGGTAGATGAAGCAGACAAGAAAAATTATAACTACGATGAAAAATTCATTAGCTTAAACTTATCTTTGAATTATGAATTGAAAAAAATAGACATTAACATAAGCATGTTTTTTACGAGTTTGTGGCATTCTTATACTCCATCTTTTGATTAAATCATTTGTAAACAAGTTGAAATGAATGACTATAAAGCAATTACATAAAATCCACGTAAATACAGACGCTAATAATTTTTGAGGTTACTATTTAGCCCATGACAGGCGTTCTGCTGGTCAAAAACATCGATGATAGCTCGGGTTGATGTTTAATCGTTTATCTCATTGGGTAACCCATATATTTTACTCTGCAATAATAAATCCGATTGTTAAAGTAACTACTTGTTTCGGTTATACATTAGATGGTGCCACTTCTCATTAATGTGCGTGGCGTAGTACCATATTGTCATGTTGAAGTTGGCCACCCCTATCAAGTATCATTTAGTACGACGCATCCAGTGCACGACAATATTATTTCCTTTAAATAAGTTGCATAACCATCTGGGGTGCTTCTCTTCTATGTAGGTCACAGAGATCACACCTTAGCGTCATAGGGGTATGCAAAACAGCACAATCAACACCACACAGAGTCGAGATTGTATAGCAACAAAAGCCTTCTGATAAATTGTTAGATTTATTCAGTCGCATAGTTTGCACGTTTGGCGCCCTCCACACCTTGCATTCTGATTATACAAACCTATGCGAATGAGAGAAAATGCTGTCCTGCTATTCAAAACGTCAAACAATTTGATCACAAATTATGTAAAACTAGCAGTGTTCTCTACTGTATCACTCCGCAGTTCTTTAGTTGCTACACAAATTCTGACAGCTGCAGCAGCAGAGTGACTGTGGATCTGAACTATCATTATCATATTCATTTTATTGAGTGACTCTGGTTGCAAATAACTGCCCATCCGTTTTTACAATATTTTCCTTTCCTTGCTCTTCTTATCAATGTCGTACGTGTTTCAGACGTCTCCAGATGAAATAACAGTACTGTTGAAAGTGGAGTCACCACTAAGCAGATTGTTCCGTACGCTTTTGCATAAATTTGGGACATCATAAATAGCAAACACACTCTGTCCATTTACATTGAAATAGGGTATTTTAGGAGTAACCTGTAAACGGTTAATCAAGCTTCGATTATTAGCTCCCCAATCACGTTAAAGAGTTTCTTCTAAATTACGTTTCAGTCCTCAATTACTGGGGACGTGATCTTTATTGCAAGGATATTGTAAGCCCGATTAACAGTGAGTTTACGAACATCAGTGAAAACTGCTTTCTGTCTTGGGTAAATCGTATCAGACGACATTCAGTCTTTTTTGGTTCGTAGGCTCACTCGCTACCCACCCTTCCGCTGACGTTTCTGCAAACATTGTTTCTAATCTCTTCCTCTACGTGCTTCGTAAGTGAAACTAATTCTATCTATAACATTGTTTTCTCTTTAGGGCTTAATTTTTCGCAGCGAAAAACAGTTTAATAGCGAACGCATTATCTCATTGTTTGCTAGCGTCGTGTTCCCATCTGTGTAAATGGTTGTAGAACAGGCAGTATGTGATAGAAACGAATGGCAGGGAGCACTAATAAGTCGCTCGTTTAAGTCTGGTTTACACTGCAGCGAACGGAAGCGAACGAGAATTCTCTCTGGTGTAAACAATGAGCGAGGGCGAGAAAACTACATTCTGTCCCGTTCGGTACACATTTGTTGATGCTCTCTCATGTTCAGCTGACTGTTCGTCTCTTAGCGAAGTATCAAAGGAATTTCACATCCCCTCCGCTTCGGCGCTATCTGCACAGAGAGTAGTCGTCTGCTGTTTCCTGCGAACTGCTTTACCGGTAATTAAATACTCTGTTTTTATACTTTGTCAATTATAATCAGGAACCAGCGAAAGGTGTCAATCGATTTATGCGCGAAGTTTTGGAACAATTCTAAGGAACTCTGGAATTGCAACACACTGCCAAGTGCACTATTTCCTCGCGTTTCACGTTTAGGTTGAAATTCAGACAGCTACATACTTGTTTTCCTGCTCCATTTTGCTTGCTTTGTCAAAAACAACACGAAAGATAATTTGTTCTCAATGGCAAACAATTGAAGCGTTAAGATCAAAAACATGATTTGTCATCACTCTTGGGGTATCTGAGCTATTACTGCTGTTGTTAGATTCACATGATTCTGCGTCTGTTGGTTCTAAAATGGGGCTTGTTCAGGGATGTTTTCCCTTGCCTAAACCAGTGTTGAAATTTCGTTTCGAACTGAAGGAGGACTTGTCACAGAAAGATATCCTTATACTGCACGAAAGAACTTCATGCGTGATGATAGCACTGCAGCGGGAGGCTTAAACAGCTATGAGATTTGGAAACGGCTTCGGTGGTGGAAACTTCAGACGAGTTCAGAGACGATTTACATGAACCTAGAAAGAAGAAACTCCGCCCTCGATTGTGGAAGACAAATGTGATTAAACAGAAGAAAGTCATGGGTTTGGAGAATATCAGTTGGAAAAAGGAAACAGGTGCACATTGGTAGTAAGCTTTGATACAATGCTCATTGTTTGTACTCTGTACATAATATAATAGCAGAAGCAAGAGGTGTATAGACGTTATACTAAAATGTGATTACAAATTGGGTTATTACACAACACAAAATATTTCAGTAATGTTCATCCAAAATGCATCTCAGTTCCACCCAGTAGCAGTGGAATGGTGAAATGTGAATTTTCTCTTATTAAGACTGCGATAGTCCTCAGTTTCATGATATGCCTAGAACATAAACGGACATAATTCCTCTGAAACCTGAGAAACTGCAGGATGTTTCATGCATGACTGACGTCATCGTTTTGCATTTTCGTGAGTATTTTGATAATACTCTAAGGAAATGTGTCATTAATAAAGTGACTGGTAGAGAGGAAGACAATGACTCTGGAACTGAAGTCTGGGACAGTGATCAAGAGTGAGAAGTTTATGAACATGTGTGTCTGTTAATATAAACAGGGTTGTTGAATAAGTAAAAAAATGTGGAATATATCCCTCATGTTACAGACAAAGGCACTAAAAGAGGTACTGACTTCCATTATATCAGCTATTTTGGTACGTATTGTTTAATTATGAATGGCCTAAATAACAGGAATGTGTATGAATATGTTGAAATGATTACAAGGAATATTTTAGTTAAATATATACTATTTTTTAAGTTAGAATATATTTATGATAAAATGTGTATTGTTTAAATCAAAAACGGGATGTTGTTGTTGTGGTCTTCAGTCCTCAGACTGGTTTGATGCAACTCTCCATGCTACTCTATCCTGTGCAAGCTTCTTCATCTCCCAGTACTTACTGCAACCTACATCCTTCTGAAACTGCTTAGTGTATTCATCTCTTGGTCTCCCTCTACGATTTTTACCCTCCACGCTGCCCTCCAATGCTAAATTGGTAATCCCTTGATGCCTCAGAACATGTCCTACCAACCGGTCCCTTCTTCTAGTCAAGTTGTGCCACAAACTCCTCTTCTCCACAATTCTATTCAATACCTGCTCATTAGCTATGTGATCTACCCATCTAATCTTCAGCATTCTTCTGTAGCACCACATTTCGAAACCTTCTATTCTCTTCTTGTCCAAACTGTTTATCGTCCATGTTTCACTTCCATACATGGCTACACTCCATACAAATACTTTCAGAAACCACTTTCTGACACTTAAATCTATACTCGACGTTATCAAATTTCTCTTTCTTCAGAACGCTTTCCTTGCCATTGCCAGTCTACATTTTATGTCCTCTCTATTTCGACCATCCTCAGTTACTTTGCTCCCCAAATAGCAAAACTCCTTTACTACTTTAAGTGTCTCATTTCCTAATCTAATTCCCTCAGCATCACCCGACTTATTTCGACTACATTCCATTATCCTCGTTTTGCTTTTGTTGATGCTCATCTTATATCTTTTCAAGACACTGTCCATTCCGTTCAACTGCTGTTCCAAGTCCTTTGCTGTGTCTGACAGTATTACAATGTTATCGGCGACCCTCAAAGTTTTTATTTCTTCTCCATGGATTTTAATACCTACTCGGAATTTTTCATTTGTTTCCTTTACTGCTTGCTCAATATACAGATTGAATAACATCGGGGAGAGGCTACAACCCTGTCTCACTCCCTTCCCAACCACTGCTTCCCTTTCATGCCCCTCGACTCTTATAAATGCCATCTGGTTTCTGTACAAATTGTAAATAGCCTTTCGCTCTCTGTATTTTACCCCCGCCACCTTTATAATTTGAAAGAGAGTATTCCAGTCAACATTGTCAAAAGCTTTCTCTAAGTCTACAAATGCCAGAAACGTAGGATATGTTAGTCATTTTCTATTACCATTTTCCATTATTTTCATTTATTCTATGTTCACAGACTTTGTATAACATCGTATCCTTCCAGATGAGCAAGTGGGAGGAACTATAAGATTCGGGAACGGTAAAATTCAAGATTATACAGTTATATAAATATGTCTCAAAACTACTGTTGAGTGACATGTTACCATTTTGTTCAAAACGCCTCATCTGCGTTGTAGCTATGACTAGTGTTGTTATCGTGTTTATTACTTGATCTGCGCTGCCAAACGACGTCACCCAATCCAGGTGGTTTTGCTCCAGCGAGAATTTAGCCGCGCCGCCGGCAACCGTGCGATGGCCTGGAAAAGACCTTACGTTGGTTGTATTATTCATATTTAAAATACGACACGCTAGTCTAAGCAGGAAACTACGCAGTCAGAAACGTGAATTGATTTCCCCACTACACAACTGATCATCTAGGAAAACCCATAATTACACTACTGACCTTTAAAATTGCTACACCAAGAAGAAATGGAGATGATAAACGGATATTCATTGGACAAATATATTATACTAGAATTGACATGTGATTACATGTTCACGCAATTTGGGTGCATAGATCCTGAGAAACTAGTACCCAGAACCAACACCTCTGGCCGTAATAACGGCCTTGATACGCCTGGGCATTGAGTCAAACAGAGCTTAGATGGCGTGTACAGGTACAGCTGCCCATGCAGCTTCAACACGATACCACAGTTCATGAAGAGCAGTGACTGGCGTTTTGTGATGAGCAAGTTGCTCAGCCACCATTGACCAGACTTTTCCGTTGGTGAGAGATCTGGAGAATGTGCTGGCCAAGGCAGTAGTCGAACATTTTCTGTATCCAGAAAGGCCCGTACAGGACCTGCAACATGTGGTCGTGCATTATCCTGCTGAAATGTAGGGTTTCGCAGGGATCGAATGAAGGGTAGAGCCACGGGTCGTAACACATCTGAAATGTAACGTCCACTGTTCAAAGTGCCGTCAATGCGAACAAGCGGTGACCGAGACGTGTAACCAACGGCACCCTATACCATCACGCCGGGTGATACGCCAGTATGACGATGATGAATACACGCTTCCAATGTGCGTTCACCGAAAAAATGACGTTGTGCCATTCGTGCACCCATGTTCGTCGTAGAGTACACCATCGCGGGCGCTCCTGTCTGTGATGCAGCGTCAAGGGTAACCGCAGCCATGGCCTCCGTGCTGATAGTCCATGCTGCAGCAAACGTCGTCGAACTGTTCATGCAGATGGTTGTTGTCTTGCAAACGTCCCCATCTGTTGACTCAGGGATCGAGACGTGGCTGCACGATCCTTTACAGCCATGCGGATAAGATGCCTGTCATCTCGACTGCTAGTGATACGAGGCCGTTGGGATCCAGCACGGCGTTCCTTATTATCCTCCTGAACCCACCGATTCCATATTCTACTAACAGTCATTGGATCTCGACCAACGCGAGCAGCAATGCCGCGATACGATGAACCGCAACCCCGATGGGCTACAATCCGACCTTTGTCAAAGTCGGAAACGTGATGATACGCATTTCTCTTCCTTACACGAGGCATCACAACAACGTTTCACCAGGCAACGCCGGTCAACTGCTGTTTGTGTATGAGAAATTGGTTGGACACTTTCCTCAAGTCAGCACGTTGTAGGTGTCGCCACCGGCGCCAACCTTGTGTGAATGCTCTGAAAAGCTAATCATTTGCATATCACAGCATCTTCTTCCTGTCGGTTAAATTACGCGTCTGTAGCACGTCATCTTCGTGGTGTAGCAATTTTAATGGCCAGTAGTGTATGTCATCAGTACGTTTCTTCATCCTTTCACGATATGTGAAATGTTTGGTCTGAGACGCGTAGACGTGCATGGAGATGAATCACGTGACGTCAAAGTAGCAGCGGCGGTGAGTGGCAGCTTCCATCGCAGCGGCCTTTCAGGGACTGGAGTTCGCCTTGGAGGACCTTTCTCCCCCAGGGACGTGGGGCCCGCTAGCAGAAGCCGCAAGTGGCGTTAATGCGACGTGCCACTGCCACTACCACCGCCACTGCCCCGGACGAGGCCCGCTCCTGCGCGCCTACTGCCTCTACCCGGGTCATTCCCAGGAGATTTACCGCTGCGTCAACTCTACTGTACACCTGTCACACGCTGTGAGCGGGCACAAGCCGACGCGTCCTATCTGTCATATTAAGCAATATTCGATTGTAGTGACACAAACAATTCGATGCTTTACCTCACAGCCATAACCTAATGAGGCAGTTTTTAAGCAGTTACTGACGTAAGCGAGGGAGATAACAGACTGGCGGTTGGCTCACATTTGGCGATACACTGTTCTCGATGAACGTCAGGATAATTTTTCACAATCCCCGCTTCTTCGGAATTTGTGACAGTTGTTAAAAGTGAGACATGCGCGGAGATGGAACGTGCTGACATTTCTCTAGACTCCAAGACACTTCAGGTACCGGTGAACCTTACGGGTTGTATAGTCGTGGTGCATGAGACTTGTTCGTTTTCAACGTCCGTACAGAGGTGAACTGGATCTCTTCAGAGGTATTCATTTCGCTGAGTCTTGCCAGCTGACGGGTCGAATGTCGGAGAGCGACGTAAATACTGTGGGAAAGGGGTGTGGTCGAAGCTTACATGTGATCCGCAGAGGTACTCCCTGTCAGAGACAAGATTGTCGATTGTCGTCCTTCAAAGACAAACCTCATTTTTATTCGTATATGACTGGTGAACCTTGAATTTACTTTCAAAACTTTTTCTTAAGAATTTACTTTATTTACCAGCGATTCACCAAGAACATTAATACATTTAATCACACTATGTGAGCGTGGAAGTAGTTGCCAGGGAGTAACTGATGAAATCAAAATGAAATTGCTTTTAACAAATGGGAATTTTATTCCTAAAAGCTTTTTTTTAAGAAACAGTTTTAAAATTATAAGCAGAAAGCACCCTCTAAATATCAAGTTACAATTTATTCAGAGGCAGAAAGAAACAAATTTTTGAGTGTATGAGCTTTTGGGATAAGATAATATTCAGCCTTCGCCAGACCAACGTCAGGGAATATATTCGTATATTTGTCTTCTGAATGGAAATATATGTATTCACAAAGACTGCTAGATACAGTTGACAGCTAACTACTCGTCTGTATTATCCTCCTCATACGCTCGACTTACACATGTGGACCTTCGTTCTTCGTTTTTTTTTCTTTTCTTTTACTCTTCCGTAAACAGGAGTATTTTTCCCATTTATAGAACGATGACCCACGACTGGTGAACTTTCAGTTCCTAGTTTTAACACCTGGGTGCAACACCTTGCAAGCAACGGTTCGTTTGTTACTTTGCAGCTCATAGCAGCAAATGGTTACTTCCGCAAGTCGAAAAGGCATGTAAATAATTATTATGTCTAAATATCAGACTGAGACTCTGCTTTCTACGTAGCGTTAGCTAACTTTTCTTCATCTTGAGAACTATTTCAGATTTGTAAAAAGTTTTCGTTACTATGAAACAGCATAGTGTCTGAAGGTTCTCGTATGTGGACCTCACATCATAACGCGTATTTGTTAATTTAAATCTAGTCTTCGGTAATGGAATACTGAAATAACCGTTATTTCTACGCTCAAAAGCGTTGCATGAAACTGCATTAACAGATCAACAATTAGTTCTTTTTAATTACAGCAGTGCTGAATTATCTGACTGCGAATATGAAGAATTGACTGAAGATTGTCTTTCTGAGCTCGATGAAACCTATCGGTAAAAAATAAACGTTCAGATTTCGTGCCAGCAGGTAGGAGAAGAGGACGTCGTTTTACGGTCAAAATGTAGATGCTGTAGAAAATGTGAATAAAAAGCCAAGAAGAGCTGTCTTGCAACCTGCTTCAGAAGTTAGGTCTTACAATGTTGGCCAGTTACCAAAATTTGTTAAGGCAAAGAATGCTTCACAATGCAGGAAACCTGGCTGCGGTTTCAAAATAAGTGACATGTGCGTCAAATATTGAATGTATTTTTGCATTGGGAAAAATGATTGTTGTGAAGCTTACCATAAAACGTACTGGTAGTAGCAAATTATTACTTGCCAGAAATTATCATATGACCATTATTTTCTTGCATTTATCAAGTTGCTGAAGAGCATCAACAGAAACGTGTATTCGAATTCACATATTTAAAAAACACTAACAGTAAGAATCCTATTTTCTGTGTGCATTAACATATACAGCTTACTGTTTCAAATTAATGAATTTGAAAAAATGTTTTCATTAAATAAACAGGAAAAAAATTCAAAGCAAAAACTAGTACGTTTTCACGACAAACGAGACATGAGTTCCACATGCGTGGTACTCTATGCCTTACTGAATTATAAGAAATATTTCATTTGCAGTTGTGTCATGCATGCTTATTAGTTTGCTGGAAAATATGAAAAGAAAAATTTCCTGCGAATTTCTTTTATCTCAGGAGCGAAGAGGTTAAAGCAGTTAATTCAATAATTCAATTAGCGGATCAATTTCAAATGGCCACCACTCCTTTTATATTTTGTCTTGTTGTGCTATAAATTTGCCTACGGCCTCGTATGCATTCCAGGTTGTATCTACAAGAACTGCCATAGTTCAAAGTAGCTCGCAGTGACCATGCCGAGAGACCTCCTTTAAATATCTGTCTCTGCCAATCTCATAGCGCTTGCTTTGAAATAGAATATGATTTATATCACCAGTTGTTCCTTCATTACATTGACAGTAGTGTGTCTCCAGTACGCCGATTCTACGTAAGTAGACGATGAAAACTCCATAACTGAGAGGCATTCTCACAGTGGTTGCTATTATTTTTCTTTTATCTCTTTTTTTTGGCTTTCGTTACATTCTTCCTGCCACGAAAGAATAGCCTGGTGTTTTATTTTTAGGAGTTTTTCTTGAATGTGTGGGATTTATAAACCATGCCCGTCTTGCACAGCTTTTAGCTCTTGTTTTTTGACTTTAGTTCCATTCTTCCTGCCACGAAAGGATCACCTGTTGTTTTATTTTCAGGAGGTTTTATATGTATCGAAATGTTATATCCATATGTCTTCCACTGCTAATTGAAGCTCTCGCTAGTCGATGTGCTTTGACTCTTTATTTAATGCCGGAATGAGATTTAATCCATCTGGTTGTGAAATTTGACCACGTTACTTTGCTAAAGATAGTGATGTACTAGGTCGTGGGTGTATTTACTAGTTTCTTGTTCCGGTTATTGTAACTAACTGATTTCAGAAAGCTTTGTTACTGCCTTGGGCGTTTTAAGGGAGCTTGTTCATTTTATTGCCTGCGTAGCAGCGAATGCTTCATTTAGAAACATGGAAGCATCGCCTGGTTCGTGAAACTTCATTTTTTCCACTGCTTGTGGACAGAAGAAAGTGTATTCTGTACGATTTTTCGTATTCGTTTTTGAGCCATCTCAGTATTAGTACACACATCAAAAAAGTTTTGCATCACTTCGGTTCCGAGAGTTCCGGAACCCGTACAGAAAATTGGAATAGCGATCAACATAAACATCATTTCCACTCTTTTCACTGCTCATAAAAACCACACATTGCATGTTGTGCCATCATTCAGCGAGACCTTCAGAGGTGATGGTTCAGATTCCTGTACACACCGGTACCTCTAATACCCAGTAGCACGTCCTCTTGCATTGATACATGTCTGTATTCGTCGGGCAATACTATCCACAAGCTCATCAAGGCACTGATGGCCCAGATTGCCCCACTCCTAAACGGCGATTCGGCGTGGGTCACTCAGAGTGGCTGGTGAATGACGTCGTCCATAAACAGCCCTTATCAATCTATCCCAGGCATGTTCGAAAGGGTTCATGTCTGGAAAACATGCTGGCCACTCTAATCGAGCTATGTCGTTACCCTGAAGGAAGTCATATGGGGGCGCGAGTTGTCGTCCATGAAGACGAATGCCTCGCGATCATGGTGCCGTTATGGTTGCACTATCGGTCGGAGGATGACTTTCACGTATCGTACAGACGTTTCGCAGCCTTCCATGACACCCAGCGGCGTACGTCGGCCCCACATAATGCCACCCCAAAGCAGCAGGGAACCTCCACCTTGCTGCACTCGCTGGACAGTATCTAAGGAGTTCAGCCTGACCTGGTTGCTTCCAAACAATCATCTGACTGAAGGCATATGCAACACTCATCAGTGAAAGGAACGTGATGCCAGTCCTGAGCGGTCCATTCGGCATGTTGTTGGGCCCATCTGTACCGCACTGCATGGTATCGTGGTTGCGGAGATGAACCTCGCCATGGACCTCGGGAGAGAAGTTGCGCATCATGCAGCCTACTGCGCATGGTTTGAGTCGTAAACGACGTTCTGTGGCTGCACGAAAAGCATTATTCAACATGGTGGTGTTACTGTCAGGGTTCCTCCCAGCCATGATCCGTAGGTAGCGATCATCCACTGCAGCAGTAGCCCTTGGGCGGCCTGAGCGAGGCATGTCATCGACAGTTCCTGTCTCTCTGCATCTCCTCCATGTCCGAAAAACATCGCTTTGGTTCACTCCAAGACGCCTGGACGCTACCCTTGTAGAGAGCCCTTCCTGGCACAAAGTAACAATGCCAACGTGATGAATCGCGGTATTGACCGTCTAGGCAGGGTTGAACTACAGACAACACGAGCCGTGTACCTCCTTCCTGGTGGAATGACTGGAACCGATCGGCTGTCAGACACCCCTCCGTCTAATAGGCGCTGCTCATGCATGGTTTTTTACATCTTTGTGTGGGTTTAGCGACATCTCTGAACAGTCAAGTGGACTGTGTGATACAATACCCACAGTCACCGTCTATCTTTAGGAGGTCTGGGAACCGGGGTGATGCAAAACTTTTTTTGATGTGTGTATATCTCGCCCTCTTTTCTGCCATGTACAACATAGATGAAAACTGCCCATGTCCTTTTGCTTTGCTGGAACAGTCGACATATGTTACAAGAACATTGTGGTAAGAATTGTATAATCATATAGGAGCAATGGAAGGACTTGAAACCGGTGTATTTTATTTTGCAGATATTTTCAGAGTTTGTACTTATTGTACATATGAAGCCGAACCCTAGAGCAACTGTCAATGCATCCTCGTATTTATGTATTTCGATGGCTTTTCTATATAGTCGTGGGTAATAGTTCGTCACTGTAGATAAAATGTGCTTTCTGAAAACTTCATTTAAGTTTTTCCCGACTAATGAGCATGCTCTATTACAGCTGAGTTTTCTATTTTCCCTACTCGGAGAAGATTTTTATATTCCTTCAGCCGTGTATGCACTCTTCTCTTTGTACCTCTGATGTAAACTTTACCGCCCTTAAGCGGAATTTTGTATGTCCCGCCTGCCGACAAAGGAGGATGTCTATACTTTACACATCGGAGTGTTTGACTTATTTTCTTTGTTGGTCTAAAAGCCGGCTGATGTTATGATTTTGTAAAATCTTTCTTATTCCAGCAATTAATTCGTCAATAAAAGGGAGCTATGTTCTTACATCGTTCTCTCTGATCCTTGTCGTTCGGCGTACTGTTATTTAGTCGTAGAACTGTGTTTAATTTTTTTTCCTGAATAGTCATTTTTATCGAAAACCTGCTTCGATGTCTTAATTTGGCGTCCAGGTGTTCTGGCGTGCAAATTCTTTAGGCTCTGCAGACAAGATTTTAATAAACCTCTCTTTTGTTGTGGCGGACGACTGGACTTCTTATTTAAATATGGAATTATAAACAGCCGACCAGCTGCAATGGATAAAGAATTCTTTACCTAGGTTTCGACAAATATAAATTTGTCTTCTTCAGAAGGTAGCAATTTTACATTAGTAAGGACTAATGTATCATCGCCGTTTTTACAAATGCCGGCATAAATCCATTCGTCATAAATGAAATATAGCCCTAGAATTAGGGTTTGTGAGCTCTGCAAGATCCATGTACTATTTTATATTTACGTGACAAACCCTAATTCTAGGGCTATATTTCATTTTTGACAAATGAATCTATGCCGACATTTGTAAAAACGGCGATGGTACATTAGTCCTTACTAATGTAAAATGGCTACCTTCTGAAGAAGACAAATTTATATTTGTCGAAACCTAGGTAAAGAATTCTTTATCCATTGCAACTGGTCGGCTGTTTATAATTTTATTACGTGGAACCGTTGCTGTTGTGCAGCTATGTTTAAAATATTTATGTAAATATGTCTGTATGCGTGACTTTAGAAAAAATTTATGCTGTAACTTTCCTTAAAACCGGTCAGTCGGAGAGGCCCAGCGGAACCAGGAGCATTGCTGAAGGTATTCAGTGCAGCGCTGGGCGGAACCGAAAAGGCTCATGGATCGCGACCGTACAACTAGGAAGATTCATCTTTAGTTAAGACATCCGGCCGTAAAAGCGTTCGTCATTCGACACTTCAGGTTGTATTTGCTTTCCCATTCATTGGCTTCTCCAACTCACAATGAAAGTGCCACATTCCTACCAAACCAAACACCAGTCTGTCACTATAACCAGGTTTTCTGCTTTCACATTCCTTTGGTTCGCCAATTCGCAACCAAACTGTTTCATTCTAATGCAATTTAAACCACGTCTGAAGATGATCAAATCAGCCTGAGGGGCAAAATTATCATAAAAAAGCGACTGGTTGCGTTTTTCAACCTTTCAACGTACCCAGCCCGGTCACATTAATGTGAACACCAACTATGTTCAACGTCAACGTTCAATAAACACTCACAGATGGCTGGTGGTGGCAACACTGGTAGTGGATGGTATATAAAGTGTGTCGAGGATGTGGAAAACAGTGAAGTCATCGTCTTAATGCAGTAACAGAGCGATTTACCTGACGTCCAAAGGGGCACATCTTTGGCTTTTGGACCAAGGATGGAAGCATTTCCGAACCGGCAAGTGTAAACTGTTCGCGTGCCGTTGTGGTTGAAGTATACCGTGCATTGCAAAATGGCCCTATACTGGGGCAACTGTGATACAGCATGGGCCATAGATGACGGGCTAAAAGGTGGCTGCAGAAACGTGTACAGGCGAAGAGACGGGCAACTTTCGAGCAGCTGACCGCATAGATGAAACAAGGGGCTACCAGCAGTGTCTCCTCAATGATGGTTCAGCAAACGTAGCTGCGTGTGGTCCTCCGCAGCGGGCTCCTGTTTCATGCACCGATGCTGTCTGCTTTTTCATTGGCTTAGGACGTCCACTGAGTGGCGGCAGGTGACCTTTTCAGATGAATCACGCCGTTGGCGTGTACAGCGTGAAACGTCTGAGAGCAACCATCCTGCAATAGTCGTCGGTAGGTTCCATGCCGGAGGGCATTCCCTGGGTGACCTCGTTATTCTGGAAGACACAATGGATCGTTACAAGTATGCATCTATCCTTGGGGACCATGTACCACCCACACATGCAGTTTGTTTTTCCTCGGCACAATGGCATCTACCAGCAGGGAGAAAGCAACGTGTGACACAGGTCGCAGCACACGTGTGTAGTTCGAAGAGCACCAGAATGAGTTTAGCGCAGTCCCCTGGCCGCCAGACTCCCAGAATTTAAGCCCATATCGATCAAAGTGTTCGCGCCATGGATCTTCAATCGAGAAACGTAACACAGCTGGCCACAGCTCTGGAGTCGACATGGCTCCACGTCCCTGTCGCTACCTTCCAGAATCTCACTGACTCTCATCCAGTACGCTTCGTAGCGCTCCGCCCTGCGAAAGGTGGTTATTGAGGCTTTTGACAGGTACCCACATTGATGTCACTGGACAATGGATATTAAAGCTAAATCCCAGTTACACGTATTGCAGTCTACAGCACGTTGTGCTACGCTGCTAGACAGGGAACAAATTCTTAGTTTATCTGCATGCTACCTGCGAAAAGCCACTTATCCCCAGCCAACAGCCCCAGTTCCGCAGAAACGCCTTTCCGCAGAAGTGTCATTCGGTACAAGTGTTCTAAGCACGAGCCTTGGCACTGGAACTGTGAGCATGGGTGTTAAGATCGAACGCTGTAAAGAGGACAAATATGACAGTAGCCATTAGGCTTCGTGAAGATAACGTCTTACCAGGAAACATAACAAACTTCTTCCGTCATTCCTGAGGGAGGAACCAACTGTATTGGCGTGATGGCAGGAACTGGGCACGTGAATCACTCTGAAAAATTTCAAAGTCCAGCGGTCCTCGTGCTGGAACAGGAGGCGCCCCTAGACGGGCAGTGTTGAGGAGCAGACATAAGCCTTTACTTGGAAAGTTTTTGGAGTTAATCGTAACCTCAACGAGAAACAGTTACCCATCAGTACCGTTTTCATGACCATTCATGTAAATGACGTTCTCATTTGTTGGCATTCCGACGACGTCAGCGCAGAGCTGGACGCTACAATCCACGCGGCAGTTCCGTCATTGTCGCTGCTGCAATCCACGTTATAAGATTCAGCTATATTCCCCATGGATAGCAAAACCCTGGTCGTCTGATTTCTCACAAGCTGAACGAAATTATGTGCATTTTAATCATCACAACTTTTTTAATGAAACTCATTTTGAATGTACACAGTTTCACCAAGTGTTGAATATATCGGTAACTCCTCTCATCATCAAAGAAGGATGAGTTTAGTTTGACTAATTTGCTCTTTGGTTCAAGTGAAAGCTAGTTGTTCACACACCTCCGTGTTTATGACATCTTATCTCCTATTGTTCAAATGTCTCTGAGCTCCATGGGACTTAACATCTGAGGTCACCAGTCCCCTACATCTTAGAACTACTTAAACCTAACTAACCTTAGGACATCACACACATCCATGCCCGAGACAGGATTCGAACGTGTGACCGTAGCAGTCGCGCGGTTCCCGACTCAAGCACCTAGAACCGCTCGGCCACTGTGGCCGCCTATCTCCTACGTGCCGTGCAATGATATAACGGCGCAGGTAAATTCAATGTATATGTGAATATTGTCTGCAAAATGTGTTGCGAATAGAGTTGGTAGTAAGTAATAAATAAAAACGTCATGCATGATGATGAAGTTTTACTGCGTGAACAGTAAAAATATACACTGTGTAACGGCTCCATGTAAGCCGCTACATGGCTCGACCCCACAACTAAAGACACCTGAGTGCCCTTCCGACACTCAGGGAAGAGTCTGATGATAATTAGTGAGATAGGGTTATTTAAATATAGACGATCATTTTAATATTAGATATGGTAATTGTCTGCAAGGTGTGAATGCGAACGTATGATGAGGTTTGCGTGAGATGTCGGCTGTGGGTGTGCTATAGGCATAGTGGAAGTGTAGCCAACCTCGAATCTAGTAGAGCGCGACTGCACTGGACCAGAGAGGCATAAGCTCCACTCGCGTCATTAGCGCTCGTTAGGTTGGCAAATAACCGTGTGCGGTATCTCTGAGTCCCTGCGACCACGATGTGTGGACCCGGACGAGGGAGACCGTATCGGGGTTGTAGCTGGGAAGACGTGGGTGAGTAAGCACGCTCTGCTCTATCGCTCCGATAGTTAGCGAAGATTTAGAATTCCATGTTCACTTTGAACCTGGAAGCAACTTCCCTGCTGAGGAAAGCCACTATGGTATTTCCTAGAATCATCTCGGTTAGGAGAGATAGGGAGATGATTTCTTTTGCCAAGTAATTCCATGGGAATTTGTGTTCACTGCACTTGGGAGTGAACAGGCGCTCATTGCCAAGTAATACTCAGAATTGCTCAATTTGCATTTCAGTGTGAGTGTGAGGTATATATGCAATGTGTATTTTATTTAAATGTGTTTATTGACTACTGATTGTGGAGAGATTGGTAACACGTGGTCCGCAGACGCCGTGCATTTCTTGGTGAGAAGCTTCAGCTCGACGTAATCACATTTCGTGATCGAGCTGGATCTTCTACGTAAATTCACGCGTGTGATTTAATTGTTTCTTCATAATATCCAGTAAAACTCGCGGAGTTAGTTAAACGTGAAGACGGGACTTGCCCGAATTAAAGTTACAGTTGGAACCATGTGCTCTCTCCCAATGTTGTCCCACTTGGTGTATGGGAACCTTCCTCTTTTATCTGTTAGATAAAATGAATAGAGTGAATGTTAGTGTGTGTGTGTGTGTGTGTGTGTGTGTGTGTGTGTGTGTGTGTGTGGCTAAATGATGATAGAAATGTGCAGGCGGTAGTCATTGTCGATTCACGGCACATGTTAGCCGGATGTTTAACTAAGTTTACTTAGATATGATACTATTTGTATCACGCCAGCATTCCGTGATAAGTGAGAGGGAATATTTGAGATGGTAATGTTTATTGAATAAATGTGATTGTGTTATTATATAAATATGTTACAGTGACTTCTCCCAGACACACCATATTCCCTTATCATTTCACAGAATATTTGGTATGCGCATTTCAGTTAATCACCTGTCTATGTCCCACTCATGGGCATATTTCATTTAATAAACTCTGTAAGGTGGTATTAAAACTTCATTATAATAATATTCTAATTCTAACTTGGTCAAAACCACCGAATAAAACCTTAGTTTGAGTATTGATGCTTGTTGCTGCAAATGGCCGCCGGCGTCTTCTATAGTAAAGGTCCCATTTATAAAATTGAGGATGCCTGCCGAGGGTGCGGAAAGCAAGTATCATCCATAATGGCGACCCTGCCAGGATCTCGTTCAGTTTAGGAACCCTTTGTGATGCTGGGAGATTGCTAGGATGTGCTAACAAAATTGAATTTCCACAGGATTCACAATTCCTATTTGTGAATAGAACCAGCATGGAGAATACGGCGTTGAATATACTGCGTTGCTTGTGATTTTATTTGTGTGATTTTGGGGGCAATTTTCTTGTGCGTATTTATCCATGTATTTTGGGGGAATTTCAAACGTGTTAGGCTGCGTGTGACTAAATAAATGTGTTAGGTTGCGTGTGACCAAATAAATGTACTAGGTTGCATGTGAAATTAACTTACGTTAAGCTACGAGAATTTGTCGCGATTCGTGCAGCGTAAGTAGGAAGTCTGTTTTCCGCGAGCGAATCCGTTATTTAGGCACTTAGCCCGAAACGCAAGCCTAGTGTCCAGAATGGAGACCCGTGCTCGCTCGAGGAGCGGTGCTAGGGAAAACCGGCCGAGTGAGGAGGAAGTTATCCTCAATCAGGTAGCCGCGGAGAGAGACGAGGCAGGCAACGGGAATTACCAAGATTTCAGCGGCGCTACGGCAATGTTGGAAAATGAGCAGGCCAATTCCACACCAAATAGCGGGACTTCGGACCCGAGCGCGAGCGCAGATGAATTAGAGAATGCAACGAGTAGCCAAAATGCGCCGACCAATGCAGACACAAATAGTAACACGTGGATGACCGAATTGGTCAAAATGATGGAAAAGAACGCGAGAACGATCTTAAGCGGCGTAAATTCCAGATTAGAAGAAAATAATAAAAGGCAGGAAGAATATAATAAAAGGCAGGAAGCGAAATTCGAGGGCATGATGTCCGAAATCGAAGGGGTTCGAAAGGACGTCAGTGAGAAATTCGAAGTGGTTGGCAGTAAACTAAACGCCCTCGCAAAGGAACAAAAAAAAGTTAGGATCGAAATGAAAACCCGCGGAGAAAAATTAGAAAAGGGGCTCCAAACATTAAGGGAACGATGCATTACCGAAAAGAAAAAGGTAATACCGCGAGTAAAAGCAATAGAAGGAACGCAAGAAAAGGTTCACGAAAACAGTAGGTCAATTGTGGATCTTGAGGAAAAGATAGATACGGTTAAGACATTAAATAGCGAGGAGACAAAGAAATTAAAGGAGGAGTTAGTGAAACTCGCGGAGAAGGTTGCGGACTTAACAATATCAGAGGGAAGCGAGAGTGCTGCAATTCTGAACTCGAGGGATAACGAGGAGATACAGGCATTGCGGAAATTTCAAGAATGCCAATGCAAAGTCAATAGGCGGCAACGGATAGTTACCAATGAGAACGCATTGCCCACGTGGAAAATCTCCTCACTCGCGGTGACGAGAGGGAGGACCATGTGCTCAAGGGCGCGTGCGAAAGCGAGGGACGCGATTCCGGACACGAGGATGATTACGAGGAGGCTAGCGAACGCAGAAATGTAGGAGGTGTCGGGAACGACACCTAAAACCGTGCGCAGATCCATACCGGAGGGAAGTGGAAGGCTTCGACTATAAGCACTTTCTCTCCGTACGGAAGTTCGAAGTCTTTAGAAATTCTGTGAACGGAATCCACCCACGGGCTTTCTTGGAACAGTACCAATCCTGTCTTCCGCCCAGTTGGCCAGATGAGTATAAAATCGAGTTCATGTGCGGGCATCTTGAGGCTGAACCCGCAGTACGGATGAGAGCCATAGCGAGAAATTGTAAAACGGTGAAGGAATTTCAGCGTGAATTTCTCTCGGCATATTGGTCCGAAGCTGCGCACGATCGGGTGAAACATCAGATAATGATGCTGCCGAGTCTTAGTCAATCCGGTTTCGCGAGTCCTGCAAGACTGTTTGAAAACATGTTGCAGAATAACCAATTCTTGTACAACCCCTACAGTCCGGGCGAATAGATAAGGCTGTGTATAATGAAGCTTCTAGCGCAGCTTCGCCATATCATATTAGCCGGGCGTTGTAAGGACGATTTAGAGTCGTTTAAATTACTCCTACAAGAATTGGAGTATGATATAGGACAATGTATACCGGAAAGGGTACAGACCGCAGGAGGAGAGGACGTAGGAAGAAATAGGAGAGTGAGTCGCGGCCGCAGTAAAACGCGGAAGCGTACAAGCTCACATGTAGCGGAGCATACGAATACCAGTTTCCAGCCATACAAGGCGAATTGGAAAAATGGTAACAAGCGTGGCTACTACAAAGGCCAGGGACACAATGGCCGGCACGACGGGCACGATAACCGGGATAAAGGTAGAAACAACCACGGGAATCGCGCGAATTCACCACAAAATAGGGGTGAAGGAAGCGAACAGGCCACAGGGAGAAAGAGAAGGGAAAATATCACCGACGACGTAGAAATCAGATCGGCCGATCCACGGAGGAATGCTCCAGAACCAGGAGGAAATCAAACATTATGACCTGTGCCAATCGAGGGAGACAACCTTAGTCGACCCCCGATAGCGAATAACCGCGAGATAAGGTACACTGGTCAAGACGACATTAGGGAAACATTATTGGAGGAGCAGACGGATAACCAGATTTCGGCTGTCAGCCCAGTAATTGCGATCTCGGTGAAAGGAATTTCACTGGACTGCATAGTCGACACGGGAAGCCCGGTTTCGATCGTTAGTGAGGCCGCATTCCAGAAATGCGAGGAGACGGGAACTTTGCCGACTTTGCCGTTGCGAGGTACAAAGGTGAAGGGAGCGATATACGGGAAAAGTGTAGGAGTCAAGTGGCAGACTAGGATTACGTTCCAATGCCAGGGTGAAGAGTTCGTGGCAAACTTCTTCATTGTGCCCCTAATGAACACAGATATGATTCTCGGGATGGATTTTATGAGCGCTCACCAGGCAGTTGTAGACCTGGGTGGAGGCATCATGTCTCTGAACAGAGATGGAAACCCCATAGAATTAAAGTTCAATAATTGGGTCCTACGGGACGGAGTGGAAACTAGCTGCCTACGAATTCTCACTTACCCGGAATTGCGCCCTGAGCCGGAGATCCTCATAAACTGTGCAAATGGCGTGAGTTTACCGTCCTCCACGCATGGAAAGGATGAGGTCTTCGAGCGAATAATTGAGGAAAGCATGCGCAATGTAAGAGACATGCTAGAGAATGCCCGTGTACGATTATTAGAAGTTCTGAGGAACCATGAGAAAATATTCTCCGACGCACCGGGCGCGATAAGGAACTTCGAGTACAAATTCCAAATACGAGAACATAAAAGGTTCTTCGTCAGGCCATACCCGATTCCACTGGCGCATAAGGAAAAGGTCAAGAAAGAGATTGTGAAGATGTTAGAACAAGACGTTATAGAACGCGCCGTGAGTACATACAACTCACCACTCCTAGTAGTACCGAAAAGGGAAGGATCGGTGAGGTTGGTGCTGGATTCTCGGCAAATAAATACGGTAATAAAGGCAGAAACAGACAGACCGGAAAGCCTGGAGCTATTGTTGCAACGGTTTCATGGAGTGAAGGGTTTATCCTCCATAGACCTGCGAGCTAGTTACTGGCAAATCGTGTTGCATCAAGAGTGTAGGCAGTATACCGCGTTTTTATGCTACAGTAACTGCTACCAATTCAAACGGCTTCCGTTCGGGTTGAATGTTTCGGCGGCGGCGTTCATACGAGGCTTGAACAGCATCCTTCCGGAAGACCTGCGTGAAAGAATTACGGTCTACGTCGACGATGTATTAATCTCGGAAAGTTCCTGGGAGGAACATAATGAAGTATTAAATCGATTATTAGACGCCTTCGAAAGAGCAGGAGTAAACGTAAACCTGGAAAAGTCGCAGTTTGGGCGCCAGAAGATAAAGTTCAAAATGGTTCAAATGGCTCTGAACACTATGGGACTCAACATCTTAGGTCATAAGTCCCCTAGAACTTAGAACTACTTAAACCTAACTAACCTAAGGACATCACACACACCCATGCCCGAGGCAGGATTCGAACCTGCGACCGTAGCAGTCCCGCGGTTCCGGACTGCAGCGCCAGAACCGCACGGCCGAAGATAAAGTTCCTGGGACATATAGTTTCGGTGGACGGGATACAAACGGACCCGGACAAAATCAAGGCAATTGCGGAGTTCCCAAGACCCACGACTAAGCGACAACTAAGAGGATTCTTAGGAGTCGCGAATTTCTTTAAGAAATTTGTAAACCTAAGTGTGCTGTCCACGCCACGTCTTTGCGCGCTTACTGGCAAGAACACGATCTGATACTGGGACGAACAAGCACAGAATGAGTTCGTGAGGTTAAAGAAAGCATTGGTGAATGCACCGATTCTCGCGCATCCAGATTTGAGTAAGGAATTTTATCTGATGACGGATAGCTCGTTAAACGGCCTCGGCGCGGTTCTCTTCCAAGGGGAAGACGAGAAGGATATGTTGACATGGAAGCCCGTATCTTTCACGAGTAGAGTGCTGTTGAGGGCAGAGAGAAATTACTCGGTGACGGAACTCGAGGGACTCGCTGTCGTCTTTGCGTTTAGCAAATTTCGGTACTTCCTGTATGGGAGAAATACTAAAGTGTTCACCGACCATCGGGCATTACAATTTCTGATGTCGGCAAAGTTGGCCCACGGCAGGTTAGCTCGCTGGGCGCTGTATCTACAGGAGTTCGATTTCACAATTAAATACATTCCAGGAGAAAAAAACCTGATAGCAGATGCGTTGTCTCAGGCTCCGATAGGCCTAAAACACGGCATAGACGGTGACCCGGGCGAGAATAATTTCAGTATTCTCTACCTGAAAAACGTCACGTTCGAAAACTTTGTGACGATGTCACTAAAGAATGTCGGGCGCGAACAAGAGAAGGACCCGATACTAAAGGAGGTGAAAGAGAAGTGGAAGGACGGGTCCCAAGCTGCTATTCGGCAGTACTACCGAATAGAGAACAGGATCCTCTTTCGGAAACGGAGCATAGAAGATCCGCGATGGCTGGTGGTAATACCTGAGGAGCTAATAAATAAGCTAGTGTGGTATATACACCTAAGTTACGGACACTTCGGAGCACGGAAGTGCTTCCAGAAGTTACGAGAGGCCTGTTACTTCAATAACATGCTAAAGAGGATACAGCGGGTAATTAGAGTGTGTAAACCAAGCCAAAGGACGAAACCGCCCACCACATCTTTTGCTGCACCGATGTACCCGATCATTCCAAGCAGGTTGCGAGAGGTCGCCGCGGTGGACTTGTTCGGGCCAATAACTCAAACGAAATCTGGCTACGCGTTCATTCTTGTAGCCGTGGAATTGACGTCGAAGTTCGTTTGCTTTACTCCGCTGAGGAAAGCAACGGGGAAAACGGTGGCGGCGGCATTCGCGAACGATTTCGTGCGCGAGGTCGGGCCGGTGAAACGAGTGATATCGGATAACGGACCGCAATTCCGATCTAAACATTGGCTGCGGATGTTGAGGCGGAGGAAAACAAAGCCGAATTTTATATCCGTGTTCCACCCGTCGTCTAACCCCGCCGAGAGAATAATGAAGGAATTAGGGCGGCTGTGCAGGCTGTACTGTTATAGGAAGCATAACACGTGGGACGTACACCTAAAGGCGTTTCAGGAGATCTTAAATGAATTGCCAAATACCTCCAGGATGTTGCCACTAGTGTTAGTGCTAAAGAATAAGGAGACCCCTAATCGAATCCGGGAAGTCATACCTTGGCCAAAGGAAAGACAACCAAGACACAAGGAGGTCGTTGATCTCGCGCTGGAAAATATCAAGAGTGCGGCAGACCGGAGGCAAAAGGCGTACCAAAAGAAAACGAGAAAAATAACATTCTTCATTGGACAGAAGGTGTGGGTTCCGTCACACAAACTGTCAAACAGAGGTAAGGGAATCTGCAAGAAGTTCCTAAGCCTGTACAATGGTCCGTACCGTGTGTGCCGTATCCCTCATCCGAACGCAATAGAAGTACAGACACTGAGGACGAGAAAATCGAGAGGGCTTCATCACGTATCAAACGTGAAACCCCTCATTGAATAAAAACTGTGGAACAATAGAATATAGGTAAAAGAGATTTAGAGTATATTGTATATGTTGTGTGTAAAATGTATTAGGATAAATTGTATTCCGAGCCATAAGATGTACCATGTGATCAATGAGCAGACAAGTCGCACATGAAAGAAAGGAGAGTAAGGACGAGATTACTCCAGAAGGAGATAAATATGTAAGGAGAAAGATTAATCTGTATCCAGAAGTTGTGTTACAGGAAGGAGCGGTAACCAGAATGAAGAGGAACGATGCAAAAACCTCAAATGAGGTGTACAAAGGAAAAAGGGTGTAAGTTATCGTAGAAACTGGTTGTAGTGGGAGTAGCGGTAATTGTGTGTGTAGGATTTTGTTACTATATGGCATGTTTTGGTTGTTATTATATGTGTCGTAGTTGTTACAATAGTGCATGTATTGTAGTTAATTCTCTGTTATACCTGTTACAGTAGCGCATGTACTGTAAACTAGAGGGGAAGGTTGCCCTAAATGAGAAATTGTGGATGCGAAATGTGTGACGTCACAAGGAATGCTTGCTATGTAGCTAGTAAGGAGTGCCTATGTGTGTATGTTGCATTTATGTGAGAAGAGTGAGAAATGAATGACTGAAGGACGTGGAAGTGTGATAAGTTAGTGTTAAGAATACTATAGATCATAATCTAAAACAAGTGGAATTCTAGTTCCATTCATTTCTTGTCCATCAGTAAAGAAAATATCGTAGATTAATGTTGATTAAAATATCCCTATTATAAAGCCACTGAGGGATCAAATATGGAATAAAAATTGTTGTAAATTGATAGGATAATGATTCATGTATGAAAAGGCGGCTAAATTAAAAGCCATGTTAAGATATCATTGGAAGGATAACGCCCATAAGGCACAGTAAGAGAAGGAGAGAGAGAAATGTAGGAAGACCTTATGGATTGCTCAGAACAGTCGGGGACTGTGATGGAAAATTTGTCTGAAATGTATCGGTATAGCCAAGCTTCCCTGAGTTTAGATTAGCAACCAGGGGAGAATGCAGCCGAGGAGACCGGGTCGCCGATGCAAGCAATTAGCGGCTAGACGTCGGGCGAGCGCACGGCACTTGGGATTCCCTAAGTGACGGCCGTTGTCCGCGACTGTGTCAACACGCGCCGGAGGCGATTACCGGGCAGGAACAAAGCGGTGGCTACCCAGGTAGCCGGCCGCAATCACGGAACAGACGAACAGCGAGCGGCGGTGACCTACATATGCCGAGCGCCCGCGCCAGCAGGTGACACGCCCCCAACTCTGAGGGCGCCGCACAGCAGCAGATGGTAACGGGCAGTCCGTATGGACAACCCGTGAGGTGACGCGCTGCCACGCCTGGTAGACATCGTCACAAACAAACCCGAGATGGAAACTGCAGCACCCGCAAGAGGCGAGCTTGGCGTATCCAGGTCAGGCGTCGCGGTGCAGCAGACCAAGGAAGGAGAACTGGTGCGCGCCAGGGGCGTGGCAGCAGTGGCGCCGTGTCAACAACGTCCGCAGTACCGATTCAAGAGGCATGTCAAACTCACCACTTGAGTCGGACATGCCGCGACTGCAGACGGAAGAGAGGGTCGAGTGACGTTACCGAGGGGGTGACGTCAGGAGTGTGGCTGTCGGCAATAATTGCGGATACGGTCACATATCGACGAGAGGTAGCCAGACGGGTCCGGGCGCTCACGACGCGGCACGCGGCGACGACTGCTAGGGGGATGCTATTCTGCCCTGGAGGCCGACGCCCACCTGACGCGGAAACGCGTGCCGCCACGTCCTGAGGCAGCCATCAACGCGAGGCAACATGGGTCCTGGGGAATTGACAAAGGTGAGGGAGCGGCCTGATGCAAGGAGGCGGCCGACATGATCGACGGAGAGCCTGCAGTCGCTGACACCTGCAGAATAACTTCCTCCCTTGTCCTCCAGGTAGCCCAAAACTGTGGTCCTCCAAGTACCCCGATCCCATAGTGAAGTGCAAGGTGTTTGAAAGTGCCATATGTAGCGCGTGTGTTTACTTTTCAGCAGAACTGATTTTGCATATATTATGGCTAGTTACTAAAGTAAATAGGGAAAGAGATAAAGAAAAAACTTTAACACGTCAATCCAGAAGTGAACGAACGAAATTGCTTAAAGATGTAATGTGATTTACTGAAAATTTCTCTAACTAATAGATTTTGTATGTTCTCTATGCTTCGCAAATGTTTCAAAGTGGGATACAAATGCGAAAAGGCGCTAAGAATTTAAATGCCTACAAGCTTAATACCAACTTATCTATATGTTGTATGAAATTCAATTCATTATATAATTTGTTTAAATTGTGTAATTTCAAGAATTTAGGTGTTTTGATAGATCTTGTGAAATATTTCAAAGTGGGACACACTGGCAACAGGACTTAAATAATTTAAGTGCCCACAAAGATTTAAATGTCTAGTATATAAGAACTGATTATGTTTGTCGAAAAATTTAAAGTTTTCACTCATGTTACATTTGAAAAACGGTTGCTTGACCTAGATGATAGGTAAAATTCGTGTTAAATTGAAATATTAATGGTAAATTGTATATGTTTCAATATTGATGTTTAAGAGGGGCATAGGTCTATATCTTTATGTGTTAATAGCTGCATAATGCTCTCAGAAGGAGACAACCATGTGTGAGGGTTTTGAATGTTAAATTTTGTAGTCTGAGTTTTGAATTTGAATACTATGTTCTACGGAACAGATGAGGAGGATGTGTAATAAACTCAGTAAAGAATCAGATAGATAAATGACACACCTCCGACCACTCGACCACTAGGTAAAAAAAAAAAAACGCCTGAAAGTGCCCTTCCAAAAGCAAGGACACTTCCTGCCCATTTTTTCGTCAGAAGGGGAGGGTTATGTAACGGCTCCATGTAAGCCGCTACATGGCTCGACCCCACAACTAAAGACACCTGAGTGCCCTTCCGACACTCAGGGAAGAGTCTGATGATAATTAGTAAGATAGGGTTATTTAAATATAGACGATCATTTTAATATTAAATATGGTAATTGTCTGCAAAGTGTGAATGCGAACGTATGATGAGGTATGCGTGAGATGTCGGCTGTGGGTGTGCTATAGGCATAGTGGAAGTGTAGCCAACCTCGAATCTAGTAGAGCGCGACTGCACTGGACCAGAGAGGCATAAGCTCCACGCGCGTCATTAGCGCTCGTTAGGTTGGCAAATAACCGAGTACGGTATCTCTGAGTCCTTGCGGCCACGATGTGTGGACCCGGACGAGGGAGACCGTATCGGGGTTGTTGCTGGGAAGACCTGGGTGAGTAAGCACGCTCTGCTCTATCGCTCCGATAGTTAGCGAAGATTTAGAATTCCATGTTCACTTTGAACTTGGAAGCAGCTCCCCTGCTGAGGAAAGCCACTATGGTATTTCCTAGAATCATCTCGTGTAGGAGAGATAGGGAGATGATTTCTTTTGTCAAGTAATTCCATGGGAATTTGTGTTCACTGCACTTGGGAGTGAACAGGCGCTCATTGCCGAGTAATACTCAGAATTGCTCAATTTGCATTTCAGTGTGAGTGTGAAGTATATATGCAAAGTGTATTTTATTTCAATGTGTTTATTGACTACTGATTGTGAAGAGATTGGTAACACGTGGTCCGCAGACCCCGTGCATTTCTTGGTGAGAAGCTTCAGCTCGACGTAATCACATTTCGTGATCGAGCTGAATCTTCTACGTAAATTCACGTGTGTGATTTAATTGTTCCTTCATAATAGCCAGTAAAACTCGCGGAGTTAGTTAAACGTGAAGACGGGTCTTGCCCGAATTAAAGTTACAGTTGGAACCATGTGCTCTCTCCCAATATTGTCCCACTTGGTGTATGGGAACCTTCCTCTTTTATCTGTTGGATAAAATGAATAGAGAATGTTAGTGTGCGTGTGTGTGTGTGTGGCTAAATGATGATAGAAATGTGCAGGCGGTAGTCATTGTCGATTCACGGCACATGTTAGCCGGATGTTTAACTAAGTTTACTTAGATATGATACTAGAATGAGATTTTCACTCTGCAGCGGAGTGTGCGCTGATATGAAACTTCCTGGCAGATTAAAACTGTGTGCCCGACCGAGACTCGAACTCGGGACCTTTGCCTTTCGCGGGCAAGTGCTCTACCAACTGAGCTACCGAAGCACGACTCACGCCCGGTACTCACAGCTTTACTTCTGCCAGTACCTCGTCTCCTACCTTCCAAACTTTACAGAAGCTCTCCTGCGAACCTTGCAGAACTAGCACTCCTGAAAGAAAGGATATTGCGGAGACATGGCTTAGCCACAGCCTGGGGGATGTTTCCAGAATGAGATTTTCACTCTGCAGCGGAGTGTGCGCTGATATGAAACTTCCTGGCAGATTAAAACTGTGTGCCCGACCGAGACTCGAACTCGGGACCTTTGCCTTTCGCGGGCAAGTGCTCTACCAACTGAGCTACCGAAGCACGACTCACGCCCGGTACTCACAGCTTTACTTCTGCCAGTACCTCGTCTCCTACCTTCCAAACTTTACAGAAGCTCTCCTGCGAACCTTGCAGAACTAGCACTCCTGAAAGAAAGGATATTGCGGAGACATGGCTTAGCCACAGCCTGGGGGATGTTTCCAGAATGAGATTTTCACTCTGCAGCGGAGTGTGCGCTGATATGAAACTTCCTGGCAGATTAAAACTGTGTGCCCGACCGAGACTCGAACTCGGGACCTTTGCCTTTCGCGGGCAAGTGCTCTACCAACTGAGCTACCGAAGCACGACTCACGCCCGGTACTCACAGCTTTACTTCTGCCAGTACCTCGTCTCCTACCTTCCAAACTTTACAGAAGCTCTCCTGCGAACCTTGCAGAACTAGCACTCCTGAAAGAAAGGATATTGCGGAGACATGGCTTAGCCACAGCCTGGGGGATGTTTCCAGAATGAGATTTTCACTCTGCAGCGGAGTGTGCGCTGATATGAAACTTCCTGGCAGATTAAAACTGTGTGCCCGACCGAGACTCGAACTCGGGACCTTTGCCTTTCGCGGGCAAGTGCTCTACCAACTGAGCTACCGAAGCACGACTCACGCCCGGTACTCACAGCTTTACTTCTGCCAGTACCTCGTCTCCTACCTTCCAAACTTTACAGAAGCTCTCCTGCGAACCTTGCAGAACTAGCACTCCTGAAAGAAAGGATATTGCGGAGACATGGCTTAGCCACAGCCTGGGGGATGTTTCCAGAATGAGATTTTCACTCTGCAGCGGAGTGTGCGCTGATATGAAACTTCCTGGCAGATTAAAACTGTGTGCCCGACCGAGACTCGAACTCGGGACCTTTGCCTTTCGCGGGCAAGTGCTCTACCAACTGAGCTACCGAAGCACGACTCACGCCCGGTACTCACAGCTTTACTTCTGCCAGTACCTCGTCTCCTACCTTCCAAACTTTACAGAAGCTCTCCTGCGAACCTTGCAGAACTAGCACTCCTGAAAGAAAGAATATTGCGGAGACATGGCTTAGCCACAGCCTGGGGGATGTTTCCAGAATGAGATTTTCACTCTGCAGCGGAGTGTGCGCTGATATGAAACTTCCTGGCAGATTAAAACTGTGTGCCCGACCGAGACTCGAACTCGGGACCTTTGCCTTTCGCGGGCAAGTGCTCTACCAACTGAGCTACCGAAGCACGACTCACGCCCGGTACTCACAGCTTTACTTCTGCCAGTACCTCGTCTCCTACCTTCCAAACTTTACAGAAGCTCTCCTGCGAACCTTGCAGAACTAGCACTCCTGAAAGAAAGGATATTGCGGAGACATGGCTTAGCCACAGCCTGGGGGATGTTTCCAGAATGAGATTTTCACTCTGCAGCGGAGTGTGCGCTGATATGAAACTTCCTGGCAGATTAAAACTGTGTGCCCGACCGAGACTCGAACTAGGGACCTTTGCCTTTCGCGGGCAAGTGCTCTACCAACTGAGCTACCGAAGCACGACTCACGCCCGGTACTCACAGCTTTACTTCTGCCAGTACCTCGTCTCCTACCTTCCAAACTTTACAGAAGCTCTCCTGCGAACCTTGCAGAACTAGCACTCCTGAAAGAAAGGATATTGCGGAGACATGGCTTAGCCACAGCCTGGGGGATGTTTCCAGAATGAGATTTTCACTCTGCAGCGGAGTGTGCGCTGATATGAAACTTCCTGGCAGATTAAAACTGTGTGCCCGACCGAGACTCGAACTCGGGACCTTTGCCTTTCGCGGGCAAGTGCTCTACCAACTGAGCTACCGAAGCACGACTCACGCCCGGTACTCACAGCTTTACTTCTGCCAGTACCTCGTCTCCTACCTTCCAAACTTTACAGAAGCTCTCCTGCGAACCTTGCAGAACTAGCACTCCTGAAAGAAAGGATATTGCGGAGACATGGCTTAGCCACAGCCTGGGGGATGTTTCCAGAATGAGATTTTCACTCTGCAGCGGAGTGTGCGCTGATATGAAACTTCCTGGCAGATTAAAACTGTGTGCCCGACCGAGACTCGAACTCGGGACCTTTGCCTTTCGCGGGCAAGTGCTCTACCAACTGAGCTACCGAAGCACGACTCACGCCCGGTACTCACAGCTTTACTTCTGCCAGTACCTCGTCTCCTACCTTCCAAACTTTACAGAAGCTCTCCTGCGAACCTTGCAGAACTAGCACTCCTGAAAGAAAGGATATTGCGGAGACATGGCTTAGCCACAGCCTGGGGGATGTTTCCAGAATGAGATTTTCACTCTGCAGCGGAGTGTGCGCTGATATGAAACTTCCTGGCAGATTAAAACTGTGTGCCCGACCGAGACTCGAACTCGGGACCTTTGCCTTTCGCGGGCAAGTGCTCTACCAACTGAGCTACCGAAGCACGACTCACGCCCGGTACTCACAGCTTTACTTCTGCCAGTACCTCGTCTCCTACCTTCCAAACTTTACAGAAGCTCTCCTGCGAACCTTGCAGAACTAGCACTCCTGAAAGAAAGGATATTGCGGAGACATGGCTTAGCCACAGCCTGGGGGATGTTTCCAGAATGAGATTTTCACTCTGCAGCGGAGTGTGCGCTGATATGAAACTTCCTGGCAGATTAAAACTGTGTGCCCGACCGAGACTCGAACTCGGGACCTTTGCCTTTCGCGGGCAAGTGCTCTACCAACTGAGCTACCGAAGCACGACTCACGCCCGGTACTCACAGCTTTACTTCTGCCAGTACCTCGTCTCCTACCTTCCAAACTTTACAGAAGCTCTCCTGCGAACCTTGCAGAACTAGCACTCCTGAAAGAAAGGATATTGCGGAGACATGGCTTAGCCACAGCCTGGGGGATGTTTCCAGAATGAGATTTTCACTCTGCAGCGGAGTGTGCGCTGATATGAAACTTCCTGGCAGATTAAAACTGTGTGCCCGACCTAGACTCGAACTCGGGACCTTTGCCTTTCGCGGGCAAGTGCTCTACCAACTGAGCTACCGAAGCACGACTCACGCCCGGTACTCACAGCTTTACTTTTCTTTCAGGAGTGCTAGTTCTGCAAGGTTCGCAGGAGAGCTTCTGTAAAGTTTGGAAGGTAGGAGACGAGGTACTGGCAGAAGTAAAGCTGTGAGTACCGGGTGTGAGTCGTGCTTCGGTAGCTCAGTTGGTAGAGCACTTGCCCGCGAAAGGCAAAGGTCCCGAGTTCGAGTCTCGGTCGGGCACACAGTTTTAATCTGCCAGGAAGTTTCATATCAGCGCACACTCCGCTGCAGAGTGAAAATCTCATTCTGGAAACATCCCCCAGGCTGTGGCTAAGCCATGTCTCCGCAATATCCTTTCTTTCAGGAGTGCTAGTTCTGCAAGGTTCGCAGGAGAGCTTCTGTAAAGTTTGGAAGGTAGGAGACGAGGTACTGGCAGAAGTAAAGCTGTGAGTACCGGGCGTGAGTCGTGCTTCGGTAGCTCAGTTGGTAGAGCACTTGCCCGCGAAAGGCAAAGGTCCCGAGTTCGAGTCTCGGTCGGGCACACAGTTTTAATCTGCCAGGAAGTTAGATATGATACTATTTGTATCACGCCAGCATTCCGTGATAAGTGAGAGCGAATATTTGAGATGGTAATGTTTATTGAATAAATGTGATTGTGTTATTATATAAATATGTTACAGTGACTTCTTCCAGCCACACCATATTCCCTTATCATTTCACAAAATATTTGGTATGCGCATTTCAGTTAATCACCTGTCTATGTCCCACTCATGGGCATATTTCATTTAATAAACTCTGTAAGGTGGTATTAAAACTTCATTATAATAATATTCTAATTCTAACTTGATCAAAACCACCGAATAAAACCTTAGTTTGAGTATTGATGCTTGTTGCTGCAAATGGCCGCCGGCGTCTTCTATAGTACAGGTCCCATTTATAAAATTGAGGATGCCTGCCGAGGGTGCGGAAAGCAAGTATCATGCAACTGGTGTCCAAAATTAAAGCAACAAACCGCTATTTCCCTTTCCTGTGTCTAATTCACGATGTAATCATACTGTCAATAGATGATCGTACAGTCGTGGTCTGCACGGAAGATAGCTTTCCGTTCAGTGGACAACCACGGCAACGTCGACGTCAGGGCACCTATCAAACTGAGAGGTGTTTGCTTGGTAGCCTTTCATCCACAATCGCTGTGTACATAGCCACAGACGGTGTAGTGGGACACAGAGAAGACAGTCGAGGGCCGTAGGATGAAAGGAAGCAGAACAGTCGCAAATTGATGTGGCTCGAAGGCTTAATGTGAATCGTTCTGTTGCTTCTCGGATGTTACGACGGTGCATAGGAACCCAAAATGTATCTCGAAGACTAGCCAAAGCCCAGGGTAGGGCCGACCACATGTGAAGAGAGGACCGTTATTTGGCTGTAATGGCACGACGGTATCGCCTCAGTACCGCACGGCAACTGGCATCTGACCTCGCAGCTTCCACTGGCCGAGCCGTATCGAGGTAAGCGGTGCACAGAAGGCTTCGGCAGAATGGCCTTTATTGTCGGAGACCTGCGGTATGTTTATCTCTGACGCGTCTTCCCAGAAGTGAACGTCTAGGGTGGAGTCGTCAACATATAGCTAGACGATCGAAAAGGGGGCCAAAGTTCTTCACACAGATGAGAGTGATTCTGGACGGGTTCGCATCTGGAGGGAACGTGTATAAAGGCACATTTACATGCCGTGCGTGAGTTTCCTCGGAAACGCGAAATCTTAATTAAATAATTAATCTCTGACAAATAAATAAAGCCCATGGCACAGAACTGCAGCGCTATGCCGCTGATAAAACAAAATACGATTAGGACACTCTTATGTTTCATTAAGGGGCTCCGGAAAGGCTCAAAATCATGAAAAGTTCAATTTTTACTTTTTTGCGTTTTCTGAATCTGCAGACTATTACCTTTTAATAGATATATAATTTATTCAATTCCGAAGACTACAACTATTTTTAAATTTTTTTTGAAATGTGTTCTACATGGGCGTGACCCACTGTGGCGCTGTTAAACTGCTGTCAAGTGGTGTTATTATTAACGTCCGTGTTCATCAGGTACATTTTAGTGATGTGGGATAAAGTATGTGTTGTGGCTAACCTGTGATGGTTCAATATATATCGCTGGTGTGATTGTCGATTGTTTCATGTTTATTTACTCTGTCGTTATCTCGAAAATATTCGTGATTAATTCTGTTTCTTGAGTCTCTGTTTTGTTGAAGTATAATAATGAGTAAAAGTAAAGTTATTAGAAATCCTCTGAAGGCTTTTAAGAAAAGGAGAAATGTTGGAAAGCCAAAAGTATGTGTTATTACTGTAAACAATAAAGACGATAACCAAGTGAGTGAACCTAACCTCTCAAGTACACCTGCCCATAGCAGTCAAAGTGGGAAAGAAAATACTTCACAGAAGAAGCTTGGTTCAATGAGTGAAAACTATGAATGTTTTATGGGCGAATCGGATGTGAATGAAATATTTGATATGTCGGTTCTCAAAGGAATTTTTTCAAACTGTGTAAGATGTATTCATTGTAGTGAAGTTGATCTGGAACTCTCCATAATAAAGCACGTAGGACTTGCTAGTGAAATACAACTGAAATGTGATAAGTGTTCATACATGACCACCTTTTGGAACAGTGTTGCAGTAATTGCAACTGAAGAAAATGGTAGCAAAATCTACGAACACAACAACGAGCGATGCTTGCTTTAGACAAGGAACGCCTTCGGGCTGCAGACAGGGCTGTAAAGAGTCTAGAAATACAAGCAAGAGTAAACAGGAGGAGGAACAGGAGGAAGCTGGAGGAGGAGTTTGCAGAGGATGAAGATAATCTATCCTATGGACCTGGAATGCACTAAAAAGTTAATCCAATCTTTGTCGCTCGATTCCCAAAACTTTTATTTTCTCATACTAATTACATGTTTTCTAAGGATCTTCCAAACATATTTGTTTCAAACTTTCAGTAAATGTTACACAGTACCTTCTGCATAATTTAACACAGCCTTTTTCCAAAAAACTGTACATTTTTTAATATATAAATAAAAAATTTCAAAAAAATGTTGTGAATTTTCATTACTATTGAAAAAAAAATCATCTTTAATAACTGAACTAAAATTTTGTAAAATCCCTGTGTTAAGTTGTAGCCCATATTCCAATAAATAATCTGTAAAAAGTTCAACTTCTTACCTCAAATACTTTGTGAGGAAAGATGTAATTTATAAGCGTTATTTTAACATTGCAAGTATAGGGCGTTCCGGAGCCCCTTAACAAGAAGTAGGTGTGGAGAATAGATGGTGCGGAAGCACGTATATTTTATTAACTGCACACCGCCATATGTGGTGTTAGATAAGAACACTGCGAGTTGCAATCTCACTAGGCACTCGACCCTGTAAATATTCTATATTTATGAAAGTAAGTTGAATTATTTAACTGTAGGCTTATTCGTTGAATATATCTGATTTAACTAACTGTGTAAACTTTTTTATGTTTAGTAGACAGTCACCTCTGTACGACGTATTGACATGGCTGGCAAATTATTCTAATATTGAGATTTTGAGTCCGCACCTACCGCAGCAGTCTTTGGAAACGATTTAAATACGAAGTCCGATTATTTGAGTCTTATTTCACGGTCAACTACGATTAACATTGCATTTACGAAAAAGCCATTGTCAAGCGTCTGATACCAAATAATTAAACGTCCACGTTCCAGATAAGCAAATATTAATTACAACCAATCACTATCATACATAATTAATAATTAATATTTTATTTTATTTATTTATTTATTTTATACGTGGAACACGATTTCGGGACCCTACATCGTGGAAAGAGACCGACATCCATGAGGGTCCCTAATTGTTTGGGCAGGGATTATGTTGACCACCTAAAACCTCTTCGTGAAATTGTAAGGGTGAATCGGCACGATTCAACTGCTGTCGGGTATCGTGACGAGACCCTGGGACCTCATGTTCAGTTGTTGCGAGGTGCTGTGGGCCCAGACTTCTTATTGGTGGACAATAGTTCTCGACAGGTATAGGTGGCTGATGTTTTCTTGGAAACGGAAGATATTGCACGCATAGTGTGGCTCGCTCGCTCTATCAATTTGAATGCCATAGAGCACGTCTGGGATGTATCACGTTAGTATCCACCAACCAGTCTCCAAGACTTGCGAGGAAGTCTGCTGGAAGAAAGGGAGTTATTGCCTCTAACGACTTCATTCGCAGCAGGCTCCGTCGCTGTAAGGCCCGTACTACTGCCACAGGTGACTGTGGCCGTCGGATTCAGCAAGTCTCTCGTCGTCTGTGTGTGCACTCCCTGCAACGAATCCCTGCGCATGTTACGAAAGCAGTGCCTGCCTCTAGACGGGTCATGAAGCTGCCAACGAATCGTCTTCAGTACATACTCCTTACAGAATACTGCGTTAGAGCATTCTAAAATTTCTCATTCGACTAAGAACTCCGCAAGCCAAATTCTCTTCTCTGAATTTTGGTGGAAAAAGTGGCTTGCTGTCTCCCATGAGATCTGCGAAGAGTCAACCGTGAAATCCTTCGTAGTAAATGCGTGCCTCCTTCTCTTGCAAGATGCTATCGCGCTCCACTCCGCCTTCAAGCATTTGGCTGTTTTCACCGGTTTTTTAGCGCCAGGAGTGTGTCCCAGGCTTGCCACGCAGAGGCCCGCCATCCGGGTTGGACAGTTGGTCGGTTGGTTTGGGAAGGCGACCAGGTGCTGACAGGATTCACGACTGCGACATCGGTTCTGCAGTGAATTTTGCAAATGTTGACCTCTTCTACTGGTAATTCGTCACAATTCTCCTCAATGTCCGACTGTCACTCAACACACTCAACATTCAGTCAATGTCGGAAAGGTAGAAAATTTTTGTGACTGGGACAAAAATCATATAGAGAGACACACTGGGTTCAATTTTGGGTCCACTCCTATTCTTTATACATGTGAACGACCTTCCACTTAACATTCAACAAGCAAAATTGGCACTTTTTCCAAACGATATTACTGTTATAATAAATCACATTAGAGAGAAGGCAGTTGTCAAATGATATTTTCCTAAGAATTATCAAGTGGCTCTCTGCAAATGGACACTCCCAAAATTTTGAATTAAAAAAAACACAACTTTAAGTTCTGTGCAACAAATACAGTTATTCAATTGATGTAGCACACGAGAGGTGAGTAGTACGGTAGAAGCTCCAAATTTTTGGGTCTACATATTGGTGAAAATGTATTATATTGCGCATGGTAATGTGTTGCCTTTCTGGTGTTTTCATATTATAATTCACTCTCTGTACTTCGCGTAGAGGAATCAGCGGCATACGTCGTACTCTGATGCGACGCGTCTGATGACTGACGCCTACGTGAGAAAATGCGAATGTCGGCTGTGGATAAGAGTCGAGACGCGCGCGATACGGCACTGCCCGTAGGAGCTACGCAGCGCGTAGTCTGGACGCTGAGCAAGCGGCGGCGGCTACCGCGCCACACACTCGCAGTGCCAGGCGTGAGCGGGGCAGACGCCCTCGGCTGATAACGGCCAGACAGGAAGAGGCTGCCGGCAACCCAGACCAAGCCAGACCCGCAGTGTCAGCGCTCCCTGGCCGTACCTGCCCAGAACTCTGCAACTAGGCCGGGTTCTTCCTATCCCACACTACTCCACCACAACTGATTCTACACTGAAGCGCCGAAGAAACTAGTACAGGCATTTGTATTCAAATACAGAGATATGTAAACAGGCCGCGATCGGCGGCGACTACGTAAGACAACAAGTGTCAGTTGTTAGATCGGTTACTCATGCTACAGTGACAGGTTATCAAGATTTAAGTGAGTTTGAACTTGTACACTACTGGCGATTGAAATTGCTACACCACGAAGAAGACGTGCTACAGACGCGAAATTTAACCGACAGGAAGAAGATGCTGTGATATGCAAATGATTAGCTTTTCAGAGCATTCACACAAGGTTGGCGCCGGTGGCGACACCTACAACGTGCTGACATGAGGAAAGTTTCCAACCGATTTCTTATACACAAACAGCAGTTGACCGGCGTTGCCTGGTGAAACGTTGTTGTGATACCTCGTGTAAGGAGCAGAACTGTGTACCATCACGTTTCCGACTTTGATAAAGGACGGATTGTAGCCTATCGCGATTGCGGTTTATCGTATCGCGACATTACTGCTCGCGTTGGTCGAGATGCAATGACTGTTAGCAGAATATGGAATCGGTGGATTCAGGAGGGTAATACGGAACGCCGTGCTGGATCCCAACGGCCTCGTATCACTAGCTGTCGAGATGACAGGCATCTTATCCGCATGGCTGTAACAGACAGGAGCGCCTGCGATGGTGTACTCAATGACGAACATGGGTGCACGAATTGCAAAACGTCATTTTTTCGGATGAATCCAGGTTCTGTTTAAAGCATCGTGATGGTCTCATCCGTGTTTGGCGACATCGATGTGTACGCACATTGGAAGTGTGTATTCGTCACCGCCATACTGGCGTATCACCTGGCGTGATGGTATGGGGTGTTATTGGTTACACGTCTCGGTCACCTCTTGTTCGCATTGACGGCACTTTGAACAGTGGACTTTACATTTCAGATGTGTTACGACCCGTGGTTCAACCCTTCATTCGATCCCTGCGAAACCCTACATTTCATCAGGATAATGCACGATCGCTTGTAGCAGGACCTGAACGGGTCTTTCTGGACACAGAAAATGTTCGACTGCTGGCCTGGCCAGCACATTCTCCAGATCTCTCTCCAACGGAAAACGTCTGGTCAATGGTATCCGGGCAACTGGCACGTCACAATAGTCCAGTCACTACTCTTGACGAACTGTGGTATCGTGTTGAAGCTGTATGGGCAGCTGTACCTGTACAGGCCATCCAAGCTCTGTTTGACTCAATGCCCAGGCGTATCAAGGCCGTTATTACGGCCAGAGGTGGTTGTTGTTCTGGGTACAGATTTCTCAGGATCTATGCACCCAAATTGCGTGAAAATGTAATCACATGTCAGTTGTAGTATAATATATTTGTCCAATGAATACCCATTTAACATCTGCGTTTGTTCTAGGTGTAGCAATTTTAATGTCCAGTAGTGTAGTTATAGTCGGCACACGAGCGATGGGACATAGCATCTCCGAGGTAACGATGAAGTGTGGCTTTTCCCGTAATAGTATTTCACGAGCGTACCGTGCAGCCGCAAAAAGACTCTGCAAGAAAGGGACCAACGACGATCGAAGAGAATCGTTCAGCATGAGAGAAGTGCAACCCTTCCGCAAATTACTGCAGATTTTAATGCTGGGCCATCAACAAGTGTTTGCGTGCGAACCATCCAACGAAACATCATCGATATGGGCTTTCGGAGCCGAAGGTCCATTCGTGTACTCTCGATGGCAGCATAACACAAAGCTTCACGCCGCGCCAGGGCCCTTCATCACCGACATTGGACTGTTGATGACTGGAAACATGTTGCCCGGTCGGAAGAGTCTCGTTTCAAATTGTACCGAGCGAATGGACGCGTACGGGTGTGAAGAACAACCTCGTGAATCTATGGACCCTGCATTTCAGCAGGGCACTGTTCATGCTGGTGGACGCTCTGTAGTGATATGGAACGTGTGCAGCTGAAGTTATATGGCACCCTTAATAGGCCTAGAAACGACTCTGACAGGTGACACGTACGCATCCTGTCTGATCAACTGCATGCATTCATGTTCATTGTGCATTCCGATGTATTTGGGCTATTCCAGCAGGACAATGCGACACCTCATACGTCCAGAATTACTACAGAGTAGCTCCAGAAACATTCTTCTGAATTTAAACACTTCCGCTGGCTACCAAACTCCCCAGGCATTAACATTATTGAGCATGTCTTTGATGCCTTTCAACGTGGTGTTTAGAAGAGATCTCCACCCCCTCGTTCTCTTACGGATTTGTGGACAGCCCTGAAGGATTCATGGTGTCAGTTCCCTCCAGCAGTACTTCAGACATTAGTCGAGTTCATGCCACGTCGTGTTGCCACACTTCTGCGAGCTCGCGGAGGCTCTACACGATACAAGGCAGGTGAGCCAGTTTCTTTGGCTCTTCAGTGTAGCTGTGCGGCAGGTCCCGGTGGAGGTTCGAGTCCTCCCTCGGGCATGTGTGTATGTGTTCGTCCTTAGGATAATTTAGGTTAAGTAGTGTGTAAGCTTAGGGACTGATGACCTCAGCAGTTAAGTCCCGTAAGATTTTACACACATTTGAGCATTTTTTTCTTCAGTGTAAATGACCCCCAGGATTCAATTTGTTGTTCTTCGTATCTCATTAAGGCCAAATGAAACTAGCTCTACCTGGCACATACAACCTGTCATTGTCACTAATGCTATTTTGTTTTCTTATGTCTGTGCAGGTTGCGTAAGATTAAAACGGATTCACAAGCGCAACTAATGTGACGCCAGAGATTGCAGCTTTCTGTAGTGGCACCATGAGCTACCGTTCACATGGGACGCCACAAATTCTACGTGGCTGCACAGTTTTCAACATGGTATCGACTGAAATTATTTCGCGGGTATTAATGCTATAGTGCAGTTTATGGTATTAGGGCTGCGACAATAGTTAAATACAAGGATAACGAAACCCAAATGTTAGGTGCGAAAATACATTTCACGCAGGAATAAATCAGGGGCCACAAGGCGTTTACAAAAGAAATAGCACTCAAAGACGAAAATTCTGTCTCCTATGGGATACTAACAAAGAACTGGCATCTAAATATCATCTGCAAACACGCCACTCTTCCAGGATTACAAAATCTTATTGTATTCGTTGATCTAGGCACGTCTAATAACTAATTTTTAGTTTAATAGCTGATACGTCACACTTTGGGGCCATTTCCCGCACACAGTCCACATCTGATACACTGTTTGGACTCCCAGATAGCGAAGTTTCTACGGATCCCTTTTTTGTTGCATTAAAGTTTATTTAGTTATTCATCCAAAAGTCTTTTAAGATTGTGAGATAGGCCTTTGTCATTGGTTTATGGGTATTGCAGACACACACACACACACAGCCGGCCGGAGTGGCCGAGCGGTTCTAGGCGCTACAGTCAAGAACCGCACGACCGCTACGGTCGCAGGTTCGAATCCTGCCTCGGGCATGGATGTGTGTGATGTCCTTAGGTTAGTTAGGTTTAAGTTGTTTTAAGTTTTATGGGACTGATGACCTCAGAAGTTGTCCCATAGTGCTCAGAGCCATTTGAACACACACACACACACACACACACACACACATACACTCTCTCTCTCTCTCTCTCTCTCTCTCTCTCTCTCTCTCTCTCTCACACACACACACACACACACACACACACACACACACACACACACTGCTACAGAAAATTACATAAGTTGTTGTTCTTGTAGTTCCAGAAGCTTCGAATGTGTACCTGCCGACCTCTGTTTTGACTTTTTCAGTAATAAAATGAAAACAAGCTGAAATCGAAGGAATTACAGTAGCAATTACTAAATGATAACACCGTAAGTATGCTCGTGTTTCGAATACATAGGGAGAAACGCAGGAAGGAAAGTGGCCTAACGAAGTACAACAAAGTTATACATTTTGTGACATAACAAAAGTAGCGTCTCTAAAATTGCGCCACTGAAAATTGGGAATTCATGTATGGAACTGCAATGCAACAGCAGTATGCCATTAACTGTGGTGACACATTTGTTTTGTGTGTGAATCCAGCTTTAGTCAAGTGTCAGCTTGTGTCAACTGAGCCAGATTTCTTTTTGTGGCTCATAAAAGCAGTCTTCTCCCCCCATGAACCATAGACCTTGCCGTTGGTGGGGAGGCTTGCGTGCCTCAGCGATACAGATGGACGTACCGTAGGTGCAACCACAACGGACAGATATATGTTGAGAGGCCAGACAAACGTATGGTTCCTCAAGAGGTGCAGCAGCCTTTTCAGTAGTTGCAGGGGCAACAGTCTGGATGATTGACTGATCTGGGCTTTTACAATAACCAAAACGCCCTTGTTGTGCTGGTACTGCGAACGGCTGAAAGCAAGGGGAAACTACAGCCGTAATTTTTCCCGAGGGCATGCAGCTTTACTGTATGGTTAAATGATGATGGCCTCGTCTTGGGTAAAATATTCCGGAGGTAAAATAGTCCCCCATTCGGATCTCCGGGCGGGGACTACTCAAGAGGACGTCGTTATCAGGAGAAAGAAAACTGGCGTTCTACGGATCGGAGCGTGGAATGTCAGATCCCTTAATCGGGCAGGTAGGTTAGAAAATTTAAAACGGGAAATGGATAGATTAAAGTTGGATATAGTGGGAATTAGTGAATTTCGGTGGCAGGAGGAACAAGACTTTTGGTCTGGTGAATACAGGGTCATAAATACAAAATCAAATAGGGGTAATGCAGGAGTAGGTTTAATAATGAATAAAACAATAAGAATGCGGGTAAGCTACTGCAAACAGCACAGCGAACGCATTATTGTGGCCAAGATAGACACGAACCCCACGCCTACGTAAGTAGTACAAGTCTACATGCCAACTAGCTCTGCAGATGACGAAGAAATTGAAGAAATGTATGATGAAAGAAATCATTCAGATAGTGAAGGGAGACGAAAATTTAATAGTAATGGGTGACTGGAATTCGATAGTAGGAAAAGGAAGAGAAGGAAACGTAGTAGGTGAGTATGGATTGGGGGTAAGAAATGAAAGTGGAAGTCGCCTGGTGGAATTTTGCACAGAGCACAACTTAATCATAGCTAACACTTGGTTCAAGAATCATAAAAGAAGGTTGTATGTATGGAAGAAGCCTGGAGATACTGACGGGTTTCAGATAGATTATATAATGGTAAGACAGAGAGTTAAAACCAGGTGTTACATTGTAAGACATTTCCAGGGGCAGATGTGGACTCTGACCACAATCTATTGGTTATGCACTTTAGATTAAAACTGAAGAAACCGCAAAAAGGTGGGAATTTAAGGAGATGGGACCTGGATAAACTGAAAGAACCAGAGGTTGTACAGAGATTCAGGGAGAGCATAAGGGAGCAATTGACAGGAATGGAGGAAATAAATACAGTAGAAGAAGAATGGGTAGCTTTGAGGAATTAAGTAGTGAAGGCAGCAGAGGACCAAGTAGGTAAAAAGACGAGGCTAGTAAGAATCCTTGGGCGACAGAAGAAATACTGAATTTAATTGACGATAGGGAAAATATAAAAATTCAGTAAATGAAGCAGGCAAAAAGCAATACAAACGTCTCAAAAATGAGATCGACAGAAAGTGCAAAATGGGTAATCAGGCATGGCTACAGGACAAATTTAAGTACGTAGAGGCATATATAACTAGGGGTAAGACAGGTACTGCCTACAGAAAAATTAAAGAGGCCTTTGAAGAAGAGAGAACCACTTCTATGAATATCAAGAGCTCAGATGGAAAACCAGTTCTAAGCAAAGAAGAGAAGGGAAAATGGTGGAAGGAGTATATACAAGGTCAGTACAAGAGCGATGTACTTGAGGGCAATATTATGAAAATGGAAGAGGACGTGGATGACGATGAAATGGGAGATATGATACTGCGTGGAGAGTTAGACACAGCACTGACCTAAGTCGAAACAAGGCCCCGGGAGTAGACAACATTCCATTAGAACTACTGACAGCCTTGGGAGAGCCAGTCCTGACAAAACTCTACCATCTGGTGAGTAAAATGCATGAGACAGGCGAAATACCCTCAGACTTCAAGAAGAATATAATAATTCCAATCTCAAAGAAAGCAGGCGTTGACAGGTGTGAAAATTACCGATCTATCAGTTTAGTAAGTCACGGCTGCAAAATACTAACTCGAATTCTTTACAGACGAATGGAAAAACTGGTAGAAGCCGAGCTCGGGGAAGATCAGTTTGGATTCCGTAGTAATATGAGAACATGTGAGGCAATACTGACATTACGACTTATTTTAGAAGCTAGATTAAGAAAAGGTAAACTTAAGTTTCTAGCAATTGCAGACTTAGAGAAAGCTTTTGGCAATGTTGACTGGAATACTCTCTCAATTTCTGAAGACGGCAGGGGTAAAATACAGGGAGCCAAAGGCTATCTACAATTTGTACAGAAACCAGATGGTAGTTATAAGAGTCGAGGGACATGAAAGAGAAGCAGTGGTTGGGAAGGGATTGAGACATGGTTGTAGCCTCTCCCCGATGTTGTTCAATCTGTATATTGAGCAAGCAGTAAAGCAAACAAAAGAAAAATTCGGAGTAGGTATTAAAATCCATGGAGAAGAAATAAAAACTTTAAGGTTCGCCGATGACATTGTAATTCTGTCAGAGAGAGCAAAGGACTTGGAAGAGCAGTTGAACAGAATGGACAGTGTCTTGTAAGGAGGATATAAGATGAACACCAACAGAAGCAAAACGAGGATAATGGAATGTAGTCGACTTAAGTCGGGTGATGCTTTGGGTATTAGATTAGGAAATGAGACACTTAAATTAGTAAAGGAGTTTTGCTATTTGGGGAGCAAAATAACTAATGATGGTCAAAGTAGAGAGGATATAAAATGTAGACTGGCAATGGCAAGGAAAGTGTTTCTGAAGAAGAGAAATTTGTTAACATCGAGTATAGATTTAAGTGTCAGGAAGTCGTTTCTGAAAGTATTTGCATGGAGTGTGGCCATGTATGGAAGTGAAACATGGACGATAAATAGTTTGGACAAGAAGAGAATAGAATCTTTTGAAATGTGGTGCTACAGAAGAATGCTGAAGATTAGATGGGTAGATCATATAACTAATGAGGAGGTACTGAATGGGATTGTGGAGAAGAGGAGTTTGTGGCACAACTTGACTAGAAGAAGGGATCGGTTGGTAGGACATGTTCTGAGGCATCAAGGGATCACCTATTTAGTATTGGAGGGCAGCGTGGAGGGTAAAAATCGTAGAGGGAGAAAAAAATGTTTCAAATGGCTCTGAGCACTATGAGACTCAACTGCTGAGGTCATAAGTCCCCTAGAACCTAGAACTACTTAAACCTAACTAACCTAAGGACAACACACACATCCATGCCCGAGGCAGGATTCGAACCTGTGACCGTAGCGGTCGCGCGGTTACAGACTGTAGCGCCAGAACCGCTCGGCCACCAGCGGCCGGCGTAGAGGGAGACCAAGAGATGAATACACTAAGCAGATTCATAAGGATGTAGGCTGCAGTAGGTACTGGGAGACGAAGAAGCTTGCACAGGATAGAGTAGCATGGAGAGCTACATCAAACTAGTCTCAGGACTGAAGACCACAACAACAACAACAACAAAAGCAGTCTTATTGTATATGCTCGTACTAATCCACTGTCGCTTTGTGATGAATTTATTTATTTTTAAAGCTTTTTTTAAAGCTAGGATTATAGAGCCAATAGGTTGCACGTAACTGGTAGGTACAATGACCTGGGTTTCGACATTTACTAAGGGTGTCTTCATCAGAATGAAATTATGATAAATCGTAAAATTACATTGCTTTTTAGCAAAGGTCAGAATTTAGAGCAGCTTTGTTCAAGTGAAGCAACAGCCTTGCCACAGTGGATACACCGGTTCCCGTCAGATCACCGAAGATAAGGGCTGTCGCACGTGGCCGGCACTTGGATGGTTGTCCATCTGGGTCTCGATGTGCTGTTGCCATTTTTCGGTGTGCATTCAGCCTCGTGATGCCGACTGAGGAGCTACTCGACAGAATAGTAGCGGTTCCGTTCAAAGTAAACCATCATAAAGACCGGGAGAGCGGTGTGCTGACCGTACATCTCTCCATCCGCATCCTCCTCTAAGGATGGCGCGAAGGTCGGACGGTCCCGATGGGCCACTTGTGGCCTGAAGACGGAATGCTATGCTAAAGTCAAAAGTGAAATATAATGTTCTAGTCTTTGCTACGTGCGCCCAGCTGGGAATAACATTAGACAGATGTTATTCTCAGCTGGTCACACGTGGCGAAGACTAGGATGTTTTGTTTCACTTTTGAGCATAGCTGCTCTAAACTCTGACCATTGCCTTTTACCAATGTAATTTTACGATTTATCATTATCTCATTCTGATAAAGATATCCCTAGTAGGTGTCGAAACCAAGCTTCTCGTACCTACCAGTTTTGTGCAACCGGTTGGCAGTGTAATCCTATGTTGAAACTAGTATATGGTTGCTGAGTAACAGCCTTTTTTAAAAATGTTTGTCGCAGTCTGAAAATAACATGAAGACGAAGACAGATTATTCTTTCTTTCAAACAAAGGTAGCACAATTCCCATGTGGTTCAAATTCTTTCGAAGATAATGCGCGTAAGGGATATGTCAAACCTATAAACGCACATGACAACATCAAGAAATTGTCCGATACGCTGCTGAAAAACCAGACGTTAAATGTAGCTGAAGTACATTGTCTGATAGAAACGATGCAGACACCACTATGTAATGCGAAACTGGTCCCTAGATCTTACGAGAGGGGGGAACCGCCAGATTAAAAGGAGGCGGGAAGTATTGTATTGTCAGTAGAAAAAACAGTAACAGCAGAATTGGTCAGACAGAAGCTCAGTGACTTCGAACATGGGTTAGTAAATCGGTATCACCGCTGTAACAAACCCATCATTGACATTTCAACTCTTCTAAAGATATCCAAGTTGACTATTGGTGATGTGAATGTGAAATGAAAACAGGAAGGAACAACCAGAGATAAACCCACAACAGGCAGATCTCATGTAATGGCGGTCAGGGACGTTGGTTGAAAAAAATCGCATGAAAGCAGAGGAATGAACTACTCGTAAGTACCAAAGTGGTACCAACAGTCCAGCTTGCACAATGAGTGTGAGTAGCGAGTTAAAATGAATGGGAAACAATTGTCGCCGAGTATCTCATAAGCCACATATTTTTACAGCCAGTGCTAAAAAACGCTTGGGATGGCGTAAGGAGAGACGTCACTGGACAATGGACGACTGGAAACGAGAGAGCTGGAGTGACGAATGAGCTATATCCTGTGGCAATCCGATGCAAAGGTTTCGGTTAAAATTGTAGGAGAAAGTCAGCTGTCATCATTTACAGTGCCAACAGTGAAGTAAGGAAGAGATAGTGTTACGGTACGGGGACGTTTTTCGTATTTCGGGTGCGGGCCCGTTATTGTGCTTAAGAGAAGCTAAATGCAGAAGGAAATGAACACACACTGAAGCGCCAAAGAAACTGGTATAGCAAGCTTATTCATGTACAGAGATATGTAAACAGGCAGTATACGGCGCTGCGGTCGGCAACGCCTATGCAAGACAACAAGTGTCTGGAGCTGTTTTGTCAGATCGGTTACTCCTGCTGCAATGACAGGTTATCAAGATTTAAGTGAGTTTGGACGTGGTATTATAATCGGCGCACAAGCGATGGGACACCGGTGAAGTGGGGATTTTCCCGTACGACCATTTCACGAGTGAATATCAGGAATCCGGTAAAACATGAAATCTCCAACATCGCCGCGGCCGGAAAAAGATCCTGCAAGAAAAGGACCAATGACTAGTGAAGAGAATCGTTCAACGTGACAGAAGTGCAACTATTCCGCAAATTGCTGCAGATTTCAATGCTCGGCCATCAACAAATGTCAGCGTGCGAACCATTCGACGAAGCATCATCGATATGGGCTTTCGGAATCGAAGGCCCACTTGTGTACCTTGATGACTGATGACTGTGTCCGTCAACGCCGACATTGGACTGTTGATGACTGGACACAAGTTGCCTGTTCGGATGAGTCTCCTTTCGAATTCTATCGATCGGATGGACGTGTACGGGTAGGGAGATAAAATCATCAATCCACGGACCCTGCATGTCAGCAGGGACTGCTCAGGATGGTGGAGGCTCTGAATGGTATGGGACGTTTGCAGTTTCAGTGGTGCGGGGTCCCCAATGCGTCTAGATACGACTCTGACACGTGGCACTTACATAAGAAACCTGTCTGATCACCTGCATGCATTCCGACAGACTTGGGCAATTTCAGCAGGACACTGTGACACCCCACACGTTCATAATTGCTATAGAGTGGCTCCAGGAACACTCTGCTGAATTTAAACACTTCCGCTGGCCACCAAACTCCCCAGACATTAACATTACTGAGTATATCTGGCATGTCTTGCAACGTTCTGTTCAGATGAGATCTCCACACACTCGTAGAGCTTTATGGACAGCCCTGCAGGACTCATGGAGTCAGTTCCCCCAAGTATCACTTCAGACATTTGTCGGGTCCATGCCACGTCGTGTTGCGCACTTCCGTGTGCTTGCGGAGGCCCTACAGGATATTAGGCAGGTGTACCAGTTTCTTTTGCTCTTCAGTGTATTTTACAGCATTCTGTACAGCGTACAGTAGAACAACCGTTCGGAGACGATAATCGTTTGTATCAGCATGCAGTGCACCCTGTCATAAAGCACCATCTGTGAGGCAGCACCTTGTTGAGAATATGTCTGAAATGGACTGGCTTCTTCAGGGTCCTGACCTGAAGCTGATGCAATGAATACCTTTACGATGAGTTAGAACATCGGCTTCGTTCCTGACAGCAGAGCACCTTGTCTGCTTTCAGATCTTGAGGAAGAATGGATTGTCATTCCCTCACACACTTTCAGACATCTCATTAAAAGTGTTCCGATCAGAGATCAAGCCGTCATAAAGGTGACGGATTCACAAAATCCATATCAATGTTCATTAATAGGTGTCCAGATACTTCTGATAAGTATTGTTTGGCGGAATGGCAGGTGTTACTCGATGAAGAAGCAGGCTGTTATTCATCGAAATTTGTGGAGACGTACACAGCATAAAGGCTATTAAATGATTGAACTTTTATTCCACCAGGAACTGATGACTATCTTCAGCATTAACATAAAGTGTAACCAGTATGGTCACGAATACACTGTTTTATTCGTTGTAACATGAGAGCGAACAACTTCCACATTTTATCTTCGGGAATTACTCGCCATGCTTCAAACGACAAGCTTTCTCAGTTTGTCAAAACTGCTGGCTGTAGGCTGATACGAAAGTATCCATCTTCCTATCAATTTCCAAACATGACCTGAAGATGACAAATCAGGGTATCTGGCAGGTAGTCAAGGATCCGTATATCGGTCAATGCGTTCCTGGTGTCACTTGCAGTACTGAGGCTCGCATTATCCTGCTGCAATATGCAATTTAATTCCCTGATCATGAACTGTATTACAATAGGGTTTACCATTTCAGACCTCAGTTTCTCCAGGAGTAGACGATGTTTAAATAACTTACAGGAATGCAGATGGGTGACGTCGTCGAAATTTCGACAGTTGACAGCCCTGCTATTCTCAACGCAAAGCTGCAAGCCGTGTGCAAGGGAATTTAAGGGGTGGCGACAGGATGACGGACGCAAATATTGCTCAAATTCAGGATTTTTACTCCGCACTGGAGTGTAATAGGCAAATGGGGTTTGCTGCAATGAATGGAGCATACATTGAAGTTTCTGTTGCAACTTTTTATTGAAAAATGTTAATATCTTCTCTGTGTAATTTCGATTTTCCCGAGGAAGCCCTGAAAGTAGTTAGATCGACGGATGTAACTGTAACTCGTGTTGTGGTTATCTGAAACATGAAATTAACGTATCATCCTGATCCTTCCAGATGTCATTTTAATTCTTTGTAGGGATTTGCAAAATAAAAAAAAAGTTTTTGGCGAAATTACAGATATTTGAAAAAATGACCTTCTGTTTTGGCCGAAAAAATGATAAATATCAGCAACAACAAAATCGGGTACGATGAACTGAAGAGAATTCAGTTTGCTTCAAGGGAGACCAAAAATCATTACAATCGTGTGAAAGTTGTAGCGTGGGCGACGACAAGCTAGCCGAAAAGCAAGGTTTTGAGGAAACGCATTTAAAGCTAGAAAAGTGTTTATCATATAAAAAAGGGAACGAAACTTGAAATTTACGAGTTATCATTGATGCCTGGTCCATAACAACTATCGCCCCGGCTAGTGGATGGCCACTTTCTGTTACTTCGATCTGATCACCTCTCATTTTCGTCCTCAAAGCTCTTTTCGTAGCTGAGAAAATCGCCGCTGGCGTCTCTATCTTCACAGAATCGGCGAATTTCATCGTCGATTTTGATCTGAAGGCCATTTGCCACGTGCTTTAATACGATAAGGCCTACATTGAACGGACATATGGCCTAATTTGAAGCAATGTTGATAATTTCGTTTAGACTGGACGTTATTTTTGGAGCGTATCTCCCGAATGCGACTATTGAAACTTCCGTTCACATTTTGAGTGAAACTGCGCAGACAACGCTCCAGCAAGTCAGGTCTACTCAATTCGGCATAAACAGGGAGTGAGAACGCGGAACCGGTTTGTCTAACGCCGTGGCGTGCCGTGAAATCTCGGCTCCAAACGCTCCCAAAATCGTTACTTTTTGGAGTTCGAGCATAATATTTTGGGAAATAGTTCTTCGCTGTATATTCATTCGAATTCCTTAAAAAAATGTTGAGCTTTTACGACTGTCACCCTCTCGTTTCCCCTTAAAGCTTTTGTTTGCGGAGCAGTTGCGGAAAGATAATACACACACCAATGAATGCCAGAATCTCCGTGATGCTCTATTCCATAGGATGATTGATGCCAAAACAATGTTCTGCAACAGCCGATTTCCCGGCTGTTGTAAGCGTGTGCACTGTACACTGTACACTGACCTCCCACGGTCTTGATAATCTGACCAATATATGACATGTCACAATTACATGGAATACAATAGACACCCGCCTTACGCAGACCAAGTTATTAGATTCTGAATTTAATTTCTTTTTCAATATTATGCCCTGATAATTTTGTACATAAATGATTGTACCTCTTTTTATGACGCCGTGGGGAAGAGTACAGCAGAACACCGACGACAGCACTGACACACAATAACGAGTAGGACACGGCATGTCCCATAATCCGATTTTCGACAGACGTTGCTCAATGGAAGAGTGGTCGAAATAAGCGAACAAGTGTCTCGGATTATCAGAAGATGTTCTAAGGTCTCCGAGTAAACGACGGTAAACGTTTTCGAGGTACTGCATGGGGGCTTAATTGAATAAATGAAAATAATTTAAATTTTTTTAGTAGCTGTTCGTCCGATTACGCTGTGTCTCGTAAACGGTTGGCCCTGACTAGTATTATTACGCAATCTGACTGCATAGAACAACCACAATGAATGAAATGAAAATTTTCGTAAACACAATTAATTAATTAAGTCCCCAGCAACTATAAAACCTACGAAGCCAAAGCACAAGTATAACTGTTCTGTGTGTGGAAGTATAACTCAACGTACACATCTGGCACGGTTCTTCTTCAATAAGACAAGAAATTTTAAATCTCATTTATACTGAAGTAATTAAAGAAAATAGAAATCCTATAATCACGCAAGAAAACCAGAATTACACACTAATACAAGAACACAAGCCAGATGCTTTGTTGACTGAACCTGTAATGACGCATTACTTAAGACATTGAGATAATAAAAAGAAAAGGAAAATTTTTTTTTTTCTTTTACCTTCATATATTAACGAAAAGCACTCTAATCATTACAATATCTCCACACCGACTCGCTACTACCACATCTCAACAAGAACTCCCTACTGCCACATCTCGACAAGCACTCTTCACTACGACATCTCAGCAAGCACTCCCTGCTACGAGTTCTCAACAAGCACTGACTACTACGAGTCCTCGACAGGCACTGCCAGTGGAGGCGGCTGAATAATACTCTTTGGCGCAATCTCTGGCGCTGTGGCTCAGTGTAGCCACCTTTCATATGCCCGTCCTCCACGGGCCAGAATTTGATGGTATTTTTGCCAGCATTGGTGGTGAAAATACCACCAAATTCGTCCACAAAAATACAGACAAAAATAAAAGATAATATTAGTACGTAAATATCACATAATTAGATAAAATTTTGGCTTTGCACTGACCTTTCAATAACCTAATGTATAAAATACAGTAAGCAATACAATTTCTTTCATACATGTGACTTTACATAATAGTTTACACAATACACAAAAAATCTGTTTATACAAATGTTCACATAAAATACTTTTAATTATTCAAACAAGTAGTTGATAGTTCCAGCAGTAGCACCCAGCAGTGGTCAACAGGTGCAAATACCAACAAGTGACATCATTTTAGTAGAAGCAGTTCACCAGTGGCACCCAGCAATGTTGAACAGGTGCAGACACCAACAAGTGACATCATTTCAATAGAAGCAGTTCATCAGTGGCACCCAGCAATGTTGAACAGGTGCAGACACCAACAAGTGACATCATTTCAATAGAAGCAGTTCATCAGTTGCACCCAGCAATGTTGAACAGGTGCAGACACCAACAACTGACATTATTTCAGTAGAAGCAGTTCCATTAGTGGCACCCAGCAATGTTGAACAGGTGCAGACACCAACAAGTGACATCATTTCAGTAGAAGCAGTCCATCAGTGGCACCCAGCAATGTTGAACAGGTGCAGACACCAACAAGTGACATCATTTTAGTAGAAGCAGTTCATCAGTGGCACCCAGTAATGTTGAGCAGGTGCAGACACCAACAAGTGACATCATTTCAGTAGAAGCAGTCCATCAGTGGCACCCAGCAATGTTGAACAGGTGCAGACACCAACAAGTGACATAATTTTAGTAGAAGCAGTTCATCAGTGGCACCCAGTAATGTTGAGCAGGTGCAGACACCTACAAGTGACATTATTTCAGTAGAATCAGTCCATTAGTGGCACCTAGCAATGTTGAACAGGTGCAGACACCAACAAGTAACATCATTTCAGTAGAAGCAGTCCATCAGTGGCACCCAGCAAAGTTGAGCAGGTGCAGACAGCAACAAGTGACATTATTTCAGTAGAAGCAGTTCCATCTGTGGCACCCAGCAATGTTGAACAGGTACACACAGCAACAAGTCACATTTCTCAGCAGAAGCGGTTCATCAGTTGCACCTAGCAATGATGAGCAGGTCCAGAGAGCAGTCCATAATATTCACTATCACTGTTCACACTGTTCATCAGAGTTTATAAGCAGAAATTAAACATGTCCTAGTGGCACCAATCATGTAGAAAAAGTGCAAGTAACAGTCCATAATATTCACTATCCTAATCACACAGTTCATCAGCAGAAATTAATCATTTCTAAGTGGCACCCATTATGTTGAACAAGTGCAGGTAACAGTTCATAATATTCACCATCACTAATCAGACAGTTCAGGCATGAACAATAGTTCGAATGCACATACAAATGCTTTTACAAAATTATTCTCAATGCTCTTACACTAAACATACAAATTTTAATAAACACACAAATGATATCAGATAATTGTCATATTACCTATTACAAATTCTCAATATCAGTAAACCTATAATATTTATGGGTGTCAGTGCAAGCCACTACAAACAAATAAAATAATATTTAGGAGATAGGTGGGTAGGATTAGGAAAGGAAAACACACAAAACACACTCACTCATCTTTCATCCACATTAAGTACTACTGTGTAATTGAATAGTGTTAACTGTGTAAATGCAATTCTGTCAAAATTTGATGTTCATCTTGTGTATCAAGTAGTAGTGGCAGCAATGTATAACAGTCAATAATAGTTAAGTCAACGTCATAGTCATCATGTCAAGACCAATGTTTGCCAAGCCAAATAAAATGTATTGTTGCTGAACAACTGTCAGTGAGCCAAGATATGCAAATGCTTCCTCTCTAAAAAAAAGTATATACTGCTTAGTGATTTAACGAAGTGTGTGTGTAGACAATTTTCCTTTTACTTGAGAGTTCTAGTCTGCCATCTTCATCCTCCTTGTTCCATATGGACCAACAAAAAAAAATATGCACCTCACTTACTTTACCTCTTATCCACCAAAACTCCAATAATCATCAGCATCACATAATCTCAATACTTCAATAATACCTCTTACGTCGATACAAATAATTCTTATCATCAATATCATTTACCTTACCTCTTGTCCACAAAAACTCCAATAATCATCAACTTCATATAATCTCAATAACACCTGAATAACACCTCTTCAATACGTCGATACATATAAACCTTAGCACCAATATCATTTCACTTCCATAACAACTCTTTCCTCTAGTCAGTCTCCTCGAACAAGTACAGATAAAATCCTAATGCAAACCTCATCATCCCATACAATCCGAAGACACACTGTCAACACACAACCTCTGTGTAATCCATCTGACCCAAATCTTCTGTCCATCATTAAATAAAAGAAATGCATACATGACCTCTAACAGACTTTAGTTCGAATAACTCTCAGTAATTAAGTACGATTACGGAGTGTGAATGATCATAATATTTCACAGTGTGATCACCACTTCAAGAATCATCGCAGAAGCAAACATGTGGAGTATTCTTTGTGTCAAGTGTCACTTACTATGTCAATTGCTCACGAAAAATGCAGTGTAATACCTGTCAATGGTCTAAACCTAGTTTTGGTATGTCATGTCGTTAGCTTCCTTCCTATTAGCATAAATTTATACAGCTTCCATAAAACCTCAGCTCATGTGACTTCTATGAAGTTTCTTGTACTAATGCCGTTCGTCGAATTATAGCAGTTCATTTTCTTATCTTAAAAATATAAGGCACTAAGCGTAAGCAAAACATGCAATAGCGAGTAAATATACCAGTAGAGAACAGAATGTCAACAAGTGGATGCAGCACAATTCCTACAACGTGGCTCTGCCAAGCGAACAATCTATAATTAATACAATAGTGTGACCTAAACTCTATGTTTGTACACAGTATGCCAGCATTTCTATATACCAAATTAAAGAGTAGTTATGACAACAAACAGAAATGTATAAATATGCAATCCATACGCATAGCAGCAAACATATATCTTACGTAATAAACAGGTCATTGGCATCATATCAGGATAAGCAAATAAATGTTCATATGTCATCTTAATAAGTAAACATGAAGGCGCAAGCAGATAAATCACAAAGTATAACTTACATACATATCAGCACAACTAATCAGGTGACAATTATAATTTAAATAAATAAGCACAGCAGGCACATAATAAAAAATATGACATCAGTGAAAAAGCAGTGCAGCCCAGCGATGCATAATATATACAAATAACAACCCTGTTCATTAATAAAACATTGACAAAAATCAGCAAATGTACGCAAGCACGTCGCTTCACAAGTAATTTCATAGAACATCAAATTTAGCACAAAGTATGAATCACGTAATCGCGAGCAGCAAATTACGTCTAAAGTACGTACCTAAGTGGAATTATGTTACCTGAAAAATAAACTCAATTAATAGTTACCCTTTTTAGTTTATTACTTTCTTCTTCGAAATGACATTATTCCTGAAATTTTCTCCATAGCAAGTCGTCTTAACGTCGGACACGCACAGAGTTTACCTGAAGTTCTTAAATATTTTATAGAACCGTATCCTGAAAAATACTGAACGCTAATAACATAATTCATCAAGTCCCTATAGCTTTATACTGAATTTAATCGGAGAAATTAGACTGTGTATTTGTTTATGGCTGTCAGTGCATTCGCACTGAACGCTCGACCAGCTGTAGGCGCGTGACGTAGGAAGTAATTGTTTGCGGTCAACGACTGCCTTGTGCGGCGCGCAGACTTGACTGTTGCTTTGAGTATATGCCGCCGCCAAAACACAGCGCGGTATTCTTGTATTCTCTGCATGTTTACGTATAACTGTTGGTTTCTCGAAAGTATGTCATTCCACAAAAATTTTAACGTTTGATATATGATGTATTCCCTTAGAGCGTCGTGATTTAAGAGTTTCTACTTCAACAGTGTTATCACGAATGATTTTGCGAATTCTATATGGACCGTTATAAAGCAGAAAAAATTTGCGACACAAGCCTTTTCCTTTGTGAGACAAACGATGAGACATAGTTAATACCTTTTGGCCAACTGAAAAAGTCTTTAAACGACCAGGACGCTTAGCTGATTTCTCTCTTCTAGCAGCCGCAGATGCAATATTTTGTAGAGCCAGGTTGACAACTTCAGAATGCCGCAGTTTCCGTGAAGGCGGAAAAGGAACGATTTCAGATATGCGATTTGTCGGTGCTTGGTTTTTTAATATCAGTATTGGCGGTAAAGAAGTTGAGTCATTAGGAAGTTCATTCAGAATGTTTTGAAAAATATGAAGATACTGATCCCACGTTCTGTGATTCTGATGACAATAAAGACGACACAATTTATTGATTTCCTTCATCCATCTCTCTGAAGCGTTAGATTGAGGGTGAAAGAGTGAAATGACAATTGGTTTAATTTTACGACGCCGTAGAGTACGAAGCCAAATTTTAGAACGAAACTGTGATCCATTATCTGATATAACCTTATCAACATGACCAACTTCTTTAAGAAAATGTTTGATGAAAGCATTAGATACTGAACGAGCTGTTGCTTTGCGTAACGGTGTAAAACACACATTTTTTGATGTCAACTCCACTGCTACGAAAATGTACGCAAAACCATTAGTTGAACGAACCACTGGACCGAACAAATCGACTGCAGCCATCTCCTTTAATTTCGCTGGAATGATAGGAAACAACGGTGCTCTGTGAGAAATTGTTGGCGGCTTAGCCTTTTGACATAATTTGCATTTGGCAAGAACAGATCGAATACGTTTTTCCATATTACTGAAGTAGCAATTTTCTCGTAATTTATGAAAGCATTTTCTGGGACCAAAGTGCGCATAACTGAAATGTGTGTACCAAATCAATTTATTGACCCACTCATCAGGAATACAAACTAACCAAACAGAGTTGTCGACCGATTTTCGTTTAAAAAGAATATCATTGCGAACTAAATAATGCTGTCTAATCGCTACGCTTTCCTTTCTCCTCCACTTCGCCTTAATGTCCTTCCAGATTGGATCCTTATTTTGCTCCTTAGCGATGTCCTGGAGCGAAGACGAAATAAAGTTCTCAAACGCAACACCTTGAATATACATCAAACAATAATTGTTTTCCTTGCAGTCCTCTTCAGTACTTTGTTTCAAACCCATAGGTGCACGTGATAAAGCATCGGCAACAATATTTGAAGAACCCTGTATGTAAACAATACTAAAATCAAATTCCTGTAGGTACAACGCCCATCGTGACAATCTGCCATGAGTTAATTTTGTTGACATAAGAAATTCCAGAGCTCAATGATCGGTGTAAACCTTAGTATGTCTGCCAAACAAAAATGTGCGGAATTTTGTGAAAGCCCAAACAACCGCCAAAGCTTCAAGTTCCGTTATCGAATAATTCTTTTCTGATTTAGAGAGAATACGACTTCCAAATGCAATAGTTTTCTGTACTACAACGCCGTCTTCTTCTATCTCTTGAAATAAGTGTGCCCCTAGGCCCTTGTATGATGAGTCCGTCGCCAAACAAAAATCTTTAGATAAATCCGGATGTGAAAGAAGTGGAGCAGCAACTAAAGCATCACGATGTTGTTCAAATTCTGATTGAGCTTCCTCATCCCAACACCAATTAGAATTCTTTCCGGATAGTTCACATAAACGAGGTGTGGCCAAATCGTCCAATCTAACAAAGCGTCTAAGAAAATTACAGACACCAAGGAAACTACGAACAACACGTTTTGTGGTAGGAACAGCATAGTTACGAATAGCGTCTAATTTCTCTGGATCAGGAAGAATACCTACTGTAGAAATAATGTGACCGAGAAATTCCACCTGAGAACGACCAAATTCAGATTTTTCCAAGTTCACTGTAATGCCAACTCTTGTTAAAATACGTAATAATGAATCCAAAATTTTGTTGTGCTCACTCCAAGAATGTTTAGCAATAAGAATATCGTCAACATATGAAGTAATATTGTCACGAAGATAAACAGGTAAAATTTCATTTAAGCTACGAATGAATGCTGCAGAAGATACAGTAAGTCCAAACGGTAATTTCCGAAACTGGTAACAGTTACCAAAGGCTAAAAAGGCAGTATATTTTCTACAATCAGGGTGGAGTTCTATTTGCCAAAAACTTGCGCGCATATCAGTCGTCGATAAAACTTTAATTCCATGGAAATGTTGAAGTTCATCTAAATTTTGTGGGCGGTCAGTTTCAGGAATGATGATATTATTTATCTGTCTGGAATCCAGAACCAAACGAATTGACCCATCCTTTTTAAGAACGACGTGTAATGGGCTAGTATAAGGACTGACTGCAGGCTCAATAATGCCCTCATCCAACATGTATTGTAGTTCATTCTTAACCTTGTCTCTGTAAGCCAAAGGAATTGCGTACGTTTTCCCCCGAAATGGTGTGTGTTCTTTTACTTTAAGTAAATATTGTAAACCTTGTATAGTTCCTGTGTGATGACTAAATACTGTAGCATGTGAAGTCAAAATGTGGCGCAGCTCTTCTCTTGCAACGTCATCTGGCACTTCAGCTTTCTTAACCTTTTCATTAATTAATTCTTCGTTATTAATTATATCATCCATCGCGTCTCTGTATCTATTGTCATTGTCGTGAATAAACACACTGTCGTCATAATGCTCAACGAAAACATCAGAAGTAAGAAACCTTAAACATTTTGTATCTGATTCAGATCTTGCTAAACACTCGAAAAATTTCAAACGTATCGGCATTCCGGCAACAGTCAAATTCACACCTCCTTCTTTAAAGTTCAAAATTGCCTTATGTGTGTTAAGAAACTCCATACCTAATATAATTTGTGTACTGAGTAATGGAACAATAATAAAATTAGCAGAAAATTCGTATCCTTGACAAATGAAATTTAGGTTGGTCTGTTGTTTGACTTCCACACTTTTTCCAGAAATCGCTCCTCGAATTATAGTTTTAGAAACAGGTAACACAGGGCAAGCAATAGTTCTTACACATATACGAAAAACTGATTCACTAATGACATTCAGTGGGCTCCCAAAATCTAAAACTGCAGTGAACTTATTCTTACCCACACATACTTCAATAACAGGATGTAAAAATGCGTCTACATTATTTTCCTTTTCGTCTAACAAAATGTCTCTCATGTCTTCCAGGCGTACGTAGTGTATAGTCGTAGTGTCATTACTTTCTGAACGGTCTATATTGCTGCCAGAAGCCGAAGCTGCAAGTCATTGTCGATTGTTTGCGTCACGTCTTTGATTATTCGCGTCATTTCGCTGATCAATTTCTACTATTTGCACTTGTCTCTCTGAAGTTCTGTCAAGTGGAGGATGCCAATTAGGTCCTTCCTGTCTGTTAGATGCAAATTCTTGGTTGTGTCTGTTATTAAAATTTCTGTTTTCCTGTCAGTCTGCATAACTACTTCTTGTGTAATTTCGACTGTCACTTCTGAAATTACTGTTAGATATACTGCCCTGGTTATTTCTGTAGTAAGAATTTCTATTATTGTATGAATAATTTCTGTCTTGATGATACCGATTACTGTTTCCGTATGATTGATCATTCCGGTAGGAATTACCGTTATTACAATTGTCTGTGTAATTTCTGTTAGAACGTCTGTTATTGTCATAAGGCTGGTACCTATTGTCCTGTCTGTTACGTCTGTCATTCTCAAAATTACCCATATAACGCCCGTTCCGATCACTGTCCCTTTTCTCTGAAAATCTATTGTAATTACTGTTACTGAAAAAGTTACAAGAAGTCCCGTCGTCGTTGTCATACTCAAGTTCTTGCAACAAAGTCTTAAAAGTCTCAATGTCATCTTTACATCTTCCGGCTAAAGCAATTTGTCTTATGGATTGTGGCAGCTTAGTTAAACAAATGCGAATTAATTCAGTCGGGCTATAAGGGTTGGAAAGGAACTGATTCTTTCGAATCATGTCTTCAAAATATTCTGCTGGCGTGCGGAACTCAGACTGTTTAAAATTACGCTGCATAATCAGACTATGTTTGACTCTGTCTTGCGTGTTTTCGGACCAATATGCCGATAGAAATGCATGATAAAAATCATTTAGATTATTACAATCTCTAATGAGTGCGCGCATCCGCGTCGCCGGTTCATTTTCTAAATATCCACACATAAATTCTAATTTGTGACTTAGTGGCCAATTTGGTGGAAGTGCGTACATAAATTGATCTAACCATGAACATGGATGTATGTCATTCTTAGAGTTGCGGAAGATCTTAAAATTCCGAACAGTCAAAAAGTGTTTATAGTCAAAGTTTTCGCCTTCGACAAAGACCTACCGCGCCTGTCCCTGTCCCAATGTCGATTATTGACAAGTTCGCGCGCCTGGCGCTCTCTTATTGCATCCCGTAAATGAAACAAATTATTTTCTTCAAACCCTTCTGCTATCTGTGATTCCAAATTTCTTTTGCTGTCTTTCCCTACAATTTCTCCTTCGATTTGTTTGACTTGCTTTCGTAATGCCTCAACCTCCTTTTTAATGCGTTCATTAAATTTTCCCTGATTTTCAACATGCTTATTTATGTTCTGATACTCTTCGGTTTCTGCAAATGGCAATGGTGCTGTATCATCTAAATCTCTGTCCCCATTTAAACTAAGATTTGTCAATTTGTCTGAAATCTCCTCAACTCTTTCCGATAAATCACCTATTTGTTCTTTCTGTTTATTTACGTCTTCCGTAAGTGTCGCGACTCGGGTCTCAGTATTAACACATTTAGTAGTTAACTGTTCATACTGTTGTGTTAGGTTATTTAATCTGTCATTTGGAACGGGTTCCTCGATTCTCTCAAATATTTCTTCCTTATCTTTTGCACGTTGTAAATTTAACTCTGAAAATTTCTGTACTATCACGCGATCTCTTTCTTCCTGTTCTCTATCCTGTTCCCTTTGTCTAATCTCTACTGCAACTAATCTATTATTGTGAGCATTCAAAATCGGTTGTACTTCTTCTCTGATTTCTTTCTTTAATTCATCTTTCATATTTTTGAAACATGTCCCTATTCGTGAATCTAACCGTGTTTCCAAAGTTCCCATCTCTGTTTTAATTGTTCCAATCTCTGTTTTAAATTCAGATCCTAACCGAGTTTCCATTGTTCCCATCCGTGTTTCCATTGTTCCCATTTGTGAGTCTAACCGAGATCCCAAATTTAATATTGCACCCATCAACTGCTCCATATTAAATGGTTCAAAATTCTTTTCGCTCCTAACATTTCCCGCAAAACTAACTTCCTTCTGCATAGCCATAAAGCTATCTGTGTTCGATACTATTCCAGAATCTTCTGTCGTTAATCTCGGATTCTGCGAATTTTCTGATTGAGAAAAATTTTGAAATGGTTCCGGACTATTTTCCCGACATTAAATTGTTTTCCACTTCATTATTCATGATACTGTTTTCCTCTGTTGGCGAGTTCGCCATGTTAACAATTTCGTCATTCTAACTATCCATCATTTTTGCCTTTTTCATCGATCGTTTAATCATTTACAAAACATACAACACTCGTAACTGTGCGAAAATTACACACAATGACTCTTTATCTCCAACAATACTATTTACACGAAATGTTTCCCTCAACCACGATTAATCGAACAATTGAAATAATTGCCCTAAATTGTCAAACGCGTATACAAGACAATAAAATTAAATTATGAAATACCATTAGAAGAATGACAATTACCAAATCTACACATGCAAAATAGACTACAATTACTAAACTACAAATTACTGCAACAATACTACTGTCTACTATTTTTACAATCAGAAGAATTCCAAGGGACGATCCGAAGCAGCGTTCGCCACGTGCATGGGGGCTTAATTGAATAAATGAAAATAAGTTAAATTTTTTTAGTAGCTGTTCGTCCGATTACGCTGTGTCTCGTAAACGGTTGGCCCTGACTAGTATTATTACGCAATCTGACTGCATAGAACAACAACAAAGAATGAAATGAAAATTTTCGTTAACACAATTAATTAAGTCCCCAGCAACTATAAAACCTACGAAGCCAAAGCACAAGTATAACTGTTCTGTGTGTGGAAATATAACTCAACGTACACATCTGGCACGGTTCTTCTTCAATAAGACAAGAAATTTTAAATCTCATTTATACTGAAGTAATTAAAGAAAATAGAAATCCTATAATCACGCAAGAAAACCAGAATTACACTCTAATACAAGAACACAAGCCAGATGCTTTGTTGACTGAACCTGTAATGACCCATTATTTAAGACATTGAGATAATAAATAGAAAAGGAAAAATTTTTTTTTTTTCTTTTACCTTCATATATTGACGAAAAGCACTCTAATCATTACAATATCTCCACACCGACTCGCTACTACCACATCTCAACAAGAACTCCCTACTGCCACATCTCGACAAGCACTCTTCACTACGACATCTCAGCAAGCACTCCCTGCTACGAGTTCTCAACAAGCACTGACTACTACGAGTCCTCGACAGGCACTGCCAGTGGAGGCGGCTGAATAATACTCTTTGGCGCAATCTCTGGCGCTGTGGCTCAGTGTAGCTACCTTTCAGTACTTTATGTGCATTTTAGCGACTAAATAATGCAAGCGAAGCGGTGGCACGCTTTCGCGCCCCGTGTGCGAAACCCGATTTTAATTTTCATTCAATTTTGGTAAACATTTTTGGAATACAGTGATCAATAGATTATTATATTTTGACTAAAGTTCAGTCTTGATCACACCATTTGTGTTTCAATGACATAGGTAACCGGTTTCGGCTCCTTTTACATAACCATCATCAGACCCATGTCTCCCTTAGGATGGTAGGCGGAGCTCTCCTCAGCTGCTACGAAGTCAACTGACAAGTCAGTTGACTTCCTAAGGGAGACATGGGTCTGATGATGGTTATGTAAAAGGAGCCGAAACCGGTTACCTATGTCATTGAAACATAAATGGTGTGATCAAGACTGAACTTTAGTCAAAATATATTAATTTTTATTATTTTTCTTGTTTTTCGTTTATCTACCCATGTCCGTAGAGGATTTCTACACAAATGTTTTCCAATTATGTTGAGATAATGTTGTCTTTATTATAATGTTGTCTTTATTCGTCTAAGTCCTCAGCTCGTGGTCGTGCGGTAGCGTTCTTGCTTCCCTCGCCCGGGTTCCCGGGTTCGATTCCCGGCGGGGTCAGGGATTTTCTCTGCCTCGTGATGACTGGGTGTTGTGTGCTGTCCTTAGGTTAGTTACGTTTAAGTAGCTCTAAGTTCTAGGGGACTGATGACCATAGATGTTAAGTCCCATAGTGCTCAGAGCCATATTCGTCTAAAAGTGGTATGTCTGATGAATGAATTAAAAAACAACAATAAATGAATAGAATAATTATTTTGAATTATTTTCATAGAAATTTCTATAGCGTATGTTGATTCATAATTAACTGCAAGCGCCAGTTTTCACAAAAGTGATCAGTTATACGCGGTTTGCCACAGAGTTATTGCCAACGCTTGAAATTTGCAGCAATATTAACGAAGTTTCTTTCCCTAGTGAGAAATATCTCTTGGCACATTTTCCTTCGCGCGAGGTTCATGGTGTTTAGAATTTGTGTGTTTCGATTGTTCCTATGATCAGCATCATCCAAGGGAATGCACCAAACTTTCCTGAAGAATAAACATGGGAAAAAAATATACGAATTAAGAACAGATTTAAGAATGGGATATAAGAATATGATAATTTAAAACATTGCAATCCCCAAAAATGCCATACACACATATATGTTATTACATAAGTGGGACACTTATTGTGAAAATCAGTAGTAATTTTACAATTAATATAACGCCCGTGTGTCCCCATAGTCGAAGAGAAACACTCGACTAGTAACCTTCTACAGACATGTGTAGATAAACGAAAAATATAAAAAAATAGAAACAAAAAACCGGGTTGTGAACACGGAACGCAAAACTGATACGCTGCGATGCTAGCCATTAGGCCACCAGTATCGCGTCTGAAAGGAGTCGAAATTACATCGAAGCCTTCCACGGTCTTTTCTCAGAAACAGTCGAGTATCTACGAATAAACCGAGACAAGTGTTCGCTTATTTTGGCTCCTCTTCCACTGAGGTAAATTTCTGGGAAATTTGGTAATGGCATTTGCCGTGTTCTCCTTGTGAGCAAAAGCCAGCTCCTAGAAGAACATCCTACCGGTGACTGTTGCCCACCTCTGCCCTCAACTGAATTACCTAATGAAAATAAATGTATTTGTTTTAATCTGAGTACAGGTGATTATATTGTGGTTCTGTATGCTTACTGATGTCTCACGTCACGATCTCTGGTGAAACACCAACGGTTTAAGAAATGATGATTATTTATTCTAGTTACCATTCATGAAGCAAAAAGTAATTGATTATTTTACAAGAGCTACTGAAAGTCATTTTACTTGTGTTGATTGATGATTACTGTAGAGAACAGAAAATGACTTGTTATTTATGATTTACGCAAATAAGATATTTCAGCTAGAGATTTTTTACGGTGCTGTCAGTTTCAAAAGTAGGCTTTATCACTCACAATTTTTCGACGAAGCTAACGTTTGTACAAGGACAGTTTAAAGTATTTTTACTCAAGATAGTCATTCGACGTTCGGATCTGCTTCTGAGAAAATTTATTTGATTAACTTCAAAATTTATTTGCGAGTTACACCACAGCAAACAGAAATCCGAACACGGTCAGGGAAAGGTAAAACTCAGCTTTCAGTCCATCACAAGGCTGATTAATTGAAACTTGAACTTCTGCTATAGTTCTACATCGGAAGCGAGACTGTAGGGCCGCACCATCGACCAGTCATTGCCTCACATAATACTGACTATCTGTGCGATCTACCACTATGATGCTCTCATGTCCCCACATACCAATGATCCAACCATTCCCAAAGTCCGAAAGATGCTGATAAGAGGCATGAGCGCGTCGTTTGCGCCTAATGTGTTGAAATCTCCACCTGAAAATCCATGTTAACGTTAGCTACATCCAACAGCTATCATGAACTCATACGGGTATTTATCCACAGGAATGGCTCCTTTCTGTATTGGAAAGAGGCCCACAAACGCATGAAATTATAATCAGCTTTTTTGTTTTTTCATGGTCATCAGTCTTCTGACTGGTTTGATGCGGCCCGCCACGAATTCCTCTCCTGTGCTAACCTCTTCATCTCAGAGTAGCACTTTCAACAAACGTCCTCAATTGTTTGCTGGGTGTATTCCAGTCTCTGTCTTCCTCTGCAGCTTTTGCTTTCTACAGCTCCCTCTAGTACCATGGAAGTCATTCGCTCGTATCTTGACAGATGTCCTATCTTGTCCCTTCTCCTAATGAATGTTTTCCACTTACTCCTTTCCTCTCCGATTATGCACAGAACCTCCTCATTCCTTACCTTATCAGTCCACCTAATTTTCAACATCTCATATGCTTCCAATCTCTTCTGTTCCGGTTCTCTCACAGTCCATGTTTCACTACCATATAATGCTGTACTCCAGACGTACATCCTCAGAAATTTCTTTCTCAAATTAAAGTTGATATTTGATATTAGTAGACTTCTCTTTGCCCTTTTTGCCATTGCTAGTGTGCTTTTGATGTCCTCCTTGCTCCGTCCTTCATTGGTTATTTTACTGGCTAGGTAGCAGAAATCCTTAACTTCATCTACTTCGTGACCATCAATCCTAATGTTTTCTCCCTCTTCTCATTTCTATTACTTCTGATTACCTTCGTCTTTCTTCGATTTATGATACAGACATGGAAATATTGGGGAATGGGTTTGATAGGGTTTGCTCAAGATCTTCATGATGTAATGATTTCCTCATTCTTCAGGGTAAGTAAAGATCCGCTTGGTCAATCTACTGGGGCTCATTCTTAACTGGTGTCCTTATAAAGGACACATGCAGTTTCAGTTTGTTGTGATGACGCCTTCTACATCGCGTCCCAGGAGGAATTGTCAGTATTTATGATATGACAGGAACGATCACTCGGAGCCAAAAATTCCGGTAAACATGGTGTCTAAAATGCATATTTTAAGGCTTATCACCACCTTATCAGCTTCGATACTGTGAAACATATCTCTTTGCCTTCCATATTTTCAGAAGTGTTTGTTAGACAAACAAGAAAAAAAATGTCCAGTATACATGGCATCTAAGGAACTATTATACAGGTGAGTCACCTAACATTACCGCTGGATATATTTCGTAAACCACATCAAATACTGACGAATCGATTCCACAGACCGAACGTGAGGAGAGGGGCTAGTGTAATTGGTTAATACAAACCATAAAAAGATGCACGGAAGTTTGTTTTTTAACACAAACCTACGTTTTTTTAAATGGAACCCCGTTAGTTTTGTTAGCACATCTGAGCATATAAACAAATACGTGATCAGTGCCGTTTGTTGCATTGTAAAATGTTAATTACATCCGGAGATATTGTAACCTAAAGTTGACGCTTGAGTACCACTCCTCTGCTGTTCGATCGTGTGTATCGGAGAGCACCGAATTACGCTGGGATCCAAAGGGAACGGCGATGGACCTTAGGTACAGAAGAGACTGGAACAGCACATTACGTCCACATGCTAACACCTTTTTATTGGTCTTTTTCACTGACGCACATGTACATTACCATGAGGGGTGAGGTACACGTACACACGTGGTTTCCGTTTTCAATTACGTAGTGGAATAGAGTGTGTCCCGACATGTCAGGCCAATGTGGTGGCCATCATTTGCTGCACACAACTGCAATCTCTGGCGTAATGAATGTCGTACCACCGGCCGCGGTGGCCGTGCGGTTCTAGGCGCTCCAGTCCGGAGCCGCGCTGCTGCTACGGTCGCAGGTTCGAATCCTGCCTCGGGCGTGGGTGTGTGTGATGTCCTTACGTTAGTTAGGTTTAAGTAGTTCTAAGTTCTAGGGGACTGATGACCTCAGCAGTTGAGTCCCATAGTGCTCAGAGCCATTTGAACCATTTTTGAATGTCGTACCGTGATGTGCCTACAACCCCAGAGGATATGAAACAACGTATTGTGGCAGCCTGCGGCGACATTACACCAGATATACTGCGGCGAGTACGACATTCAAAAATGGTTCAAATGGCTCTGAGCACTATGGGACTCAACTGCTGAGGTCATCAGTCCCCTAGAACTTAGAACTACTTAAACCTAACTAACGTAAGGACATCACACACACCCACGCCCGAGGCAGGATTCGAACCTGCGACCGTAGCAGCAGCGCGGCTCCGGACTGGAGCGCCTAGAACCGCACGGCCACCGCGGCCGGTGGTACGACATTCATTACGCCAGAGATTGCAGTTGTGTGCAGCAAATGATGGCCACCACATTGGCCTGACATGTCGGGACACACTCTATTCCACTACGTAATTGAAAACGGAAACCACGTGTGTACGTGTACCTCACCCCTCATGGTAATGTACATGTGCGTCAGTGAAAAAGACCAATAAAAAGGTGTTAGCATGTGGACGTAATGTGCTGTTCCAGTCTCTTCTGTACCTAAGGTCCATCACCGTTCCCTTTGGATCCCAGCGTAATTCGGTGCTCTCCGATACACACGATCGAACAGCAGAGGAGTGGTACTCAAGCGTCAACTTTAGGTTACAATATCTCCGGATGTAATTAACATTTTACAATGCAACAAACGGCACTGATCACGTATTTGTTTATATGCTCAGATGTGCTAACAAAACTAACGGGGTTCCATTTAAAAAAACGTAGGTTTGTGTTAAAAAACAAACTTCCGTGCATCTTTTTATGGTTTGTATTAACCAATTACACTAGCCCCTCTCCTCACGTTCGGTCTGTGGAATCGATTCGTCAGTATTTGATGTGGTTTACGAAATATATCCAGCGGTAACGTTAGGTGACTCACCCTGTATATGTGGTGGCTGTTCTTTCAGACATGTCCAAAAGAACAGACAATACACATTCATATTTCTGCGGCTGTTTATATGCTTGGTGAAAACCGAGCGATGTGGCGCAGTGGTTACCACACTGGAGTCGCAGTCGGGAGGACGATGGTTCAAACCCGCATCCGGTTTAGGTTTTCCGTGATTTCCCTAAATCGCTTCACGCAAATTGTGGGATGCTTCCTTTGAAAGGACACGCCCGACTTCCTTCCCTACTTTCCCCTGATCCGATGGGACCGATGACCTCGCTGTTTGCTCCCCTCCCATAAATCAACCAACCAAGCATGATTAAAGAGAGAGACCGCCGCCAACCGCATGAGGGTACTGAAATACTTCAATGGCGACAAGTGAAATATTGTACGGGAGATGGACTCGAACCCGGCTTTCTCGCTTTACGCGAGCGGTCGTCTTAATCACTTCGGCTACCTGAGAATACTTCACACCCCACGCAAGTTCCCAACTTGCTGCACGCTACAGACGTAGTGTCATCTGTCCACCACCCTCATTTCTCGCAGCATTTAGCATTATTTCCGGAAGACGTCGCACCTAGGTGCATCCGCACTTAAGATACTGGAGCTATGTCCATTCGCTCGTCTTCGCTACTCCGAAACGTGTGTCATGGCTCTTAAGATGAACATTATAGAGCTCATTTTAACCTGATAACTTTTTATATTGATTTGGTCCATAATAACTACCTCATTCCAGAATATGATAAGCAAAGAGCTTGCAGTAGAAGAGATTTTACTGCCTAGGTAGCAGAATTCCTTAACTTCATCTACTTCTTGACCATCAATCTGTCAGAGTATAGATGAAAAAATGCGTATAGTTATTAAGGCGTATGTTTTAGTTTTCTGCTTCGAATGGTCGTTCTAGTCATATTCCTGAATATTAGCTATTCCTCCTCGGAAACCCTGTACAGTCACCACTACTTCTTATTGAGCGTAAGACCGTCCCCTCCTTGCTTTGTAGTCATACTGCAGACCTTTGCTTTTCATCGCGAGTTGTTCTGCTGAATACAGTGATTGTGATAATATTTTAGCTCCGCATTAAATGGCACTGGTCGTTTGTTGACTGTTCAATTACTGAATAGTTTCTCCTTGTTATTAGTGAAATGATTCATTTTGGTGAAATTACAATGAAATGAATACCCCTAGCTGCATACAGGTGTTGATATAAGTCAACGGTAACAGTAGAAAATATGTGCCCCGACCGGGACTCGAACCCGAGATCTCCTGCTTACATGGCAGACGCTCTCTCCACCTTTTTTTCTCTTTTTTTTCATTTTGTTCGTTTCTGATCGTTGTGTTTGGTCGTTGCGGTCGTCACATGATACCCGTTCAAGTTCGTTTGTTGATCCTTCTACTCAGTTTTTGATTACAGAGGCCAACCGGCTCTCTGACCTAACGCGCTGAGCAGTCGCCGTAATTTTCGCGCGAAGCCGTATTTCGCGACAAAATAGTCTTATTAGTTACTGTCATATATCTAGTCTCATAACAATACATAAAACTACATAAAATAACTACAATAATTTTGACATGCAAGGAGAATTAGTCCTAATGAGAGGAAGAAGTTTATATTTACTGGTGTTTCAACAATGACAACCAGGCAACTTTTAATTCACTGATTGTAATTTTATTTTCGTTAGCAGAAAGGAAACAAACTAAACAAAGAATTTAATTAAACAGAGTCTGTAATTCTTATACTTTTAATAGAGAAAGAAAGTTTCTAGGTCAGGGGATAGCGTTCAGCGAAATCTCTTAACTTTTTGTTGCATACGAAGCGTTGCGTTAGGCAGCACGATGTCGGCGGGTTACGATGATGAGAGCAGGATACAGACAGTTCCGCTGGTTAATCTTCTCCAGCGAAACGCTAATAAAGTTCCGGCACAGCTGTATCATTAACCCCGTGGTGATTAAAAAACCACAAGACCCCAGTATACGAACGTTGCTGACATGTTCTCTCTTTCAAAGTACATGACGTAGACATCGCTCGTTTTTACACTTTATGCACTGTCCGTGACGCTATCGTCCATAATTACACGGATCGTCACATTCATATAGTCTTAGCCACAAATACACAGTTCATAGAATTGTTCATGTATGTGAAGCACACCGTAAACAATGTCCACTCTGTTCTCGCATTTCAAACTTCGACAACGTCACTGAAAGCCATTTATATTGCACAGTTAATTAGTCTTCACTTTCATGGCTTGATAGAATGTGATATACAACAGTTCCACCACCCAAAACCAATACCAGCAAAGTTCATTCGAATAAAGGCACAGTTCGTGTCGGCCACAACAAAGTATTGTTAGCGGCACTTTCACAGTCCGGTTTATTTGCTCTTAAAGTTCGCTGGCGATGGCATTACATACCGCAGTGGTAAAGAGAATTAACAATCTGATAGTTCGGCATCACTGTCCATACAATTACGTATGCTTTTCATGGAACACAGTACTATTTTTCCCGTGCACGCTTCACAGACACACCATCCACCATCCCCTCTACTACGCAACAACCTTTCAACTCTCGATATCACTATCGCTGTCCCCTGTCTATAGATGTTATATCGTTATCGTAAATTACATAAACCTTTATAAATGTTATTGACTGCATTTATCACAATTAATAATATTCCAAAAAAGAACTTTAGAAACTTTACCACAGGTACAAAGCAAGAAACATATTTATCCGTTGGCAAACGAAATAATCACAATTACATCTTTACATTTAAAAACCACAGTAGAATATTACATAATCACAATTAGAAATGCCCATATGAACAAAAGAAAAAGAATAGAAATCCAAAGAAAATCACGAAAAAATATTTTATATGCGTAATTAGCAATGCCTTCACAAACTACATATATATGTCCGAACGAATGGATACCATCTTCAAATATATTTATTTTGGCATGGTTCAAATGGCTCTGAGCACTATGGGACTTAACATCTGAGGCCATCAGTCCCCTACAACTTAGAACTACTTAAACCTAACTAACCTGAGAACATCACACACATCCATGCCCGAGGCAGGATTCGAACCTGAGAGCGTAGCGGTCGCGCGGTTCCAGACTGAAGCGCCTAGAACCGCTCGGCCACTCCGGCCGGCTTTATTTTGGTATCTGCGTGTCACAAATGTTATAAATAAACAACAAAAAAAGTATATGAAACTTGCCCGCAAAAGTCGAGAGCTAGAATTTGAATGCTAGTCTGGTGAACAGTTATGATCTGCCAGGAAACTATGTTCTATTATTTATACATCTCCTTGTGCTCGTTTTGTTCTATAGCCACAATTTGCTAGTTCGATTTGCATATTATCGTTTTACCACCGTCCACGTTTACCTCCAGGTAACAAATTCCAAACAAAAGGCCTAACAAGGGCTTTGTTGGCTTGTTTTTCATGGCTTTGCTCGTTAAGAGAATCGTTTAGTTCCGGAACGTGCCAGTAACTTCACGAACTACCAGCTTGCAATATAATATCCCTGGCTCCTATACTATTTTTGCTTTGTATTTGTTCTGTAGAAAAGTACCTCCGCTGCAGTGTGGTTGCCTGTAGACCAAAAGAAAATAAGCAAGTCCAAGGACGATCTCTTTGCAAAGCAGACTACAATTCTATCATAGTTGCATTTATCTCCGGTCGCTGCATCCAGCAGATAGATAAAAAGAGACAAGGGCCATTGTGTGAAGTGACCAGTTGAATGCGGTGCTGCGAGCAGCAGGGAGGGAAATAATTTTCATTAATTCATTGCGGCCCTGCATCATAATTTAGCTTCATTTGCATGCGCGCAGAACGAGCCGATAAGCCTGCTGTCGCGGAGCGCAGACTCTCGCTTATGCGGGGAATTTATCTAATCCTTTTGCATCGCGGCTGCAGTTCCCGCTGCAGCGCGCCGGCTGCGCGGTTGCAGGCGGGCCTCGGTCTGCACGGATAGCATATCTACCTGCCGCAGTGCACTGTGCCGAAGTCGAAGCGCGGTTGTCTGTCTGCGAGGCTCCGCATTTAGTTCGGGATCAAGTGTGAGGGTTGCAATAAATACCGATACGGCGCGGGAGGGTGCATTCCTACCTTGAAGCAGAGTTCACACAAGCTGCTAGTGCGCCCCGTGCACGAAAGTGGCATCTAACGAGCAGTTCAGTACTGCCCATAAAATGTCCTGAGAAGAAAACAGCCAGCAACAAAGAATATCACTAACAAGCCAAGATCACGGATTTACTTCAAACTTTGCCGGCCGCTGTGGCCGAGCGGTTCTAGGCGCTTCAGTCCGGAACCGCGTTGCTGCTACGGTCGCAGGTTCGAATCCTGCCTCGAGCATGGATGTGTGTGATGTCCTTAGATTAGTTCGGTTTTACTAGTTCTATCATTGACAGGTTCCATCAGACTGGACAAAAGCAGTAATCACACCAATCTTTAAACATGGAAACAGAAAAGATTGTAACAACTATAGAGGTATCTCTTTAATCAGCGTTGTGGGTAAAATCTTCTCAGGTATTGTTGAAAGGAAAGTGCGAGTATTAGTTGAGGACCAATTGGGTGAAAATCAGTGTGGGTTTAGGCCTCTTAGATGTTGTCAGGACCAGATCTTTAGCTTACGGCAAATACTGGAGAAGTGTTATGAGTGGAACAGGGAATTGTATCTATGCTTTGTAGATTTAGAAAAGGCATATGACCGGGTTCCTAGGAGGTAGTTATTGTCTGTTCTACAAGATTATGGAATAGGAGGCAAACTTTTGCAAGCAATTAAAGGTCTTTACATGGATAGTCAGGCAGCAGTTAGAGTTGACGGTAAATTGAGTTCATGGTTCAGAGTAGTTTCAGGGGTAAGACAAGGCTGCAACCTGTCTCCACTGTTGTTCATATTATGGATCATATGTTGAAAACAATAGACTGGCTGGGTGAGATTAAGATATGTGAACTCAAAATAAGCAATCTTGCATATGCGGATGATTTAGTTGTGATGGCAGATTCGATTGAAAGTTTGCAAAGTAATATTTCAGAGCTAGATCAGAAATGTAAGGACTATGGTATGAAGATTAGCATCTCCAAAACGAAAGTAATGTCAGTGGGAAGGAAATATAAACGGATTGCGTGCCAAATAGGAGGAACAAAGTTAGAACAGGTGGACGGTTTCAAGTACTTAGGATGCATATTCTCACAGGATGGCAACATAGTGAAAGAACTGGAAGCGAGGTGTAGCAAAGCTAATGCAGTGAGCGCTCAGCTACGATCTACTCTCTTCTACAAGAAGGAAGTCAGTACCAAGACTACGTTATCTGTGCACCGTTCAATCTTTCGACCAACTTTGTTGTACGGGAGCGAAAGCTGGGTGGATTCAGGTTACTTTATCAACAAGGTTGAGGTTACGGATATGAAAGTAGCTAGGATGATTGCAGGTACTAGTAGATGGGAACAATGGCAGGAGGGTGTCCCCAATGAGGAAATCAAAGAAAAACTGGGAATGAACTCTATAGATGTAGCAGTCAGGGCGAACAGGCTTAGATGGTGGGGTCATGTTACACGCATGGGAGAAGCAAGGTTACCCAAGAGACTCATGGATTCAGCAGTAGAGGGTAGGAGGAGTCGGGGCAGGCCGAGGAGAAGGTACCTGGATTCGGTTAAGAATGATTTTGAAGTAATAGGCTTAACATCAGAAGAGGCACCAATGTTAGCACTGAATAGGGGATCATGGAGGAACTGTATAAGGGGGGCTATGCTCCAGACTGAACGCTGAAAGGCATAATCAGTCTTAAATGATGATGATGATGATGATGATGATGATGATGATGATACTAGTTCTAAGAGAAGTTTTACGCCTCAGAGAGGTACCTCTGCGTTGCGATGATGAGACCGAGCTGGCGTTGATCATGTGGCTAACGTTCACATTCCGTAACCGGTCGATCGCTGGATCGACTCCCCATCATGTTTTTTAAAAATTTTTTTTTAACACCAGTCATCTTATTTCTACATCTACATCTACATGGATACTGTGCAAATCACCTTTAAGGGCCTGGCAGAGAGTTCATCGAACCACCTACACAATTCTTTATTATTCCAATCTCGTAAAGCGCGCGGAAAGAATGAACACCTATATCTTTCCGTACGAGCTCTGATTTCCCTTATTGTATCGTGGTGATCGTTCCTCCCTATGTAAGTCGGTGTCAACAAAATATTTTCGCATTCTGAGGAGAAAGTTGGTGATTGGAAATTCGTGAGAAGATTTCGTCGCAACGAAAAACGCCTTTCTTTTAATGATGTCCAGCCCAAATCGTGTATCATTTCTGTGACACTCTCTCCCATATTTCGCGATAATACAAAACTTGCAGCCTTTCTTTGAAATTTTTCTATGTACTTCGTCAGTTTTATCTGGTTAGGATACCATCCGCGCAGCAGTATTCTAAAAGAAGACGGACAAGCGTAGTGTAGGCAGTCTCCTTAGTAGGTCTGTTATATTTTCTAAGTGTCCTGCAAATAAAACGCAGTCTTTGGTTAGCCTTCCCCACAACATTTTCTATGTGTTCCTTCTAATTAAAGTAGTTCGTAATTGTAATACCTAGGTATTTATTTGAATTTACGGCTTCTAGATTAGGCTGATTTATCGTGTAAGCGACGTTTAACGAGTTCCTTTTAGCACTCATGTGGATGACCTCACACTTCTCGTTATTTTGGGTCAACTGCTACTTTTCGCACCATTCAGATATCTTTTCTAAATCGTTTTGCAGTTTGTTTTGATCTTCTGATGACTTTACCAGTCGATAAACAACAGCGTCATCTGCAAACAACCGAAGACGGCTACTGAGATTGTCTCCCAAATCGTTTATATAGATAAGGAACAGCAAAGGGCCTATAACAATACCTTGGGGAACACCAGAAATCACGTCTGTTTTACTCTATGGCTTTCCGTCAGTTACTACGAAATGTGACCTCTCTGTCAGGAAAGCACAAACCCAGTCACATAACTGAGACGATATTCCATAAGCACGTAATTTCCCTACTAGCCGCTTGTGTGGTACAGTGTCAAAAGCCTTCCTGAAATCCAGAAATATGGAATCGATCTGAAATCCCTTGTCAAAAGCGCTCAGCACTTCATGTGAATAACGAGCTAGTTGTATTTCACAGGAACGATGTTTTTTAAACCCATGTTGACTGTGTGTCTTCGAGGTAGTTCATAATATTCGAACACAATACATGTTACAAAATCCTGTTGTATATCGACGTTAACGATATGGGCCTGTAATTTAGTGGCTTTCTCCTACTACCTATCTTGAATATTTGGTGTGACCTGTGCAACTTTCCAATCTTTGGCTACGGATCTTTCGTCGAGCGAACAGTTGTATATGATTGTTAAGTATGGAGCTAATGCATCAGCATACTCCGAAAATAACCTAATTGGTATACAGTCTGGACCAGAAGACTTGCTTTTATTAAGTGATTTAAGTTGCTTCACTACTCCGAGGATATTTACTTCTACGTTACTCATGTTGGCAGATGTTCTCGATTCGAATTCTGGAATATTTACATCGTCTTCTTTGGTGAAGGCATTTCGGAAGGCTGTGTTTAGTAACTCTGCTTTGGCAGCACTGTCTTCGATAGTATCTCCATAGTTATCGCGCAGAGAAGGCATTGATTGTTTCTTGCCGCTAACATACTTCACATACGACTAGAATCTCTTTTGATTTTCTGCTAGGTTTCGAGAGAAAGTTTCTTTGTGGAAACTGTTATAGGCATCTCGCATTAAAGTTCACGCTAAATTTCGAGCTTGTGTAAAAGATCACCAATCTTGGGGATTTTGCGTTTGTTTAAATTTGGCATGTTTGTTTCGTTGTTTCTCCAACAGTGCTCTAACTCGTTTTGTGTACCAAGGAGGATCAGCTCCGTCGTTTGGCATAAATTTCTCCATTGTTTCAGATACTATGTCTTTGAATATAAGCTACATCTGGTCTACACTTACATTATTAATTTGGAGTGGGTGGAGATTGTCTCTCAGGAAGGCGTCAAGTGAATATTTAACTGTTTTTTTGAATAGGTATATTTTTCGCTTATTTTTCGAGGATTTGGGGATTACAGTATTCAATCTCACTACGACAACCCTGTGTTCACTAATCCCTGAATCGCTTTTGATGCTCGTTATTAATTCAGGATTATTTGTTGCTAAGAGGTGAAGTTTTTTTTCACAACCGTTTACTATTCGCGTGGGCTCATGAACTAACTGCTCGAAATAATTTTCAGAGAATGCGTTTAGCACAATTTCGGATGGTATTTTATGCGTACCTCTGGAATTAAACATGTATTTTCGTCAACATATCGAGGGTAAATTAAAGTCACCACCAACTATTATCGTATGAGTCGGGTATGTGCTTGAAATCAGTTTTCTTTCAACCTTCTGTATCATCTGAATTGGGAGGTCGGTAAAATGATCCAATTACTCTTTTATTCCGGTTGCCAACAATGACTTCTGCCCATACGAACACACAGAAAGTATCTACTTCAATTTCGAGACAAGTTAAACTACTTCTGACAGCAATAAACACGCCATCGTCAACCATACTTAGCCTACCTTTTCGGAACACGGTTTTTCGCACAAATTTCAGCTGAGCTTATATCCGGCTTTAGCCGGCTTTCAGTGCCTATAACGATTTGATCATCAGTGCTTTCTATTAGCGCTTGGAGCTCTGGTACTTTCCCAACACAGCTACGACAATTTACAACTGTTATACCAATGGTTCCTGTATCTACGTTCTTCCTCTGTTCGGCCTGCACCCTTTCTGACTGCAGCGCTTCTTGTGTTTTCCCGAGACCTTCTCACCTAAAAAAAAACGCCCAGTCCACGCCACACAGCCCCTGCTACCCGTGTATCCGCCTCCTCCGTATGGTGGACACGACCTATTCAGCGGAACCCGAAATCCAACCACCCTTTGGCGCAAGTCGATGAATCTGCAGCCTACACGCTCGTAGAACCGTCTGAGCCTCTGATTCAGACTCTCCATTCGGCTCTGTACCAGAGGTTCATAATCGGTCCTGTCGACTATGCTGCAAATGGTCAGCTCTGCTTTCATCTTGCAAGCAAGACGCAGCCTTTACCACTTCTGTTATCCGCTCGAAACCAGAGAGAATCTCTTCTGATCCAGTGACACACATCATTGGTACCGACGTGAGCAACCATCTGCGGTTGGCTGGACCCTATGCTCTTCATGGCATCCGGGAGGACCTTTTCCACATCTGGGATGACCCCACCCGATATGTACACGCAGTGCACATTGGTTTTCTTACCTTTCTTGTCAACCAAGAAGGGGCACCATAACGCGCCTAACTTTGGAGCTTCCAACTACCAATTTGGCTCTGAGCACTATGGGACTTAACTTCTGAGGTCATCAGTCCCCTAGAACTTAGAACTACTTAAATCTAACTAACCTAAGGACATCATACACATCCATGCCCGAGGCAGAATTCGAACCTGCGACCGTAGCGGTCGCGCGGTTCCAGACTGTAGCGCCTAGAACAGCTCGGCCACGCCGGCCGGCAACTACCAATAATCCCACCCTCTGCGATTGCCCGGATCTACATCTACTACATCTACATTGATACTCCGCAAGCCACCCAACGGTGTGTGGCGGAGGGCACTTTACGTGCCACTGTCATTACCTCCCTTTCCTGTTCCAGTCGCGTATGGTTCGCGGAAAGAACGACTGTCTGAAAGCCTCCGTGCGCGCTCTAATCTCTCTAATTTTACATTCGTGATCTCCTCGGGAAGTATAAGTAGGGGGAAGCAATATATTCGATACCTCATCCAGAAACGCACCCTCTCGAAACCTGGCGAGCAAGCTACACCGCGATGCAGAGCGCCTCTCTTGCAGAGTCTGCCACTTGAGTTTATTAAACATCTCCGTAACGCTATCACGGTTACCAAATAACCCAGTGACGAAACGCGCCGCTCTTCTTTGGATCTTCTCTATCTCCTCCGTCAACCCGACCTGGTACGGATCCCACACTGATGAGCAATACTCAAGTATAGGTCGAACGAGTGTTTTGTAAGCCACCTCCTTTGTTGATGGACTACATTTTCTAAGCACTCTCCCAATGAATCTCAACCTGGTACCCGCCTTACCAACAATTAGTTTTATATGATCATTCCACTTCAAATCGTTCCGTACGCATACTCCCAGATATTTTACAGAAGTAACTGCTACCAGTGTTTGTTCCGCTATCATATAATCATACAATAAAGGATCCTTCTTTCTATGTATTCGCAATACATTACATTTGTCTATGTTAAGGGTCAGTTGCCACTCCCTGCACCAAGTGCCTATCCGCTGCAGATCTTCCTGTATTTCGCTACAATTTTCTAATGCAGCAACTTCTCTGTATACTACAGCATCATCCGCGAAAAGCCGCATGGAACTTCCGACACTATCTACTAAGTCATTTATATATATTGTGAAAAGCAATGGTCCCATAACACTCCCCTGTGGCACGCCAGAGGTTACTTTAACGTCTGTAGACGTCTCTCCATTGATAACAACATGCTGTGTTCTGTTTGCCAAAAACTCCTCAATCCAGCCACACAGCTGGTCTGATATTCCGTAGGCTCTTACTTTGCTTATCAGGCGACAGTGCGGAACTGTATCGAACGCCTTCCGGAAGTCGAGAAAAATAGCATCTACCTGGGAGCCTGTATCTAATATTTTCTGGGTCTCATGAACAAATAAGGCGAGTTGGGTCTCACACGATCGCTGTTTCCGGAATCCATGTTGATTCCTACATAGTAGATCCCGGGTTTCCAGAAATGACATGATACGCGAGCAAAAAACATGTTCTAAAATTCTACAAGAGATCGACGTAAGAGATATAGGTCTATAGTTTTGCGCATCTGCTCGACGACCCTTCTTGAAGACTGGGACTATCTGTGCTCTTTTCCAATCATTTGGAACCCTCCGCTCCTCTAGAGACTTGCGGTACACGGCTGTTAGAAGGGGGGCAAGTTCTTTCGCGTACTCTGTGTAGAATCGAATTGGTATCCCGTCAGGTCCAGTGGACTTTCCTCTATTGAGTGATTCCAGTTGCTTTTCTATTCCTTGGACACTTATTTCGATGTCAGCCATTTTTTCGTTTGTGCGAGGATTTAGAGAAGGAACTGCAGTGCGGTCTTCCTCTGTGAAACAGCTTTGGAAAAAGGTGTTTAGTATTTCAGCTTTACGCGTGTCATCCTCTGTTTCAATGCCATCATCATCCCGTAGTGTCTGGATATGCTGTTTCGAGCCACTTACTGATTTAACGTAAGACCAGAACTTCCTAGGATTTTCTGTCAAGTCGGTACATAGAATTTTACTTTCGAATTCAATGAACGCTTCACGCATAGCCCTCCTTACGCTAACTTTGACATCGTTTAGCTTCTGTTTGTCTGAGAGGTTTTGGCTGCGTTTAAACTTGGAGTGGAGCTCTCTTTGCTTTCGCAGTAGTTTCCTAACTTTGTTGTTGTACCACGGTGGGTTTTTCCCGTCCCTCACAGTTTTACTCGGCACGTACCTGTCTAAAACGCATTTTACGATTGCCTTGAACTTTTTCCATAAACACTCAACATTGTCAGTGTCGGAACAGAAATTTTCGTTTTGATCTGTTAGGTAGTCTGAAATCTGCCTTCTATTACTCTTGCTAAACAGATAAACCTTCCTCCCTTTTTTTATATTCCTATTAACTTCCATATTCAGGGATGCTGCAACGGCCTTATGATCACTGATTCCCTGTTCTGTACATACAGATTCGAAAGTTCGGGTCTGTTTGTTATCAGTAGGTCCAATATGTTATCTCCACGAGTCGGTTCTCTGTTTAATTGCTCGAGGTAATTTTCGGATAGTGCACTCAGTATAATGTCACTCGATGCTCTGTCCCTACCACCCGTCCTAAACATCTGAGTGTCCCAGTCTATATCTGGTAAATTGAAATCTCCACCTAAGACTATAACATGCTGAGAAAATTTATGTGAAATCTAGCAGGCTGAGTGGTTTCCTCTGAAACTGGACAGGTGACAGCATCTGGCTCAGCGACAGTGTCAGCCACAGACAGCACCTGGAACTTGTTTGTCAGACAAACCGGGGAGGCCTTACGTGCGGCCGCCTGGGAAGTCTTTCGTCGCCTGTTTCGCCCCAGGGCGACCTCCCACTCGACCACAGGTGAGGGGTCAGCCTCAGTGAAAGCAGTAACTGGGTTACCCACCGGGGGACTCTGACGTGCTGGACGTCCGTTGGATCCCCACGGCCGGCCCACAACAGTGGTGCCCCTGCACTGCAGCCTCAAGCTGAGAACGAAGTGTCACCAACTCGGCTCGCATCCGCACTCAACAATCGCAGTTCCTGTCCATACTAAATACCGTGGAACGCTAAACTATGCAGATAAACGAACATCGGCAAGTGCTGCGCAACTCTGTTGTAGATCCTGACGAAAACGCACGAACTGTGTCTGGTAATACGCAGCTATTCAAAAACCTAACTGCCGAATCACTCAGGTGAAACTAAATAATTTGCTCCTGGTTAGGAACTTGTAATACGTCAAAAAATCGGTTTACTTTCCGACGCAAACGAAAACGCGAAAACTGTGGCTATTAGATATTAAATTTACACGCAGAAATTCAAGAAACTAAACTACTAAAGCACCTCGGTCGACTACTGCTGCCTGACTGACTAACGCCAACAAGCGGTCACTAGCTTCCAGAACTAGCAAACAAACAACTATCGACTCGCGCTACGTATTAGATACCCATTACGTTTGAAAGGTACTATGATCACAAGACACGTGTATTCGCAAGAACTTTTATTCAATTTCTAACGTTATTTCGATGTTTCCTAATTTCTTATCACCTAAACTAACGTTGTATTTATACCTGTCGACAAGTGAACTACCAGACACAAAGTTTCCTTTAAAACGTGTCCCTGTCGTGATTTACGAAACTCCTTATACTGGGGATAGGCAAAATAATGTAAACAGTGCTACTAATGGCATGATTGTGTTTGACGGGCCGGCCGGGGTGGCCGAGCGGTTCTAGGAGCTACAGTCTGGAACCACAGGTCGCAGGTTCGAATCCTGCCTCGGACATGGATGTGTGTGATGTCCTTAGGTTAGCTAGGTTTAAATAGTTCTAGGGGACTGATGACCTTAGAAGTTAAGTCCCATAGTGCTCAGAGCCATTTGAACCATTTTTGTGTGACGGTCAACAACTCAGGTAAGGCACGAGTCACGCTAGACAGTGCGTATTCAGTACGGACTGGGCATCAGCGCATGTTGTTTACGAGTAGTGCACACTTTGTATTCAGAGACCGAGATCGACTTGCAATGAAAGACAGAGTTCCAAACAGAGCAGATTGTGGGGGCCCGATTAGCTGGAGCATCAGCAACCAAGACAGCGAACTTATTGAATGTTTCAAGAGCAATTGTTTCAAAAATCATGATAGCCTAGACAAAACATGGAAAGACATCATCGTGTAAACTTAATAGTGGCCGCAAATCAAAACTAAATGACAGAGATCGTCGTACGCTGACAGGAATTGTGTCAAAACAACAAAAAACTGCGGCAGCTAAAGTGACTGCAGAGCTCAATAGCCGTCTTCGTGACCCCGTATCTATCTACACTGTCTGCCGAGAACTCCATAAAGCGAATATTCATGGACGAGCTGCTATATCGAAACCATTAGTGATTAGAACCAAAGCAAAGAAGCATAAATCCTGGATGGCTGATCAGTGAAAACACGTCATATGGACCAACGAGTCAAAGTCTTCTTTATTTCCAACATCGGGCCGGGTTAACATCTGGAGAACGCCATACGAAACCTACACTCCCGATTGCTTGATTCCAACGGTTAAACATGGAGCTAGAAGTCCGATGTTGTGGGCAGCCATATTATGGTATTCTGCTGGTCCCATCATTATACTCAAGATTGTGTGAACGTTTTAGGTGATCAGGCGCACAACATAATTCACATGTTGTTCGCCAAAAATGATCCCATATTATAGGACAATAACAACTGTTCTTAAGCCGCGTTAAATGGTTGTGAGTCATATATAACTTTTACAGACATGTTGGGCAGTCCGCGTTGATATACCGACAAATGGGGCAAGTTCAGTTCATGGTGTTGTCTTGGGCACTTCTCAACAGGATAGCTCCTTTCTAACATTCTGACACGTTTCACGAGCTTATGCGCTGATACCAAACAGTGGACTGGCGCGTATATACCTTCAATGCCACAATTTTACGGGAGCGGTTGGGAGTCACATGATCATCTGCTACCACATCTACACCATCTATAGCGTTCCAAAGCGACCAGTGTGCTTTTCGAGGAGTGACTAATTCTACACTCCTGGAAATTGAAATAAGAACACCGTGAATTCATTGTCCCAGGAAGGGGAAACTTTATTGACACATTCCTGGGGTCAGATACATCACATGATCACACTGACAGAACCACAGGCACATAGACACAGGCAACAGAGCATGCACAATGTCGGCACTAGTACAGTGTATATCCACCTTTCGCAGCAATGCAGGCTGCTATTCTCCCATGGAGACGATCGTAGAGATGCTGGGTGTAGTCCTGTGGAACGGCTTGCCATGCCATTTCCACCTGGCGCCTCAGTTGGACCAGCGTTCGTGCTGGACGTGCAGACCGCGTGAGACGACGCTTCATCCAGTCCCAAACATGCTCAATGGGGGACAGATCCGGAGATCTTGCTGGCCAGGGTAGTTGACTTACACCTTCTAGACCACGTTGGGTGGCACGGGATACATGCGGACGTGCATTGTCCTATTGGAACAGCAAGTTCCCTTGCCGGTCTAGGAATGGTAGAACGATGGGTTCGATGACGGTTTGGATGTACCGTGCACTATTCAGTGTCCCGTCGACAATCACCAGTGGTGTGCGGCCAGTGTAGGAGATCGCTCCCCACACCATGATGCCGGGTGTTGGCCCTGTGTGCCTCGGTCGTATGCAGTCCTGATTGTGGCGCTCACCTGCACGGCGCCAAACACGCATACGACCATCATTGGCACCAAGGCAGAAGCGACTCATCGCTGAAGACGACACGTCTCCATTCGTCCCTCCATTCACGCCTGTCGCGACACCACTGGAGGCGGGCTGCACGATGTTGGGGCGTGAGCGGAAGACGGCCTAACGGTGTGCGGGACCGTAGCACAGCTTCATGGAGACGGTTGCGAATGGTCCTCGCCGATACCCCAGGAGCAACAGTGTCCCTAATTTGCTGGGAAGTGGCGGTGCGGTCCCCTACGGCACTGCGTAGGATCCTACGGTCATGGCGTGCATCCGTGCGTCGCTGCGGTCCGGTCCCAGGTCGACGGGCACGTGCACCTTCCGCCGACCACTGGCGACAACATCGATGTACTGTGGAGACCTCACGCCCCACGTGTTGAGCAATTCGGCGGTACGTCCACCCGGCCTCCCGCATGCCCACTATACGCCCTCGCTCAAAGTCCGTCAACTGCACATACGGTTCACGTCCACGCTGTCGCGGCATGCTACCAGTGTTAAAGACTGCGATGGAGCTCCGTATGCCACGGCAAACTGGCTGACACTGACGGCGGCGGTGCACAAATGCTGCGCAGCTAGCGCCATTCGACGGCCAACACCGCGGTTCCTGGTGTGTCCGCTGTGCCGTGCGTGTGATCATTGCTTGTACAGCCCTCTCGCAGTGTCCGGAGCAACTATGGTGGGTCTGACACACCGGTGTCAATGTGTTCTTTTTTCCATTTCCAGGAGTGTATTTCTAGTGCTTCAGCACTGAAGAAAATTTAAATAAGCAATAAGACAAAAAAAAAAAAATGAAGCATCCCGAAGAGATTTTCTGAATGGGATGGAAATCGGTAGTTGTGATGTACATGTACAGAGAAACAAATAATTACAGTTTCCGAAAAACTGGATGATTTATTCGACAGAAAGAGCCATGTTAGTTATAATCCGTCTTGGCTGCAAAAATGTTTATTCAGATGACCGGTTTCGGTTCCTCTAGAACCATCTTCAGATCTCCAGTTTGGGTTACAGGAGTAACACGTCCACACACAGCAACCTTCACATGTGACGCTGACACTTGCTAATGGCCAAGCATTGTAAATCGCAGCAGTTTACGGAAGGGTTGCACTTCTGCCACGTTGAACGATTGTCTTCACTCGTCGTTGGTCCCGTTCTTGCAGCGATGTCGGAGATTTGCTGTTTTACCAGATTCCTGGTATATACGGTACACTCGTGAAATGGTCGTACGGGAAAATTCCCACTTCATCGCTACCTCGGAGATGCTCTGTCCCAACGCTTGTGTGCCTACTATAACACCACGTTGAAACTCACGTAAATCTTGATAAGTTGCCATTGTAGCAGCCGTAACCGATCTAACAACTGCCCCAAACACTTCTGTCTTATACAGGCGTTGCCGACTGCCGCGCCGTATTCTGCCTGTTTACATATCTCTGTATTTGAATACGTCTGCCTGTACCAGTTTCTTTGGCACTACAGTGTATAAACCCATCGGACAATGACTGTAGAAGAATAAGTGGAATCTGTTAATCTTAGGGATTATGTTTTTTTCTAATCTAATAACCTCATAAATATCATTACAAGTGATCATTTCATTTAAAATGGTTCAAATGGCTCTGAGTACTATGGGACTTAACTTCTGAGGTCATCAGTCCCCTAGAACTTAGAACTACTTAAACCTAAGTAACCTAAGGACATCACACACATCCATGGCCTAGGCAGGATTCGAACCTGCGGTCGTAGCAGTCGCGCGGTTCCGGACTGAAGCGCCTAGAACCGCTCGGCCACCGCGGCCGACTCATTTAAAATGTTATATAATGGAAACTGCTTTGTCAACTTATGATGTTATTTATATATATTGTGGGTATCAGCTCTGTTGTGTTATTGTAAAAACTAAATAATTTTTCGCTTCCAGGTATGTAACCTCGCCTGCGTGGGAACACTCAGAAGTCTTCATAGAACGTTCTCAGTTTGCTACCTCAAATAATAAAATAAATATAACGAAGATATAACAGCACGAAATCCACTATTATAACCCGAGTGAGTAAGGCAAATATAGGGTAATTTACAGCGATATCATCAAAGCTTTCTTAGCGAGAAACTTCACGTCCCATGGCATGACGTTACGGTCAGCTGACGACCTATATGAATGCTGCCTCTTGAAATGTACTGTGCAGTGTTTTGACGTTACGTGACGAGAGGTGACATGACACGACGGCAAATGTGAGCTGGCCTTAAACAAACAGTGTCGTCCCGTGATCACATGACGATTCCATCTGAATGCCGACAACATGCGCAGAACGCAGTGCGCACTCTGGAGACATTCCTAATCCATGGCGGCAGTAAGCGACGAGTCGAGCGGCGGTCCCGGCCGGTGACTCAGCGGTCACGCCCACGGCAACACAGTGGCCGAACCTGGCATCCGCTGGCACGAGGCGAGAGGCAGACAGCCAGCTGCGCCGATGACGCGGCCGGCGATGGCGCGTCAGCCGGGCACGCACGGTCGTATGTCTCTCCAGCTCTTCTGCGAACTCCTCGCGCTGCGTTCTCGTGTCTACAAAACCGCAGTGGGATCTACAGCTGTGTAAAGCAGTACCGCGGTGAAACTATGCCCCTGACAGAAGTGTAAAAATAGGGAACAATCCCAACCCCCTCATAGAAATACCTTTCTGCCATTTACGTACGCCGATTTAACAATTTTATCGTTTTGTAAGTGGTATCAGATACTATAGTTTTCTTTTCGTATTGCCGGTTACGTAAGGTGGCAGTCACGACAAATGGCAAACGTGTCGCATTAGTTATTAATACGAGAGACAATCAATAAGTAAGGCAACACATTCTTTCGGCCAATTTCGGTTGAAAAAATTCTGAACTATCTGTGGGACATCGAGGACTATTCCCACTTCAGCCCCTGTAGTTTTATTAAGTTCTAATACGTGGCGGTGCTATACGTAGCCTTCAAAATGGCGTCTGTAACGGAGGTGTACCAAGCAGAGCGCTGTCATTGTGTTTTTTTTGGCGGAAAACCAAAGCATCGTAGATAAAATTTTGGTAATTTGTGGTAAGGCGTTATGGGACCAAACTGCTGAGGTTATCGGTGCCTAAGCTTACACACTACTTAATCTAACTTAAACTAACTTACGCCAAAGACAACTGACAAACACCTATGCTCGAGGGAGGACTCGAACCTCCGATGGAGGGAGCCGTGCGAACCGTGACAAGACGCCCTAGACCGCGCCATCGTAGATATTCACGGGCGCTTGAAAAATGTGTGCAGAGACCTGGCAGTGAACAAAAGCACGGTGTGTCGTTGGGCAAAGCATCTGTCATCAGCAGTGGCGTAGCGTGTTTGTAAAGGTTGCGGAGACTCTACACTTGTAGGGAGACAAAATATTACAATAAAAAATTTAGACAAATGAAACAAAGTGCATCAAATAAAACAACAACAACTACTACTACTACTACTACTACCACTACCACTGCCACTAATAAGAATAATAATCATAATAATAACTAACTTGTTCAAGAAACGATGACAAATTTTGAGAACTCCAGCAGGAAGAGAAGAAGCACTTGTATAGAAGTGCAATGCGCCTATCTTTTCTTTCCACGAATAAGACTATAACTCGGCCTACAAAGATCTGATCACTGGATAGTTCTCTCAGTAGTGTCTTTTCTATTGCTAACGAACTCAAACACGACAGCCGGATGTTGGACATTGAATTTCGTAAATAATTCTTGACTCCTTTAAGAGTACTCATGCTTCGTTCACTGCTTGCTGTCGTTGCGGGTAGAGTCAAAACCAAACGCAGGAACTTCGTTGATTCTTCATAACCAGAGTCTAAAACATTGTTGACAATGTACTTTAAGAGGGTTCTTGGAACTGAGTGTTTTTTCTCATCAGGGTTTATGTTACACAGTTCATTTTCAAGTTGTTCTTGTTTGAAAAAGGGGTATTGTTCTAATAACCGAAGCAGTTTCTACTTTGGGGATTCTTTTTGATAGTCTGGGAAGCACCTTTCGTTCAAAAGTTCAACAAACTGAATTTGGGGAAAGTCTTGAAATCTTCTTTCCATCTGAACAATTTCCAAAACCAGTATCTCGTTAGTGCCCTGAGAGATGTCTTTTGACTATCACAGAATGATAAATTGCCATTCAAACACAAGCTGCATTTAATGCATTCATCAACGAATGTTTCCGTTCTTAACTGTCGTAAGTTTCTCAAAACAGTTCTTATTTCGTCGTGGCAAGCAGTTATACTGACAGATTTTAACTGAAGAACATTAAAGAAATGATCAACATAAACAAAGCACCCCCGCTAGAAGCAAAGCAAGTAGACAAACGTCTAACATTCTGCGTGGTGTCTGTTTGTTCTAAATCGTGTCTCCCTACCACTTCCGCGCAACGACGCTCTGAGCGTGTTTTTTAGGGCATTGACTAGTTTGAACCTGGGACCTGTTGCTGGTAAGGAGACGCCAGACCACACATGACATGTAGAGTTCAGAAGAGTTCAGTGAGACTAGCGATGATATAACCAAATACTTAATGATTTCAGCGTCAGCTCCACTGCACTCCCTGTAAAAGAATCTTAATACTAGCTAAATTTAGTGGAAGGGGTTCACGGCTTTCCTATTTTTGGTTAGCTGGTAAAATAACGTCGAAAAAGCAGTTAAGTTTACCGTTGGAAATTTTATTCTACTCACAAAACATTGTTTATAGATTGCACTATTGATAAAAGGAAATGTTTTAATACAGGATGGTAAAAACCAACTGCGTTCAACAAAAATGTGAACGAATATTCCCTGAATGGGTTTCCAAGTTCTACAATGGATCGAAGGATGACCTATGCCATATCACATCTATAATCTAGGTTTAAATTAAGTTTCACAAAAGAGAAAACTATCAAAATGGTCTACAGTGACCCTCAATTATCTTTAGTTACTTATCTAACTTGTCGTAAATTACAGTGGCTGATGTGGCTTCTTAATAACTATATAACAGAAAAATCATCGCATTTCAGATTTTTACTTCAAGTGGCAAACGTGAACACCATGAGCTTTAATTGACGATCGACACTAGTATTACGCAAAACGTGGGTGTAACAGTTGAGACTTCTGCAGTTCTGAGTGAAGCTTTATGCGCTGTTATGCGGCATCGCGTGCGTTCATTACCTTGTCGGAGTTCGTCAGGGGGCGGAGGACAACACAGCTCCGCTCACCTCGCCGTCTCGGAAGCAATTCCCCCTAACTTCTCCTTACTACAATTTACCGAAGTTGGTTTAAAAAAACTATCTGGCTGTCTTTTCATCTGACCAGTCAGGGTCTCAATGTTAACCTTAAGCTCCGCCTACAAAAATTCTTTCTATCCAATGAGAAACATTATACTTTTCGTGGTGGGGCAATGTTTTTAAAGTTTGCAACGTAACAGAGGCGCGAAAAAGTCTCACGCTAAAACTTGCAGCTGGTGTGGTCCTTTTAGTGTTATTGTAAGATCTATACTGTTCTTCTGGAGGGCTCTATCTTTTAACATGGGCCGGGGGTGGTCCTGACGTAACAGAGTCACGAAAAAGTCTCACACTAAAACTTGCGACTGGGGTGGCCCTTTTTGTGTTATCGTAAGATCTATACTGATCTTCTGGAGGGCTCTAGCTTTTAACATGGGCTGGGGGGTGGTAACAGAGATGCGAAAAAGTCTCACGCTAAAACTTGCAGCTGGGGTATGGTCCTAGCGGTTAGCTGGCAACGTGGGTGTCCGTCCCTTATCGTAGGGCGTTCCAGCTTAACACGGTTCTGCTCTCGGCTTCTGTTCTCGTTTCTCCCCTCGGAACTGTGTCTGTCTCACGGTGGGAAGGTATGACATGCATTTAGGTGTTCTTGTGTTAGTCTGTTGTATTCCATTTGCTCACTCGTTACTCGTATTACTTTGGTTAATTTAATGTCACGATTTATTCGGAGCTATGTGACATACTACTGGATTTGCTTATCATGTCAGGGTTTTCATGGAAGGTGTTGGATTTGCCTGACACCTTACATATGACCACTCTTCGAACTTAATTTTTGCACTGAATTTAGGCAATGATTGAATCGTTGTCTAAGTCAGTTAAAAATTATTCCTTTATCTAAATTTTGTTGCCTACTGTTCAGCCACATTATTCTGGTTCTATGCTAGTTTGTATTACTAATTTATATTTTTATATTCTTCCACATTATTCTCAAAAATGACAAGAGAAGAATATTTTTATGCTGTTATTAATTGTTAATTATTTTCTTTCTTTATTTAAGTGTGAAGTTTGTTTTTTAAGAAGTTTGTTATCGAAAGTGAGGAGTCTTTCACATCGATTTTCTTAGAAATATATTTTTTTTATAAAAGTAGTAATTAAGTAAAATCTATTCCTAACACATTTTCTAAATATCATGTACAAGTAAAATGTTTTTGTTTCTAGACACTCATTTCATCGTTGTTACACTAACAAATAAGAATTATTTCGAAGAATTGCTTTGACAAAGAAATATACATACACAAGTATTGAGATATTATCCTAAGACATGTTACAAATGTTAAAAAAAAGGGAAAACCGCCAACAAGATAATTTTTTATTCTTTGTTTTTATAAGGAGAAAATAAGTAAAATATAGTTATTCTTTTATTTTCATGAGGAGAAAATAAGTGGCATATAGTTTTAGTGTTTATTATACCTTACTTTTGTTCTTTATATACTGTCCATTTCAGAACTAATGACTTATTTTTATCGATAATCTACTTTTTTACTTAAGTCCATAGTCAATGACTGTTATTTTGTAGTTTATTATCTGTCTGGTGTGCTTAACTTATTTAGTTTTTCACACGCTTCTTTTGCACAATTCCTACATCACATAATTTGATTTCGCACATTCACACAATCCTATGAATGTTTAAGCAAGAGGTTGGTGAATTCTTTTTTTTTTTTTTTTCTTTCCACGAAGGTGATGGACTTAAGTGAGATGGATGTGGAAAAGTATTTGATGTACAGCTTCATTCGTCGTTCCTTGTTGGCTTTGCAAGTGGGTGTTGCTGTTGTGGAGGTCCCATAATGGAATGGAGCTGTGAATGCAGAATCTCGTGGTTTACTGGTTTTGTGTGCGTGAAAGTCATAGTTATGTGTCGCTTAAAGCGGTCATTTTTCGTTGTAATACTTCGCAGTTGACTAGTTTACAATAGGATAGGGATTTGGGAAGGTATGTCGTCTATTCTTCACCCATCTCCTTTCTTGGTCTCAATCTTGCGAATCTTCAACTTCTGTTCTTCCTGCTTTTTCTCTGCTTCTTACTTGCTTCTTGGTTCTTCTCTGGGCAAGACATGAAAATATTTATTGATAACTAGTCACTTTGAAGTTCTCGTCTTAGCAACAGTTTGATAAATTGTTTGGACATGTCATTTCTACTTTGTGGACGATTTCTTCAGTTTCATGCATCAGCGTGCTGTTTAAAAGCGGTAGTGTGACTTTTACACTTTTTTTTTTTTTTTTTTTGCCAGTGGTGGCTTGCCCAAGCGGTCTTTTCGTTGCGCCGTTTTTTGCTCGCTCCGCTGAGTTGGGGTGTCCCGGGGTTTATGAGCGGTGAAAGTCTGGTGTTTGCTTGTCAGTCCCTGCACCGGTCCCTTCTGGCCTTCGGTGTCCTGTCGTGTCTCTGCAGGGTTCCGCCACTGTGTGGTTCGGTGTCCTGTCCCAGCAGGGTTCCACTTAGCGGGCAGATTTATGGCCCACTTCTGATACAAGGGCCTTCTGTTGATCTTGCTGTCCTTTCCTTTCTCTCGACACTTCTGCCTTGTAGGAATCGTGTCTTGCTAATTACGTCCTTTTCTTTCTTGATACTTCTCTCGTTGCAACTAGTGGGTCGTTGCATCTTGTCCTTGCTGGAGTTTTTACAATGGTTCTTACAAAAAGTTTTACTTATAATCATCTAACATATGTCTAGTACCTACATTGTTTTACGCCTTCTTAAAAGGTTTAAAAATTTCGGCGCCCTTTAAATATTACAATTCTAAGATGTTTTGAGTCTTAACTTCTAAAAGAATCCTCAAATTCGTTTCTTATATTTTGTGTAGTGTCGTGGTGTATAGCATTTTAGTATTTCATGCTGTTAGACTATCTATGCTTTATCCCTTCACCTTAATCTATGGTACTATTGGTGTTATTATTGAAACTACTTTCTTTTTCCCACCTTCCTCTCTCTTCATTCTTCTTTCTCCTGACGATCTTATCTGCAACATAATCTTGAAATATTGTGCTGATTATTTACCAGTAATAAAATTAATCTTCAAACTTTTTGATATGGCTCACATGGTAAAGTCCTAAGGTTTTGCCTGTTTTTGGGTTCATTAGTTCCACAGCATTATCATGAGCAATTCGGCTATTTATGACAGGTGCTTTGTATGCAGCGTAAAACTTATGTATTTTGTGTTTCTGTTTGCTGGAGAGATGGTGTGTTTTTACAAATACTTTCTGGCCTACTGAGAATGTTCTTTTAATTGCTGTTCTATCTCCTCTTTCTTTTCTTTTAATGGCTGCCTTTCTGATGTTGGAGAGTGTTGTTGCTATGACTTGTTTGTGCTGTCTACGTGGTAGAATAGGATATCTAACATTTTCTCTTGTTATGTTTGGGCGTTCAATATTTTTAAGTACAGTAACTAGAGGTAGTAGTGCAGTGCTATGTGGCATTTCATTTATTACTTCTTGAAAATCTTTAAGGTATGTATCCCAAGTGTTGTGCCTTTTGCCTGCATATAATTGGCATAAAGTGCTTATGTCCTTCATAGATCGTTCTGCTGGATTTACGCTATGTTTGTACTTAGATATGTAGATGGGTTTTATTTTGTGTTGTTTTAACATGTTCTGCCATTGCACTGATTTGTATTGTGGGCCATTATCCGAAATTATTCGTTCCACTCGACCTACTTGTCTGAGAAAATCTTGTCTAAATACTTTACTTATAGTAAGACCTGTTGTCCGTTTTAGAAGTAAGTTCCAAAACGACAAATATGAAAATATATCCATTTTTTGTTCGTAGGAGGGGCCCCATCAAATCTGTTGCAGCTGTTTGTTTTAATCTTTTAGGGATTATTGGAAACATAGGTGGTTTGGTTTGGAAAGTGACGTGTTTAGCCCTCATACATTTTTTGCTTTGACTAATACTGTTCTAATTCGTCTTTCCATATTAGGAAAATGGCTTGTTTGTTTTATTTTTAAAAAGCATTTCTTTGATCCAAAGTGGCCATTACTTAAATGTGTATACCATATGTACTTATTAATTAGTTCATCTGGGATATAAATTAACCATTCATTCGTTGCAACATTTCATCTAAAAAATAAAACATTTTTTTATACGAGATAGTGCTGTTGAATTTCTGGAAAATCCTTACTTCTCCTCTTGTGTTTGATTCCTAGTATTTTGGGATCCTTGTCCTGATCTTTGCCTATGTTTTTCAATGCTGTCTTAATGTAGTTTCCGAAAGGTACTTGTTTCATATAGTACGTTGTAAACTGGTCTTCTGCTGCTTCCATACCTATGTTATTGGATGCACCCTGTGGACATCGTGATAAAGCATCTGCTAATACATTCGCTGGTCCTGGTATGTGTGTAATAGTGAAGTCAAATTTTTGTAGTATTAACATCCATCTGGCTAACCTCCTATGAGTTAGTTTGGCGGATAACAGAAATTCTAATGCTTTGTGGTCAGTGTATACTTTTGTTTTTCTTCCGAGTAGGAAGTATCGAAAACGATGGAAGCCCCATACAATGGCCAATGCTTCCAGCTCCGTGACTGAATAGTTTTTCTCGCTTTTTGTGAGTACCCGACTGGCAAATGCAATTGTTCTATATGATCTTAGCCCTGCCTGTTCGTATTCTTGGAATAAAACAACTCCTAAACCTGTTTTCGCGCTATCAGTGGCCATACAAAAATTTTGTGTTAGATCAGGATGTGCTAAAATCGGTGCTGTTGTTAGTGCGTTTTTCACTTTTAAAAATTCTTCATTGTCTTGTTGATCCTATACCCATGGCGTGTTTTTTCCAGTCAATGCACATAGGCGTGGTGTTGCGAGAGAGTCGATCCAAATAAATTTTTTATAGAATCCGGTGAGACCTATAAATCCTCTGAGAGTTTTCTTATTATAAGGTGTACAGAATTCTTTGATTGCCGTTAGTTTTTCTGGGTCAGGCATTACCGCTTTCTCGGAAATTATGTGTCCTAGAAATTTGACCTCTCGCCTTCCAAATTTGGATTTTGTTATATTTACTGTGACCCCATGCTCTTTCATGATCTGTAAAAACTGATTTAATGTGTCGTTGTGACGTTCCCGAGAAGGTTCTGCTATAATCACATCATCAACATAACAAGTAATTTTTGTAAAATTTCAGGACTGAGTATAATATTAAATCCCCTAATAAACGCTGCTGATGATGTGTTTAAACCAAATGACAATCGTTTAAACTGGTAACATCTACCGAATACGATAAATGCTGTAAATTTTCTACATTCTGGGGCCAATTCTATTTGTCAGAAACTATTCCGTAAATCAATTGATGAAAATATCTTAGCACCGTGGAAGTTTTGTATCAATTCCTCTAATTTTTCTGGGCGATCTGTCTCAGTGATTATGATTGTGTTGATCAGTCTGGAATCAAGCACTAACCTGATGCTCCCATCTCGTTTTTATGCAATATGGAGCGGGCTGTTATATTTGGAGGTAGCTGGTTCAATAATATCGTCATCTAACATTTTAAATATCTCCTGGAATACTTTATTCCTGTAGCTTAATGGGATTGTATAGGGTGGCACTCTAAATGGTTTGTGCTGTTTTACTTCAAACTTGTAGTGAAAGTGTTTAATACTGCCAGTCTTAGGTAAAAGTACCTCTGCTTTATCTCGTAAAATACCCTCTAATTCTCTTTTACTGTGTTCCGAAATACCTTGAACTTCTTGCAATTTTTCGTCGGTTTCTTTATGGACTTCTAACACGAATTGAGGCGATTCCCCCTTTTGTGCATACCATTCTAATTCTTCATCCTCTTTATCTCGTGTCATTCTTAATTGTTTGTTTATAACTGGTATTTCTTCTAATTTTAGCTTTTGCTCAAAGAGAAGTGTGACATTCCCGAATGTCACGCTACCTTTGCACCTATCTATTATCGCTCGTCTTTCATTTAAAAAATCTGCACCTATAATCAAATCTATAGTTTAGGTATAATCACGAAGTTGGCGTCGATCTTTTGACCTTGGCACGAAAGAGTTAACCTTGTTTGTCTCGTAACATCCTCAGCATTGTTCCTAATAGGACCTCTTACTTTAATCTTGCGTGTTTTCAGAACTGGCAATTCCCCATTGGCATTACACTGCACGAATAAATTTTCTGAGATCACAGTCAGTTCACTTCCGCTATCAATTACAATATTGACTGGGATATGCTTTACCATGGCCTTCACAATTGGTTGAATTTGAAAGGCTTGGTTCTGTTCTTCTTCTTCTTGCATCAACGAATCCTCCACTGAATCATACATGAGTCTTTTTAGGAATTTCCCTTGTGAATTCGAACTTTCTGTAGGATAAGCTTCGACTGCTACTTCTCTCTCTTTTATTTCCTCTTCTCTATTTCTTCCTTCATTTATGCTTTCTTCAACATCCTCTATTTTTTCCTCATCCTCGTCTATCTTCTCCTTCTTCGTCGCTACTTCCACATAATCGCATCTAAATTCTCTAATTATCGCTTCATAACTTCCTTCATTATATACGTTAGGTTGTGTGCCCACTCGTAACTTATTTTCAACTTCTGTCGACTGAGCATTATCCTCATTGAATTCGCTTTCCCTGGTTTCCATCTCAAATAGCTCTGCAATACTCATTACTTCGTCCTTTCCTCCTACATTCGTTGTGCATGCCTCTGGTAATTCATCTTCCTCGTCAGTATTCTCCCAATTAATTTCGTCCCAACACGATATTCTTATTTTCTTGTCTTCGTTTTCATCTGGTCCCTGCGGATTTGTTTCTTCCTTCTTCTCTTCTCGTGATAAGGTATTTACTTCTCTGTTCAAGGTGCTGCATTTGTCCTGGGTCGGTGCGTTATTCTCTTTGCCATGGGCGCTTAGCTGTCAATTCGAACGTTTATCAGGGTTTGGTGGTCTTACCCCCACCTCTTCTATCTGTATTCTCTCTTCTTGTTCAGCTTGTTGATAGTGGTTTCTTTGTTGATAATTTGTCGGTCTATTGGTTCTCCAGTACCCGTTCCGGTTGTCGTTATTCCCTCTGTAATAGTTGTTGCCGTTCCTGGGTGAATTATAGTTATTGCCATATTCTCTTCTAAATCCATAGCCGGTTCTCTGTTGAAATCTATTGTCGTTTCTTGGTGCGAAGTTATCACATGGTTCGTAATTATTGTTTCTTCGTACTGTGTCTTGTGGATTCCACTGCTTTTTGTTTTCGTTTTCACGTGCGCTTCGTATTTTTCTTGCGCCATCTTCCGAAAATATGAATTCTAGTTCCCTTAGAATACCTTTAAATGCTTCGACGTCATTGCCTCCGCGACCTACTAATGATTGCTGGTATTTCAATGGTAGCTTCATCGCGCATAATTTAATCAACTCTCCGTCACTGTATGGTACATCTAAGCATTGATTTTTCTTTGCCATTAATTCGAAAAATTTCACGGGACTCTTCTCTCCTGAATTTTCAAAATATGGGTTCTGTAATAATTCGTACTTCACTCTGTTCTGTGCTTCGCTGGACCAATATCGTGAGAGGAACTTCTCTCTGAAATCTTCGTACGATCGGCATGTCGCTGCAACATTCTGCATGGTTTCTGCGACTGTTCCTGACATGTGTGCACATATAAAGTCTAATTTGTGTGCTAGCGTCCAGTGTTCTGGTAATCCTACTCGGAATTGATCAATAAAAGTTCGTGGATGTAATGAGTTTCCTTCTCTAAAGTGTTGAAATTTTCTGACTGTGAGGAAATGATCGTTGTCGTACTTCGTCATAGTTCCATATGAAATTCGCGATTCTTCGCCACTTTTCATTCTGATCATTTCTCCCGTCGTTCTTTCCGGTTGTGGTAGATCCATTGGATATTGTCCACTGTAACTTTCGCCCACCCTTGCGTTGTATCGTTGGAGTGGTACGCAATAATTTTCTTCCATCGGTTGTGAACGTGTAGCTGAATGCATTGCACTGTACTCTTCGCGACCTGGCTTTCCATTGTCAGGTATTGGTTCGGTATCTTGTCTGGCTAACCTTGCTGCTTCATTGCACGATCCAAACTGTCTTGAAACATACATTTGTGGTTCCGCATGTGTTTGTGATGACGTTTGGTCATCAAGAATTTCGAAACGTGTTTGTTGCTGTGCAGGCTGTCTGATTTCACGTATGTTACATTCCTCCTGTGATTGGAATCGCAAATGCGTAATATCTTCGTTAATTGCTTGTTTTTCCGGTGCTGTTACAGATACGGATGTGGTTGCAGACTCTTTGCTTGTTCGATCCTGTTCACTACGCTCTTAAATGGTTTGCAACAACTCTGTTCGCAATTTCTGAAATTGTCGCTTCGTTTGCGCTTCTATTTTGACTATACGGTTATCATATCTTTTCAGCGCTGCTTTTGTGATACGTTTGTGTAACACACTGTTTTAAACAACTTCACGCGCTGTACCTGCTGCTTGTCTAGTAATTTCGTTTATCTGTTTCTCTAGTTTCTTGACTTCTCCCTGGGTGTTGTTACGTAATGTTTTGATCTCGTCCTGAATGTGATTACGCAATGTTTGTGCGTCCGCTTGTACCTTGTCAATGTCTGTTCTCAATTGATTGTGACCTGTTATTAAGATTTCTATCATTTCTCGAGATTCTTTTGCCTCACCTTCAATACGACTTAGGTGTAACTGAATTTTTTTGTTTTGTTCTTTAATCTCACGCATTTGTCTCGTGGTTTCTGCATTCTGAATTTGAATTTGGTTCGCAATTTCTTTATTTTGCCTTGTCATGGTTTCCGTAAGTTGTTGTAATAATTCTGCCAGATTGGTGGGTCCTATTGTGTTTTCTTCCGACGTCCTACGCTCTGTGTTTTCGTCCAAGTGTTGGTTCGCAACCGATTGCATTGAACTGTGCTGTGACACGTTTCTGCTCGAATTCCTTGTACTCTGTGGTGAGGGAGCTCTGATTACTTGTACTATGGGTTCTACGTATTCAAGACGCAAGTTAGAATCCTCATCGACTGTCTCTCTACTTTTCTGCTTGCCTGTCGTATGCTGACTTACAATTTCTATGCCTTGACGTACATTATCCTCGTTATGGCGCGTTATATGTCCCATTTCTCACGATACTGCATCGTCTGTTGTACTGTCCTCTACTCTCTGTCCATTTTCATGCTGGGTCTCTAATTCAATTCGGTCAAGATCTCGATCTACCATTGCTAATCTTTCCGAATCCCTTATTTTCTGTTTTAAAAGCAATTCACGCGCCCTACTTCGAGTAAACATGCGCTCATACGATATTACGCGTTTCATAAACTTTTTGCACACACTACTTGACAATCAATTCACTTACTTGTTGGGTCAGAACCAACTTGTCAACGATGTATCCGCCACCTGTGCGCTTGCATTGGAGAGAAAACTTAATTCTAACAATTTTTAGAATTCATAATTTAGTTATGCTATTGTCTCTGCTAGAATGTCTCACTATTTATTGAATACTTCCTTACTATCTATCGCTGCAGTACTGTTTTCGACTATCTATGCCTTTCAAAAAAAAAAAATTTATATTACGAAAATTTTTTAACAGGATATTTTTCTGACCTAGTTAGGCATGTGGTCGACCTTCAATCATGGTATTTTACCATCCTGGCAGGGTCGCCATTTTCTAACATTCTGAGTGGTGTCTGTTTGTTCTATATCGTGTCTCCCTACCACTTCCGCGCAACGATGCTCTGAGCGTGTTTTTTAGGGAATTGACTAGTTTGAACCTGGGACCTGTTGCTGGTAAGGAGACGCCAGACCACACATGACATGTAGAGTTCAGAAGAGTTCAGTGAGACTAGCGATGATATAACCAAATACTTAATGATTTCAGCGTCAGCTCCACTGCACTCCCTGTAAAAGAATCTTAATACTAGCTAAATTTAGTGGAAGGGGTTCACGGCTTTCCTATTTTTAGTTAGCTGGTAAAATAACGTCGAAAAAGCAGTTAAGTTAACCATTGGAAATTTTATTCCACTCACAAAACATTGTTTATAAATTGAACTATTGATAAAAGGAAATGTTTTAATACAGGATGGTAAAAACCAACTGCGTTCAACAAAAATGTGAACGAATATTCCCTGAATGGGTTTCCAAGTTCTACAATGGATCGAAGGATGACCTATGCCATATCACATCTATAATCTAGGTTTAAATTAAGTTTCACAAAAGAGAAAACTATCAAAATGGTCTACAGTGACCCTCAATTATCTTTAGTTACTTATCTAACTTGTCGTAAATTACAGTGGCTGATGTGGCTTCTCAATAACTATATAACAGAAAAACCATCGCATTTCAGATTTTTACTTCAAGTGGCAAATGTGAACACCATGAGCTTTAATTGACGATTGACACTAGTATTACGCAAAACGTGGGTGTAACAGATGAGACTTCTGCAGTTCTGAGTGAAGCTTTATGCGCTGTTATGCGGCATCGCGTGCGTTCATTACCTTGTCAGTGTTCATCAGGGGGCGGCGGACAGCAAAGCTCCACTCACCTCTCCGTCTCGGAAGCAATTCCCCCTAACTTCTCCTTACTACAATTTACCGAAGTTGGTTTAAAAAAACTATCTGGCTGTCTTTTCATCCAACCAATCAGGGTCTGAATGTTAACCTTAAGCTCCGCCTACAAAAATTCTGTCTATCCAATGAGAAACGTTATACTTTTCGTGGTGGGGCAATGTTTTTAAAGTTTGCAACGTAACAGAGACGCGAAAAAGTCTCACGCTAAAACTTGCAGCTGGTGTGGTCCTTTTAGTGTTATTGTAAGATCTATACTGTTCTTCTGGAGGGCTCTATCTTTTAACATGGGTCAGGGGTGGTCCTGACGTAACAGAGTCACGAAAAAGTCTCACACTAAAATTTGCGACTGGGGTGGCCCTTTTTGTGTTATCGTAAGATCTATACTGTTCTTCTGGAGGGCTCTAGCTTTTAACATGGGCTGGGGGGTGGTCCTGACGTAACAGAGACGCGAAAAAGTCTCACGCTAAAACTTGCAGCTGGGGTGTGGTCCTAGCGGTTAGCTGGCGACGTGGGTGTTCGTCCCTTATCGTAGGGCGTTCCAGCTTAACACGGTTCTGCTCTCGGCTTCTGTTCTCGTTTCTCCCCTCGGAACTGCGTCTGTCTCACGGTGGGAAGGTATGACATGCATTTAGGCATTCTTGTGTTAATCTGTGGTATTCCATTTGCTCACTCGTTACTCGTATTACTTTGGTTAATTTAATGTCACGATTTATTCGGAGCTATGTGACATACTACTGGATTTGCTTATCATGTCAGGGTTTTGATGGAAGGTGTTGGATTTGCCTGACACCTTACAATCGTAGGATCATCCAGTCGTCGTTTCTTTCTCACAGCACAGCTCAAAGATTCTGGGTCCCACTGAGAGTCTGTATCATCACTTATATAATTAAAAACACTATATAGCTCTGAGAAGTGCCTAGATGTCGTTGAAACTGCCCTGGAACGAAAGTTCCAGCGAGTGTTGCTTGCATGTGGCAGTTTAAATCCACCGTTATGAATGTAATGTCTGACCACTGATTTTTATCTTATTGAATTAGAAATGTGAAGGGTAGCTTTGTGGGATCCAGAAACAAAGAAGAAGGGGGATACCATGAGAAGGAATTCGACAACTTATACACAAATGGGCATTTCAGAGCTGTAGCCACAGAACACTCAGCCCAAGGCACATGATACATCCACCTTTGTCGGTAACGATACGCTGAAACATAAGAGGTAGGAGTAGAATGTGCACTAGACCCTTAGATGCCAGTTATGGCATGGGGATTTACAATTTTGTTTCCAGCATGACAGTTTCAGTCTGAAGCCGTGTGTGTCCTGATATCGAGCTTCCCGGAAGATTAAAACAGTATAACGGACTGAGAGGCAAACCATAGACCTTTGTCTTTCACAGGCAAGTGCTCTGCTATGGGTCGTGCCCATTCGTTTCTTATAGGGTGCCTAAAGGATGCTGCAATACGACAAATCAAGAAAATCTCATTAATGGTTTTTTTTATTCCCATAAAGTAGATTGACAATACTAAACTTTGATTTACAAGAACGTGTCGCAAGCGGTTGGCGACATGCGAACAATCATTTGCTATATACAATGTCCATTCCAGTAGTGGATATGGATCGCACGACATTGTTAATCGTAGTGGTCTCCTAGGGTCCGTCTTCTACTGTCCGCCGAGGCTGGCAGGAGCGGCGCTTATGTTCTCTTCTTGTAGAGGCCACTCGTGTCGTCGTGACATTCTAGTCAGCGTACTATTGGCTGACGCCGTCTCAGAGCCATCTCTGTTCTTGCGTTCTTCATCTTCGTGCCGGCGCTTGTTGATACGTCGGAACATCTACCATCTCAGCTAACCAACGACGACCCACAGCTCGTTATCACAGCGTAATTTCAGGCAATAACTCGTATCACATCTTCCGAACTTTACAGAAGCTCTCCTGCGAAACTTGCAAGACTAGCTCTCCTGGAAGAAAGGATATTGCGGAGACATCTATTAGCCACAACCTGGGGGAAGTTTACAGAATGAAACGTTCACTCTGCATCGGAGTGTGCGCTGATATGAAACTTGCTGGCAGATTAAAACTGTGCTTAGCGCCGAAACTCAAAATTCACGACTTTGCCTTTGTTGTACGAGTACTCTGTGTGTAGCTCAATTGGTAGAGCACATACCCATGGAAGGCAAAGGTCCCTATTTCGACTCTTGGTCCTGCACACAATTTTAATCGGACGGGATATTTCATGTCAGTGCACTTCCGCTACAGATTGAAAATTTCAGTCTGGAAAGATCCCCCAGGCTGTGACCAGGTCATGTCTTTGCAATATCCTTTCTTCCAGGAATGCTGGTCTTTCCAAGGTTCGCAGGAAATCTTCTGTAAAGTTTGGAAGGAAGGAAACGAGTACTGCCGGAAGTACGGCTGCGACGTGGAGCATTGAGTCGTGCGGGGGTAGCTCAGTTGGTAGAGCACTTGCCTGTAAAAGGTAGCCGGCCGGAGTGGCCGTGCGGTTCTAGGCGCTACAGTCTGGAACCGACAGGCCGCTACGGTCGCAGGTTCGAATCCTGCCTCGGGCGTGGATGTGTGTGCCGTCCTTAGGTTAGTTAGGTTTAATTAGTTCTAAGTTCTAGGCGACTGATGGCCACAGAAGTTAAGTCGCATAGTGCTCAGAGCCATTTGAACCATTTTTTGTAAAAGGCAAAGGACCTGGGTTCGATTCTTAGGCTAGCATACAGTTTTAAGCTGCCAGGAAGTTTCATTTTCTTTGTTTTCCTTTTGAGTGACCTATCTTGTTCGCAGAGGGAGCAAGGCAACCATCTGGGCTTCCTCAAGGAAGACAATGATGTACTGGTGAACACGGTGGAAACCTACGTAATTGGGATCCTAGCTAATCTTACTTTTAGTTGATTTTGTGGACGTTTGACTGAGCTGCCATGCTTAATGGTCAGAGGAATTACATTTTTCTTTATTCGTGGTGAAGTCACTAATGGTTCAACGGTGGTGGATGGGCTATTTGCATGTGACGCTGGAGTCATTTGGACCCATATTGGGCTAGTAGATGCGTAGTTAGAACTGATTATCGGACTCTGAAACCACGCACAGTTACTCCCATATCACATTTCACTTTCAGTAGTATTATTTGTATGACGTAAAGGTTTCACTTGTGCATCAGTCTAATACTACGAGGGTCACTCCAAATGAAATGCACACTATTTTTGTAAAAATATTTTCACTCTGCATGTGTGAAACTTTTACAGTGTGTAGATACAACTTTCCCGCTTGTTTTCAAACTTAGTTCAACCCGTTCCCATGAGTGGCGCCGTCACAGCATGTCTTCAAGATGGCTGCTACACTTGACATCCGTCAGAAGCAACGTACTGTCATAGAATTCCTGTGCTGTGAAAACGAGAAAGTGGAAAACATCGACAAGAGGTTGAAAAAGGTGTATGAGATATTGCTGTCGATCGCAGTACAGTTAGTCGGTGGGCAAGCAGGTTACATGATGAAAGTGGGCACGGCAATATTGAGGATTGTACTCGCAGTGGCAGGCCTCGTACTGCACACACTACAGACAATTTGCAGAGAGCTAACGAATTGGTGACTGCAGACAGACGCATCACAGTGAACGAATTGTCACGCTACGTTGGGATAGAGGAAGGAAGTGTTCGCAGAATACTGAAAGTGTTGGCGTTAAGAAAGGTTTGTTCCAGGTGGGTTCCCAGGATGTTGACAGTGGCTCACAAAGGAACAAGAAAAACGGCATGCAGCGAACTTTCGGAACAGTACGAGAATGGTAGAGATGAATTTTTTGGAAGAATTGTGACAGGTGATGAAACATGGCTCCATCACTTTTCACCAGAGACGAAGAGGCCATCAACGGAGTGGCATCATGCAAATTCACCCAAGGAAAAAAAAATTCAGAACCACACCTTCTGCTGGAAAAGTTATGGCTAAGGTGTTTTACGTTTCCGAAGGAGTCTTGCTTGTGGACATCTTGCCAAGTGAAACCACCATAAATTCTGATGCATATGTGACGTCACTGAAGAAACTTCAAGCTCGACTGAGTCGTGTTCGACTACATCGGCAAAAGCAGGATGTTTTGCTGTTGCACGACAATGCACGGCCACATGTCAGTAAAAAAGCCATGGAAGCGATCACAAAGCTCGGATGGACAACACTGAAACACCCGCCTTACAGTCCTGACCTGACTCCATGTGACTATCATCTCTTTGGGAAACTGAAAGCCTCTCTTCGTGGAACAAGGTTTGAAGATGCCGACTCCCTTGTGCACGCTGCCAAACAGTGGCTTCAACAGGTTGGTCCAGAATTTTACCGTGCGAGTATACAGGCGCTGGTTCCAAGTAGGCGTAAGGCAGTTGAAAGGGATGGAAATTATGTGGAGAAACGAAAATATTGTTCCTAAAGGATGTATCTACACATTGTAAAACTTTCGAACATGTAGAATCAAAGATGGATTTTTAAAAAAGTTGTGTGCATTTCTTTTGGAGTGACCCTCGCATAATGTATAACTGGGAATATGTATTTAAATCGCCCTTAAGGAATTTGTTTTGTCACTATTCGACGTATAATCATTTGTGTTATGTATATGAGTTTTAAGAGGCTGATTGCTTATGCGGCATGCATAAGATTTGTCCAGGCGGCGCCCAGGAGAGAGGCGACACCAGAAGTCAACACGCGACTGGTTTCGCTGAGAGCGGAGTGAGGCAGGCACCCCACAGGGTGCGGGTACGGTGACACGCAAAGGCCTCAGCAACAAGCAGCCTTCCTAGAGGGCGGACGCCTGCGTGTTATCTGGCCAGCCTACTGAGGACGCCCCGCAGCCATGTGCAGAACCACCCTACTGCCAGATCCTTACCTGTGGCTAAGACAGTGGGAGATGGACTGTCGCGTGCGATGGTGGCGAGACACACGTCACGCCTTTCACCAAGAGCGCGAGTTGGGAGCGACGACAAGACGGGGCCCTAATCTAAACAGGTTTCTTCCATAAAGCCCACTGTAGGAACAGCGCCTGGACCGAGGTGAAGGGAGACACAAAATTACATCCTTACATCGAGAGTGTATGCAAGTCATCATTCGGCCAGCCTGTGACTACTACACAGATCTGGGAGAACAACATCTTACTATCAGCCATAATGATGTCCTTTTTAATCAACACTATCAACACATCTGTCAGATTGAGTGCTAGTATTTGGACACCGCAAGAACTATTCCAACAACCCAATGACTATTTGCTCATACAAGAGATATTCCTTCTCACTGTCATCAGACAGTTGAAAGTAACACCAGTTTCCCCAAGGTCAATGACGTCACAATGAAATAACAAGCCCTCTGTCACGCCACTGTCAAAGATCCACTACGGTGAACCTTCCGTGCTGCTTCAAAAATCATCGGCCTCGCTGCTTGCTGACGTCATGTGCGGCCCCATTTCTGCCGAGAGTCACACAGTCCCGTCAAGCCAACTCCCACGACTGAAGGAAGGATGTCCGGCATCGCTTACGAATGTATCACACTGTGGCACAACCACAGATAATCCTGCCTCTGGCCATGAGATCTGGACTTTCCCTTCAACACAGCATCCAAGAGTAACTTTCTTCGACAGCTGCAAGTAAGTGAGATACAAAAACAAATATTGTGTGTATAAATGACGAAAACCTCGTGTGTTGGTAACATTTAACTCCATCCCTAGGGCAATGATGTGATAGTGATTGACGAGTGTCAATTTTTCGAATTGTCTGTATTAATTACGATATAACTATGCTGTCTCTTACGTAAATCTTGTTGTTTATCTGTCCATCTACACTTTCCTTCCCACATGCGGCACATGTAATATTCACTATTATTTGCACTGGTTGGTAACTTATTCGTTATTTTATTGCAAGATATTTGTATTGTTGTGAATGTTGGGAGAATGGAGTTACAGTAGTGCTTTTGTGTAAAGCATGTGATATGAAAGGATCTTCAGTCAAAGATAATTTTTGGTTTTGCTTTGGAATTTTCAGGGAGATCATTGTACGCATAAAAGGGGTTCCATGTTTTTCTAAATGTAATACGTCCAGCTGTTCTGGAACAGTTATAACAATGACCTCAGCAAGTGAGTGAGAGTTGCCTTACTGGATACATTTGTGTTTCCATGTAAATTCCGATTGTGAACAAGAAAATGTATTGTTAGAAGTACTTCCTGTGGCCAGAAGGTCCATGAATTAATTCATTGCAAATTCCCACATGGCCTTCAGCTCATGTGTTCAGGGAATAAGTGTGAAAGTGATGAGTGCATTGATATCCTTGCATATGTATCTATGTTGGGCTACATTTAGATATTAGTAGCATCAGATGATTAGAAATGCATTTCCCACATATTCCTCTTTGTGGTTAAAACAAACAAAAATGGTTTCATGCAGTATAATTTTACTTTCCCTTTTCCGTGTCACACTACTGTAATTCCTAAGGGATAAAAAAAAGTCTGCCAATGGGAGACAGTGAAAAGTGACCACCCTTCGGTCACACCATCTTTCACTCCTCGTTAATTACGTAGTCCCTGCAGAGGCATTGCAGCTACGTAGTGAGCCATCAGGACGAGTAATTGTGGGTATGACAGGGAATGACAGAGTTTGTTTGCCACTAGCAATAATAGTTGTGACACTAGATTTTCCTCTGTGTTGGCGAGGACGGCAGGGAGACGTGACAAGGACAGCAGAAGTCTAAGAAACATCTGTAGGCTCTACCAGCAAAACATGCGCTTTGCCATATGAGCACAGGCGGTGATCTCTCGCCATAAAGTCGGATCACAAGGGCAGCCCAGTCTTCATCAGGACAATGGCCGGCTGCACCACGGGTGTGCGGCCCACAGATGGACGCTGAGAATTATGATTACTCCGGGAAAGAGAGCATTGTCCGCCACAAGCATGGAATGCACCCGTATTTTCTGGCGCAAAGTTTAGAAGGGGAGAGCTTAGATTTTGACTGCAAACTTTCCCATTGGAGGAATATTGCCATGTGGGAGTTCTGGCGCGGTGTTACACGTACGCCACTGACGTAATTTGGACGAGCAGCTGGTCGTTGGAGGGGACAATTTTTGGCGAATACGCGTTGATTTGGTGTCGAGCAGCGAAGAGAGGAGAGCTGTTCGTGGTATTCTGTGGATATCCAACATAGAGTATAAGCTGGACAGCTCGGACGAGGTCCGATGAATGCCTGGAAAATTGGCGGAGAACGGCCACAGAGGACAGTCTTGGTTTCTTTCTTCACATCTAGGCACTTGCGCACCTACGACTAGTCTCCACGTCACACATTGGGCAGTTCAGGGGTGAGGGTAGTGACAGCCCGGGCCTATTAGAAATCTTTCTCTGAGGACTTAGTCTTCACTGCAGCGTAAATGATAATTAAATGAAACCCTCAGCTGCCTACAGGTGTTGTTGATATACGTCGATGGGGACAGCTGAAAATGAATGCCCTGACCAGGACTCGAAGGTGGGATCTCCTGCTTGCATGGCAATGCTCTATCCATGTGAGCCACTGAAGGCACGCATGAATAGCGCGACTGCAGGGACTTATCCCTTGCACGCTTCCCGTGAGACCCACATTCCCAACTGTCGACAATCTACATACGTAATATTCTTAGTAGATATTTGCCCATCCTTCGTCTGTGCGAAAGCGCACATGTTGCCCGAACTCTTACGGGAATCGTCACCATAGCTGGCGCGAGTAATGAGTGGATGGGCAAATATCTACTAAGAATATTACGTATGTAGATTGTGGACAGTTGGGAATGTGGGTCTCACGGGAAGCGTGCAATGGATAAGTCCCTGCAGTCGCGCTATTCATCTGTGTCTTCGGTGGCTCAGATGGATAGAGCGTCTGCCATGTAAGCAGGAGCTCCCGCCTTCGAGTCCCAGTCGGGGCACTCATTTTCAGCTGTCTCCATCGACGTATATCAACAACACCTGTCGGCAGCTGAGGGTTTCAATTATCATTTATTCTAGAGAAGCTGCATGGTCATCAATGGTACCTAGTCTTTCGAGAACAGTTACTATCTTCATTCACTGCAGCGTGTCCGTCTGATCTGCAGCCCCGTATTTCAACCAACCTATGTCATATTGATGTTCAACTTGCGGTTCACTATCTCGATCGGTACCTCACATATAGTCAGAAAGCGTTGTTGCAATTACCTTGAGGGAGGCATCGTTTTAACATGACACCCTTCCCCTTTAATAACTTTGTCAGCGATGAACATCATATGTCAACATATATTTCGTTTCAAGATTTTTATTTATTTATTTATTTATTTATTTTGTAATTTGATGTCCATGCCAATTCTGGGAATTCATGTATTGGTTTTGTAATAAACTAAGTCTGAAAAGAGCAATATTTTATTCTAGTACCCTATTCATTCTGACCGTTTGAATTATAATAAACTTTTGTGAGCTGAGGGTACGAAATAAGGTTAGGAAATCTTGCAAGGTATCTGGTGATCTTGGTGGTCATAGCGGGTGATTTACACTACGAAGAGCACGTTCCGTTGGAGGAGTTGTTCGTAGATGTGCCCTGACCTGCTGAGAAATCATACAACGTTCCTGGTGAGGAAATGAAAATGAAATGCCATGTGTCTAGGACTTCCAGTGGGATAGAGCTATCATCTGGTGGAAGTTGACGCCACTTCTGCTAGTTGTGCTTCGATGATGAAGAAAAGACAACACAGGCGGAGAAAATTTCCGACCCATCCGGGAATTGAAGCCAGCTCCCTCGCATGACAGTCTGCCGTGCTGGACGGTCAGTTATGGAGGTGGACGTCTAAGTAATGGCAGCAGCAGAGCCACCCAGCCGGGAATCGAGGCCAGACCTCATCCGTGGCAGTCTGGCGTGCTTACCAGTCAGCTATGAAGGCGGACGTCGAAGAAATTGGCAGCAGCAGAGTTGTAACACTCTGTGCAACGTACTTTACCATGCAGAAACACCAAATAAAGCTACGAGCTTTGACTGTTGGTCACCCACACCATGAAGCCCGGCAAGGGGCCTGTGTTTCGGAGGCGAACAGACAGCTAACCAGCTTTACTTCATACACGTGTAAGTCCATCACTCGCATACACAGAAAATCTATTCTCATCAGTTATCACTACAGAGCGCCATTCCACTCTTCAGTCGACGAGAGAGTAGTGGTGCCTGGTGGTGTAGTGGTGTGAATTGTAGCCTGGCGAGAGGCACACGTGGTCTTGGTCTTGTTGCAAGCAGACTGTTTTCAGTGGTCCGTGGTCACACAGCAGATGCAGTCTGTGCCCGGATTTCGTACCTGGATGATGTTCGGTGGGCCACAGCTGCTCGCATAATGCGACGAACTTGATGTGCGCCTGTACTACACAGAATACGGCCTACAGATGTGGCCCGTGCCACGGATCACTGCTGCAAGCACTACCGATTCATTGTGAGCCGTGGCGACTGGCGGTAGGGTGTTCTACTTGTATCGCTGATATCGATATTCAGCTATCTTCCTATCTTTGACTGTTCCCCCGGCGGCTTTTCCGGGTGAACGTGTGACGGGTGAGTCTCCGGTCGGCGTTCATTTAGCCAACTTGTGTTGAAAACAAGCCGGCGTCCCTAACCGTGGTGCATGGGGCCTCGCCGTGCTCGCCGTCCTTGTCTTTTGTCGCGTCGTATGTATGGTGCCGATCATTGGCCGCCCTGACGTGCAACATTGTGGTGGGGGTTCGTCGTCTCACGCTGAACAGCTTCCCATCTCATAATTTGCAAGCTCCAAGCTATTCTGTATTTAACTAAGGAGATTATTGGAACTCATTGTGGTATGGGTAGCTGCCGGAGATGGTTCTGAACTTGGTTCCACAGTGGCTATTTTAAGGAGGCTGATGTTCCTAATTTCGTTTCTCATCATTTGTGGAGTGTGTGTTTTAAGTGGTTTTCATGCAAGTTTTAACTTGTTTTAGGACATACTAAGCGCTTGGGGAATGGTTGCCGTCGTGTACGCGTCCGCCAGCAGTAGAGTTAATGGCAGGATTTGGTATGCTTATTTAATGCTGAAAGTGCCTTAAGGCAACTGCAAGTGATTTCTAAGTTTCCTGCTAATTTACTGGGAGACGGATAATGTTAGAGTTTTGCTTCATAAGAATTTGGGGGCATGCTTTTTATATATTCCAATGTGGCTGTGATTTGACCTTGTTTTCATTGCAATTTATTTGTGCTGCAAACCATTTGTTAAGTCTGCTCGTTTCCTGGGGTCGGTGCGGTTATGGATTCTTGTCAGGACCGCGCATTGTGAGGCCGGTAGGGCTGTATATAAATATATACCGCCTGCTAGTGAGCCTGAGCACAAGCCGTGGGGAGTGAACGCTCGTATTGCCTGCCGGCCGTAGCGTTTTTGCTTCCAAATACTACTGTGGGCCTTAACGCTGTTCTCTAAAGTTAAGTGAGGCCACTTTGTTAATATTAGTGTTTCTGTAAGTTATTTTACTGGTTATTACTAGCCATTCTTATTTAACACTTACGTTAATTAACTGTGTGTCTTTAATGAATGTGCAACTTGTTATTTTTCCTGTGTGCGAGTTTTTGGACCTTGTTGGCCCACTTTGCATTTTTAGTGTAAGCGTGTTTCACTGTAAACCTTTGTGTGAGCAGTTCAGTTTTATTGAGCTTTAAGATCTTTTTTTATTAATTAAGTTGTGTTATTATGTGGCTGTGTAACTTTGGGTTGGAAGTGTATAGTGTTACTAGGCTTTTGTGATATGGTTAAACAAGAACGATTGTTTATGATTATTGATTATTCACCGCGCCTACTATCTATGTTTCTCGTTGCGGATGCAAAATATGGTTCTTATTCGTGGTTATGTAATTCAGTTAAAGTGAAAATTTGTATATTGCATCAGTAAGAGGGCAAATGACCGAATTGAAGTTTATAATAAAGTCTGCTTTGAGTCAAATTAAAATTGTAAAACAATCACGAGCTTGTCCATCACCAGTGATCCCGGGCTTCCTATGTTCTTTAAATAACTGTAGTGAGATTGTAACTTTGATTTTCTAAAGAACTGAGTAGCACCACGGTTCACATTGTACCAAAAGTATGCATCAGTCCGTCGACACGACCACGCAGCTTCCTGCAAGTCCACAGTTTGATACCGTTCAAATTGCTCAAGCTGTTTAATAACAGTATGTACTCGTCGGTGTGGCATGGATGACCCTAGAATTAGTGCAGCAGAAACTCCTCACCTCTAACTTCAGCACAGTTACAGCCTTCGCGGTCAAAACAGAGGGTGCAGAGACCTGAGGATCGTCTGATTGCCAACGACAGTCACTAATGAATCACTAATACCAATCAACCCTTCAGAATGCTCATACCATACCCAAGTGGCACTGAACACCACTGAACACTGCCCGAGAAGGTGTTGCATCTTTTCCCCCTTGTGTATTAAAATTTCTACTTTTTAATCTTAAAATTTTCTTGTATTTGACTCTGTGTACTTACATGATACTACTTGTCACTGTTCTAATTTTAATGCTATTGTCAGTTTCATGTAAGTACGTGACTTTAAAAAGGCAAGGTTAGCATGAGATATTACTTTTTGTAGCTAAAAATAAGGAATGCAGTATGCAGTACCACTACGGCTTATTTGTACAAATTAATACAGTGGTGTACGTGGTGTTGAGTCAAAAAGAAGTAAATTCCACTAACTCTGTAGCATTCCCAACTTACGTTTCCTACTCAAAAAGAGAAAACAAAAACCGTAGCTAATCTCAAAGGGCACCCCTACCAAAAAGAAACAGACTTTCTCTCTTTACAGGCGTGGGCTTCTACCCTGCATTCAACTTTCCGACTGTTATTTTACACAATATTTTCCAGTTACACTCAAACACCACATCGCTGACTGAGAAAATACGGTCCTTTTCCTACTTTTCCGCACAAAGATTTCGTTTTCATAATTCACCAATCTGAGATTGTGTCATGTCCTTAATGACCTCGCGTTGACAGCACCTTAAACCCTAACTTCTGTCCTTTCTTCAGCTGTATCACTGGTGATACAGGGGAGTTTGCCGCATACCTAGTAGGACGGAGCAGCTGTTAAGGAAATGGTCTCATATACAAACAGATCGGATTCAAAACCTAATCTAGGCATGGCGATTTAGGTTTTTCGTCGTTTCCCTAAATTACAACAGCTGAAAGGCGGTATGGTACCTTCAGCGAAACCCAGGTCTGTTACTTTCTGTAGGCTTTCTGTCGGAAACATTTCCATATCATGTCATCAGGTGGTTTCTCTGACACAGCTGTTCACATTAGCTATTCTCTCTAATATTTGAGTAATTTAATATTCATAATAATTATCACTTGTCTTCGCGCTATCGCTAAGTGTTAACAATGGAGGTAAAACTGAATTAATTTTCTTTTTGATTTCTTGATATCTGTCTGTACGCACGTTCCAGAGTTCCCCAGAAATTTGGAAACCAGTTAATGTTTTCAACCTTGCGAAAATGAAATATGAAGAACACGATCCACAATCGAAATGACCTACTTCTCCTGAACACCTACATATCGATGGCACGCGATGAAAACCTCGTAACTCCATCTGTTTTCAAAACTTCGTAATTCCAGTAACCAGTACGTCCCTTACCAAAGAGAGCTTTTAAAGTGCATTGCTTTCTCTAGTCTGTCAATAACTAGGCATCTACTATACAGTCACACGCATAGCAAAATTACCTGTGTCATTTTACGTATTTTTTCAGAAACCGTTTTTGTTTCTCCTGTAAAATTTAACAAATGGAGTTACGAAGTTTTCACTGCCTACCATAGCTTTGTATTATTTATTAGTTAATTTCTTCGACATTAATCCAAACGATGTTGAAATTGTGTGGAAACATTAGAAAAAACGGGATATAACTCGGACGAATCCACGAACTGTTGTTCGAACGATGATTGTTACACTAATTAGTCAAGAACAAAAACTTTTTATTTAAACGAAGGACGGACAAAACGCGTAAACTTAAGCAGTGTGCAAAGCCGTTTTCATTTCATAAAATCTGAATATGAATTGTGTAAATGGAAGATAGAGTTACACGTTGTGCCAAAAAGAAAGTACCAAAAGTGTGAGAGAAATACTATTTTGAAGATTTATAACTACTCGTGAGAGTCAAAGCACCGTTACCGAATTCAGTATGACACTGGGCCTCTGAATTGCAATCAAGATGAACATTACTGATTTCCATGCTTCTACGAACTTGTTAAACAGATTCAAGAAATTATATGGAAAAGGAAGTTGCGAAATTACGAAGTTTCTCTTAAGTAAAAGTGGAGAGGTCATTAATAGGTAACGCTATAGAGAAATTTGTAGGGCACAAAACGTAGCTTATTGTTGTGCCCTAAAATTCTGCAAATAAAGCCGACCAGTCAGGTTTCGTACAAACCGCAGTTTATCATTTAGAGCGGAAAAAAGACAGCGCCGCTTCTATAATCGATGAGTGCTCTGACACATTTGTGTACAACTATGCCAGTGATTACTATCAGTGGATTACTGTTTCCACAGCTTTGTCATCAGGATCATCTACGCAAATTAGGACGAAAATTTAGAAAAGAGGAGCGGTGTTTACTTACAAAAGTCCTGTCATCGAGGTAGCAAAATCTGACAAATGGAGAGAATAATGTGCAGTGTTATACACGAAATATCTTGCCAGTAACAGAAAATAAGGCACGTCATTAGGGTAACGACGGAATATATAAAAATCAGATTCCACAAGGAACTAATAGTGTGATTCAGCCTCTTGATAGTATAATTTCAGATAGCTCTTTGTCATTTCAACAGAACAGAATTGTTAAACTACAGTCTTTTCTGGATTATCAGCTTCGATCATCACATTTTGCGAATTTGACCAAGTGTGCCCGATACACAGCACAATATGCAGAACAACACATCCACGACAATTTCTTATTCGATTCGAAGTTCTATCTAAATAAAACTAGTAGTTACTGTGACGTGCCTGAGTGAATTAAATTTTCCTTTATCATGTCTTATAGGTGTGAGGAAAATGTTCATTTTCGCCATCCACTAGATAATTCGCATTTTTGTGACGACCAAAGGGACTAAACAAAGAACTGTGTCATTGTTAAAAAATATAAATATGGTTCAAATGGCTCTGAGCACCATGGGACTTATAATCTGTGGTCATCAGTCCCCTAGAACTTAGAACTACTGAAACCTAACCTACCTAAGGACATCACACACATCCATGCCCGAGGTAGGATTCGAACCTGCGACCGTAGCAGTCGCGCGGTTCCGGACTGCGCGCCTAGAACCGCTAGACCACCGCAGCCGGCAAAATAAATAAATAAATATATAAATATATATATATATATATATATATATATATATATATATACATTATTCAACAATTATCGTAAGAACTATGCTACAGACATTGTTATAAATCATTTAGAGTCAATAAAATCAAGTCCCAATTGATGGAAATCGGCTGTAATGTAACATCATAAACCGCCTTGATTTTTATTTCTTCTGCTTGTCTGTATGTGTAGCAATCGATATTAATTGTAAGTTATTGAAGAAATTTATGATTTGAGACATTTTCGGTACGGTTTAAGCGGTTAAAATTCACGTATGTGCACTTTGAACTTCGCATTAAGAGGCACTACATTCTCTTGTCATGGCTACGTCTGTTTATTCACCGATTTCTGCTCTGGGCAGATAGGTCTGAACAAACCGGTGTTATAGACGGTTCGTGCGGCAAAAAACGAGTAACTTTAACATTTCTTTTAAAGTACGTAGCCTTAGCAGCTAAAATTCTGAAAGTGCATTTCTTTCGGTGTATTCTTCCCGCGTGGAAAATGTCAGGGTGGGTTTCGACATGTCGGATTGGACCATTCCCTTGTTAGTACTTCAGAGCTGGTCTGTACAAACAATGATGGACTGTTAAATTTCATTATGAAATTATTCATGAAATTCTGGAAAAAATATCATTCAAAACGTAGTTGTATACTTTAGCGGACGTTCCCTTTACTGGCGCCGGCACCAGCGTTTAAGAGACTGTCTACAAGGATTTCGTTTCAGATGGAAAATTACAGTGGAGAGACGAGCTCAATGGTTAGCAAATTGGATTCACAATCGACATTAATGGATTTCGAAACACCATCCGACAATCCACACTTATATTTTCTTATATCATTCAAGATGAATGCCGGGACGGATTCTTCGAAAACCACACAGCCTTTTTCTCGTCCATCCCTGTATCTTTCGATGCTTGTGATCGGTATGTAATGATCTTGTCATCGACGAAATATTGACTGTAATCTTCATTCCTCCCCGTTTACGGTGGAGAGATGTTGAGCAGCAAGAGAGTATTCCACATGACAGCTAACGCCACAAATTTTGCCGTCTCTATCCGTCCATTGCGCTGTGAAGCGTAAACTAAAAACACAGCGTTTATTTCCATGTTATTGCACATGTTTCGACACACGTACGTCTATCACCTGTTTGTTAACCATTTACAAAAGGAAAATACGCTCAAAAACGCGGAGCTAATGTGTTCCGCATATATAATTTTTCCGGGAGTGAGATGGAAGAAGGAACTGCAGTACGCCCCACATTCGCTAATGACTACGCTAGAGTAGCTGAAGCATGTAATGTGGAACTCGCAAAAGCAAGAGAGTCAGAGAGCAAATTGCTGAAATTACGGTACATTTTCTTTATTCCGTGTGTGTGCAAACCTATCGTTCTACAACTTTAATTTACACGCATATCACTGCGTCAGAGAGACAAGCGTAGCGTATATTTTCAAAACAGTGTCTGCTGTTTTGAAACTTCTGCCGCACCGAACTCGAACCTGGTAATTTGCTTTCCGCAGATAACTCTCTTACTGACTGAGCTATCCATGCCGACTAGCGGCCCGTCGTAAAGGATATGATAGGTGAATCCGTCCAGGCATTCGCCTAAATCGATATGGATGATACATAATGCCCCTTAATAGAAGTCACTGCATTAAGAACATGACCATTTCGGTCGATAAACTCCTCTGCCATAGCGACTTACAATGTTTATTTACACGGCCCAAACTTACGTATACGTGCAGATTGAAGTGACGAATGAAAATTTATACCAAGCCGAAGATTCGAACCTGACGTGAAAGTGGAGTGATGAGGGAGGCGTGCTAGGGTAGTCCTTGCAGTTTGCAAAACCACTGGCGTAGTGGTTAGGGCGTGTAGCTACTGAGCAAGAGACCTGGGTTCGAATACTGACTTTGATACAAATTTTCATTCGTCACTTCAGTCTGCATATATACATCGCCGATCTTTGATACTCAAGAAAGATCTGTCACCTTATAGTTTCATTTGACCACACTAATGTCTTTATACACGGTATTTAAAAAAACTTTAGAGTATTTTGACGGGTGTGAATACTCATCAAATCAACTAAAACAAATCCAATAAACATGGATATGGAAACACGAACTTTCTGAGGTCTGATAACTTGTTCATAGGAAGAGCCGAAAGGCATGTGGTTGCAGGTACGAACACAGTCATTGGTTCTTCGTGAAGAGAAGCGATAGAGTGTTCTGATGTCTTTCTGTATTATTCCATTCTAGGTACACATATGGGAGTCGGCAGAAATTTTTCAAGTGAGGTGATGGTGGGCATAAAGGTTGATGGTGGGGACCGGGGATAGACTCTAAATTTGCCGTTATTGATGTAAATGAGTTGTTCATTTTCGAGAAATGTCATGCTATAAGAACTAAATTTTATGGGTGAGACTAAAAACTTATTATATCCCAGGGAATTGATGGTTATCCACTTAGTACACGCATGAAAACATTATACTCCAAATTCAAGGTGAGGAAGTGAGGGTGGGGGAGGGGGGAGGGCAAATGGCAAATGCTTCCTCTTGCCCTCGTTGCGAATGGTTATAGGTACACGTTAATCTGAGCATTAGACTTCAATTGTACGAAATATTATATGTTGGAGGATAACAGGCAACGTTTCTTATTTTCGTGACCGCGTCAGCTTCGAAATTCTTAACTGCGCCAATACTAATCACACTAGCAACTCGGACTTCATAAATTAAATAGCAAATTGCTTTACTAAAACAAGAAAAGAAAGAGAAGATGACTAACATGTTGTTATAGGGGGGAAATGCCTCTCCTTGGGCCCACTGCGGATGCTTAAGGGGTAGAATTTAGTCTGAGCTGTATAAAGTCAGCAGCTGTATAGAGTCTGCAGCCAACTGTGTGGTACTACTGTTTCAGTCGTGTTGGTGTGTTGCCTTCCAGTAAATTACTCGCAACTGCAAGTCGTACAAACAGCTTCGTTTTTATCTTTTATTTTTCGGTTTCTAAAAACACTATCTGATGAGATTAGTATCATGACCCCAAGATGTCACGAGAGTATAAAAAGAGATATGGAGTACTGTGTTGTCAACAAAGAAGCACTAAGAACAGAAATAATCTGCCAGAAAAGCTCATTGTCTTCGAACGTGAACCAGTCGTTGGAAGTCACCTAAGTAAAATTTGCACCAGGAAAATTTCAACACTTCTGCTGCTGCCCGAGTCGACTGTTGATGATGCGATTGTGAAATAGAAACGTAAACGAACAACCACAGCTAAATCACCAAGACCATGCATACTTCATGTATTGATGTCCAAAGATCGACAAGCAATGTAGGGAAGTTGTAACAAATACTATGAAATCAGCAGAAGTAATCAAGTACCAAAGTCCAGCCAATCAGTCTAGTTAGCACGCTGACGGTGCGTAGGAAGTTAAAATGAAATGCTTACAATGGTCGGGCGACTAACTCATAAGCGATACATTTATGCAGTCAGTCTGAAGCAACTCTCGAGGCTGTGTAAACAGCGCCGGCATTGGACTGTGGATGACTGGAGGCGGGTTAGGTGGGTGGTGGTCAACCTATGGAAGAGTCGAATGCATGGAGAAAGTTAGGGCCGTCATGTCAATGCCAACGGGAAAGTTCAGACTACAGAGGAAGTGGAGTGAGTGTATTATATGGTTTTCCGAAGTTAGGGTGTGGTCTCCTAAGAAAACTCTATATGCGGGAGGATATGACCACATTTTACCGTCGTGTGCTCCGCACGGTAAATGAATATCCAGGAAACGACGATTTTATCAGCATGAGAATGCAACCTGCCACACAACAACTTCTGTGAGCCAACGATTTGTGGACAACAACATTCCTGAAGTGGGCTGGACTGCCCAGAGTTCCGAACTGAACCCAACTGAACACCTTTCGAATGAGAACGTTGACTTCGCTCCAGATTTCCACGTTGAGGAAGAGTGGGTTTCCATACCTTCACAGACATTTAGACGTCTCATTAAAAATGTCCCATCAGTTCAAGCCTTCTTATAGGAGAAGGATAGACGCACCTCTTGTTAATGTCCACTGACAGATGTCCGGATGCCGTTGATCAGATAGAGTACGAACGGTTCAGTAGATTTTATTTTAGCATTTACACTACTGCTACTACTCCATAAGTGATGGATACAGTTTTTTGTTGTGGTTTGCAAACTGAAGTGGGCTTGGAGCCTACGACCTGTCGATGTGTCAGCGTACCATCCGTTTGGCCCAATTTTTCCTTGTCTCAGGGACACAGGTTCTCTAGCATTCCAAAAAGCGAACAGTGGAACTCCTTGCTTAATTTACACCCATGAGATGTACGAGCACGCGCTAGAAATCAGTATGCGGCGTTTAGCAGCAGAGGGAAACCGTGAGTCATCCTCTTGTTTGGGAAGTCGGTACTGCACGAAAAATTGCTGTACTCCAAAGAGTATGTGGTTCTTTGTGCCAAAGCGCGGAGGACTGCGTTGTTAAGGATGGATGAATGTCGCGTAAAGACCATTGTGTCAACAAATGTAAAGATATCAGACTGTATGCGTATCTCAACCTTTGGTTAGTGGACTTGTATAACGAGAGGCGTTCAATAAGTAAAGCAATTCATTTTTTTCTGAAAACAAGTTGGCTTTATTGTCTATTCCAATACATCATATTATTCCCCAGCCTTCTGGCTACAGAACCCTATTTTTCATTATAGTCTCCGTTCAATGTGACGGCCTTACATCAAATTTCCTGGGAGATTAAAACTGCTTGCCGGACCGAGACTCTAACTCGGGACCTTTGTCTTTCGCAGGCAAGTCCTTTACCAACTGAGCTACCCAAGCACGACTCATGAACCGTCCTCACAGCTTTACTTCCGTCAGTACCTCGTCTCCTATCTTCCAAACTTCACACCTCTCCTACCAACCTTGCAGAACTCGCACTCCTGTAAGAAAGCATATTGCGGAGACGTCGCCTAGCCACAACCTGGGATATATTTCCAGAATAAAATTTTCACTCCGTTGGTAGAGCACTTTCCTGCGAATGGCAAAGTTCCCGAGTTCGAGTCTCGGTCCGGCACTCAGTTTTAATCTGTCACTAAGGTTCATATCACCTCCCATTCCGCTGGAGAGTAAAAATTTCATTCGGGAAGCCTTCACATTACTGAAATGGCAATATATTTTTTCTTAAAGCAGGTTGATTTTATTCACCGTTCCCATACATCATTCCCCACTCTTTTTTGGCTTCAAAACCGAATTTTCCATTACAATCTCAGTTCAGTGTGACAGCCTGATAGGGCCTGCATGCTCCCATGCTACCACTCTACTGGTCGACGTCGGAGCCAACTTCTTGCTGTATCAATAACCTCCCCATCATCCACTTACTGCACACCAATTCCGCACAGATGGTCCTTCGTTGCTCTTTATGGACTTCCGTTACACGGTGAGGAACCCGGCGAGCACAAATCTTCGAGTACCCCAACTGGTGGACGAGTCTGTCAGCACTACTAAAAGAGATGCCTAGTTGTTCAGCGAGGTGTTTGATTGTGATCCGTAGATCACCTATAATGAGAGTGTCCGCACGTTCCAACATTGCAGGAGTCACGTGTGCGGCCATCCGTCATGCTGGAGATCAAGCAGATTAGTGCGACCTTGTTGCGATGATGGCAGACGCCTCGACCAACAACTTACTGTGCTTTTGTTAGCTTCCAGGTCCCTAAAGATATTCTGCAAGCGCACATGGATATCTGCAATATGTTTTCCGCCAAAAGAAACTCAGTGTCAGCTTTCTACTTGAAATGCACAGTCGTTACATTCCCCACTTTGAAGGGCACATATAGCGCTGGCGTCTATCGAAACTTCGTAAAACTATAGGGGCTGAAGGGGAAATATTCCACGATGCCTCACAACAAATTCCGCATATTTCACCCAAAATTGGGCGAGAAAAAGCAATGTGTTGCGCTGCTTATTGAATGCCATTGGTACTCGTTTCGATGATCTCGAAAGTCTGGACTCTTTCAATAACATCCTGTGTCGATTATGTTCATTCACTTGTAGAATGACGCATAGAACTGACATGCATTGTGTGAAGTAAGCCAGATGCGTTGGATGTGGCTGGAAGCGAAAGTGGCAAGTGGGCCCAAAAGAGAGTACCGCCATTCGGCGCCTCCAGAAATACGTGCGCTCCGTCAGCGGCGTGTATTTGCTCGCGAGCCGCCCGCAGGCCGCGGGAACAGCCGGCTCTTTGACCCCGGACTCCGGGAAGCGCGGCCGGTCTCACTTTCGGCGCCAGCGGGCGCCAGTATACAAACAGAGGGTCCTCTCTCAGAAGGTGGCAGATGGCTACGTAACGGAAGAGGCCTCTTTGCCTTTCCACCTCTACAGCTGCACTTTGTTAGCTTCGGCATAATTTTAGACTTCACAGTGCAAAATATTACAATATGGCCTTCCTCTCGTGACGTCAACTGTAGGCAGCCTGCGACGCATTAATCGAGGGGCTGAGAGTACATGTGGTACAAGTGATGGCTAAAGCAAACTGAGTAAATAACTGCCAAAGTTCAGTGGCTATTCATAAATATGTGAATTACTATCGCAACATGGGAATATTTTTCTAAAGGTAAGTTAGTCTGTGTATAGCTCTAGGTATGGTTAGGGACTGTAGTGGTTTTGCATTATTTTTATAATATATTAAAAACACCTGTTGTACTACTAGTATCTTAAAACTTTTTATAGCAAAACAGGTTCAAGTGCAAAAACATTTTCTTTAAAGTGTTTATTCTGAAGATTTTCTTGGTGTAACACACATGACTCTCACTATTAAAGCATATGTGCGTAATTAATGCAAAATTCATAAAACAGGTTGAAAACCAAAAGGTAAATAGTAATAATACAAAAATATCAAAATGAAAAGTTAGTATACTAGTGTGGTTCTAACACGTACGAGAGAGTATTTACTGTCACTTTCTGTAATCCTCTCACAGTCAATACCTTAATACAAAACCAATCATTTCCTTTTGTGGTATATCTTGAAGAATGTTCTTCCTGCGGCAAATCTCGTCACGCTGTACCGTTGTATTGTGCATTTTTCAGCCTTCTTTGTCCCTTTCTTTGGCCACGTCCTCTTCTTTCTCCACTGCCTCTTCTTACAATCTTGTATCTGCTATTTTCTTGTAAACGTTATGGTGAATTGGAGGGATGTAGTCCTTTATTTCCTGAAGATTTCTTCCGCCTCTCAATTATATTTCATACTCATCTTGGTGCAAAGTTTGCAGAAGAAGTAGTGTTGGGTGACCAATTTGTTCCTCCTGAAATCCGCCTCAATAAATTCAACACCACGTTTTAATGAATACTGCGTTGTTAGAGGATTTTCTTTGCTGATTCCGATCCTAAAAATACTTCTTCGTTGTATATTGTTTCCTTGCGTGTCTTCAGTGACTTTTTCCTTTGTTATGGCATTCATGGATTTAACTGAAAGTTTTCTATTTTTTTTTTTTTTTTTTTTTTTTTTTTTTTTTTTTTTTTTTTTTTTGACATCAGTCTACTGACTGGTTTGATGCGGCCCGCCACGAATTCCTTGCCTGTGCTAACCTCTTCATCTCAGAGTAGCACTTGCAACCTACGTCCTCAACTATTTGCTTGACGTATTCCAATCTCTGTCTTCCTCCACAGTTTTTGCCCTCTACAGCTCCCTCTAGTACCATGGAAGTCATTCCCTCACGTCTTAGCAGATGACCTATCATCCTGTCCCTTCTCCTTATCAGTGTTTTCCACATATTCCTTTCCTCTCCGATTCTGCGTAGAACCCCCTCATTCCTTACCTTATCAGTACACCTAATTTTCAACATTCGTCTATAGCACCACATCTCAAATGCTTCGATTCTCTTCTGTTCCGGTTTTCCCACAGTCCATGTTTCACTACCATACAATGCTGTACTCCAGACGTACATCCTCAGAAATTTCTTCCTCAAATTAAGGCCGGTATTTGATATTAGTAGACTTCTCTTGGCCAGAAATGCCTTTTTTGCCATAGCGAGTCTGCTTTTGATGTCCTCCTTGCTCCGTCCGTCATTGGTTATTTTACTGCCTAGGTAGCAGAATTCCTTTACTTCATTGACTTCGTGACCATCAATCCTGATGTTAAGTTTCTCGCTGTTCTCATTTCTATTACTTCTCATTACCTTCGTCTTTCTCCGATTTACTCTCAACCCATACTGTGTACTCATTAGACTGTTCATTCCGTTCAGCAGATCATTTAATTCTTCTTCACTTTCACTCAGGATAGCAATGTCATCAGCGAATCGTATCATTGATATCCTTTCACCTTGTATTTTAATTCCACTCCTGAACCTTTCTTTTATTTCCATCATTGCTTCCTCGATGTACAGATTGAAGAGTAGGGGCGAAAGGCTACAGCCTTGTCTTACACCCTTCTTAATACTAGCACTTCGTTCTTGACCGTCCACTCTTATTATTCCCTCTTGGTTGTTGTACGTTTTGTATATGACCCGTCTCTCCCTATAGCTTACCCCTACTTTTTTCAGAATCTCGAACAGCTTGCACCATTTTATATTGTCGAACGCTTTTTCCAGGTCGACAAATCCTATGAAAGTGTCTTGATTTTTCTTTAGCCTTGCTTCCATTATTAGCCGTAACGTCAGAATTGCCTCTCTCGTCCCTTTACTTTTCCTAAAGCCAAACTGATCGTCACCTAGCGCATTCTATTTTATTATCTACTATGAAAAACTTTAGGCTGTCTCTCTTCACTGCTTCCATCCTGTCTTGGGGAACAAATACATATTTCAGGTGTTTCTTTGCATTAGCACATTCGATGTACATATGGCAGGTTCCAGAAACTGGTATTGTGTGATTATGCTGATTTTGGTTTAAGCCATACAGCCACTATTTCAAATCAGAACCTATTTAAATATGCATTACACATTATTATAAGTAATCTTAATATCATACACATTACGCTATTGCACTACTTTAAAAAAATGCATACCTCAACTTCATTAAAGATGGCAGCAAGTTTTCTTTCGTCTGCCATTTTACTTGTACTAGTATTCTAAATGCAGTCAAGGCATTGGCGTAAAGCCTAAACTTTATAGTCACAGAGCGCAGAAAATAGCTTGTAGTTCTTTTACTCTTGGGAGATCCACACTTTAACTAAACAAATGTGAGCATAGATGATTTTCTTGTGAATTGTCACTTGAGCACTTGTACTTTCAGCCCCGCAATTGATGGTTAACGTTTTTTCATTTCTCTTTTAGCTGTTGTTGTGACCATGTGTTGCCACACTGCTGATGCAAATCGTTGTATAATCAAAACTGATACGAACCCACACTAATATTCACATGTCACATTCTCTTCTGTTTAAATACGTTTCTTCTACAGCAGACCCTTTCCGCTAACAAGGAGTAGACGCATGGATAATTTGGACGTACAATGTTGAATTAGGTTCGTGGGGAAAGTTTACGACATTGTGAAACAAATGAAGACTTCATACATCAGTGCCCCAACAACACGATAATCTCTGGTGTCTATGTCCACTCTCATGCTCTATTGCAATGATAGTATTTAACGGTACGCCTTTTCTTGAGTTCATGAGCGTTTACATAACTCACATCAAATTATATCATCAGTAAGTTGAAATATCAGTGTTCGCATGAGCTATAGTCGCAGTCAAAGATAACACTCTTATTGATGGATGGAATAATGAGTGTTCAAATATCACTCCGATATTAATTCTGACTGGCGAGGCACTAGCAATCTACCGAAATTCACAATCAGAGTCCCGTTAATAATTCTATTGGGTTCGTTCACCGTAACTCACATGCACTAAATTGACAATCATTGTAAGATTATTCATTGATTTCCCTCTAGCCATCAAATTACTATTAAGTTAGTTAAAAAAGCATTAACACTTCGTAAAGCTTCGTTAGGGTTCAGGACGCGTTGAATATTGAAGTACGAAATAATGGGTCTAAATCTTCGCATTATTTACGGTCAGAGATATTTCTACACCTCCGATACTATTCTGCGCCTAAGAATATATATATTTAAAGGCCAGTGTCTGAATGCCCAGACTAGTCAGCAGGGATCGACAAGAGGTTTGCGCATTTACACCACTTATCGCCCGAACCGCCCTTTTCAGAGCCTAAAATATCCTTTGAGAATCGGAGGAGTTACTGCCATACGTCATAAGCGAACGAAAATAAGCAAAGTGAACTACTTTTTGTGTCGAATCATCACTTACTTCAGATATAGTAAAAATGGCAACAATAAGTCTTTGAACAAGATCCTGAATGAGGGCTTTCCACGACAGTTTACTGTCTATCTGAACACCTAGAAACGTGAACTGTTCAGTTGCACTAATCATGTGCCCATTCTGTGAAATTAAAAATCGGGTTTTGTTGAATTGTGTCTTAGAAAATGTAAAAACTGAGTCTTACTGTGATTTAGCGTTAATTTATTTTCTACAAGTCACGAACGTATAGCATGAACTGCACTATTTGAAACAGTGCCAATTTTGCACACAATATCCTATACTACCTACCTAGTGTCATCAGGAAACACAAATGTTTTAGAGTCACCTCTAATACTATGTAATCATTTACATAAACAAGCAACAGAAGAGGTTCCAGCAATGATCCCTGGGGCACCCCCCACTTAGCCGTGCTCGACTCAGACCCCACATCATAGCCGTTTTCAAAACCATGGGTAATGACATTTGCTGTCTGTTGTTAAAGTAAGAGGTGAACTAATTGTGAGCTACTCCCCGTATTCCATAGTGGTCCAACTTCTGGAGCAATACAGGGTGTTTCAAAATGAATAGACCTATACCGGTTTGAAGGCGTTGTAGCATTTATTACGTTCAACTTACAATTGTAAATAATACACCGAATGAAAGGAGCAACTCAAACAGTTTTGTTTGTATACCTGTGCGCAATGGGAAGAGTATGGAATGACAAAGAGTGACTGAAAAACATGCTGAATGGTGGGAGTCTTTCACGCTTAGGCCCAAGAAATATTCCCGAAGAAAATTTATGGGCCTTTCTTTTTCTGTCAATCAACTGTAACTGATGTTTGTCTTGATGTGTTACAGCTATGACCCGTGCCTCATTGGGAGGAAGCTGGTGCCCCACCTCACTGGCATAACTCAGTACGCGACTGGTTAAACGACGTTGTATCCGACCGGTGGATTGGGCGCAAGGGGCCGGTTGACACAGCATTTTATACATGACCACCTCGTTCACACACGATCTGACGCGATCATGTGTACGTGCCTCCGATACCAGCTGATCTGTCCGACTTTCGAAACAGTGTTATTGCAACATTTACTCGTGACACATTGATCAAGGTTACAGAACAACTCGCCTACCCACTCGATGTGTGATCGGTGTACACACTGAATAGTTGTAAGAAAAATTGTCACTCTATCATTTGGTGTATTATTTATAACTGTAAATTGAATGTAATATGTGCTACAAAGCCATAAAACCCGTATATTCATTTTGAAACACCCTGTATTTTGTGATCAACACAAACAAACGCCTCAGTTAAATCAAAAAAGATGCCTAGTGTTTGAAACCTTTTGTTTAATCCACCAAGAAACTCACTGAGAAAAGAGAATATACCATTTTCTGTTGTTAAACCACTTCTAAAAACGAACTGTACATTTGATAGCAAATTATGCGCAGTAAAATGACCAATTATCCTTACATGCACAGCCTTTTCAAAAATTTTAGCAAACATTGATAACATAGAAAAAGGTCTAAAATTCTTTACATTATCCCTTTCTCCATTTTTATAAAGCGGTTTTACTACTGAGTACTTAAGGAAACAGACCATTCTTAAAGGAAAAACTATCGTGAACAGTAAAAACACAAAACAATACAATACAACTGAATATAAAAACAAGTATCTGGGTGGAGTCACTTGTTAAATAATTGTTTATTTCCATTTCGAATGTTCTCAGGTTCGTCTTCGGATGAGGTATTCAGAAGTTATGTACTGGAGTATGTAGCGTGATGCTGGGTACTGGAGATCGCTTCTTTGTGACAAGAAAATAGGAAACACTTTAATGCATCAGAATGAGTGATAGTTATGTGGCACCTTGTGTCGAAAAACGAACGTTTAAACTTAACTGCGGCAGAATGCACCGTATTGGTGTTAACGTCCATCTGGCAGCTTTTATTTCCACTGCCTATCTACTAAGAAATTAAACACTATTTACTTTAAACACTGAGGCCAGAAATCTGCCATCATACGGAGTATTGTTGGGTTCTATGTTCATTATTTTTAATTTTTGAGAGCAATGTTAACCCAACACGTCATGGGAGCTAAGATTTTGTAACTTAGGCAGCAAGTGGCTGATTGGCATTGGAACAAATGATGTAAATTTAAGCTGGACGAGGGAAGGAAGGAACTGATCATATCCGCTGCATAGAGACTTTATGCCGAATCGGCGGTGACGAGTGGAAATGTGTGCCGGTCCGGGATTCGAACCGGTGATTTGTTGCTTATTAGACAGTTGCGTTAACGACTGCACCACACAGACACCGTGTCAACTGAAAATGCGCAGACCATCTCAGCACGCTGCTTGGCGGACCTACATTTCCAACTAGCGCCACCACTTATAGGTAGTCACCGTTCATATCTTCACGTTCGCTAATTTTAGATTCGCACTGGAGGTCTAACGTAATGTGCATCTGCACTGATTGTTATGTATTCATAGCCCATGGAGAAGTACCAGTTATAGGAATTCATGAGGAATCCGCAGCTGTGATATATACTATATAAACTGACAGTGGAAGAGGAGATAGAAAAAGGAAGGGAAGGAACTAATGATATCAGCTGCATTGGAGCTTTATGACGAGTCAGTGGTGAAAATGTGTGCCGGATTGGTACTCGAACCTGGAATCACCTGCTTACTAGGTAGTTTCATTAATCACTGCGCCAAATGGGCACAGTACCAATAGCAAATGCACTGACTACCTCCGCGCGATCCTCAGTCGACCCACGATCCCACTTAGTGCCACCATTTAGACAGAGTCCCCATCTATGTCTTCCATGGTCCCGAATTTTAGATTCCCGTTGGGGATCGAACGTAAATGTACATTTCCGCTGCTGGTCGTGGGTTCTTAGCCCATCGAGGAATATCAGTTATGTGAATGCATGCTGTCTGTTCTTTCAGACATGTCAAAAGAACTCTTTGTTTTGGCACTATTACATACATTATTTGTAACAGTTAGTGTGTCTACCCAATAGTAAGATGAATATGATCGTTTTATAGTTGATTTTAACACTTATATTTGATGCATAAATAAGGTGTTAATTTTACTGAATGCATCATTTTATCAGCCGGCCGCGGTGGTCTAGCGGTTCTGGCGCTGCAGTCTGGAACCGCGGGACTGCTACGGTCGCAGGTTCGAATCCTGCCTCGGGCATGGGTGTGTGTGATGTCCTTAGGTTAGTTAGGTTTAAGTAGTTCTAAGTTCTAGGGGACTTATGACCTAAGATGTTGAGTCCCATAGTGCTCAGAGCCATTTGAACCATCATTTTATCGCAGTTTGAACGCTGTCTTCAGACATCCTTTCCACTTCACAGCAGTCACTTTAAGCCAAATCAGTGTGCCACAGAAACCAAACCTAAATATGCTACTCTACCATACACAGGTCCATTTTCATACCAAATAGCAAACTTATTTAAAAAGAAAAATATCACACTCAGTTTTTCCACAAATAATAAATTACAACAAAAAGTAATCCATGATGTAAATACCTCCAAGAGTCCCTACCGTAAATCAGGAATATACAAACTCAAATGCGATACATGCACGAAATTCTACATTGGGCAGACAGGCAGAAGTTTTGAAATTAGATACACATTGATGCTTTAAGACTTGGTAACTTGAACAAATGCGCATTTGCAGCCCATATTGCTGAAGAAAACCACTCAGTGGGAAACATTGAGGACAACTTAAAAATTTTACATCTAGCAGAAAAGGGAGCCACTATAAATATATTAGAAGAAATAGAAATACACACACACAAAAACAGCACCCCAGACTATGTCCTTAATGAACAAACAGAGTTAGCTAACACCCCTTTCTTGAAAAATTTCCAAAAATTATTTTCCAACCTCCAAAGCAAATAATATTAGTACGCCTATCTGCAGATCAAGTAGCAAATTTATATGTTACTATATATATATATCCGGCTCGAAGCTGGATGCGTTACCTCGACTGTGCATGATAGATGTAAATTACCCACATGTTCTTCAAAACGTCGTCTTAAATATTGTACTGGCGTACGGTCTACCCTCTTCAGACTGTTGTTCCAGTACTTCTGTTCCGCGCTGGGATGCTCGAACAGATAGATACCGATAATTATAAAAAGAAGAAAGAAAGAAAGAAAGAAAGAAAACACACGGCACTAAGGAATGTAGGTTAGATACTGCACGAACGCAGACAGTTGGGATAGGGTCCGTTCCAAAACGAGACCAAAATGGCGACCCTCCCTGCGGAGCTATACGGCATTGCTTTTGCCGTCGCCGTTTCCTTATTTCAGCGTGTACTGCAAAATTTCCGATAATGGAACTTACACCGTCTCTACTGAATCTCTCAAGACAAAGAAAACAGCTTCTAATTGGCGCTACTGTGCTCGGAAACTGGACGGCTGGGTCTGTAATAACAGTTTTTGCATTCTTTACTTTTATGATCACGGTCGCCTTCCCGTTTCACACTACACTTTTATGTAGCTCCTCTTTCTGGAGACTCTCCGTAAAGATCTTTTAATGTTGCCTCTCATTACCTGATTGTCGAGGTGATATATAGCGTTCTGTTTGAGCTCGCTCACCGAGTGGCCTTCAACGGTACATGGTATCAGTTATCATACACAAAGTAGCTGTCGCATTATTGCAAGTTCATTGCGCTGTAACCAAGAAACTGACAGGTTGCTATAATTCATGAAAGATGAAAGTAGTCCACTTTCCACTACATATCAGCTGTACATGGGAATGACGCATCCGTGCACGATTAACGGCCTCACCCAGACTTCCGTATGTCGTCGTCCTTGTGTCGCATCCTGTACTCGTACACACGTTCTGTAATTCCCATACAGAGGAGGACATTTTAACTTAAATTCACTGCCTGGTATCGACGGAAAAATATGATATTGCAGTGCCCGTATTTTTAACAAAAACGTTGCAATGTTCCTGCAGACATGCATGTATGACCGAAGAAATAGGCGCTCCGGTGACTACAGTCATTATTAAATACGAGTGCATGAAAATTATTCCTATCTAATATATAAGGTAATGACGACAGTGGAAATTTGTGTCGGGTCTGGACTCGAACCCGGATTTTCCGCTTTACGCGAGCAGTCGCCTTAACCGCTTTGCCCCCGTCAGGCACACATTTTCGTTGCCGTCATTTCCTTGTACAGCTGATGGTCGTTTGTATTCGCAACTGCGAAATTTAGTACGGACGTCAATGCGGGATCCTTTTAATAGTTTCCACAATGAAACATTGTCTATAAATATGGTAGAAAACCCAAAGAGATTCTGGTCGTATGTAAAGTACACCAGTGGCAGAAAACAGTCAATACCGTCACGGCGCGATAGCGGTGGAAATGTTACCGATGATGGTGCCACTAAAGCAGAGTTACTAAATACAGTTTTCCGTAATTCCTTCACGAAAGAAGACGAAGTACACTACTGGCCATTAAAATTGCTACACCACGAAGATGACGTGCTACAGACGCGAAATTTAACCGACAGGAAGAAGATGCTGTGATATGCAAATGATTAGCTTTTCAGAGCATTCACACAAGGCTGGCGCCGTTGGCGACACCTACAACGTGCAGACATGAGGAACGTTGCGAATCGATTTCTCATACACAAACAGCAGTTGACCGGTGTTGCCTGGTGAAACGTTGTTGTGATTTCTCGTGTAAGGAGGAGAAATGCGTACCATCACGTTTCCGACTTTGATAAAGGTCGGATTGTAGCCTATCGCGATTGCGGTTTATCGTATCGGGACATTGCTGCTCGCGTTGGTCGAGATCCAATGACTGTTAGTAGAATATGGAATCGGTGGGTTCAGGAGGGTTTATACGGAACGCCGTGCTGGATCCCAACGGCCTTGTATCACTAGCAGTCGAGATGACTGCATCTTATCCGCATGGCTGTAACCGATCGTGCAGCCACATCTCGATCCCTGAGTCAACAGATGGGGACGTTTGCAAGACAACAACCATCTGCACGAACAGTTCGACGACGTTTGCAACAGCATGGACTATCAGCTCGGAGACCATGACTGCGGTTACCCTTGACGCTGCATGACAGACAGGAGCGTCTGCGATGGTGTACTCAACGACGAACCTGGGTGCACGAGTGCCAAAATGTCATTTTTTCGGATGAATACAGGTTCTGTTTACAGCATTATGATGGTCGCATCCTTGTTTGGCGACATCGCGGTGAACGCACATTGGAAGCGTGTAGTCATTGCCATACTGGCGTATCACCGGCGTGGTGGTATGGGGTGCCATTGGTTACACGTCTCGGTCACCTATTGTTCGCATTGACGGCCTTTTGAACAGTGGACGTTACATTTCAGATGTGTTGCGACCCGTGGCTCTACTCTTCATTCGATCCCTGCGAAACCCTACATTTCAGCAGGATAATGCACGACCGCATGTTGCAGGTCCCGTACGGGCCTTTCTGGATACAAAAAATGTTCGACTGCTGCCCTGGCCAGCACATTCTCCAGATCTCTCACCAATTAAAAACGTCCGGTCAATGGTGGCCGAGCAACTGTCTCGTCACAATACTCCAGTCACTACTCTTGATGAACTGTGATATCGTGTTGAAGCTGCATGGGCAGCTGTACCTGTACACGCCATGCAAGCTCTGTTTGACTCAATGCCCAGGCGCATCAAGGCCGTTATTACGGCAAGAGGTGGTTGTTTTGGGTACTGATTTCTCAGGATCTATGCACCCAAATAGTGTGAAAATATAATCACATGCCAGCTCTAGTATAATATATTTGTCCAATGAATACCCGTTTATCATCTGCATTTCTTCTTAGTGTAGCAATTTTAATGGCCAGTAGTGTAAGTATTCCAGAATTCGAAACCAGAACAGCTGTTAGCATGAGTGACATAAAAGTAGATTGGTGTTGCGAAACAACTCAAATCACTTAAGAAAGACAAGTCTTCGAGTCGTAATGGTATACCAATCAGATACTTTCAGAGTATGAAGACACAATAGCGCCTTTCTTAGCAATCATGTACAACCGCTCACTTGACGAAGGGTATGTTCCTAAAGACTGGAAAGTAGCACAGGCTACACCAATATTCAAGAAAGGAAATAGGAGTAACCTATTGAATTACAGACCCATATCACTGACCTCCTTTTGCGATATGATTTTGGAGCTTATACTGTACTCGAACATTATGAATTACCTTAAAGATAATGACTTATTGATACATAACCAACACGGATTCAGAAAATATCGTTCTTGTGCAACGCAGCTAGCTCTTTATTCCCATGAAGTAATGAGTGCTGTCGACAAGGAATCTCAGATCGATTCCATATTCTTAGATTTCCAGAAGGCTTTTGGTACCGTTCCTCACAAGCGATATTAATCAAATTGCGTGTATATGGAGTATCACGTCAGTTGTGTGGCTGGATTCGTGATTTCCTCTCAGAGAGGTCACAGTTCGTAGTCATAGATGGTAAACCATTGAGTAGAACAGAAGTGATATCTGGCGTTCCGCAAGGTAGTGCCATAGGCCCTCTGCTGTTCCTGATTTACATAAATGACCTAGGTAATAATCTGAGCAGCCCCCTTAGATTGTTTGCAGTTGACGCTGCAATTTACCGTCTAGTAAAATCATCAGACGATCAATTCCAATTACAAAATGATCTATAGAGAATTTTTGTATGGTGCGAAAAGTGGCAATTGGCACCAAACAATGAAAAGTGCGAGGTCATCCACATGGGTACTAAAATAAATCCGATAAATCTTGGGTATACGATAAATAGCACAAATCTAAGGGCTGCCAATTCGACTAAATATATAGGAATTACAATTACGAGCAACTTAAATTGGAAAGACCACATAGATAATATTGTGGGGAAGGCAAAACAAAGACTGCGGTTTGTTGGCAGAACACTCAAAAGATGCGACAAACTCACTAAAGAGACAGCCTGCATTAGACTTGTCCGTCCTCTGCTGGAATATTGCTGTGCCGTATGGGATCCTTACCAGGTAGGATTGATGGAGGACATCGAAAAAGAGCAAAGAAGGGCAGCTCGTTTCGTGTTATCGCGCAATAGGGGTGAGAGTGTCACTGATATGATACGCGAGTTGGGGTGGCAGTCACTGAAACAATGACGGTTTTCTTTGCGGTGGGATCTATGTACGAAATTTCAATCACCAACTTTCTCTTCCGAATGCGAAAATATTTTGTTGACACCCACCTTCGTAGGGAGAAATGATTATCATAATTAAATAAGAAAAATCAGAGCTCTAACGGAAAGATTTAGGTGTTCCTCTTTCCCACGCGCCTCTCGAGAGTGGAATGGTAGAGAAGTAGTATGAAAATGGTTCGATGAACCCTCTGCCAAGCACTTAAGTGTGAACTGCAGAGTAACCATGTCGATGTAGGTGTAGATGCCTCGTTCTTCTTTACAACACAGGCAACGCAATATCGTGTTTTCCACTTGTCATTTCTCGGACATGTTTGCAGTACGCAAATATTGATGTTTAATGGATTACCTCCGCGCCAAGCGATGTGCCAAATAAATTGGCCGAAAAATAAAATAAAATAGTATAAAATAAATTTACTTTGAGAAGTAGGTCGGCACCAGACTCCATTGGTGTTATTCACGTTTAGTGCTGTTACTAGGCCTGGTAGGCTATATAACGGGTGAGGAAAGCGTCAGATGTTGAGAGATCCTGTGAAGGATACGGAGAGAGGCCGCGTACTCCTACGAGGAACCGATGCCAGCTGAGTTTGAAGGGGCCTCATTGTTTGTCTCCATTGGGTCAGCTGGTCGAATCATGTGTTATCCGCATTGATGTGACATTCGGGTATGACAGCGGGCATTCATCGGACTTCACTGGAACGTGAGAACAGAAGTACTCGTCCTTAAGGTTCTGGTCGATCACGTCCGATCAAGAGAAGGGAGCATCGTCTTATTGTGTACCAAGCACATCTTAGCATCTGCGCCCGCCATCCGAGAACAAGTAATGGACTGCCGACAATATTCTGTGTCATCCCGCACCATTGGTCGAAGTCTAGCAGCATCTGACTAGGGGTTCTCGGCCCATGTGTAGGATGCCGCAAAAAGCTGCGTTTGGAGCGGTGCCGTGAATGGGAAGCATAGACACCTGATGAATGGCGTCGCATCATGTTCAGTGACGAATGGTGATTCGGCACTAGCCTGGAAGACCATCGTCAGCAAGCATAGCGGCTGCATGGAGCGAGGCCCCATTCTTCCAATGTTTTGCAGAGGCGCAACGGTGTTGCTTCTGTCGTCATGCTGTGGGCAGCCATTGGAGATGACTCCGGATCCCGTTGGTATGGTTGAGGGGCCCGCATCTCGTGGTCGTGCGGTAGCGTTCTCGCTTCCCACGCCCGGGTTCCCGGGTTCGATTCCCGGCGGGGCCAGGGATTTTCTCTGCCTCGTGATGGCTGGGTGTTGTGTGCTGTCCTTAGGTTAGTTAGGTTTGAGTAGTTCTAAGTTCTAGGGGACTGATGACCACAGATGTTAAGTCCCATAGTGCTCAGAGCCATTTGAACCATTTTTATGGTTGAGGGAACTCTGACGGCACAACGGATAGTCACGGACATCTGGCGTCCTCATGTGTTACCTCTCATGTGACAGTATCGTGGCGCAATTTTTCCACAATCACAATGCTAGTCCACTTACGGAACGTGTCTCTGTGAATAGTCTCTGTGATGTTGAGTTACTCCCATGGCCATCAAGATCCTCATATTTGTCCCCGATAGAACATATGTGGGACTAGCTGAGAAGTCAGTCCATCCCATTGCGAATATTCAGAAGACAGAAGATCAGGGACCAGTTACAACGGTTGTGGTTCAGTTTGTCTCAGGAGAGGATACAACACTTTAATGACACACTTCCCAGCCGAATCATTGCGTGCATCCAGGCCAGAGAATACGCATCATCACATTCATAAGTGGGCTCATACCGCCAAGTTCTCAGTAAGTTTGACTCGTCTCTGGAATCAAAGAAAAAACATCATATACTCTCTCAGCCAGTGAAGTTTCATTTCATTCCTTTTCCTACGTTGCCTCACTTTTTTTGTCAGGCAGTGTATTTGGTGCTACATATTTTGCAGACTCGAAGAAGTATAAACTATTCAGATACCTTCGAAATAGATGATAGGTTGCTGATTTGTCTGTAATTTTTGGTGTACCTATTGCGTTTGTTTGTTTTGGGTATACCATAGTAATAACTTTGGCTTGCTTCCACTGACTGGAAAAAGGCCGTATTTTAATATTGCATTAATTATGATAACCAACAATGCTCTGGAACCTGAAGGTAAATTTCTTAACATCTTGTTCTTACCCTATAAATACCGCTGATTCATATAAATTCAGTTGAGACAAAATTTAGTTATTTTTTACACAGATTAGTGAAATCGGTGTGCTCGTTGTCGCCATCTGTTTGATTGGATATCATTAACATTAATTATGTTGCATGGACCGATGGATGCAGTATTTGGAAGAAAGTATGGTGCAATGTTTTCATCATAGTCTGTGCTTTCTCTCTGGGTTATGTAGCAATATTGGCCCATAGCTTAGTGATGGAATAATTGCTGGGTTAACTAGGATTTTCCTAGAAACGTTCCAGACGCAGTTTGAACCTGGGTCTACCATTCTGAGTTTGTAATACTATGTGTCATTTATATATTGCGTTATTTTCTGAGTTCCTAGCTAAACATATTTAATTATGTTTTTACCACTAGACAAATCGTACGTTGCCAGAGTTTACGTATATAGTTGTTACTTTTCCTTAACCGTTGAACGGGGGGAGTACAGGGGAGAATAGTACTGAAACGTTGCTTCCAGGGCCTAAGCGCACTTCTGTCTAAGTTATATGGTTCATGCTGAAGTAAAGTTGACTCTTTTTGTTGCCACTTATTATTCATTCTGAAAGAACACATGGCTTGAGTCCGAAATTACATGAACGTGGACCAGGTGATATATTTTTTAAGTCACTTTAATACTCCATTGCATACCATTTCAATGAGGTTACAATTTCTTGTATGTACTCCGACCAACTGTATCTCAGCTTAATTTACAGACAATAAATTTGCTTCTAGAGCACTAAGTATCCTAAGTACGACTTGACATGCCTCACACAGTGTCTGACTAGGTGCCTTGTAAACCTCTCATTTTCTCCAAGTGGGTTAAGATTAGAAGAATACCTGTAAGTACGTGACGCAGGACATTATACCGCGCGATCGCTGCAACATCATAATAATAAACGTTTAAAGTAATTACAGACAGAACAGATTTGTTCAGTTTTAAAGTTTTGTGTAAAAAATTATAATAGCTTTTCAACGTGCATTCTGTACCAACAAATCCATACAGGTGCTGTGTAGTCCATGTAACACGAGATCGCTGTAAATTACAGAAAATTACGATAAGAAAAATAACCCGAGGAAACTTAGAAAAACTAACGTTACAAACACACAGTTTCATAGCAGTGCTGCCCAAAATTACAAACCGCATACGGTTCAGTTTCCTTCGGTCATCGGTATGCACGAATAACTGCCTATTTGAGATTGAAAAAGCAGTTGGCGCAGCAAGGTAGAGAGAGAGCATCTGGGAAACTCACTCGTGTGATGTCCTCGACAAAACCACCACCAAACCATCACAGACCCACCTCCGACCTGAACTGCAACCTCTATACTTTGTCGGCGCCTCATCAGGCCTTAGGTGAGGTCGACGTCTTGCATCATTTTAAAAGAGACAAAATCGCAAGTCATCAGATCAAAACAGACCTCCAGTCAGTTACTGCCCATTTTCTGTGTTATTTGACCAATTCAAGACGTGCAACTTTACGTGACCCTGCGAGCAATGGCCTTTCAGTATGTACGTGACTCTAAATGTCAACTGTATGTAGTTCCTTTTTAAATGTGCGACCGGAAACTGGCTGAGAAGGACCCACATTCACTGATAGCGGCAGCTCATGTTAGGTGTTAAACCGGTTGATAGTAACTGATTAGGGGTGAATCTCGTCTCCGTTTCCTGTCAGTTAACATATTTTCATGCGGAGTGTTCTTGCATCGTGCTGCTTTACTGTGAGCGGTAGCCTACACGCTTTCTTATAGTCACATCCCGGGTTGATACACGAAACAATTGGACAACATCATGTGATCATTGGCTTGTCGAAAAACAAGAGGTCCTTTCTGTCATTCTGTCACATCTCCACGTCTGCACTCAATCCTGACAGCCTACTGTTAGACGATGTTAATCAGAGGCGAGGGTAACATGGGCACCTGTTAAGAGTACTGCAGCATCGACAGCGCTCCAAACTGACCAGTGTACTCTTTGAAGCGGGTGGCTAATATTTTGTCCAGTGTTTTGTAACACACTACCCAGGTGTGGGAGTGCCAGTTACAGGTTTCTCTGGAGAAAGGTACGTTCCCGAAAAAGATGAAATGGAATAGCCGTACACAAGTCTGTTTTGTTGGGAGATGAGAACATGGACCAAAAAGAGAAACGCCTCCTTCTCAATTTGTGAATACTGCTGCACCTGAGGAACTGTCACTGCTGCAAAAGCTATTGATTGCTCTGAACCATCGGCATTCTTATGTAAGAGAATGACCCGCATTGTCAGGCCTCTGTTATAAGTATCAGGAGCTTGCCCAGGGCTGATCCCAGGTGTGTTTCAACAGAAAGTGTGCTATATGATACTGTGGTGACCAAACGAAAGGAATGCATTTCTATCTTAAATTGTTTAATGGATGCATAAGATGAGTTGCCTGGGGAATTAATTTTGCGTAGTAGTTCAATTTCCCAAGAAAAGACTGTAATTTTTTGTTTCTTGGGGGCTGCCAGCTTCCCGATCGCCTTCAATGCGATGGAACCGCGTGACCGCTACGGTCGCAGGTTCGAATCCTGCCTCGGGCATGGATGTGTGTGATGTCCTTAGGTTAGTTAGGTTTAAGTAGTTCTGTGCTCTAGGGGACTGATGACCTCAGATGTTAAGTCCCATAGTGCTCAGAGCCATTTGAACCATTTTTGAGCCTTCAATGCGATCCCTCTGCTGCTTATCATAAGCCCCAAATGACGCACAGCTAGTGCAAGGAATTTGCAATTGCACCAGTAAAGGAATCACAGAGCCAACCGGTTGCAAATAACTGTTTGGTACATTGACCTAGGTTTCGATACCACTAAGGGTGTCTTCACGGAATGAAATTTTTATGAAGCCGTAAAGTCACATTCCGAGAGGGCAATGCTTAAAGTTTAGAGCAGATGTGCACAAGTCGAAAATTAAAATTAAACACGATCCAGCCTTTGACATGTATGCCTTGATAGGAACATCAGACTAACTTCAATTTGTCTAGGTTACAACAGAGCCAGTTCATGAGGAGCCACCGATATCATGTTTGTAAGTTTTGTATGTGCTCTTCTCCCCTGGTAGCATCCGTTGGACAAATGTCATCCAAAACCGAGATGGGGGAGTGACACTATGTGGTTTCTCCGGAAGGCGTCGTGTGGACGACGCATAGCCGTACAGAAATCTGAAGAGGACAAATCGAGAGGAAGTCAAACGTGAAACTAAAAAAATCGTCAATAGCGTACAAAAAGCTGAATACAACAAACTCGCCACTGCGTGCAAAATGGTTCAAATGGCTCTGAGCACTATGGGACTTAACATCTATGGTCATCAGTCCCCGAGAACTTAGAACTACTTAAACCTAACTAACCTAAGGACAGCACACAACACCCAGCCATCACGAGGCAGAGAAAATCCCTGACCCCGCCGGGAATCGAACCCGGGAACCCGGGCGTGGGAAGCGAGAACGCTACCGCACGACCACGAGATGCGGGCACTGCGTGCAAATATTAAATCTAGAGACCGGAGAGCTTCAGATACATAAACACAACTAGCCAAGGAACTCACACTCATTTTACTCATAGCTGTTGTGGATTGGCAAGACAGCCAACCCACTATGAGAGGAAGCCGAAAGGCACGCGTTTTAGCTCATGCAGGCTGGCGTCAGGTCTGGAACAGGTCAAGGAAATGAGACTAACAAAAAAGGACGTAGCTGTGGAATACTGAACTTTAATCCATAAATGGTGAACATCGCTCTTGACGGTACATGTTTTACAGCATCAATAGTAACTGGTAATGGCGCCTTGCTAGGTCGTAGCAAATGACGTAGCTGAAGGCTATGCTAACTATCGTCTCGGCAAATGAGAGCGTATTTTGTCAGTGAAACATCGCTAGCAAGGTCGGCTGTACAACTGGGGCGAGTGCTAGGAAGACTCTCTAGACCTGCCGTATGGCGGCGCTCGGTCAGCAATCACTGATAGTGGCGACACGCGGGTCCTACGTATACTAACGGACCGCGGCCGATTTAAAGGCTACCATCTAGCAAGTGTGGTGTCTGGCGGTGACACCACAATAGCCTACGCCGACAGAGGTTCTTGCCAACACATGCGTCCGCGCCGCTTGCAGTGTGGCCCTGAAGCCGTATAAATCTGCACGGCCAACACTGATGCGTTCATCTTCGTATCAGTGTCTCAATCTGGCGACGATGCTAAACAGTGAAATTCTATTTACTCAAGCAGCTGTCAGAACGTGAAACAAGGTTTCACATTTAGTGAAACCCACTCAGTAATGCAGCCAGAGACAGAATACAAATAATTGCCAGCTTCCCTATATGGCAATGAAGTTTAGGTATTGAGTAAAAAGAGAGGTGCTTTACCAACAAACAAGTGAAATGTGATTTTTAGATCCATAAACAGCATCACGGAAGAGTATAAGAGTAAGTGGAAGCTACGTGTACAATGAGCAGGTAACTAGTACATAATCCTACAGTTGGCAAATAAGTGGGGACATGTCGTAAGAGGATCACTGCAAAGATCGTGCAAAAGATTCCGTCACTAAGTCGGTTCAGGCCAAAGGGCCAACTCCTTGCAGGGAAAGAAGAAATGCAACTACTTTGCTCTTGTTGACATTTGCTCTTGTTAATAGTTCTTGCAGTGACTGACTTGAACACTTGACTTTGTTCTGAACTGTCGACATAAAACTGCTTGGACTATTCCCTGCCGGCCGCTGTGGCCGAGCGGCTCTAGGCGCTACAGTCCGGAACCGCGCTGCTGCTACGATCGCAGGTTCGAATCCTGTCTCGGCCATGGATGTGTGTGATGTCCTTAGGTTAGTTAGATTTAAGTAGTTCTAAGTCTATGGGACTGATGACCTCGGATGTTGAGTCCCATAGTGCTTAGAGCTATTTGAACCATTTTGACTATTCCCTTACAAACGTTAGCGCATCCGTTCCTGCGGACACAGAAGAGCGTGAGCACTCGTACTGATAGCGAGTACGAGGAATCCTGAAATGTTTGAAGTACGCAGAATATTGCAGCCGTCCTCTCTCACTGCTACGGCACCAACTGTTAACTTACTCTGGAACGTCGCGTTGTGGGATAAGTAAACATGAAGCAAGTGGATTTGCAGCGCTGCTGGCTTTATAGTATAGTTTCGTTCACCAGTACTGTAACAACAGATACACCTTAAGACAAACGGATGTACTAGGTGCACCAACCGTGCCACCGACTTCGATCGCATAATACTTGTTATTTGTACAGCTGTGCCACAGGCAAGCAGACTTTGTTTAAACTGGAGTTCAAGATGTAAATTCGCCAGGTTATTAAAGCGTTCTGTATAAACGATGTTCGAGGTAGTTCCGTCCATAAATTTGTCGAGTAAATGTTTCTCGTAGCTGCTAGAACTTAGTAGAGCAGTATAAACAGTCAGGTCGAGTGGAATTCATAAGTTACAAACGTAATCGTCTGCGTCATCTCTAGTCATTTCTTGTCAGTGACACAGTGCCTTTTGTTTGCAAGTGGTCTTCCGTGGTCGTCTTACAGTAGCTCATTACACCCAGTTGTATATTTCGTGGGAAAAAAGGAATCTATTACTAATGCTATTTATTAAGAGAAATGTTCCTGTTACCGGTTTCGCACCGCCTGGTGCACAATGAAACAGTTGTTTATGATTATAATTTGATTTATCTTAGCCGGCCGGTGTGGCCGAGCGTTTCTAGGCCCTTCAGTCTGGAACCGCGCGAACGCTACGGTCGCAGGTTCGAATCCTGCCTCGGGCATGCATGTGTGTGATGTGCTTAGGTTAGTTAGGTTTAAGTAGTTCTAAGTTCTAGGGGACTGATGACCTCAGTAGTTAAGTCCCATAGTGCTCAGAGCCATTTGAACTATTTGATTTATCTTATGCTGAACGGAAGGTGTTGTGTCGAACGTTCCTTGGATTGGTGGTGCCCTGCAGGAAAAAATATGAGGAAAAGGACTATGTCACTATTACCGGCCTGCCAATAAACTAAAATAACGTAAACAACTTTCTAGGATAATAACTGTTCCAATTTACACAGAAAATCCTGCTGACTATTTATGGTTCAAATGGCTCTGAGCACTATGGGACTTAACATCTGAGGTCATCAGTCCCCTAGAACTTAGAACTACTTAAACCTAACTAACCTAAGGACATCACACACATCCATGCCCGAGGCAGGATTCGTACCTGCGACCGTAGCGGTCGCGCGGTTCCAGACTGAAGCGCCTTTAACCGCGTGGCCGCACTGGCCGGCACTGACTATTTAAAGAGCTTCCTTGTTTCACAGAATAATAAGTAAGATTCAGTACTTTTTCGTACTTTGAGTGTACTTTGAGTGCAGTGTAAAGTATCACATATACATACACCTGAATATTTCGGCCACATACTCGTAGATGTTTGTCTTCAAGGACAGCGATTTGGAAAGAAAAAACAGTTTTAAAGATTGAATCTGTCAGAGATATTACAACACTGACAGAGATATTACAACACGCATTTCGCAAGGCACAAACGATTCAGTATATCCAATATATACTGAGTGAACAATTGATACACCTGATACAAATCAATGAAGATGATCAGTTTATCATAAAAATATATGCACGACATCGCCTGCTGAGGCTCTCCTCGCGTCGCGACCATATCGGTTGGACCCTAGACGACTGGAAAACCGTGGCCTGGTCAGATGAGTCCCAGTTTCAGTTTGTAAGAGTTGATGGTAGGGTTCGATGTGGCGCAGACCGCACGAAGCCATGGACCGAAGTTATTCAAATGGCTCAGGTGGCTCTAACCAATATGGGACTTAACATCTGAGGTAATCAGTCCCCTAGACTTAGAACTATTTAAACCTAACTAATCAAAGGACATCACACACATCCACGCCCGAGGCAAAGATTCGAACCTGCGACCATAGCGGTCGCGGGTTCCGGGCTGAAGCACCTAGAACCACTCGGCCACAGCGGCCGGCAGAGCGTTGTTTCAACATGTATCAACATTATCCTTAATTTATGAGCATGAGTGTACACATAGCTCAACGGACAATTGTGAATGACTCTAACTCAGACTTAACAAAATGGTGAACCCGAAGAATTTTATCGATAAGCTTATATACTTATGTCTTACTTCCACATTTAAACCCTCATGCTTTTGTTCTAGCTTTTGTTTCTCCATTTCCTTTTATCGTTCGTGAAATTGATGCTCCTGATGCACACGTGCAGTCTGACAAAATTACTCTATTGTTAGAGTTTGTCTTTTCTGGGCAGTGCTCCTTCAATCATCAAATCGTATTTTCTTAAGTGGAATTCAAAGTGCTTATTTCGTCATCTCGTTATGTTGGCAGTACAGAGAGACAGCAACATCCTATGAACATAATGTAGAAACGATATGAGTTGCAACTGTAACGAAATTCGGTGAACTACTTCTGTATACCTGATCGAGAAGGTGCTGAAGGAAATGACTACGTGGTGCTCTTTGCAAAGGATACAGTTACCAACAGGCACTACTTTAATCACCATACCAATACATGCGACAACGAGTTCAAATATAAAGGCAAGTTATATAACGCATGGAAAGAAGAATAAAAAGAAGCACAATGGCATAGAGAGTGCTCCGATCCATCTTATAAACGCGCTTCCATCATGTCAATTTCCAACTGTAACCAAAGGATCATCTAACAATTTCATTTCAGAACAAATCTGAGTCTTTGTAATTAGTTTTTACCTTTTCCCTCAATAATCTAACAGATTTGTATTTGTTGATTGTCGTTCCGAATGTTATCAGCTGTTTTATGATCCCTACGTCCTTTTTTACTATAAGACGTTTCATACATATAAAAATAAAATAAAAGCTTCTTTATCCCGTTCATTAAAAAAATGGCTCTGAGCTCTATGGGACTTAACGTCTAAGGTCATCAGTCCCCTAGAACTTAGAACTACTTAAACCTAACCAACCTAAGGACATCACACACATCCATGCCCGAGGCGGGATTCGAACCCGCGACCGTAGCGGTCGCGCGGTTCCAGACTGTAGCGCCTTTAACCGCTTGGCCACCCCGGCCGGCCCCGTTCATTAAGCGATAGAGTTTATCCCTTATGCCTTCTGGTTTTCTCATTACTTTATACTTCGGATTTAAATTACGTTGGAAACACTTACAGCAGCACGTATTATCTGCTTTTCAAACGATTATTGCTTGTCCTACATTTTGTGCTGCTACTGTAATTGTTTCTACGTGTTTTCATGTTATAGCTAGAGTTTAATGCCAGTATTGCCCTCTTAATAACTGGATAAGCCCTTTTTTCTCCTTTACAGTGAAAAACTAAACTGCTCGCCTTAGCGCATAACAGGGGGTACTGCGCTAACCTCGCAGGAAGCGGGCAACGTCATCAGCTTAATCTGCCTCGTTTCAGCAGAAGAATTTAATTATAGTTGATATACATGCACCCGCAGCTCTGCAGTTTAATTATATGGTCACTGTGTACCTAGTAGCGTAAGCAAAGCAATATGATATTACAGCAACTGGAAACAGTTCGCGGAAACAATTAATGCAATACAGCACTAAAGTAATTTCGTAAGAAATTGAATTGTAGTGTCCGTGCTGTTGACAGGAAATTATGTTTCACTGGCTGTCCGTTACAACTAAGCGAAAATGCACAAAAAATTGCAAATTTACGAAGGATTCGTGGAAAAAGAATACTTTCAGTGTGTATTCTGTGTCTGTAAACAAATCCTATCGCCATACGAAGGCACGCTGAAAAGAAATGCCTCCGAGTTTTTTTTTTTTTTAATTTGAAATCTCTTTGAGCTTTTTAAATAAAACAAACATTAACAAGTTTGCTTGCGTGGCCATCACCGCAGCAAGCACAGAAATATTTGTTTAGTAAATAAATACCGCCTTTTCTTGCTGCAATGTCTTTTATTACTCCCAGACGCGTTTCACATTTTACTTTAAGGCATCTTCAGTGGGAACTAGAATGATACAGTATTGTTTTCATAAGCGATATAGTCTACAAATTTCAGATATGAAAACAATACTACACTCCTGGAAATTGAAATAAGAAGAACACCGTGAATTCATTGTCCCAGGAAGGGGAAACTTTATTGACACATTCCTGGGGTCAGATACATCACATGATCACACTGACAGAACCACAGGCACATACACACAGGCAGCAGAGCATGCACAATGTCGGGACTAGTACAGTGTATATCCACCTTTCGCAGCAATGCAGGCTGCTATTCTCCCATGGAGACGATCGTAGAGATGCTGGATGTAGTCCTGTGGAACGGCTTGCCATGCCATTTCCACCTGGCGCCTCAGTTGGACCAGCGTTCGTGCTGGACGTGCAGACCGCGTGAGACGACGCTTCATCCAGTCCCAAACATGCTCAATGGGGGACAGATCCGGAGATCTTGCTGGCCAGGGTAGTTGACTTAAACCTTCTAGAGCACGTTGGGTGGCACGGGATACATGCGGACGTGCATTGTCCTGTTGGAACAGCAAGTTCCCTTGCCGGTCTAGGAATGGTAGAACGATGGGTTCGATGACGGTTTGGATGTACCGTGCACTATTCAGTGTCCCCTCGGCGATCACCAGTGGTGTACGGCCAGTGTAGGAGATCGCTCCCCACACCATGATGCCGGGTGTTGGCCCTGTGTGCCTCGGTCGTATGCAGTCCTGATTGTGGCGCTCACCTGCACGGCGCCAAACACGCATACGACCATCATTGGCACCAAGGCAGAAGCGACTCTCATCGCTGAAGGCGACACGTCTCCATTCGTCCCTCCATTCACGCCTGTCGCGACACCACTGGAGGCGGGCTGCACGATGTTGGGGCGTGAGCGGAAGACGGCCTAACGGTGTGCGGGACCGTAGCCCAGCTTCATGGAGACGGTTGCAAATGGTCCTCGCCGATACCCCAGGAGCAACAGTGTCCCTAATTTGCTGGGAAGTGGCGGTGCGGTCCCCTACGGCACTGCGTAGGATCCTACGGTCTTGGCGTGCATCCGTGCGTCGCTGCGGTCCGGTCCCAGGTCGACGGGCACGTGCACCTTCCGCCGACCACTGGCGACAACATCGATGTACTGTGGAGACCTCACGCCCCACGTGTTGAGCAATTCGGCGGTACGTCCACCCGGCCTCCCGCATGCCCACTATACGCCCTCGCTCAAAGTCCGTCAACTGCACATACGGTTCACGTCCACGCTGTCGCGGCATGCTACCAGTGTTAAAGACTGCGATGGAGCTCCGTATGCCACGGCAAACTGGCTGACACTGACGGCGGCGGTGCACAAATGCTGCGCAGCTAGCGCCATTCGACGGCCAGCACCGCGGTTCCTGGTGTGTCCGCTGTGCCGTGCGTGTGATCATTGCTTGTACAGCCCTCTCGCAGTGTCCGGAGCAAGTATGGTGGGTCTGACACACCGGTGTCAATGTGTTCTTTTTTCCATTTCCAGGAGTGTATATAAAATTCTACATCTTTATTCTTCATGTCTACATATTTGCCGCCCTCTGCCAGTAGAGGGCTCCAGACTGTAGCGTGTAACATGGCGGTGTATACCGTAGCTATTTCGGTGTGGGAGAGACAGCATGCAGTATTTCAGTTTCGAATTCGAAGAGTTGGTCCACACATGGACCATCGTCCCCTTCAGCATGATAACACCAGACCACAGACGAGCTCTGCGATATGTGCAATGATTCGACGCCTTGGTTTCACTGTCACCGGCTGTGGTGGCGGAGCGGCTCTAGGCGCTTCAGTTTGGAACCGCGCGACCGCTACGGTCGCAGGTTCGAATCCTGCCTCGGGCATGGATGTGTAAAATGTCCTTGGGTTAGTTAGGTTTAAGTAGTTCTGTTCTAGGGGACTGACGACCTCAGATGTTAAGTCTCACAGTCCTCAGGCCATTTGAACCATTTTTTGTTTCACTGTCATTGATCATCCTGCATGCAGTTCCGGTTTGGGCCCATACGTTGTCCTCTGTTTGATATACAGGAGGCCTGCCATCATTTTTGTGTTAATAATTGGCGACCAACGCTGTACAATCACAAAAAAAGTCACGAGATGTTCAACCGACTCTTTTATTAGAACATGTTAAGCGTTTCGGGATTACACCCATCTTCAGACATCACAAATTTCAACTCCTTCCTAACCAACCAGGCTAACAGCCTTGACAACTCAAAGAAAGTGTCGAATAACATATGACTGCATCGCAAGCAGTCTTGAAGCAGAGAGTTTCCAAAACTTGAAGAACAAATTCGCGGACGCTACTTTGATAGTGAAGCTGTGGATGCAGAGATGAGGTTGTGGTTCCGTCGACAAAAATGAAACGTTCTACAGTAGCGATATCAATAAACTAGTCTCTACAGCATACTTCGTGGCACTGCCTCCAGTTATCACAGGCTCGTTCTTCTGTCGTAATAGATCAAATGTAAACTGTCAAACTTTCTTTACGAAGTATAACAGTTTACATTTGATGCATTACGACAAAGAAAAGAGCCTGTCACAATTGGAGACAGTGCCTCTGGTTACCCCAAAGTTGTAATACAACCCACATACATGTCATTCTAACACATGTAAATCCACCTGATGATGGAGGTTGCGATCTCCGAAACGCGTTGTGGGTATAGACAAAAAGTGACTGGTGACAGTGAACTTGTTGTTTCATTCGATATCAATAACAGTTACGGTGGAGCCTAAGCTAAAATGTTCGCATTTAAAATGAAATGCAGGGTGTATCAAAAAGAATCTTCCAATTTTAAAAAATCATAAGTACTATGTTATTTGCGATATGTGCGTGAACAACGTGCTGTTGGATAGAGCAAGCTCTCGAGTATTACATGGTTAGCCGCACGGAGCGGCCGAGACGTTTGAGGCGCCATGTCACGGACTGTGTGGCCCCTCCCGCCGGAGGTTCGAATTCTCGCTCGGGAATGGGCGTGTGTGTTGTTCTTAGCATAAGTTACCTTAAGTTAGTGTGTAAGACTGGGGACCGATGACCTCAGCTGTTTGGTTCCATAGGACCTCACACACATTTGAACATTTATTACATGGGTTCCGCCAGGTAGCAGCAGTATCTGCCCACTCATTTCTAGTAACAATGATGTCGGGACAACAGAAAGCGTTTTGTATTTTACGTTTTGCGCAGTGCGGGTCAGTAATAACTGGTCAGCGTGACTTTCGTACTAGGTATGGTGTGGATCCTCCAACTGCAAAGAGCATTTGACGAGGGCATAAACAATTCCGGGAAACAGATTGTTTGTGTAAAGGCAAATCGCCGGGTCGACCCCGAGTGTCTGACGCAGACGTCGACCGCACCCTCCATAGGTTCACAAGGACATTGCAGATAACCGTTCGCCGTGCGGCTCGACAGCTCAATATGCAGTCTGGCGTGTGTTGCCTCGACATTTACACATGAAATCATACAAAATTCAGCTACTGCAAGGTCTTCGCGAAGATGACAAAAAACAATGGGTGGAGCTCTGTTACTTCGTTCTTGACAAGATGGAGGATGACAGATTTTTTCCACACGTAGTGGTTAGTGGCGAGGCAACATTCCATTTAAGTGGGAAGGTGAACCCTCGTAATGTGAGAAAATGGGATACGGAACAACCACGTGAAGTTGTACAACATGAGAAGAAGTCTCCAAAATTTAATGTGTTTTGTGCAGTTTCATGGGAAGAGGTGTATGGCCCATTTTTCTTTGCGAAAACACGTGTCTCGATATGCCTGCGAACTTTCTTTTCCCAGAGTTGGAGACTGATTCAAACGACTTCATTTACCAACAGGGTGGGACACCGCCACGCTGGCATCTGGGAGTGCGGAATTTTTTAAATCAAAGGATTACTGAACGATGGATCAGTCGCACTAGACCAAATTATTCAACCTCCGAGGTCACCGGACCTAATTGCATGTGATTATTTCTTGTGGAGGTTTATAAAAGACTCTGCTTATTTGCCTCCGTTACCAACAACAATGAATGAACTGAGGCATCGTATAATAACAGCTGTGCAAGCTGTAACTCAACACACGTTCGCTGCAGTGTGGAAGCAATTTGAATAACGCATTGACTTACGCCGTGCATCTCCAGGGGGCATGATTAATACATATGAAAAGAGTAAAAAACTTATTGAGTTTCCCGTTCATTAAAAATTAGATTGATTGTATATGTTTATTAGTTGCAGAAATATAGATGTGCCAGATCGGATGATTCTTTTTGATACACCAATATAATACTGTTCGTGTAAACTGCAACACTAAGAAGGAGACAATTGATTCCAACTTCATTTATTCTACAGATTAGAGACATGCCAATATCTAAACGATCAGAATTACAGAACTCTACATGATTTTTTACTGTCAGACTTCAGTATGGTGCGAAGCTGCCAATTGCTACAATCACAGCCTCTAAATGTTGTGGCATGGGGTCAAAGAGGGCGTGGATATGCTACTAGGGAAATCAATGCCACGTGGTTTGCAGGTGCGACCACAAAGCATGGACAGTGGTTGTAGCAGAACGGGAAAGAACAAGCTTCTGAAAGACTGTTTTGATGGGCCACATGTCTGGAGAATACGCAAGCCAGGGAAGCAGTCAACCTTCGAAGAAGGTTTCCACAATTTTCGTCACATGTGGCCAGCCTTTGTCCGGTTGAAGTATGGGATGTGGAGCTCCCTACAGGTGGGATAATTCCTCAGGCTCTAAAACTTCCCTGATGCAGTGGTTTCTGTTCAGATTGCCTGCAATATGTAGGAGACAAGACGGAATCTTACAGCTAGTGCCCCCCCAAAAACACCACACTTATCGTTTCTCATTAAATTGTAGCACATATTAATACTTAATTTTATAAACAATCAATACTAGCCACAATGCTATGGTGCTTTAATTCCAACTGGTTATTCAGTATGAACTGTGTATTTTCTTTTTTATGTCCAAAAATTTCTAGTTGCTCTAATATCTTTAGATACGAAAAAGAAAATGCTGAAGATACTGAAGATGCTGGTGACCTAAACGTTTAACGGATCGGATAACCATCAGCAACGTAGCATGCCCTCACTCCACGAAACAATTATTTTATTATTATTATTATTATATCGCCACTGGCCGACACTTAGCTTTATTAGTAATAATACGTCTTTGTTGTTATTCTTCCAGTTGTATTTAATAAAGAGTATCTTCAATTAAGAACTTTTCCCAGGAATCTGTGCATTATACTGCATTTAGTAATGGTTATTGGCCGTATATTACTACGTTGATTCGTGTCCAAAGTTGAAACTGTAGGGCTGGATGAGGAGGCAAAGATAAATGCAGTAATAAAATACATTGAATAGCCAAAGAAACCGGTATACATGCCTAATATCGTGTAGGGACCCCGCGAGCACCCGAAAGTGCTGCAACACGAAGAGGTATGCGCTCGACTAATGTCTGAAGTAGTGCTGGAGGGACTGACACCATGAATCCTGCAGGTCTGTCCATAAATCCGGAAGAGTACGACAGGTTGCAGATCCCTTCAAACCAGAACGTTGCAAGGCATCCCACATATTCTCAACACTGTTCATGTCTGGGGTGTTTGGTAGTCATCGGAAGTGCTTAAACTCAGAAGAGCGTTGCTAGAACCGCTCTGTAGCAATTCTCGACTTGTGGGTGACGCGTTGTCCTGCTGGAATTGCCAAAGTCCGTCGGAATGCACAACGGACATTAATGGATGCAGGTCATCACGCAGGATGCTAACATACGTGTCATCTGTCAAACTCGTATGTAGAAGCATCATGGGTCCCATATCACTCTAACTGCACGCCCCCCACGCCATTACAGAGCTTCCACCAGCTTGAACAGTCCCCTGCTGACATGCAGGGTCCATGGATTCGTGAGGTTGTCTCCATAGCCGTACACCTCCGTTCTCTCGATATAATTTGAAAAGAGACTACCGATCAGGCAACATAGTTCCAATCATCAACAACCCTATGTCTGTGTTGACGGGCCCAGGTGAGGCATCGTGCAGTCATCAAGGGTACATGAGTGGAACTTCGGCTCCGAAACTCCAAATCGATAATGTTTCGTTGAATGGTTCGCACGCTGACATTTGTTGATGGCCCAGCACTGAAATCTGCAACAATTTTCAGAGGGGTTGCACTTCTGTCAGGTTGAACGATTCTCTTCAGTCATCGTTCATCCCGTTCTTGCAGGATCTTTTTCTGGCCTCAGTGATGTCGGGGATTTGATGTTTTGCTGGATTCCTGATATTCACGGTGCACTCGTGAAATGAGTGTATGGGAAAATCTTCGGTCCTTCGCTACCTCGGAGTTGCTGTGTCCCATCACTCGTGCGCCGACTATAACACAACGTTCAAATTCACTTAAATCTTGATAACCTTCATATTGTAGCAGCAGTAACTGATCTAACAATTGCGCCACACACTTTTTGTCTTATATAGGCCTATACCAGTTTGTTTGGCGCTTCAGTGTGCAATAGTCTGCCTTCATTTTCATCTAAACAAACACTAAACTATACTAACTCTCCGGCACAAATGACGTTATTCAGCTTCACACAGGAATTCTCGCACACACAAGTAAGCGAAAACGGATCCGTATGAAAAGCTTGTATCAGACTATGGCATACAGGAAAAATAAGCGTAACCCGTCGGAGGATGTAAGTAAAATGGAAGAGGCAATGGATACACCCACATACTGAAAGCGCGAAGGTTTTAGTGAGATTTTTTTTTTGTTTGAAAAATAGGAAATTTTCCTCGTAAAATGTAAATTATTATACATCCTGATGACGACAGAATGAGACAGCAACCGAAACGGCGTTTGTTTCCCTATATGACGTGGTCAGTACGCCAAAAGAATTTCATGTAATTATTGCCCGCATTTCTAAGTTGTCGCAGCAAGCTCTACACGTTTGATAAAACAGCACAGTTTCTGTAGACATCAGAGCCCGTTGCCTGCAAAATATCAGTCCACGCTAAGGTGAAAATCTGGAGGAATAATTCGAGAGGTACAATAAGTACGGATATTTTATACTACTGCATTCAGTTTCGTAAGTGAAATGGTTCACAGGATAACATATGCACTTAAACATTTTTAACAAATCGTTGATTCCTTTACATGCGAATATCTACAGCTACATCCACGTGATGACTCTGCTATTCACAATAAAGTGCCTGGCAGAGTGTTCAATGAACCACCTTCAAGCTGTCTCTCTACCGTTCCACTCTCGAACGGCACGCGGGAAAAACGAGCACTTAAATTTTTCTGTGCGAGCCCTGATTTCTCTTATTGATGATCATTTCTCCCAATGTAGGTGGGTGCCAAAGACTGTTTTCGCAGTCGGAGGGGAAAACTGGTGATTGAAATTTCATGAGAAGATCCCGTCGCAACGAGGAACGCCTTTGTTTTAATGATTGCCACTCCAACTCAAGTATCACGTCTGTGACACTATCTCCCCTATTTCGCGATAATACAGAACGAGCTGCCCTTCTTTGTACTTTCTCGATGTCATCCTTCAGTCCCACCTGATGCGGATCCCACACCGCACAACAATACTCCAGAATAGGGCGGACAAGCCTGGTGCAAGCAGTCTCTTTAGTTGACCTATTGCCGCTTCTAAGTTTTCTGCCAATGAATCGCAGTCTTTGGTTTGCTCTACCCACCATAATATCTATGTGATCATTCCAATTTAGGTTATTTGTAATTGTAATCCCTAAGTATTTAGTTGAATTTACAGCCTACAGATTTGTGTGACTTATAGCGTAATCGAAATTTAGCTGATTTCTTTTAGTACTTATGTGAATAACTTCACACTTTTCCTTATTCGGGGTCAATTGCCACTTTTCGCACCATACAGATATCTTATCTAAATCATTTTGCAAGTCGTTTTGATCATCTGATGACTTTACAAGACGGCAAACGACAGCATCATCTGCAAACAATCTAAGATGGCTACTCAGATTGTATCCTATGTCGTTAATATAGATCAGGAACAATAGAGGGCCTATAACACTTCCTTGGGGAACGCCGGATATTACTTCTGATTTACCCGATGACTTTCCGTCTATTACTACGAACTGTGACCTTTCTGACAGGAAATCACGAATCCAGTGTCACAACTGAGGCGATACTCCGTGGGCACGCAGTTTGGTTAGAAGACGCTTGTGAGGAACGGTGTCGAAAGCCTTCTGGAAATCTAAAAATATGCAATCAATTTGACATCCCCTGTCGATAGCACTTATTACCTCATGAGTATAAAGAGCTAGTTGTGTTCCACAAGAACGATATTTTCTGAAACCGTGCTGACTGTGTGTCTATAAATCGTTTTTTTCGAGGTACTTCATAATGTTCGAATACAGTATATGTTCCAAAACCCTACTGTAATTCAGCGGTTTACTCCTACTTCCCTTTTTGGGTATTAGTGTGACGTGAGCAATTTTCCAGTCTTTAGGTACGGAACTTTCTGTGAGCGAGTGGTTGTATATAATTGCTAAATATGGAGCTATTTTATCAGCATACTGTGAGAGGAACCTGACTGGTATACAATCTGGACCGGAGGCCTTGCCTTTATTAAGTGATTTAAGCTGCTTCGTTACTCCGAAGATATCCACTTCTATGTTTCTCATCTTGGCAGTTGTTCTTGATTGGAATTCAGGAATATTTACTTCGCCTTCTTTGGTGAAGGAGTTTTGGAAGACCATGTTTAATAACTCTGCTTTAGTGGCACTGTCATCAGTGATTTCACCGTTGTGAGGTATTGATTGCGTCTTGCCACTGGTGTGCATGATGTATGACCAGAATCTCTTTGGGTTTTCTGAAAGATTTCGAAACAGAATTTCGTTATGGCAATTATTAAAAGCATCTCGCATTGAAGTACGCGACATATTTCGAACTTCTGTAAAACTTTGCCAATCTTGGGGATTTTGTGTTCTTTTAAATTTGGCATGCTTTTTTTCGCTGTTTCTGCAACAGCGATCTGACCCGTTTTGTGTACCATGGGGATCAGTACCATCACTTATTAATTTATGTGGTATATATCTCTCAATTTCTGTCGATATAGTAACATTTCAGTAAATTTGATGTATGTATATTTGTGTTATTAAACTATTTTCTACATTCGTAATGTGCTTCCCAAAAAAATACACTGATCATCCAGAACATTATAACAACGTACCTGAAAGCCTGTATGTCCACCTTTGGCATGGATAACAGCGGCGCCGCGTCGCGGTATGGAAGCAACGAGGCCTTGGTAGGTTGCTGGAGGAAGGTGGCGGCACATCTGCACACACAAGTCATCTAATTCCCGTAAATTCAGGGGAGGGCGTGATGAGCTCTGACGCCACGTTCAATCACATCCCAGATGTCTTCGATCGGGTTCAGATCTGACGGGACGGTGGGCCGCACATCAGTTGAAACTCACCACTGCGTTCCTCGAACCACTCCTGGCCTTGTGACACGGTGCATTATCTTGTTGAAAAACGCCACTGCTGTCGGGACACATGATTGTCATGAAGGGGTGTACGTGCTCTGCAAACAGTGAACGATAATCCTCGGCCGTCGTGGTGCTTTGCTCGAACTGCACTGGTCCAATGGATGACCAGGTGAATGTTCCCCAGAGTGTAATGGACCCGCCTCCAGCTTGTCTCCGTCCCACAGTATAGTTGTCAAGGTTCTGTTCCCTTAGAAGGCGACGGATTAGAGCCCTCCCATCTGCATGATGAAGAAGGTACCGGGATTCGTCAGACCATGCAACGGTCTACATTGCGCCAACGTCCAGAGCTGATGGTTAAGGGTGGTTAAGTGCCCATTTAAGTGATAGTTGCCGATGTCATGTTGTTAACATTGGCACATGCATGGGTCGCCGACTGCAGAGGCCTATCGTTTGGGGTGTTCGGTGGACTGTACGTTCAGACACACTTGTAAACTGACCAGCAATAAAGTCTGCTGTTAGGTCCACCACTGTTGGCCGCCTGTCCTGTTTTACCAGTCTTCCCAGCCTACGACGTCCGACATCTGTAATGAGGAATGGCCGCCCAATCTCACAACGTCTGGACGTGGTTTGACGTTGGTTGAGCCACGTGTTGAAAACATCGCTACAGAACTCCTCGAACACGCGACAAAACATGCATTTTCCGAAATGCTCGTGCCGAGCCGCCTGACCATCATATTCTGCCCTCTCAAACTCGCACGCCTTCCTCATTCCGCACACGGACAGCGCGCCCATTGACACTACATTCACCGTGCTGGTGTCTGGCTAGCAGCCATTCCTCGCCAGGTGATGCTGCTATTGCCTGGGTGGGTTTATGTCAACAGTTGGTTGGTGCTCGTTATGTTCTAGTTGATCAGTGTAAATACCACTGTCTAAGGAATGACTCAGGCCCAAAACAGTTAGCTCTAAAAGGAAAAGATGGCTTTGACTTAGGCCAGCCGTTTTTTGGCTTCCCATTATTGCATTTCTAAATACTCGCAAAAAGGTAAGTATTCATCACTGTTTCTGCAAAAAGATAGATATAACATTACATTCGTCCAGTGGGAAAATATGCCATAGTGAAACATATTAAACGTAGGTGGTGTACGTCTGAATGTCTGTTTTTCCATTGTTTTATCCATTTCTTTCTTTTTTCCACTGTTTTATGGTGATGCTCATGGGAGACCGTACTTCACTTAGTTTTTCGTATGAAACTTATTTCCATTCGTTAGGTAAGAATAACGTATATAATTAATGATTTGAGGGGTGAATTCTCTTCTTTTACGTTGAAAGAGAGATAAACAGAAAGTATTTTGGTGTCAGCAAAGTTTATGGATCCTTCATCTTTGAGAAACAGGGTTTTATACATTACAGAACTCTCGTTTATCCATATTCGAAAACTTTAAGATAACCATATTTTCATCCAAGCAGATGACAAATAGAATTCGCCATTTCCATGACAACAAAAGACAGCGATAAAATAAAATTTTAAAATCAGTTGGCTAATCAGGCCGCGCTAAAGGCAAACAGTATTAGAAATTTCCCTCTACCAACCTAGACACACAGCCACATACACAACCAGATGTAAAAATAGATGATAAACAAAAACATAACGATAAAACAGTATCAAACTGTATAAAAAAATCGAGATTTCCTCAAGGCGATATTTTTGAAGAGCTTTATTTTCAAGCGTATATGAACCCAAAGTAGCCAGTTTTAAGAACTCCTAGATAGTTGAAGCCAAACGGGCGAAGCAGTTTTTCCTGAATTGTAAATGGAGTGCAGCGCTTCAAGTAAGGAAACAGAGGGAAAGCAGAGAAAAATTAAATGGAGGAATATGGCATGTGGATTTGTAGAAGAATATTAAATATTAGGCTGTAAGTGAATACAAGTGAAGAAATAACTCTTGCTAAAATAAGAAACGTATTCATGTAAACTTTAATAAATAAAACAGATGTATAATATATGTTTAAAGTATTCCAATCAGTGGTCCTTAGTTTTACTGCTTATGTGTACAGTGTGTTATAGATTTCAGAGTTATGTAACTGAAACTTCATTCATCGGTCCAATCAGTCAGCTATGGGAAAACAAAGAGCAAATTAAATATCGTTCGCGTATGAGATATATACTTCAATTATAAGGTCATGCCAGTTACTGTGTGAAATGAATGAAACAACAAGTTTCCTGTTCTCAATAACTGATTATTTATTTCCACAACGCGTTTCAAAGATTTAAACCTCCGTCATGAGGTGGATTTATATAAATTCTGGCATATGTGTGTCTTATGTTACGACTTTCAGGTAGAAGAAAGACAAAATACTACTCCATAACACGTTTCAATGGAGATCTTTGACAAAGGACTGAACGTAAATGTAATTGTCAAAGTAAATTAGGTAGGAAAGAATACCTCCGGTGGTGACAATCTCCTTTCTCTGTCGTAATACGTCACTCATAAATCGTCACACTTTGTAAAGAAACAAGTAAAGAGACTAACAGATACAATGAATACGTAGCAAAACAGGAATACTATTTCAAAATGGAAAGAACAAACAGCTTAACAAAAATATTGCTTTGGAGCAAGTCTTAAAGCATTGTGTAGGCCTTTGGTTGCGTACATGAATAGACATTTTACTATAAGTAGTTCCAGTGCTGCACAAATCCCTTTCCTTCGAGTTTATGTAGTTTATACTTTGTACACATTGGTGTGACATATTGAAAACTTCAAGTGCCATAATTATGTTGTCATCAGTGGGAAACTTCATACATAAACAACAATCTAGGTTTAGATACAAAAGTTGAAAGGAGTGACAGAAGGAAAACAAAATTTTAGTTATGATAGAGCTGTGGATTTATTAGGCTTATATTTGTTGCACGTTATGTTTAAGTAAGTGTTGAAGTAACACATTGATAAGAAATTAAGGACATGTTCATAGACGTATTCTTATAATTTGGACAGATACGCATACTCTCAGGTTGATATGGGATACAAATTTTGAGGATTTGGATAGAGCTGTTACTTTTTGTGGATCAGGCAATATTTACAACATATCAAAGAAACATGCAAATAACTAAAATAATTCATGGTAAACATGAAGGGGAAGATGGAATCAACGTTAATGTGTGTGTGTGTTTGTGTATGTGTGTGTGTGTGTAGCGTCTCAGGTACAGAGAGTGAAAGGAGTGACACAACGAGAGTATATTTTTAGTTACTCCAGAGTTGTGTGTTATTAAGACTACACCTATTACATGTTACAAGTAAGAAAAGAAGGAAGTAACTCACTGTAAAAAAAATTGTAAATTTGTGGTAAGTTCCTATGGGACCAAACAGTTGAGGTCATCGGTCCCTAGGCTTACGCACCACTTAACCTACATGAAACTATCTTACGCTAAGGACTACACACACACACACACACACACACCCTTTCCTGAGGGAGGGCTCGAACCTCCGACGGAGGGAGCCGCGCGAACCGTGGCAAGGCACCTTAAACCGCTCGGCTATCCGGCACGGCATGTAATTAATTGATTATGCTCTAAATAACCCCCAAAATACTCTTTATAATGTAACCTGATATGTGTAATTCACCAGGAAATCCTGTTAAACTGTAGTTTCCAGGACAGGGAGGTTCTCCGGCCCCAGGTCGAATCCGCTCAATGGTTTAATTATGAGAGTCAGTGTGCTGGGCAGCCTGGATGTGGTTTTCAGGCGGTTTCCCACATCCCACTGATGAATACAGGGCTGATACCCAACTTTCGCCTGGATTACACCATTCGCAAACATTTAGAAAACATCGCCGACTTTCACATGAACAATACTATATGCAAACAGTTGGGGTACACATATTTCATTCAAGGGGGTAACGGAATGGTGACAGAAAGGGCATCCGGTCACGCCTTAAATTATCCATGCAAAATCCATTAATAACCATGCTACCCCTGTGCAGATTCAGGGCAAAGGCATAAGAGAAAGAAGGCATTCTCAAGCTGACGGAAAAGTAGAACTGTTGGTGTGTTGGTGAATTTGTTTTGTTGTTGATTTTTTTTTGTCATACCATTTCACTGTTTATTAGGAAAATATCGTGGAAGCATAACTAGGCAATTTATGGTAAATATGAAGGGAAGGATGGAGGCACACACTCTCTCTCTCTCTCTCTCTCTCTCTCTCTCTCTCTCTCTCTCTCTCTCTCCCTCTCTCTCTGTCTGTCTGTGTGTCTGCTGTGTGTGTGTGTGTGTGTGTGTGCGTGTGTATGTGTATGTGCATGTGCATGAGTGTAGATATTGATACTTGAATTGTTAACATGGTGTTTAGTTTAATTCAAGTGGGCAACTATTGCTGATGAAAGGTACATTTTTGTTTTTAATGTTGCCATGTATTCTTTGAATCTAATCTCAAATGATCTACCTGTCTGGCCTACGTAGAAGCAGTTGCAATACAAACATTCAATTTTGGATACACCTTTAAGGAGCAGTGGGTTTCTTGTATCTCTGTTATGAGTAAATTTCTGCCAGACATTGGTGTCATTGGTGAAAGATATGTTCACGTCTTCTCTTTTGACGACATTATCAATCTGATATGATATACTATCTAGGAATGGGAAGATCTTATTTTCTGTTTGTTCTTTGTAATGTGATTGCTTTGGCGTAAGGACGTGTTTCAGAGTGTCTACTGTGGAGCTGTCAAGGCCGTTTCCAATGGATGTCAGCCCCTATGATGGGTTACAGTCAGGCTGGCATTCAGCGCTCTCTGGGGCATCTACACGCACGTCTTCGCTGTTCATTGGTAGAATTGTTTTCAGTAATGAGTTCAACTTCTAAATGAGCCCTCATAACAAGCGAAGACGGGAGCGGAGACTCTCCGGAGAACGATGGGATACCAACCTAACTGTCACCAGCCATACAGCCTGACAACCAGTGGTGGAGGTCTGAGGTGGCATTTCATTTAATAGCAGGACCGCTTTTGTCATCCACAGCACCCTTAGAGCGCAGCGGTATGTCGACAGTATTGCATGCCTCGTTTTGTTGCTCTTCATCGAAAGCCAATATGGGCTTGTTTTTCAACAAGATAATACCTGCCTGCAGAAGGCGACAGTTTTTTCCTGATTATCTTCGTACTTGCGAAACGCTTTGCCAGAAGGTCGATAAATCTTTCTCCAATGGAGAACGCTCACTGATTTATGAGCAGGCTACTCCAGCCAGCTCGGGATTTTGACGATCTGACGCGCCAACTGGACAGAATTGGCACGATATTCTTCAGGAGGATATCCAACAAATCTATTAATCGGTGCAGTATAACTGTTTGTCTAGGGGCGAGAGGCAGACTAATGCGTTACTGACGTGCTCAATTTGTGAAGCTCTTTCTATTGAATAAACCATGCAATTTTTCTGAAATTGTAATCATTTGTTTGTCAGTAAATTTATATCATGTCTACTGATTTCCGTCCTACTCGGATAATTCCTTCTGGTGAGACTTTTTTTGTCTCAGAGTGTATATCTAATAATGTCTGAAATTATGTAACTTTTAAATCGATAACATATTCACGTACAAACAGCAAAAATAACGACAGCTGGGTTTTTTAATAAGTACCACTGAATGTCCACGAATTCATAGAACTCTTGTGTTCTGTCTAGTGTAGGATGGCAGTCGCTGCGCTTTAAACTTTTTCGAAAACTTTTTTTTTTTTTATAGCAGATAGTAACAGCAACATTCAATACACGTAGGTAGCTTTGATTCTTTCTGCAGGCGCATCAAGATAGTGTGCGTTCGAATATGTTTTTCTACTGACTGCAGTAGAGATAGCATAACTTCTCTGTGAGAGGAAAACCTGCCACTGGCAGCCGGGTAAAGCGCACAACAGCGAGAGGACTGAAAAAATAATAAAGAAGGCAAAAAAAAAGTGTGATGCATTGCGACAGCTGGAGATCGCGTGGGTAGATGGGCCGAAGTCATTTCCCAGCGACAGATAGGTATCGGCAGTGGAGTTGTAGCTGCATTCCACGTGGCGTGGTGCGAGGTGCCGGAAACGCGGCACGCGCCACTGCGTAGAGTTCGCGCCGGCACGCACAGCTCACGCAATCCCCACGCCACTTCCCGCCACCCTATGCAGATGGGCTGGACTGTCTGCAGCTCACCGACACTTGCCATTAAATGCGTGGACTGATAGTTTAGGTGCATTTACAGATGATACAAACGTGGCTCATCGATTCGTGACGACATCCAACATTTATTTTTAGATGCATATTTCGCGAGCGGTGCAAGGTCATCTCACCATTATTTGAGATTGTTAGTCCTATTCAGTATCCATGCTGAGTGAAGGAAACATGACAGTTTGTATGCCTCTGTAAAACATGATGATGATGATGATGATTAGTGTTTTAGGGCGCACAACAGCGAGGTTATCAGCGCCCGTTCCCAAAAGTTCAATTCAGAGCCGAATCGTGAGAGAATTGGTATTGTTCAAATTGCAAGAATGGACACAGCACATCAAAACAGGGAGATAAAACTAAAAATAAAATAGCAGTACAAACAGGGAAAAATAAGTAACGGTGGCTAAGTGACCACTTACAAATAATGGGTGACCAAACCACTGGACAGCACATTAAGACTTCAATCCCAATATTTTGGGAAGAAGGCCAGACATCACACAAAAACGTAAAACTCTAGCGACACTCGCCTCATTATTAGTTAAAAGAGAGGGTAGGTCTGGTGGGAAACTGAAATCTTCCCTCAAACCCGCATATAAAACACACTCAGTTAAAATATGCCGTATCGACAACTGTGTCCCACATGTCTGACACGTTGGTGGCTCCTCACGACGTAACAGAAAACCATGTGTCAAAGGACAATGTCCTATTCTAAGCCGTGTAAGGGCTACTTCCTCAGCGCGTCGTTGTCGGAAGGAGGTGAGCCACGGTCGGACAGAATCCTTCACCGCTCGCAACTTATTATCCCTCACGTCCAGCCACTGAGCCTCCCACCAACGCATGACCTTCCGAGTCACGAAAGACGTAATGGCCTGCAGGGGGACGGAACAGCGAGCAGGAGGTGGGATGGAGCAAGCCTCCTTGGCAGCCGCATCTGCAAGTTCATTTCCAGGAATCCCTATGTGCCCTGGAACCCAGCAGAAAATCACATCCTTGCCCTGCTGTTGCAAGAGCAGGAGTGCGTCCTGCACCTCTTGCACCATCCGATCTGCTGGGTACATTTGTTCAAGAGCGTGTAGAGCACTTTGGGAATCGGAGCAGATGATGAATTTCGTGCCACGATGTCGGCGCATATGCTCTAATGCTTGCAGAATGGCAAACAATTCTGCATAGTAAACTGAGAACTGCTCTGGGAGCCCTATCCGATGGACAGTATCGGGAAACACAGCAGAGCAGCCCATAAAATCCCCCTGTTTAGAACCATCCGTGTAAACAGTAATAAAATCGGAATGGCGTTCTAAAATCTCAGTAAGTTTAATTTCTCTGTAAAACAGTCTGATCTCTTTTTCCGTACTGCTGCACCACGAGTCCGTCTTCCTGCAAAATTTTCAAGAAACGCTTTGAGTTTGAAATCGCAAGTTAAGTCTGTATTAAGGCTCATTTGGAAGTTTTGTGTGAACAATTACGAGAGGAAAAATGCACAGGGTGTATCAAAAAGAATCATCTGACTTGGCACGTCTATATTTCTGAAACTAATGAACATATAGAATGAATTTTGTTTTTTGATGAACGGGAAACTCAAAAAGATTTTTTTGTATCTTTTCATAGGTTTCCATTACACCCCACCCCCCTTCAGATGCACCGCATATGTCAATGCAGTATTCAAACTGTTCCTACACTACAGCGAGCATGTCTTGAGTTACTGCTTCCAAAGCTGCTACGCGATGTCTCAGTTCATTCATTGTTGTTGGTAACGGAGGCACATAAACAGAGTCTTTTATAAACCGCCACAAGGGATAATCACATAGGCAGGTCCGGTGACCTTCGAGGTCAGTAATATAAGGCTGAATCATTTGGTCCAATACAACCGATCCATCGTTCAGTAATCCCATGATTTAAAAATTCTCGCACTTGTAGATTCTAGTGTGGCAGTGCCCCATACTGTTGGTAAATAAAGTCGTTCGAATCAGTCTCCAACTTTGGGAAAAGAAATTTCTCAAGCGTATCGAGATATGAGTTTCCTCTAATAGTGTTCTCGGGAAAGGAAAAAGGACTATACACCTTTTCCCGAGAAACTGCACAAAACACATTTAATTTTTGTGAGTCCCTCTCGTGTTGTACAACATCATATAGTTGTTCCATAACCCATATTCCCACATTATGACGGATCATCTTTCCCTGTAAATGGAATATTACTTCGTCAGCAAACACTAACCGGGGAATGAAACTGTCATCCTTCATCTTGCCAAGAACGAAATTAGAGAACACCACACGTTGTTGTTTGTCATCTTCAAAATGGTTCAGATGGCTCTGAGCACTATGGAACTTAACATTTGAGGTCATCAGTCCCCTAGAACTTAGAAGTACTTAAACCTAACCAACCTAAGGACATCACACACATCCATGCCCGAGGCAGGATTCGTAGACACGCGGTTCCGGACTGAAGAGCCTAGAACCGCTCGGCCACACCGGCCGGCTGTCATCTTCAAGAAGAGCTTTCAGCTGAATTTTGTACGGTTTCATGTGTAAACGTCGACGCAACACACGCCAGACGGACATCGGAGGCATGTTGAGCTGTCAAGCTGCACGGAGAACAGGTTTCTGCAGACTCGCTTATGAGACTATGGCGGGTGCATTCGACGTCTGCGTCAGACACTCGGGGACGGCGATTTTCCTTTACACAAACATCCTCTTTGTCGGAATTGTTCACGCCATCGCCCAATGCTCTGTGCTGTAGGAGGACCCACACCATATCTAGTTCGAAAGTCACGGTGAACAGTTACTACTTACCCGCACTGATCAAAACGTAGTACACAAAACACTTTCTATTATCCCGACACGATTTTCACTAGAACTGAAGTGTGCGCACACTGCTGATACAACTCGAGAGTTTGCTCTTTCCAACAGTACGTTGTTCATGCACATATTTCAAAGACCATAATAGTTATGATTTTTTAAAAAATAGGATGATTATTTTTGATACACCCTGTACAGTACTACAAAGTGCTAATGAGTCACCATGTGCATCAGGAGGACGATAGAAAATGACTGCCCCGGAGGCGCAGAGATAAACCTCCTACGGGACGTATGTATTGTACTTCACAAAATGCACATCGCCGACATTCAACAAATGTTCAGAACAAACAATTAAATTTCGCCTTGAACACCAAAAGCAAAACGGCACACCACAATCACGGCAAAGGATCGCACCATCAAGATCGAAGGCGAACTCCTTGGGAGTTACACATCCTGCAGGACGTTCAGCTAGGTGTCCACTCTTAAAGAATGCATACAGAATCATTTTGGTGTAACGGGATGATGACATATGATGCAATCTGAATGCGTGCAACCGAATGCGAAACTATTGTTTTTAAGGCGTAGCTGCAGATAGTACGATGATATGTTTTACAGACACGAAAAAAAAAGTCCAGTAGGTGAATCTGTCCAGTTGTTCCATATGTGAATTTCAATGTCATACACTTTTCAAGCGGGATAGTTTGGTCTAAAAGAGAATGATTTTTATACGCATATAATCAAACAAAAGAAAGTTATTTTGGCGAACTGTTCCCCAAAAGTAGTGCTCGTATCGTAGTTCTCTTACAACCATTTCCCCACCCTTCCTTGCCGTGACGTAGATATTCCCTACTGGCCTTCCAAGACGACGCACACGAGAAAAAATCGTAGGGGTCAGAGCATCTCCAACTTCTCGGAGCACAATAAATAACTTTCCAGCCAATTTATCAATCGAGATTAACAGTCGGAAGCATTGTATACGCATGTGTTAAGGCACTGATGTTAATCTTGATACAACTTTCTTGGTACCTTTAATTTCTGGGATTCCTTTCATATGCATTTTCTCTTCAAATCCTGAGTGCTTAGAGTTGAATACAATTTACATATAGAGCCCTGTGATAAGTTTGCTTATCTCATCTACAAATTTTCGGGCCGATTGCGCAGTTTGCCGGGCATCATCAAATTGATGCTTTGTTTGAAATTTTGTTATCTTACGTTTCCATTTCTGTAGCACTGTTTGGAGTTACTCAACCAATCAGTGCTTCCCTTGAAATAACTGTGTTACTTGTCCTCCGTTGAATATCTGTTGATTTTCTTATGCACTACACGGTCATATTGCTGCAGACATTCTAAATGTGTTCATAATTGTTTTTTACTATGCTGCGGATGATCTTCAAATGTTCAAATGTGTGTGAAATCTTATGGGACTTAACTGCTAAGGTCATCAGTCCCCAAGCTTACACACTACTGAACCTAAATTATCCTAAGGACGAACACACACATCCATGCCCGAGGGAGGACTCGAACCTTTGCCGGGACCAGCCGCAACAGTCCATGCCTGCAGCGCCTTAGACCGCTCGGCTAATTCCGGGGGGGGGGGGGGGGGGGGGGTGATGACCTTCTATGTACGTAATTATGTTTAGTACCCGCTCCTTGGGCAACGAATGTCTTTTACTACGTTTCGCTGGAGACGAGATTTGTGGCTTCAATTCGACAAAGTTGTGAACTACATGGCTCGACACCCGTTTCAGTATCACTTTCACTTGTTAAACACGTATGGTTATCATTGCACTCCTCATATACATTGCCCGCACAGTCGAGCGCATACGACACCATACATTCCATTGATTTATCTTGCAGAAACTCTAATATTTCATCTGCCGCTTCTTTTTCACTCTGTGAAATTCCTTGAGTTCCTTTCTGAGAAAATATCGATTTCAGTAACTGTTGTTGTAGATGTAATGCAATGTTTGCTTGGTTTATCGTTGCCATTGCTCTGCTCTGTATCATCACCAATAGCACTGTGACTCTGTTGTGAGTTACTCGTCGAGTAAGCTGTTCAGTTACGTTCCGTAGTCTCATGCTGCGCTCACTATTAGATACCTCCAGTCTCGCCCCCTGTTGTCATTTTCAGCCAATATTGTGGTTGCATTGTAGACAATATGCGGAGAGTCGAATGCCGTAAATATCATTGCCTTTTTGCGATCTCGCACTCAACAGATTCCTTGTTAGAAAAACGACATCATACAGAGGAAGGCGATCGTTAGCCTTGATGTCCACACACCGATTTTCAATAATGTGTATGCAGAGTGTCAGAGCAGTCATTCAGCTGTCAAGGGTGAAAATCAGAACAAACGAAGTCATTACCTGTCAGTGCTGACAGTTAGATGCTATAGCCTGTTGTCCCGTCCTTGGTGTGGGTGTCACTGCCAGAGAAGGGCTGGCTAGAAGGCTCGTATAAATACCGCTCCCCTCTCCCAGATCGTCACTATCAGATGTTCTCATTCACTCGCCGACATTCTCTGAACAGGACCGTATGGGGATTGGTAAGTGATGCCAGACGCTACAGTCTTCACCAGTTGATCGAAGCGAAGTCGACTCCTGTTCCAAATGATGAATCCAGTCACCACCAAGGACTGCACCTCCAAATAGGATGCCTCTGTGCTGTTGGATCATGTGCGGAGTGATTATCTTCTGCTGACGACTCCTTCCTCAGTGGAGGAGGCTGCCCGGCTGACCTGTTGCTGTTCGCCTGTAACTGTGTATATTCGTTGTTGCTGATCAGTGCCCACTGTGGGCATACGTCTTCGACTTCGGTCAAGCCGGATACCACAGTTGAAACACCGACCTTCTTGGTGTGGTACGCGGCAACCTTGAAGCAGTCAAGCTGCCAGTAGCTGCACCTGTCACGCATCGACGGCGGCTCGCGGTAGTTTCAGCCTTCTGCGGACACAATGACGTCAACGCCCCTAGCTGTTAATGCGTGATGTCTCCAAGCCCAGCGGTTGCTGATACAGGCGTGCGCCACGACACTGGAGGATCAGCAACCCTGCCGCTTGCTGCTACCCTTCTCTGTATCTCAGAATACATAAACGGCTATTATAATCATGGATGTTTCACTAACGGTTCACTGTACGATTCCAGTCACAACCAACTCTATAACCCACGTAAAGGAGTGGAAACAACCTCTCATCATGACCTGCGAACGACCAATTTGTCTGCCACCCACCGTACGTCCCAATAGTACCTAGATACTTCAGAAACAAAGATAACCATGTCGGCCCACGAGTAGACCATTGCGCAACAACAGTGCTGCATTGTCCGAAGAGAGTAATTGTTCCGAGTTTCTTGCAGACGCAGTGTCTGCAGACACAGTGTGCAAGTGAAATGGCGCGACAACTGGAGATGTGCTCCAAAACTGCAGTACGATTCTTGTGGAAAAAAGAATGTCTAAATGTTACACAGATTCACTCTGAAATTCTGGCGATATATGGACCAAATGCAATGTTGCGTCCAGCCGTAGTGAAATAGCGCGAACAGCTTGACCAAGGTTGCACAGACGTGGGTGATGAGGACGAGAAAGAAGGCCCCGACACCGACCACAGACGACGATGTCCAGGCAGCTGAGGAACTGATTCTCACACGTCACAGAGTGATATCGTTGACCTTACTCATCAGATGCGTATCTCATTAGGCAGTGCTCATTCCACCGCCCGAGATCGTATGCAGTATCGGAAATTGTACTCAGGCTGGGTTCCGCGATCAATGTCACCTGCGCACAAAGACACAAGGTTTAAGGTGCCTCTGAAATTCCTGTAGCGTTGCCCTCTCACAGGCAATGATTTTATGAACCATGCATCATCCATCATTTCACATCTGTAACAAAGAGATTGTCCATGGAATTAAGGTACACCCCCCCTCATCTCCTCGAAAGAATTGCAAAATTGCGCCTTCAGTGGGGAAGGTCGCGGCCACAGTTTTCTTCGACAGTGAAGAAAATGTGCACACGGAGTTTATGGAAAAGGGCACAGCCATTAATGACGATTCGTGCTGTGCCTCAGTGACATCGCTGCGAAACGTCATAAAAAATTAGAGGCATGGAAAATTAAGCTAAGACAATGTTCTCCTGCACGATAACGCAACACCCGACAGGGTGTACACAACAAAAGCTTTTCTTAGGTGTTTTCGATGGGGTGTTTGCAAGTAGCCGCAATAGTGTTCAGATCTTGCTCCAAATAATTTTCGTCTTTTCGACAAGCTGAAAGGACGCCAGGGAGGAAAGAGATTTTCCAACGATGAGTTCACACAGCAGTTTTCGAATGGCTCCGCGACCCAGTACCAGATTTCTGTTGGCGAGGAACTGGAAGACTGGTATAAAGCTCCAGCAGTTACTTATCCAACCGTCATAGAAACAAGACAAACTATAACAGAAGTGCACAGGCAAAGTTAATGACAATGTTGGAAAGATGGTAACGCTCCTCACACGAAAGCCTGTTCAGAAAATTTAGAGAAGCGTTATTTGAGGGAGACCGTGCGTGAATTATGCGAAGTCACTTTTACCGAATGCTGTAGTGCACTACAAAATGGCACAGACATTGAACAATATTTTTCAACATACTCAGCAAACTGAATCCATGAAAACTGCGCCCAGTGAAATTTGCGTCCAACTAGAAATCTGTGAAATCTGCGGCCAATACCTGCTCCCTTTGCGTCACGACTTACCCCTGGGCCAGGACCGTCGTAATTACTCTATAGTATATGCACCCTAGGCAGGGCCGAAGTGCGCTCCTATAAACCTCCTCTGGCACAGTAGCCGACTGTCTGAATAAAACGGCATTCGTATCGCTCTCGGTGTCCTTGAGTTGACATCGTGCGACATGTGTATTTCTGTTGCAATAGTTCCGATATGAAAGCTTCAACGATTAATCATGGTAAGCTATGTTGCCACTATGAAGCTTATTCATACATAGCAAGAGAACGAAGAAGACGGGACTGTGGCGTAGCACTGTTCAAGACAGAAACCAAACTATCGCCGATCAGTGCTTAAAACTAAGGATTCGACGGTGCTTTTTTCACCCTAGAGTCAATGTGGAGCTCCGGATGACTCTCGGCTGAAAGTAAGGAAAATCTGAACCGTGGAAAGAAAAGGGCACGAGAGGAAGAGACTTCCATTTCCAAGATATATTCATAGGAGGTGGGTTGTCTGCATAATCGAGAATATGGTTTTGTCACTGAAATGCCAGAGTGGCAGGTAGGTAAGAGAACTTTATAATACCAGCGGGCAAAATCACAGGAAAATGAGGGAGATCCGCAGACAACAGAAGAAATTGACCTCAAGGTAGAGTTATTAGCTATGAATGATGGCAGCAGTTTTCTGTTAAGCGACGACCTGTTAGGAAAAAGGGCAACAGTTTCTGGCGGAAAAGCATGGAGAGAGGCTGTAAGAAGTAAATAAGACTTCTTTATGGATGATACGCTCAAGTGCTGTAGCAAACAGTTTTCGCAAGTATTACCATTGAAGCCGACTTTGGGAGTACAAATAATAAGAGAAACAAAATACTCTCGAATTGAATCACCGCAGATTTCGAATCAGTAGTGATTCTGCGATAGAAGTTGTAGGATCGATAGCCAAAGTGCGTCAATGTTATTTCCACATTAAAAAGTGTCTCTGGAGAAAAATGCAAGATCTAGGACTTTCTAATGAATACAAAAGAAATGAAGAAGTGAGACAAGAAATTCGCATGCTTACGAAAGCTAAATCTCTAACGATAATAACAGTCGAAGCTCCGTAAAGCACCAAACGCAAAATTTGTCTTTGCTAGGTTGTTATGATTATGAGTGAAGATGTACTGAGTGGAATGTAAACTCTGTTTCCAAGGGTGAACTTGTCATTCACTTTAAAGAGCTTCTAAGAGAAATTACACACACTTTTATGACGTAAAGATAAGACTCATGAGCTATTTAAATGTTATTGAATGTCTTGGCGATACTTGCTGTGATCGATTTCGAACTTGTACATAATTGTACAGAGAATCACCTATATGTTACCTACATATCCAATATCCCCCCCCCCCCCCCAAAAAAAACCTGCAAACCTCACAAAAGCGTAAAATGCAACATTTGTGTGTAGGAGCTTTTTCATATGCTTGATTATGATACCGAAGTATAATGTTAACTACTTCGCAAACATCTTTTTATGGGTGAAATCGAATGAGTAAAGCGCATTAAATAAAAAAAAACTCAGACAGTTAACTGATCATTAAGAAAGCAGAACATGTAACCGAAGATTTTCTTAGTGACAGGTGACCAGAACGTAACTTAGAATTTGTTCACTCTTTTTCGGCTGCAAATTTTGAGATTGTTTCATCAATATCGATATCTTTAACTAGCCCATTTTTAGTAAGTAACTGCTTATTTACACACTCGCGTCTTACTCATAGGAAACTAAAGATAAAAATTAATTTAACTTCTGAAAACAAAAAAAGAATTCTCTTACATAACGCTATCGAAACACACGAAGTTAAGAAAAATCTTAGCGCCAAAATAACATTGGTAACAGTTGTAGCAAAAAATCTTCTTAGTCCTGGAATTTTTGCAAAGAATCTTATAATAATTGTCAACTGTTTTTTGTATAATCGTGAGAAGTTTCGTTTCTGAAGTTTTAATCAAATGACTACGATCTGAAACAGCATCTGATGCAAGTTCCACGATTTTGCAATGTGCATCGATTTCTTGTGCACTCTTAACATTGACCTCAGTTCGCAGCGTTCTATGTACTCGTAGTATGACTTGAAAATGCGAGCCCGGAAACCTCTAGGTAGCGTCCCTCAGCTCTTCTACCTGCCGGGCAAGGGGATTAGTGGACCCGTCCTCGATTCTTCCTGGACACAAATTTCATTGGGCGCAAATTTCAGTGGGCGCAGTTCTCAGTACACACACCAAACGTTTCGCTCGGTTGATGGTCAGGCGGTATAGCCGAGGTCACCGCTCACAGAAACCAACTAAGACGACTGGTTCAGTCGCTAAGTACGAGGCTTTAAATCGCAATCATCGGAAACCGTTCAAAATTATGAAACATGGCGTTAGTATTAGTCTGTTATGAACTGATATTTACTTTTTAAGCACAATTTTTCGGGAACATAGACGCGAACGTGAGCCACCACAGAAGTCTTCCACTGATAGTAACAGAGATTTTTCGAAATCCTTGCAGTGGCCAGCACTGAACGCGACAAAACTGCACGTTCTATCAGTCACGTAAAGCACACGCTCGCAATAATACTACACATTTATTAGACGGCAATTGGAAACGTGATCAGTGCACTGCCGACCTTTCCCCAACTGTGAACAATAGTGAAAGCGCACGTTCAGAGATGCGCAGCGCTGCGTTCTTTAATGGACATAAAACATTCACAGCACGCCGTACGTGCTCAGTAATAAAACTCTGTAATGCTCTTCAGAACAGCATTTCACGCTGACAGAACGTTTTCGAAAAAAGAAAGATTGCTGCGTCATACAAAGCATTCTATTGTTCAGCTATAGCAGAACTCAACGAACGTATTTCTGTAGATACTTCGATATTATCAAGAACGAAATAAATAAGATGTATGATGTTTTACTTCGATGACAATCAGAGGTAGCTGAAAGAAATTACATCAGAGTATTTATGAAATCCATGAGTAATACAGTCATCGATATTTTAAAGTGCTACTTGCTGTCAACCAGTATACATACCAAACCTGTTTGGTTTCTCTGTTTTATGTTTTCGGCGGTGTCCTTACATCACTGCACCGGATGAAAGGCTACGGTTAAATCCCAACTTTTGCTCCCTCAATAATTATCATGACATCGACACAACTTTAAACTCTAACCTTCATTCATTCCTTTCTTTACATGTGTGTAGACATTCTGGAAATAGATTTGGCTGTATTTTTTAAAGAGTCTACTGCGAAGTATAATATAATAAAATAATGGAATAGATGATAATAAAATGTTGAAATGCGTGGCTTTTTAAAATGTATTGAATTAATGAGATTGCCGGCTGGAGTGGCCGTGCGGTTCTAGGCGCTACAGTCTGGAACCTAGCGACCGCTACGGTCGCAGGTTCGAGTCCTGCCTCGGGCATGGATGTATGTGATGTCCTTAGGTTAGTTAGGTTTAATTAGTTCTAAGTTCTAGGCGACTGATGACCTCAGAAGTTAAGTCGCATAGTGCTCAGAGCCATTTGAACCAATTAATGAGATTAATTTTTCGGCATGAATGACAAGCACAATAAGCTGAGCTATGCCTGGAAATAAGTTCGTATTAGTTCATATTATTTTGCAGGGCGAAGTAGTTTCTTTCTCCGCTGTAGGTTTGTGCTTACCATTCTTTATAATGCTACGTTTGGTCGCCGTGTTCACCTTTGAAGTCTTGACCGTGTTCCCATTAAGCTTATCGGATCTTCGTAATTTTCCAAAGTACACAGGTGGGCTTCAGTTCTTGTAATTATTGTACTATTTGAAATAACAACTCACACGACCTTTCTGTTAATAAAACAATACTGTATTTTTCTAAACGGTGCACATATGAAATACATACTCCTCACTTAATTCATAGTGACCCCAAAATGGCGGTCTACAGTTACTCGCTAAAAATGGCGTGCTTCTCACTCGTTCACTAGCTGAGCGCGAATCCTTCCTTCCTCCTACTGGTACCAGAAAAAATCCTCTGTTTTTTAACAACTGAAAGTCAAAAAATACATGACAGTAGGCATAGGCTCTATGATGGGCTACCGCTTCATCTTCTCTCTTTGCCTTTAAAGAAGACGAAAACATAAAGGAAATGCAAAAGGTTTATCACAGAAGCCACCTCTCCGACGAATTTCAGCAGGAAGTTTGGAAGCAGGACAGTGGCGTATTGTAGTTCCTGCGTTATTCAACATCGATCCTTTTGTCTAACAATATTGTTGCACTGTGAGGAGGTAGAAGGAATAGCTCAAGGACTACTTTTGCAATATGGCGAAGTTATTATTGTTTAATAGTAAATGTTCATAACACTATTTCTCGTAAAAGAAAGAGGCTGATAGACTGACAGCTGTTCTTAACTGAAAGAAAATTACTGCACGTATCACATTTACTGTATTTTACTTTGCATTACTGGTTTCAGGTGGATTTATGACAATTGATAAAGGATGGATGTAACGTATGTATGCGACTGTTGTGTAACCTGAGGCAGTGTCATGAAGTAGAAGACAAAAAACAGCACTATTAGTACACACCGAATATTATCATTTTGAGAATATCAACGTACGTTGATGATGATGATGTTTGGTTTTTGGGGCGCTCAACTGTGCGGTCATCAGCACCCGTACGGATTCCCAATTTTTACAAAGTCCTATGTCGTCAGTTTTCACGAATGATAATGAAATGATCAGGACAACACAAGCAGCCATTCCCCGGGCGGGGTAAATCCCCATCCCGACGGGGAATCGAACCCGGGACCTCGCGATCCAGAGGCAGCAACGCTAACCACTAGACCACGAGATGCGGACAAAGCCAAAGGAGCGATCTGTTTGATTAGCGAAAACATTTAATAGCCAGGACTGCATAAATATTTCTTTGTTTAAAACTACCAGCTTTGACATATTTTGCTGATATGTTCAGAGCTTAAAAAATCGTTTCGCTATGAGACGTTTTCATTTACCGTTGGATCTCATGCCAAGTCGTCATTTACATAAAATCAGCACATTATAAGAGATTTGCCACGAGTAAAATCTTTAAAAACATAAAGCACCTTGTGTAAATGGTCAAATCCGTATACGTATCGCTCGCAAATGCTTGTAACATCAGGAAAACACAGTACAGAGTAGCACGTCTGGTTACATCAGCACGACATATTCTAAACATTAATTAGTACAAATCTCTAACTCATGTGGACTTTTGACTTCATAGGTAAACGGTAATACAAACGTAAATACCTTTTTGTGATCACAGGTTCCTTTCCACTGGTATTTGTATCAGGTACTATAGCCTGAACTAATCAAAGATGGAGTCTTAAAAGTCAACAAGTGCAAAGAATAAATATACATAACGGTTCTAGCAATAGCGTCAAATTTTGTATAAATTTTTAAATTATTATTAATAATTGGCAACCAATGCTGTACAATCGCAATAAAGTCATGAGATGTGCAATTGACTCTTTTATTAGAACATGTTACGCGTTTCGGTATTACACCCATCTTCAGACATCACAAACTTCAACTCCTTGCTAACCAACCAGGCGTACAACCAGACTTACAGCCTGACCACCGGTGCACTCGTGGGTCATATTGGACCACGGTTTGTCCACAACATTGATGCCCAAATACTGCAGCTTTGTCTGAGAGCGAATTGTCACCAACTCAGCTCACATCCACACACAAAGAGTTCACATTTCCTATTCGTACTAAAAATGCTCTACACAGACAAACGACTATCGACACACGCTACGGACTCTACTGTACACACTGACAAAAACATAAGAACTAATAAATCCTAAATTAACATGCAGAAATTGAAAAACTAAACGACCAAAGCACACAGATGAAACTTTATAAATCTGTCCTGGTCAGGAGCTCGTAAAAGTCACAAAATCGGTTACTTCTCTGTTGCTCGGCTGGCGGCTGCTACTTGTCCTAAATAATGGAATAATGCCAGTAGCTGGCAGTAATTCAGACTGCCTACTCGTTTGTGTGTTCGTCCGCTTAGCACAGTGTTTTAGTTTACATGGTTTTTCAGTCATGTTAGACTTGCTACAGCATCTGATTTCAGCCTGACTGAAACCTCAACCGTTTGTTTAGCAAATTATTTATAACTACATGTGTTAAGGAATGAAAATTACATTGAGGCACTTACTTTAATGGTCCACAGTGATATTGTAGGTATCGGTTTTGATGGGCATATATGTGTGTGTGTGGAGGGGGGGGGGGGGTGAGTGGGTGGGTGGGTGGGTGGGAGGGTGGGAGGGTGGAAGGGTGTGTGGGAAAGTATATGGAAGGCCATAGGCTGTGATATTAGTACTACGATATGAGCATATACGACCTGTGCGATTAGTAAACCATCTTATGAAACTAAGCGGAGAATGGTAGCCTCAAATCCTGCTGTGAAGCAATTATAAAATATCTGTATTGATTTTGTGGGCCGTTTTCCTCGCTCATGTTCAGGATACAAGTTCCCATCTGTGTGCCTGGCAGGAGTTATCAATTGTAATGGTGGAGGAAGGGGACATACCATTACGGCAACCCCTTACCAAACTTCTATCCAGCATGCGAGCATATTGCAAAGCATCCGTTGCCATCCATAATGATCACAAACCATATTAAGTACCAAATCCCACAATTTGTAATACCCAGGGGACCGTCATGAATTGTGTGACTTCAGTATAATTATTGTTTTTGTATAAATATCTTCGTGTAATTGTGTATTTCTTTCAGTTAAGTCTGTACTATACTAGTAAGTCGTTCTACAAGTGTTCCAAGTTTCATCCAGTTATGTTACGTGGCAACATTTTTCTAAATTTTCTTTCGTCCTTTAAGTTTTACTACAGGATGATTCAGCTGCCCCTACCATTGGGTTTTATGCAACCTGCAATGGCTTCAAATAGCACATGCAAGATTTTCATATTTATTCGCTCACTACTCACAAACTATTAGCCCTACACAAAAGAAGAACTGGAATTTATGTATGTAATTTAATATAGTCAACTTTGTACTGGGGTACGCTTTTGTCCGAGGACTTATTTTTTTATTCAAGAGAAACGTAGAAAAGTGCCTTTCAAATGGGTTTTTCTTGAATAACACATAAACCATAACCTCCAGTGAAAATATAGCTAAAATACTAAATTTAACTGCGCTAAATTTCGTAATAAGGTCGGGTTCATTTTTCCAGTAGGACTAATTGTTCATAAATAGCGAGCGAGAAAGTATTAAAATCTTGAACAAGGTATTTGAAGAGAAAGAGAGTTGACAGAGTAGCATCACCTTAATATGTTCATTAAACTATGCACAAAAAGCAAATCCCTTTCAATATTTAAGACAGAAATCACGCTAAGGGCGTATGCACTATGCTATAAATTGGTTAACGTACGAGCTGCATTAAAAGGCTCAGCTAGAAGGAAGTAAATTCTGAGATAAACAGAAGAGAATTTGAGAACAATGTACTTCCTGAGTGCAGAGTCTCATGAACATGCTATAGTTGCAGTGACAAGTGGCAATGAAACATGTTCATGAAGATTAAAAGAGAGTATTGGCAGTTCATTTAAAATAAAAATAACGTAAATCTGGCAAATAAACGTGAGCATCAGACAGAATTTCCAAAGTCTAGGCTTTTATCAAAAATCATTACACACAACTGAAAGACAAGTTCATCTATATATAACAACACATGCACTGGGAGAGGATTCACGAATAAGCACACATCATCTCGCTAAAGTAGGCTTGTTGGAAGTATGCTATATTAAAAGAGTTGTAACAGCTTTACCAATAACGTGCTTTGAGAGAATAGCTTTGCTTCGGTAAATAAAACGAATTAATACATTTTAATTAATGCATTTTATATCCTAACAATACAAATATCGTACAATTTTTGCCTGTTGTCTCTTCCAGTTCTAATCTATTTTCAGGAAAAAGAAAACTCCGAATTAACAATTAATTTAATTAAAGCTTGCCCGTAGCCAGTTTTCGATATTTCAGGTTTTTTTCGTGTATTTTAATTTCGCCTTTTAATTTTAATGTATTTTCATCGCAGCTTTGAAAAAAATCAACACCAGTATTAATTTTATCATTTTTGATTTCTGCTTTCTGAAATTATATTTAAGTCGCAGACTGAGTGTTGCGTCGTTTCTGCAGATAGACTCCCTTCTTGCAAGTCCAGCGTCCTTTCAAAATACTATTTCATCATCGCAGTCACGTCAGAGAATATACGCAGCCACTTTTCTTTGACCTGTCGGCGCGCGTTATTTGTTCAGGAGCAGTCTGTTAACGGTTTTGGTGTACGTTTAACAGTCTCTCTATATTGAAAGTAAGTCGGTATGAAGCCTGTAACATCAGAATGACTTTCACAGAGAATGCTCCAAGAATTAGCGACCACTAAACCGATATTAGTGAATCGAGAAATAACCACTTACAGGAAACATTTTTGAACAACTAAAAGCTGTTCTCCCATAGTCCTCCAAAAAGGAAAACCAATAAAACAAAAAAAAACTGCACCTACTCCTGCAAAGAGTGTTGAAAGTATATCAGGAGGATTGTATGTTAAAGCACGGAAAGTTAGCTGACTGGGCGTGGATGTGAAATGGAAACTGACTTAGTCGTCTTGTGATGGATCATTATGAAAAAATCTTTAACTGGACGTTGCACGACTCGGAGAGCTGTGACCGTCTTGCGTTTATCGAACTCCACTGGAGGACGGGAAGGAGATCAAAGCACATTGACGTCGGAGAGTATCCAGTCCCTCCAGTTATTTGAAATTTTGGGTCTTTGGCCTAGACGAGGGAGAAATCTTTGTGATGAATTCGACGGATGAAATCGTCTCGGGTCATCAGTCGAATGGTTGCATCATCTTGAAGCAAAGTTTCAGAATTTATTATATATACCTTCAGGTGAAGCGGCTGCGCCTGAAGATCACGATGGGCAGTCTCTTTGAACCATCGCTCAGCTGACAACTCGATTGCATCAGTGACTGAAGGATGATTTCAAGGGACAAGCTGTTACGTTCGAATCTGTGCTAATAAATCCCCTTGGCCAGTTAGTTCAGGGACTAACCTCGCACAGAATCGTATTGGTAGCTATTTCTGAGGAAGTCTCGGTAGAAACCCAGCCGGAATAGGACAGGGACGGGATGACCTCACAGCACAGAGTACAAGGGATAGGCGAAAATATTTCAACCAACCAGTGAAATAATGTTTTTCTTTACATTACATACAAAGTAATTTCTTAAAATGTAAAGAAAACTTCAGATTCTGTCACAAGTCATTTTTTTTAAAATAAAAATAAAAAACAATTTATTTCGAACCCTGAAGGCTCATTCTTAGGTGTTTAACATATTATTTCGCCATTACTTTTACATGTCAGTTACCACTGTACCTACGAAAAGTTTACTTTGTGATGAAACAGTCGTGAGTGTAATGAACACTTATACAAAAATTACTTATTGGTTCTGTTATCAGTTGCATAGAACTGTTATGGAAAATTCACGTTGTAAAAACACAACTTTTTATGTAGTTTATACCACTTACTTTTCGATCTCTCAGGTCTTTTCAATTTTTCCTATATATTTCAAGTAAGTAGATTTCATCCCTGAAATGAGACTGTAATATCTACAATATACTACGATACTTTAATGCTTTCAAAGTGTTTTTGACGACATTTTTTTAACATGGGGTTTGGGGGAACTGAGATGGTACTAATCTCTCGCTGAATGTTCCACCAATACATTATTCAGATCACTGTCTTTTGTCACTGGCAAAGAATTTAATAGAGAAGTGGTGTCCTAATTATCAATTCTTACTTTTTATACTGTATCAAAGCGAGTTACAAAGTATTTTTTAATCCAGGTAGTCCATAATCTTTATGTAGTATTCGTTCAGTTTCTATTATCTTTTGCAACCTAATGTGACAGTACCCCACTTTGGGCTGAAAGGGATCCGTCCGATCCATTTCATATGTTAGTTTCACTTAGTTGAGCTGTTTCTGAATTTTTGGTGCCTATAGCTTCTCGTACGTGATAGAAGTGAGCCTCAAGGAAGGAAGAGGCATGCTTTCCTTTTCTCTCTCTCTCTTTCCATCATTACATCTATGTTTCGTTATCCTAATTCTTTTTCCCATGTCCTAACCGCATGCTTTGATTCTGTACGTATGGTTTGTGTGTGTGTAAGACGAGTGTTTCTTTTTCTAGTGATCGAAGGATGTCTTGTAGTCTGTTAGGGCAGAGAGGTCTACCAACAAGTAGAGAGAGAGAGAGAGAGGGTTGCTTTTGTACGAGAGTTTCCGTAACGGCTGATATCAGACAATAGTGGTCTTTGGCTTAGCGCGCTATCCCTCTTTGGCGACCTGAGCAGGCGAGCTCTGGTTAATCGAATCGCCGAATACTCTCGTTCGAACTCTTGGTAAATCAGGTAGCTTCACTTTCAGACACTCCGTAATGTGGATACAGGCACTGGAGTGGTCTCCGTATACTTTCGTTTTATTTTCTAGTGAGGTTTCAGGCGTAGAATGTTAGGAAAAAATTAACGTTATTCGTTTTGAACATAATTTTGCATGTTTTCGAGTGTTTCTGATGGTTACATGAATAGCACTTTGTCTATAGATCGTTTCGCTATCACGTGGGCTGATAAGACAAAGGAAGCATGCATGGTTAGATATTTTGACAGGCTGTTTCACCTTCAACGCTTTAGGTAAGTTACAGGGATCAGTTTTCGCTTAACTCTGTTCTCGTATTCTAAACTTGACTATTTTTAACGGACTTTTGCAATTTGGTCTTTGTTTCGGCCACATTTTCGTGTGATACTGCTACAGGATCGATTTCTTTTGCTTTCATAGTCTTTCATAAGTGACCATACCTTCCGTGCTTGTCCAGAATTTGGGTGATTTTTCATTAAGATGTGATTATGAGTTTAAATACTTGGATTTGGTGCTTCTCATAGTCGTCAGTGTTCTAACGTGTTCACTAAAGTATGCTGAAGTGGCTATCAGTAATCAACATTGAATTGTGTGAAGTTTTCTTCATAAAATGAATGCCCACTCGTGTATCTAAATTTTGTGTGTTCTATTTTCCGCCGTAATGTCTTTTCGGGATTTTCTTACGTGACTGTTTCTACCCGCACTAATACTGATCAGATTATGCTAGGTGATGTCGCAGCTTTCTGTAATCGATTGCTCTATTCATTTGAGGCAGGACTGGAACTGATGCACGTCGCAGAGTTTTACTAAACCGTATTTTTCTCAATTTATGGAAGTTACAAGGTTCTAATACCTGTTCATTTTAATGACTTATTTTTCTCCCCAGCCTGCCATAGCTTCAATAGTTACACTGGTGTGGTAGCTCCTCTCGTGCTAAATCTATTTTTCTTTGAGGGATCCAGTGTTTGAGTTCACATTTAATCGCTTTCATTATGAATCCCCATGTTTTTTTCCCTGCTTTCACATCGCGATACAACGACCTCAGTTTTATTTTAAATAAAATAAACGGGAGTACATACCCCATTATTGTATGTTTACGGTTAACCTGTTCGTATTTGACTTTACGCAAACACCCACTGCTGACCATTAAAATTGCAACAGCATGAATGCGGGCCGGCCGGGGTAGCCCAGCGGTTCTAGGCGCTACAGTCTGGAACCGCGCGACCACTGAGGTCACAGGTTCGAATCCTGCCTCGGGCATGGATGTGTGTGATGCCCGTAGGATAGTTAGGTTTAAGTATTTCTAAGTTCTAGGGGACTGATGACTTCAGAAGTTAAGTCCCATAGTGCTCAGAGCCATGAATGCGGGTTGCAAATTGCACCGAATGTCAAGAAGTGAAATACAAGCTTGGATTTGCAGATATGCAAACTAGTTACAACGACTTCTGCGTTCTGTGTGTGAGGAAAGATTACGCACCGGGTTCTCATTCGAAAATGACGTTTGAATGTTGGTGGTTTGCGAGAAGATCATGTTATGACTCGTAAAGATCATGTTATGTGAGCTGGGAAATGTCTGCTAGCGCGCGTAGGAATTTGATCATGGCCTATAGGGACTGGAAAAAAGAAACCCCCGTCACGAAGGAATTGTCTCAATGGCACGGTAATCGGCAGATGTGTTGTACATATACAGCCAAACAAGAGATAACTGTTTCAGGAAAACTGGATTATTTTTCCGAGAGAAAGAGCTTCACGTATTGAGCAAGTCATGCGAGCAGTTATTCGTCTTGACATCGATTGATGCAGTTGTTGGACGTTCGCCTGTGGGATATCGCGCCAATTCTGTCCAGTTGGCGCATTAGACCGCAGAATTCTCGAGATGGTTGGAGGGTCCTACCCATAATGCTCCAAAGTTTCTCAATTGGGGAGAGATCCGGTTACGTTGCTGGCCAAGGTAGAGTTTGACAAGCAGGAAAATAAGCAGTAGAGCTTCTCGCCGTGTGTGGGCGGGCATTATCTTGCTGAAATGTAAGCCCCTAATGGTTTGCTATGAAGGGAAACAAAAGGGGGCGTAGAATTGTAATCTTTACTTTACATCACATCTACCGATTTCAGTCCCATTCGGTTAATTCCTTCGTGATGATTCGTTCTTTTTTTGTCTCAGAGTACATTATCGCTCTGCAGCGTAGGACCGTACAACCACGCCACAAACCTTCAGTCAGGAAATTGCTGTATTTGTAGTAAGACAAGTATCTGCACATTCAGTGTGACGACGTCTACATTTACATCTACATCTACATCGATACTTTGCAAATCACATTTAAGTGCCTGGCAGGGGGTTCATCGAACCACCTTCACAATTCTCTATTATTCCAATGTCGTATAGCTCGCGGAAAGAATGAACACCTATATCTTTCCGTACGAGCTATGATTTCCCTTATTTTATCGTGGTGATCGTTCCTTCCTATGTAGGTCGGTGCCAACAAAATATTTTCGCATTTGAAGGAGAAAATTGGTAATTAGAATTTCGTGAGAAGATTCCGTCGCAACGAAAACGCCTTTCTTTTAATGATTTACAGCCCAAATCCCGTATCATTTCTGTGACACTCTCTCCCATATTTCGCGATAATACAAAACGTGCTGCCTTTCTTTGAACTTTTTCGATGTACTCCGTCAGTCCTACCTGGTAAGGATCCCACACCGCACAGCAGTATTCTAAAAGAAGACGGACAAGCGTAGTGTAGGCAATCTCCTTAGTAGGTCTGTTACGTTTTCTAAGTGTCCAACCAATACAACGCAGTCTTTGGATAGCCTTCACCATAACTTTTTCTATGTGTTCCTTCCAATTTAAGTTGTTCGTAATTATAATACCTAGGTATTTAGTTGAAATTAGGGCTTTTAGATTATACTGATTTATCGTGTAACCGAAGTTTAAAGAGTTCCCTTCAGCACTCACGTGGATGGCCTCACACTTTTCGTTATTTATGGTCAACTGCCACTTTCAGCACCATTCCGATATTTTATTCTAAACCGTTTTGCAGTTTGTTTTGATCTTCTGATGACTTTATTAGTCTATAAACGACAGCTTCATCTGCAAACAGCCGAGAACGGCGGATCAGATTGTCTCCCAAATCGTTTGTATAGATAAGGAACAGCAACGGGCCTGTAACACTACCTTGGTGAACGCCAGAAATCTGTTTTACTCGATGACTTTCCATCAGTTACTACCACCCAAAAGGTATCAGATAGATTATATAATGGTAAGACAGAGATTTAGGAACCAGGTTTTAAATTGTAAGACATTTCCAGGGGCAGGTGTGGTCTCTGACCACAATCTATTGGTTATGACCCGTAGATTAAAACTGAAGAAACTGCAAAAAGGTGGGAACTGAAGGAGATGGGACCTGGATAAACAGAAAGAACCAGAGGTTGTACAGAGTTTCAGGGAGAGCATAAGGGAACAATTGACAGGAATGGGGGAAAGAAATACAGTAGAAGAAGAATGGGTAGCTTTGAGGGATGAAGTAGTGAATGCAGCAGAGAATAAAGTAGGTAAAAAGACGAGCACTGCTAGAAATCCTTGGGTAACAGAAGAAATATTGAACTTAATTGATGAAAGGAGAAAATATAAAAATGCAGTAAATGAAGCAGGCAAAAAGGAATACAAACGTCTCAAAAATGAGATCGACAGGAAGTGCAAAATGGCTAAGCAGCCATGGCTAGAGGAAAAAAGTAAGGCTGTAGAGGCTTATCTCACTAGGGGTAAGATAGATACTACCTACAGGAAAATTAATGAGACCTTTGGAGATAAGAGAACCACTTGTATGAACATCAACGGCTCAGATGGAAACCCAGTTCTAAGCAAAGAAGGGAAAGCAGGAAGGTGGAAGGAGTATATAGAGGGTCTATACAAGGGCGATGTACTTGAGGACAATATTATGGAAATGGAAGAGGATGTAGATGAAGATGAAATGGGAGATACGATATTGCGTGAAGAGTTTGACAGAGCACTGAAAGACCTGAGTCGAAACAAGGCCCCGGGAGCAGACAACATTCCATTAGAACTACTGACGGCCTTGGGAGAGCCAGTCCTGACAAAACTCTACCATCTGGTGAGCAGGATGTATGAAACAGGCGAAATACCCTCAGACTTCAAGTAGAATATAATAATTCCAATCCCAAAGAAAGCAGGTGTTGACAGATGTGAAAATTACCGAACAATCAGTTTAATAAGCCACAGCTGCAAAACACTAACACGAATTCTTTACAGACGAATGGAAGAACTAGTAGAAGCCGACCTCGGGGAAGATCAGTTTGGATTCCGTAGAAATGCTGGAACACGTGAGGCAATACTGACCTTACGACTTATCTTAGAAGCTTGATTAAGGAAAGGCAAACCTACATTTCTAGCATTTGTAGACTTAGAGAAAGCTTTTGACAATGTTGACTGGAATACTCTCTTTCAAATTCTAAAGGTGGCAGGGGTAAAATACAGGGAGCGAAAGGCTATTTATAATTTGTACAGAAAACAGATGGGAGTTATAAGAGTCGAGGGACATGAAAGGGAAGCAGTTGTTGGGAAGGGAGTAGGACAGGGTTGTAGCCTCTCCCCGATGTTATTCAATCTGTATATTGAGCAAGCAGTAAAGGAAACGAAAAAAAAATTCGGAGTAGGTATTAAAATCCATGGAGAAGAAATAAAAACGTTGAGGTTCGCCGATGACATTGTAATTCTGTCAGAGACAGCAAAGGACTTGGAAAAGCAGTTGATGGAATGGATAACGTCTTGAAAGGACGATATAAGATGCACATCAACAAAAGCAAAACGAGGGTAATGGAATGTAGTCGAATTAAGTCGAGTGATGCTGAGGGAATTAGATTAGGAAATGAGACACTTAAAGTAGTAAAGGAGTTTTGCTATTTGGGGAGCAAAATAACTGATGATGGTCGAAGTAGAGAGGATATAAAATGTAGACTGGCAATGGCAAGGAAAGCGTTTCTGAAGAAGAGAAATTTGTTAACATCGAGTATAGATTTAAGTGTCAGGAAGTCATTTCTGAAAGTATTTGTATGGAGTGTAGCCATGTATGGAGGTGAAACGTGGACGATAAATAGTTTGGACAAGAAGAGAATAGAAGCTTTGGAAATGTGGTGCTACGGAAGAACGCTGAAGATTAGATGGGTAGATCACATAACTAATGAGGAAGTATTGAATAGGATTGGGGAGAAGAGAAGTTTGTGGCATCAAGGGATCACCAATTTAGTATTGGCGGGCAGCGTGGAGGGTAAAAATCGTAGAGGGAGACCAAGAGATGAATACACTAAGCAGATTCAGAAGGATGTAGGTTGCAGTAGGTCCTGGGAGATGAAGAAGCTTGCACAGGATAGAGTAGCATGGAGAGCTGCATCAAACCAGCCTCAGGACTGAAGACCACAACAACAACAACTACTACTACGAACTGTGACCTCTCTCGACAGGAAATCACAAACCCACTCACATAACTGAGACGATATTCCATAAGCACGCAATTTCTTTACGAACCGCTTGTGTGGTACAGTGTCAAAAGCCTTCCGGAAATCCAGAAATACGGATCTTTCGTCGAGCGAACGGTTGTATATGATTGCTAAGTAATGAGCTAATGCATCAGCATACTCCGTAAGGAACCTAATTGGTATACAGTCTGGACCAGAAGACTTGCTTTTATTAAATGATTTAAGTTGCTTCACTACTCCGAGGATATTTACTTCTACGTTACCCTTGTGGACAGCTGTTCTCGATTCGAATTCTGGAATATTTACTTCGTCTGGAGCACTTCGGAATGTCTGAACGCCAACCACTGCAGCAGGTTCTCTTGACACGGCAACAGACTGGCGCAAGCCGCATAATAACAACACTTGATGCAGGAGTTACACCATTTGCCTTTTCAGACAATTCCCAGTTCCGTGTACAGAATCACGACCAACATATCCGTATGTGGAGATTCCGAAGAGAAACAACATTGGCAGGTTGGATTTCAAAGTAGTTCAAATGGCTCTGAGCACTATGGGACTTAACATCTGTGGTCATCAGTCCCCTAGAACTTAGAACTACTTAAACCTAACTAACCTAAGGACATCACACACATCCATGCCCGAGGCAGGATTGGAACCTGCGACCGTAGCAGTCGCACGGTTCCGGACTGCGCGCCTAGAACCGCGAGACCACCACTGTGTAGGGGGTTCAAATGGCTCTGAGCACTATGGGACTTAACATCTCAGGTCATCAGTCCCCTAGAACTTAGAACTACTTGAACCTAACTGACCTAGGGACATCACACACATCCATGCCCGAGGCAGGCTTCGAACCTGCGACCATAGCGGTCACGCGGTTCCAGACTGAAGCGCCTAGAACCGCTCGGCCACCGGCGGCCGGCCTGTGTGTAGGGGGGATGGGGTAAAAATCGTAGAGGGAGACCAAGAGATGAATAGGGTAAGCAGATTCAGAAGCATATAGATTGCAATAGTTATTCAGACATGAAGAGGCTCGCACAGGATTGGCAGGATTGGAGTAGCATCGAGAGCCGCATCGAAGCAGTCTTCGGACTGAAAACCATAACAACAATAACATCCCTCTTAGTTTGGGCACTGAACTTTTGAACTGTGTTATTTACACCTCTTTGTAATTGACTTCTCCATATAATTGTATGTATGAACAAAGTAGAAATTAATCTCTTTTTTAATTTAATGTATTATTATATACAGATATATTAGAAAACTGGTTACAGATCACTACTTAAGGAACACTTTTGTGCAGTTCTTTGTCAGTGATACGGTTGTCTTATATGTAGATACCTGCGGTTACAGTGAATCTGTACATCTTGTAGGAAAGTTTAGTGATCCTGTGTTGTTAATAAAGCCGTGACATAGGTTGACAACGGATTACCAAAACGCACAAATTCTTGTAAAAGAATTGTATAGCTTCCATGTAGTCTGGGGCACACAAAGAAAAGGTGATATGCGTCTTCTAATCCTCCACAAGAGCAGAAATTTGTCTCTACGATGTGCAGTCTGTGAAGATGTTTACGAAAACACTCATGGTTTAAATCATAGTCTGGCTTATAGAGAGGCGAGAAGCCTAGGCATTGAACTTGTACGAGATTTCGTGGAATAGGGGGCCCATGGGGGAATTATTGCCTACTTCTTTCCGTTGTGTCTCGTTTTTTGTTCCCATTCCAGTTGCAAGTTTTCTGTTACCGCTCAAGTTTAGAAAAAAATACAGAACACCTTTAGCGACTAGAGATAGGACGTTCATATCCACAGGACATGTACATGAGTCTGCAGAAATGATTAGCATTTGAAACATGATGGCCTGTAGGTTCAGGGTCAACATCGATACTGCGGCGCAGTAACATCCACCGTTAAGATGTGCCTGCGGCTCTCGTTGTCGCTATAAACCGAAGGTAATGGATCAGTGTGACCTGAGCAGACGTACAGAATGCCTCGAAGATATATGCGCGAACCGTACCGTCATATCAGTGAGTTTGAAAGAGGGAGCATTATTGCAAGACAGAATGTGATGCATCCATCCGGGAAACCGCTGCTCGTGTGGGACAAAGTGTTTCGGTAGAGCAACGAGTGTGTGCAGAATGGCTCGCGAAAGGCCGTAGAACAAAACGAGATGAGTCAGGTCGCATGATCAAGACCACCCTCCGAAAAGATTAACACCTCGTCCGAATGGCATTGCAGGATAGATCTGCGTCCCCCTCGGGTCTGGCGCAACGGTGGAACAGTGTAATACATCGAACACTATCACGGCTGGCATTCCGTCGCCGTTTATTGCGCCATGGGTTACGTGCGCGTCATCCACTTCTACCTTGCAGAAACATGCTAGACGGTTATGGTGTATGAAACGACGTCGCTGTGGACAGGAATGACATCATTTAGATTTTTCGGACGAATACAGGTTCTATTTGTTTGAAATTATGTCCGCAGTTTGGTTCGCCGCAGACTAGGCAGTAGCATCACAGTGACTGCATTCGCATGAGACGTATGGTATTGACTCAAGGCATTATGGTGTGGGGTGCTATTTGGTATAACCACAGTTGGTGTGTGTCCAGAGCACTCTGACCAGAGTGACCTATAGCCATACTCTTCCTGCGCAACACTCTCGACGCCAGTTTTCAGCAAGACAATGCGCGACCACATGTTGCTGCACAGACACGTGTCTTCTTGGTGTTACAGGACGTCAGCCTCTTGCCCTGGCCGCCAGGTCACGAGACTTGTCGCCAATCAAAAATGTGGTATGGGATATAGTGAAACGACAAGTGCAGCTCTGTGATCTAGTACTAAGCACCACAAATGACTTTCGAACCAGGTGAATGCAGCATGGATGGCTATCGTCTTCAAACACAAGCAAAATTTTTCTATTATTTAAAACATCTGTTTTTATAATGACGTGGCATATGGCTGTCGTAAATGAGCATTGTAATGGTAGTTTTCCTTCTACTACTCCTCTGGACACTGGGACTCAAAGCAACTTGATATATGGACACGAAAGTAATAAAGCTAATTTAACTTTTTCTGTACTTACTTAAGATTTAGATACTTTACTTACAGAGTATGACAAAAGTATGACACAAGAAAAGCAGTTTCAGTCGTCAGTATTTCTGAAATTGTGGTGGCACATTGCAATCACTCTTCAGTTGTGGAAGTCAAAGAAACATTTTCTCTCGTTAGTGATAGTTGGCATTCAGAGCAAACGAACTTGGTTTTAGATTTTCAGCCCTCGTTTCAGCATCTCGTCTGCTTATTTTTTATCTGCAAGTGTCCAGTTGCAGAGAGGCAAATGTCTAATCTCACTTTTCCTAACATCTCTGTTGGGGACTTAGCTTTGTTCATTTCCAAGGAGCTACTTCATGAGATTCAATTTCAGAGTCTGAAGAGTAAATGTACTTTCTTGCTGCAGTTGCAGCTGAACTCGGGGATTCACCGATACAAAACTTAAAATTCATTACAGCCATTATTGATTTCTTACTAGCACCTAGTGCCTGCTGGTCCTTTCTGTTCTGAATCCACTAGTTCACAATTGACATGTCAACGAAATGGAAGAAAAGTCTCACAGGCCACACCCTAGTGCGTGTAGCTATTCGATAGTAAGAAATCGTTCTGTCATGTAAATACACACCTCCCACTGATTTGTTTTCATTACAGAACATTTACGTTGACGCAGTCCATTGAATTCTGTCCCACTATTTTACTATATTGGTGGAATCAGAACCAGAGAAAGTAGATGCTACTGTAACAAAACAATTATTATTGATCCTCTTCAGAACAGAAATGTTCCCACCGTCTCTGACGAATTCATCAAAGGAACTTCTATCTCTCTTCATCAGTTCTTTATCTCTATCAGAAACCGAAAATGGACAGCTAAAACGGTCACTGCTGCATGTAATTGCGTTTCCAACAGGTACTGTAGTAGTAGAATGGATGTGAAACATCTATCAAAATACACAACATGCTCGCTGGAAACCTTGCGCTCTACCAGTTTCTTGGCCATAGAACCTCCCAAACCAAGCACTGGTTCTGATTGCCGAATGACCAAGTGCTGGCTCCATCGTAAATAAAAAAGTCAAATACCAGTCCATCAGCAGTCGTCGGCACAAAATTCTTCAAACTGACTGGATTTGGCTTATAATTTACGTACTGTCAATCACTGTTGCGCTTTCCATAATTTATTATTTGCCTTATTTTAACACGAAATACTCAGGTTATTTACAAAGCGCAAGTAGTTCCTCAATTTGAACACGATTCCTCGTAGTTACAGTTACAGCAGGGACTCTCAATATGCTCCGAAAATACATACTCAGTCTTGGTACTTTCATACAATCTGTTATTATGTATGCACCAACAAACTTCTTAATTTCAGTAGCTGTTGGAGTTTAGAGGAATCTGATTCTGTTGAAGAGCCTTTATGTTTGTCCGGTAAGCAATGAGATGCCACATGTCATTTTCAAAATACTGTTGTGAATTTCTTAAGAGTGTCCACAGTTCCCTGCTTCCCACTGACCACTTCTCCACGGTAATATGGTCTGTCCAATCGATAACAGATGCTTTTTTCGAAATATTTGTCTAGATATGACCTTTGATTCACCAACAGCCCTTTTTCTCGTTGCTGAAGTGCTTGTACATGAATTCTTATCTTTGGTTTCGTTCTGGAAGATGAAAATAGAAATAAAAAAAAACTTGGTTTATATATGAAACATTAGAAATTCAATATTTTTCCTTATTCTCAGTACTTTTTGAGTAAGTACCTCAGAAGTCGTCTGTTGTAGCAAATGAAACTAATAATGTAATTTTTATTGGGTCTGGTGAACTATCATTTTCTATGTCAGGTACACACAACTCCGTATTTACAGTAATGGCAAGATCTTCCTCACCTGAAAAGTTCCATTTCTCAATTAAATAACTGCCCTTTCCTATTACTTTTATCAGTTTCTTTCGGTTTCAGCTACTGTGAATGGTTTCTTTAATTACTGCATTAGTTGGGAGAAAAAACAGCTGTGAAGTTCTACAGCGAATAACAAAGTAATATTTAAAAAATTATTACTATGATTTACAATGAACAGCTAATTTGATACATCTCAAAAAGTAATGAGAAGCACAGGTATCTTTCAGAATAGATACTGTGCTCAGAGAAATTAGTCAGTGGTCAAAAATAAACAGAGCACCGACCATCTGTGCAGCTGGCTGGACTTCATTGTTTATTTTTGAAAATAATTAAAAGCAGTGGTCTTAGTTTATTACATAGACTGTAACATTATTTGTTAATCTGTTTCCATAAACGATGACGATAAACAAAAACAGAAAAAGATGACATTCTTACTTATGTTTCTTCCTGCAAGACATTGCAGAGAGATCACCCGACGCGGCCACCATGACGCAGCGAGCGGGACGTCTCATTGTAGCCAACAACACAAATCAAATATCACTGAGAAAAAAAAACCTGCGAAAATAGCTAAGATGTCTAGCGTACTGGACACATGATTACATTGTAGAAGAAACTGTAATTACACTTAGCGCAAAACAGAGAAATAACGTCCAGCCGGCTGGACGCGGGGGAATGAAGAGACAATATCACAGGACCCCACTCGCGCCTCATACGTGTCGATGCAATCACACATGGAACAGGTTATCAAGGCCCATGGCGGATCCTGTGCCTCTACGCAACAGGATACATGCTGGATCGAGGTGACTGAAATGCTGATCATTTCTGCAGAATATACTAATGTACATGCCCTGTGAATACGAACGATCTATCTCTAGTCATTCGAGAAGTTCTGTTTTTTTTCTGAACATGAGTGTACGTCGTGCAATTCACATTTGGGATTGCAGTCCAGATGGAATGTACTGTCAAAGCAGCTTCCCTGGGTATGGGGTCGACAACTTCATTGCCGGTGATCCCTTAGTGTGACTTCGCACAAGAGAAATTATAAAATGACTTTTATCTTAATAATATGAATATTTATATAAGTATTTGGAGAGAGAGAGAGAGAGAGAGATTGATTTTTGATTGAGATTTTTACTTTAATTCGTAATTGGTACCTGAATTTTGGTTGGTTGGTTGGTTTGGGGAAGGAGACCAGACAGCGTGGTCATCGGTCTCATCAGAATAGGGAAGGATGGGGAAGGAAGTCGGCCGTGCCCTTTCAGAGGAACGATCCCGGCATTTGCCTGGAGTGATTTAGGGAAATCACGGAAAACCTAAATCAGGATGGCCGGAAGCGGGATTGAACCGTCGTCCTTCCGAATGCGAGTCCAGTGTCCCTGAATTTTGGTTGCTGCCTCCTTGCATGATCAGCTTCTGCACCAGTTGGTGACGTATTATAATTTGGAGGAAGTTATTGTTCTTTAAGTTTAAAATACGACTCTGTTAGTTACTTGGCTGTATTGCGGAAAGGCTTGAGCCCACGTTTTCGTAGCTTTTTATACCTAAGGGACCACTGTTGTAAGTAAATAAGATCAAACAGCAATCTGCTTTTCGTGAGAAAAGGAGATTGCTTGGCACACAAACTTCCTTCAAACCTCACGTCCTGCTACATCAAAATTATTCAGTGGAGTTCAGCACCATACTATTGTACAAGAACATAATCCAATTATTGTAATTAATAAATTATGAAAGGTTGTTACTTATTGAACGAAAACTATAGAGAATGCAATTCTTTTCCTGTATTTTAGTGAACTTTGTACACTTACAATTCTGTCGATTGATAGACGGCGACGACAATGAAGTTCACCTCCTTTTCCAAAAACAACATTTTTCTATTCTTCGCCGGCCGGAGTGGCCGAGCGGTTCTAGGCGCTTCAGTCTGGAACCGCGCGACCGCTATGGTAGCAGCTTCGAATTCTGCCTCGCGTATGAATGTGTGTGATGTCCTTAGGTTAGTTAGGTTTAAGTAGTTCTAAGGTCTAAGATACGGATGACCTCAGCAGTTAAGTCCCATTGTGCTCAGAGCCATATGAACCATTTTTGATATAGCGACGATGTGTGTCAAATTGGCGAGTAGGAGCGTCAAAATCGCAAGGTGCTTGGCCACTGTGCCGTAAGGGTGTCGCGAATGACAGCTAGGGGCTCCTGCTATGAAAAGAAATGGCAACCCGGACTATCAGCCCTGGTTGTCAGGCCCTATTGCCAGTGACAGACAGGGTGGTGTTCAACCACTGTCTGTGTCGTCTCGAGATACGTCTTCGCTGATCATCTGGATTCAGTTCGAATCGGACCTTGTCAAATGAAGACCATTCTGCTCTAGTCAATAAGATTCCAGGCGGAATGCTGGCCGCAGTGGCCGTGCGGTTCTAGGCGCTGCAGTCTGAAGTCGAGCGACCGCTGCGGTCGCAGGTTCGAATCCTGCCTCGGGCATGGATGTGTTTGATGTCCTTAGGTTAGTTAGATTTAAGTAGTTCTAAGTTCTAGGCGACTGATGACCTCAGAAGTTGAGTCGCATAGTGCTCAAAGCAATTTGAACCATTTGAACCAGGCGGAAGACCCGTCTGGAGACAACCTGGACAGCACTGTGGTACCAAGCTGATTGTCGCCCTCCATACGGCCTGAAAACCAGGGGTGATGGTCTTGTTTGCCATTTCATTTCACAACAGGGCACCTTTGCTTGTCATCCGCGGCACCATTATACATTTAAGTGCAAAGGAAACTGTTATAGGCATGCGTATTCAAATGCAGAGATAAGTAAACTGGCAGAAGCCGGCGCTGCGGTCGGCAACGCCTATAAAAGACAACAAGTGTCTTTCGCATTTGTTAGATCAGTTACTGCTGCTACAATAGCAGGTTATCAAGATTTAAGTTAGTTTGAACGTGGGGTTATAGTCGGCGCACGAGCCATGGGTCACAGCATCTCCGAGGTAGCGATGAAGTGGGGATTTTGCCGTGCGACCAATTCACGAGTGTACCGTGAATATCAGGAATCCGGTAAAACATCAGATTTCTGACATAGCTGCGTCCGGAAAAAGATTCTGCAAGGACGAGACCAACGACGACTGAAGAGAATCATTCGACGTGACAGAAGTGCAACCCTTCCGCAAACCTGCATGTTTCAATGCTGTGCCATCAACAAGTGTCAGCGTGCGAACCTTTCAAGCTGGTGGTGGCCTTGTAATGTTATGGGGCGCGTGCAGTTGGAGTGATATGGGACCCCTGATACGTCTAGATACGACTCAGACACGTAGGTAAGCATCCTGTCTGATCACCTGCGTCCATTCATGTCCACTGTGCATTGCGACGGACTTGAGCAATTCCAGCAGGTCAACGCTACACCCCACACGTCCAGAATTACTACAGAATGACTCCAGGAACACTCTTCTGAGTTTAAACACTTCCGCTGGCCACCAAACTCCCCAGATATGAACATTATTGAGCAAATCTGGGATGGCATGCAACGTGCTGTTCATTCACTCGTGCTCTGACGGATTTATGGACAGTCCCGCAGGATTTATGGTGTCACATCCCTTCAGCACTACTTTAGATATTATTCCCGTCCAAGCCACGTCGTGTTGTGGCAATTTTGCGTGCGCTCGGTTGCCCTACACGACATTAGGCAGGTGTACCAGGTTTTTTTTTTTTTTTTTTGCTCTTTAGTGTAGCACAGCGTTACGTCGACGATATTCTACGCCACGTTTTGTTCCCCTTCGTGGCAACCCATCCTGAGTTTATATTTTGTTAGCAAGATAATGCCCGCCCGCACACGGCGAGAGTTTCTACTGTTTCTCTTCGCTCTAGGCCAGCAAGGTCGCCGAATCTGTCCCCAACTGCGAACGTTTGGAGCACAATGGGCGGTGTCTTCCAACCAGCTCGCGATTTTGGCGGTCTAACGCGCCAAATTGGAGAGAGTTTGCAATTACAAGCCTCAGAAGGACATCCAAAACCCTATCAGTCACTCCGAATTTGCGAAGTTCTCTTGAACAAAACCTCCAGTTTTGCTAAAATTGGAATTGTGTGTACTGGTACATCACATCTACCGATTTCCACCCCGCTTCGGATGATTCGCTCGTGGTGCGTCGTATTTTCTTTTAGGTCTTATTATCATTGTTTTAAAAAACGATCTTGTATTCGTTTGACATGAAAGTGGTGCTAGCTCACAGCCCTCTCCCGGCGCTGCTTCACAGCTTGCTGTTCCTGACGCGAGTGGAGCTAGTTGATTAGACGTATTTACGGTGTAGGATGTGTGCAGTTTGCATGAATGCCACAGCTCGGCCTGCAGTTCGTCTAGTTCCCCGGAGCAGGCGCCGGGTGTACACAGGACGTAAATCACGTGTAACGCCAGCTTCATTAGCGGATAGTAATACTAGCGAGCGTCGGTGCACAGCACCGGAGAGCATCTTCCCTCAGGGAACATGACCCACATCCATAGCGAGTATCGCGTGTGGCGTCCCCCAGGGGCCGCTAAATGAATTACGCTAGCCTAGATTGAGGTCAGACTATCCCGGAACGGTAATCAGGTTGCGCTCTGGCCTGCTCTCGCCAGCAAGGCGAGCCGCACTAAACAGCGTTTAAAAATTTACGGCGCTCCTCGGATGTCGGTTGCCACGTTTTGCACGTGTCGTGTATTAGCCTCGAGTCTTCTACCCACCAGCGTCTAGTGGCGCCAAATTTGCCTGCTAATTGTACACTCCAAGTCCTAAGTTATGAAACTACGAACTCTGATGTGCAATGTGCATGCATATGTTGATGAGTCGACTAATAGGCCAGTGGGAGGGTAAGAAGAATAGAGAGGGGAGGGCAAACCAGAGTAGGGGAGAGAAATAGGGTGAACAGAGGGAAGAGGAAATTGGGGAGGTGAACGACACGATAACAATAGGAGAAAGTAACTTACGTCACAGGTTTAACAAACAGTGGAATGTTTAGTACTTTTTATCAATTAGAAAATATTTTAGGAATACAAAACACAATTTTTAATCATGGCTACTTGGTTGAGTGAGCATTTCTAAAAATTGAAACAAATGAGCCCTCGGTCACAAATAATTGTGACCGAGGGTTCATTTGCTTCAATCAAAACACAAATGCCGGCCGCGGTGGTCTAGCGGTTCTAGGCGCTCAGTCCGGAACCGTGCGACTGCTACGGTCGCGGGTTCGAATCCTGCCTCGGGCATGGATGTGTGTGATGTACTTAGGTTAGTTAGGTTTAAGTAGTTCTAAGTTCTAGGGGACTGATGACCACAGATGTTAAGTCCCATAGTGCTCAGAGCCAGAGCCAAAACACAATTTCTCTTATTGTACCCGTTTGAAGATGCCGCCCTCACTCTCTGTATATGAAACGAACCTGCCACTTTAGATTAATCAATTAGGATAATATACGGCATCTTCTGTTTCATTCAGTTATGTTGCGTCATATTTTTAAGCTCTTGTTTTTTGCGTATTCTAAATTAATACTTGTTCATTGTTTTATTATTCACAAGATGCATATTTTCCGTCGGTTGTATTTGGTTTTCCTTTTTGTAACAGTTCGGAAGATAGGCATTGTGGACCAAAATCGATAGTCTGATTATAACTTGTTTGTGCTAAATGACTGAAATTAAATGAATTAAATAAATAAATTCTGTACTTCCTAGATCACGGTCTTTATTCGTCACTATGTCGAAGCTCGTAAAACGGAAAGTAGCTGTTGTGAGTAACCAATAAAGCTCTTCCACAAATACGAGTTGTTCTATCTTTACTCTCTGCTCTGTAATTTATTATACCCATAATTTATCAGTTTTTCCCACCTATTTAATTGGTATATAGCTAGTTTTGCCGCATAAATTGATCGTAGCGTCAAAACGGCAGCCCCATCAGCTTACATGAAAGAGGAGAATACTGAAAGCTGGATCCCAGTTCTGGATCACAATCGAGGAGGCTATGTGTAACGTACGTTACACAACAAATCTTTGATCATACGAGTGAGTGCAATGCTCAGTCTTTTCTCTGAATCCTTAAGATACCTGATCCTTGCGCTTGGCCACTGAGCACAACGATAACGCCGTGACAGTGGGAACAACAAACTTAGGTATGCAGCAGGTTATATTTATTATTAGTGGATCATCTACCCATGGAAATGTTGTAGACGATTGTAAAGAATTATGGAGTCTAAGTCAAGACTGAGATTAACAGATATTTATTTGCTCAAATGACTGCCAAAAATCACAATAAAAGTTAACAGACAACAACGTTCTCTAAAATTGAAATCAAATTACAAAATGATGCTAACACTGCGAGGAGGTACCGAAAAGTGTCTAAGACTGTTTTTATAAAGTGCAACAAGATCTGCTCATCTAGGCAGCACGTTAACGATACAACAAGATGTCACAAATTACAACCAAATAAAGCAATACAACCTGCTCGGCAAAATTAGCACGTAACGATCTTTAATCAGCAAACCGAGCATTCATCAGCACTAGACAGCCAGGAGATGAGTGACCTCACAGTGAGTAGCAAACGAAAAATTGCAAAACACAAACCTCCCTCCACAGCTCTCTGCTTTCAAAAAATTCAATATGAAGGGGGTGACTCGATGCTGTTGCGAGTGTATCGGACGAGAGTATCGCTTATATCTTTAAAAAAATGTGTGAATGCTGCAGTGACTTCCCATGCATGATGAACAAAGCTCACTTAAACAAATAAGAGGTTGGTACTGCGATTGACCCCTCGACTGGCCGGCTTCCCACCCCACCACTATGGCGGGTCGACTTACAGGGTGTTTCAAAAATGACCGGTATATTTGAAACGGCAATAAAAACTAAACTAGCAGCGATAGAAATACACCGTTTGTTGCAATATGCTTGGGACAACAGTACATTTTCAGGCAGACAAACTTTCGAAATTACAGTAGTTACAATTTTCAACAACAGATGGCGCTGCGGTCTGGGAAACTCTATAGTACGATATTTTCCACATATCCACCATGCGTAGCAATAATATGGCGTAGTCTCTGAATGAAATTACCCGAAACCTTTGACAACGTGTCTGGCGGAATGGCTTCACATGCAGATGAAATGTACTGCTTCAGTTGTTCAATTGCTTCTGGATTCTGGCGGTACACCTGGTCTTTCAAGTGTCCCCACAGAAAGAAGTCACAGGGGTTCATGTCTGGCGAATAGGGAGGCCAATCCACGCCGCCTCCTGTATGTTTCGGATAGCCCAAAGCAATCACACGATCATCGAAATATTCATTCAGGAAATTAAAGACGTCGGCCGTGCGATGTGGCCGGGCACCATCTTGCATAAACCACGAGGTGTTCGCAGTATCGTCTAAGGCAGTTTGTACCACCACAAATTCACGAAGAATGTCCAGATAGCGTGATGCAGTAATCGTTTCGGATCTGAAAAATGGGCCAATGATTCCTTTGGAAGAAATGGCGGCCCAGACCAGTACTTTTTGAGGATGCAGGGACGATGGGACTGCAACATGGGGCTTTTCGGTTCCCCATATGCGCCAGTTCTGTTTATTGACGAATCCGTCCAGGTAAAAATAAGCTTCGTCAGTAAACCAAATGCTGCCCACATGCATATCGCCGTCATCAATCCTGTGCACTATATCGTTAGCGAATGTCTCTCGTGCAGCAATGGTAGCGGCGCTGAGGGGTTGCCGCGTTTGAATTTTGTATGGATAGAGGTGTAAACTCTGGCGCATGAGACGATACGTGGACGTTGGCGTCATTTGGACCGCAGCTGCAACACGGCGAACGGAAACCCGAGGTCGCTGTTGGATCACCTGCTGCACTAGCTGCGCGTTGCCCTCTGTGGTTGCCGTACGCGGTCGCCCTACCTTTCCAGCACGTTCATCCGTCACGTTCCCAGTCCGTTGAAATTTTTCAAACAGATCCTTTATTGTATCGCTTTTCGGTCCTTTGGTTACATTAAACCTCCGTTGAAAACTTCGTCTTGTTGCAACAACACTGTGTTCTAGGCGGTGGAATTCCAACACCAGAAAAATCCTCTGTTCTAAGGAATAAACTATGTTGTCTACAGCACACTTGCACGTTGTGAACAGCACACGCTTACAGCAGAAAGACGACGTACAGAATGGCGCACCCACAGACTGCGTTGTCTTCTATATCTTTCACATCACTTGCAGCGCTATCTGTTGTTGAAAATTGTAACTACTGTAATTTCGAAAGTTTGTCCGCCTGAAAATGTACTGTTGACTCAAGCATATTGCAACAAACGGTGTATTTCTATCGCTGCTCGTTTAGTTTTTATTGCTGTTTCAAATATACCGGTCATTTTCGAAACACCCTGTAGATCTATTGGGTACACCAAACTCTGGAGTGAAAAGCAATGGACATTCCCATGCCGTTTACTCAACATCTCGGTGCCGCATCCTTTGATGTCCGAATAAAACAGGCGTAAATGTTGTGCTCAGTTATTGTTTGGGGATGGCAGTGGCAGCACGGCGCTTCCCCTTGAGGGCTAAGGGTGGCACCAGATCTACCAATAAAAGCCTGAAGCAGGCTGCAGTCTTACTTTAGCGAAAACTGCTTCACTCCCACGGGACGTTCGCGCTACCTAATGAAATTCACTGACCACTTCCTGCCGACAAAGAGGACCCGGAGACCACTCTGGGAGAATACCTTCCCAGTCAGAAAAAAGCAAAGCTTTAAAGCTTCTCCCCTTGCATATGTGGCTAGTGCGTTCTGTATAACATTAACCACAAAATGGCAGCAAAAATGAATCCATATCGCATAGCAATATGTGACAGTTATATCACAACAGAAAGGACTAACAGATCAGAAACTTCTACATGAATACACTTCTAAAATGATGCCAGTGTATGACAGCTTAGATAAGAAACTATGCTGACCCCTTGGACCAAGTCACCTCGTTGAACTAGAGCAGGCTCTCTTTTTATTCGAATAACAACTGAATGGGTACTCCAACATAAATATTTGGCCAAGGGAAGCAGTCTTGTATGATTAATACATTTTCATAAAGTGGAGAAAAATGTCGATATTAAATTCATGGATCAGGACAAAGAAACCTTCTGTTACTGTGGATCCAGGTGTGATTTTACGTCATGTAGTTAAAGTAATAGTTTTTTTGAAATTTTCTACGGAGTGCTGAAAGCCGTCATTCCTGCGCTGCACTAAAGTAGCTCAGAAAGATTGCTGTATCAGCAGCCACAAAATATCATTGCAGATCTCTCAAGACAGTTGTGATAAATGATGAAATGTTCATGGTAGGTGAGCACAACATCGACACAGATTCCACAATAGGGTTGATATCTGGTCTAAAAATGATAGGGCAAAACCTAACAATGTCTGGAAGTCAATCTGCTTCAGAGCTTACATCTGTCTCAAGCGTTTTGTTTCCCAATATAAAGCGTACTGCAGGGTAAGAGCGGTTGGTGTGTATTCCAGTTACCAGAGAGTTGGTATCCTTCTCTCAGCATGGCAGAATGGGGTTATTTTGTTTTGGATTAGGTGACCCTCCCCTTAACATGCGTCCACGGTACTGGCGAGGTGAATACGCTGATTTCTGTGATTTATGCTCGTTTGACAACGCACATTGAAGGAATTTTCATACATGGGCAGAGTTTTCACCGCCATTTGGTGTGTGTGGTATTCACTTCGCCAAAACCTATGAGAAAACACTACAACATCAAAACCACAAGCTACACACAAAAAACGTGATATATACTCAATTCCGTTCGTAAATGCGTAACAAACAGAAAAATAAAAATTACATCTTGCTGTTAGCAGATGACAGGTTGGAGATTGTGTAGCAGACTAGCTACCAACATAAATACTCAAAAGCTTCATGTAAGTTATGTAAACAAAAGCATACATCCACTTTTTTGCAAATTAAGCTACGACTAGAATTGAGACATAATGTAATAAACAACAGATAGTGCATCAGGTCGTTAATACATACCTCATCTGTGAACTGTAAACAAATGATGTACAATATTTTACAACAGCTATTCATTCACAATTGTAAATATTTTGTACCGAAAGTTCCTGTAAATGTTAACATGTAACAACAATTTTACAGTAAGAAAATACAATAACCCATTGAACATAGCACAAAAAGTGCTGTAACATGTCTGAGTAAAACGAAACCGAAAAAGTGTCTTGCATAAGTCGGCATTCCTCGTCCTCTTTTCCTAGCAAGCACGGCCATAAGAACAACTGCAATACCACGACATGATTATTTCTGTGACAAGCCAGGTATTTCCTTCACAGCTCTTCAACAAATTCCAGAACTCAACCATCAAACTTCAAACAACCATACTCAGCAAAAAAATCAACAAATTGTGTTGCGCCTGTAAAATAGTACCTAACTGTGTAACTGTAACTGTAAACAACATGTTATCTGCAGCACAATAGACAAAACATAAGGCTGAAATCATGTGGATAAAGCAAGATATCCAGTCTTTGTATTCCAAAAATCAGGCTCTGAATACTGAACTATAGAGATTGCATATAAAACTAGCAAATCACATAAAGTATCCAGCATTTTGATGAATTAATGTACAGAGTTAATACATACACAGATACCATAATAGACAGAAAACATACAATCCAACAAAAGAAACTCACCAAAATGATACACCACACAAACATACCTTTCATGAGAAAGTGATTAATCTAACAGCCATAAAATTATCTCAACAAGAAAGCAGCCTGCTTTCATAACATAAATACAATGGTGTCACACAGGACAATTGAAAATATCCTAACAGAAACTGAACACATCACAATGCAACAAGAAAAACTAAACACACATGAATTCAATACAAATCTAACAAGAGAAATAGTACCTGAGGAAATAAGAAACATAATGAAAGAGAAAAAAACGATCATAAAAGAAAACACGAGGACTGCTGAAGAAAAAACTTACAGAAAAAACAAGAAAATGCCATTATCACAAAATCCGACGAGGATAATTCGATTGTAGTCATAAACAAACACGAATACATTGAGAAAATATTATATTTCATCCAACGCAACAACATCACAGAATTAGGAAGTGATCAAACAAACTGATATCAAAGTAACTTACAGAAAACTCATAGAAACAATATTTACAGAAACACAGATTTCAAGAATGATACAGAAAAATCCCAAGGCCCCAACACTAAAATAATTGCCTAAAGTTCACAAACCTGGAATACTTATATGTCCATTGACAAACTTTACCAGAGCACCAACATACCAACAAACTACTTAGCTAAATACACACACACACACACACACTCTGCTACAGACAATATACAAATACACTGAAAACAGAAGTCCAGAGAACTTAACTGACTTAATTGAGGAAAAAAAGAAGTTAAAACATACCAAACACAGCAACATTAATTTCATTTGACATAATTTCCGTGTACACACACATACCAACAGAAGAAACCATCAACATACTAGAAACAAACCTCCAACTACAAGGAAACATACAACAAATATACAAGAAATATCAGCCATACTCAGGTTCACCACCGAACAAATCTACTTCACATTCAATAACAAATTTTACTCTCAACAAGATGGACTACCCATGGGATCCCCAATCAGTGGCCTCCTAGCTGACATTTTCCTCAATCACATAGAAAAACAAATCTTTGACAGAATAGTAACACCAAAACAGTACAAAATAATATCTTGCTACAGACATATAGATGATATAATTTGCTTAATAGATGAACCACAGCCTCACATAAGAGAACTTCATGAAAACATAAACTCCATCCACCCACAAATAGAGTTCATCATTGACAAACAAACAGATGGAAACAACAAACATGACAATGTAGTTGAAAAAGAGAAAAACAATCTATCTACCCTACAAAAGCACAAATAAAAATGGAGGTAAAGGTGCTTGAGAACTGAACAGAAAGGAAAAGATGTAAATGTTGTAATTTCCCTAAAAGTTGCGAAAAGCTGCAAACTGCGCTTATTTTACTTCATTTCACGTCGCCAAATGCATACATTGACCCCTCTATGTGAAAATGGAGAGCTGCACCACTGTAAAATCCTTTCTTGTCTTCAGACGTGTGCCGGCCGGAGTGGCCGAGCGGTTCTAGGTGCTTCAGTCTGGAACCGCGGAACCGCTACGGTCGCAGATTCGAATCCTGCTTCGGGCATGGATGTGTGTGATGCCCTTAGGTTAGTTAGGTTTAAGTAGTTCTAAGTTCTAGGGGACTGATGACCTCAGAAGTTAAGTCTCATAGTTCTCAGAGCCATTTGAACCATTTTCTTCAGACGTGGTATTTCAGTTACACCTTCGATCTTTTAGAGATGGCGTGTTACATCGAAATGCAGTGAGGACAATAAACGGAACAGCAAGAAGGAATAGAAGCTTTTGAAACGTGATACTACAGAAGGATGCTAATGCCGAGATGCGCACATTGATTACCTTACCATTTACATGATTTCTTAAGCAGTTTTTTTTATTTATACAGGTATTATACTTATCTATGTTCACACTCTACCCCCTCTCTTAATCCCACTTTCCCCCCCCCCTCCCGCCCCCCCCCCCCCCCCCCACACACACACAAGCACTTAATACTACTACTCATTCAGGAATTATTCTATTGAGTGGATGGAGTTGCCAAGCATATAAGATTGCAGTTTGTCTTTGAAGTCAATTTATTATGTGTTAAGTTGTTTACATCTTTGTGTAAGGGTCATCAGAGTGTTGTGTGGCTGAACAACTCACTAGTTTCTCTGCCCCACTAAGGCTTGGCGATGGATAGTGTAAATGATTTCTCCTTCTAGTATTATATTTAAGAATGTGCCCTTGTCTTCAAATTGCGACTGATTTTGACCACAAATTTCACAAAGGGGTAAGCCTTCTTTGAGACCTGTCAGAACGCCCAACTTTTTAAATGTCTGTCTATAACAGGTTCTGCAGAGGACATAACTTATCAGCATCATTATACGCACCTGTGCAACAAACGCTTTTTTTTCCAATGAAGAGTTATCCCAAATAGTTATAGAACAAGAATCCGTTTCACCTGCCAATATAAAGCTTCAGCTTCAGGTGCCACCAAATAATTACGGGAACATTTGTTTTCCTATGGGCAACGGCCTTGCCGCAGTGGATACACCGGTTCCCGTCAGATCACCGAAGTTAAGCGCTGTCGAGCGTGGCCGGCACTTGGATCGGTGTCCATCTGGGCCGCTATGTGCTGTTGCCATTTTCGGGGTGCTCTCAGTCTGTTGATGCCAATTGAGGAGCTACTCGACAGTGTAGTAGCGATTCTGGTCAAAGAAAACCACCATAACGGCCGGGAGAGCGGTGTGCTGACCATATGCCCCTCCGATCTGCATCCTCAGCTGAGGATGACACGGCGGACGGACGGTCCCGATGGGCCACTTGTGGCCTGTAAACGGAGTGTGTTTTCCCATAATTATTTGGAGGCAGCTGGAGATGAACATTTATGCTTCGAAACTAGTCGCGCAAAATATTAATAATTCTTTAAATACATTCCTCAGTTGCGGATGTTCATTGCGTCAAATATTTTATATCCCAGGTATGATGCTATAACACATTAGCGAATGGAAATGGGAAACGTAAGTCAACATTTTTACACTTTCATCTCCAAAATCAGATACACCTGTCAAGCAAAAGATCCAGATCTTAGACGTTTAAGATGATCTATAACTTTCAACTTGCAATTCAGGTACTTATCAAAACAAAAATACGCTACCTGTGCTTCTAGAACATGTGCCTTTACAAGTACGACACAACATGAGGTTCATGCACGATGGAGCTCCTGCACATTTCAGTCGAAGTGTTCTCAACAACAGATTCGGTGACCGATGGATTGGTAGAGGCGGACCAATTCCATGGCCTCCACGCTCTCCTGACCTTAACCCTCTTGACTTTCATTCATGGGGACATTTGAAAGCTCTTGTCTACGCAAACCCGGTACCAAATGTAGAGACTCTTCGTGTTCGTATTGTGGACGGCTGTGATACAATACGCCATTCTCCAGGGCTGCATCAGCGCATCAGGGATTCCATGCGACGGAGGGTGGATGCATGTATCCTCGCTAACGAAGGACATTTTGAACATTTCCTGTAACAAAGTGTTTGAAGTCGCTCTGGCACGTTCTGTTGCTGCGTTTCCATTCCATGATTAATGTGATTTGATGAGAAGTAATAAAATGAGCTGTAACATGGAAAGTAAGCGTTTCCGGACACATGTCCACATAACATATTTTCTTTCTTTGTGTGTGAGGAATGTTTCCTGAAAGTTTGGCCGTACCTTTTTGTAACACCCTGTATATTGAATTTATTGGCCTGCCTAAATTGAGTGACAGTCCGTTTGCAAAGAGCCGGTTTAATTTTCAAGAAAATGATACTTTGCTGAAAATGAAGCTGATGCGAACGAGTAAGAGGACAACCCTGAGAAATCACTTGGTACTCTGTTTAATAAATGATCCTGACTTCTCATTCAGAGGCACAAGGAATTATACTGTTAAGCAAAAACACTGAATGAACGTGAAACCTCATGGAAGATTCGACTGTAAATCTGCAAACTTTACCCGTGTCTCTGACTGCGCAAATGAGCTTCGCTGAGCGCCCAATTCCAAGAACGGCTGGTCGGCTGACACCGGCGTGTGCTTTTAGCACTGCAAAGCAGAATTCTGTTACCTGCACTCGCTGGCGTCTGGCGGGCTGCGAGCTTATCTTGGAGCCGACTCATCGTTTCTATACGTCCCACCACCACCACCACCACCACCACCACTGGCAGGGAGCGGCCCACTGCGGTGGGGCCTTCCCAGAACTGTTGACGCGGCCCACAGACGCTGACGTGTGGCCTTCATTACGGCGCCATGAGGCTCCCTTTCAGAAACTTCTCAGAAATGATGCACTGTAGGTGCACAAGTCGTATCCACTTCAGTATTCTCCAGGGCTGGTCAAGAGATTGCAGGGAGGGGATAATTTCCTTCGAGTATCAGTCTTCTCAAAAGCGCTTCAATGACTCAGCTAAATTTAACGCCTTCGTACTTTCTCGCTCCTGACATGTTTATTATTCCAAGTTCAGTACCCTAGAAGAAGACGTGGAACGACTCTTTCATCCATCCTCGAAGGATCCGTGGCATTACGACCAAGGTCGAAATGAGTCACTCTTTGTGCCTGTATTAAGGACTTCCTTCCAGATAGACCCCAGTATGTCACTCTTGATTGAACAAAATCGACAGATGTAAAGGGCGTTGTAGGAGAATGTCAACGAGCTGTAGGCTATTTCGACTTGGTGTTTCCGACCCTTTTGTAGGTGCCTCAGCTGCCGCGGGTACTGACTAGGGGACTTCCACCCAGAGAGCTTTTTACCGGTGTGTGTGCGGGGGGGGGGGGGGGAGGCGGAGGGTGGTGGAAATTCTGACCAGAGCCTCCCCCAGTGCTTATTTACGCCAGTCCACAGACCAGAGCCATCATTTGCATATACACTTAAAGACAAAAGAAGGACACACAACGAAAAATTATCTGAATGGGATGGACATCGGTAGATGTGATACAAATGTACGGGCAAACAAACGGCTACAACACCAGAAAAACTGAATGACTCATTCAAGAGAAAGAGCCTCACAAACTGAACAAGTCAATAACGCGTTGGCCCCGAATGGCACTTATGTAAGGAGTCATTCAGCTTAGCTTTGATTAATAACGTTTTTGGATGTTCTAACAATACCACCACTTGCAAAGTAGGTTAGAAATGAGATTAATAATGTTGCTCACGCAGCATATGTTCGCTTTATCGGGCAACAACAAAGTTATTGACTGTGGATGGTATCGTCAGAATGGAAATAATGAAGTCAAAAAAAAAAAAAAAGAATGGTTCAAATGGCTCTGAGCACTATGGGACTTAACATCTGAGGTCATCAGTCCCCCAAAACTTAGAACTACTTAAACCTACCTAACGTAAGGACATCACACACATCCACGCCCGAGGCAGGATTCGAACCTGCGACCGTGCTGGTCGCGCGGTTCCAGACTGTAGCGCCTAGAACCGCTCGGCCACTCCGGCTGGCATAATGAAGTCACTGTAAAAATGTCATTAATTTTGGCACTTATCTTGATTCCCACGTAGATTTTGTCGAAGTTGTTATGGCTCCTCTTGTTGATTCTATGGTGAATACACATTGACTGCTAGAAGGACCAGATCTCTATTTTAGCAATATTTGAAGACCTAGCAAATGCGTTTCTCAGGAAATTCTTAATGATCAAACAATCCCAGATCAGAACAAAGGTATGATAGAAATAATTTTTGACTTGGTGTTCACGATCCACATTTTTATTAAACTTCTTGTAAATTCACATATACTTCTTCTTAATTATCACATCATCAAAAAAACAGTTTTGTATCAATTTTCATATATTTAGTTCCCACTTTAACCAAACACAAGACCAGACTGTTCTTTTACAAAGCGAAATAATAACTTAACTTCTGCAAAGTGAAGCAAACACTGCTCTGTGCGCATTCGCGCCAAAATGGTTACAAGTAAGTCAAAGATTATGACATTCTCACAGAAATGAATATACACAAGAACCATATCACTGTAATATATCGATACATCAGAGTACCTATACATTAATAAAACCAAATGTGAATATTGTCACAAAAATGTGTCTGTTACTTCGCAGAAAAGTAGTACGATATTACTGGTATCGAGAACTGGGGTTGGAGTGCCGTAATGGTCACGTAAACAAAGAACCATTACAATGTCTTCTTCAGGGACATCGCGCCAATTCTGTCCAATTGGCGCGTTAGATCGACAAAATTTCGAACTGGTTAGAGAGTCCTACCCTTAATAATCCAAACGTTCTCAACTGGAGAGAGATCCAGCGACTTTGTCGGCCAACGTGTGGTGTGGCAAGAACTAAGACAAGCAGTATAAACTCTCATCGTGTGCGGGCGGGCATTATCTTGCTGAAATATAAGCCTAGGATGGCTTGCCATGAACAGCAACAAAACGGGGCATAGAATATCGTCGACGCACCGCTGTGCTCGAAGGTTTCCACGGATGACAACCAAATTGGACCTGCTACGGAAAGAATTGGCACTATAAACCATCACTCATTATCTGGCCGTATGGCGGGCGACAGTCAGGTGCAGCTCTTCCGGGGCGTCGCCAGACGCTGGTCATCAGAGTTCAATTCGAAGCTGGACTCATTCCTGAAGACAGTTTTACTGCATCAACGAAATTCCAGCCCGAAGACGTGTCTGGAGACTTCCCAAACAACGGTGGGGTATGAATCTCGACAACCAGTAGTGATGATCTGGAGTGACATTTCTTTTCATAACAAGACCGCTTTGGTTGCCATTGGCGACAATCTTACAGCACAGTGGCACGTAGATGATATTCTAAGCCCCGCTTTATTGCCCTTCATGGAAAACCACCTCAGGCTTACATTCAGGAAAATAATGCCCGTCCGCACATGGTGAGAGTTTCTACTGCTTGCCTTAGTGCTTGCCAAACTCCCAAACTCTACCTTGGTCAGCAAGGTCGCTGATCTCTCACCAGCTGAAAAGTTTGGAGGGTTATAGGCAGGTTCCTCCAACCAGATCGGCAATCAAACACCACAATTGGACAGAATGAGAACCACCAACAACTCTATCAGGCAATGCCGAATAGCTACTTGTACGGGGGCCAGAGGTTGATCACCGCATTGTTGACTTGCTCAGTTTGCGAAGCTCTTTCTCTTCAGTAAATCAGCCATTTTTTCTGAAATTCCAGTGATACGTTTGTCTGTAGATGAACGTCACATCTACCAATTATTTTAGAGTGTAGGTTCGTAAGTCTATGCTGGTTTAGTTGTATACACTGTCAGTAACGGAAATAATTACAGCAACGAAAGGGAAGGTGGGTCTTATTACAGGCAATCTCCCATGGTGAGTTCACAGAGTACGTGGTGAGTATACAAACTGATTGTACGTGACGTAACGAGGCTGTTATAAACCGCAAGTGGGAGAACCATGTCTGAACTACAACATTCTTGCACACGTGACGAAGCAGGTGTGCAGATTAATAAACGAATGCTTGACTGCAGCAAAGGAGTCCACGAGTAAAAGATACCTTGCGTTTTCCATTTTTTTTTTTTTTTAAGGAAACAGTGGTCGACCGGTATGAGGCCGCAATTAACAACTTCTTCATTCAACAGCTTCAGGGACATTGTCGTCTAAACACATAGGGCGACAGCAAAATGTAATACGGTCTGCAATTCAAAGACTACTTCCTCCACTTCGACTACTCCCACGACTCGGTGGTATCCCACGGTCAGTGAAGTTATCTAATCTTTCATCACTTGTTGTTTCTCCTTTTTTTCCTTTATTCTTCTTTTTCAGTCATCGACTGGTTTGATGTGGCCCACTACGAAATCCTCTCCTGCGCTAAACTCTTCATCTCAGAGTAACACTTACACCCTACGTCCTCAATTATTTGTTGGACGTATTCCCATCTTTGTCTTTCGGTACAGTTTTTATCCTCTACAGCTCCCTCAAGTACCATGAAGGCTATTCCCCGATGTCTTAACGCATTCCTTTCCTCAAGTTCCTGTACCTTCTTATTATCAGTGTTTTCCATATCTATCTTTCTTCACCGATTCTGCGAAGAACTTTGTCATTCTTTACCTTACCCCTTCACCTAATTTTCAATATTCTTTTGTGGTATCGCATCAAACTCCTCTCTACCAGTTTTCCCACTGTCCATGATTCGCTACCAGGCAATGCTTTGCTTCCATGATACATTCTCAGAAATTTCTGCGTTTGAAACCAGTAAAATTCTCTTGGCCAGGAGCGCCCTCTTTGCTGGTGCTTGTCAGTTTCTTACGACCTCCTCGTTTCGTACGTCATGAGCTTCTTTGCTTCCAAGGTATCAGAATTCCTTAAATTGTCTGTTTCGTGACAACCAGTTTTGTTGTTGAGCTTCTCGCTATTGTCATTTCTGCTACTTCTCATTACTTTTGTATTTTTCTGGTTTGTTCTGAAGCCATATTCTATTCTCTTTAGACTGTTCATGCCCCTTAGCAGACCCTATTTTTCAGTTTCCAGAGGATAGCAATATCATCAGCGAATCTTAGCATTTATATCCTTGCACTCTGAATTTTAATTCCAGTCTTGAGCCATTGTGTTATCTCAATCACTGCTTCTTTCCTGTACAGATTGAACCAATGGTGTGAAAGACTGCATCCCTCTTTTTATGCTTTTTAATCCGACCACTTCCAGTCTTATTGTTCCCCTTTGTTCTTTTACAGATTGTATGTCACCCATTTTTCCCTATAGGTTCCTCCTGTTTTTCTCAGGATTTCGAAGATCTTTCACCGATTTACGTAGTAGAGCGCTTATTCTAGGGCATCGCATCCAATGAACGTGTCTTGATTTTTCTTAAGTGTTTCTTCCATCATCAAGTGCAACGTCAGAACTGAATTCCTGGTGCCTTTACCTTTCCTAGAGCCAAACTGATCGGCAACTCACGGATCTTAAGTTTTCTTTTCCATTCTTCAGCATATTACCCTCGTCAACAGCTTCGATGCATGAGCTATTAAACTGTCTGTCTGATAGTTTCGTAATAATCTGTCTTTGCTATCTTCGGAATTGTGTGGATGACACTTTTCCAATAGTCTGATGGTACGTTTCCGGTCTCATTGAGTCTACACGCCAATTTCAATACTCGTTTGGTTGCCACTTCCTTCAATGATTTTAGAAATTCTTATGGAATGCTGTCTGTTTCTTCAGCCTTATTTAATCTCAAGTCTTCCACAGTTCTCTAAATTTTGACTCTAATACTGGATCTCCTATGTCTTTCATATGGACTCCACTTTCTTCTTCTATCACATCATTGTATAAGTCCTCCCCGTCACACAGGCCTTCAACGTACACATTCCATTAATCTGCCCTCTCCTCTACGTTTAACAATGGAATTCCCATTTCAGTCTTAATGTAACCGCCCTTGCTTCTAATTTCACCGAATGTTGTATCGACTTTTCTATTTGTTGAAACAGACCTCCCGAAGATTATTTCCTTTTCAATTTCTTCATGCCTTTCCTACAGCCATCCCTGCACTTCCTATTAATTTCATTCCTAATGGAGTTATGTTGCTTTATTCCTATATTTCCTTGAACATTTTTGTATTTCCTTCTCTCGTCGAGCAATTCGAGTACTTCTTCTGTTACTCAAAATTTATTCGCAGTCACCTTCCTTGCGCCTACTTTGACTGTCCAATGTCTCTGACTGCCCTTTTCAGGGATATTCACTCCTCTTTAACTGAACGGCCTACTCTGGTATAGCTGTATCCGTATTGTTAGCGAACTTCAAACGTGTCTCATCATTCCGCAGGACTCCAGTATCCCATTTCCTTCCACAGTGATTCTTCAGTTTACATTTCATCATATTATGTTGTGATCTTTGTCCGTGTCTGTTTTTTGATACGCTCTACAGTCCAGTATCTGACTTCAGAATCTCTGTCTGACAAGGATATAATCCAGCTGGAATCTTCCCGTGTCTCCCGGTCTTTTCCAAGTACATCACCTCCTCTTATGATTCTTCAACAGAGTATTCGCTTTTACCACATGAATGTTATTGCAGAACTCAGTTAGTCTTTTCTCGTCTATCGTTCCTACGACCAAGATCATATTCTCCGTCGGCCATTTCATTAAATTTACCGCCGTATAAGAAGTACGTCATCGCCAAAACATTTCGAAACAACTTCATCGTTTCAAAAGGAAAATGCTCTGTCAACAGTTTCAGCGCGTCCTCCACAGAAACATTTGCAAATAGTGAGGCGATATCCAGGTTGACTATGGGTTCTCCGTTGTCTCCAGCAGTGGTCCACTTTTTTATTGATCATTTTGAGGAGCATGGATTAAATTTAGCTCCCATTCGTCCATCTTCATTTCATCGCGATGTTGGCGGCACGTTTGCGGTCTGGCCACAAGGTGTAGAGGCTCTTGGTCACTTTGTTGAACATGTAAACAGCTAGCATCCAAACACTCTGTTTCACAGTCGAGAGAGAGAAAGAATGAAGGCTACCATTTTTATATGTTTTGATAGAACGAATGTTCGATGGACGTTTCGGTCGCTCAATGTACCGCAAGCCGACATATACTGATTTATATATTAGCTCCCAGAGCTTTCATCATTCAGTCCAGAAGAGAGCAGTTTTAAATACGTTGGTACGCAGAGAAAAAACTATTTCTGACGAGGACCATTTGGATTCCGAAGTTAAACATCTGAAGTACATATTCCGAAAGAACGGCTATAGTTCACGTGATTTGAATTCAGCGTTTTTCATGAAAAGAAAACGTGAAAAAGCTGAACATTCACGTGATGAGCCGCCGATTGTATTCCCTGCCTTCTGTGGCGCTAAACCCAGCGAAGACGAGGTATAAGATTCATTTTCCGGCCTCATAAGAAGATAAAGGAGATGCTACGCCTTGTTAAGTCTCGGTCGGAGGATCCCTGCTATTTATAATAACTATTGTGATTGCGGAAGCAATTACTTCGATCAGTCCATCCATACCATTTCCTCCGACCGCTGTGAAGAAGATCAAAGGCGTATTAAGAATCAAACTGGAGAAATCGTCAATTGCTAAGCACACTCTCATAAACTAATAAAAATATTGTTTGATGAACCAAAAGTTTTATCCAGTCTCCTACATACTAGGATTCTGTAATTAAACAGGCTGTAGAAATACGAATGTGCAGAAGAACTTCAACCGTGACAGCGGATGTATTCTTTCTTAGCGATGCATGGAAGCAAGCTCTCGATGGAGAAGAGACATAGACATTCGCCACAGTGTTTACGCTACTGCTGGAACGATGGCGCCACCAGCGCAGACGTTGAAATCATCTGCGACAGCATTACGTGATTACCGACCAATCTCAAGCCCTCTATGGCACTATAAGGCCATCATGGCAGCAGTTTATTCAGTTGCTCCTGACCAAGACAGTGGAGGTAATCGTCGAAAGCTCGAGGTTTTATCCTCAAATAATGCAGCAAGAAGCCTGAGAACGTTTTATATAACAGTGCCGTCGCGAAAGAATTTGTTTTCATATGATATTGTTCATATAATGTTCTATCTAAATGAATTCCAGTAGTTTGCAAGAAAATCGTATTTTACATGCTGCCCATTAATTTTTTAATTTACTTGTGCACCCAGAAGCATTTGGCCTTTTTTTAAAAAAAGTATCTTAAGTGGGTGCCAGATCAGCGTCTAATTCATTATTTGTAAATGAAGCAGCTCTCTCATGTGGAAAACTAGTTGAAAGTCTGAAATTTTTTGTGGCCATTTTGTTTTCGAAACACAGCATTTTAATTGCAGTTAGAAGAAATGGCAGTTGCAGTATTATGTTTCGAAAACAATGTGAGAACAAGAAAAACTGGAAGCTGCGAAAGGCATTTTTATTCTAAACTGCTGTTATTTATATACAGCTGTTGCCACCATAAGACACATGTTACGGTTCTGTCTACTTACAATATGCACAAAATGAAAGGAAAAGGAGGAGACAAATATGATACCAAATAATATCGTTACAGAGTGTAACACGACAGCTGTACAATCAGATACTGTGTCATTCGAGTTTTGATGACTCAGTACTTAATTGTGCAACGTATGACGTGTTACAGTCTGTAAAGATATTTTATGGTATGTACTTCGTCACTTTCTTTTGTTTCATTTCGTACATATGATAAGAAGTTAGACCTTGTTACCAATAATTTTTCTGTCTGTTTTAGATCTGAAGATGGTTGCTAAAACAATCGAAACCGGTCATCTCGTTTTTAAACTCGCGATGTAAACAAATAAGGGTACTGAAAACTATTCCTACATATATCTCGCGAAAAGACCATGAAGGTAAACTCAGAAAAATTAGATCCAACTCGGAGGCTTACAGGTAATCATCCTTCTGCGAACAATTCGGGACTTAAACAGGGAAGGAGGAGGGGAAGGGAGGGAGGGGAAACTACAGTGGTAAAGAAAGTATCCTACGCCACACACCGCAAAGTGGCTTGCGGAATATGGATGTAGACGGAAGATCGCTTCTCCACATTCTTGAACACATCAAGACTTATGAAAAGAGGAAATACTTGGAAGTCAACAGGCAAAAAACCACATAAAAACACTACCGTCAGATTTCTGCGTAAATGAACGTATATTGTAGTCTTCAGTGAAATCTCGTCAAGTTCGCTTCGTTCATTGAATACCTCCTTCAGCTAGCTCAGGAATTCGGTCTGCTATGAGACCTCTCGCCACCGGGAAGTATACGGTCGGTAAACTGCGACACTCGCCGGGAAAGCGAAAAAATGTCCCCGTCCAGTTATACGCCCGCTCATGGCAACGTGCTTGAAAATTCTCGCAGGCAGCACAACTTCATTGATCACTCACTCCCGTCATCATATACACGAAACTTGAACCATCGCTTCCGTCCCGCGATTCAACCTACTACCTCGCAAGAGTTGTCACCCTACTGCTGTATTTCGCGAACTCCAAACCGCTCCACGAAATTACTTTCCATTCTGGCCTTTCTGTCAGACGACTTCAGGCCTTTAAATTGCTCGTTTTCTACTCCCTCAATTAGCACGACTTTGTAAAAGTGCTACTTCCTGCCAGGAATTTCAGAACTTTCTTTCCAGTGCGTGCTGGAAAATTTGTGTCGTTGTGGGAAGTCTCACGCTCTTAAACCAGCCTAGTCAGCTCCGACCACAACCAATTTAGAGGGATTATGTGATGCCCTGCCAGTAATCTCAGGACTCAACAAAAATGCCCCGTCCCCCATTGTGCGGTGCCTGAGTGCGAATTGTTCGAGAAGCTGATGTCACAGCTAGAGAAATCACAGGCTTTGCCCAAGCTTTCGATCACCACACGATCTAGAAAATTACGTTGGTTCTATCTTGGTGAAACCAAGGTAAAACACGTCTAGGCGTCTTGGTGTTGGGCGGCCCCTCCTTATTACACATGTCTGACGTTTTAGGTTCAGCAGACTGGTAAAATGGGACTGGCGGCCAACTTTGATGGAACTAATAGCAGACTTTAATGCTGGGTGGAGTACAAGTGTGTCTGAACACACAGAGCACAAAACACTCCCTATGATGGGCCTCTGCGTCCGACGACCAATGCATATGCTAATGTTAACACCACAATATCGGAATCTACGACTGAAATAGGCACGTGACCGAGGGCACTGGATGTTGGCCCAGTGGCAAAGCGTTGCATGCTCTGATGAACCCCGGTACCTTCTTCATTATGCCGATGAGAGGGCGCGAATCTGTCGTCTTCCAGTGGAACAGCTCCTTGACACCTGTACGGAGTGACGAAGACAAGCTAGCGGTGGTCCATTATGCTCTGGGTCATCAATGGGTCACGTGGAGCTCGTACAAGGCAACAAGACGGTTAAGAAGTATCGTACACTCCTTCGTCGCTATCATGTTTTCCGGCGAGACGCATTTTTCAACAAGATAATGCGCCATGTAACGAGGCAAAGAGTTAGCTGTAGATATTCAGGGAAAACAGTGGCGAGTTTCAGTTGATGTGCTGACTCTCCAACTCTCCAGATATTAATCCGATCGAAGACATGAAGGATGGGATTGAACGTGGCGCCAGAGGTCATCGCCCCCCTCCCGCAATTTGCGGGTATTAGGTGACCTGTGTGTGCAGATGTGATGCCAATTCCCTCCAGCGACCTACCAAGGCCTCATCGCTTGCATGCCAAGACGCGCGTCTCCGCTGTTATCCGTGCTAAACGTGGACGTACTGGCTATTAAGTACGTGGTTATAATGTTCTGGCTGATCAGTATATGTATATAATGAAAAGCTGTGAAACATGATGAACGGCAACGAAATAGTCTCCATAAAGCTTTTTCATTGACTCCATCTCGACTAACTCATGAAAAACTTCTTCGGCTACTGTTATCGTAATTGATATTTTGCCCAACTTATTTCCTTGAACCCAGAATACCATTCCGCTGCACTTCATAATTTATACACCCTGCCACTTTCAAATACTGATGAAGCAAGAGTTTCTTTTGTATGTAAAAGTATCGAAAGACTTAGCGCCTTCTTTGGCAATTCAAATGTCAGATTCGCCTTAAAAGCCTGTAAAAACCTTGGTAAAATACTAATACATAACACTGAAACTACTGGAAATTGTTTCGAAGCAGCTGGGTTAGCAATGTGCACGTACACTGTCGGCGGTAGTATCGCACACACAGGGTATACAGGGGCAGTGCACCGGTGGAGCTGTCATGTTTACTCAGGTGGTTCATGTGACGTGATTATAGCCGCACGACGGGAATTAATAGACTTTGAAAGCAGAGTGCTAGTTGAAGCTAGAGGCATGAGACATTTCATTTCTGAAATCATTAAGGAATTCAGTATTCCGAGATCCACAGTGTCAAGAGTGGGCTAATACCAAATTTATGGCATTACCTTCCACCACGGGCAACGTAGTGACCGATGGCATTCACTTGACGTCCAAGAGCAGCGGCGTTTGCGTAGGACAGTGCGGTGAAATCTGACGTTAATGGGCTACAACAGCAGACGACCGACGGGCTCGTCACCATATCGGTTGGACCCTAAACGATTGGAAGACCGTGGCCTGGTCAGATGAGTTCTGATTTCGGTTGACAAGAGCTGATGTTAGGATTCGAGTGCGGTGCAGATCCCACGAAACCATGGACTACTTGTCTACAAGGCACTGTGCAAGCTGTTTGTGGCTCCATGATGGTGTGAGCCTTGTTTACATGGAATGGACTGTGTCCTCTGTTCCAAATGAACCAATCATTGATTGGAAATATTTCCGTTCGGCTACTTGGAGACTATCTGTAGCCATTCATGGACCTCATGTTCGCAAATAACGATCGAATTTTTATGGGTGACGATGTCACCGGGCCACAATCGTTCTCTGTTGGTTTGAAGAACATTCTGGACAACTTGAGCAAATGCTATGGGCACCAAGATCTCCCGACATGAATCCCAATGAATATTTAAGCGAGATAATCAAGAGGTCAGTTAGTGCAAAAAATCCTGCACCGCTATCTTTGTCACAATTACAGACGGCTATTGGTGTAGTATGGCTGAATATTTCTGCAGCCGACTTCCAAGGACTTTTTGAGTCTTTGCCACGTCAAGTTGCTGCACTACGGCGAGCAAAAGGAGGCCCGACACGATATTGGGAGGCATTCCATGACTTTTGTCACTTCAGTGTACATATAACCCAATGTAGTGAATGCGAAGCTTGCTACATCTGGAAAACCAGAAGAAAGATTAAAACCAAATACAAGGAAATCACTAAAATCAGAAGGAAGAACGCATCCTAAAAATCTGCATTCACATGTCACCTAATCAAAGAGACGCACAGACACTACCGTCATGCACGAAATAGATAAAGCAGCCCTAATGGACATTCTTCAATGAACTGAAACCTATAAAATATGCACCACTGTAAGTAGACTGTTTAGGTTTTATATTGGTAACGCCACGTAGCGCTCTGTATGAAAATCACTGGCTATGCTGTGTGCAGACTGTGGCTGGTTGGCATTGTTGTAATACTCACCATTGTAACGTTGGGCAGTTGGCTGTTAACAGCGCGTAGCGTTGCGCAGTTGGAGGTGAGCCGCCAGCAGTGGCGGATGTGGGGGAGAGAAATGGCGGAGTTTTGAGAGCGGATGATCTGGACGTGTGTCCATCAGAGACAGTGCATTTGTAAGCCTGGATGTCATGAACTGATATATATTATGACTTTTGAATACTTTTAAGGTAAATACATTGTTTGTTCTCTATCAAAATCTTTCATTTGCTAATTATGTCTATCAGTAGTTAGTGCCTTCAGTAGTTTGAATCTTTTATTTAGCTGGCAGTAGTGGCGCTTGCTGTATTGCAGTAGTTCGAGTAACGAAGATTTTTGTGAGGTAAGTAATTTGTGAAGGTTAATGTTAGTCAGGGCCATTCTTTTGTAGGGATTATTGAAAGTCAGATTGCGTTGCGCTAAAAATATTGTGTGTCAGTTTAAGCACAGTCATGTATAATTTTTCAATGGATACGTTTCATATGTCGACCCTTAGCCGAGGATACCTCACTGGAATCTTCTGATTTTTTCTTGTATGTGTAATTAGTGTAGCTATTGTTTATTGCTAGCACGTAATTATAGAGAGAATTTCCTTTGTAGTTGTAGTTTTTCATTGTTGTACAGTAAAACAGTTGTGGCATGCATGTAGATTTGCACCCAGTATTTCGCAGCTGCGCTTGCAATTAAGTACATATTATTTTCAGTCCTATGTTAATGTGTTTTCTTATTTTGCTCTTCAACTTGTGCTTTTCTGTGTTATCGTGTGAAATACGTGATAATTATGGCATGTGAAAAACGTAACACTAGGCTCCAAAGTAAACTGAGAAATAATAGTGACGACGAGCGTAGCTTATCAGCACCACTGTGTAATGAATTAACAGACATTCAAAGTAGTAATTTGGTAACTGTGCATAGGGAAATGGAGCGGGCGGCAAATAATGGCGTAGACAGGGAAACAAATAGTGAACAGGGAAGCATTATCGATCGATCGGCCGGCAACAGCTCGCCTCAGGAATCCGAAATGATAGGACACAATCTTGCAAATACTGTAAATTCAGGTTTTGCGTCCTCACCGTTTTCTCAAATAAGTCAAGACACGTTTTCTGCTTTTCAAAACGCGAATATTGCCGGTTCAAATGCACTGCCGAATAGCACTGAGGAACATGTTTCAGACACCAGTGCATTGTTATTACAGTTAATGCAACAAATGGGACAAAGGCTACAAAAGTTAGACACAACACTTGAACTAAATCAGAAACAAATGGGACCAAATCTTCAAAAGTTATACAAAGTGGAACAAAATCTTCAAAAGTTAGACACAATGGAACAACACCAGAGACAAACACAGCGACAGTTAGACGCAATTGAACAAAATCTTCACACCATGCTTGAACAAACACGTGAAGATGTAACTACTGAGTTACGTAAAATCGAATCGAAATGTCAAAAAGTCTGTAATGACGTAAAAACACAAATTTGTGAGCATTTTCAACCTATTTTTTTGCGGCATGAAAATACATTACAGACTCACGAACCAGCCATAAAAGAACTGCAAACTATTGTTCATGAAAATCATGAGACCTTGCAAGCTAAAATTGACTCAGTTGCATCTACCGATTCAGTTACGCGACTTGCAAAAACTCAGGAAAACTTAAAGGACACAGTAGATACGATTTCAACACAAATGGACACTCTGAAACTTGGTTCAGAAAAACACACTGAGGAAATAAGAACACTATCGGAGAAAGTAGCCGAACTTTCGGATCAGTTCACTAACTTATCTACAAAGGTAGATGATGATCTGAATGACACAAGACGCGTAGCCATCACTGACAAAGAAGAGTATGAACAAATTAAGAAATTCAAACAAAATCAGAATCAAATTAATACGCAACACAAAAGAGAAATCCGGGAAGTACAAGATCAGTTGGCACAAGTAATACAAAAATTACGTATTTCAGAGGACACTCGCGCTCCAACACGGGAAGAGGGTCTTAGAAATACGGAAAAGCCGCAAAATAATAACAAAGGGCATTTCGGAAATTATGAAAGAAATTGGCAAGGTGCAGCGAATTTTGAGATGGAACCGCCGAAAAGAAGTAACAACGACAGATATGCGACTCGCCGACATGATGATTTTGACTATAAGCTGTTCATTACTACACGTAAATTCAAAACATTTAAGAATTCTGGCAACGACATTCATCCACAAGCGTGGCTCCATAAATTCTCTCATTGTTTTCCTCCCAACTGGTCATTAGAGCACAGATGAGAATTTATGTGTGGCTATTTAGAGAATGAACCAGCTGTAAGAATGCGATCGGTCATTCACGATTGTCACAGTGAAGGAGAATCTTATCATGTCTTCCTCTCAGCATATTGGTCTCAAGCTACACAAGACCGAGTAAAACATAGCATCATAATGATGAAACATTTCGAACAATCTGAATTTTCCAGTCTTGTGAAATATTTTGAAGACATGTTGCACAAGAATCAGTACCTGTCAAACCCTTACAGCCACTCAGAACTCACCCGCATTTGCTTAATCAAATTGCCTGAACATTTACGACATATTATTTTGGCAGGACGTTGCAAAGCCGACATTGAAGCTTTTCGGGGACTCTTACCAGAATTGGAAATTGACACTGACAATCGCGGAACGCGAAAACAGGAGCACAACAATTACAGGTCACATCTCTCACAATTCCGCGATGAAAGAAATAAGAACTGGACACGACAAGGCTATTCTCACAACACAAATCGTGACCAAAACAGACACTACCCATTTGACAACCGTTGGCAAAGTAGTAATAATTACAGGGAAAGATCACCTCTCCGCGGTAGTGACTATCACAGAAACAATCAGAGAAACAGACAATATGAGAACCAAAATAATTATTATCAAGGGAGACAGAATAACTTTAGACGCAACGGTCCAGCGTGCAGTTATGATTCAGGGAGAAATTCTCCACCACGTGACCGACAAGAAAGAAACTATGGAATCTACCGACATGACGACAGACGATATGATCGTAACGACAGACCTGAATTGCATCACAACTGGCGGCATTCAAATAGGGCAGGGCCCTCTCGACAAGGTGAATACTGGCGTATACCACATGATAATTGCATTCAAGTTGAAACTCTGAGTACTATGAAGAGTAAAGGATTGCACCACATTTCACATGTAAAACCGTTTATTGAGAGATAATCTGCTTTTTAACTTAGTCCTTGCCATAAAATTTTTCACTTTACATTACTAGTATGCTTTGTCAGACCTAGAATCTGTTAACATGCAACCATGTTTGAAGTTAAATATCCAGTCAAGAACCAAGAGAACTTACGTAAACAGAAATTACGAATGCATTGTTCTAGTGAACGGACGACACTGTGTTGTTATGTGTACATTCTTGCCTGTTAGTTGCACGATTACGTAACGAATATACGGCTTACATACTTAGAACATATACTGCTAATGAGATTTTAATGCAACATTTTGGTTTACTTGAAAAGATATTCTTAATTGAAGTACATTCTGTGAGATTAAAAATGACTTAGCATTTGGTTTCTTTGATAGCTACACGATTATATCACGACGCTACTAATATGTGACATGATATACATTGTTGCTTTTGGGGTGTATCTGTTTTATATCTGCACAGTTTTTCTGAATTCTTCTAGAAAGTAAAACATGTTTTAGTAGTAACTTTTGTGGTATAGCTACAATGAGACAGCCTTTTTCGTAGCACAACAATACGATACAGTATAGTACTTTCTTGATCATGGGAATGTACGTAATAACTATGATATGAATATGCATAGCATTTCACTTTTGTTTATGATGAGGTAAGTACATTGACTTCTGCAGAACTTAGCTTTCGGAGAACGATAACTACGACACTTCCACAGAATTATCTTACAGCAAGACGCTCATTTAGCGCTAAAGGACACGTATTTGAGTGATTAATTTTGTACTTAAAACATTTATTTTCAAAGATTTTTGAATTACAAAGATACTAAGGTTTTCTGTGATACATTTCATTCCATTTCTGTAATCTGTAACACCCGAGAGTATAATTACATTAATCCTCAGGAGGGTACACACCTACTTTGTGTATCACGTGTCTGGCAAGCACAAGGAGCCCTAACTAATATGGTATTTGCTTATACAACTTTACACATCAGTACCATATTTCTCTAACACATAAATTACAAAGCTATCTGATCATTTAACTGGGAGACAAACATTTTCTTTACTACATCAGTGACACATGTTTACGCAGTTACACAGTTGGATAATTTCACACTTATGAAATTGTAATTTGTCTGTACTTTGTGAACTGTTCATATTTTTTGGAACCATTGTGATACTATGAGAGCTTTGAGTGATGTATTTGGTATGGGATCATGATTTTTAAAGTACATTTGAGTTAGATGACGTTATTTAAATGAGCAGATAATTTTTTTAGGTTTTGAATTTATTGCAGAAAGCTACGACGTTTTTGAGATTCGGCTGAGTTTTTATGATATTATTATGATGACAATGTGTATTATGCTGTTGAGGTATGTTTATGATCAATAAGCTGATGCTATATGAGGAATCTGATTACGCTACGTATTTATTATGATGAAATATTGAAGTAGTGTCGACGAATATGTGTATGTGTAATAAAGTAGGGAATAATGAGTAGTGGTTAGGGACTCTGGTTTGTGAAAAAGGATGTTGGAAACCAAGAATCGTACTTTAAGAGTTATGAAATGTGTGTATATGCGTGAATGTATCACAATGCCGGCGATAATTTTTTGGACGCTGTTATATTTATAGGATTTTGTTTCTACACATTCGTAATGCAGATTCTCGACCTGTGAAATTTTTTTATATGAGACTGTCACTGCTGTCATAAATATTTCGGTAAGAAAGTTAAGTTACCTTCACGTAATGCGTCGTGGACGCCCAGCTGTGCCACCTGCGTGGAGAAAAAGCCACTAGGTGGAGAAAAAAAGAAAGATCATTAACCTTGCTATTGATATTCCTTTGTAGAAAGCATCGCAAATACGACATGCTCATTACTTGGAAACATATGACTGTATTGTGGAGTGCGTACTTTGTGCTACTTATTGAAATGCTTATAAACTGAAGGGAAATGTTCTTACATCTGCACACCTGATTATGACAAGTGTCTTTCTACGAGAGTTGAGAGAATTTCTACTAACTTATGAAATGTCACATGACTATTGAATGATATTCTTATGCTTCGCTTTTCATTGTTGCTTATGTCGTTTGATATCTGGTTTCCAGCTGTGTTGCAGCATTGGTTTTATAAAATAAAATTAAATGCATTTGCTAATGTGAACACTTTCTGTCAACAGATATAATTTTATGATCCCCATTCTTCGAAAAAGGAGCACTTGGAAAGGAAAAAACAATAAGAAAGGATTAATGACAGTTACTGCATACATAATTTTCTTTTCAACTACTTGGTAATTTTTTTGGTAGAATAACTTCTTGTGGTGCACCACTTTAATGACATAGATATTAAGATGTGAATAGACATTTCCCTTATCTGCACTATTGTCTTTAGTGTACTATTTTTTCTGCTTGAGCCATGTCATATTTACGTATAAGTTATTGCATTTGCTGCTGCTATTTGCCAGGCATTGTGATACTGAATTTCACTTTGTATTACTCTGTTAAGCCAGTTTTACTACTGATTTATTTTTCTTGTTGCTGCACATTGGCTCATATTAGTTGTAATGTTGCATTTGATTTGCTAATTTAGATTTACTGCTGCTAGCTTTGCCAATTTCCATTTTTTTGTCATTGCTGTTTATGTTAATTGTTTTGTGCTGCTGCATTGCCTCGTCCCTTAGTTTAGCATCTGAGCTCAGTAGATTTAAGTTAGCTTAAGAGGGGGTAGACTATATAGGAAACTAACTATGAAGAATAGGGAAAGAATGCATTGAGAAGTTATAAGAAAAAAGTTTGTAAAAAGAAAAGGTACTGTACAATGAAGAATAATTATTCGGAAAGAGGATATGAATAGAATACAGAAAGTAGATATAGATAGGACTTTTTGGGAATAATGATGAATGAATGGAGATCTCCAAGAAGTAAAGAAAGTTTTGTTTGCAAAATACTGCAGTAAAACAATCCCTGTCCTTTCCTATTGTGTACCCCACTACATGTTTGTGTACTCTTGTGTATTTGTGTTTTTCCTGTCTTTATGTGTTTAGCTAATAAGATTTATCTTGTAGAATTTTTCTAGTACTAAGCTACATTCACTATGATGAGCAATACTGTTATCCTCAGATATAATTTGCATTAATAATATGTTACTTACTTTGTAAAGATGTTTAGACATTATTAATTCTGTTCTGTTTTAATGCTGATGTGTGAAATTAATGTTTCGAAAACTATTCTCATTATTTAATATATTTACTTATGTCATAATTCCTGCAACACTGATGTATATGTCTATTTCTATTCTTTTGTAAAGCCTCTATTACTACAAATGTTATCTGTATTATTATGTTTTCATGATGTTTTTTGTATCTCTGTAATTGTATTCTCATTTTATAAAATTGTAATGGACACCAGTTCATCAAATTAAGTAACTTGTAAGCATACATTTCACTGCACACATTTCTGTTGGTCATAGTATATGCACAATATGTGAAAAAAAGAGGACTGTTAGTGCTTGCACGTGTGTTAATAATTCAGCAAGAGACTGGTTAACAGCATTGCTGGCTGTAAGGACAATTCCAATAACTTTGTGAGTGCACAAGTGATGGTTATGGACGTGCTATATTCTCCGCAAGACTCTTCGATGGTGATTGTGCACCTGCACAGTCGCAACAGATGGCTGCTGGCCGTCTCTACAAGGACTACAGTGGGTCTGCACCTTTTATGACCCACCAATATCACTATTTCTACAAGGACTGCAGTGTGTTTGCACCTTTGATGACCCACCAATACCATTATTTCTAAAAGGACTGCAGTGGGTCTGCACCTCTGGTGGCCCACCAATACCATACTCTCTACCAGGACTACAGTGGGTCTGCTCTGTGATGTTCTACCAATGTTCTTCAAAACGTCGACTGACTATGCTGTGGGTTTGATCTGTTGTGGCCCATTACCTGTCTGCATGTCAAAAGTCAGCACTGTCTTTCCGTTGGAAGGACAACACTACTTCTTGAAGACTGCATTGAACTCCACTACTTCCATGTGCATTTTATTTTACTGCTCAGGCTTTGAGAAAAAAAAACCACTACAATTTTACTGTGAAAGATAAGTACTGTCTTTATGGACTGTGAGAAAATTTTACCTTGGACCAACATTGTATCAATAAGGGTGTTCATTTGATTTCTTTGTTATTGTAATTGTGAAAAAATTTTAACAAACATGTATTGGCCAGTGCCCAAAACAATTTGTAAAACTTTTTGTGCGGAGCATGGGGGCTATGTAAGTAGACTGTTTAGGTTTTATATTGGTAACGCCACGTAGCGCTCTGTATGAGAATCACTGGCTGTGCTGTGTGCAGTCTGTGGCTGGTTGGCATTGTTGTAATACTGACTATTGTAGCGTTGAGCAGTTGGCTGTTAACAGCGCGTAGCGTTGCGCAGTTGGAGGTGAGCCGCCAGCAGTGGTGAATGTGGGGGAGAGAAATGGCGGAGTTTTGAAGCAGATGATCTGGACGAGTGTCAGTACATTCGTAAGACTGGATGTCATGAACTGATATATACACTCCTGGAAATGGAAAAAAGAACACATTGACACCGGTGTGTCAGACCCACCATACTTGCTCCGGACACTGCGAGAGGGCTGTACAAGCAATGATCACACGCACGGCACAGCGGACACACCAGGAACCGCGGTGTTGGCCGTCGAATGGCGCTAGCTGCGCAGCATTTGTGCACCGCCGCCGTCAGTGTCAGCCAGTTTGCCGTGGCATACGGAGCTCCATCGCAGTCTTTAACACTGGTAGCATGCCGCGACAGTGTGGACGTGAGCCATATGTGCAGTTGACGGACTTTGAGCGAGGGCGTATAGTGGGCATGCGGGAGGCCGGGTGGACGTACCGCCGAATTGCTCAACACGTGGGGCGTGAGGTCTCCACAGTACATCGATGTTGTCACCAGTGGTCGGCGGAAGGTACACGTGCCCGTCGACCTGGGACCGGACCGCAGCGACGCACGGATGCACGCCAAGACCGTAGGATCCTACGCAGTGCCGTAGGGGACCGCACCGCCACTTCCCAGCAAATTAGGGACACTGTTGCTCCTGGGGTATCGGCGAGTACCATTCGCAACCGTCTCCATGAAGCTGGGTTACGGTCCCGCACACCGTTAGGCCGTCTTCCGCTCACGCCCCAACATCGTGCAGCCCGCCTCCAGTGGTGTCGCGACAGGCGTGAATGGAGGGACGAATGGAGACGTGTCGTCTTCAGCGATGAGAGTCGCTCCTGCCTTGGTGCCAATGATGGTCGTATGCGTGTTTGGCGCCGTGCAGGTGAGCGCCACAATCAGGGCTGCATACGACCGAGGCACACAGGGCCAACACCCGGCATCATGGTGTGGGGAGCGATCTCCTACACTGGCCGTACACCACTGGTGATCGTCGAGGGGACACTGAATAGTGCACGGTACATCCAAACCGTCATCGAACCCATCGTTCTACCATTCCTAGACCGGCAAGGGAACTTGCTGTTCCAACAGGACAATGAACGTCCGCATGTATCCCGTGCCACCCAACGTGCTCTAGAAGGTGTAAGTCAACTACCCTGGCCAGCAAGATCTCCGGATCTGTCCCCCATTGAGCATGTTTGGGACTGGATGAAGCGTCGTCTCACGCGGTCTGCACGTCCAGCACGAACGCTGGTCCAACTGAGGCGCCAGGTGGAAATGGCATGGCAAGCCGTTCCACAGGACTACATCCAGCATCTCTACGATCGTCTCCATGGGAGAATAGCAGCCTGCATTGCTGCGAAAGGTGGATATACACTGTACTAGTGCCGACATTGTGCATGCTCTGTTGCCTGTGTCTATGTGCCTGTGGTTCTGTCAGTGTGATTATGTGATGTATCTGACCCCAGGAATGTGTCAATAAAGTTTCCCCTTCCTGGGACAATGAATTCACGGTGTTCTTATTTCAATTTCCAGGAGTGTATTATGACTTTTGAATAACTTTAAGGTAAATACATCGTTTGTTCTCTATCAAAATCTTTCATTTGCTAACTATGCCTATCAGTAGTTAGTGCCTTCAGTAATTTGAATCTTTTATTTAGCTGGCGGTAGTGGCGCTCGCTTTATTGCAGTAGTTCGAGTAACGAAGATTTTTGTGCGGTAACTGATTCATGAAAGGTATAGGTTAATGTTTGTCAGGGCCATTCTTTTGTAGGGATTATTGAAAGTCAGATTGCGTTACGCTAAAAGTATTGTGTGTCAGTTTAAGCACAGTCATGTATAATTGTTCAAAGGGGAAGTTTCACCACATAAAGAATAAAGCACTCAAGTGAAGAAAAAACTGAAAAAGATGTCTTTCGATATTCACTTATGTTCAGAAAAAGCAGAATACCTTTTACGACTAGAGATAGGACGTTCATATTCATAGGGCATGTACATTAGTATGTTCGGCAGAAATTATTAGCATTTGAACCATGTCGGCCCTCGGACTCAAGGTCTACATCGATATCATGCCGCAACACGGCCTACCAATAAAATTTGCCTGCGGCTCTCGTTGTCGCTATAAACCGAAGGTAGTGGATCAGTGTGACTTGAGCAGACATACAGGATGCCTCGCAGACATTTGCTTGAACCGTACCGTCAAATCGCTGAGTTTGAAAGAAGGCGCATTATTGGCATGGTAGACCAATGCTTCCTTCTGGGAAATTGCCGCTCATGTGGGACGAAGTGTTTGATCAGTGCAACAACGGATGTATGCAGAGAGGTTCGAGGAAGGACGTAGAACAGGACGAGATGGGTCAGGTCGCACCAATCAAACCTTCGGCTTGTCCCCGCCCCCCCCCCCCCCCCCCATGCCTCTCGAGAAATCGACTCCTCATCGGAATGGCATTGCAGGACAGATCTGCGTCCTCCTCTGCTCTGGCGCAACAGTGTAACAGTATAACACATCGCACACTATCAGGGTGTCGCCCTTTATTACAGCATGGGCTACGTGTGCGTCGTCTAATTCCCCACCTACCTTTGACGAATGTGCGGAAACATGATAGACGGCAATGGTGAGTGGAATGAGGTCACTGGGGACAGGAATGGGATCAGATAGTGTTTTCAGACGAATCCAGGTTCTGTTTGTTTGAAAATGATGGCCGCATTTCGGTTTGCCACATACAGTGGTAGCGGCATCACAGTGACTGCATCCACACACGACATACAGCGCTAACTCAAGGTCTTGTGGTGTGGAGTGCTGTTGGGTGCAACCACAAATCACCGTTGGTGCATATCGAGGGCACTGTGACCAGCGTGTCCTACGTGAATTGCATCCTGCAATCTGTAGCCATGCCCTTTCTGCACAATACCCCAGACGTCATTTTTCAGCAAGAGAATGCACGACCACATGTTGCTGCATAAACACATGCCTTCTTGTTGTCACAGGAGATCAGCCGTTTGCCATGGTCCGCCGGATCACCAGACTTGTTGCCAGTCGAAAATGTTCGGGATATGGTGAAACGATTGCTGCAGCGCTGTCAACCATTGCCAACTAGCACAGATGAACTTTGCAACCAGGTGAATGGAGCGTGGACGGCTATACCACAGAACGCCATTTGCGCGTTAGACACGTCGATGGAATCACGCATGGAACATGTTATCAGGGCCCATGGCGGACCCTATGCCTATTAGGCAACAGGACACATGCTCAACCGAGGTGACTGAAATGCTAATCAATTCTGCAGAACGTACTAACGTACATAACCTGTGAATATGAACCTCCCATTTCTAGTCGTTCAAGGTTTTTCTAAATATGAGTGTAAATAAACCGCCCTTCTTGATAGGTACATTTTAATATATGTGTG